>NC_139017.1:106846501-109246501 GCF_964374135.1 Grampus griseus
GGTTTTAAATGTATAGTATCAACTCCATTATCTGATGGTAGACTAGCCAACCAGGGGATTAGCTGTGGTAAAGCTTTAATCTTAACATGCTTTCCCCTACAGGAGGCCATGGGAGCCTACGGATAGGGCTCTGGGGTCAGATTCACCTTTTTCAAATAACTCTAGCTGTGTGATCTTGAGCACCTTATCTAACCTCTGTAAGTCCCTGATCCCTCAATTGAAAATGCAACCTTCCTCAAGGTTGAATGCTGGGGATAACATATGGAAACAATGCATGGCCCGTATAATTGTTTAATAAATGTTCATCTCTTTTCCTGAGCTACCACCATTTGGTCTGAGTTTATGGAATTGCAAATTTTGTGTAACATTTGCTTAACAAAAGCATGATCACCTTGCTACCAAAAATGACGTAATTGAAAACTTACATCCACATAAAAACCTGCCCACGGTTGATTATAGCAGCTTTATTCATAATTGCCAAAACTGGGAAACAACCAAGATGTCCTTCAGGAGGTGAATGGATAAATAAACTGTAGTACATCCAGACAATGGGATAGTATTCAGTGTTAAAATGAAATGAGCTATTGGGCCATGAAAAGACATGGAGGAACCTTAAATGCATATTACTGAGTGAAAGAAGGCAGTCTGAAAAGGCTACATACTATAGGATTCTAATTATACAACATTCTGGAAAAGGCACAACTACAGGGACAGTAAAAAGTTCAGTCATTATCAGAGGCTGTGGGGTAGGGATGAATAGCAGAGCACAGAGGATTTGTATTGTGGTGAAAATACTCTGCATGATACTGTAATGATGGATACATGTCACTACACATTTGTCCAACCCCATAGACTTTACAACACCAAGAGTGAACCCGAATGTAAACTGTGGACTCTGGGTGACTGTGACATGTCAACAATTGCAGGTTCATCAGTCGTAACAAGGGTACCACTTCGGTAGGAGATGCTGATAATGGGGGAGCCTGTGCAAGTGTGAGGGCAGGGAGAACATGGGAACTCTCTGCACCGTCAATTTTTCTGTGAATCTAAAACTGCTCAAAACATATTTTTTTCTGAAAAAATTACATATTACATTCTAAACCAAAAATAAATTATTAGAGTGTTACCCATTATTTTGGATTAACCTATGTCGTAAGTCCCCTCCATCAGAGAAGACAGGCAAGAGTTGGCTATAATCATTTTCAAAGTAAATTGAAGACTTTATAACTAATCCTTATATCCAAGAAGTTACTATACTTTCCATTGTTTCAGTGGTTACAATCCAAGGGTACCATTAGCAGAATATAAAGCCCTTTTACCTTCTCATGACTCATTTAATGCATGGGCAAATATAGCTGTTATTAGTAAATTCCTATTTAACAGATGGGCAAAATGAGGTACTGAGATTAAATGATTAGCCCATGGCTAATATTTTATTGGAAAGACAAATTTAATTATAGGTTCCATTTGACTTCCCTTCAGGACTAGAATTAAATTGCAAGTGTTTCCTGACTCCCAGTTTGGTGCTTATGTCACATGACAGTGCAATGTGTGCTTTATTACGTGCTTTAAAATAAAAAGGAAGGGTGAGGAGGCATGAGTACCTTTATCCTAAAAATCACAGAGCACAGAATACAAGGTAAATATTCCATCATTAATTTTCACAGCATTCCCCTTAAGACAACAGTGAGTACTGTCTCTCCCTTGGTTGGTGCGGAAACCTAAGCTAAAAGAGGTTACATAGATACACAAGATGCCCACAGATACCCAGGGAATCAAAAAGAAAACCCAGAATTACATAGCCTGAGAATGGAATTGGATGACACACCTGGAAGGCACACAGTTTTATAAGCCTTTAGGAATACAGGGAAAGCAAAGAACTTCTTTAGGGGGAGTTGCAGAGGGTCGGTAAGGATAGTTTTATAGAATGTTTAGCAGCAACCCTGAGCAAGTTGGTAGTGTTTTGGAAAATATTCTTTTAACTTAGTCACCCAATTCTCATCAGGCCCAACCAACCAACTGCCTCACCCCTTTTTGGTTTGAAAAATAATGTCACAAATCTGTCCAGAGCTGGATAAAATGCACAGTAGTGAGTTCATTAACGTGCCATCTGCATACAAAAGGAGGGGATTCCAGAGGCAGAATCCTTTGGTGGGCCTGTTGGAAATCAAGTTCTGGGCTAAAAAAAATATAAAACACAACTTAGGCAGAAAAATATTAGCGCTACACCTTCACTTGGCCCACTGCAAAGACAGTCTGGCTTCTGAGAGGGCCAAAGCCAGTCGGAATCTTTTTTCCCCCTTCTTTTTAATTTTAAAACATGTTTTACTACTCAGAGGGTAAAAAAACAATTGCTTACAGCATGAGGTGACGGATGGAGTTTTGTGAATTACACCCATCCCTAGGAAGAAAGACCTAGCTAAAAGCCTCCGTGTCAGAAATCCATTGAAGATTGCCTGTCCTTTGAAAATCAAGTCTGTTTATCTGCCTGATTCACTGAGTAACAAATCAGAAAACTCAAACCTGCCGCCTCCATCTCTTCCAGCCCCCACTGCCTCCACTCCACTCTCAGAGAAGGGAAGGATTAGGTTTCCAGGGCTGTAGTTGTAACAAACCAGAGGCAACGTTTCTTGCCCCAGTGGTACCCCAAGTTTCATCAAGAACATCGGAAGCTGCTTCTCTTCTGTTGCAATTTTCATTTCACCTCAGCTCTCCCTGACACACCTGTGAAGGGTCACCAAATGCTGTATCATATCAACTTTTAAAAACTGCCGACACTGCTAACGTCTGAAACCTCCTGATGTCACAGCCTTGCACAGGCTTGCAGCCCGCAAAAGCATGGTTGGAGTTTCACGATGCACAATGACGGCATCCTGGCTGGGTAAGGGCAGAGCCTCTTGTTGACAGTAGTGAAATCAGACAAACAAAGCCATGTCAACGGGATGTGTGGCGAGGGCATCTGGGGAGTCCCTCCAGCCTTCCTCCCAATCTGCAGCGAGAGACCCCATCCAGCCCCTTGATCTTCCCTCCAAGAGCGATTTATTTAGGCAATTGTCCCTTCCATCCTCCCTACTCCCATTTTCTCATGAAATTTCTCCAGAGCCTAGGATTTAAAGAGAAAATATTTTATCTGTCATAAATTCCATAAACATCTATTCCCACTCCCTGCCCGAAAAAAAAAAAAAACGTTGATAAACACCAATCAGGTCCCTGCTTGTGTCAGTTATGCAGCGCACTGGCTGAAAAACTGGTTTTCCGTCAAACTATGGAAAGTAGTATAACTAAGTAGTTGAGCACGGGTCCTACAGGCTTGCTCACTACCTGGCGCAAATCTTGCCTACCCCTCGGTGATGTGACCAGACTCCATTTACTGATTTTATAAGCAGAGGTCATAATATACACATAACACAAAGATTCTCGTTCTTTACACTTGATACTCTGTAGTTTTTAATCTATAGTGCGTTCATCTATGCATATTTTTTCAGGTCCTTACCATTTAAAGAGGATGGATGTATATCCAACCCTATCCAATGAGAAGGGTAATTTAGTCTTCAGACTGGAAAAAAAACATATATTGGGAAACTGAAGTCTCATTTTGCACACAGTAGAATGAAAAGATTAAAAGACCACGTGCAAAGAGTCATTGGGCTGAGATACTCCATGAAATAACATACAGAGGTTATGGGCTTTGAGAACCGGCCCTTTGGCACCAAAATCCGTACAATCAGGAATCCAAGCCGAAAAAGCCCTTTTTGCCTAACCTTTACATCAACATCAAAATAATGTTTTATTAAACTAAGTAGAAATCGTCCTTAACTATTTTTCCTTCTGTAACAAAGGCAGCTTGGATTTAATGGTATGTTATAGGAATTTATTTACAAATTTTGGTATCTTTTTGGATTCTAGCAATTAATGAGAAAACAGGAAGTACAGCCAACAAAATTTTCAAAATCAGCTCAGCATCACATTTGGATGTAATTAAAGGTATAATCTGTTCCACTGGAATACTTCAGTGCTATCCTATCTTAGAAAAACAAATACGAATATTAGTTCTTTCATGATATGTCTGCTTTTCTACATCATGCTAGAACATATAAAACTTTTCTATAAAAATTATTGTGTATTACCTCTTTTATACTTATAAATAAATGTTACTTTTACATAATTGAATTCATTGGCCTTTTATTTGCCACAAATATGATATTCAGGCTCAAGCCACAACTCATTCAAACATTTTAAACATAC
The DNA here is from genome assembly GCF_964374135.1 of Grampus griseus. Lineage (NCBI taxonomy): Eukaryota > Metazoa > Chordata > Mammalia > Artiodactyla > Delphinidae > Grampus > Grampus griseus. Next base: position 106,850,747 of record NC_139017.1, read on the forward strand.
CATTTATTTCTTTGTATGGGATATAGTTAGTTATCCATTTCGCCTTCTGGACTGAGTCCTAAAGTTTCGCTTTTTTTCATCAGCCTCAACCACTTGTAGGCAGAGTTGTTATCAATTATATCTGATTATTCACCATAAAGTCATTGAGCTTTGTCAAAATTCGAAAGAAATTTCTTTGAGAGCGAGGCTAAAATATGCAGGTAATCTAAATGAGTCCGCATTCCAGGCTGGATAAAGATAAAATGCAAAACTTTCGTTTTTGAAGAGAAGAAAAAAATAAAAATAAAAACTAGTTACAGCTCATAGAATAAAGTATATCATTGTTGCAGTCTCACAATTTATAAGGCAATTCTACCAAAATGCCAGGGAACTGGCAGTTCTGGCACTTTGGGCATTAATAACAGTGCCCAGCAATGTTGGAGCCTGAGGAAAATGAAAGATAATACTGATCCTGCCTTTATTGGAAATTGTGATTCTTCTGTTCATCATGGGTGTTTTTGCATTAATTTTATTTTTAAACATATTGCATTAAAGCATCACCTTGATTACTTAAATGTTGCACCCAAAGAGAGTGCCCATTCCCCTCACTGTAGTCCTGGTCCTGCTTCATAAGTCACCTCTCTCAACCTTCACGACCTCGTCTGTACAACTGAGGCAATAAATCACTAAGAGGACTATTGAAAGGACTGAGTGAGAGAACATGTGTAAGAACTTGTTAATAGTAAATGTTAACATATAAATACATTTACAAAGCATTACACAACTCCAAGATAAAGTCATTATATTAAACATTACATTTAAAGATGTAAGGTTGATGGAAAGTGTAAGTCCCATAACTGATGATAGAAATTGAATCAGAGGCCTTAGAAGAACAGGCAGACTTGAAGACACACCCATTTCTACCTAACTATATTTAAATAAAGAAAGAGGTATACAATCACAGCCCAAGCAAGCAATTTCCTTTCCAGTTTTCATAATTAATCTTTGTTTGTGTAAGTTCAGTTTGTCTTCAGATTCCCTCTTTTCAGTTCCTAAAAACATTCAATTCACTGAAAATGAAAAATTAATTTAGGAATAAACTCTTTAATGTTTTCCTCTTACTTAAAAAAATTACAGCTCAAATAACACAGGTGAAGTCCTACAAACAGATGCACTGCACATGAAATTTGTTTTTGAAAAAGTGGAGGGCATAAACCTTTTGATTCAAGGTAGGGAGAACTTTCTAGGCCAAGGTAGGTGCGATGCCTCCTGTTTTCATGAGCTAATGATGGTTTCCAAGCTGGTTGGAATTCAGCGCTAATTGTATTTTAAAACGCCACCTCTGAAATCCTTTCCTCTCTCAGGATCTTACATCAAGTTTTCGAATTTTCCGGAAAACCTTTGCACTTCACCTTTCTCACCCAACAAATTCTGAACTTTAGAAGAATTCAGTTCAGAGCTTCTCTTTCCCCTGCAGGTTTTGATCTGGGGATGGTGACGCCAACACCCAGGAAAGCTGTCCTGCCCTGTTTCGGAGGGGAGAGGGACAATTAAGTGGTGGCTCCACTCAGGCCTGTCCCTTCTAACAGAGTCATTAAACAACTTCCCAGTGTCATTCAAAGAAATTATAACAGAATCAATTGATTTTCATCCTGTTTTATTAGCTGTAATTTAGGAGAGAGAACGGCCCTGTTGACACAGCTGTAACGTGTCAGGACCTGCAGTATGTTATTGGCCTGAGGCCTCCGAGTTACAGTCTTCCCAGCAGAATCAATCTGAACTCGAAAACCTTCCCTCTAGGAAACATGTACCTATCTACTAGCAGAGAGCACTTCTTGTACAACTGAAAATAGCATTCACTTGAGGTATGTTGCAAGTTCACCTTCCCCAGATCAGCCCTGACGTGCCATAGCTCTCAGCGTGTCCACGATGGGAGAAGAGGGCTACAGATGTCTCTTAACTAGATACCCAACACGGGTGCATGTGTGACACTTCGCTGCTAGTCAGATCCCAGACTGCAAGTGGGAATCGCTGGCTGTTTAACATGCGTTCAGAGCCTTGCCAATCTAAAATGGCTGCTCCGTAATACTTTAATTGCAGTTTCATGGAAACAAATTGCTATTTAACTGCAGTAAGCATTTCTGTGACTTGGCTGGACTGACAATAGGTGAGTCTCAGTAGCAAAGAGACAGGTAACATCAACTTGTAAACGGTCTGTGTTTCAACAGCCTCTCCAATCGAGTCACAGGATGCAAGCACCCAGGATAGAATTCCTGGGTGAAGGAGGCTTGGGACAACGTCTTCTCAATTTAAATACAATTATTTAGGCTACATGGAAACCCTTCACTATAGCGTTTTGATAGACAGATCTTGGAGTCTATGTTATGCAAGTTATTGGCCCTAAGAAATATTTTATATAAATAGTAGTACACATTAGAATCTTACTATATTGACATTTAAGCCATTTAACTTAAGAGCTTCATTTTGGATTACCAGTTGTTTCAAACATCAGTGCAAATCAGGGCAAAAGAATTTAAATACGGTTAATATTAAGAGGATGACAATTTCACAAGCTTCATGTTGGTGTGACAGTTTTCTCATTTCGTATTTTATAAGACACTACAGTCTGTGTTAAACTATTTCCTAATAAATCATGACAAGCTGGAAACAGTTTCTCGTGGCAAACGATTCGGTTTGGAAAAGCTTCGTTCGGGCTCTCCGGCATTTCGGACTGTGTAAATCTAACTAGACAGATAGGTAAAAAACATTAAACCCTTTCAGAGGACAATCTGTTTCATTAGCAAGATTGACAATTTGCATGATTGAGACATTTATATGTATCATAAACTTTTTTTTTTTAATCAGGAGTTCAGATGGGCTCAGTCACATTTGCTTTTATTTTTAATTGCACTTGCTTGTAGAGACTGGCGCCATTTTGCTCTATGACGTGGTTAATATTACATAAGTCCTTTCAAAAGAACAGAGCGCATCTCACTAACATCACCAATGTCACGATGAAAGGTGAACAAGCTCGTGTTTTTTTTTTTTCCCCAGCAATGTTGGAGCTGGGGGAGGAACACAATCACTGCTCACATCAGAATAAACCTGAGTGTTTTTAGTAGCTTTCTATCCACACAGAGCATCCCCATTAGAGCCAGGTTTTATTGTTTGAAACGCCTCTGGTTTCAAGGTAGTGTTTTACCTAAAGCAAGACTACTACTTAAATATGTTCTATTGTATATTCATAGCTCCATTAGTCCTTCTCCAATTTAGCACATCAAAGAGAAGCCTTCATCACTTGCATGTGGATTATACTAACATGAGTGACATTTGTAATCTTATAGGTCTGCAACTTAAGAAATGCTTTTAGAAGCTCGTTATTAAATACGCGGCAGTGCTTGAGGAACTAGCCCTATAATAGTTCATTTAAAGTCTTTAATGACCTTAGCCCTCCACATCACTAAATGCCACACTGTATTACTGACTACAAAGTTATTAACTATCTCCTTTGAATTTCTACACTATATGGGACATGAGTGCTTATGTCAAAAAGAATTAGAGAAGATGCTAGCATTCTTATTAACACATTTCTCCTTTTCTGTCCTGAAGAGTCCCACGTTCCCTTAAAGGATTTTTTTTTTTTTTTTTTTTTTTTTTTGCGGTACGCGGGCCTCTCACTGCTGTGGCCTCTCCTGTTGCGGAGCACAGGCTCCGGACGCGCAGGCTCAGCGGCCATGGCTCACGGGCCCAGCCGCTCCGCGGCATGTGGGATCTTCCCGGACTGGGGCACAAACCCGTGTCCCCTGCATCGGCAGGTGGACTCTCAACCACTGTGCCACCAGGGAAGCCCCCCCTTAAAGGATCTTGAAGGGGAAAAAAAAAAGGTGTTAAAAACCAGAACTAGTTCCTAGCAATTCCCCAAGGATCCAACTCAGATATTGTTATCTATGTGATTTTGTTCATTTTATTTTTTTCCTGCATATTCTTTTTATAAAGCTCTAATAAACTATTCACTTTAACTAACTCTGCCTTTAAATTCTCCTACACGAGGTTTATAGGAGGTTTTCAGTTGGAGCAACTGATTTTTTTTCTCTTGGCCTGGAATCTCTGGAAGCAGGAGATCCCAAAGGGAAGCTGACTGCTAGTTGAGAGGTGTGGTGAGCCAGACCTCTCTGCAGAACCATTCCCATTCTCAGAGAGAGGGTGGGTCTATATCAGAAGCTTTTCTCTGGAACAAGAGAAAATAAAACTTAAAGGAGCATTATGAACACACCTGCTTTTATTAACCTGTAAGAGAAGTTGCAGTCGAGTTTGCTCACATACTACAAGCCTGGCAGGGCAGCCTTTCACGTGTTTCCTCCTTCCAGCAACGGCACTGGGCCCACTGAGTCCTTGGCCTACACGTGTTTTCTGCAGGCAACTTGGGCGCTGGTGGGGAGCCACTGCTGCCTAGAATGGGCGACTAAGTACCTCAAGACTACTACTAAATGAAATCCAAATCCTCCGCCAAACATATGGAAAGGCAGAGTCAGTACAGGAGCGTAAGAGCAAACCAAAATAAACAAATCATACAGCAGACCACACGAGTCTAGAAGCTCAGCAGGAAATGGCTGCTTCACCCATCAAAGAAGATTGTAAAAGAGCTCGGGGTCCTAACAACTAATGGAACTTCAAAATCCGTACAGGTATGGTTTAGAACTGCTATTTCCTTCAAAAGCTATAAACTTGGTAAGAGAACAAGATGGTTATGCCACATTCTTTAACATGCTTTCCATCAATACCCAAGGCTTTCCTACTGAGAAAAAAGAATAAACGAAATAGCTGAAGAATCAAACGTATATATATAAACACAAAAGATTCACTGTGATACAGCAGAAGTGTAATGACATGCTGTTAACAGAATATTATGAATTTACAGAACGGACTCCGTTAGAGACATGGCTTCGTACTCCTGCCAAAAATGGCATAGTTAAGTAATCTGAAGAACACCTTATTGGCTCAGAGCTAAATAAATATACCCACTGCTTCCCTCGACCCCCGAAGATTTAAAGTGAACTTGGTACGGAACAAAAAAATAAAACAAAATTTTCCAAAACACAGAAAAGAGAAAGCAGTTTTTAAACCCAAACTCCATCGAATATTTTTCTTTTAAGTTTTTATTATTTAAATACACCATACTAGAGCAAATGTCTCTGAAAATATCACAAATAAAAGATTTTTTTCTTCATTCAGCAAATTAGAAGTAGGGGGGGATTTCTACACAGTAGCTTCTATGAGCCTGACTTTTTTTCCAATTTTTTTTCTTTTTTTCATTCTTTTTTTTTTCTTTGCCATGGGAGTAGCAACATTAGGACGAAAACACTTACATGCATACATACATTGTATTTTACAGAGATACAATAAAAGTGTTTGTGATAGAATATCACAAAAGCCACATCTCTTTCCTTTATCTCATGTTCAGTTTTGATTGAAACACATTTCCTTACAACACTTAAATATACAAAGAGCAAATAGAATGTTGTTAAGGTAAAAACACAGGGTACAAACTCTGGCCAGTGCCCTGCTAATTGTTAATGAGGGTAGAAAGCAGATTTGAATGCTTCTTTTAATTAGCTTCATTAGTCATTTCCCTCCTCCCAAGCTCCCTCCCCCCAAAGATGTCGTCCGGTGGATCTTTTTTCATTTTCTCTACAGTCTCCCATTAGCCCAGGTTCATGGAGTCCTTAATGTTCATATTCAGTCATTTTAATACACCAATAAATGCAAGAAGGGCAATCAAGACTAAAGAAGGTGCAATGGCATGGAGCTGGCACTGGTGCTAGCTACAAAGGTGACTTGTCTACTGAAGACACATGGGATCCACCTGTGATGAACAAGATCTGAGATGAAGGCACGCATTCTGCATTACTCTGACCTTTTAGCAGACCTGCAAGACATAAAAACGGGCATCTTAGCTACAATGCTAAACTTGGAGAGATATGAAAACTCAAATATGGCTGCTTTTGTCTTCCCTACATTCACTAATCTTCTTCTATTAATAGATTACTTTCCAACTGTGACTTGTTAGAGGCTTTCTACGCTACTTACTCTGGCAGTGGAGAACTAAAGCATAACATCTTCTGCACTGTTACTAGCGGACAAAATGAGACGATAAATGGACTTCCAGAAAGTTTCTGGTGTAAACTTCTACAATGAATTGCTGAACTCTGTTAAAAGCAAGTTTCTTTCTGCAAGGAATGAATTGTAACATCTTGCCTCGAACTAGGATCTTAAAGGCACATCAGAGCCAAGTTCCTCCTCCCCAGGAAGTTTTGCGTTAATATTCTCAACTGTGTAAACTTTGGCAAGTTACTTAACTGTCTGTGTCTTGGTTTCCTCATCCTAAAAGTGGGGAGGGATTCCCTGGTGGCGTAGTGGTTGAGAATCTGCCTGCCAATGCAGGGGACACAGGTTCGAGCCCTGGCCTGGGAAGATCCCACATGCCGCGGAGCAACTAGGCCCGTCAGCCACAGCTACTGAGCCTGCGCGTCTGGAGCCTGTGCTCCGCAACAAGAGAGGCCGCGACGGTGAGAGGCCCGCGCACCGCGATGAAGAGTGGCCCCCGCTCGCCACAATTAGAGAAAGCCCTCGCACAGAAACGAAGACCCAACACAGCCAAAAATAAAGAAAGAAAGAAAGAAGCTTTCATTTAAAAAAATAGTAATAATTTAAAAAGTGGGGATAATAAGGGTGTTATAAGGATTACATAATATATAGGGAGCGCATTCAACAGCGCCTGGCACTTAATAAAAAAGCTAAACGAATACTGGCAGTTAACATGATTATTCTAATATCCCCATATGATGTCTATGCACCCATGTCCTTCTCTGCTTATAGGTATGTGTGTATATGCATGTGTGTATACACACACACACAAAAAAATATTGATACTTCTTTTCCCTTAGTATTTCCTACCATGCCACTTAATATTACATGAATATTGTAAATATATGAATCAAACATATGTAATGTGTTAATGACTTGTGCTCAATTAAAGAATGTAGTTCAATGGAAGTCTAACTTTAATATCTAAGTTAGAATTGATAATCCAGTTGTCCAATACAAGCTGTTTGCAATTACCAAAATGAAATAATAGATATTAGTTTTTTATGGTTTTTTAATGACATTGTGAGCTTCCCAGGAAGTTCTCATTTCACCCTTTCCCTAACTTACTAAAAGCCTGAAGTCTATTAGGAGCTGCAACCCCCTACTTCCAAGCTAATTAAAGTGGTAGAGGCTTAATCCCCAGAGTGGAGGCTCAGTGTGAGAAAGGTAATTTGTCTGTCCAGAACAAAGATGCGGCAGCAGCCAGCGAGCATATTTAATAAATGAGCAACAAATGTCCTCTACGATGGACACACACACAACGTCAATTATGTAACTACGGGGCGGGGTGGGGGGTAACTGCGAAGGGGTATGTAAACTAGAACCCTCGCTAAATTTTCTTCTGACCAAAGAGATGTGATCTCTTATTTTACTGAAAAGCACAGATTATTCTAGATGAAACCATCACTCCTGAGTGGAAGAAAGAATTCCAGAGCAGGCAAAAAATTTACCAACCCCTCCCCAAAAAACCCCACAATTCTTGATTCTATTTACATAACTCTCTCTCTACAAGGCAGTATTCTCCTGAGGGGAGCCAAGTCTCCTTCAGACAATATAGGCTATAACATTTTGTAGATCCTAGAACAAGAGTGGTCTGAGATTTCAGTCAGAGGGACTGTATGATTTAAGAGCTTAAGATTTTTTTTTCTCAGAACATACAAAAGCCAATGGTGCAGAACAACAACTAAACTATACATCCCAGACGCTGGGAACAAATTTCAGGAGGATAAAAGTTGAAAGGGGCCAGATGATGGGGGCCTATACTTTCCATACAATTTTAGCTGCCTTTAAAGAACGGATGTACAAATAATCAACTCATTACTTTTCAGCCAGAGGATGTTTGGGTATATTTATTATGCATCATGCGCTAAAAACGTAATTGGTTCTGTGAACAGAAGGAAAATGGCCAAAATTAATGTCCAATTTTCCCCACCAAAAATATAGAGAATGAGAGAGAAGAAAATAATAAAATGGAGCTATTTGTCATTTCTCCCCATCTCATCTCCTCCAGAAAAGAAACGCCGCAGGGTTTGGGGAAAATCATTTTAAAGCATTCTTCAGGTCCAAAAAGCAGTTTATGATTCCACCAGGAAGTATGTTTTCATTACTTCTTCCCTCTTGCCCTCTCATTAATATCTCTCTGGACCACATTCAGCTTACCCCAAACGTTTATTTACAAAAACTACCTTGTGAATTGACTGTGCTCATGGTGAGCTGAGCACCAAGGGCAAAAATGTAAGACATTTAGGCCAACGGGGATATGTTCTTAATTAACATCACCCCCAAAACACAGCTTCTCACCAATGTCTGACAAGAACACATCCTTAAGTTATATTTCCTTATTCCTTTTAAGAACTATTCATTTTTGAAGGCCACCTGTCTCCTTTTAAAAGGCTTCCAACATTAAAATACACGCCGGTAGGCTCTTTTTCACTGCCTCATATATTCTGTGTTCCAAAATGAACGCCCTACCTCTCCCACCCTGCAAAAGGTATGGACTTATATGAAAAGCACAATACTTGCAATCTCGTAAACACGTAAACCAGACTTTGCTCAAATTTTCCTCCCTAACACCTCCCAATTTACATCATCTTTTTTTTTTTTTTTTCTGGTACGCGGGCCTCTCACTGTTGTGGCCTCTCCCGTTGCGGAGCACAGGCTCCGGACGCACAGGCTCAGCGGCCATGGCTCACGGGACCAGCCGCTCCGCGGCATGTGGGATCTTCCTGGACCGGGGCACGAACCCGTATCCCCTGCATCGGCAGGCGGACTCTCAACCACTGCGCCACCAGGGAAGCCCTTTACATCATCTTATACTCAGTAAGATGGTACTGTGAGACGCTGCTCGTACTTATTACGTGTCTGTGTACTTAGTCCCTGGCTAACACTGCTATGGCCTGTATTCAGTCTGGCTACATTTTCCATCTTATCTCTACATCCTTCAATTCTCACCATGCACGTTGGTGAGCTGTATCATTTTTTATGCCTTGCTAAGTCAGGGAAAGAAATGGTATAAAAGCAGCAACAAACTTAAGATATCATTTGTAGAGAAACTAAGCTTTTACCTTGGGGGGGGTGGATTTTATTCTTGTACTTTTTTTTGGCTACCAAGTATAACTACAAATGGCTTTGCTTCTACATGAAATGGGTATCTCAAAATATTTGTTACCCATTCATTGTCCTCAACTCAGCCCTATAGATTCACTTAATTACAACTGAAACCACGAAGGTCTGTAAGTATTTATATGTATTGGCACTCCTTAAAGAAGCCTGAACTGGCTCATCAATGGTGACTGATTAATTTGCAATAAAAAATTAGATTTCCGTTCTTAAAATAGTATTCTATGCAGTTCCCATATTAGTAAAGAAGGAAAACTGTACACATTTTGATGCAATTAACCTTTACCTAATAAAGCAATGGAAAATACATTTAAAATCATTCCATAAACTTGAGTAAGGGAAAATGATAAAAATAAGCATTAAAATATGGCAGTATAATTTAAAATTTTTCAAATATTAGTCATTTTCCCTGTACACAGCATTAAGAAAATGCATTACGGAAGACAAAGAAGCCTAATATTTTTTCCTGAGATTTTTGAAGCTCGCTAAATTCCTATTTGCAGATAAATGTTGTTTTTTGTGATCCCTACAACAGACATTAATGAAGTTCCTATTGTAAATCCATAAAGAATTACCAAGTGAAGTGTGCACTTTTTGTTTCAATGCAATAACTCAGTGCTGTGTGATTGCCTGGGTTAATGATGAAAAAGTCAAACATACTATCAGAGCTGATGGAAAAATCTATCACCAATCTGAAATTAAAATTCATCTGTGGTCAATAAGATTTAATATCCATGCAAGTGGTGCTGTAAAGAGTAAATGAATCAATGTCATCAATACATAATCAGTATGAAATATGATGTGAATAAAATTATGTGCACGAGTCATACATTTCACTCTTTTCTGGGCCAGTGTGGAATGAACAGTCTCTTAACTGAAGGTTGACAGTAATTGTTACAAATTAGGCACAGCAGTTATCAAAATGCACTCACTTGCATAGCTATAGGACTTACTAAGGAGATTAAAATAGATCTGAAACTATACAGTACTGCAGGTGCTGGACAACTGTTGATCACCCATTTTCCCTCTGGAGTGCCCTCTAATAACATGATTCGTACATTTGTATAATTTCCTCGTTTCTAACTCTGGTCCAAAAACTTTCCAGTTGTGGATCGAGAATCAAGACATTTAATCTTTAATGATCAGCAAGAGCTAGAACTTTTAAAAAAAAGTTGTAACTTACTCAAACATTATGGGACTACCAATCAATAAAAATGCTCTCCTTTGGAATTCCAGAATGTTTTGTAAAACTGCTCTTCTAAGATTCAAAGCACCGTAAATTGGGTTAGGAAGGCAGGTGTCCAGATTGCTATTACTAATGCAGAAATCATTCTTTCGGACAAAGACATTTATTCCCCCTTCCTACCAAAAATGTTCTAATTCCCCCCGCCCCGACAATAACCTAGTCACATCGTATTTCTGAATTTCAAAATTGTCAAGTGGGATAAACAACTGGTCGTAGGCAAGTTTTACATTCTGCCTGACTCTGCATGTGATAATGTGTTCAACATTGGTAAAGCTACAGCTATAATTAAGTTAGGATTTTTTTCACCACAAAAGATTCATGATTTAACCCATCAATTCCTCTATTTCTGAACCGTGTATGTATGAGTAGTCTACATTTCTTTAAAAGGGCACGCAAAAACACAACCACCTAGGAAAACTCCCTCACTAGACGAAGAGGTTGAACCTTCCAACTAGGTATTCACCTTCTGGTCTGGCAGTAGTGGATTGCTCTGAAGTGAATTCAAATGGCCATTGATGAGAGCTGTAGGTCTATCATGTTCACAAAATAAACTGCCATTGATGTAGTGAAACCGATCTCCTGGGACCAGGCGATTCCGGCAGGTAGAGCATGTAAAACACTGAAAGGAAAAAGCAAATCCACTGAAAACAAGTACAAATTAAGTCTTTCTTGGTCACAAGTTTATAAACTGTTTTTAAGCAGGTATCTGTCAAGTACAGAGAGCCACTTATGGCTTAGTGTTTTCTTTCCTTCAACATGATTCTGGAAAAGAGTAAGCCAAAATGCAAGAAACTGGATCAAGCTAAAGGGGAAAAGCGACAAACAGGTGCGTGCTTCTGTGGCATGGGGGAAGTGGCGTGGGTGGATGTGTAATCATCACTGCCACATAACAATTTCAGTGGATTCCTTCCATGTTTGCGGCTTGAGAAAACAGGGTTCCTACTAAGGAGACATGCTTTGTCTCCATGTAGGAAAGTTATGGTTCTTTTAAAAAACAGAGGAGGAGCAGATGCTACCTTCAGATGATACACATTGCCTTGGGCCCTCATGACGAGTTCGCTCGCAGGAATAGACTGTCCACAAGCGCTGCAAGCACCGCTATTCCCAAATAACCTGAAACAAAGATGACGGGGACACCAATGAATAATCCCAAACCAAGGAAAGAGAAAGAAATCCCCAGCCTCTGGCCCTCCCTTTGGAATGCATTTGACAGAGACTGAATGCTTAGGCTCCGGCCTCAAATTTTATGAGTGATTTACATCATCTGGGAAAAATCCTTTTGGGGGGGGTGGTCACAGCTAACTTCTCCCTACCGCAGAGGAAGAGGGTGCCCTGGGTTTCAACAAAATATTGACTTACACCTCTAGCAAATATGAAACAATTCTGTTCTACACACATTTTATCAGATTACTGAGTTCATCATAAAAAAAAAGATACAATTCATGCCTGAAGTTTAAATGTATTGTGTCCTTGAAATTATGTGAAGAACTCTTTTGTACTTTAATCATATCTTGAGATATGAGTCATCAAAAGGGTTAAGAGGATTTGATTGTATATCTAAGAAGACATCATGCTCAGTGTATTGAAACTCCCGTAAACCTCCATCAGTGCAGACTTTCCATTAGAAACTCTCTGCTATCCAGGTTGATATATAATGTGTATGGGTTAACCTTTTCAATCATGGTGTCAACACTTAAGATTTGCCTCTGCTCATCTCTTTCATCCTAACCTTCTCTCTCTCTTGATAATGAAATGCTTGCTCCAACTTCCCTCTATCTGCTCCTGAGTCCACAATTTAGATTACTTCATCTCTGCTAGCAACAAACTGAATGAAATTTCGATTTGAGCAGAAAGTAATTTACCGGGATCTGGACCCATTTGTCATCATATCTCTCTGGGTGTTTGCTGTATCACTGCAGTTTTCCTATGCAATCAAATGAGACCACAACATCTGCCATGGGGGGAGGAGGGGGAGAAGAAGAAGTCTGCAGAGGAGGGGAAAGCTCAAGGAAGTGCGGTGTACTGAAGAAAAAGATATACATAATTCCTTACATCCTTCCACAGGCGTGACAAAATATTTTAACGAACACCGAACTTTGGCTTTTATGAAATCCGTCGACTCAAACTGGGAAGCTTTATTTGCTTTTGGGCTTCCCTCTTTAATATCCACAAATATTTATTAAACAGACCAAAATGATTTCACATTGAAAGGTGGTATCGGAACGAGTAAGCAGGGTCAGAGAGGCACTTTTCAACAATGAAAAACAAAGTAATAGGACTTACAAACTAACATATCGGTGTCATAATACATATTAATACTTGCATTTCTTCCTTGTCCAAAGAAAGTCATAAAATGCAGTTTGTGTCAAACCATGAGACAGCCTCCTATAGAACACCCCGTAATCTGAATGATTGTGGCATGCCTCTATATAAAAATAATTGCTTTGAGTTTTCAGAATCTGGTCTTGCAGAAGAGGCTTGTCATGTTCAAACTACTAATTTGCTGTCGCCACTTTATTGAAAATAGCCTGTAAGTTGTTATTAAATGTATCGACTGAACGACAGGGAGAGTAGTAAAACTGCCCCTTAAGATGGCTTTTAATAGGAAGCCCAAGAAACAAATTTTGCAGCAGCATCGATTTGAAGAGTTCAATCAAAACTCCATTTCAAAACTAATTAGTCTGAGATCAACAACACATTGACACGTTCTTACAGAATCAGAACAGTTACAGAGAGAAAGCTGAAATAATACACTGTCAGGACCTCTAGCTGCAGGACCGCACCGTGTGGGAGCTCAGGGGCCGCTGGCCTGCCATTTCCTAACACTGGACCATTTCAGGAGCATCGATGAAGCCTCCCGGAGTCTCACCCACAGCATCCTGCGAGTGTGGGTTGTCACTGCTGCCACGAGAGGGTTCTCAGAAGGGTGAGGTGGCCAGAGAATTAGCATTGCCAGGGGGAGTTTCCAGTCAACAGCAGGGCTATTTCAATCCCCAAAAGGGGTACCAACTCAAACACTTCAGGTAAGAATAAAATTAAAAACCTGTCGATGTAGCCAAAAACATGCTGAGGATAAAAGGGGGGCGGTGTAGATTAAGGGGGTAGGGAACAGAATCCTACTTGAGCTAAGGACCAAATATCCTCTTACAGCAACCCAGAAGTATTTTAATGGCTAGGAGTCTATAATTATGGCTGCCACTACCAACAGGTACACAGTGACACTCCATCTCAAAAATACCCTTTCACAGTACCAATCTGATTACCCAACCTAAGTGTTCATTTATTTAACAATTCACCCTGAGTAAAGTCAGCTGTATGTCTTCAATGTCTAAGGGCAGTTGTATGGAATCCAAAAGCTTTTCATACATCTCATTTTCTCCAGCACCACTTTCACAACCTTTCAGGGAACAATCAGCCACAAAATCACGGGATTCCTAAAGTGTCAGAAATTAGTTACAAAGTTTGAAAATGACCAAGATCTACCCAGGACTGATGTGCTATTGAACAACATTATTAATGGAGTTTAATATCTTTCCGTGCCTACAGCTTTAAGGCTGCCTCAGAGCAGAAAACTTACATGTCTAAACACATTTTAATCCCTTTTACCAGAGAGGAAGGCTACCATTAGAATTCCACCCTTTTTTCTGAAAAGTTGTGTGTGTGTGTGTGTGTGTGTGTGTGTGTGTGTGTGTGTTTTAACAACGTTTTTGTGCACTGGAGAGTTAATTATCTAACCAGGGGGACTGTCCAGGACAGTGTTTGATTTAAAAGGCTTGAGGCTTTAGGTGCTCAATTAAGTAGCTATCGTCTCAGACTGGACTATAATGGGCTCTTTTCTCTTTAACTCAAGCAACGGGGAGATATACCCCAGGTCAGGCTAATTAAAACCAGGGGAGTCTTTAATTGTGATGACAGAATCGGTTTCAGTTTCCTTTCTTTGGGTCCTCAGTCCAAGAAGGTCGTTAATATTTCAGCATTTGGGCAATGCAATCAATCACAAACATCAAGAGGTTACTTACATGGGGAAAAGGGAAAAGAAGGAAAGAAATCCCACCAAACCTCTACACTTTAGAGGTGCTCTGCTCCTATGAAAAGTACCATGTAGTGCTAGTACTGTTTGCCAGCTCCAACTCTCCTTGCTGACAGAGATGGAGAGCAAGTTGTATTTTTAGTTCAGTAATAATACTTAGCATCTTTCCCTAACTTCAACGACCAATAGGTGAGCCTACTTGCAACTGGTTACTTCAAGCAAAATACACACGATACGGAGCATTACCTGGTTGTTTTCTAAACCGCTTTCAGGCAAGGAGAGGTAGGTTTCTAAGAGTGTGGCTGAAAGGTATACATTTGTACCTACAAGTAAATATCAGCAACCTATCTGAGGAGAAAAATGCACATCCACAGCTACCGATCCAGAAGCAATTGGTTTTCCAGCAGGTTCCTATATTTAATCTAAATTCTGCACCGGCTATATTAAATGTAACAAAGAAAATGCAACCCAGAAATTATGCCTGGAGCCAAGTCCATTAAAAGTACTTCGGAATAACTAGAGACCAAGCACCTTAAAAGCACCAGAAGCTATTGATACTTAAGAGGGGGGCTGTGAATAATCGCAACTGATGCGTTAGAGAGGGGAGGGAGAAAAAAAAAAATCAGCCAAATTACGCTTGGTTAATTCAGAGTAACAAATCTGCCCCCAAGTGAATTGGAGGCCTTGAATTAATTCTGTTATGACAAATCAAGATAAACGTTCCCCCTAAATTGCATGCGATTTAATTAATTTTTGAGATCCTAGGTTTTTTTTTTTTTTCCTAGCTAATAGTTCACATGCTCCTGTGCTGTCATTGTGCTTGAGTGGGCAGACTTCAAAGTGATATTAAATAACCAACTATTAGATTTACCTAGCACGTCCTATTGGAAAAGTGCCATTTAATTACCTAGCCTGTTCAATTAAAGGGACAGCATTCTCTGAATATAGCAGCTTGCTGTTGATTACCAGGGAAATGAACTCGCTGTCTGGCGGCGCCTCTGTTCCTAACGCTACCCGCTCCCGAAACGCACCCTCCACCACCAACCACCACCAATCCCCCCGCCCCGGGCCCCCACCCCCAGCTGCGCGGCGCTCACTGCGGCTGCGGGCGCCACGTGAACCTCCCGAGCGGAGCCCGGGGAGAGAAAGCGCTACCCGCTCGTCCGCCTCCCGCCCTGCGCTCGCCCCCTCGCGGGCCCGAGGCTGCCGGCCGGCTGGGCGCCTGAACTGCGGCCTCAGGCGCCGTCAGCCCCCAGCCCGGCCCCCGCCCGGCCGAGCGAGCGAGCAAGCGAGCGAGACCCGGCACGCCGAGAACCACCACCCGAGCTTCCGGCGCGTAGCCTCGCCTCCCCGGACCTGGAGCCCCACCCGTCGATCTCCGAACTTCCTCCTCTTGCTGCACTTTCCGCGCCAGTCTTCTGGCCCGCGGTGGGGGTGGATGAAGGAGGACTCGAAGAAAGAGAATCGGAGTTTCTGAAGCTACTTGGTGGCGCTGGGATTGAGCTGGGGGGTCGGGAACCCGGGGGGAAGGGGGAGGACGCGCTTCCAAGGTTCAACGACTTTTGTAATTTTGCTAGGTGGCGGGGCCAGGCCGGCGTTGGCCCCTTTAAGATACACCCTCCCTTTCCTCTCCCCTCCCCCCTTGTCTATCCCTCCCTCTCTTAGAGGCCAATTTTGTTAATTAAATGTTTTGTTTGCAACGCAGCTCTCATTCATTGCGGACACGTCATTCGGAGCAGATCTAAGCCAGAGACCAGATCTCATTAGATAAAGCCCATCAAAACTAAGAAAATGGAGGAGCCACTAATTAAAGCTTTTAATTGTGCGGATTCGCTGCAGCAAGCAGCCGCTTTATCTGAAATCTTGGAGGGAGGAGAGGCAGAAGCCCAGCTCTGCCCAAACGACACTTGGTCGCGCAGGGGGAAGGGGCTGGGGAAAAGCAGCACCACCCACCCCTCCCCCCCCACAACCCCCTCCCCTCCGGGCCCCTCCCAGCTCTCCCAAAGGTTTTTAGCCAGATCTTGCTGGTTTTCAAAAAGCCACAACCTCAAAGTCAGACAGTTTAAAAGCCCCTTAATAAATCGCTCTGTGGTCCCAGCTGGGGCCGAAGAGCCAAAGGGTCCCCTTCACCTGGCGGCCGGCGAGCGGATTAGTCCCGCTCCTCCGCGGCCGTCCCTGCAGAATTGAAAGCTCCTCCAACAAGTGGACTGAGGGGAGACTGAGGAGGGAGTGGCTGAAAGGAAAGGGAACGCGCAGCCTCCCCGCCTTCCCACCCTTTCGGCATCTTGGTGGGCAGAAGGAACACTGAAGAAAGACTTAGGAGATCCCTTAAACTTGGTGGGTGAGAGGGGGGTGTCTGCTGCTGAGCCCTGAGCAGTGTGAGGAAAGGATCAATTGGGTACTGAGCTAGAACTCCGCTCTCCCGAACAAATCTAAGGTCCTCAGGGTAGCCTCCAGTTCAACAGCAAGCGTGGTTCCAGTTTTCAAAGTCAGGAAAAAAGAAAGAAAGGGAGAATATGGACCCAGTTAATTAAGTCTTGGGGCTGGGCACACATCCTCCATTGCTCCATTAAGCCAACAGAAAAACACCAAATGGGCATTTATATTTGTTCCCAAGAATAGGGAAAGGAATGGAAGTGATTCCCAGGAAGCCACTTGCCTAAACTTGTCCTGAGGGAATGCAAGTGGACCCATCTTCTTTTTAATTAGTGGTAATCAGAAGCGAAGGTCTTCTGAAGGCACTTGGAAAAGAGATGAATCTGTACCATTCACTGCTTCTGAACAGCACTGTCAATTTTTCCCCTTTAAACCACCCTCCTTCTTACCAGTTTTGCTCTCTAATTACAGTACTGTCAAAGCTCATGGCATTGCTTGGAAGAAGGACCAGAAAGCATTATACCCACGCTGCTGCTGATTTTCCAACGTTTACTTCTAAAAGAACACTTCGTGAAATTAATGCTGCCACCTTAATTTAAAAATAAAAGCCCTCTCCCTTCCTGTATTTCTTTTACTTGGCTGATTGAGGAGGCCAGCAAAGAGGACATAGGTTGCATTACTGGAATAACCAAATATCATCTTATTCCATCATTTACACTAATGATATCGCTGGGGTAAACATACCCATACTCAGCTCCAAACTGCACTGGGATCTTCTGCAGTTTTAGATGCAGAGTCAGGGAATCACAATGGAGCTAAACTTTGAACAAAATACCTCATCTATTGATTCACCCTCATTGAAGAAAGGGCAAAAATTTTCTAATCTCTATAAAGAAAATGGTTTAGGGCACAAATTTTAATAGAACGCATTTCTTAAAAGTGAGTGGTTGTCTAGTATCAACCGTGTGCGTGTGGGTTTGTTTTTTTTTTTTTTAATTACTGGATGTTGAAACAGAACACCTCCTAGAAGCATTCATGTGCATCAGTCTATCAAACCATTTACTCAAATTAAATGTGTAATCCTTCAAATGCCTCCTTTCAAATTAATGAGTTTAAGTAGCTTGAGTTCACCTGAAAAGATCCTATAGGCACCTGACCTCCTGAATTCTTTCCATTAATTGCACTGAAACTTGTTGGAAAAAGGCTGCTTACATGGGCATATGAATGTTCCTATACATTGCTTTAAAATGCAAGATTAGTATAATTCTATAGCCTCTTTTCCTAAATCTCTTTTGGGGATCAAGGGTAGTGATACAAATGACAACAACAAAAAACCCAAAATCTGAACATTCCTCAATTGAACTACAAATTCTACATCACAAACCACACACTAACACTTGAGTATTGCGAGCCTTCAAGTAACAATATATAAAGAGAAACATTACCATTAAGTTTTTTTTTTTTGTTCGGGTTTCTTTGCTATAAGAATGACAAGTCTTTAAACCGATGGGCAATCAGCATTTTTCACAAGGAGCACAAAGAATGAGTCAGTTTTCCACTCAAAAAAGTTTAAAGGTGCTTACGTAAATATCATAATCAGCCATCACCATATCATTTCTCACTACCCACACTTAAATTTTTAAATCAGTCTTTTGTCTCCCAAGTTCCTATGTTGGTCCCTACCTTGCTTTAAGAAAGCAGCTTAACTCCCACTTGAAAGGTTTATTTTTAGTGGAGGGTCCAACTGCGGCTGACCACGTGAAATCCTGGTCGCGAGGATCCTGGTCCCAACCTTTGCACACCTAGCAGCCCAGTCCCCCCAGATGCGCAGTTTTTACTTCGTGTGGCCTTTGCCGTTAATTTGCCACTAAATATTGGAAGATTAACACATGCTTCTTTAACCCCTTAAATTTCGGCCAACCAGGTTTTTGAGGTGAAGGCTACACTGTATTCTGAGATGCCCTGCTCCTTTCTTTAAAACCCTTGGTAACCTTTGGCCTTGCCATTGCTCTGCCCGCCCATGTCGGGGAAAGGCAGCCAAGTCTTACCTAATGTAGTCATTTCTGCAAAGGATCATGCCGCTCTTGGTGTAACAGGACGTGCCGATGTCGCCCAGCTGCGCCTGGCAGCAGGAACACTTGAGGCACCGGCTGTGCCAGTAGCTGTCCATGGCATAGAGCAGAAAGCGGTCCGCAATCTTGCCTCCGCAGCCTGCGCACCGCTTCCAGGAGAGGGAGCCGGCCGTAACCGGGGGCGGCTGTGAGCTGCTGCCCGGATTCACCATGGTCTGCAGAAGGCGGGAAGGGGACAGGGAGAGAGAGACAAAACAGGGGCGATGCAAAAGTTAGTACTCGCCGCGCGAGTGAGCGAATCCGTCCCCCGCCAGCCCCCAGAGTTGCTGGAAGGAAGCAGCAGGGCAAGGGCGGGAAGGAGGATGAGGGGGAGAGGGAAGGAGGGAGGCTTGCCGGCAGCAGCCGCCTGTTTACTTTTCTCAAGCTTTGTTCTGGGGCCACGAGCTCCTCTCAACTTTCCAGCGCCCGCCGCCGCTGACAATTTCAGCTCGGGTACTGTCAAAACTCAAGAGAGCGAGGCTCCGCGGCGCGCTCCTCCCCTCGCGGCGCCTCCTCCCGGCCCCCGCCTCCGCCCACTGCCCCCTCCTCCGCCGCCCGCCTCCAGCAAATGAGGGTCAAACCCACCCACCGCCTCGCCCGGCCCCTCCCGGGGCCCCGCTGAGCCCCGAGCGCTAGCCGAGGGGAGTGAGAGGCGGCCCCCGCCGGAGCCACGTTCCCTCCCGAGCTCTGCCCGGGGAAGTGCAGCTGCAGTTCACAAGTTGGAAATAGTTCGGCTTTCTGAAAGGGAAGGAGGGAAGAACCGGCGGAGGGGAGATGGAGAGAGTGGTGGTGGGAGGGGAAGCGAGGGGACTTCGGGGGGGGGGGGGTGCGGTGTGTAAAGTTGCGAAACTGGTTTTTCTTATTTTAAACAGCACCTTTCACATGCCATTGTGGTGACCGCCATCTCCTATTATTGTTCCAAATCTCATTTCATTTTGAAGATCAATGAGTGTTTTCTCTGCGTTTGCAGGACACAGGCAAGAATAATAGATCATTGAACTTTAGGATGCCTGTTAACTTCCTATACAAACACTCTCCACTTTGGTCTCACTAATCTGCCCTTGATCAGCAATTTAAATGGTAGAGCTTTGTTCCTCCAAAAGGGTGGGGGGTACGTTACTGATAATATGTGAGAAGGCACTGTTAAAGGATGCACAAGTTATATCTGAGCCAGACCTACTGTCACCAAAAACTGCTTTTAAAAATTCCCCACTCTTTCTAATGAATGTCACGAGAGAAACAACTGGGGTCTAATATAGGAATCAATTTATAAAGCTTAGCCTAAACCGATTAATTTGTTGCCTCCAATCCTGAGTCCAATAAAGTCCTAGTGTTCCTCCAGTCACTTATTCTATAAAAAGATCAAGTTATTTACTGCCAATTAAGCAGCCTGTTTTGTCTTTGTCCTCTGTAAGCCGAGAGTGTGGGCTCCCCCCGAGGCTCCCGGCTATCTGCTCAAGACATTCAGCTGATACCTCAGAAGCGAGAGGACGAACTTTGCCTGTCCCCGGCCCAACTTGGCTGCTGCAAAAAAACGAGGGGAAGGGAACGAAACAAGGACTTGTGTTCCTTAAATAGGCCGATTTTAAACACATTTCCTCCGAAAGAGTCCCGGAACGTGTGTCCAGTGACCGCACAATAAACCAGAATAAGAACTGCACCAATTAAGCTGTAACAAAACCCTGAGACTTTGGAAACAGGACCACTCTAAAACCCATTAGCATTGCATTTAACCGAATGCATCATACCTTTATGTAAATTGATTTATCTGATGCATTTACTCGAGGAATTGCTTTTTGTTACAATTTCAGCCCTAACCCAAATGAATCTGCATTTCCTGCCCTAGGTCTTTAAACTGCCCACCCCCGCCCAACGTTTTAATCGCTCTGAATTCCTTTTTAAAAGAGGAGGAGGGAGGAGATTCCAAGCTCTTCCCCGCCCCCATCTTTGGTGAGAGGTAAATATATATGTATATTTTTTTTGAAAAGGAAACATTACACTGAGAAAAGCATCCAGTAACCCCATTAGCTAAAGCTCTTAAGGACAAGCAATACCTTAATGCTGATTAAATCTAAAAGAGATGAATCAAGACGACTGACCAGAAACTGACTCCCCTGATAACTAAGGACGGGCCCTCATCAAGTTTCATTTAGAGTTGGAAAAAAAAAGAAAGCTTTTAAGTTAAATAGGCTTATACTCTAGTAATTACATAGCCAAGCAATTTAGGTCCTGAGGTAGTCTGTGAAATAGAAAGCAGAACTGGCAGCTAGAGGCAAAATCTGCCCCCCTTTAACAACGTCTCTGGTGTTTTTTAATGGAGACCAAGGGAGGGACAAACGTAGCGCTGACAATTTGTAGTACAAAAATGGATGCTTAATTCATGTCTTGATTTTAATTAGGTGATTCACCGGATTTCTCCTGGATTGGAACAAAAGACTTATAAGCCAAGAGGAATTTTTTAAAAGAACCAGCAATACCGAATCCTGCTCACTTAGATCCTTTCTGCCACTGTTTCAAAAATAGTGGTGGGGTGCGGGGGGTAGGGTCGTGACTATTTTCCCCACACTACTTCTCAGACTTCAACGCTTAAAGCACCTCCTGCCTCTCCCTTTGGAACTGAATATATCCCCACACGCCTCCAAGGTCCCCACCAGCCGCGTCTCCAAGAAGAACCCTTTTGTAAGCAGGAACCGCTACAAAGCTGGCGGCCCGGGGCTGCCCTCCGTCCTAGCTCGCAGGCCGGCCTCGGTAGTTTCGGACTCGCGCATTATCTAAGCCGACGTATTGTTTACTTGCAATTTGGGACGGTCAAGGGAAGGAAGCCAAAGAAAACAGCCCCGGCCCAAATCGCCCCCCTCCTCCTTCTCCCCCCCTCCCTGCCCGCGGCTCTCCAGCCGTCCCCTTACCTGCTTTTCCCCTATATTGCAATATTGCGAGAGGCGGCGGCGGCGAAATTCGTGCGAAGCCGCTCGGCTTCCAAGGAAGGGGCGCCTTGGCTGGCGGAGGTGGAGGGAGAGGGGGGGATGTTCTCGCAGAAGCAGGAAAGGGGAGGAGGGGGCTAAGGGCTGCTTTTCTTTTCTTTTCTTTTTTTTAACGCGCTGCTCTGAGGCTGGGTTAGGGGGCCCCGCGTAAGTGGCAGGCGCCGGGAAGCAGAAGCGTCAGTCTCGGTCCTCGTCGTTCTTCTCCGCCTCCGGCTCCGCGCGAGCAGCTGCAGGAGCCCTCGGCCCGCGCGGCGCGGCGCAGCGGCAGCAACTGCTGCAATCGCTGCTGCAAGTTTGGCAATGTGGCTTCACTTTGTATATTCCCCCGCCCGGAGGCCCCCGCCCCGCCCGCGCTCCTCCCGCTCCCCCTCCTACTCCTCCGCCTGCCTCCCTCCCGTGCGCCCGCCCGCCCGCTCGCTCGGGGCTGCTGGCGGCGACGGCCGCTCGGCCGAGCTTCCTGCACCTCCAGCCAGGGAGCGGCCGCAGACACAACAGCCCCGGGAGCGGCGGCGGCCGGCGCGGAGGCCGGGGGGCGGGCGCGCCCAGGAGGCGGGGAGCTGCGGCCGGCGGGGTCCCGCGCGCCTGACCCTCGCCCCTGCCGGAGCTGCTGCTGCCCGGCTTGGAGGCGGCGGTGGCGGCGGCGCTGGCCTCTAACCGGCTCACTCGCTCCCTCCGCGGCTCTTACACATGTGTTACTGACAGAGCAAAATCCCAACTACTCCCAGGCTCTGCCGCCGACGTCAGCGACCCTCAGCCACTGGGCGGCCGGATTGTTCAGGCGGAATAATAAAACCTGCCAATCCGGGCAAGGACAAAGGGATGACTGAAACGAGACTCCGGGGGCGGGGGAGAGAGCGAGGCGGCTGAGCCGCCGGAGGCTGAAGCGGGGGAGGGCCCGAATCAGGTGGGGAGAAGTCCCTCGGGCGCTGCCGACCCCGCCGGCGCGGCCCCCCGTGGCCCGAGATGGCAGGCCGAGGCGCGGGGGCCACACCTGCCCTCCCTGCTCACGTGGCCCCTTCGGGACCCGCGCCCGCTCGCCCCTCAGGGATAGCCCGTCCTCGCGCCGAGAGGAGCCCCTTAGGAAACTTACTTCACATCTGTCTCAGAAATGGGCCTCTTCCTGTTGAGGTAGAAAAGCTTGGTCGAAATCTCAGGGCGGTGGACTTCACACACACGCAGAAGAGATGGTTTCTGAGGAGTTCTTTTGTTTTTGTTTTTTAAATTCACGATGTTAGAGATTTATGAACCTTAGTGGAAGTTTCATTAACAAGGTAGAAGCTTCTCCCCATCAACCTGAGTATAAACTAAGTGCCCAGTAGGCATTTCATAGGTATTTGTCAATTGCTGGTGGTAGAAAGATCACAGTCCTTACGTTCAAAGTTGAGGAAAACTTCAAGGGAAAAGCCTGGCCCCCTGTATCCACCCCACTGTAGAGGATGAGAGGCCAAATTTCTCGTAGCCCCCAGAGCGATGGAAGTTATTGCAAGATTCAAAATCTCACAGCCTCTGGAGAGTAAGAAAGGTTACTTCTAGTATAAATCAAGTTTTGAGGAATGCTATTAGGGTGGTAATCTGAGTGTCTCTTTCCAGGGCCGCAGCTCAGCCTAGATGCTTCAACTTTATCTGCTCTGCCAAATAGGTTTAATAAATCTCCGATCTGAGGCTAATATTAGGTCTGATTATTATTAGTAAGTTCCAGAGAGATTTTTCTGGTGGAAATTATCATGAAAGTGCAAAGCCCTTCTGCTGAGTATCATTAAGTAAAACCAGCCTTGTGGGACAAGTTTTCATACTGTATTACGCACAGTACTGCTAGATTGAGGAAAGAAACCTGCAGAAGAATCTGGCTAGACAATGCAGATGTTAAACATCTATGGTTTTAGTGTCTGTTTGGGGGATTTCTGTCTTTCAAACCATCAACATTAAGGCTGCAAAAGAAACTATAGTCATTGCCTACAATATCAAGCAGAAGACATTTTTAAATACCAGTTAGAATACTCCTTTCTTTATATTTCTAGCACCTCGAAATTAAATGGCTTACTTTTATTGATTGGAACTTAAAATTGCATTTTTATGATCAAGTCACTTTGTGAAAAACTTGATATGAAGTTTTTCGTATGAAAATCTTTTTAAAAAATCATTATAACTATAATAATAATTAAAATATTCTGTACAGAAAACAGCTGCAGATGGGTGTGATTAAAGAAAGCCAACTTAAAAACATGTAATGTTCCTTGAAGTTTGGTAAAGAAAACTCAGTTAAACAAAAAGGGGAAAGGAACCCCGTAAACAAATAATACACATAATAATACAAATAATTCCCTTGGTCAGCTTCAGTTGTTAATAATTTATAATAATCAAAATGAGATAACACAAGATCTTAGTGAGCTGCAATTAAGTTATGATTTGTCACGTATAAGTAAATTTCCTGCTCTGGCCCTTCATTTTCTAATCCACAAATGAAGGAATTAAGCCAAATCGTCTTTATTTTTCCCTTCTTTAAAAAATGATTTTCTTATAGAACACATAATACATAGGTCTGGAATGAATTGTGGTACTTTAGTTATTTCCCAAAGTATGTGCTCCGAAATTAAATCTTTATTTTAAAACGAAATGTTAGAAAATAAATCAGACATCGGATATCACTGAGTAATTATCCAAAGGATTGTAGTTTTTGTGGAAGGAAAAGAAGAGAGAAGGATAGATAAAACTGTCAGTATAGATCTCTAGGCTTGCAGGGGCCTAGGAGGTAGTTTCAGTGTTTTGGCTCTGATTGTGTGTGGAGTGAGGACTTTACACATGTCCCTGTAGACTGGAGTGGGTGGGAGTATGTTACTGGAGACCTTTATTTGCTGATGCTGTGGTTATAGAAACACAAAAGCAGTAATGGCTAACAGTCTCTCTTCAGAGGGGTAGGAAATAAATTCATTCACTGTAATCAAAATTCAGGTGTACTTTAACCACAGCGCCACCTCTGGGTAGTCTTTATTTCTGCATTCCTTTCATTTAGCAGGCCTTTCTCATCTGGGTAGCGAGATGTTTGTGGTCTGAAAGGGCCAGCTTGAATGAGGTAGCAATGTTAATCTTTTATTTCCACTGATGCTAAACTCGCAAAAACTGTGTAAATACAAGTTCATTATGGGTAAGGCAGTTCTGCATTCAGGTGTTCTTCAAACGGATATAAAAGTGCTCAAAGTAATCCTGGTATATAGTAAAATTAACTAAATTCAAAATAATAGTGTTATAGTGTGCCCAGCAGTTCAAGAAAGCTCAGCTGATGTCATACACTCATCATTTAACGACTCACCTACAATGAGAAATAAGAATACAGTGCTTCAGAAAAGAAAGAGAAACTCAAATCGTTTCTTTCTTGAATCCTAATTAAATGCAGGAACTATATTGATCTTAGATCAAGCCCTCATTCTCCCCACTCACCCCAAAATGATTTGTCCATACCTTCCCTTCTTCTCCTTTAAGTCCTCAAATCACAATCATTTTTTCCATTCTCCAAGTGACAGTTCTCTGAGACTCTCCCGTGGACAGCCAGAGGTTCCACACAGACCCGTGTCACCTTCTGTGCCCTGAGAAAGGCCAGATTATTTGATGCTGATATGACAGCTTCCACGTCAAAGTGCCCCAGCTCCTTCTCAAGAAAAATATACTTTAACCTTTTAAAGTCAATGCAAAACTGTTTTTGAAGGCAGTCTTTTTAGAAAGGCATTTTTTAAAAAATCTGCCTACCATTATTGCTGCCATCGTAGAGATCCCTAGAAATCAAAAGATTCAGCCAAAGTGAATCTGAAAAGCTTGAATCTGGGGCAACAATTCCAAAATATAAAAGGTGTGGAGAGAAGAAGCAACGATAGTTACCAACAGATGTCATGAGGAAAGAGGAGGAGGAATGGCACTTAGGTCCCTGCCAGTTTTCGCTAGGGGGTGGAGAAGTACTGCACAGTGGTAGAGTCGGAGAGACTGCTGCAGCATTTCAGAATAGGGATTCAACTACAATATGACACAAATGAAATTATCTATGAAACAGAAACAGACTCACAGACATAGAGAACAGACTTGTGGTTGCCAGGGAGAAGCAGGGTCAGGGAGGGATGGATTGGGAGTTTGGGATTAGCAGATGCAAACTATTATATATCGAATGGACAAACAACAAGGTCCTACTGTCTATCACAGGGACCTATATTCAATATCCTGTGATAAAGTATAATGGAAAAGAATATGTGTGTGTGTGTAACTGAATCACTTTGCTGTACAGCAGAAATTAACACAACATTGTAAATCAACTGTACTTCAATAAAATAATTGGTTTTAAAAAAGATTAGGGGGCTTCCCTGGTGGCGCAGTGGTTGAGAGTCCGCCTGCCGATGCAGGGGACGTGGGTTAGTGCCCCGGTCCGGGAAGATCCCGCATGCCACGGAGTGGCTGGGCGCGTGAGCCATGGCCACTGAGCCTGCGCGTCCGAAGCCCGTGCTCTGCAACAGGAGAGGCCACAGCAGTGAGAGGCCTGCGTACCGCAAAAAAAAAAAAAAAAAAAAAAATTAGGGATTCATAATGAACTCAACTTATCTAAAAGACTATACTTCAAATAACTATATCTTGGCTTTAAATATTGATAATACTTTAAATTCACTGACTGCCTTTTGTTGGTATTTCTCAAAATCTCTTATAAATATCTCACTAACTGTTTCATGTGATAAAGGGGTAGGTTCTTGCTTTTTTAGAACATCTTTTTCTTTCTTTCTTTCTTTTTTTTAAGCAATCCAAATGTCTACATTTGGTAAATGTCCCACCAAATTATGTTGATCAGGATTTAGGAAATTCTATCCTAACCTCTCCTTTATAGGGTAATATAAAAGCATAGTGAAAAAGTCAATTTCGTTGAAATAAAACAATTAGAAGATCACTGAGGAAAAGGAAACAGCATTGATACCGTATGATCAGAAATATAATTTACAACGTAGATTTTGCTTTTAATTATTCTACTTGATAAGGGCATTTGAAACTCCTGGAAATGATGGGAAAGGTGGAAAAGATGATGGGAAAGAAGAAAATACATCTGTGACACATTATTTTGTCTGACATAGCAAAGCCACTTTTATTATAGTGGCAAGAAATGACTCATTTTCTTCATACACGTTTATCAGGATAGGAACAGGACCTTAAAAATCCCCCAAATCTGCCTCAGAACTATCAGCAAATCTTCACCTATGAATATATTTCATAGTGGTGATATTATAGGAAAAATTACTTGGCTTACGCCTGCTACCTCTTGCTAGGACTGAATTTTGTCAATAATATTCAAGCACAAGTGATATTCTGCATATATCATTGCAAATAAGTTATGAGACTATATATGTGAGTATGTTATTTGTTCATTAGGGTCTTCGAAATGGTCTACTGGGCCCACAGGCAATGCTTATTAAAGTCGAGTTAAATCTTACTATGGATGAATTAAATTTTGTAGTAGTTAAAAAAGAGGGTATGTAGATGACTGGGCCATTTGTGTATATGTGAGGTGGTTATTACTAAGAATATATATTAAAATTATAAATCCAGTAGAAAATAGCAATTCCATTTAACATTAATTACTGTTCCTCTCCAAGACGATGGAAATGAGCATTTATTGATAGAGAAACTAAAGCATTAAAACATAATTCATTCCTGCTATGTTCCCACTTACAGTTCTTGGAAAAAGAAAGGCTAATAATTCGGAAATTTCAAGTACCCCAAACCACAGCTTCTTTAGTTAGTGTCACTTTTAATTATAGTATTGATATAATTAAGCTTTTTCTCTATGTAGATTTGCAATAAAATGTAATTTTTTAAAGTATAATACTGGTCTCTATTTGCTCACAAAAAAGTTGATGAAAATATGATAATATTTATTCATCTAATTATAATGAATAACCCTGGTGGAATTAGCGGAGTTCAATCCATAGCTGTCCATAGACTTGAAAAACACATATTTCTATTCTATACAGTGCCATAAATTCTTTAGAATAAAACGAACAACGAGATATGGATTTTTTTTAAATAATAATAAAATTGGATAACTCAATTGACTAAAATGTGTTCCCTCCATGCAGAGGTACACATTATAACGTCATCATTTATATTTCTCAACATAAATCAAATTTCATAATAAAATTGTTTTTGATGAATCACCACTTCTTTTCTAGCTTCAAAAGATTCTGACAGAGAAAGCAAATTTGTCGATTTCTCTGTATGATAAGAAATCACCGAAAATATATTTAAGACCTTTAGTCTAAGATGATCATTTGTGTGGTCAGGGGCAGGGGCAGGGAGAGTTTCCTTTAAAAGGAAAATATTCAAGCCATTTTAAAATTCGGGAAAGCAACTCAAGAATAAAATAGACTTTCTTTCCAGTATTTTTTCAGAGCCATCTGTTGTGCTTTCTGACAATAGGGCCAGGAGAAGTCATTACGGAACAATACTCTGGAAAAAATTTGCTGCAAAGAAAGAATGAAAACTTAAACAACACTACCTTTGTACATGTTTGTCCTAATTAGAGGGTTAAAACATCCAAGCATTGTACCCAGATGTCACTCTCTGTCCTGTTTTTACTGCTTTTCTCCACTGAGATAACACTTAGCGCTGCATTGAAATTTCTACTTACTGTTTGTGTCCAGTAGTAAATCCTGGCACATTATTGGAATATCTGCCTGTTATCAGCTCAGTCAGGGAATGAATTATTGACTATAACTCATTGCTGGGAAGACTACGTATGACACTCCAGTGAAGTTTTGATAATTTCTGGAAGTCATGGTAATTTATGGAAGGGGGGTTTTGATTGATCTCCCACCACCTATTTTGCACCTATCAGTAAATAGGACACATATTGATGGCCTACTTGAACTGTATTAACAATATGAGGAATTCACAACTTAAGCATTTTCTTTTTTTTTTTTTTGTCAGTATGATTTCTACTAAAACAGTAACTCAGTTTCTATTAATTTTCTTTTGTGTGGTTTACCCATGGGAGTGGGGAAGCACAGATCTAGACTGTTGAATGCATAATATCAATATTGTAATAATTATTTAGGTATATTCCTCATTTGTAGTTGTACCAGCCCTGCTTTTTATTTATTTTATTTTATTTTTGGCTGTGTTCGGTCTTCATTTCTGTGCGAGGGCTTTCTCTAGTTGCTGCGAGCGGGGGCCACTCTTCATCGCGGTGCGCGGGCCTCTCACTGTCTTGGAGCACATGCTGCAGACACGCAGGCTCAGTAGTTGTGGCTCACGGGCCCAGTTGCTCCGTGGCATGTGGGATCTTCCCAGACCAGGGCTCGAACCCGTGTCCCCTGCATTGGCAGGCAGATTCTCAACCACTGCACCACCAGGGAAGCCCAGCCCTGCCTTTTAGAAAGAAAGGCTTGAGACCCTTGGAACAGATGAGGATGGATCAGAACACATACTGAAAGATTTTAAAGGGTATCTTCAAGTGTTAGGATATAGCTCGTAGAACAAAAGAGAATTTTTTAAACTAACAGATAGTCGGCAAGTTACTTACTATGTGAAAAAATGTTTGTAATATATTTTATATGAAATTTACAGATACCATTTAATATGATATGACTGTCAGCTTAAAGTCCATTTGTCAGGACATTAAATAATCACTAACAATCACGACTTTCTTTTAATTGAGGTTTATTTTCCTCCTGTCTTATTTTTGCTGCATTCTCCAAATTCAATTATTTCTCAGAGTAAACTCTACTAGACAAATGTTTCCTTTATTTCTTTCCTGAGTTTCCATCATTGAGATTTCATTATTGTTTTATTTACTACAACAATTGCTTCCCAGAAAAATAACCAGTATTTTCAACTCTTAAAATGTACCATGTAATAGAGCAAACAATATATATAATGCTTTAAAATCTAATGGTTATTTCCTAGATGACGTTGAAAGCATGTCTAGATTTCTAGAAATTTCAACTTATACCCAAATAGTCTTTAGTAATCTGATACAAAAGTAATGGTGTCTCTTGCCAGCTCAGTCAACATTGGGGGTGGGTAACTTGACTGAACACTTGGCTTAAAGAAAATAATTCTTTCTTCATTTTATCTTAATTTAGTAGCTTCTAGTAGTCATCTAAACAATCTTAAAATTAAAAGATAATGTTAATGGGAGAGACTGTTGTCATAGGATAATGGTTTCCTGCTGCTAGATTAATGCAGTGGCAATAATACTAGAGCATTTATTGAAAATAAAGGGAAAGACAAAGCCAGGAGATTTATTTTTAAAGCAGGTGTCATGCATCCTCTGACACTGTTGTGTTGTAGTTACTTTGTTTCAATGTTGCCAAATTGCTGAGGGAGAAGGATCCCTTTTCCTGATGGATGTGGGGTGGCAGAATGACACTAGCTGGTACTCCCATGGCTGGAGAGTGTATTCTTTCTAACTAGAGGAACAGATTTGTTGTGATTCTTCCAATCAGAAGGCACCTTCTAACAGCTGTGCCATTTAAAGAAACAAACAGCAAAAATGCACAAATAAATGTGTCCTTTTCAAAAGAAAAAAAGAAAAAAGAAAAAAACAGGCATCATCTACTTAACACAGTTATCAATCATTCTAGAAACATTAATAAGACTTTCCACATCGGTACCCCAAATACCTTGCTCTCCTGCAAGCCCCAGGAATGGCCTACAGGACAAAAGCTCTGTCCATGGATATTAGCCACTGTAGCCAGCTGTCCTGAATTTATCTTCTTTGAATACATATGATAATTTTGGACCGACTAATAGACTTCTCCAGGTGACATCCTCACAGGAATGCTGTGCTAGTCAGAATTCGAAAATGGCCCCCAAGATTCCAACTCCCTGGTGTACACACCCTGTATAATCCTTAAGTGTATAATCCTTAAGATTCGGGTTGCTATGTCGAGAACAAACTACATAGGATTTAGGCAAAAACGAAGAGACCACCAGACAAGAGGTTCTTGCAGTAATCACGCAAAGGATGATGGTGGCTTGAACCACAGTGATAGCAGAGGCGAGCTGAGAAGGGATCGAATTTCAGATATATTTTGAATATCTGAGGCAGATAGGACCATGGATTCTATTTCAAAATTTACAGTGATGAGTGCATGTGCCTTTGACAGTTCTTTTGTGCTTTCATGATTCATGACAGCTATAAATTCCCTTCTGCTGCTTCTGAGAAGTCGAGCAGGGCACCCCCGCCTCACCATCTCCCACCCCTGTATGACTGCCCTTCCCACATGCTGAGGTTATGTCAAAAATAGCCACAATATTGTTTTTCACTCAGATTTTCTATTTTAAATCAAAGGGAGAAATAATGAACGCTGAACCTCTCAATGTGTGCCAGACCCCGGGCTAAGTTCTTTCCATATAGCGAACCATTTAATCCTGTTAACAACCTGATATAAGGTATCATTGCCTCCATTTTAAAACTGAAGAAATGTGAATCATAAAAGTTAAGTGATTGCTCAAAACTTGGAATTCTGCAAAGCTTGCCAGGTTGAAGAAAACTTCCACAGTTCACCTGCATCTGCTAATAAATTAGTATGTAGTTTATACATACTAATGGTTCTCAGTCAGAGATGATTTTGCCCCGGGTAGACATTTGGCAATATCTGGAGACACTTTTGGTTGTCACAACTGGGAGGCGGGGATTGCTACTGGCATGAGTTGGTAAAGGCCAGGGATGTTTCTAAACATCCTACAAGGCATAGGAAAAGACCCCTATAATAGAGACTCATCTTGCCCAACGTGTCAGCAGTGCTGCCAAGGTTGAGAAACCTGGCGCTAAACCACTGCTAGGTAATTAGACTGTCATAGTAGAAGTAACATCAGTTATAAAACTTTTATTAATAATCTTTTCATTAAGATGCTTAGAAATGAGGTTTCTGTAGTCAAACAATTTCAGTGGTCATTGGGGTGAAATTTACAGTTACCCAGGGAAATTTTACTAAGTATGGACGATTGGCACAATGTTCTGTGCATATAAGTTTTTGAGCTTATAAGAAAAAATGTTAGATACCTGAAGTAAAATGTTTAGTGGCTCCAAATTACAAAAGCAAAACCACAAAAATTAAAATTAATAAACGTCCTAGTAAATGTCGACAAAGGTAACTGGTTAACTTGACGCAGTTTAATTCACTTCTTATATAGGCACAACCAAATTCTATTTATTGTGGGATGTATTTTATGTGATTCAGGTAGATATTCTAAAAGTAAGGTTTCCTAGTAGATATTCTAAAAGTAAGGTTTCCTAGGCTCTACAGAAGTATGATAATAGCTCTGAAGTCAACATTCTAAAGAGTAATATCAGGAAATGGGGCAAGACTGTACCTGAGTGAAGCGAGGTGCTGAGTCACGCCAAGATTTGGAGTAACACGTTTCAGGCAGCAGAAACAGCAAATGCAAAGGCCCTGCAGTGGGAATAAGCTTGGAACGCTCAATATAAACTGGTGTTGCTAGAATGAAATAATAGGGACAGAATGTGTAACAGATGATGTTGGAGAGAAAGACAGAGCCATTAAATTTTAATTTGAGCACAATGGGCAGCCATTGGAAATTGTTAAGCAAGGTAATACCATAATCAGATTTTTTTTTAATTGACTGGGGAAGAATTGATGAAAGGGATTTGTGGTAGAAACAGCTACAAGTTTACCCCAGGATCCATTCTCTCCTTCCTCTTAGAAACAGAACCCCAATTTAAGCGGCATGCATCGCCACCTGGAATGAAAGACTACATTTCCCAACCTTCCCTTGCACGGAAGAGAAGGACCTTGTGACTAAGGTGTAGCCAATAAATAATATGTAAGGGGAAGTGGAGATAGGACTTCTACGAAAGTGTTTAAAGAGCTGATTCATCTGAGAAGGACCCCTTTTTTTTTTTTTTTGCGGTATGTGGGCCTCTCATTGTTGTGGCCTCTCCCGTTGCGGAGCACAGGCTCCGGACGCGCAGGCTCAGCGGCCACGGCTCACGGGCCCAGCCACTCTACGGCATGTGGGATCTTCCCGGACCGGGGCACGAACCTCTGTCCCCTGCATCGGCAGGCGGACTCTCAACCACTGCGCCACCAGGGAAGCCCAAGGACCCTTTTTTTTACCCTCCATATTTCCTCCTTCCTTAGACCTGAAATGTGGACCTAATGGCTTAAGCTCCACCATGAGATGTCCTTGAGGATGGAAACGGTATACCAGCATGAAGCCCCGTACTGAGAAGATGGAGAGAGAGATAAAAGCCCTGGTGAAAGATGGGTCTCTGGTGACACTATGAAGTTACCAAAACAACGTTGGAATAGTTACTTCCAAACTTATGTGAGAGAGAAACAGAATTGGAACAAATTCTAAGTGACATAGGAGGCAAAAGTGGAAGCCGGTGAATAGTAAAGAGATGACTGCAGTGAAAGATAAAGTTGGTCTGGTGAATGGTGGGAGTAGTGAGAAGTATAAGATTCTCGATATACTTTGGAGGTAGTGTTAAGAGCACAGGTCGTATGCCCATGCACTGTGTGGGCAACTGGAGAGAGAGAAGAAAATCAAGGATGATCTCTAGTTCTCTGGCACGAGCTTGAATTGTTGTTCTTTTCTAAAACGGGTAAACCTGGAAAAGAAACAGGATTTGGGGGTAGATCAAGATTCCACTGGGGACCTAAACATAAGATTGAAATCCTCATTTAACATCCATGCGATAAAGTGGAGAAGTAGCTTAGATATGAAAGTCTGAAGCTCATGGGAGAGGTCTGAACTGTAGAAATAAACCTGGAAGTTGTCAGTATATACATGGTATTAAAACCATGAATGAGACCCTATAGAGTAAGTTTTGGTAAATAAAGGACCAATGGTTGAGTGGTAGGGAGCCCCAACTTTAGAGGTCATGAAGAGATGGAAGAGTCAGCCTAGGGCTATAAAAGAAAAGGCAATAAAGTGGGAGGAAAACCAGAGGCCGTGTGAAGAAGAAAATGTTCCGAAGTAGGACACTGGTCAAAATCTTTAAATGCTACTGAGCAGCTAAGACGACTGAGAAAAAATCATTGATTTGGCAAGATGACTTTATTGGGAAGAGAAGTGCCCAGTGAACTTCCTTCCCTCTTATGTCTCATTGGCTAAAATGAGGTCATATGCTCAGCCTAGACCAATCATGATTAAACCTCTGAGCTGGAAGAAAGAAATACCTTCCCTGGAATCAACGGATCTCAGTTCTGAAAAAAAAAAATCAGGACTTGATTAGCAGAGGAGTGGGTGCAGGGAAATAGCTGTTCATTGAGTAATGAACAGTGTCTGCCATAATACTTTTTTATTTTTACATAAAAATTCCAAACCTCATCACAGTTACAGCTGGTACTACATTTGGCACATGTAGTAACGTGATCTGGTGCTCTTCTTGCTGCTGCCATTGATCCTGTGATGAACTGATTGTCAGGCACTTGTATACTTTTAATTGCAAAATAATCACTCCCATCTTCAAGAAGTTCAACATGCCAAAGACTTCTAAAACTAAATAAAGATGCTGCCAAGTGAAAAAGGAATCAACTGCATGGTTTTTTTCTCACTAAAATACTAAAGCCACCTGCTTGTCAACCTCAGAAGAGTAAACACAGTTTGGTCACATGTGTAAAAGCTAAAAAGTTATTACTGACCAACTTTTGAGGAAATGTGATGGTGGGGGTTTTAAAACGCCTACAAGAGAATTCTCCATGTGAACCTTAAAATTCTGGGACCCTCAGCTTCTGTTTCTCCATTCTCATGTAAAAATCCTCTCACTTGTCTTTATAACATTCCTTAAAGTTAAACATTCCATTGTCATTTGGCTCAAAGAAGAAGGTGGATTATGGGAACTAGCCTCTCTTACTTCTTCTCACTCTGCTGCCATATATGGCAATTGTGCTTATAAAATGAGTGAGTGGTATCGGGAAGCAGGAGTGCTGCCTTATTCACAAAAATTGTGACCCTGTGGGAGTAAACCTGGCCATATCCTCATAATAAACTATACATATAATACCACTACCTTAGAGCTGCTATGCTACGCAGTCTCTCTTAAGAAAGTCTGAAGACAGCGAAAGCTGCTGGAGCAAAACCGATAAGGAAATAATGACAGAGTGCCCACTATGTGAGAGCCAAGCATTTCACACTGTGCACAGCACTGAGTAGGTCCTCAATAAGTAATAACTCAATGAATACAAGAGATTGCAAAGCATACAGATATGTCTTGGCCTTGGGGTCCTTATAATCTAGGCTGAAGAGAAAGAGTTAACAGAAAGAAATATCTAAAGGTAGGGAGAGAATTTGGGCATGCCATTTGCATAAGCTGAAGAGTAAAGAAACAAGGAGACTCACCAGATGTCAGTGAGTAAAGTGAAAATCCATCCAATTGTGAAGTGAGAAGAGGTATTAAGGGACCTCTAGTCCCACCCCACCCCCCACATTTTAGAGTGAAGTCAGTGAGGTGTACAGAGGTCCAGGATGCAGTAGAGATCACCCGACAAATTAGTGGCAGAGCCTATCCTGGTCCCCAGGTTGCACTCACCCAACCTCATCACCTGGCCATCGAAACCCTTTCTGATGCCAGGACGTGCTCTCCTTTATTGACTTTTGAATGAAAGTCATTGAGAGTGGTTACCTTGGAATAATAATCTCTTTAATTGGGTGACAGACGCTGCTGTTTACCTTA
Organism: Grampus griseus; assembly: GCF_964374135.1. Classification (NCBI taxonomy): domain Eukaryota; kingdom Metazoa; phylum Chordata; class Mammalia; order Artiodactyla; family Delphinidae; genus Grampus; species Grampus griseus. The sequence goes on from NC_139017.1 coordinate 106,886,403, forward strand.
CCAACACATCATTCACCATCATTCCCTTTCTCCTCTTTAGTGAAATTTTCGGTTTTGTTCAAGTATCCAAGTGCCAGGAGCTTTACCAGAACCTGGGACCCACCACAGCCTGTGAGATGAATCATGATTGGTTTAAGCCTGAGTCAGTCCTTACCAGTGATTGGTTTAGGAGTGGGCATGTGTTCCTATTCTGGCCAATCAGATGTGAGAGGAGGTTAGCCGTGGGTATTTCTAGGAAAGCTTTCCTTGTTCTTTATTTAACAAGTGGTGGAAGAAATAGCAGCATCTCTTCTTCTTTTTCTTTTTTTTTTCAAAACAATAATGCTAAAAACTTTATTGAAAAGTGTAAATATGCAATTAATATTTTGAAAAATACTCAACAATAATAATAATGACCATCATTTAACAATAATCTAAAAGATTCCCAAAAGCATAATGTGTCTTAATAGTCCCAGGTTTTGTTGACTGCTAGAAACATCAACAGATCAGAAGTTTTCATTTACAGAACACCTTATGGATTGAATCTACTGCAAGCCTCATGGACTCAAACCATATCTAGATGTCCAGTATTAAAACTCTGATTTAGGGGAGGATATTGAGATGGTGGCATGGGAAGCAGTTTCCTCTTCCCTTCAGTTGTGAGAACTATAAAGTGAATACTCTGGGGTTTTCTACCAGCACATACGTTAGAGCAAAATGGAGGTGGTTATTTGGGAAAATAATAAAGTAAGAGTTTGTACATCTTGAAATGGAAAAATCAGTGTCAAGTGACATTTATACTGACTACACAGAAGTAGCCAATAATCAGGGAAGCTGCCGGGCACCATATTAGAAAGGTGACATATGGAAATTATGTTTCTTCGCTTGATGGAATATGTACACATAGCACTTAAATTCATCATACTTTTCTTATGGTACAAGTAGCATCTCTTCTGCCTTTAGATTTTGTTATGTCAAGATAAGATTCCTGGACCTGCCTCAGCCATCCCGTGACCGTGAAAGGAGACACCAACACACTGAGACAAAGTGAGTGGAAAGACAGTAAGAACCTGTGTCTTCAGTGATGTTGGTGGGTGCCTGGATTAATCAATCCAGAAACGTCTGATCTCTAATTTTTTGTTAAGTGAGGAAATAAGTGCCCCTGTTGTTCTAGCCACTTTAAACTGGGCTTTCTGATCATTGCAGCAGAAAGGATCCTAATTATTTTAAGAGTGGGAACCGATCTTCAGAATTTGCAATAATCCTGAAGAGGTTTATTTTGTTTTCCAAAAACAACAACAAAGAGGGCTGTCTTTGGAATGACGGTTCTGCAATTAAGCTTTTGCTGTGGCAAAGCCTCTCTGGTGGCATGATTGCACCACATACTATCTCTTAACACTCTTGTTTCCACGCTATTATTTTTCATGTGGGATTTTAGACTGAGCCAAACCTTGTTTATACCATTAGGATTTAACATGCCTCATGACTGTTGGGTTTCTCCTATTTCTTACTGCCTGTTGCAGAAGGCTGGGGATACTTTGAAAATAATTTAGACATAGGAAGAGGAAACAAATTCTCAATATCAGTCTTAAGGGTACTAAAATCTATTTCCCACCAGATGGATGGGATTTCAGGGTCTGGTAACTTCGTGATGTATACATTTGAAATTTATAAACGTTCCCTTTGTTTCATCTGTCTGAATGAGGGCAGTAATGATATTCCTTCACTGTATATAGTTATTAAGAGCCCTTTGCTTATGTTAAGCGGGCTTATGGAAGGTTTCAGCCAAACAGAAAACCACTTATTAGGACAAACAGAGCTTTTAAAAGAATACTATACTCTCATGAATAAACTAGTTTCTGATTGGCTAGAGTTGCACTTTAGCTTTTATCAGTAATTAAGGGCAAGCCATGGAGCAAACTCGTTAGTTGACACCAATTACAATTGGTAATGAGTCCAAGAAAAAAGTTATTTATTTCTAAACTTTTGAAGCATAATTGTTGTGTAAATCGGATAGCGTGCAAATCTTTTCCATACGTGTAGGTTGGTAATTGAGAAATAAAATGGTTACCAAATGTACCCTTTGTCCAGTTTTGTTCTGCAGTCGATCTCTCTCGGGACTCTTTAAAGTGTAAGGAAAAGGTGATGTCAACAGCAACGTACTCTGGGCAAACGGAGCCAGGATTAATTAATAGAGATGAAAGGGAAACACTAGGCCTTTCTTAACCATCGCCCTACAGTCCCCTCTGTTAGATACTTGCTGCTCTGCAGATAACCGAACATAGCACTGAGGATGAGGACCGGGGCCCCGAGACTGCCTCGTATTTAAAAACAAAACAAAACTGGAGAACAGAGAATGAGGTTTGTCTCCATCTCATTTCCAGCATGTAGTCTTTAAAATGAGGCACTCTCAAGAGCTTTTCCCTTTGAAGTTTAATATGTGGGGGTTTACATCAGTATAACATTTTTAAATGTGTTAAACAAATTAGTCTCTGGTTACAAAAGTTTTGAGACATTTGCAAGTTGCTGTTTAACTAAATTTAATATGTGCCGGCAAAGTTGATGGTGCAGTTGTTCATTTAGAAGAATGCACACTTGGAATGATTAATAAATAAACCAGCCTCCCATTGCTTCAACCTCTGTGTTCATTTGAAGGCAATCTACTTTAAAAAGACATTAATATTCTTAGAATTATTATTAGAATAATTGCTTTTACTCCTCTCAGAACACACATTTTTTCTCATTTCCCTTCAGCACAGACAGCTTTTCACTCAGATAGAAACTTCCCATTATTATTCCCCATCCCCCAAAAATGAAGAATAGGAATTATACACTTTTCACTAAGGAATAATTAATTTGTCTCAAGTATTAGAACAGAGAATTGTAGAGTGACTTTGAATGGTAGTCTCTGAGGAGTAGCATTGTTTGTTCTCTCCAGTCTTTAATGAGCTTTAGTAAATGGCCAGGAAAAATTACCTTCTTTCTGTAATATGAGAGAGGTGAAGAATGAAGGAAGCTATAGAATCCCTAAAAGGGAACACACACACACATGCACACCCTACACACACCTCCTTCACAACGGCACTCGAGTCAGCGTGGAGGACACAGTTCTCCTTTAGACTTACTTGAGGACAAGAGATCTGGTTACTAAGTGCATTAAAACAGAAGCATGTCCCTAATTTGTATTGATTATTTTTATCACTACCATGGTTGAATCTGCTGGGGAAACCATCCATCCTGTAATTCCATGGGGTTGGATATTTGTTACACCCACCATGTTCAATTTCTTTTCTCTTTAATGACTGAAAGAGAATTAGAACCAGAGCTTTAACAGAAATTAGCTGTAAAGGACCTGCCTCTCCCCCACAGGTCACTAAACTCCATGAAAAGAGCCCCCAGATTGTAAAGCTCCCACCCTAAAGGAGACTCTCCCCAACCAAACGACTTTTATGAAGAGCTGAATCATTTTCCCCATGTTGCCATAGATTGCAGGGCTTGCGTAGGACGCTGCTTTGCCTTGTCTTCAAGAAATGGGGGGTTTACCTGGTGGTGCAGTGGTTGAGAGTCCGCCTGCCGATGCAGGGGACGTGGGTTCGTGCCCCGGTCTGGGAGGATCCCACATGCCGCGGAGCGGCTGGGCCCGTGAGCCATGGCCGCTGAGCCTGCGTGTTCGGAGCCTGTGCTCCGCAACGGGAGAGGCCACAACAGTGAGAGGCCCACGTACCGCAAAAAAAAAAAAAAAAGAAATGGGTCTCTTCCGTCCTAAAGTTTCTCAAGTCAAGGGGAGATACTGCACTCATTTAGCGGTGGCCTAGAAAGTGGACTGCCCAAAGCCAAAGAGAGTTAAGCTCTTTCTTTCTTCCATCCTCTCAGCCTTGTGCTAGGGCTTCAGGGAACCATGAGATAGCACCCATCTTCCTTGCCTGAGTTCTGAACCAGCTGAGACATAACACAAAGGACAAGGCAGGAAGACATCCAAGTATCACTCTCAGACGGATGAAGCTGGTATGTGCAGATGTGGCTTTTATCTGTGGGCAAGTAAGCTAGTAAACAGCACGACTAACCTCACTTCCCAACGTGGGTCCAGCAGCTCCAGGCTCTGCAGTCAGGCCGAATGCAGGGCAGGGAGCAAGGCAGAGCCTGACCTGGGGGGCTTGCTCCCAAGAGCAAGTGGCAGGCACGTCAGAGCTCTCTTTCTCCTCTCAGGCATCTAGCGTCCCTTTGCCCAGCATCCAGAGTTGGAGATGGGGCTCCGTCCAGCGCTGTCCTCACCTGCGCTCCCTGGATCGTGCTTGTCTTCCATTCTTCATCAATAGCTGTTGATCATAAGCTTTTTTCTAGCATGACTCTAACTCTCATGTTGACAAGATGTGTAAACTGGTTTCCACTAAAAGTGGCATACCTGGTAGAAGCTTAATATATTATATACTGTCAATGAGGGGGAGAAAAACAACCATGGGTTTTGGAGTCAAACAAACTTGTGTGAATTTCAGTTGAACTTTTTACTAATTTTGCATCCTTGGGCAATTCCCTTAACCTCTTGGCCCTTCAGGGTCCTCCTGTATAAAATGGGGGCATGCCATTGCTGGTGGAGACTCTGCAGGTCACCGTGTTAGCACAAGGCCTAACCTTCAGTAAATGTGCCCGTCTTTCTGTTTATATTCAGATGTAAGGAGATGATAAAACAGCATCAATAGTTTCCAATTATATAATGCTTAGAGTTTACGAATGCTTTATTATAAATATCACAATGAAGCTTGCATGGTTCTAGTAAGACCTCTCCTAAGGCAGGAATTATCTCTGTTTTGCAGGTGAGGAAACTGAAACTCAGAGGATAGCAAGGACTTGCTCAAGGTCATTTAGCTGGAAATTGATAGAATTCAGATGTGAATGTGAGCTCTCTCTCCAAATCCTACTTTCTACTCATCTGCTTAGTTAATAGTAGATTTTCTAACACTGAAAAACCAGAGACAGTATCCCTTAAATCAGAGGAGGCAAACTGGCTACCCAGGGACTTAATCCAGCTATCAGGATTTTGTTTAGCTGACAGTTTCTTAAAAATTTGAATTTTCTGCTAACATTTAAAAATGGAGTTATTACTTGTAAATATTTGGATGTAGAGCTTCTCTTAAAAACCACGAGGCCTGGAACCTACCTGCCTGTGTGGCTCCCCCGCCTACTGATTCTGCGACCTTAAGGAAGTGACTTTTTTGCCCTCCTTTGTGTGTAAAATGAGGCTAGTGACAGTACCTACCTCAGAGGGGGTGGAGAATTAAATAAGATATTCAAGATGTTTGGAACAGTCCCTGGCATACAGGTGGGTCCCAACCAACTTTAGGGTTGATTTTCCTTCTATTTCCTACTCTCTACCAGCAAAATGGAGGCTGGGGATTTTCCTGGAGACCTGCAAACTGTTCTTATATTTGAAGGAGTACAAGATGGAAGTGTTGTTTTAGTCTGACACACAAAGCCAAAGTTGGTTCTTACGCAGAAGGTACAGCTTAACCCAGCATTAATGCCTGAGCTGTTCCAGCTGAGGTTCTGAAGAAAAGATTTGTCATGTCTCACATTTATGATATTTAAAGCAAACAAGGGGAAAACGTAACTCTTGAGCTGGCCTTTTAGAATAGGGGAGAGGAGAGGAGAGAAAAAAAGAGAAAAGGAAAGGAACCGAAAGGCAGAGAAGGTTGTTCTGAGTATCAGGAAAGGTGACTTATGCTGCCAGAACACTTTAGATGCGCCAGTGCCCCCTGGTAGCAACTTGTATTTTGCTTTGTTTTGTTTTCAAAAACTTCAAAGTTTCTCCAGGCTTCATCTTCAATTAGAACAAATGTCAGTAACATGCTTGAAGGAAATTTGTTTAGAGATGTGTATATGGTTGAAAATTGCACATTACACATGCCCCATGCATGATTTTCCACTAAATTTTTAACGATGAGCGGAGGTACACGGTTCCAGATAGACGAGTGCATCTGAATGTATATATCTGGTGCTTTGCACACTGACATAAACACAGCTGCTTTTATACATTTGAGAACATTTGTGTTTATTTGAATGTGTGATGGGGAGGTCATCAAAATGAATGCACTCATTGTGTTTATTTGAATCTCACATCGCTCATAAGAATACATGCCGTGTTTGAACATGCAGTCAAACACCAGCTTCTCTAAAAGGCAAATCAAACCCCAAAAGGCAATTCAGTGCAAAACCCCATTAATGCCGCATTAAAGTTGAAATTCCATTCACATGAAAGCCAGAGAATTTGGAGTTAAAAGTTTTCAGCAATCGTAGTTCTACTAGCTGGAGAGAAGGATGTAGTCTCTTTCCATTACTTTATCAGAGTACATATAATTTTTATTAAAGAGAGAGAGAGGAAGGAAGGAAGGAAGGAAGGAAGGAAAGAAGGAAGAAAGAAAGAAAGAAAGAAAGAAAGAAAGAAAGAAAGAAAGAAAGAAAGAAAGAAAGAAAGGAAGGAAGGAAGGAAGAAAGAAAAAGAAAAGAAAAAAGAAAGAAGAAAGAAAAGACCAAACTCTAGTACTAAAGTATCAGAAATGTTGCAGATCTCTAAGGAGCAATATGCTGTTATAACATCCGTTACATAAAGAGCACAGAAGGCTTGTTGCTTCTTACTTGGGGGAGGCTGCTGGCTGTGTGAGTGAAGTTAGAGACCTCTCTCAGTAGGACTTGGGGTTGAGGATTTGGGTGATGGTTATGGTGATGGTGATGATTTGAATGCATGCTTTTGTCTCTCTTCTTGTAGACACAAGGATGTTCTACTGCCATTAAAAAAAAAAAAAAAAGACGGGTGGGTATGGATGTGGTCCATGAGTAGAGGTACTTACACGTAAGCACGCTTGGCACGCTTGCTTTAGTCCTTAAACAGAGGCGATTGCCAAACACTGCAATTCATGACACAGTCTCCTGCACACAAGAGGAAGAACAGCATTAAAATTCAACCCTGACACTTTGAAGCAATGCAGCCTGCAACGTGTGCCCCGTTCTCAACTGTTGCTCTAGTTACAGGTAAAACCCCCTTTGTCATGGCAGGCTAGCTTTTTAAATCCTTCATCCGCCATATGCCACAATTTAGAGTATTCAGCTTGTCATAAACTGAGGCATCTGCCATCAGAATCTTCAGTTTTAGATTCACATGGCTCGCTACCTGTGGTTTTCTTTGGAAAAAATATGAAAAGCAAATAAATAAACAGAAGGGAGGAAAGGGGCACACAGAACAGCAAGATTAGGCTCCTCTGGAAATTAAATAGCAGATGCAGGTGACTGAACAACAACAAGAAAAAGTGTGTTTCTGTTTGGCTTATGAGAGCTGACAAGATTACAGCCGAGGGTGGTTTGGCTGGGGAGTAGGAATTTTATTGTACAGTATTAATTAAAGCCGGAGGGAGTGGAATACCCAAAGCAGGAGGTGAGCCCATGTTTCCACAGAGCCACGGGACACTAGGGTTTGGCCACCAGGCAAGACTTCATATATGGGAAAAACTTTCAAAATAAAAGACATAAAAAAAAATCTTTAAAGGCCCATGTTGTCGTCACAACAGAACATGCTTAGACTAACATAATGTCTCCACTCGTTCCCCTTAGAACAATTACAAAATTCCGAACTGCTTAACTTTTTAAATTAGATAAGATCAGATTGATTGAGACCAGAAGCAACACCTGTTCTTGTTTTCCATTGTCACCGACTGTAGCTGAGTCTTTGTTTTTCTACCAGGATGCATTTTTGTCTACCTGAAATATTATTACTGCATCGCAGTTGGTTACTCCATTACTTTTAACACTTTCCAAAAAATGTTTCAGAAATGACAAATGGAAAAGAGGAGAGGAGTTGTGATTTAAATCAAGCAATTTTCTGAGTTTTATGTGGAAAACAAGCAAGACTATCTCAAACCTCCCCTTTGATGAGGTCCCAAATATACAAAGGGATCAAACTCCATATAGACAAAAGGATTTTTCCCTGACTTTGGAATAATATCTTGTTACACAAATGGCTCTTGACAGCTATCATAAGACCCTTCATTTACAATCTTCAGAACTAAGAAAGCTAGACTCTGCCATTTTAAACCTCAGTGTCTCCCAATCAGAAACATGTAAGTTTGCCTCTCTGAAAGAGACGTGGACCAAGGTAAGAGAAAATAGAACCCTTTTAAGTGAAAAGGGAAGTTAAAAAACAGTATATCTGATATGAGCTCATTTTCATTTTTAAGAATTTAGCATCTGTGTGTGTGTTTATCAGAAAGGACATAGACCATGGTGCTAATTGGGAATCCTTCTTTTCATTACCTATATTTAGTACTTTTCTATAATACATTTATAATAGGAAAAATATTTTTAAAATACTTTTCAATTGTGGAGATTTTCAAAGTCATTCAGTTCTACTGAATGACTATGGTATCTACATGATACCATAGTCAATGGTATCTACATGATACCATTCAGTTCTACTTCTGAAAATAATTCACTCAAGGATACAGCTCACTAATCCTAAAGGTTCTTGAACAGCATATAAGATAAATCTCTTTGAGATCTGTTCCATTTTAATTCCTATTTCACAGACAGGACAAATGAGATGCCCAGTGGGGACCCCCTCGGGGTCTCATGATAGTAAACGAAGGAGGTCATACGTGAACTAGGTCCTCTGTCTGCAGATATCATGTCCTCTCCTCTATTTAGAGCAGGACAGACATAACATTCTATCGTTTGTCAAAGTTGCCCTCATCTTTCCAACAGCCCAGCAAGGAAGAAATTACTATTAACCTCCATGTTAAACACGAGGAAACAGAGGCTCAGAAAGAGAAGGATTTGACAGAGGTCTTGTGGCTGGAATGTGGCCAAGCTGGACTTGTCTAGAGCTCTGATTCTGGGCCTAGAGTTCACCCTTCTGCCTAAGTGAGGTGACACATGCAAGATACCCAGGACATCTCCCACTTGGCCACTGACTGGAGGATCAAGACAGCGTGGGATTAGCCCCTACCCCACACCCATACCCTTGAGTGAGAATGCCTAAATGGGAATTCTGGCTTCACTACTTACTAACTGGGTGAACTTGGGCAAGCAATTTATACTTTCTTGGCCTCAGTTTCTGCATTTGTAAAATAGGAATAATAATAGGGTTCTTTTTCTTTTTTTTTTTTTTTTTTTTTTGTATGCGGGCCTCTCACTGTTGTGGCCTCTCCCATTGCGGAGCACAGGCTCCAGGCGCACAGGCTCAGTGGCCATGGCTCACGGGCCCAGCCGCTCCGCGGCATGTGGGATCTTCCTGGACCAGGGCACGAACCCGTATCCCCTGCATCGGTAGGTGGACTCTCAACCACTGTGCCACCAGGGAAGCCCAATAGGGTTCTTTTATGATCCAGGGTTCTTTCGAGGATTAAATGGGTCAATGTACATTAAACAATTAAAACAGTTCCTGACCCCTGGTAAATATTGCATGACTTGACTATTACAAGAGGTCAATCTGTGTCACTCACCTTAAATAAAAAGAATTTGTTAATAAATAAAAATAAAAACATGTTATTAAATGATTGCTTTATACTGTGGTCAATTGAAGGCTCTGAGAATGTGGCTTACTCTCCGTTAAACAGAGAGAATAACTAAGTTATTAAACAAGTGTTAAAGAAAAACAGCATCAGTGGAGACAGTCTGCTGAGTTAATTAGAAGGATTGAAAGAGAATTTTAAAGGGAATAATTTTCTCACTAAATGAAGCAATCTACCTTGATGCCTGTGTCCAGGAACCACTCCAAATCACCTTACATATACTGTCCCATCCTTAGGACATACTGATAAACTGTCTTGGCTAATATAGAAGCTGGACTAACAGGACAATGTGTGGCTTGTCCAAGGACAGGGTACAAAGTTGATTAGCCAGATAGGATATTGGGTCTCATTCTTCTGGTTACAAGGGGTTAAATCTTGTGCTTGTAAAATCTTGTGCTCCCCAGCAGTGCAGCAACCCCCCTCTTCCTCTCCTTCTCCCTCTCCTTAAATGCTCTCTCTGCTCCCCACGGGGCTTCCAGACCCAGGGCTAATGCCCAGGACAAGGTGAGCCAGCTCCCTGCCCTGCACTGAGAACAAGCTCGCTTTGTCTCTCTGCCCCGCCCCCGGTTTTGCCCCCTGTGCCGTGGATCACCTTTCGTAGCATCCGAACAGTAAGCTCCCAAGCAGGAATCTGGGCGCTGAGGGAGGAAGGGGCAGACCCCAAGCCCACTGCAGTCTGAGGGCAGGTTGCAGGGACCAGCCTTCCGTGTGGTCCAGGACAGCATTCCAGATTTCTCAGACTGGGGTTAGAGGCCATAGTACTGGCTCCTAATAAAATATAAGTTCCCATTCCATTTCCTCCTCTCCCCCATTTTCCCTCTCTCCTTGGAATGAGGCTGAGGGGCCAACCAGGAAGAATTCCTGGGTCCCTGAGTTTAATATCATGTAATACTATCCCACTCACACCCCAGCTTTAAACCATAACCTACTGGCGCTTTCTGGGACTTTCTGGAGGCAATGGGTAGCCCAAAGACTTGTCTCTGACAATGGGCACACCAGGCTGGCTGGCAGGATGCTGTAGGGGACCCTTGAGGCAGGCCATGATCTGTGGGGTGGCTGCGTTCCAGAGTGTGAGTTTGGTGGAAGGATTCCTGAGGAGGCATTTGTGGTGGGTTTTCTGCTTTTGATACCCATTCTGTGACTCAGCTGGGAAGGCAATGAAAGCTAGGGCAGAGCACAGTCTGGGGGAAGAAGCCTGGGCCTAGCCACATGCCCGGCTGGTGCCCGTCAGCATCAGAGTTGCCTCTTTGAATGTCTCTGCCGGCAATGAGAAACCAGTTCAGTTTTTTGTTTGTTTACGTTTACAGAATTTTCTTTTCTATTCAAAATGAAAATAGCTTTATTGAGTTCCATGGAGATGACAGCTTTACAATCTAGATTACGTACTAAGAATGTCGATAAAAGTATTGGCACTGCTTTCGGTGCACGCATCTGGGTATGTTTGAGAATGATGTCTCTCTGTTGATTTAAAACATGTTCATACCTTCCCATGGTCCTTGGGGTGAGCCCTGAGCCCACGTCCTGCCTGCCTCTCCCCTGGATCACTGCCAGGACTGAAGCCAGGATTGGTTCATTCCCTGTGGAACAGCATCCAGGGGACCCTCTCCGTTGACTGGTGTGTGCGGGGCCGGGTCCTTCATCTTAGGCCTCCTCTGCCAAGGTTGACCATCCCCCTCTGCTTGGCTGGGCAGGCAAGGGAGTCTACAACCTGAAGAGCCTCAGCTGCAACCAGTTTTCTAGAAGAATCCATAGCCAGGGTGACACTACGTTCAGGGGGCTCTTCTACCACACCTGTCACCGGTGACTCTGGAAAGCCCCCTCTCTGTGTTTTCCCTTCAAGTCCCTTTTCTCCACCAGGGCAGAAGTTAGGCCCAGACACTGGAAAGGCAAGAAGGATGGAGCTGCATGAGAGGTGCCTTTGCACCCCGGGGACCCAGCTGGCTGTTCACACTCAGTGCTGTCCCCCTGCCTGTCCTATTTCACTCCCAGGCCGACAGAGAGATGAAGACAAGAGCTGCCATCTGACAGATTGCCCACATTTGCCCTAGAAACCTCTCTCCAAGATAAGACACAGAGCACCTCAAAACCTTCACTCCCTGGAAATACAACCCAGTCACTGCCCCCAGCTTACCATCCAGGTACTATTAAAAAACACCAGGCAGATCCTGGCCCAAAGTCTGTCTCCCCTCGACCTTTTTGTTTTCCGATTTGTGGACTCAGGTACCACGAGAAACTGCATCTCTGAAAGTTCGAAAATCTAGTTTGTGCTCCTCTTGTTAAATGACGGTAACTTATAACCACTGAATCGGAACTCATTAATGGGGCGGCATTAAGGAGTCGCTGCCACATTTGAAATCCATTTCTAGGGAGAGTCTGAGTGCCGTCAGGGACTTTCTCGTGGGGTCATTGAAGTCATTACCTTTAGAAAACAAAGTCTTCTATACAACACCTCAAGGTCTCTGCCTGCTTTCTTTTAGGTATTTAACAGAGGATTATATAAGCTCCAATAACTCAATTAATTAAGAGTAAAATGAAGACGGTGATTTCATATTTCTTCGGTCAGTGAAAATTTTAACATTCTCCTAACCCTTTTCAGTCTCTTTGTGAATGCTAATAGAAAAATCCTTTGAAAATGGTATTTTGTTAGCAGGGGATATGCCGGCCACTCTGCAGTATCTTCCCACAGATCACTGCTCACATCATTCAGATGTTGAAAATTTTAAATGAAATCAATACCAGCCTATTCACGTCAACAGCACTCTCCCCGGCCATGTAAAAATATATAGAGAAATTGCAACCCAAGTGACTTACCCAGCGCTCTTTTCATTACAGGTCGTCTATTAAATTATTTCTACAATATTGTATCCGTCACAGAATGTTACACAATATTCATGCACATTACTTCAGCTACACAGAATCCCCGGGAAATAAATGAGGGTGGGCAGGAGAGCTTAAGAGATCTACTAAAATGGGAAGGCATTTACAATAAGTCCAGTCAAAATTGCCCCCAATGTGATGCTTTTATTATCACTTAAGAAACAGCAACGTCTTCGTCCTTGTGGTTCCAGATTGTTCCATACTCCAGAAAGGAGTATTCCCAGAGAGGTTTCTCGTGGTAGTTGACGATGCAGATTTAGAGGAACTTTGGACATGAGCTTGAGGGTCAAGGCTGCCTCTTTTGTCGTGGACCAAGCAGACGGGCCCGCCTTCGGAGAAACTGGCCATGTCATTGTTTCTCTGGATTCGGGAACAGCAGCGGGATTGAGAAGCAGAGTTCATTCCCAGTCAAGTCCTCTGTCTTCACTGACAACACCCCCAGAAGGTCCTGCGGTTCCTATTGCCCCTGGTGCCGAGCAGAGAAAACCAGCAGACTGTGCTGAGCCTCGGCCCTGGAATCAGCATCCAGCCAAGATGCATCACGGTAGGAGGATGAACGGATGGAATCAATCATTTCAATCACCGCCTGTCCCTGATAGGAACCCGGGAGGGCAGAGGAGCAGGGCGGGAGGGGAAATCTGCAAGTCCAGAGCAGCGAGGCAGGAGCTAAACCCAGCCTGGGCAGAAAACAAGCAGAACCTCACATAAGGAAATGCGGGTCAGAAAGAGGGAAAAGGCACTAAGTTCTCTAAATGTCTAGAAATTGTCCTCACCTGAGAGAGTCAGCTGCAAACAGTCCACCATCCTGGGGCCTCCTCGTCCTGTGGATCATGGACTTGTCAGCCTTTCGGTCTGAGGATGCTGATGGCTGTGGGCTGCGGGATGCCCTGCCCTTCCTCACAGAGCATGCTGCTCCCTGGGCCTCTGGCTCTAAGGCACGAGGCACTGGTTGGAAGCCCACCTCTGGTACCTCCTCAGCTGTGTGGACACAGCTATATGGGAGGTCAAGCCACAGCATCTCTTTAGGTCTATTTCCTCCCCTTTCAGAGACAGGGCCAAATCAGACACCGCTTTGGATAGGATCCTCCCAGAACTAACCCTGGAGAGTTCGTCAGGCCAGAGTCAGTGCCTGCTTGCTCCTGATCCCTGCCCCTCTGACTGGTCTGGTACTTTTCATAGCGAAACCCAGACACAGATGTTGAGAGCAGCAGGGGCTGCCTCCCTCCGTAAGACTGGCTGTGCTTATGGAGTGCTTACCCTCCCGAATCTCCTTTAGTCCTCCTAGGAACCACATGGGGCTTACTATTTATGTCCCCATTCTATAGACGAGGAAGGGGAGGTACGGAGGAGTTAAGGACCCGCGCAGGTCACAGAGCTAGTCCCCAGCAGAGCCAGATGGAAATCTGGGTCTGCGTGGCCCCAAATCAGAGCTTTTAGCAGCCGGAGTACACTGCGTCTCTCCCTCTCTGCCCTTTAACTGAAGCAATACGAGGATTGAGTGTCTTCTTTTGCAGGGTAGCCTTCAACTACTAGCCGAAAATCCAGCAGGGGTCTTCCCCATGTTTTCTCCAGGCGGAATCAAGAAGCAGAGGGCTCCCGGGGACACCCCTCCTCACTACCCATCTTCCTCTTATGCCACATCTAGGACCCTTGGCTTCACCCAAGTCATCCATGTCCTAGCCTTCGTGGCTAACACAATCCTCTCCCCACATTCTACCCACATCTACATCCCAGTCAAAACATGCTACTCCCGGGCTTCCCTGGTGGCGCAGTGGTTGAGAGTCCGCCTGCCTATGCAGGGGACACGGGTTTGTGCCCCGGTCCGGGAAGATCCCACATGCCGCGGAGAGGCTGGGCCCGTGAGCCATGGCCGCTGAGCCTGCGTGTCCGGAGCCTGTGCTCCGCAACGGGAGAGGAAGATGCTACTTCCAGGTCCCAAGGGATGCTAGGATAACGTATAGAGCCTTGGACAGTGTGTCCTGTGCCTCCATCAGTTTAGAACATTTTAGAAGACAATGGTCTGAATCTAAAATGGTAAGTCAGTGTGGTTGCCAAGGGGGAGGGGGAGGGGGGAGGGTAGGATTGGGAGTTTGGAATTATCAGATGCAAACTATTATATATAGAATGGCTAAACAACAAGGTCTTTCCTACTGTATAGCACAGGGAACTATATTCAATATCCTGTGATAAACCATATGGAAAAGAATATGAAAAATAATATATATGTATAACTGAGTCACTTTGCTGTAGAGCAGAAATTTAAAACATTGTAATTAAATTAAAAACATTGTAAATCAACTATACTTCAATAACATTTTAAAAAACCTCACTCAAAAAAAATCATAAGTCAGAATTTCTGTGCCTCAGGGAAGGTCATTTGAAGGAGACTTGGGGAAGAAGCAGGTCTGGCACATCCAGCATCCCAGTCAATGACAGAGGGCTACCCCAATCACCTACAGGACTCGTATGGCCCAGCCTGGGTACTCCAGGGCACCCTGCAGCAATGGAAACACGCGGACGGAGGAAACCCTCCATCAGGAAAGCTGTTGGTGGTTTGAGAAGTGGAGGGTAGAGCGTAAGAACAGATGAAGCAGGAGGTGGCCTGACTCGTTTCTAATCGCCATGGTGGGAGTGACCCCCAGCTTTCCTGAGAGAGACACTTGGCATATGTAGTGTGTAGTTAATGGAGCCCATGGTTCTGTCACACTGTTTTTCAATTCAATTCACCAAAAATTTTGAAAGGATTTGTATGTACAAGGTCCCAGTGTTGAAGCTGGAGACATGGAGATGAATAAGACACAGTCTCTGACCCTGAGAACCTCTAAGTCTAGTGGGAAAGTCAGACACACACAGAAGTAGCCACAATGCCAAGCAAGCAATGATGAACGCTAAATAGAGATAGAGACACAGAGGGCTGAGGGGCTCAGAGGTCAGCTGTTTATACTGCCCACGCAAAGGAATTTGCAGATGAAGGGAGCTGAGCTGGGCCTTGGGAATAAGAAATGCAAAAGCCTTGCCCCTCTTTGAACACTTAATACATACCCAGGTTTTGACAGGCATTGCCCAGAAAGTCACCAGAGCACTGTGGAGGGGGATCGACCCCCTTTTACACAGGAGGAAGCTGAGCCTTACGAGGTGTGAGCAGCTCAGTCAAGGGATAGCCCGGGCAGCAGCCAAACCCAAGCCTGTGTGCCTCAGAGCGGAGATAGCCCTACAGGCCAAGAGAACAGAGGTGGCCAAGGCCTGGGGCTGGAACGTGCGCAGTGGGTTTGGAGAGGGGAAGGGGAGCAGGTTTGCTAGGGCTGAGGTCTCCTGGGAGGGGCTTGGGATGGGTCCGGGAGGTGGGAGACATGGAGAGGGGGAGACAGTGTCACCTGGGGGCAAGAGCAGGGTCTCTGCGGCCCCCTGTTGGGGCTTATGTCCTAGTTCTACTGCTTACCAGCTATGGAGCCTCAAGTAAGTTGCTTAGCCTTTCTGTGCCTCAGTTTCCTCATCTATAAAAGGGGGATAATGGCACCCCTCACAGAGTTGTTTGAGAATAAAGAGCTGACACATGTGATAGGACAGTGCTGGGGGCATAGTGAATGCTATATGAGCTGATGCTTCTTCTTCTTGTTCCTCCTCTTCTCCTTCTCCTTCTTCTTCTTGACAGAGGCAGTGTAGACCCTGGCTTAGAGCATACATTTTAGAGCCAGGTGGCCTGATTCAAGCCCTGGCTCTGCCACTCAGTGGCTGTGTAATCTTGGTCAATTTATATCACGTTCCTGTGCCTCAGTTTGCTCATCTATAAAATAGGGCCAACAGCGCCTGTCTCACGGGGTTGTCACAAGGCCTCAAGGAGACAGTTTGCCAAAACAGGAAGTCTGGCTCCACATACAAAGTTATTTCCTAAGTCATATTCTCACTCTCCTCTGTTGCTGGTTATAGGCTAAAAAGTTTCTTTGCAATCAGTTGTGCAAGTGTCCTCCTGGGAAATCCAATAAAAAGTTCAGCAAAAGAACTGTAAATTCTTAATTGTAGGGGGTTAATAGGGGTTTATTACAGTAAATTCATCTCACATGATTTAATACGTCAAAACTACAGTTTGGGGCTTCCCTGGTGGCGCAGTGGTTGAGAGTCCGCCTGCCGATGCAGGGGACACGGGTTTGTGCCCCAGTCCGGGAAGATCCCACGTGCCGTGGAATGGCTGGGCCCGTGAGCCATGGCCGCTGAGCCTGCGCATCCGGAGCCTGTGCTCCGCGACGGGAGAGACCACAGCAGTGAGAGGCCCGCGTACCGCACAAAACAAAACAAAACAAACAAAACAAAAAACCAAAAAAACTACAGTTTGTAATTAAAGATCTAAGGAATCATGCACGCTGAGGCTTATAACACGCAAATTTTAGTCTGAGACAACTAACTCAGGAAACCGTAAAAGACAAAGCAATGTATATAAATCATGGCTTGGGAGGGGGCAAGGTCTCAGGAGACAGGTAGGTCTACTTGGGGATTTCGATCAGGCCCCTCAATATAGGTTCTCAAGCCCTTGACATTTGAACTGTTCAACCAGCTCCAAATGGGAAACAAGCACACAAACTAGGGGCCCCGCCAGTGTTGACCCCCTGCCTCAGTTTTCAGTGCCCAGCTTCCTGCCTTCCCACAGGCACTCAAACAAAGTCTTCAAGACAGAAGTTCACTCTCCATGCTTTCATTTGAACCTGCAGATCTGGCATTAATCTGCATTAGAGCTGTGGATCCTTTTTGCTTAAGCGGTAAGGAAAAACTGTGGTGAAGGTCTGGAAGTTTCTCAAGGTAACAGCATATTTCAGTCAGAGGACAGCATTGCGTAGCAGTTAGGTAGACAGACCTGGGTGAAGGCTGACCCACCGCTCAGTGGGACCTGGGGCAGATGCCCTCAGCTCTCAGCTAGTGTGCGAAACTTTCTTCTTTTGTAAAATGAAAGCAATAATAGTCTCTCCCTCTTACGGTTGTTTTGAGGACTATATAACACCGTAAAGCACCATGCCTAGCGCACAGTAAGCACTTAATATTTATTATTATTATTAACACTTTACTTAGGCAAAAGAGTCAAGAAGAAGGGGGGATGGAGAAGGGGAAACCGTAAAACCTGCATCACTCTTTGCCTTGTCCAGAATCACAGAGATGTTTCCTTTTCTGAAAAAGAGATGCCTTCCTGAGTTAGAAACAATAATTATAAATTTCAACAAGTTATCTAATAAGTTTTACTCTTTGGCAAGAAGGTTGAAATTTCACTTAATGTGGTGCCTGACATTTCTCCTCAAAGGAAAGTAAAATTGAAAAAGTTGGTGCTGAAGTTATTTTTGGAAAGAGAAACCAAACAAGAGGTTAATTGATTTGAAAGATTTGGTTGTAAAATGCCTACAAGTTGAATTTCTGTTTGTTTTCATTTTAAGTCACATTTAGAAGCAGATATTTATGTGTGTATGTGTATATACATTTTATACATATTTACATATCTGGTTTGATGTCATAGAGTTTACAGTTCTTTGTCCCTATGTGAACAAGAAGAGAACCCCCTCACACTATAATTGCCTTGGGGTCTAGGGCATGAAGCCTCCATGCAGCCCTGAGACAGCCTCCTCTACCGGTGGAGGGGGCACTGAGGGTAAATAGGTCTCCACTTGTTTGACATGGCTTCCAGCTGGAGCATTGCTGCCCCTCCTTCCCACCCCACCCCATCCCTGCTCTCCACTTCTTTCTGGTCGCCAGAAGGAGAGGTTGAAACCAGCCCAGCTCACAGTGGCCTTCCATTCACTGCTCTCATTTCCTGAGCTGGGATCCTGTGTGTCCGCAGGAGGGCGGTAGTGCTACTGCCTCTGTGTGTTGTACTAGGGAAGGTGTCTAGGTGTGTCCTTGCCTTCCGCTCTGGTTCCTGAATTGTGAGGAGCAGATCATCCAGTTCATGGTGGGGAAGAGAGCTCTCCTCTGTGTTGCCAGCAACACATGTTGTAACAGTTAGTATCTTCCACTTCAAATCCAAACAGATGGACTGGGTTTTGTTTTGTTTTTTTTGTTTTTAACCTCCTGGGCAATCTGCAAGTGGTTACTTGAGACTGGCCAAGTGGGCTCCAATCGCGGCTTCAGTTTTGGGGTCTCCCGATCAGGACTTAAGGAAATCAGATTCACTAATAAGCCAGGAGACTCAGAATGCTAAAACTTAGAAAAAAAAAAAAAAGAAGAGTTTAAGGCTGAATGGGCTTCCTGCAGCAGTGTCCTTGCTAAATAAATGCTAGCATTTGCTTTTTTTCATGAAGGGTGGGAAAATGTTTTCAAGAAAAAAGTGAGAACGGAGTCCTTGTCATTAGACCCATCGGTGAGGAAGTCTGTGTGCAGTGAACGCTTCTATTTAAAATTCAGGCCTGAGCACTACACAGGTGTTTCTCCCAGAGCTGACAGTCTCTGGCAGTTCCACCTTCCACCCCTCCCCTGCCTTCACCCAGAAACATGCTCCCCTCCTGGCCTTGAACACTGTCTTGGGCTTGGGTTGGAATCTGGCTACTCTTTGGCATTGCCATAATTATGCTGGTCAGGGCCTGTGTTCTTGACAAAGAAAACATTCCTCTGACTCAACCTGAGTAATCCTTAATGAGTTCTTGTATCTTGTGATAAATTTCATAATTATTCAGCCCCTACCACTAACACCGAAATTCATCAGTCAAAGCAAATTAGCTGAGATTCATTAGAATAAGACATCTAGTAGGCACATGTACTTTATTAGCCTCTTACACCAATAGTTTTAATTAGGTACATATTTCACAGCTCTCGAGCTACTCCAGTGAAGGGCTGCCTTTATCTCTTTTATTTACAGTAACAAGCTATCAAACAAACACCACCATAATTAAACTTGGATATAAAAAGACTTGTTTTATTAATGGCAGCCTATTCGAGGCTTGGATTTCTAAAACCTGCACTAGACAGATATTTTTATTAATTAAATAAATGCTATTCAATTAAACTGAAAAGATGTGGTGGTGCATATGAGGGGGCCATGAGCTTAAGTCAAGAGTGAGATTCTCTTCTTCCTTCTTTGCTGATGGTTTCCTCTAGCTCACCTTCAGCAGGGGAGAAAACAACTCTTCATCAGATATTTTAGTGAGGAGAAAAGTGATTAAAATCCAGAACATTTTTAAATTATTAATGAGGAATTTAAATGATGTTATAAAAAAGGGAAATACAGGAGACAATGTTACACATTCATAGAATTTGGGCTCATGCATAATAAACAGTCGAAAACACTTTACTTATGATGCAACCCAAGTTAAAGAGGCAATAAGCCATGCCACACGCTTTTATACGCGGGTGTCAATAAATGACAAATGGCGCCATCTGCTGGTCTTCCAGTTAAACACTTTAAGAGCCAGTTGTCAGAGCCATCAGTTCTGAAGTTGTCAAAAAAGAAAAGGAATGATAAAACTCTGTGCCTACCGATACTTCCATATGGGTGGGCAAAGTTTGAGCTTAACTCTAAAAGTTTCATCCAGAGGCTACAGGCAAGACAAGGAGGAGAGATTGCTAACATTTCTGGTCTCTTAAGAGCCAGTGTGAGTTGAGCTTTTTCTGAGGTATACACAGAAGAATCACAGCCAGACCCTCAAAAGGCAACAGGGTATTAAAAAACAAACAAACAAACAAACAAAAAAAACTGCGATGTGCACCCTGAGTTGAGGGACTAATAACGCCTGCTGCCTGGGAACCCTGAGTTACTGGATTACTATACTGGGGAGAAGCACAGAATTCTGGGAAGGGACCACTGAGCTCTCTGGCTGATGCCATGATACCATCTCCATCCCTCCTCAAGTCCTTCTCTGGAATATTTGTTTCTTTGTTTCCATTTCCACCTCCCTGTTAATTGTTTGTGTCTCTGTGCATGAATATGAAATTCCTCACTCTTCAGACCTCCCAGGGGCTGGGGTGAAACCAAATAAAAAACATCATTTTAATATAAATGAGCTGGATCGATTAACTAAACCAGTTTCTACAAATCACTTTACAAAAATATACGTGCAACAACCTTTGAATAACATCTTTTGAAATTCAAATCCTCAAAAAGAGAAAAACTAACCATAATCCCAGTTTCTGCAAAGAGCCTCCCTCTCTTTAAGCTTGACCAAGTAAATCAGTCCTTTGGAGGCTATCAATACTTGTAAATTGAAAATCTACATTTCCAGACACCACAGTCACCGGTACCTTTATCTCTGGCCACATTTGGAGTAAAACATGAAATTAGGTCATTTTTAAGATTCCTTTATTATTGTTATAATATTGCTCATAAGTAACAGCGGAGAAAATAATTTACATTTTTATAGGATATCATTTAAGAGGTTATTGTGAATAAAAATGTTATTTAAAAAATTTGAGTAACTTTGTATTGCTTCTGCCCTTTTTGTGAGGTAGGACTCAGAAAGTTTCTTCCAATGGGACTGTGGTAAGAAGAGGTTACCCCAGCTACAGCCTGCCAGTTTATAAGGTAGGTTACACATAGTGTAGAGTGATTGTGTGGGTGTAGGTATGGGTGTGAATGCATTTCCTCAAGTCCATCTTCTTTGGGGCTTAAATCTCCTGTGAAAATAGCAAACAGCCTGGAAAATCTTCCTGCTAGGGAGAATCAGCTACCCCTGAAATATTCCTTATTGTGAGTGAACGGTTCATTTTAATTCCATGAGTTCCTTGCCAGGGTTCTGCCTTCCTGAGTGGCCCTCTTCCTTGTGTAGGGGTCCATACCGATCACCACCTGTAGCTTTCTGTTTTGCGGCCTTGGCCTTGACCCTGGCCCTCGGGTCTCTGCTTTTCTCAGCTCACGTTTTGGAGGAGTCACAGATCTTTCACAGCCCTGGGGGTTCTGAAGAGCCAGTGTCTCCTATCTTCAATCAGCAAGATCCCTACACCCCTTTTCTCTCTTTCTTGTGCCCCTCACTGCTTACTGACCCCATAGACCACCCTTAATTTTAATTCTTACGTGAGCAAGAGGGTGACTTCAGATCCACCTCTGCTCAGGCACTTCCAGGCGGCCCTGCCTCATCTCAGACTGGAGGAACCAGACAGCAGTGAGGTTGGTCAGCAATGGCAGTGAAATGGAGAAAAAGGAAAAGAGAAAAAGAGGCTGATGTGCATTGACACTTACACGCCGGGCTCCACATTCAGTGCTTTATCACTATCTCCTTGAGGCCTCACAACAGTCCTGTATAAGTGGGATAATATCTGTGGGTTATAGATTTGGAGACTGAGGCTCAGAGAGGTTGGGACCCTTGCCCATCATCACACCAGCACTGCGGTGGGATCTGATTTCAAAGCCCTCGCTGTTTTCACGGCACCATGTGGCCTCCTCAAAGCAAGACCCAGCAGCAAGAGCTGCCTCCAACAAAGAACCTGCTCAGGGGTCCAGGAGACCCCTGTCTAGCCTCACCTGCCTGGTCCCTCCACTGCCTTTGGCGAAACCCTTCCTCCTGTGATGCTTTCCCTGCCTCCGATCTCTCTGCCTACTCTACCTCTAGCTCTTCCCTCAAATGGTCCTTGAACATGCAAGTCCCAGAATTCCAACCTCAGTCTCTGCTCCTCTGCCACACACCCCCTCCCTGAGTCACCCCGTCTACCTTCAAGACTCCAAAAGCCAGACAGCACCCACCAGACCCCCAGCTCGAGCTCTCATCCTTCACCTGATCTTCTCATTCATTTGCTCAAATCCCCACTAAGTCTCTCTGTATGGACATCCCACACACATCTCAAACTCAACGCGTTCAGAATAGTTCATTTTTCCGCCAAACTACATCTCCCTTCGTATTGCTCATCTCAGTCAAGGGCATCTCCGTCCACAGTCCTCTAGGCCTTGAAACTTGAGGTCATCCTGCTGTTTCTGGAGCCCCCAGCACAATCGGTCACACAGTTCTAATCGCACCACCTCCTAAATAGACTTAGATCCCATGTCTTTCTCTCTGCCCCCTCCTGGCACTCTTCCACTTCCTACAGTATGTAGCCATCTATTTCTGTCTATTGTAATGATTTCCTAACTACATCTCTGTCTCCAGATTTTCCTTCTCAAATCTTCCCTTTAGAGTCATCAAAGAAATGTTTCTAAAATGCAAATCCTTCTTTATCAGTCTATATTTTGCAAGACTCTCTTGATCACTAGTGTCAGAAATTCACTCCACACAGACTTATGCCAAAGAGGGAATGCATTGGTTCTTATAACTTGGGAAGTGGACCCAGGTGTTCAGAGGTAAAGCTGAACTCTGCGTTGAAGTTGGTTCATGTCTAGGAAGCCTCTCCTCGTGGTGACAAGATGGCCCCTAGCAGCTCCAGGTGTACATTATAGAAACTTAGCAACCTCAGCAGAGAGAACCTTGTTCCCAAGAATTCCATTATAATCCTGGACTGATTCCAATGTGGTCCATTTTGGGTCACGTGTTAACCTCTGAGCCAATCACTGTGACCCGGAGGATGAACTACTGCTTGCTCATGGGCACATCACAGGCCTACCACCACTGTATTTCACCTGACCCACGTGAACCAAGAGGTGGGAGCAAGATTCCCTAAGGGAAATCAAGGGCTCTTACCTGAAAAGGGGAAATCGATTCTAGGCGTCCATAAACCTCCCCTTTAAAACCTTTCAACATTAGGATGGCTATTATCCCCCAAGCAGAAAACAACTTGTGTTGGCAAGGATATGGAGAAATTGGAACCCTTGTGCACTGTTGGAGGGAATGTGAAATGGTGCCACTGCTATGGAAGACAGGATGTCTATTCCTCAAAACATTAAGCGTATAATTACCATATGACCCCCAAATCTCACTTCTGGATATATACCCAAAAGAACTGAAAGCAGGGTCTCAGACAGGTATTTGTACACCCACATTCACTGCAGCGTTATTCACAAGAGCCAAAGGGTGGAAGCAAACCAAATATGTTCATCGATGGATGAATGGATAAACTGTAGTGTACAATGGAATATCATTCCGACTTAAAAAGGAACAAAATTCTGATGCATGCTACAACGTGGATGAACCTTAAAAACTTTACTCTATGTGAAATAGCCAGACCTAAAATAAAATATTGTATAAATCTACTTAAATTAGATACGTGGAATAGTCAAATTCAGAGAGAAAGAAAGTAGAATAGTAGTTACCAAGGGCTGGAGTGAGGGGATTGGGGATTTATTATTTAACTGGTATAGAGTTTTAGTTTGGGGTCATGGAAAAGTTCTGCAGATGGAGAGTGGTGAGGGTTGCACAAACATGTGATATTCTTTTTTTTTTTTTTTGTGGTACGTGGGCCTCTCTCTGTTGTGGCCTCTCCCGCTGCGGAGCACAGGCTCCGGACGCGCAGGCTCGGCGGCCATGGCTCACGGGCCCAGCCGCTCCGCGGCATGTGGGATCCTCCTGGATCGGGGCACAAACCCGTGTCCCCTGCATCGGCAGGCAGACTCTCAACCACTGCGCCACCAGGGAAGCCCAAAAATGTGATATTCTTAATGCCACTGAATTGTACACTTATAAAGGGTTAAAATGGTGAATTTTATCTTATATATATTTCATCTCAGTAAGAAAAAAAACTCTTTCAGCAGCTGCCTATTGCTTTCTGGATCAAGTCTGAGCTCCTAAGTATGTCATAAAAGGTCCTTTGGACCCAACCCCTGCCCACTTCTTCAACTTGTGCCGTGCTCTCTACCTCGCCCTAAAAGAACACTGTCACACAGAAATTTCTATAATAATAGAAATGTGCTATACCTGTGCTGTCCAATATGGTAGCCACCAGCTATATCTGGCCACTGGGCACTTGAAATGTGGCCAGTGTAACTAAGAGATTGAATTTTACATTTAATTTAATTTAGATTTAAATAGTCATGTGTTGGTGGTTACTCTACTGGATAGCACAGCTGTCAATGTCCTTTCTTCCCTTTCATTCTCAAACCCTGAGATAAATATGGAAGCTTCCAGGAAGGTGGGGTTGGAAGGACATCTGGGAACTTTGTATCATGGTAGCTCTTCTCACTCTGCTATTGTTTTATGCATTCATTCATTCTTTTTCACAGCTCCTTGCTAGGCACTGGAGATGCAAAGACAAATCCAGGTCTTGATATAGAGCTCACAATCCGTATGTCTTCCAGCAACCCTGACTACCCTATTCTGCCCATTAACAAAGTCATTTGCCCACCCCCACTGACCTCAGCCCTGACAATCCCTCACTGCCTGGCTTCATTCTTCCTCCCACCAGCTACTCTTTCTTCAACTCCTGATCTACAGCAAAAAAACACTCACCTTTGTCTCCCACTTCTGGAATATGGACAAATCTAGGAGGCTATGAAGGTCAGCCACTACACAGAAGGGGACTGTGTGTGGGAGAGAGGTCCCCGAAACAGGGCTGTCCTATGTCTGCCGTAGACATCTTTAGGCTATACCTCTCTATTAAAAATTGGTCATACACATCCCCAAAAGTCTCCTCTAAAAGAGGGGGTGCAGTCTCTTTGAGGATAAAGAAGAGAGGAAGGTTGGCCATCCATCTCAGGGCACAGTCACTGAGGGTGATGGTACCTGGCCTTTAGGATAGAAGATGAGAGTATTGGCTCTCAACTCTGGGGGCATCAGAATCACCTGGGATAACTTCCTAAAAATAAAGTTCTTGGGTCCTGCTCAGGCCTATCGAACAGGCATCTTTGGGGGTGGAACCTGGTTGTTTGTAGTTGAGGACTCTCCACAGGTGATTGTGTTATGACCAAAGCCTGAGAATCCTCAGCCTAGATTCTAAGGAAATAAAAACCTGGGCCAAGGAACAAAGCATGAGTGTGCTGAGAAGATATTACCATGAATGCCTGGCAACAGCATCCCATGTGGAAAACTCTGGAACCAACGGTTAGCAGCAGGTTAAGTCTTGATACCCACCTGTATTAGTCTGCTAGGGCTACCCTAGCAAAGTACCACAGGCTGGGTGACTTAAACATCTAAAATTTATTTTTTCATAATTCTGGAGGCTAGAAGTCAGAGATCAAGTTGTCAGCAAAGTTGGTTTCTTCTAAGGAATTTCTCCTTGGCTTATAAATGGCCATCTTCTCCCTGTGTCTTCACATGGTCTTTTCTCTGTACACATCTGTGTACTAATTTCCTCTTCTTATAAGAATACCAGACTTATTGAATTAGGGCCTACCCTGATGATCTCATTTTAATTTAACTACCTCTTTTTATTTAATTGAAGTATAGTTGATTTACAATATTATATTAGTTTCAGGAGTACAACATAGTGATTCAATATTTTTATAGATTATATTCAATTTAAAATCATTACAATATAATGGCTATATTTCCCTATGCTGTACCATATATCATTGTTGCTTATTTATTTTATACATAGTAGTTTCTATCTCTTAATCCCATGCCCCTATCTTGCCCCTCTTCCTTCCCACTTCCCACTGGTAACCACTAATTTAACTACCTCTTTAAAGATCCTCTCCAAATACACATTCTGCATATTGGGGGTTAAGACTTCAACGTAGAATTTTGGAAAGGACACAATTCAGCCCATAGCACCACCCTACTTTAAGGACAAACAGAAGTCTTCCTTGCTCAAAGTCCATAGAAATCCTATGTGCAAAAGCTTTTCCTGAGTTGGAAAAACCTGACTCCTGATCTTGTCAACATCTTTTGCGAAAGTCTCACGTTAAGCAGAAGAAAAGTGACCCATGATAGCACATATATGATTTGAAATAGAAATTGTCATTATGAGAATATTTACAGTTTTTCTCCTTCTTCCCTTAGTTATATTCATGTCGGACTGCAAGTTACAGAAAACCTGAATAACAATGGCTTAAATAAAAAGGCTTATTTTCTTTTTTTTAATTAACTAATTAATTTATTTATTTTTGGCTGCATTGGGTCTTCATTGCTGTGCATGGGCTTTCTCTAGATGCTGCCAGCGTGGGCTACTCTTTGTTGCAGTGCACAGGCTTCTCGTTGCAGTAGCTTCTCTTGTTGTGGAGCACGGGCTCTAGGCGCGTGGCCTTCAGTAATTGTGGGCTGTGGGCTCAGTAGTTGTGGCTCACGGGCTCTAGAATGCAGGCTCAGTAGTTGTGGCGCATGGGCTTAGGTGCTGCATGGCATGTGGGATCTTCCCAGACCAGGGCTTGATCCCATGTTCCTGAATTGGCAGGTGGATTCTTAACCACTGTGCTACCAGGGAAGCCCAGGCTGATTTTCTCATATAACAAGAAGTCTGGAGATGGGCTGCTTCTGGTGTTAGCTCTGAAATTTGTGGATGTCAACATCAATGTCTTTGTGCTTCTCATGGATTTTCTCTTATGGTTGTGACTTCCTGGTCACAGGTGGTTGCTGTAGATCCAGATGTCACACTCTCATTCAAGATAGGAAGAAAAATGGAGGAGCCATGCCAGCTATATCAGAACCTTTTCCAGGGAAACAAAAATATCCTTAGAAACTCTCAGCAGACTTTCACTTATATGTCATTGGCCGGAACTGTCACATGGCCACTCCTAGCTACAAGGGAATCTGGAAAAGCATTTGGCTGGGTACACTTATTCATTCATTCAACAGTTATTGACTGTGTGCCTAATATATGTCAGATACCATTCTAGGAACTTGGGATACAGCAGCGAATAGAAGACAAAAATCCCTGCCCTCATGGAGCTTATCATCTGAAAAGAGTCTGTCACTTCCCCTAGTAAAATTGGATGGATAGATAACACATCTGCCACATCATCTAGCCTGCAACAACAGAACACCGTAACTTTCATCCTAATTTTTCATTTGCATCCCCTCCTTGAAAAGAGTCTTGCTCAAGCTGGGCTAGGTCAACTTAACATAATAAAGGAACAGATGAGGGGAGGAAGGAGAGGAAGAGAGAAATCAGTGAGGGTCTGAGATGAAGAGAGCTTTCCAGGAACTGTGGAGAAGGGCTTCTGGAATAGCCATGGGCTGTAATGGAAATAAGAGAGGAAAGGGAATTGTTATCTTCTTCTTTGAGTCTTATTCGTGATTTTTGAGATCTGAGTAAAGAAGTTGGGCTACAGTATTCAGAAATCCCTTTTTTTCGATGGATTGTATTGCTCTGTGACACTGCTCTGACACTGAACCACATGGACCCAAAGTTCATAAGGGTAACATTTTATTTGTAGCTGATGTTTGCAGTCATCACTCCTTGGCTTTGTATTGTGCAACCTCATAAGCACCTTGCAAACTTTATGTTAAGCTGTGGCAGCATCACTCTCCCACGCTAAAACCGCCTGCCCTCATTCTCAGAGTTACTCACACACAGCTCCTTCCCCAGTTCCCAAGTTGTATACTCCTCAGAGCCCCCTGTAGCCCATCCAACCTCCTCCATCAGTTCCATCCAAGCACTGTCTGTCCCCTCAACCCCCCAACACAGAGCGAGGAGAAAACTCCACGGCCAGTTAAGACAAAAGGAAAAATCCACAGTGAATTTCTCACAGTCTCAGTCTTTCAATCTTAACCCCATGTCAGGGAACACCAGCACACTTCTCTAAATAAATCTGTTTTGGAAAATCTTTCCTCTTCTTTTTTCAAAAACACAACAGAAGACTCACCCAGTTTAAATTACTAAACAGAACACTCTGCATCCTCTGCAGAGACGTTTCAGATGTCCTCACAGTTTACTCCAAGAATAATGGGTAAAACTTGCCTTATATTTGTGACTCAAGAGCCAATCTTAGTGAATTTCCCAAAACAAAGGAAGTCAGAGAATCAAGCAGCTAGCAAACCACACCCTCCTACCCATGCTGCATCCTTACTAAAATTAAAAAGAATAATAATATAACAACAAAGAGTATGGCATGTGATCCACAAAACCAGTATACAGACTACACTTATCTGGAAAAGAAATGATAAAATGATGGTTTCAACACAGAAAAAAAAAAAAATTCCCCTTCTCTAGAAAACTAAATAGAAGATTCTGGTGGGGTTTTTAAATTCTGTTTTATTCCTCTGAGCCATCCCTTATATATATATACATACTTACGAAGTGCACATGCTCAAGCATTCTGTGTTAGTCAGCGTTATGTTCTTATGGGAGCTGCAGAAAACCTTTGAGGCTTAAACAAGATAGAACTGTTTTTCTATCCCAGGTAACATACAGGCAATCATGTCAGTCTCAGTGTTTCTGTGGAGCTCCACAGTGTCAGGGACCAAGGTTCTTATGTTATTTCACCACCATGTGTATTCTCCACCCCCAAGGTCACCTTCTCGGCCAAGATGGCTACTCTAGCTCTAGCTTCATGTCACATTTCCACAAACACACAGAAGAAAAGAAGGAAGTACTTATCACTCCTGCTCACAACTCACTGGCTAGAATTTAACTATCACTATATGGTCACAACTAGCCCTTTGGGAAAGGCAGTCTTTTTAAATTTTTTTATTTTTTTACAGTAGGTCCTTGTTGGTTATCTATTTTAAATATAGTGGTGTGTATATGTCAATCCCAAACTCCCGATGTATCCCTCCCATGAATAAGAAATGAAGTCATTTTTTTTTTAACATCTTTATTGGAGTATAATTGCTTTACAATGGTGTGTTAGCTTCTGCTGTATAACAAAGTGAATCAGTTATACATATACATATATCCCCATATCCCCTCCCTCTTGTGTCTCCCTCCCACCCTCCCTATCCCACCCCTCTAGGTGGTCACAAAGCACCGAGCTGATCGCCCTGTGCTATGTGGCTGCTTCCCACTAGCTATCTATCTTACATTTGGTAGTGTATATATGTCCATGCCACTCTCTCGCTTCGTCCCAGCTTACTGTTCCCCCTCCGCGTGTCCTCAAGTCCATTCTCTATGTCTACGTCCTTATTCCTGTCCTGCCCCAGGTTCTTCAGAACATTTTTGTTTGTTTGTTTAGATTCCATATATATGTGTTAGCATACAGTATTTGTTTTCCTCTTTCTGACTTACTTCACTCTGTATGACAGTCTCTAGGTTCATCCACCTCACTACAAATAACTCAATTTAGTTTCTTTTTATGGCTGAGTAATATTCCATTTTATAGATGTGCCACCTCTTCTTTATCCATTCATCTGTCTGTGGACACTTAGGTTGCTTCCATGTCCTGGCTATTGTACATAATGCTGCAATAAACATTGGGGTGCATGACTCTTTCTGAATTACGGTTTTCTCAGGGTATATGCCCAGTAGTGGAATTGCTGGGTCATATGGCAGTTCTATTTTTAGTTTTTTAAGGAACCTCCATACTGTTCTCCATAGTGGCTGTAACAATTTACACTCCCACCAACAGTGCAAGAGGGTTCCCTTTACTCCACCCCCTCTCCAGCATTTATTGTTTGTAGACTTTTTGATGATGGCTATTCTGACTGGTATGAGGTGATACCTCATTGTAGTTTTGATTTGCATTTCTCTAATGATTAGTGATGTTGAGCATCCTTGCATGTGTTTGATGGCAATCTGCATATCTTCTTTGGAGAAATGTCTATTTAGGACTTCTGCCCATTCTTGGATTGGGTTGTTTGTTTTCTTTGATATTGAGCTTCATGAGCTACTTGTAAATTTTGGAGATTAATCCTTTGCCAGTTGCTTCGTTTGCAAATATTTTTTTTCCATTCTGAGGGTTGTCTTTTCGTCTTGTTTAAGGTTTCCTTTGCGGCGCAAAAGCTTTTAAGTTTCATTAGGGCCCATTTGTTTATTTTTTCTTTTTATTTCCCTTTCTCTAGGGAGTGCGTCAAAAAGGATCTTGCGGTGATTTATGTCAGAGAGTGTTCTGCCTATGTTTTCCTTTAAGAGTTTTATAGTGTCTGGCCTTACATTTAGGTCTTTAATCCATTTTGAGTTTATTTTTGTGTATGGTGCTAGGAAGTGTTCTAATTTCAGTTTTTTACATGTAGCTGTCCAGTTTTCCCAGCACCACTCATTGAAGAGGCTGTCTTTTCTCCATTATATATTCTTGCCTCCTTTATCAAAGATAAAGTGACCATATGTGTGTGGGTTTATCTCTGGGCTTTCTATGCTGTTCCATTGATCTATATTTCTGTTTTTGTGCCAGTACCATACTGTCGTGATTACTGTAGATTTGTAGTAGAGTCTGAAGTCAGGGAGCCTGATTCCTCCAGCTCCGTTTTTCTTTCTCAAGAATGCTTGAGCTATTCGGGGACTTTTGTGTTTCCATACAAGTTGTGCAATTTTTTGCTCTAGTTCTGTGAAAAATGCCATTGGTAGGTTGATAGGGATTGCATTGAATCTGTAGATTGATTTGTGTAGTATAATCATTTTCACAATGTTGATTCTTCCAATCCAAGAACATGGTATATCTCTCCATTTGTTTGTATCATCTTTAATTTCTTTCATCAGTGTCTTATAGTTTTCTGCATACAGGTCTTTTGTCTCCTTAGGTAAGTTTATTCCTAGGTATTTTATTCTTTTTTGTTGCAATGGTAAATGGGAGTGTTTTCTTGATTTCACTTTCAGATTTTTCATCATTAGTATATAGGAATGCCAGAGATTTCTGTGCATTAATTTTGTATCCTGCTACTTTACCAAATTCATTGATTAGCTCTAGTAGTTTTCTGGTAACATCTTTAGGATTCTCTATGTGTATTATTGTGTCATCTGCAAATAGTGACAGTTTTACTTCTTATTTTGCAATTTGGATTCTGTTTATTTCTTTTTCTTCTCTGATTGCTGTGGCTAAAACTTCCAAAACTATGTTGAATAATAGTGGTGAGAGTGGACAACCTTGTCTTGTTCTTGATCTTAGTGGAAATGGTTTCAGTTTTTCACCATTGAGAACAGTATTGGCTGTGGGTTTGTCATATATGGCCTTTATTATGTTGAGGAAAGTTCCCTCTATGCCTACTTTCTGGAGGGTTTTTATCATAAATGGGTGTTGAATTTTGTCGAAAGCTTTTTCTACATCTAGTGAGATGATCATATGGTTTTTCTCCTTCAATTTGTTAATATGGTTTATCACATTGATTGATCTGCATATATTGAAGAATCTTTGCATTCCTGGGGTAAACCCCACTTGATCATGGTGTATGATCCTTTTAATGTTCTGTTGGATTATGTTTGCTAGTATTTTGTTGAGGATTTTTGTGTCTATGTTCTTCAGTGATATTGGCCTGTAGTTTTCTTACTTTGTGACACCTTTGTCTGGTTTTGGTATCTGGGTGATGGTGGCCTTGTAGAGTGAGTTTGGGAGTGTTCCTCCTTCTGCTATATTTTGGAAGTGTTTGCAAAGGATAGGTGTTAGCTCTTCTCTAAATATTTGATAGAATTCGTGTGTGAAGCCTTCTGGTTCTGGGTTTTTGTTTGTTGGAAGATTTTTAATCACAGCCTCAATTTCAGTGCTTGAGATTGGTCTGTTTATACTTTCTGTTTCTTCGTGGTTCAGTCTCCAAAGCTTGTGCTTTTCTAAGAATTTGTCCATTTCTTCCAGGTTGTCCATTTTATTGGCATATTGTTGCTTGCAGTAATTGCTCATGATCCTTTGTATTTCTGCGGTGTCAGTTGTTACTTCTCCTTTTTCATTTCTAATTCTATTGATTTGAATGTCCTCTGTTTTTTTCTTGATGAGTCTGGCTAATGGTTTATCAATTTTGTTTATCTTCTCAAAGAACCAGCTTTTAGTTTTATTGAATTTTGCTATTGTTTCCTTCGTTTCTTTCTCATTTATTTCTTATCTGATTTTTATGATTTCTTTCCTTCTGGTAACTTTGGTGTTTTTCTGCTCTTCTTTCTCTAATTGCTTTAAGTATAAGGTTACGTTGTTTATTTGCAGTGTTTCTTGTTTCTTGAGGTAGGATTGTATTGCTATAAACTTCCCTCTTAGAACTGCTTTTGCTGCATCCCATAAGTTTTGGGTCATCATGTTTTCATTGTCATTTGTTTCTAGGTTTTTTTTTTGTTTCTAGGTATTTTTTAATTTCCTCTTTGATTTCTTCAGTGATCTCTTGGTTATTTAGTAGTGTATTGTTTAGCCTCCATGTATCTGTACTTTTTACAGATTTTTTCCTGTAATTGATATCTAGTCTCATAGCATTGTGGTTGGAAAAGATACTTGATATGATTTCAATTTTCTTAAATTTACCAAGGCTTGATTTGAGACCCAAGATATGATCTATCCTGGAGAATATTCCATGAGCACTTGAGAAGAAATTATAGTCTGTTGTTTTTGGATGGAATGTCCTATAAATATCAAAGAAGTCCATCTTGTTTAATGTGTCATTTAAAGCTTATGTTTTCTTATTTGTTTTCATCTTGGATGATCTGTCCATTGGTGAAAGTGGGGTGTTAAAGTCACCTACTATGGTTGTGTTACTGTCGATTTCTCCTTTTATGGCTGTTAGCATTTGCCTTATGTACTGAGGTGCCCCTATGTTGGGTGCATAAATATTTACAACTGTTATATCTTCTTCTTGAATTGTTCCCTTGATCATTATGTAGTGTCCTTCTTTGTCTCTTGTAGTAGTCTTTATTTTAAAGTCTATTTATTTGTCTGATATGAGAATTGCTACTCCAGCTTTCTTTTGATTTCCATTTGCATGGAATATCATTTTCCATCCCCTCACTTTCAGTCTGTATGTGTCCCTAGGTCTGAAACTGGTCTCTTGTAGACAGCATATGTACGGGTCTTGTTTTTGTATCCATGCAGCCAGTCTATGGCTTTTGGTTAGAGCACTTAATTCATTTACATTTAAGGTAGTTATCAATATGTATGTTCCTATTCCCATTTTCTTAATTGTTTTGGGTTTGTTATTGTAGGTCTTTTCCTTCTCTTGTGTTTCTTGCCTAGAGAAGTTCCTTTAGCATTTGTTGTAAAGCTGGTTTGGTGGTGCTGAATTCTCTTAGCTTTTGCTTGTCTGTAAAGGTTTTAATTTCTCTGTTGAATCTGAATGAGATCCTTGCTGGGTAGAGTAATCTTGGTTGTAGGTTCTTCCCTTTCATCACTTTAAATATGTCCTGCCCCTCCCTTCTGGTTTGCAGAGTTTCTGCTGAAAGATCAGCTCTTACCCTTATGGGGATTCCCTTGTATGTTATTTGTTGCTTTTCCCTTGCTGCTTTTAATATTTTTTGTTTGTATTTAATTTTTGATAGTTTGATTAATATGTGTCTTGGCATGTTTATCTTTTGATTTATCCTGTATGGGACTCTCTGTGCTCCCTGGACTTGATTGACTATTTCCTTTCCCATATTAGGGAAGTTTTCAACTATAATCTCTTCAAATATTTTCTCAGTCTCTTCCTTTTTCTCTTCTTCTTCTGGGATCCTATAATTTGAATGTTGGTGCATTTAATGTTGTCCCAGAGGTCTCTGGGACTGTTCTCAATTCTTTTCATTCTCTTTTCTTTATTCTGCTCTGTGGTAGTTATTTCCACTATTTTATCTTCCAGGCCACTTATCCGTTCTTCTGCCTCAGTTATTCTTTTATTGATTCCATCTAGAGGATTTTTAATTTCATTTATTGTGTTGTTCATAATTGTTTGTTAGCTCTTTAGTTCTTCTAGGTCCTTGTCAAACGTTTCTTGTATTTTCTCCATTCTATTTCCAAGATTTTGGATCAGCTTTACTATCATTACTCTGAATTCTTTTTCAGGTAGACTGCCTATTTCCTCTTCATTTGTTTGGTCTGGTGAGTTTTTACCTTGCCCCTTCATCTGCTGTGTATTTCTCTGTCTTCTCATTTTGCTTAACTTACTGTGTTTGGGGTCTTCTTTTCACAGGCTGTAGGTTCATAGTTCCCGTTGTTTTTGGTGTCTACCCCCAGTGAGTAAGGTTGGTTCAGTGGGCTGTGTAGGCTTCGTGGTGGAGGGGACTAGTGCCTGTGTTCTGGTGGGTGGGGCTGGATCTTGTCTTTCTGGTGAGCAGGACAGCTTCCAGCAGTGTGTTTTGGGGTGTCTGTGGCCTTAGTATGACTTTAGGCAGCCTCTCTGCTAATGGGTGGGGTTGTGTTCCTGTCTTTCTCGTTGCTTGGTATGGGGTGTCCAGCACTGGAGCTTGCTGGTTGTTGAGTGGAGCTGGGTCTTAGCATTGAGATGGAGATCTCTGGGAGAGCTCTCGCCGATTGATAATACGTGGGGCTGGGAGGTCTCTGGTGGACCAATGTCCTGAACTCGGCTCTCCCACCTCAGAGGCTCAGGCCTGACACCCGGCTGGAGCAACCAGACCCTCTTGGCCCCAGTTCATGTGCTTCCTATCACTCCGCCAGCTCATCCCTCCACACCTCCCTCCCTTTCCGTTTGATCTTTACTCCCCATGCTGGGTGGGGACAGAAGGCAGTGCAGAGGATGCCAGCAGGCAGCTGCCCCACTGTGTCCTCATCCACACCCCACGCTGGGCTTGCCGGGTCTCTCCCAGCCATGGGGCAGGGTCTGCAAAGCAAGAACTGAAGTCTTATTCATGACAGCCATTTACCCAGCTAAAAACTGTGGGTGGGGGTGGGAGGTTATTACAATAAAAGAAAGGAGAAAACAAATGAAGCAGTATTGGATGGTAACACAAAATATAAACAAATATCCATGAGTCCACACTGATATAAATAAATTGAATAAATAAATAAGGGAGAATAGGCAAAGCTTCCATACAGAGGAATTCCAAATAATTTACTTGGTTACACTGCTCTTAAGGAGGTAGAACATAATTCTCCACTCCTTACATGTGGGTTACTCTTCTAGAATGCACTATAAAAAAGGAGAAAAGAAAGAGTAACTTTACAGTGGAGAAACCTGACAAATACTACCGTAGCCAGGTAATCAAGGTTAACATCAACAGTGATAAATCATGTTGATAATATGTACCCTTGATGTGATGTGATAAGAACAGCACTTTACCTCTGTGGTCTTCCCCAAAACACATTACTTCAGTCTAATCATGAGAAAAATATCAGACAAATCCCAGCTGAGAGATATTCTAGAAAATCCATGACCAGTACTCCTAAAAACTGTCAAGGTCATATCGAAAACAAGGAAAGTCTGAGAAACTGTTACAGCCAAGAGGAGTCTAAGGAGACATAATGACCAAATTTAATGTGGTATCCTGGATGGGATCCTAGAATAAAAAAAAAAAAAAAAAAAAAATTGGGCATTTGGGAAAAACAGAGAAAATCTGTATAAAGTATGAACTTTAGTTAATAATAATGTATCGGTATTGGTTTATTAACTGTAACAAGTGTACTATAATAAAATAAAGTGTTAATAATAGAAGAAACTGGGCATGGGACTACTATCTTTGCAAAATTCTGGAGATCTAAAACTGTTCTAAAATTAAAGTTTCATTTAAAAGAAAAAAGATGGGGAGACTAGATATTGGAGAATAACTAGCAGTCTTTCCCTCAACCCCCCACAGGGGATAGCTTTTCTCTTTTTACCCCCAAATCCAAGAGATGGTCACACTAGAAAATGCCTTTGAGGTCAATTGGCTTATCCTCCAAAATGAGGGGAGAAAAGCCCAAAGAAACCCTTAAGGAGGGTTTGCCCAGTGTTATCCAGCCCCCTGGTGGAGGAGCTGGAACAAGAAGCCAGGTCTCTTGACAAGGGTCAGCTCGCTCCACTCCACCTGGTGATGGAGATGCCTCCGTGGAATGGGAAGACCACTGCCAAGAACTGTCCTTTTAACAGTGGCGAGTCACTTCATCTCTCTGAGCAGCAGTTTCCTCATCTTTATAGCAGAGATAGTGTTAACTTCCCGGCTCATCCTCACAGAACTGTCATAAGGAGTGAATCTACATAAAAATCTGCCATTTCTATGTAGTAATAGACCAGAGGGGACCTTCTGACACATTGAAATTTTGCAACACAGGCCGACAGAGTTGACCCAGATATCACATTTGTTTATTCAATGTGTAAGCAACATGCCTTTTAACATTGGGACACAAAATCTGGTCAGGGCACTTTTATTTTTTCTGATTAATTGCTGGAGGCTCTCAATCAGCAGGCTGTTCCCGTCTCTGTCTCCCTCCCTCCCTCCTTCTCTCTCTCTCTCTCTCTCTCTCTCCCCTCCCTGCTCCCTGACCAGCTCTCCAACAATCCTGGATATCCGTGCAGGCTGAACTGAAAGTTACAGAAGCTTGCTCAGGCCATCACTCCTCGGCTTCTCCCAGCAATACAGAGTTGGTTCTGCATGGTCTGGCAGATGGTACTGATTCCTGGGGAACACTGCCTAGCAGATCCAAACCTCTGCACAGACCTGCCAGGCTTCTCCAAAGGAGGACAGAGCATTTCCTCAGTGCTGATGGCAGCAAGTCTCCCACGTCTGTGCTCCCACCGTGCAGTGACCGTGCCCAGCTCTTCCCACTCATGTGCTTCAATACTCATTTGCCTCGGAGGCCCAGAGCTGAACTTGTTTCCAGTGTCTACAACCTCAGAAGCCCAGAGCCCGCCTTCCTCGCAGGGGCTCTACCTTTGGAGCTTAGTTGGTTTGTTTTTTCTCTTGAACCCTCAACACCCAAAATATTCTACCCCTTTTCCTAGATGTTGGAGCTACTCACTCATAATCTGAGGTGGGTACCTCAAGGGTACCTTCCACTCACCCTTTGGAAAGAAACAACTTTCTCAAAGACATTTCTGTGGTCTAAGGGAAATGCCTAAGGGGGGGGTCCCCTTACCCCTTGTGAAAGGTAGTGCTACCTTCTGTGATCGCAAGGAGATGCTCCAGCACCAGTGATCGAAAGTACAAACCCCTCAATGAAGAAAAGAGGGAGAAAAAGAAACCTGATTGTGATATTGGCAAGGCATATTGCTGTAAACAAAGAAAAAGTGAAATTGAGTGTCCCAGGCATTGTGCTTGGCAAGGGAAATCAAGAAAATGATCAGACACTGTGCCTGCCCTCAAGGGGGTTAGATCCTAGGAGAAACCGTGCACTTCATAAGAACCATAAATAGCTACTAGGGGACAGCATGCTGACACAAAGGAGAGGCCCCAAACGGTCCTGCAGAAAACAGTCACCCACAACCAGTCTAGGTCCACAAGGATCTCCTTGTGGAGGTGGCATCCTGGGCATAGAGAACAATCAGGCTGAGCTCTGGGTTTTGAGTAGAGGCACAGAGGGGGAAAGTATGGGGTCATCTCAATACTGACGTCATGAAAAATAAACTTAAGATGAAAGGAAAGATTCTGGTATTAGTCAGGACTCTCTTGGTTGAAAGTAACAGAACTTGAACAAATATTGGATCATAATCAGATACAAGGGCAGAGTGCCAGGAACAACTTGAAATTACAGCTTGAACGCTGCATGACTCTGTGACTCCTCTCTGAGGGAGGCTTCGTTCTCTTCCACAGACTGGCCACCTTCACGTGGTGCAGAACACAGCTCAGAAAGCCTCTGAGTCCAGCAGCCAAGGGCTGCCTCTGTCAGACAGAGGTGCACTATCTTCCCTTGATTCCAACCTGGAGAACCCCAGGGGAAGATTCTGATTGGCCTGGGTTGGGTCTGTGTCCACCCCCGGACCCATAAACCATAGCAAGGGCTGGGGGAGGACATAGGTCGTGCCGCCCAAGAAAATCCACGGGGACCCTTGTGGTGCCTGTCCTGGAGAAGAGAAAGCTGTGAGCAAAGCATCACCCCAACAGACGTCGCCGACCCATTCAATACTCCAAACACCTGGGGCTGGAAGGTGGAGTCTGACTCAGACATTGCACCCCAGTTTTTATCATTTCATAGTTAGGACCCTAGACAAGCTCTGGAATACTACAAGCATACAGCAATACCTTTCTAACTAAGTTCTAGTCTGGAACAAATCAATATGAACTGGAGTAAAAAACATGAACTGCTTACATATATCTAGCATTTAACTGAGCATTGAGAGGAAGGGGTGAGACAGAAATTCGAAGAAATAAGAGCCAGCGCCTACCCTCAAGGAGCTTACCACTGTTGGAGTTACCTGGGATAGCAAGTGGATCTGGGAGACCATCTACCCACAGATTTTCAAGTAAGTTCCTGGGAGGCCACCAGCAAGCCCGGGGAGGGAGCTGGAGAGGAGGGGGAAGGAGGAGTCATAAGAGGCTGAGCAGGCAGGCGTGGAGCTCCCCGTCTCCACGATGCTTCTAGAGCATCTCCTGCTTTATCTGTTCTGTATGTTGGCGTTTCACATAAAAGCGTATGTGTAAAAAGTTTCTCACTCCTTTAGGAATGTTTGAACACGCCAGGTAGAGTCCAGCTCCCTTGAGCTGCACCTGGAGGTTCCAATGCCTAGGAAACCTGCTTGTTATATGTGTTTCATCCTCACAGCCATGTTAAGATCTGGTCGGTGAAGGCAAACATGGGTCTGGAGCCCCCTCCTCCTGGCCCCCAGGTTGCCCCCAGCCCTCACTTCACTTGTATGAAACAGTCAAACAAAACCATAGCCAAGAGGCCTCCTGTGGAAAAGCAGGGAAGGGAGCTCATCCTCTGGCGTTGTTCAATAACAGGTGATAGGGCTTCCCTGGTGGCGCAGTGCTTGAGAGTCCGCCTGCCGATGCAGGGGACACGGGTTCGTGCCCCGGTCCGGGAAGATCCCACATGCTGCGGAGTGGCGGGGCCCGTGAGCCATGGCCGCTGAGCCTGCGCGTCCGGAGCCTGTGCTCTGCAACGGGAGAGGCCACAACAGTGAGAGGCCCGCGTACCGCAAAAAAATAAAATAAAATAACAGGTGATGGAGTAGTGCCTCTTGTGGAAGGAAGACGAGGTGGAGGAGAGGAAGGGAGGAGGGGAGCAGAGAGCTAGCCCGGGGAGGACGTGTGCCAGATGCTTGACGTGTGCAGATGGGCACGAGCATGAGGTGGGAACGGACAAGAGAAAGAAAGATGCAAAGGAGGAAGGCGTGGAGGAAAGAGGAGAGGGGAGATGCAGAGGCCAGGGCAGCCAAGGAGTCCCAAGAATCACACTTAACAATAGCTCAGCCTCGTCCTGTGTCATAGTTCAAAGTCCTGAAGTCACTGACTCAACATATTCTCAGGAATTCATAATCACATACTTTTAAATAGGTTAATCTAACTACCATAGTAAATGCTTAGTGAGAGTTACTATGTGCTAGGAGCTGTGCTCGGGGCAGGCGGAATGTGAGAAGCCTACGTAGACTCAGTTTGGCGACCCTACAAGCCAATATCCTATTGACCGACAATCATTTGCTGAGGATGGGAAAAACTGACTGTTTTTAATAATTCATACACGTCTTTCTTGATGTTGAAAACAAGAGAATTATCTCATTCACTGAAACATTTTAATTAGAATTGCCTTCCATTTCACTTATTTTACTTTCATAACTGAATGGTGTTCCTTTCAAAGCATAGAGATTACTTATATTGATAGAGTTGTAAAATCTTGTTCAAATTTTGCTTTAAAATCTAATTTCTCTGACTTACATGTTGACAGAATGTGTCCCATGTTTTTGTTCTTGTTTTTTCTTATGATTCTCTAAATCACACAACTGCTTGGGAAGCCTCGTATCAGGATTCTAATTTAGATAATAGCCTAGTTTTCCAGAATACAGCCACAGGACAGCATTATTTGATTTCAGATTTTCAGCTGGCTACAACCACTGGTCCCAGGGTAGATGGTGGCAGCGTGAAACCCAGCAACACTGCCCAACAGGGGTATGTTTTTCTTCTGAAGGTGACTGTCTATTCTGGCAGGACGGGACCGATTCCATCTTGTGGGTATGTCAGGATCATGGGTAGAAAGCAGAGTTCCTGGCACCATGTTTATCATTTATTCTGCAGGTGTTTGGCATTCCCCTAAACATGGATTCCCCCAAGGCAGCTGCCCTTCGCTCTTAATCTGACTTTGGCTGTGCCAACTATTCACATGCATTTAATCCTCACAACAATGCTAAGAAAATAGGTCTTGTTATCATCTCCATTTTACAGATGAAGAAATTGAGGTTTAGAGAAATTAAGTAACTTGCCTTTGGGCAAACTAACTGGAAAGCAATGGGGCCATGGTTAGACCAGAATGCCAAAGCCCGTGTTCCTGCAGTAGATACCACTCCATAGCGACGCCTCTAGAAAAGATAAGTACACCTTTCATTTACATTCATATTTTAGAATTCCTGCTAAAATGATTATTTTTGACTTGAGACCTACAAAATCAGGAGCCTTGACTTCAGGTCACAAACACTTTCAGTCACACCAAGGAAGCAATATGTGGTGTAGTAGGAAAAACACTGGTCTAGGAGACCTGTTTGTGAGTCACAGTGCCTGACACATAGTAGGTGCTCAGTAAACACATGTGGAACTGAGAACTATGGGTCATGTGTGTACATTTGGTTATGCCTTTCTCCTGGGTGTTCAAGAGGGCACTTTAAGTAAAGATCCTACAGTTCATGCCAGCATCACAGGGGTTGTAGTGTGGCATCAAAAACTACCATTTACTGAATATCCATTAAACTTCCTTCATGGTATAACATTTGGGGGTTAAGGAAAATGTAGGAGACTTTTGCTCAAAGTAACCTCTGCCTCTAACTGCTATTTCGTTCAACTTGTCTTGCCTTCTAACTTCGTCCCAGAAAAATCTCAAGGGAAATGAAATTAAGCTGTTTCCCAGATTTGCTTTTCAAAATGAGTCCTAGGCTGGCCTTCAACACCACAAACACATTCTGTGTGGTCACAAGGGAGGACTGCATTCAATTCTCGGACCAACTACGAGGCTTCAGGGGCCAGACAAGCCGAATATGTGCCAGAAAAAAGACACAGGTGGGTGTTTTGTAGTAATTACTGCCTGCCAGGCTGGTCTGTCCAGGGGCATAGACCTCTTTGCCTTGCCCTTTGGTCCTCATCCTTTCCTGTTATTGGAAATAACGTCTGCTTGCTGTCTCTGCTTGGATTGGGGGCTGGGGAACGTTATCCACAAGAGCGAAATTGGGCCAAAGTTTTGCACAATGTCCGGGGACCATCAACAGAGTCATTGCCGTTCCCAATACAAATGGTCCTCCTCCGTGGTGTGGGAGGTGATGAGGTCTTACTTGACACACTGGCCTGCCTGCTGTGATGAGTCATCCCGTCAGAGGGCCCATCTGTAAACGTTAGACACTGTCAAGAACTTGGCTTCATCATTTTCTTGGGAACAAAGAAATTCAATTTTAAATCTGCATATTCATCATTCTGGAGAAATAAGCACAGTACTAAACAAAAATATTTAATAGTCAACATCTAATAATTCCCCAATCACATTCAGGACAGGATTTTGTCCTAAGGAACTGTAATGCCCATAGATATGGGATTGTACAGGCAACATTCAAGAAAGCTATCTTTCTTTCCCATAATAGATTTTCTTTCACTCTATGTGGGTTTTCAACAGATTGCTTCCAAGGGGAAAATCCTGCCCACTCTGTCTTTTCCTTATAGTGCTGCGGTTGTGGTGTTTTAAGCATTGCTGGGAATTTCCTTTGTATCTGGGTCATTCTTATCTTTTCATCCTTAAAGTCGTCTTTTCACTGACATTTACTTTTTAAAGAAAAAATATATATTTTTTAAATGTTAAATATAAGAACTAGACCAGACGTAAATCGCATCTCAACCTGGTTCTGTGTGTTTTCTTGGCTACATAAAGATTGCTTGTGCCCTGGGAAAATGTAATCGACAGGTTGCAGATTGAGGACAGAAATTTTAGGAGTCAAATATCAATGAGAGTTTTTACCAATAAAAATGTGGATTTCACCAAGCCTTCTTTTAAAAAATGTTAAAAATTGGGAGAGGTTTAGAGGAACTGTTTGTGGTCAACTTATGCAGAGTCTATTCACAAACGCCCCTTATTTTCCATCACACAAGGAATTAGCAAAATCTAAACCAATCCCTCTTGCATAGACATTATTCAGTGGTAACAAGACCCAGGATGAAGAATCCAGGTTTCCTTCTGTGTAATCATATGGCCATTTTCCCAGCTGTTTCACACATGCTAATGGAGTGTGACAAGTAAAACACATTTGGCTCAGGGTCTGGTCCAACATGCAATGGCTTCACAACCATGAAGCTCCTAATCGTTTTTCTCCTAATCTACCACTGCTTTGGGGGGTTGGTGTCTTCCCTGTCATGAGTGATTTCAGTGCACTGATCAGGGTAGACTTGACAGATTCTTTATCAATGTCAAGGGTCTTTTGTGGTTAAGTCCAGTAACGCTGAAACAAAATGCTTTGTAGATATTAGATATATGCTGGTATTACATAATTCTCTTGCAGGCAATAGTTTTTGGTCAACCTATGAAAAGAAAAATGGAGTGAGGGCGAAAACCAAAGGAAATGCAGCAGAAGTCTTGGCAGTTATTTCTATGGAAATCAGACAATGTGACTGACATGGGGCCCATCACTCTCCCCTCTTCCATCAGGTTAGAATAGAACAAAGAGAAATTGCCAACAAAGAAAGCAATGATCTAGGGGGAGGGGACGGGATCTCAATAGGCTTTTAATTTCGGGAAACAGAGCAGTATTGAGGGAAAACACAGGACCCCTGCCTGGGCTCATATTCACATCCACAAGTACACGCCCACCCGTACCAATTAAAATCATACATTTTCCCCATGAGTGTTTGTCTTGACTGGGAAGTTACTCTCTTAGACTTCACCAACATTATCCCCTCTCCCAATACCTAACATTAGTGCAAACTGGCTTAGAAGAAATACAATCCAAGCGTCTCTGAGTAAAAGAGAGACTCTGACTGTTGTTAAGTTTGTTCAGCGCCTTCTCCAGCAGTTCTAGCCATGACAGCTTCATCATGCAGGATGTTCACTCTTGCAATTCATACCAATGGCTATTTTAAAAGACTCTCTCCAACGTGTACAATGTGAGGCCTGCCAATCCCCTCTACCCACAAATAAAGAAGATATCCCAACCACTTGCTAAATCTGTGGTGCTGAATTGCGTTCATCTGAGGTTTCAGAATATCACTCTCAAGAATAACATGGGATGCAAGAAGCCTCATTGTCTTTTTATTAACCCAAAGGCCAAGGATAACAAAACTCTCATCAAAGCTGCAAACAGACAGTAGAAAGAAGTGCTCTAAGTGCTGGGTGCTAACCTGGAATTGTTATTTGTGACATTATCAAACCAGTAAATGAGTAAGAACAAATAAGTCCCCAGCTGTCAGATGCTCTCCTATATTACACAGTTAAAGGCTGAAGCTATTTCAATAGTTTATCTGTTATTTTTTTCTTTTTTGTACTAATTTAGAAACTTAGTACTTCAGTGGAATTGAACTCACTGAAGCTAAAAATGACCAGACCTTTTTAATAAGGTACCTTTCAATATCAAACTTTGGGGTCTGTTTTCCTCCCAAGTAGGCACTTAACTCCCATTAGCACTAATGGCAGTTGTACACAAAGGTTGGGTAGGATATATATATCACTTCGTCTCTTTGTACGGAGCTCCAAGGAGGGGGGGAAAAAAAAAAAGAAAGGGAAAAACAACTTTGAGATTGAATAAAAGAGAGAGTT
The DNA here is from genome assembly GCF_964374135.1 of Grampus griseus. Lineage (NCBI taxonomy): Eukaryota > Metazoa > Chordata > Mammalia > Artiodactyla > Delphinidae > Grampus > Grampus griseus. The sequence continues at coordinate 106,930,191 of NC_139017.1, forward strand.
CTTGATACATTTACAAAGAAGAAATTAATGTTTAGCATCCCCAGATTTCAGAGAACACACACCTTTAAGAAATGAGATGAGGAGAAAATTTCTAAATCATTTTGAATAACACCCAAACCATGCTTTCCTGAGAAATCTGTTTTCCCTCCATCCCCAGCATATACATTAGACCCATTTTGCACTTGTTATGTACATAATGATTCTAGACAACGTAAGATGATTTCATGATTTTTTTCTTATCATTTTTACTTATCTACCAGTGAGCCAATTTATGCAGCTTAAACCATTGCTAAAGAAGATGTATCAAAAATTGTCTGTAATCATTACAAATAATAGCACCAAATGTTCACAAGAAGCTGTTTTCTTATCATATTTTCATTAAAATATCTTTTCAACCTGCTTTGCTTTTCCCACGTCTGAAACCTGTGTTGTAATCAGTCTTATTAACTGAGAACATAAATATGATTTATTATGGTCTGATAATGGAAGCTACGTGGACCCAGAGAAGGGCTATATTGTCCTTTGATAAAATGGCTCTTTTCTCTCAAATGGAGAGCTCTATCATGAGAACATGCAGAATGCAGTGAGTGATTATTTCCTCAGGGTGAGTGATGGCAAAGCCCGACAGAAAATCTTCTTGTTGACCATGACAGCCTCAGAGGGTCCCCAAACCTCCCTGAGTTTGACAACCTGCAGACACTTTTGATGAAGTGTATTCTTCTGTCAGAGACAGCCTGTCTGGGAGGAGAAAAGAGACCTTTATCGTCTGATCGGCTATTATTGTCTTGATCTTTCATAAGCAATCTGTAATGCACATGAATATAATACCCTTTCACACCAGTGCCAAGCGTAATAGAAATGTGGTTATAAGACCCTCCCCCTGGTTATGTAAATGTCCTTACACCATAATTAAGAAAGATGGTTTGTGACTGATAGGGTAAGGAAAGAGTAATCAAACTGTTTTAGGAGTATCTCCCTATTTTAAAGACTTCAACCCCAGGGTGAACAGCATTTATGGTAGATATAGGGAACCAGGTTATCCTGAAGTCTTAGTCTAAAAGGAAAAACAGTTTTGAATATGCTATTGGTGTTATATTTTTATTAAACATGAAAATGGCAGCCGGTTTTCAGCCAAGAGTGATTACTATGCTGATATGACTTAGAAGAAATGAGAATGCCTCTCAAAATACCTGGCTGAGGGTTACAGCAAGAACAAAGACCTATTAATAAGGAATGCACTTGCACAAATGGGTCCTCCAGTCCAAAGAAAGTTCTCCAATAAATTTCCCTCTTATTCATTTCCGGGATCCTAAATATGGAAAAAAAATTTAATTAACAAATACGTTTGCAGGCAAAACTCTTGCAATTATTTGGCAATTAAACCTACTTCTTACGTGGCCCGTGGGAACCATCTCCATTTCTGAACAGTGAAAGATAGTTCTAGATGGTGTTTGTTTGGATTTGGTGACAAAACTTTTCTGATCTTCCAGATAAAACACAACCAGACTTACAGCGAGCAGGCCAGCTCATGGAGACCAATAGCTTGATGTTCAATCTCAGTTGCTGGCAGAAGGGAGAAAAAGACATCACCCACCTGAAAAATTCTAATCCCCCCAGCAAAATACATTCCAGTCAGCCCTCAGTATTGACACATTTTGCATCAGTAAATTCAACCAAACTTGGATCAAAAAATTTCAGAAAAAAAAATTCCAGAAAGTTCCAGAGGGCAAAACTTGAATTTGCCTCCTGCAGGCGACTATTTACATAACTTTTACACTGTATTAGGTGTTATAAGTAATCTGGAGTTGAGTTAAAGTGTACACAAGGATGTGCATAGGTTATAAGCAAACGCTATACCATTTTACATAAGAGACATGAGCATTGCGGGTTTTGGTATCCTCTGGGGTCCTGGATCAATCCCCCGAGGGTACCAGGGCACAACTGTACTCAACTTTTCATTAACCTTCTGACATCTGGATTCTGAGGTATCCCCACACTAATCACTAATGGGTTTTGCGTTACCAATTAGTGGAGAAAACTCTCCACGGCTGATGCCAAAGGGTTAATCATTAGTTTCACACCACTGGGTGGTCAGTTAGAAGAGCAGCCCCTGAACCCAGGAGTGGAGAGTGAGGGGCTCCGGCTTGGGAGAGCTCTCATTATCAAGGAGAAACATGCAGCTCACAGACCTTGACCTCCGTATCTCTGTCCTGGCATCTTGCCTCGAGGTGGATTCAAGTATTACACAAGCGTGCACGTGCATGTGCACACATTATGCACAAGTCTGGGCCAGAGCCAATCACCAACCTAGCCAGGCTTTACTGAGTCTGTCCCATCAAAGGTAGATCAGACCAGAGGAATTCTCTCTCTCTCAGCACCTCTGTCTATTTGCTTCTCTAAGCAATGACTTTCCCATGGGAATGAAAAAAATTGCCATTTTGGAAGGAGTTGGGTTTTGAGAAGTGTTTGATCTCCTTCAAGAGATACTTCTCTGAAGTTCTGCCAACCCTCGATTATCTGTACAAATGAGGCTTAAAAAAAGTATGGAAAGATTCAATTCACTGATAATCTTCAAACTCCAGTTCGGTCTATATTTTAGTTTCTTTCTGAACAAATTGTACCAGAGCAATTAACAGTTAAAACTTATGGGATAGTTCCTTTCTCCTTTTATGGTCAGTTTTGTGGATGTCAGCAGAGTGAGGAAACTGTCAAAACAGAGGCTAAGGGAGAGAGGAAAGGGAAGAAACGAAATGCCCAGATAGTCTGCAAATGGGATAATCTATTTTTGAATAACTGAGAAGAATCTAATTTCAAAGATAATAAAAGAAGGCCCAGAAAGCAATTCTGTCTTGAAAATGCACAACCTCTTCCCCCAAACCTAAAACAGCTAGTAGGAAAACAAATAAGTAAACAAAAAACCACAAGAAAAACTCAAACCTACTGTCCCCATCCACATTTTCTCGGATCTAATCTACACATGTTCTAAGTTAAGTTATATTCTAAAGAGGATAGGAGGGAGGAAGAGAAGAAAACACAGAAGACATTTCTTACTTGTGTTCCATCTGGCTTTGCTGTCAGGTATTGATAACAACAGGGTTGCTTTCAAAACTGTATTGGCCTAAAACTTTAGAAATTGATCAACCTTAATTTGTTTTTCTTAGAAAAACCAACATCCAAGAAAAGGAGATGACTCAGCACTTCATTTCTTTTTTCTTTTAGTCCCAAATTTTCAAATCCTCAAACCAAAAATACTTGAGTACATTTGGGACTGAAATGAGACCCACAGTGCTTCCACTAAGGCCAGGGTTTAGAACTTCTCAGTTAAGGGAAGGGACTCTTAATGAACCTAATCATGCACTTTTTTTTTTTTTTTTTTTTTGGCCAGAGTCATTGGCTGACTGCACTTATTTAGTTCTGCTTTAGAAATGAAAATCTAATAAAGTAACTGGCAGTTTCAATGTCACAGAAATTTTCTCCAGCATCCCAACTGGCATTGTGAAAATAGGCTCAAATTCCTCTAATCTCCCCGCTCTTTTACCTTCAAATGCCACACTTCGAAACCAAACCATTTCCTAAGAAATAGCAGAGCTTGGTTGGGTTCAGAGGTCGGGGCACAGGGTTGGGAGGAGGAAGACTCTTTCTTCAGGTTGGAGGGGATTTGCTTTTTTCCACACACTGAGGCAAGAAGGACCGGAATCTGGAGGCTGGGAATGTTCTGCCTCTTGCCAAGGAATTCAAAGGAGCCATTGTGTTTGATACTTTGCTTCCCAATTGGCCTCTGACAGCAACATCAGAAGCAACAGATACTTCAGTTCTATATCAGGAAAGAGGCATTTTTTTACAAAGAAAAAAAAAACCCACACACTCCTGAAGACACTGAAGCCTAATTACTCTACATCCCATAGTCTTAAAGATTGAGATCTCTGATACTATGTGATAACCCCTTGAGGAAGGGGTGCAGCTCCATTAGGACTTGAATAGATAGCATTTCTATACTTTACCCTCAATAAAACTGATATTCAAAATAAGTAGACTGGCTAGATGCTGTCATTCCCCCAGCCATTGAACTGTGGTGATCATTATGCAGGATACAACAATACCATTTATTAAGCTACCAAATGGGAAATAAACTCTTCACTAAAATGTAAAAGGGATTTAAGATGTCCAAGACTAAATGATTAAGGAATTGGTTTATACGCATCACTGTTTCCCTTGTTTTTCTAAAAGATGTATGTATCAAATCCTCATACGTATGACTGGATCTTTAAAGTTCTGAATGGTCTGGACCTTAGCATTATAAATCCATGCTAAGAGAACAGAAAGTTTTCTAAGCAGCATGGTCATTACACTTATAGAGGCTGGAACTGCTATACAATATCCCCTGGGAGAAAAGTTCCCGGTTTCTAGTGCTAAGGTGACCCAAACAGAGATGAGCTAAGGGCAGGAAAAAAAGGATGAGAGTAGTTATCTGCGAAGCATTGAAGGAAGTCGGGTCAGGGTAGGGGGGAGAGAAGGCATTGGTTGGTTGAGAGAGGTTGATGAAACCATTATCAAGCATGATAAGGGGGAAAAAGCCACGGAGACAGCATCATTTCCCAAATTGTAGTCACAAATGAAGAGCCCTAGGTAATTTGAATTGTTCTGCCAACCAAGTCAAATCCTGGGCCTCTCAGAAGCCATTGGAAATGTCTCGGGTTTTCTCATTCTGCTATTTTGATAGAAATTAAGCTTGTAAATGAATAAGAACAGAACCAACTCTATAGAAAACACTCTTCCTTTATCCTCTATTCCCCAACGTCATACATATCTGATTTCCTGCCCAAATGATTTAAGGTTCCCAAATGCAAGTGAAAAAATTTAAGTTTGAGATTTGCTCGTACAACTACCTAAATCTCAACTCAAATCCCCTATTCAGAGAACATTTTATAGTAGACCTGGAGAATAAAATTGTACAGTCCTCTTTTGCAGAACAAGAAATACGGAAGCATACCCAGGAAAGGCTCATGGAATAGTCCTCAAAAATGCTTGAAGTGATTGACATGTACATTCCCGGGGAATCAGAAGAGTCATATAGACACAAGCAACATCTACAAGCTTCTCCAACTTGCCCCTGTGTACCCTTTGCTGGTTTCCCTCCCCCTCTGCCCTTCCTCTGGGCATCGTTTTTTCTTTTTATTTTTTTAATCTTTGTCATCTGCTATTCTTTCCTCTAGATTTTTACCATCCATTATTCAACTTTGGTTTTTTCTATTGTATATTTCTGTCACAACTGTTTTATTGTTATTATCCTAGGGTAAGTATCTCATTCCTTTAGACCACAGGCACACTAAAGAAGTCCTGCAACTAAAGATATCGATTCCCGTTATAGAAACAGGCACTCTCCCCTACTCTCAGCTCCCTTTCTCACTCCATCAATTAAGGTTTTCCAAATCTGGAGCAAGATTAAGAGATGTGTGTCCATTGCTGGCCCGTTACTGGGACAGATAGGATGGTGTTGCTGAGAAACTGAAACAAAGACCAGTCAAAATGAAAAGTATGACATTCCCAGCAAACCCTGGAACCAATACTTGGGACAAGTGTCATCCAATTCCTGATTCTTATTTATTTATTTATTTTTGGCTGTGTTGGATCTTCGTTGCTGCACGCGGGCTTTCTCTAGGTGTGGCGAGCTGGAGATACTCTTCGTTGTGGTATGCGGGCTTCTTACTGCGGTGGCTTCTCTTGTTGCAGAGCACAGTCTCTAGGCACATGGGCTTCAGTAGTTGTGGCACATGGGCTCAGTAGTTGTGGCTTGCGGGCTCTAGAGTGCAGGCTCAGTAATTGTGGTGCATGGGCTTAGTTGCTCCGCAGCATGTGGGATCTTCCCAGACCAGGGCTCGAACCCGTGTCCCCTGCATTGGCAGGCAGATTCCTAACCACTGTGCCACCAGGGAAGCCCCAATTCCTGATTCTTGAACCCTAGCCCCGAGGTCCTGGGACACCCAGTGCAGCCACATTTCCAAAAAGCCCCACCCTGGTTCTTGAATTCTTAACTCTATATATCTGGCTACTGAAAAATCAGGCTGAAGGCTCATGTGGGGCCATCTCATTTCCTAGTGACTTTGTAGACCCTTACTTACTCTGTTGAACACTTCTTGGGGACTTTGCCAAAAGCTTGCATTTTCATTCACTCCATTATAAAGGCTTCTTTTCAGCTATAAAGATTTATGCCAATTAAAATTATATTTTGTCGTCCTCTTGGAGGCTTCACAGAGAGGATAAACTATGTGGCGAGTGGTCTCTCTCAGCCACCACTGTAGCCACGGGAGTGAGGCATTCCCAGCACACCCTATCGTTTTCACAAGTGTGAAAATATTAAAGATTTAAGCAAAATGTTCTGTAATAGAGCATCTCCTTGTGCTAATCATCTGGTTTAAAGTTAAGAAAGGAGAAACCTCATCCATTTGACAAAGATTAAAAGAAGGAATGAAAGGAAAAGGAAAAGTATGGGAAGGGGTGTCCTGTCCTGGGATTGTCTGTCAGGTGCAGACAAGCAACTCTTGCTGGTTTCTACTAACGGAGGAGCCATTGGCCAGATAAAGACAAATCTTTAGTTTCAACTTCTTGCATAATCGGTACTGGGACTATTGACAGCAGAAGTCAGCTACTTAGGGGTCATCTGTCCCAATACACAAACGTATGTCTTCTGATACACACACTAAGGAATTCTCACAAAACTGGGTGAACAGTAGAGAGAACAAAAGAAAAATCACAAATAAGGTACTTCACACCAGGGAGCCCAAGAGTTTTGGCAACATGAAACCCAGCTCAAACCACATACACATAAAACAGAAATCTACTACTCATGTAACTGGGAAGTCCAAGGCATGGTCTAGCTTCAGACATGGCTCAGCCAGCTGCTCAAACAATATGGTCGCAAATCTATTTCTTTTTCACCATCTCATACTTCCACCTTACTCTGTGTTGGTTTTACTTTCAGACAAGATTTTTCTACCTGGAAGAAAGGCACCAGTAGCTCTAAGCTTACACTGACCTTTACCAAGGCATCCTAAAAACAAAATGTCTATTTCCCAGAAATCATGTTAAATCCCCAAAGGACTCTTAAGAGTGCTGCTTGGATCACTTGCTGATGGGGAAGCCTGGCCATATGATTGACAGCCCTACCAGAGTCACAAGGAATGTGGGAGGGGAAGATCCCAAGGAAAAGAGGCTTTTATCAGAAGAAAGGAGAATGGAGACTGGGTAGTTGAAGGCAGATGTCCTCCAGGCAGTGCTAATTCCAGTCACTTTGAACCTAAATCACTTGCAGGGACCTTTGGAACTCATTAGCAGCCCCTGGCTCAACAGCAAGATAATGCCTTACCTTCGCTCCAAGTTGCTGCAATGCTTTTTATGTCTGAGTGGAAAACAGACCTCAGCACCTTATGAGCCCCAACTACATGGATGAATAAGTTCTGCTCAGCAGCCTGCAATGGTTCTTTTATTGCCATGACCGACCATCATGTAAATAAGTAGTTACTGACTTAAGAACTCACTATTTACTCAATAATCCTTAATGGGAACCATGATCCCTTTACATACTATTATAGACATGCATAATTATGGACTTTTCAAATGGGTATTTCTTTTAGGCATTCACCTATAATAGCTCCTTCAAAGCTGTTAAGCTTTTATCATGTGAAGATCCAAGTAGAAAATATTTAGTTCACTCCTCATTGACCTAATAGAGAACAAACTCATCTTTAAGATGGTGCAAGCTTCCTGCCAAGAACTCATGGACAGCCTTGTAAAAAAAACATCTGGCTGGGGCTATCTGGGGAGGAAATCAAGTTGCCATTAGATCATGTTCGTCTCATAGAGGAATTAAATATTGACACTGACTGATCATCGGTCATTGTTTCTTCAGTCCCTCCTGAAGGAAATCCTGTCACACCCACTTGTCCTGACTTTATTACTATCCAGCGAGGGTCCTATAAAAGTAAAATGTCGGGTAGGTGCACTGGCTTCAACATTCCTCATTATTCAAGCACAGAACATAACTCTTACTTTAACAGAGAATAAGTTTTTACTGCGCATGGAATACATTGGCACCACAAAGGAAACCACAGCCAGGATCAGGAGATTGAGAGATATCTGCTGAGGTCACGAGCTTAAGAAAATGGGGTAATGTATGATGCGGTGCAATGTATATATCTGACACCAACCATCAGTACACGCGATGCATATCACATTACAAAAAATATTGGCATACCATGTTCGAATGGGTCTCGGGATATACAGTGAAATTTAACTTGCTTAGTTCAAATCAAGAAACTACGACGAGTTCATGACTCTATCAAAGGTACTAGGCTTGGTGAGGGAAATACAAAGATAAAAATAAAGTTTGTTTTCAAGCTTGCCCACCTCCATCAGGACTTTATCTTTACTAGCCGCACGTGCTACCATTCCCGCTGACTCTCTCTCGGCTTCACCACTTAGAACTTCTCCCCAAGCCTCAGATAAGTGCAGCTCCTATTCAGCTTTCTGCCTTTGCATGTGTTGTTCCTCCTGAACTGCATTCCCCTTCGTTTCTTCTGCCTAGACGTTATTAAAACATCACCTCCTCAAGGAAGCCTCCCTGATTCCTCCAGGTAGACCCAGCCACACTCTCTCTGCTTCTGAAGCACTTTCTGCAAACATCTATCTTGTACCATAAGCATTTGTAGCTATGTTTTTCTCCCCCATTACACTGTGAGCTCCCTAAAAGCCAAGTTGTCTTCAAGGTGCTTACAGAGTACCAAATACAAATAAGTCCCTAGTAAGACGCTTCCGCAGAGAAAAGCTATGTTATTCCCACTGCATTTCTGCTGTCTGGGCCTCCTAGGCTGCTGGAAGAGAGACATATGCATAAACCAGGATGAGACAAACACCCTCAGTGCTGGAGATTCGAACAACAAGGAGTGGGTAGGAGGGAGATACTTAGATGTACAGGGAAAAGAAGGAGGAAGAGAGGGAGAGAGAAGTGGAGAGAGAGAGAGAGAGAGAGAGAGCAAGAAAAGTGGAGGTGAGGCATTGCAGGAGGAGGACAGCATGAGCCCAGAGGAAGGTGAATGGAGGTGAGGAAAGGGGAAATGTAGGACCTTGGTGTGGAGGGAACATGCAGATGGTGTGGGAGGGAAGCTGCAGGAGGGGAGACACTAGGACACCACGTCAGAAAGGTAGACTGGAGTAAGGACTGATCTCTGAGGGTTTGGATTGCCGGGCTGAGGCATTTGCATCTGGACTCCGCAGTGGCGGAAATTCAAGGAGAGAAGAAAGTAACATGGAAACGTCTGATCCCATCTGGCTTGGGTAGACCAATGAGGAAGCTATGACGACTTGGAGTCCAACGTTTTGGAACCAAAACCTCAAACCACACTATTCAAGAATCTGATCTCTCAGCCAATTTCAGTGAGACATAGGCCATCCTGGATGTACCTACCAGAGGAGAGAAAAATTGGCAGGTGATCAGCCCTGGTATTCCTCAGTCTCCAGGTCCTCAAGTATGCCAGGCACTTGCTGTGCCCTCTGCCCGGGACTCACTTCCCTGGGATATTCTCATGGCTGCCCCTCCTTTCATTAAGATCCCTGCTCAAATATCATCTTTACAGAGAGGCATTCCTAACCAGCATGTCAAAAACAGCACACACAGCACTCCACCCCTTTGTTCTGCTTGATTTTTCTTCAAAGCACTTATTAACTACCTGACATCACATTGTATGTCTATTTGTTTATTTCCTTATCATCTATATCCTACAATACAGGGATTGTCAAACTTTCTGTAAAAAGCTAAGTAGTAAATATTTTAGAATTTGTAGGCCATATGGTCTCTGTCTTAACTACTCAACTCTGCCATTGTAGCATGTAGGCAGCCATAAACAATGCATAAGTAAGTGAACATGGTTGTGTTCCAATAAATCTTCATTTTACAAACATAGGCCATGGGACAGATTTAGCCGTGGGTCATAATTTGCTAATCTCTGCTTCACTAAAAAGCTCCGTGAAGTTAGCAACTCATCTATCTTGCTTACTTTGGGTTTTCCAGAGCTTGGCACATGGTAGGCGCTCAATTAGTAATTTTTAAAGAATTCATATGTGAACGAAGTCCTATGGAAAATGAAAGGGATATAGGAACACTACACCCATGTGAATATATATACACTCCCTTTGTGATGGTTAATTTTATGTGTCAAATTGGCTGGTCCATGGTGCTCAGAAACGTAGTCAGACATTAATCTGAATGTGTCTGTGAGAGTGTTTTGGGATGAAATCAATATTAAAATCAGTGGACTTTGAGTAAAGCAGACTGCTCTCCATAGTGTGGGTGGGCCTTATCTAATCAGTTGAAGGCCCGAAGAACACAAAAGTCTGACCACTATTGAGCAAGAGGGAATTCTGTGAGCAGATGGCCTTTATACTTGAGTTGCTGTATCAACTCTTCCCTGGTCTCCAGCCTGCTGGCTGACCCTGCAGCTTTTGGACTTGCCAGCCTCCATAATCACAAATTACATATGTTAATACCTGAAAATACACACACGCGCGTGCACGCACACACACACACTATTGGTTCCATTCCTCTGACGAATAAACATGTAAATATATACAGATTTACTCCATTGGCAAAGTGGGAAACCAACGGGTTCTAAAGAAGTAGACGACTTACACATGGTCAAGGTCAAATCACTGTCATGCAGAGCTTTCAGTGACGCCCTGTGGTCTTCAGAGACATGTTTCTAGCATGAAGGAGCTTTCTGAGCCTGACTTCCACCCACTCCGCCTCCATAGCCAGTAGTGTCAGCTTGGGTGAGGATCGTAGATACATGAGGGCCACACGGTACTGCACCCTGGAGGCCAAGCACACTCAATCCCCACACCTTTGCATACGCTGTACTTTCTGCCTGAAATGACATCTCACCAAGTTTTCACCTAGCTATTTCTTAGCTATTCTTCAAAACTGTCCCCGGGATCCCCCATAGGACAGGGCTAGGTGAACGTCCTAGGAGTCTTTGCCTCACGACAGCGGGTCCCCTGTGTGATAGTTATTGGTTTGCTTCTGTCTACCCACCCCTCAGCCATCACGAGCTCCCACCTTCCTGAGGGTAGAGACTCCCTGTTCATCTCTCTACGCACCTCCCCTTACCTCCTGTGTCTGTTCCTGACATGCAAGGAAGGCATTAATGGGCAATTAGATTAATAAACAAAATATTTGAAGAAATTAAAGCAACTAAGGTATGTCACTTACTTACAACCTGTGAGAATACAGCTTGGTGTCACCCAAGGGAGATGTAAAGCCAAATCCTAAGGGTGTTAAGAATCTGCTCTAGGGGCCTCTGGCTGGGCAGAACTCCCAGTGACTTGAAGAAAGATTGCTCAGAGTGAGCACCAAAGGTGGGAAAGTACTACAAATGCCCTCTCAGCTCTGCACTATTTTTCTTCCCAACTTTTCAAAACACTAATGAGATGGGAACAGGTTGGAAGGTGTAATGATTAAAAAACAGCCAGAGCCGGGGCAGCCACTTTCAGTTCTCCCATGTGAAAAACGCTCAGCTCTGCCTATGGGAGTAATTTGGGGTCCCATGTGTCTAATTTTTCAGTAGACACTAATAGGAAAATGGGATTTGCTTTACAGCAATAAACAGACAACTTAGCTGAAACACATCTGATCCATCAAGCCAGCCCCACCTGGTTGACAGGAGCTCTCGTTAGCATCCATGTCCTTAGTAGACGGCTCCTAACTAGGCTGGATTTAGTTCAGTCAGATTATTAAACTGTAGGCCTCCTGGTTCTATCACTGACTTGCTCTAGAACGTTTATGCTTTGCGTTTTTTATTTCTCAGTGCCTCAGTTTCTGCATCTGTAAAACAGGGAGAGTCATTCTTGTCACCTACCACACAGGAGGGTCATGGGAATACACGAGCAGGCATCTCCGAAGCACTTTGCATTCCCATTACCTCCTCTCTGTGGATCTGAAGTAGGATTATTATTACCGAAAATGTCAGCTGTCATCTGAAAGGGTTATTTCCATCAAAAGGCTTGTTCAGGAACATTTCATAAAGGGAAAGCGAAAGTGTGCACAATCTCTTTAGAACTATCATAATTAGTCTCCGTAACAGTTGGGCCTTTTTTCTTTTTTCTTTTTTTTTTCAGTGCATTTAAGAGTCAGATTCTATAAAATTGAACACATCCAACATCTGGGCTGAAAAACTTGTACAAAGCCAGAAAGCCCCCCAAATGGGTATGTGTGGGCTTCAGTGGCAGAAGAGCCAGATGTACTTTTTGCTTCAACTACTCTTTTCAACCTTTAGGAAAAAAATTATAATTGAATTTTCACCCTTAAAAAAACCCTTGGCTTCCGTCTCTAACTTTTTTTTTTTCGTCTCTAACTTTTTTAAAGTATCTTTTCTTATTTGTTGTGAATTTAAGATTCTCCCCCAAACGATCAGAAATTTCTAGAAAAGAAATCTTTTAATGAATGTATAGAAGCATTTGGGGGTCCAGTTGTAACCATGTCAACTTTTACAGGGACAAATAATAGTTAACATTTATTGTCCCTACATTACGGGCCGGCCCTGTTTTAAGCACTTAAAGGGCATTATCTCATTTAATCTTTGCGTGCACTCTGTGAAGTAGGTACTATTATCTTCTCCATTTTACAGCTAAGGAATCCAAGGAACAGATAGATTAAGTAATTTGCTCAAAGCACCATTAGCACAGAAAAAAATCAAAGTGTTGTGGTTGCATCTTAATGCTTGAAGGAAATTTTCACTTAATTCAGACTCAATATAGCAAGACTCTAAGACAAACTTTGATATAATAAACTTATTCCAACCATATTAAACACTCTGTCTTCTGGGAAGAGCTGCACAGAGCCTTTAATACATGTCCCAGAGATCAGACAGTTTGGGCTCCAGGAAACAATTCCAACTTGAGAATTTGCCTCAGTTTCTGCCATCTTCTTTGATATTCTGGGGGAAGAAAACACACACACACACACACACACACACACACACACACATTCATAGGAACATATTTCAGCTATTTGCTGAAGAAAAGCTGTCTTCAGTTGCTGTTGTTTTCAGCATGTCATCCAACAGCATCTAGAAGCTTCCTTGAGGAAGCAGGGGAATTTGCTGGATTGCCAAACAACCTTAGAAAATCCGCTGGGGACTCCATGGAAGGAGTCTGTGAACAAGGATAAAGAGAACATGTTAGCGTTGCCTTGTTTCATGAAAAAGGGAACACACACAACAAAACCTGATTACAAAATCTCATTTTACAAGCTCAAGGTGAGACGCACAGCCCTGAGGCAATGGCCCGCCCAGGGGACCTCTCCTAGGTTCTAGCACCACGTACTTCCTGAGGAAAGACCTGATTCAACTGCAAGGGCTGGGCTAGATAAAACCGGGAGGGTTTATGTGCACAACATTTAATTTTAAACATTCCTTCATGGACATTTACAATGCACATAATTTACATATTCAATACCAGTGACAATTTACTTCTCCCATCTGAACAGGGCTTTCAACTGTGCCACTTGAACTAAATTAATAAACAGTAATTACAGAATGTTGTGTGAGCTAGCTGTTGATGTTGAGCAGATTCTAATCAACACCTTCTTTTAAGGGCCAATTAAAGCTGAATGTATGCAATATAAACATCTTCGAGTATTTAGACATGAACCGCAGAACAAGGTAAAAAAGAAATTAAAATCTGAACAATTAGACGGGAGATTAGCCAGTCAAACCTGGATAGATGGACACTTTTCAGATGGTCTCTAAGGTCATGTTAATTTCTTGAAATGATGAGATTTTTGTAAAATGGGGAGGGGCTCCAAGGACTCGTTAGACAGAACCCCACCCGTTTTGAGATTTCTCCAACATCTTGTACTATTTTCCATATGCTTTAAGTTTCGTGTCACTTCTTTTTCAATTGCCTCAAGCACTTTCCTCCTTAATTCATGTGCATCACAGCGAAAACTTAATCTCCATATTTCTGACTCATTTATGTATAAAACCTCTATGTGCTGTTTGGTATCTAAGAAACCTTTCCCTAGGCCCCATCATTGGCCATCCAGGGGCTACAGAAAGCACAGAGTGTGCCCCAGGCCCCTCTATGGAGGTTTACATCTCAAATAAACAGAACACACACAAAACACTGGGGGAGGAATCAGAAGATTGGGGAGGAGAAATCGGACAGCCTCTCAGCAGAAGGTGTCCTCAGACCCAGTTGCCTCTGCTTCCTAACACGGCAGCATCCCGGGCTGGCTTCACGGCTTTGGGAAAGGGAATGAAAGGGAGACGTTCCAATAACGCTAAAATGTTCTGGATAATGTACGGAACTGCAAAAGTGACCAATGTATATGGTAGTGAATGGGTTTCTCCAATAGTTGGGAGAAATCGGTAACTATGGTTCTTCCAAACTAGGCATCTCAAGAGGTCGGAATGAGAGCAAGTTGACTGTAAATATTACTTTCTGTGGGGCGTAAGATGGCATCCCTATGAAAAGTCTAGGAAGAGCCTAGCCCCAGTGGGTAGTTGAGGACACATTTGTGGGCCTCTGACCTGTAACCCTCCCTTCCCCTTTCTACCTTGGCCCCCAAGGCTGCACCTTGGCAATGCCCTGCTTCCCTCAGGCTACCTGACTGCTGCTTTTATAATACACCTCAACCATCTTTCCTTCCCCTACTGGGATCTCACTTTTCTCCCTCCTGGACTTGCCTGTTCTCTGACTACCCAAATCATAACCAATCTCAAAGCTGGCTTCAGGCTTCCTCTTCCAGTGTCTGTCTATCTGTCTGTCTGTCTCTCTCTCTCTCTCTGTTTCTCTGTCTCTCTCTTTCTTTCTCTCCCCTCCACCCTTCTGTAAACTATGTTGCCTACAATTTAACCATAAATTGCTTTGCTAACTTTGGTTAGTTGCCCACTCCATTTACAGGTATGCTTATCCTCTCCCTTACCTAGATTACAAATTGCCCAAGGACAGAGATTTTGTACTTACAGGGCTTTACCATAGCACCTAGCATAGGACTATTTATATGAGCAAGTGCTAAATGAATATTTGTTGGGTGAATATGAATGAAGCTTCCTTTAAAGTCAACAAAATGAAAGTCTCTGTTTGGCTTCGAATATTTCCTCAATAAAATTTGGAAGTATAATGATAGCTTCTGTGCCAGACATCAAATTTCAAGATAGTTCTTATTCACTAGTCAACATAGTAAAGTGAGAGAATTATGGAGCCATGGGGCCAGGAGGGACCACAGGAAATCATTTTATCCCATAGTCCTGCCTCTGAAGAGGACTGTACTAAACATACTCTTGAAAAATAGTTGCTGAGTTCTGCTCTGTGCATAATCATAACCACAGTAATCATCATCATAATAATAGTGATCATTTAGTGAGTGCTCACCACAGGAAAGAAAGGACCCCTCACTGCTGCCTCTCAAGCCTGTCTGAGGCCTGGAAGCCACATCTCTGTGGGTACAGGCCAGGTGTGCCCGTGGACTCGTGCCACCAGGGAAGATGCCCCAAGCTCTCTCATCTCTCATCTTTGATCCATTTGACCATTTCCTTCCTTGTCTTTTTTCTCTTCACACTCATACTGGTTCCCTGGACAATCTCAGCTGCTTCCCATGGCATCATCACCCAAAATTTCAGCAGTAGGAAGAAGAAATGAATTCTAGGATGGGCTCTTAAGCCCTTGTGCCTCTCCCGAGCTTTGATTTCGCATTCCTAAGCACGTATAGGTCATCTTCACCCGTGCTACCTCAAACATCATGTGTCCCCAAATGAATCTCTGCTCTTTTCCTATTAAAGCCAGCTCTTTTCTCTCTTTTTTTCTTTATAAATGATCTCAGTACTCATCTTCCTGCATCTACCAAAAATCTGAATTTTATCCTTGATAACGTGGTGTGTAGGAAAGAATGGGGGTTTGGGGGTCTAAGAGGACTGAATTTGAAACATGCCTCAGCCATTGACCAGCAGCTCTGGGACTGGACAATCTTTTTAACTTCTCTGAATATATTTTCTCACTTGAAAATAGAAATATCAATATATTAACAAGGCTATCACATATTAGATCTTCAAAAACGTTCGTTTCCTTTCTTTTCTTTCTTTTTCTCTTCTCTTCTCTTCTCCTCTCTTTTCTCCCCTCCCATTTCTATCCCTTCCTTTCCTTTCCCTTCTCCTCTTTCCCGCCCCCTCCCCCACTACAAATCAATCACCAAGTCCTGTCAATCATGCATCCTAGGTAACGGCCCTCTTCTCTCCACCCCTACTCTTATCAACATCTCTCTCACAAGAACTCACAATCCAGTTTTTCTGCCTTTGTTTCCTCCTACTCTAATCCGTCCTGTTCTGTGCTACCAGTTACATAAAGACCTAACTGCCTTATATAAAATCTACAATTATTTCCCAGTTGCTTCCAAGAGAAAAACCAAACTCCTTGGCAATACATTCAAGGCCCTTCATGATCTACCCTCAACTTACTTTTCCAGTCTATTCTTTAGCTAGTCCCCAAAGCTCCCCCTAGATTTCAGCTGGGTTGTTTCCATTCCCTGACGATGCCAGGTTCTTTAGTATATGCATGCTATTCCCTCTCGAATCTTTCCTACCCCATCCAACACACATACAACCTGGCAAACTTCTATAGAGTTTCCCTGACACTGGTCAAAGGTGAGTTCCTCTTAAAAACCTTCCCTGAACCGCAGAGGCCAGTTAGGAGGCTCAGACTGAGCTTTCAAAGACCCTAATTAATTGTGGTGTCTTGGCCTCTTTCCACTCCCATTGTCCCCTGGGTCTTGGCTTTGCTTCATATATTCTCATATTCCTATAGGTTGTATTTTCCCTGAATCCCAGTACCTTCCATCCTGGCATTCTCTGCCTATATAAATCCATGCCACAGGAGTTCCTCCTGGGACAACAGAGTATTAACTTTCTAGCCTGGGCTTTGGTATCAGAAAATCCAAATTCCAGTCTTTGATTTGCTGCATATTAGTCACAAGATCTTGAAGAAAGTGCTCAAAGTCTCTGAGGTTTTAGTAGTACCTTCCTCATAGAGCTGTTATAAAGATTAAATGACTGGCATAAGGATAGACATATAGGTCAATGGAATTGAATTGAGAGTCCAGAAATAAACCCTTACTTTTTTTTTTTTTTTTTTTTTTTGCAGTACACGGGCCTCTCACTGTTGTGGCCTCTCCCGCTGCGGAGCACAGGCTCTGGACGCGCAGGCTCAGTGGCCATGGCTCACGGGCCCAGCCGCTCCACGGCATGTGGGATCTTCCCGGACCGGGACACGAACCCGCGTCCCCTGCATTGGCAGGCGGACTCTCAACCACTGCGCCACCAGGGAAGCCCAACCCTTACATTTTTTAAGGTCAGTTGATTTTCTACACGGATGCCAAGACAATTCAACAGGAAAAAAGTCTTCCAACAAATGGTGCTGAAACAACTGAACATCCACATGCAAAAGAATGAAGTTGAACCCTTACCTCACATCATATATAAAAAATTAACTCAAAATGGATCCTACACCTCAATATAAGAGGTCTAAAAAACTAAAAAACTCTTAGAAGAAAACATAGGACTAAATCTTCATGGACTTGGATTAGGAAATTATTTCTCCATATAACATCAAAAGCATGAGACAAAAGAAGAAATAGATAAATTAGACTACATCACAATTAAAGAATTTTCAGCTTCAAAGGACACTATAAAACTGAAAACACAACCACAGAATAGGAGAAAATATTTGCAGATCATATACCTGATAAGGAATTTGTATCCAGAATATATAAAGAACTCATAAAACTGAACAGTAAAAAGACAATAACAAATAACCCAATTTAAGAATAGGCAGAGGATTTGAATAGACATTTCTCCAAAGATAATATACAGATGGCCAATAAGCACATGAAAAGATGCTTAACATCATTAGTTATTAGGGAAATGTAAGTCAAAATCACAGTGAGATATCCCTTCACACCCACTAGGATGGCTAAAGTAAAAGACAGTAACAGTCCAGCAGTTGTTTAAAAAATTAAGCACAGTTACCACATGATTCAACAATTTCACTCATATAAATACCCATAAGAATAAAAAATATATATTTCCACCCAATAAACTGTACCAATGTTCATAGTAGCATTATTCATAATAGTCAACAGGTGGGAGCAACACACATGTGCCTCAGCTGCCGAAGAAACCAAATACGGCATATCCATACAATGGAATATTATTTGGCAGGAAAAAGAAATAAAGTTCTGATAGATGCTACAATGTGGATGAACCTTGAAAAGATGCTAAGTAAAATAAGCCAGACACAAAAGGCCATATATTGAATTATTTGTATGAAATGTTCCAAATGGGCAAATCCACAGAGACAGAAAGTAGATTAGTGGTTGCCAGGGGCTAGAGGGGTGAGAGAAACAGGGAGTGATTGTTGATGGGTAAGTGTTTCTATTTGGGGTGATCAAAATGTTCTGGAATTAGATTGTGGTGATGACTGCACAATTCTGTGAGTATATTAAAAGCACTGAAACATGCACTTTAAAGGAATGGATGTATGATATATGAATTACATCTTAATAAAGCTATTATAAAAAATTAAAGTTAATTAAAAAATTTAAAAGAAGATTAAATGAGATACTTGGCCCACCATACTTACTATTATAACTTGTGCCTCTGTTGTTGCTGTATTGTCCTTATCCTGCTGTAATGTCCAGACTGCTATAAGATGAGCTCTTTGAAGATAGGAGCCATGACTTCCTTAAAACTTATGCCTTGTTTATTTCTTTGCAGTCCCTACAAAGATATTTGGCATAGGGAAAACTGCACGTAACATAACATAAAACTGTAGATAAATTAAAATGAATGAGTGAGTGAGCAAGTGAGGTTTTCACAAACATTTTCAGCACCTCTATATTATACTGGGCTTTGGCCAGTACAATCTGCAAGGATGCTACCAGTTCCAAGGACCCTCCATAGCTATTTGCATACCTGAGTTTAGAGGGAGAGACGGAAGGTAGAAAACAGAGATGGGTGAATCCTGGTGATAATCCTTGAGGCGTCACTAGGCATGACCCATTCACTGAGTTTCTGTCTGTTCTCCTGGGTTAAAGTTCTTCACAAATTAACAGATCCAAATTTCAGAACGCAGAAAATCTCAGAGCTAATGAAAAGCCAAGGTTTTTATTTACTTTTATTCTAAGTCAAAACTTTCTCACAAAAAGTTGCCAACAGTTCCTTCTGAGCTCTGCTGAGATAGTATAAATTGTATTTTTATAATTCCAGTCTCTTTTTACATAGGACTCCACTCTCACTTTCTGCTCCCATGAGAGACTGGCAATCAGTCACAGCATATCTCCCACCAAGTCTGGGTATGACCTAAAAATCCATCTTAAACCAGTACACAGAGAATCACTATCAACCTGCTTGACTTATCTATTGCTGCATAACAAATCACCCCAAAGCTTAGTGACTTAAAATAACAACCATTTTATTATTTCTCACAATTCTGTGGGTTGACTGGGCCCGGCTAGATGTTTCTTCTACCCTATGTAATGAAGTCTGGGTTGCAGTTATCTGAAAGTTTACCTAGGCTAGAACATCCACAATGACTCATGCACATGGCTGACAGTTGGTACCAACCTTCTGATGGGAACTCAGATGGGCTATCAGCTGGAAAACCTCAGTTCTTCTCTACCTGGTTCCTCTGTATCTGGTTAGAGCAAATCAGAGGAGCAGCCTCCATTCAAGGGGAGGTTACACAAGGGTATGACTGCTAGGAGGAGTGATTCATTGAGGGACACCACTATAACCAACTACCACACAGTCTACAGTAACTGGAAAGGGAGATGAATTCTGTCCGTCATTCCTGACCCTTTGCTATACCTATTCGTTCTAGTCTGAAGCACATCACAGATCAAAAACAGATTTGACATCACATAACAACAGTGCCATATGCAGGCTGTGAGGCATCTCACGCTGATACACATCCTTCTTCCCCTCCCTTTACCACTAACCCCCACGTATCCCTTGACAGACTCATGTACGCCATTCGTGTTTGGTGTGCTTCCTCCACTCATGTTGCCCATAGAGCATTGGGAGAAAACTGTTTCAGATGGCCTCAGCCAAACATTCGCTATCAACAGCAGTTCCTATTTCTGGAAGGCCAAGCGTTTTGCACCAAAATTACACAGCAGAGATACCAGATAACCCCCTACCCAGAGACAGGGATCACTTGGGTCTCATCTGCTCTGGGGTAAATGGCAACTGAAAGCTGGATTCTGGGATCAGATGTAAGGGACACTAAGAATTTATCGACCAAAAGGGGCCTTGCCACAAAGTCAATGGATGGGCTGCAGGAGTCTGTGAACCCCAAAATTACATATAAAATTTTGGATGTCTGTGTTTTTTTCTGGAAAAAAGACCTATTAGCTTTCATCAGATATTTTTTAAATTGAGGTATAATTAATGTAACATTATATTAGTTTCAGGTGTTCAACATAATGATTTGATATTTGTGTATATTATAAAATGATTGCCACAATAAGTCTGGTTAACATCCATCACCCTACACAGTTACAATTTTTTTTTCCTTATGATGAGAACTTTCAAGATCCAGATTATTAAAAGGGACCCTATATCCCAGAAAAGGCTAAGAACCTGATCTCACATAGAATTATGTGATACACTTTTCCCATCACTCAGAAGGCTGACTTGCAGCTTACGTGAAACCACATCTTCCCACCTCAGATGCAGAAGTGTAGGTTTGATCAATCATACACATCACAGGTAAGATCAATGCAGCTCTATTAGTCTCCATTGCCTGGTCCTTGTCTCTCCTTTGTTTCTGTCCTCCTCTTGCCCTTATTTTCTTTTCCTCTCCATATCCTTCCACTCATCTCCTGAAGATTCTATTTTTTAAATATTTCAGCCATATCCCTGGGCAAAACATTACCTATTTCTAACATTGAATGGCCTGTAATAGATAGAACTTTATAGCTGGAAGACACTGGATTACCTTATACCCATGGTATAACTCAGTCTGAGATAAGAACTAGTAGATTATAATGAAACACTGGTGCACACTCCTGAGGGCCCTTTTGTCTCACTCAGAAGTATGTTTTCCCTTTAACAACCATAAGAATAGAATTGACAGGTTGTAGTATATCACTTTGATTAAATTATTCCAGTGGTTTCCTACAGTATCATTGCGGAAGTGCAGAAATTTCCCCTTTAGTTTACAGTTTTCCGTTTTTTATTGCGTATATTCCAAATGCGACCAAAGGAGGAGAAAGGGTTGACTGTCCCATTATCATGGAATAGTGGAGTTTCCTTATATGGATACATCAACTCACGGACATCATCAACTATTCTTGCCGGGTCAATTCATTAAGCATCAAATGAACCAGGCACCAGCTATGTCCAGGTGAGTACAAAGAGGACCAAAACAAATTGTCTGCCCTCAAGTTGCTTATGGTCTAGTGGGAGAGACAAATGAGAACACAGACAAATAGGAAGAGGCAGTAGAGAATTGGACTCAAGGCCTAACATCATCAGAGTGAAAGTGGAACAAGAAATTTATTCTTATCTCCCACCTCTGCCTTCAACTCCTTCTAGAACCGTCTGCTTTTGATATTGTAGTTCTCCTTTGTTGCTTTTCTTAAACCAAAAGAGTAAAAAAGTGAAAGTAGGAGAAGAGCCTCTCCAGCTTCTTGTCCTTTTTCCCTTTTCCTTTCTAAGCATCTTTCCTTTTCTTTCTGTTCCTTGGTCCAGGCAGTAGACACGGGCCCATTTTGGCTTCTTCTGCTCTAGCTTTCTGTCTCGTCCTCCATTGCTTCACCTCACAGACCCCCCTTTTTTACCGCGGGCCTCTCACTGTTGTGGCCTCTCCCGTTGTGGAGCACAGGCTCCGGACGCGCAGGCTCAGCGGCCATGGCTCACGGGCCTAGCCGCTCCACGGCATGTGGGATCTTCCTGGACCAGGGCACGAACCCGTGTCCCCTGCGTCGGCAGGCAGACTCTCAACCACTGCGCCACCAAGGAAGCCCTCACAGACCCGCTTTTGCCCAAGAATATGTGCTGATCGGCTCACATGTCCACTCTGTGCTGGACCTTAGAGACACAAGGATGAATCCAATCACTGTCTGGAGAAAGATTGTTTACAAAACTCTCCACCTCTTAGGGATCTAGATTGCCTCCATCTTTCTTTCTCCCACTATCTCTCCTTGGACTATTTTTATTTCCATGTCAACTGCGGTTAGAGACCTCCTATGCGAAGGAAATTATCTTTAATGCAACAGGAACATTAAAAGCCTCAGTTTTCTTGGAAATTATTAAACTCATGAGGGGTTCACATTAGGTTTTGAATTTTGAGAACTAAGTTATAAGAAACTTTGTTTTTCAAACTGAATTATTTTAACACTTGCCCTTTCTAGCTCTTCTTCAGATATTGTTTTTAAATCTCAGGCTGTTAACATTTTCTGTAAGCTCCAATCAACGCCAGATTCTGAAGGAAAGCCACTTCAAATTCCTAAACATGAACTAAATCTGTCGTAGGTAGGAAGCCTGGAAGCAGCTGATGCCCACATCTCTGTGTGTGCATATGGGACAGGGTGTTGCTAAAAGGACTCAGCTGGTCTGTGTGGTCTGCTGGGGTGCTGCCCAAGTTCAAGGGAACACTAATAAGAGTTGTCAGTTTTTGCTCGTTCTTTTATCCACATAAATATATTCTGAGTACCTTCTATGTATTCGGCATTAAGCTGGATGTTGGGATTATAATCGTGAACAAGACAGACACAGTTCCTGCTCTGATGGACTTTTCAGTCCAGCTGGGAATACGGACAATCAAACATGTACAGTAATTCTGATAAAGTGTCCTGCACGTTAGGATAGTGCTGACCATGTGCCGGGCCCTGTGCTAGGTGTGCTGTATTCTTATCTTCACCTAATGTTCCTAGCACCTCTATGAGTTAAGCACTGCTATTCCCCCCACTCTCAATCTAAGGAAACTAAGACAAAGTAGTGAAATAACTCACTCCAAGTCACAGAGCTCTGAACCCATAACCAGAGTGTCTGACTCCGTAACCAGAGTTCTTATCCCCACACCACACCATCTCACACAAAACAGGAAGACGGCATCATGCTCGACGTCATAAACCTACTGCTGTCAGGACTGGGAAAGGATAAAATAAAGTAGCATTTGCAGTGTCTTAAGCTACGTGTCTGTAGGGAGGTCTCTTTGGAGAATTAGGAATAAAATAACAACATGATTTCAAAAGGTCATTCTCTGTGACCCAAACCATTTTCTAATTCTAGGAGTGAAAAGAATCTCTGCAAAATGAATAAAAGCGATAAAAGAATTGTTTTAAAAGAAGATTCTCACTCATCTTCACAAAGGCTGTATTCATATTTCCAGGGCTTTGTCAGAAAATCAAGGCTAAAAAGAAAAAATAAAATAAAGACTAGCTCCCCTTAAGAGGAAAAAAGAGAGAGAAAGAAGAGACTGTACATAAAAGCACAGTTTAAAAATTCTATCTCCGGCCAAGGTCAGCAGACTGCCCAGGTCTAGACAATCTCACTGGAACCCCAAATTTGTAAATGCCCCCTAGCTCACTCCCTGGAGTGTGAGGGGACATATTCCTACAGCTGTTATTACCATTTAGCAGCTCAGAGGAAAGCAGCTATTCTTTGACTTTTCCTGGGAAGATTTTCTTTTACTAACAGAAAAGGAGAAAAACGTAATTCTTGCAAAAAGAAGCGGTCTTGAGAAAGTAGACCTAAAACAATAATCCTCTCTGACAAAAGTTGCTTCATGAAGAATTTTCTGCTGTACATTTACTTGCAGTTGTGCACGATATCTTAAGGTAACTAGCGCGTAGACTGCTTGTCTGACTGCTCACGTTCTGCTTCCAGCTTTGGAATAACCAACAGGGTCGGATTTTGCAAGTCATTTCACTTCCCTGGGCCTCAGTTTCCTTTTCTATAAAATGAGAACGTTTGGACTTTAGACTTCTCCTTCCATCTCCAATACTCTGTGATTGTAGTCCATGAACCCAAACTAGATAGTTGCTTTTCCTGATGAACTTTCGAACAGATGCAGTCCCATGGGTAACCAGACTCTCTGAGCATTTATAGCAAGCCATATTTATATCAGTGGGTGGCCACCCAGCTTCGACGGCCTCCCTCATGCTAGGAGAAGTTTGAGATAGGGAAAAACTCAAGAGAAAATTAGGGTGAAAGATGGTTTGAATAACTTTCTGACCTGGAAAACAGTGAGATTCATACCAACTGAACCTAAAGGGGAGGAAATTATATATAATGATCTATGTCATGAGGATACTATCTTTAAAATATTAATCCTCTGTATACTTTTTACCTCTTCTTCTAAACTGTGTTTCATAGCACCCACTCTATATCTTGATCACAAAGGAAGTAGAGAAAATGAATGTCATTTCAGGCAGGAGGAAGTAATGATGTGTGTGGTAGGGGGTAGGGGAGAGGGAGGGACCTCCCACCAGACTGAAGAGGAAAATTAAAATCTGTCCTTTTGGCCCCCAGTGGATTGTGGGAAGCATAAGGGAAGAGAGAGAGGGGATAAATGATGAGACATGCATGCTGTGAACAGTTTCTCTCAGCCAAAGTTCTTGAGAGTTAATCATTGCACAACAAGTTACCACACACTTAGCAGCTTAAATCACATGCATTTATTATCTCATGGGGCCTCTGCTTAGCATCTCACAAGGCTGTTATCAAGATGTCAGCCAGGCTGTGTTCTCATCTGGAGACTTGACCGAGGAAGAATTCACTTCCAAAATCACTCAGGTTGTTGACAGTTTTTATCTCTTTGTGGTTGCAGAACTCAGGTCCCTTGTTTTTACTGACTGATGGTTGCTGGCCCCTCAGATTCTGTAGTTCATCCACAATTCCCTGTCACATGGGCATTACCAGAATGGCCCCTTCATCAAGTCAGCAAGGAGAGTCTGTAGAATGATCTACTAGCAAAGTGGGATTTTATATAATGAAATGCAATCACAGGACTGCCCACCCACATGCAAGAAGAGGAGATTATACAAGGGCATGAAAACCAGGAAGTGGGGATCATAGGGGACACCCTGGAGTCTGTCAGTCATAAATATCAAAAGCAAAGAGGCCCTTGTCCTTATCTGAGTCTCTGGGGAGAGATTGTCTTGCAGAGTACTGTCCCCATCCCATACCCAGCATGTGATGGCCATATCAGAGCAAAATCATGGTTAAGCTGAGAGAGGGACTGAGTTAGTTTCCTGGAGTCCCCTCTCTTGTATAGAAAGTATTCAGAAGTTCCTGGATGCTCTAGAGAAGGAACTGGAAGTAACTGACTTGTGGGGCAGTCAGTTCACCAAAGGGGTTCTCATGGCAGAGCAAAATGACCCTGTGGACAAGGGTAGCCCAAGCCAGTATGCAAGTGGGAGTCATAGCCAGAACTTGGAGGACTACACAGCACCAGCTGGGTCAAAAGAAAGGCTCACCAGGCCATTACCAAGCTCAGAGAAAAGAGTCTCAAGTTTCCAGCAGCAGATGCCAGCTGGGCAAGCGCTAACAATACAGGGAAAGGACAAGGTCCAGCAAGACCAGTGAGGACTCAGAGAGCAGCCAAGAGCTTGCATGAAGACCACTGGGACCACTTCCCGTTGCCATGGCAACAGAGGAAACTCCCCCCATCTACCATCTTGAGGAGGAAGATTCCAAAAACCTAAGCATTTACCTGAAAGAGATCATTTCAAACCAAAGGAGACTGACATATTTTCAATTGGCTCACTTGAAGTTCATGTTTGTTTCCCTGCTATCCCAGGGCTGAAGGATCCTGAAGAACATTTAGCCTGTTACAGAGAATAAAGAAATTACACTTTCTTTGCACAATTGGATTGCGTGAGTAAATTTGTAATCTTGCTACACCTGCTATGTAACAGACACTATACACATACGTTTTCATAGAGTTCTCCCACAATTCTATGAGGTAAGTGTTATTATATTCCCATTTTACAAATGAAGTTGAAACTCTGAGAGGTTAAGTAATTACACAAGGTCACACAGCTGGTAAGTGGAAAAGTTTGTGTAGAACCCAGAATTGTCTGATTAATTCTTACGCTCTATTCACTGTACCTCAGTTTTAGTCAGAGTAAACTAAGTGCTGTAACAAGCATTCCCCAAATCTCAGAGGCCTTGCACAATACAATTTGGACTCTTGCTCGTTTCACAGTCCAGTGCAGGTTGCTGGGGGAGGATTTGCTCTGCATAGTCTTTGGGAGACCCACACTCTTTCCACCCTTTGGCTCTACCCTCTTCTAAACCCTCAGCGTCCTCTCCACTCAGTCAGAAATTATAAGAGGGGAGACAACCAAGGGTGTGTAGGGTGATTCTATAGGTCAGCCTAGAAATGGTACACATCACTTCTGCCAATATCTATAGGCCAGAACTCAGTGATGTGATGCTGCCTAACTGCAAAGCAGGCTTGGAAATGCGGTCTAGGTGTGTGCCTCAAAGACAAAGACGTGGGATTTGTGAACACATAGTATTCTTTGCCACAATCCCATAAACTCATAACCTAAAAGATGTATATGAAATCTTTCCTACCTCCCTCACTGCAAAAGAGTCAGATTTTCCTATCATTAGAGCTGAAGGTCAAATTCAGAAAATTAATCTGATAATAAAATGGTAAAGATAATAGATGCAGCCAGAAAACTTTATGTTTGTCTTCATGGTACTCTAAATTTTGCTGTGAGGTATCTATGGTCTCTTTTGGTTTTATATAAAGGAATCCAGCAGCTGAGGTCCATGACTGGCATGTCCTCTGAGTTGTCTGTAGGAAGAAAGTGAGCTGTGGTTGATTCTAGCTGCTTAGTGAAATCATAGAGTAACCTATGTTCATGGTGTGTCTATGGCTTGGATGTTGGAGTTCCTGAGGGAGGAGAAATCTAAGACAGCATGGTGGTGGTTATTTTACTATAGATTTGGAGTGGCCCTAATTGCCTGGATTTAAATCATTCAGATAACTGAGAAAAATAATAATTAAATTATAACTTAGAAGTTACCATGTCATACTGAGTTTTGGATTCCCAGGACTGATAGGCACTAGACAAGTGCTTATTGATTTGGTCTTGCCAAGAAATTTATTTTAATGATATCTATGGAAAGACAAGCTTAGAAAATGTATCGTTGCCTGGGATAAGGCCAATACTTTTCTTTTCAAAACCATTGATGTCTCAGAATAATGTTAGGCTGGATAAATGCAGAAATAAGATAAATAATTATCAGCTTGGGGATGGTTGTCCTGTGCCCCTGACTTAGGATGAGATCAGTGATATTGCAACTGTGCTTTCCGGTGTCCTTCAGAATTTGATGCAGGAGCTGAAGAAACCATGGTTCATGGAAGGTAGAGCAGGGGACACAGAAGGGCACTGGTTTTCTACCCTTAATTCAAGCACAACAGTTTTGTCTGGATCTCTTGTACATACTGGATTACCATATAAACTCTGAAGAAAGGATACTAAGGTTAAAGATATTGGCAAACCAATGTACTAAACCACTGGATTTGCTTAGGCATTATATGTGGTATATATAATTCTGCCTGTCTCTCTCTGCCTGAGGAAGAAACAAATGGGCAGGTGATGGTGGGTCATTTGGAGTCTATCTTCCTCAAAGGCAATTTGGAGAGTGGAAAGAGCATGGACTCTGGAAACAAACAGACCTGAGATCAAAATATGGATCTTAGTAGATATGTACAGTAATATCCTGACCTGGCAGGATGGTTTTGAAGAATATGGAAGATCACAGATTTAAGGGGAGACTATATATGGTAGTGGTTAAGAGCATGGTGCAGAGAGTTGGACTGCCTGATTCTAGGCGCTGCCTCTAACTACCTGGGTAACTTTGGGCAAGTTAACTAACCTCACTGATCTTCCATCTTCTCATTTATAAAATAGATTTAATAATAGTATTCATAAGCTCATTACAAAGATTCAATGAATAAACGTCTATAAAGCACTTAGCACAGGACCTGATACATAATAAGTTTACAGTGATGACAATTCTTACAAATAATTGTTAATAAAGTCCCAAGCAGAGATCCAAATACCCAGAAGACATTCAATAAATCATAGCTATAACAGTTTTAACATTACACCTCCCCTTAGAAAATGTAAAAACAGAGTGAAGAAAAAGAAAGGGGGCATAGATTGCCAATAAAGAGTGAAGGAGTGATTATTTTTTTACAGAGTTGAAGATGGGTAGAACAATTGAATGAGTAAATAAACAAAAGAATGGGGTTGTTCATGGGCTTAGAGACGACCATGGATACACACACTTGGGACCAATTTCATGCTCAGATGTAGGCATTACCACGTAAGAGGAAAAGCTAAGAGCTCTGGCATGATTCAGTGGGCCTCGTTCCGAAAGCAGGGCAATACCTTCAGACAGGCTCAATAAAATGCACATGAAACCTGGAAGCCAGCTAACGCGTCATCACTCTACCAGCTCTACTAACCCATTCCACTCATACCTGTGTCCTCTGGGGATGACCATCCAGCTCAGGACCAGATGTAGGCAGGCAGCCAAGACAAAGGCCAAGAAAGGAAGAATGGTTAGCCCAGAAGGGGGCAACTCTCTAACTGGGGCTTTTGCTTTTCAAACTAGCTCCCACATATCATTTAATGGGCAAGTGTATGGTGTCCAGTTGTGCAAGGTTCGGCAGTAAACAGACAAAGAGAATAGCATATATGTAGTTCCTGCCCTCAAGTACCTTGGGACCCAAGACTCATCAGAGAATCCTTTTTCTAGGCAGCCCATCAGGCAATAAGATCAGACGGCAACTTTGCAAACTCCTGTTCTATCTTCTTAATATTATAAAAGCCAATTCCTTCAAATTATCCATTAGAGGCAAAAGAGAAAGGGAAAAAAAAAACCCACCCTACAATAACTTCTAAAATCCAAACTGATTAATTTCTCAAATGAATAATTTAGATCTTAGACATGAAATCATTTGGAAAAGAGCTTCTACTTTAAGTAATTTCATTCTACACCTTTCAACACCAACAGATGCCACTATTTCACAAAACCTAATGCTTGTCCCAGCTGCAAGATGTCTTCCAATATAACCAATCAAAGCAGGCAGAAGGCTGAGACTAATGGTGGGCAGGGTTCCCTTCCAATTCTGAAGAGAAAGGGGCAGGACAAGGGTGAGCTATAGCCAGGTCAATCCCTTCAACCTAAGCAAATAGATACTTGCGGATGAAAGCTCAGGATTTGAGATATTAATCTAGAAATGTTATCTGGAGACTAGATGGACTACCCATCTCCAAAATGCTTGAGTACAGTAGACTGCATCTCCCAACAAAGACATGGTGATTACATTTTAATCTGTCATTAATGATCAAGGTCATGATAATATAAGTAAATTGTCATTATACGGTAGTTGTGTGGAAGCAAATGCCAATAGCAGACAGGTCAGATATATGTACCCAATAGAGGTTAGGATCACGGATTCAAATCCTGACTCCATCTTTTATTACCTCTTGACCTTGATTCCTCTTTGCACCTCAGGTTACTAGTCTACAAAATGGGAATAATATCACTTATTTCTTAGGGCTGAAATGAGGATTCAATGGTTGATGTAATCCCGGTATATAACTTAATACAGTATCTGACACACAGTCAGCACTCTTTCTCAGTTATCATTTTTACTGGCAGACAAAGCAGCGTGGGTAGTTTCAAAAAGCACCATTATCTCTCTTACAGCTCACCTTTATGGTCTTCTTTAGACACTTGAGATTGAAAAAGAAATGTTTTCTACATAAGCAATTATGAGCTACTTCTCAAAGGTCTCAGAATCTAGAATCCACTAGACTTGATCGTAAGTCCCAGTTAGGCCCACTACTGGCCACATGACCCTGGCAAGGTGTTCAACCTCTGTAAGTCTCAGTTTACTCATCTGTAAAGTAGGGATAATAGCGATAATTTTTCCGTAAGAATTCGTGACGATTAAATGAATTTCTACACTTGGGGCATTCAGTACAGTCAATACTATTATTAATATTATTAGAGTAACAAGCTCCACCTCTCTGGCATCAGGATCCTTTTCTCTAAAATAAAGAAATTAGACTAGATTAACCCTAAGCTTCCTGTCAGCATTAATGTTTTTTAAACTTCTAAATTTTTGCCACTTGACAGATGCAAATACTGAGTCACCGTTCAAAGATAACAAACGCAATGGTTTCCCAGACCATTACCCTCATAACTAGACTCTAAATACTTTCTCCTATTTTAATTTACAAGCCTACCAGAGGCCTGGGCCTTTTGAATGTTCAGCTGGAATGTTAATTATGGGAAATTCCAGAATCCGTGGCCTAGAGACAAATTCTCATTTACCCTGTTCCCTGGCACTGGGAACCCTCTTGCCTTTCTTTCAGAACACCAACTTACTTTCCAAAGCCCACGAGACCAAAGCCAGATGGCAGTGCCTCCTGGTCCCTGCTGCCTTGGGCCCTTCCCACCCTGCCAGTCCTCAGAGCCCCATCCCTTAACCTGGGTCTCGGGTTCCCACCTGTCTTCACCCCAACCCCAGGTCTCTAAGTTGGCTCTGAAAAAGCCTTCTTTTATACGACTTCCGGAAACACATTCTAGACCCTTTTCTGGGCCTGAGCCACTACTAACCAGGAAGAACTCTCAGGTTCGCTTGTTCCTTATGAGATTTAGCCACCATCCATTTGTTGGAGAGAAATCATTTCTTTGTTTGCCCAGGTTTTGCTTTTGCTTTGCTTGTCTCAGAGGCAGTGGCATTTCGCACGCTGTAACAAGTGCATTTCATCAGCTGACTCACTCCGTACGTACGTAGCACAAAGCCTGGGCTCCTGGAAGCTCTGGTTGGGCTGGGCTCCTGTCTCTCCTGCCCAGCCACCTGACTTCAGACGTGAACGCGATTCAGAGAAAGGCCGGGGCTGCTCCGTGATGTGAGGCTCTGAACATCCATCCACTCAGTGGTGGGAGGGTCGGGCAGACTGAGGTGCTGGGGGTTCAGAGGAGGGTGAGGGAGCAGTCAGAACAGTCAGAAAATGAAAAAATAAACGAAAACCCCTCAGCATTTCAACGCCCTGACTCACCATTTTCTTCTAGGCAGTGATCTTCATGCCCCAAGGGTAAGATCTTGAAGGGTAGGATCGTTTTCAAGGGCAGAGGCACTAATTAACCCTGGTGAGTGGATCAATGGAGAGACAGTCATCGGTCAGGTGGCACTCAGTTCCTTCAAGTGAAGAGATGAGAAGGCAGAGGGGTGCATGGTGCTCGCCCCTAAATGAACTGAATAATTTATGCCTTAAGAAATCCTATGGCCTTGTACTGTCTTAAACAGTGCATGACTTTCACAAATGCTTTCAGTTTATCCTCATTTTACAGAAAAAAAAACCAAAAAAAAACGTGTAGGCATTCAGGGATCAAAGGATTTTCTTTAGGTTATGTGGCCAGTTCAGCGCAAGAAAGGTAGGATGGCTGGTTCCTGAGCCCCACCCCGGGCCTTGCCTTGCCGGGGGTGGGGGGTGGTCACCGTGTCTGCTCCAAGCAGGACAAGAAGCCTCAGGGTTTGGGACATTGGCCTGACATGTGCAGGTGGGCTGCTTCCCTCCCTTCCTGCAGGGGACCTGTCCCCTCAACAAGGGAAAAGGAATTTTGCTAGGACACCAGCCAGAGTCTTGGAAGCCTTCATTTTTGTCCTCCAACAGCTTAACTCCCAGAGAGTCAAGCAATCTGCCTAGTGTAGCAGGAAACCACATCCATTTTTATTTGGAGCTATTTAACACGTATTAGCAACATGCCAAGCACTGTTCCATGATCCCCAAGAGCCTTCCTCCCCACTTTGGACTGATTTATGCTAAGACAATTACACACTCTGGAGCTTCACTCCAACTCTGGCTGTGAAGTTCACCCCACGGGACCCTGTGATAAGTCAAAGTGAGAGAGCAGCCTCTCCTTGTCATTATTAAGGTTAGGCACCTCAGGTGACCTCCAAGGCAGATCAGCTTGATATCGAGTTTGCGTGACACGCATCAGGCATGGCTGAGGTTTCAGCGTGCTGTGGTAAGAAATGCGAGTGGAACCCAGGAAGCTCACCCAAGTCAAGATGAACCAGATCCCCGTTTCACAGGCACGCTCTCATCCCTCTGGAGGCCACTGACTGAGACCCTAGGCCTTCGAACACTTTTAGAGCAGAGGCCACTCAAGTTAACCTGTGGGTCTCTACTCCTACAATCTAAATTAGGCGCTTCTCAAGAATCAGTTGTGTTATTTCTTAGGCTCCTTATTCCAAATTTCCTTGTAATTATAATTGTGTCGTTTTGGTCAATATTATGTAACCTGATGAATATGAGCCTGGAAAAGAAAACGTCTGTTTCTATGAAAACGAAGTAGAATAATCTGGAAAGAAGTGGTAAAAGCAGTTGCTAAAAAATAATTGCTGCCTAATGAAGGTTTGGGCGAGACCACTGTAAAGGATTGGGGCAAAACAGTAAAAATCCACAATGGTTCCGATTCCGATTTCTTCACAGGTGTCTTTCAGTTGGCCTCCCAGGTTAAAGGAACCTCAGCTGGAAATCGTAGCTATGGGGTTGTGGGCGTGACTCATACAAAATGATGGGGGGAACTCCTATCAGTGGACTTCTACTCGAAGAAAGAGCCTTGGCCCTGTATATTTTTAAAAATTTTAAAAAACTGGGCTTCCCTGGTGGCACAGTGGTTGAGAGTCCGCCTGCCGATGCAGGGGACGCGGGTTCGTGCCCCGGTCCGGGAGGATCCCACACGCCGCGGAGCGGCTGGGCCCGTGAGCCATGGCTGCTGAGCCTGCGCGTCCGGAGCCTGTGCTCCGCAACGGGAGAGGCCACAGCAGTGAGAGGCCCGCGTACCGCAAAAAAAAAAAAATTTAAAAAACTAGTGAATAAAAGTCCATTTATTATGTTAAGATAAAATTAAAACATTTAAGGTATAAATGCATACTTCTCTATGTGTCTCCTCTTCAACTGATTTTTTTTTCAGGTAACCAACTACTGGTCTGAAAGGGGGCTTCTACTGTACCAGGAGATAAATACGCCAACTTACAAAGTGTCCAGAGGGTGAATTAGACAAAAGAATGTGCTACCACGAACCTGAAGACTTTCGCCGCCTTAATAAAGGGATTTTCATTCGTTTGTTCTGTTGTTGAGTTTATCAATATCCTGGAGCAGCTCTGTGAAGGCCCCATGGCAGGGGCTGGGAATGCGGTAAAAAGCAAGGTGGATGCAGCGCCTCCACGAGGCTCATTTTCCAAAAGGCCCCTCCTCCAGCCTGAGCTCCCACTTTCCCCTCCACCTACCAGCCTGACCAGACAGCTCCCCTGCCACACTCCTCTGCCACATGCCACTGGGACCCCTTGACTTTGCCGCTGCTGTGTCCCTTACCTAGAACCCTCTACCTCCACCCTCACCCTGCCCCGTCTTCCCATCCCATATGCCACCTCCTCCTCGGAGCCTGCCTTGGTCTCTCCAGGCAGATGTGATCTCTTCCCACTTTAAGTCCCACAGAATTTTGTTTGTTGCTTCTTTATCAATTTACAAATTTCTGCCATAAACGTAATTCCTTTCCTGATTTTCAAGGCCACTTAGGTCAATGGCCAAGACTCATTCATTTTGGCATCTCCACAGTGCTTGGCCCAGGGTTTTGTTCATAAATTTTAACTGCTACTTTGGTTACTTAACTACTACATATAAAGATCAACTACGTACAGGAGATGATCGAGGAAAAAAATGCCTATTGACAGGTTATGAATGTGTTTTCTTATCCTTAAGATACACTTTTAATTGACTATGCAAACTTCAAAGCATCTTTTATTCACCAGCTAGCTTGCAAGTAATACAATGAGATCTGCTAAAAGGAAAATTCTTTTGGAAGTTTTATTTGTTTGGGAAACTTGCATTCTATGGAAATTTTCCTTCTTGCTGGAAAACATCTGGATGTAAAATGAAGAAATTAAGTTTTTCCTCATATTTCTAGAAATATTATTCTTCCAGGGATTTTGTGTATTCTCACACGCCCAGATGGAGAGGTAAAGGACTATGAAGCACATGATACCTCTTTGGAAAGTTGAGAATCCTAAAAGCATCACTATAAGGGCTGTGAATCTGCCTTGTCATAACCCAGGCAACTGTAAATGAGAATGACCTAAGGCATTGCCCAAGATGGCCATGATTTCAAATCACTATAGCCTTTAGCCCTACAAACCAAACACATCCACAGGTGCCCAGAATTGCATGTCTCTAAAACACAATCATTTCCAAAGGAACTTATCACAACTCAGTAGTGCTCTTTATGTTGTTAATAAGAGTTGGTCAGTCACCATGCTGATCCAAGCTGTGTCTGTACAGCTTTGGCTAATGTCCATTGCTTAGTGTGCTCTGGAAGTAAATTATGCCTACACAGATGTTAGTTGACCTGCCTTTATAAAGGACTTTATAAAGGAGGGAAGCAGGGTCACACAATAGAAAGATCATGGGCCAGGGGGCCAGACATCCCAGGCTAACATCTGGCTCTGTTCCTTGTGAGCTATGTAACAAACTGGCAGAGGCTTAGTTTCTTCATCTGCTACATGGGGAAAGAATATATACTTAGCAGGGGTGTGGTTAGAAATAAGATACTGTAAGTAAATGCCTGTACCTAGAAGATAGCTATGGATGTCCAAGTCACTTCCTCACTTTGATTCACGCTTCCTGCTCATAAAGCATTTGTACACTCAACTCATTTGGATCTCCTAAACTCCCCGTGAGAAAGGCAAGGAAAGGTCTACAGGTTGAACTGTCTGAAATGGCTAATATTTGACTATTTTGACCCACTAAAATGGTTTATGGATCCACCTAACATTAACCTCATCTTATAGATAAGGAAATCACAGAACCCAGTAGTTCTGTCTCCCAGCCAGTGTCTGGTTCCACCAAGTGGTCTGTCACCAAAGTGTTGTTCAAAATGGAAAAGACAGACACACCAAAAGAAACATAGGCAAAGACTAATGAGCAGACACTCCACAGAAGGAACACAAATGGCCAATAAACACACACACAAAAAAATGGGCAAATTCACCAGGAAGCTGAGTATATAGATTAAAACAAAAGAGAGAGGACAAAAGCAAAAATAAACAAATGGAACTTAATTAAACTTAAATCTTTTGCACAGCACAGGAAACCATACACAAAAGGAAAAGACAACCTACTGAATGGGAGAAAATGTTTGCAAATTATATGACCGATAAGGGTTAATATCCAAAATATATAAACAGCTCATACAGCTCAACATCAAAAAAAAAAAAAAAAAGCCAGATTAAAATATGGGCAAAATACCTGAATAGACATTTTTCCAAAGAAGATATACAGATGGCCAACAGGCACATGAAAAGGTATTCAACATCATTAATCATCAAAGAAATGCAAATCAAAACCACAAAGAGATATTTCCTCACACCTGTCAGAATACTTATCATCAAAAAGACCACAAATAACAAATGTTGGCAAGGATGTAGATAAAAGGGAACCCTGTACACTGTAGATGGGAATGTAAATTGGTGTAGCCACTGTGGAAACAGTATGGAGTTTCCTCAACAACCTGAAAATAGAACTATCATTTGATCCAGAAATTCCACTCCTGGGTATATATCTGAAGAAAATGAAAACATTAATTCAAAAAGATATATGCACCCCAATGTTCATAGCAGTATTATTTACAATAACCAAGATATGGAAACAATCTATGCTTCATTGCTAGATGAATGGATAAAGAAAATGTGATACACACACATGCACACACACTCGTGCGTACACACACAATGGAATACTACTCAGCCATTAAAAAGAATGAAATTTGCCATTTGCAACAACATGGATGGACTTGGATGGTATTATGATGGGTGAACTAAGTGAGATAAAGACAAATACTATATGATATCACTTATCTGTAGAATCTAAAAAATAAAACAAACTAGTGAATATAACAAAACAGACTCACAGATATAGAGAGAAAACCAGTGGTTACAGTGGGGAGAGGGAAGAAGGGAGGGACAAGGTGGGGTGGGGAATTAAGAGGTACAAACTACTATGTATAAATAAATAAGCTACAAGGATATATTGTACAGCACAGGGAATATAGCTAATATTTTATCATAACTATAAATGGAGTATAACATTTAAAAATGATGAATCAGTATGTATCACCTGAAACTTATATAGTATTATAAATCAACTGTACCTCAATTTTAAAAAAAGGAAAACAAAACAAAACAAAAGTGAGATACTTGTCCCCCCACATCAAATTAGCAATTTTCAAATGTTGCTACTCAGTGTTGGAGAAGGTGTAGGGAAATATACATGCTTATGCCTGCTTGGTAGGGGTGTAAAGCAGTATAACATTTCTGCTATTAACTTAAATATGTATAAAAATTCCAAAACAATTAAGAAGTCAATGTCTGGAGATTTACCTAAAAACACTCCCAAAGATTTGAAAAATCAAAGATGCATATTATAGTTTTATTTACCATATAAAATTGTAAACAACCTAAACATGCAAAATAGAGAATTAAATAAATTTAGTAGCATCCATATATTATATGAACTCTAAAGCCATTAAAAATCATGTTTTAGAAGAATATTTAGTGACACAAGAAGTATTACATGTTAAATTAAGCAAATTCATAGGTTTAAATGATATATATAGAATATGGTGTCATTTTGTAATTAATTAAACACACATATACACATACTAGTGCATATTTTAAAATCCAGTAAGAAATAAACAACAATTTTAACATTTATTCTCACTAGGATGAGGAAATGTGGATTTTTTTTCTTTTTCACACTCTTCTGTATTATCCCGATTTTCCTTAATGAACACATATTAATCATCAGAAAAAATTTTGCAAAAAATTAATATCTTTAAATTGAAAGTTTACTTCAAGCAAAATAATTTTTAAGAGAACAAAAAAGTAACCATAATCCTCAAGCAGCGTCTTACCAGATGAAGCACTATCTTGATGTACCAACATATCCAAAAATTATGCTAAGCATTACATCAAAAACAGAGGTGCTAACCTTGCCCCATTCAGGACACAACTGCAACCTGACCCAGGAATCAGCAATGGGATGTGGCAGATGGGGAAAGACAAGGATGTGGGATTTAAAAACCACCCACCAAACCAACAATTAGTGTTATCAGGGTATTGAACCCATGGCACCTGGGTTCAATGATTAGCAATCTAGGAAACAGGGAGGCCAGGCAGTTGAGAAGCTTCAAGTAGGGGACAGAATGGTCATTTATTGAGCATATTTGAGGAACATAAAGGGCAAAAGCTCTCCATTCCACATAGTCTGATAGCTTTTTTAGATTGTTTCTGTTGTGGACATTTATTTTTTACTTTTCTTCCTTTTATTCCTCACCCATTCTGTAATAATATTGGCTCGATCCATGCATCTCAAGTAGGGCCAACATGCCCGCAAATTGCCTCCCAACAACATGTGGCAGGGCCTTTGTGTCAACTTTAATCT
This sequence comes from Grampus griseus, assembly GCF_964374135.1. Taxonomy (NCBI): domain Eukaryota; kingdom Metazoa; phylum Chordata; class Mammalia; order Artiodactyla; family Delphinidae; genus Grampus; species Grampus griseus. The sequence goes on from NC_139017.1 coordinate 106,967,785, forward strand.
AGCTAATAGAATCCTCCAACCCACTGGTCACAGTGATGGCTTCAGAGGTGGGCATATGAACTCAGTCAGACCAATCAGTCTTTCCTGGTATTTTATCACATTTCTTGAGAAACATAATTATTGGGGGCTGCCAGCCGCCATCTTGCCTATTCACGGAGAGAGACTACCTGAGAATTAAGCCAAGCAGAGGCAAGTAAATAAGCCAAAATTATGACAAACACTGTTTGAAGTGCTGGACCCAACTATTCCTGAAGCCAGCTGTTGTTCATGAACTTCCCAGGTACTTGAGCAATTAATATCTCTTTACAAAAAAAAAGTATGAGTTAGGCTACTGTCATCTGCAACTGAAATACTCCTGATTAATACAGCTTCTTTCTCTTCTTCTCATTCTTTTCAGTTTTTTTGACTGATGCAATTAAATAGACTTTGGTCTTTTTCCTCTCAAAAGGAGCCCCTGTCCCTGGAAGAAGTAGCAGTAAAGAGGTCTTAGGCTTCATGTCTTCTTTAGCCATCAGCACCATGATATCTAAAGGACTCAATAGGTGCACGCGTATAGGGGAAAAAGGCTTGATCTAAGTTCATAGATCCAAATTAGTCCTTGTGGTTCCACGGGCTCCATCCCAGTTTACCAGGGGAGTAAATCAGACAGGGAATTAAAGCCGTAACTTAGCTATTAACAAAGTCTTAATCTGCTCCTTGGGAAAACATTAATAGCTACCAAGAGAGGATATAGACAGGACTCTGGTATACCCCACTAACCCTGCTCTCATATTCCTGGACACATAGTTACACTATATGTTGCAATCTCCCTTGTAGTCCTATGTGGTGATATGACTAGGTTCAGCCATTAGAATGTTAGCAGAAATGCATTTCATTTATTCATTCAATAGTTATTTCTGAGCAGCTAAAATAGAACCGAGGGTGGGGACTTTGAAAAGCAGTAAAAGAGCAATTTTCAGGACTTGGACACAAAGGATAGGGGTGGCATTATTTTGACTCAAAGATCATGGAAAGGAGCTCCTTTTATCCCTTCTGCTGTGGTCAACATTGTTCTAGGCTCTTGGTGGAGGGAGTGCAGGTATAAGTCTGCAGAAGCTGAAGGAGCCTCAGAAGGAGAAGAAGGTTGCCGAAGTCAGGAGCCAGAGAGGGTCTGACAAACATGAACATGAGCTGTGCACAGGATCTTTGTTGGAGAGTAGCCACCACCTCTATCACTAGTCAGCTCTACTAAAGAACTAAGCATATATTCATTCACATAGTGCCAAGCACTGAGGAGGCACTAGGACCACAACGAAGATGAAGACAGTCTCTTCCCCTGCAAAAAAAGTTACGCACAAAGTGTTCTGGGAGCCCAGGGAAGGGCCTGAAATTCCCAGGAAGGCTTCACAAAGAGAGGTCATTGGGGCTGACTCCTAAGTAGAAGTCTACATTTGGACAAAGGTATGGAGAGCATTCCAGTGAGACGGAACAATAGCAGGAGAAGTCTGGAGGTGCAAAAGAGCTGGACATATGCAGGAAATGGCCAGAACTTCTGTGGGATTGGAACATAAATTCATTCCAAGAGTGGCAGAGAAAGACTGCATGAGAAATGACAAGCTTTACATTATACAAGCTAATATTGTAGGAAATTAGGCCAGAAGAAAAGCATCAAGAAAGCATGCACATGGACGGCACCAGCAGGTATTCATTCATTCAGCAAAGGTTTCTTGAGTCCCTGCTCTGTGCCAGGTACTGTTTCAGGGGCTTGGATACACCAGTGAACAAACTAAAGATGCTTTCCCTAAAGGACCTCAGAGCCTAAGGTGGGGACAGGCAGTTAACAATTAACATATAACTGGAAAAGACAAAAACTCTAAATCAAAAAGATACATGCACCCCAATGTTCATAGCAGCACTATTTACAATAACCAAGACATGGAAGCAAGCTAAATGTCCATTGACAGAGGAATGGATAAAGAAGATGTGGTACATATATACAATGGAATATTACTTCACCATAAAAAAGAATGAAATCATGCCATTTGCAGCAACATGGATGGACCTAGAGATTATCATACTAAGTGAAATAAGTCAGACAGAGAAAGACAAATATCATACGATATCACTTATATGTGGAATCTAAAATGTGATACAAATGAACTTATTTACAAAACAGAAACAGACTCACAGACATAGGAAACAAACTGACTCAGTCAAACAGATAATACCTAGGAGAAGAGTTTCCAGACAGAGAAGGAAAAAAGGCCCTAAGGTTGAAGGACCAGCAAGGAGGCCAGGGAGCCTGGAGTGAAGTGACCGAGGGGAGAGACGTGGATGATGAGGTCAGAGAGCTGTTGGGGAGCTGAATTATGTGGGGTCATGCGGCCAGTGTAAGGACTTTGGCTTCTAATCCGAATGAATTTGGAGCCATGCTGATGGGAGAGCTGCAGTGGAGAGTAAGTTACCAAAGATGTCAGAGAGAAGGAAGAAGTTCTGCAGTGACATCCTTGAGTAGAAGAGGGGAATATGGCAAAGTGCACGGGCAGAGGGACTGGCTTTACACGGGAGCATGGGTAGTTAGCGCACCTGCTGGAGCAGCCTGAAGGCCAAGTCTGCGGGTGTAGATGGTCATAGGTGGGTGGATGTGCGGTGGGAGTCTGTGGACTTCCTCCTCTGATGACTTCAATTTTCTCATGGAGTAGGAAGCAAGGTCATTAGCTGAGAGTGAGTGGGGGGGAGGGGAGAGGAAATTAGTTAACTGAGAGAACAAAAGGACCAGTAACTAATAGAGTGATTGCCTGGCAACATTAAGGACCCACTAAAGGTTCATGGTCATGAATTTAAAGTAAGACCAGTCTGCGTGCCTGTGTGCTTTTCTCCAGTCATATTCAGCTACACGGATGGAAGAGGAAGAGAGTTGGATTTAACCAAGACTGTGGTTTCACCAAATAAGTTTGAGGAAATGAGAGGGACAAGAGCATCAACAATATATATATTGTATATATAATAATATATATATATATAATATATATATATAATTATCATGATTGAGCATGGAATTTAAGCCAGTAAGGAGAAGAATGAGGACATCAAAGGGGTGAGGGACAGTGTAAACAGGGAAGAATCAATAGAGTATGGTCCTGGTGGCCAGGAGATTGTTTGGGCTGGGGTACTATAAGAGAATGAGCTGGAAAGATAGGAGATGGGGACCAAAGGTAAGTACATGAATCTGAGATTATAGAAGAGCTGTCAGCGTCGGCAATGACAAGGCACAGGAGTGAGTGGCTGAGGTGGGGTCAGATAGTTGGAAAAACCACATCTGGGCGAGCCACACTAGAGGTAAAGATTCATGAGTCATGGGGGCTTGAAGCCATGTTAATACTGAGGATCCCAGCAAGTGCAGAATGAGGAGAGAACAGGGCTGAGCTCAGAGCACTGGGGAGGTCAGCACCGGAGAGAGGGGAGGCCAAGAGGGGAAGGCAATCACAAGACACCAACAGAGGAACAGTCTGAAGAGGAAGTTCGCTGGCAGAGTCAGACTCCTCAGAAATGTCAGATAAGGTAAGAACCAAACATGGTCCTTAAGACTTCGCAGTAACACATCATTGATGAATTTAGTAGCAGCTGGTGGAGTGAGGAGGGAGGAAGAAGTAAGGAAATCAGGGCAGCAAGTGTGGACCCCGTTCTCTTCGCAGAAGCTCAGGAGCAAATCAAGCCAGTTGTTAGACTACATCAGATAGTTAGTTCCCTCTGGCTATAAGCTGAGCCCACTGATAGGTCCTTCCCTGGAAATGCAAAGTGAAAAGAGAAAACACAAAAATTACTTCATTGCTTTAAATCATACAGATCAGTATACACATGTCCGTAAAACACCGCTGCCAAGACAACAGACAAAGTCTGGAAAGCCCACCCTTCACTTCATTCATCTCTCACCTTGTTCTCTCTGTTGCTGTTAAATAACCTTAATTCAGATGAGGACCTGCCTGTCTCAGACACAGTGAAACCGTTATCACTTTTGGATTGGAATATTGCCTATTTGAGGAGGGAGAGGTAGTGAAGAGGGCCTGAGGGCATGTACCAGATGTAGGTGTGACAGTGACCCCACAGGCTGGAAAGCCCAGTCACAGTCCTGGTTGGGCCACAGACGTCTGAAGAATTCAGACATGAATTCCTCAAAATACACGTATATATTTTCTTAAGGGCTTACTACTTGCTTATTTGAGAAAATGAGAATGAAGGTATGAACCACCAACTTCATATGATTGTTGGAGAATATGTAGTTGGTAATTATGGAATATGCTGAGGGCAAACAAGGCCTTATACATGATATTTTAGTTATCGTAGCTGTTTTGAAACCTTCTTGGGCATTGACTGGGTTTAAACCATAAATATTAAGGAAAACTGACTTCACCTAAGTTACTGACAAAGGCATGTAATAATAGGGGACTTCAGGGCTTCCCTGCTGGCGCAGCGGTTGAGAGTCCGCCTGCCGATGCAGGGGACGCGGGTTTGTGCCCCAGTCCGGGAAGATCCCACATGCCGCGGAGCGGCTGGGCCCGTGGGCCATGGCCGCTGAGCCTGCGCGTCCGGAGCCTGTGCTCCACAACGGGAGAGGCCGCAGCAGTGAGAGGCCCGCATACCGCAAAATAAATAAATAAAAATAATAGGGGACTTCAGGATGTTCAATTGAATCATCTTCTAAGTATTCTATTATATGAAGCACAATCACTAATTTTAGGCCAATGTCTGGGGTAGGCAAGGAACCCTAATAAATTCAATAGATGAATGCTACCTGGGGAATCCCAGATCGGCTCTGTCTTACCTGTATTTGATAGATTAGAAGGTAATGTAAATGGCCAACATCACACAACTGTAAGTGCCAGAACCAGGATCAGAACGTACATCTATTTGACTCCAGCGCTGGCCATGAGTAAAATCTGCAGGCCAACTCCACGTGTGATGCCCTCTCCAACCACCACTCCGGACATCCACGCTGGGGCTTCCAGGCACCCCCCAGGAGAGACCTGAATTAACCAACACAGGTGAGGAAGAACCAAAACCCCAGACACGAATGAATGCCTTCCAGTCTGGAATGTCTTAGACCTTCACATTCAGCCTTGTCTTCTCTCAAGTGTGTTCAGCTTATACAATTATACTTGTCACCTGATGTCACCTGATGTTCCGATCATGCACCTTTCAAAAAATTCTCCTCCCTCTCTATTTTTTTTTTTTTTTGCGGTACGCAGGCCTCTCACTGTTGTGGCCTCTCCCGTCGCGGAGCACAGGCTCCGGATGCGCAGGCCCAGCGGCCATGGCTCACGGGCCCAGCCGCTCCACGGCATGCGGGATCCTCCCGGACCGGGGCACGAACCCGTGTCCCCTGCATCAGCAGGCAGACTCTCAACCACTGCACCACCAAGGAAGCCCCTCTCCTCCCTCTCTTTATGCCCTTGTATCTGCACTTTCCAACCCTTCCACAGTTGTCTTTAGTTGAACGTGTAGATTTTTGTCCATTCGTTTTCCACAAGCTCTGCTCTTGGATCACAAGACAAAGGGAACCTGCTCACAGGAGTCATCCAGCTGTGCGCACATGTTGTTTACGTTCTTCTTTGCTTTTCACCTTTGGGCGCCTGCTTCAGAAAGCCCATTTGGGTCATCATGCTTACCTGGGTTCATGTTCATAGGCTTTGTCAATTCTTTGTGAGTACCTGAGTTTTATGCAGACAGAATGGGCCATTCGTCCAATGAAGTCTATGGCCATTTCAATGGCTTCTATAGGAGGAGCTGGAGTGTCGTGTGTGATTTCAGCTTTTCTTGTGAGGAGCTTCAACCCAGCCGTGGACTAAATTATTTTATCAGTTTTTCAATTTTTTTTTAACGTGTCCCATTAAACTACAGAACTGGAACCTACTCATGAATGGTTTCTTTCTGCTTTCACTCGAGGAGTTCCTGACATAACAAAACCTGCTAATTAACTGGCTCGGAGACTTTTACAGTAACCTCTGTAAATGTTCCAGCGTGCAGCCCTCGCAGTCCCAACTCCACCCTGCTGATCCCGCCGCAACGCACTCTGTATTAAACATGCTACCCCTTCACACACCCGGCCCCCAGCTTTCACCACATTGCCGTTCTGCTTGGAAATGCCCTCTTCTGTCCCCAGTGTTCCTCCTTAACGAAGTCGTCCCCTGGGGGTGTGACGCCTCTGCCTCTGTTCCCAGCCAGGTTCCTCAATCCCACAAAATTCAGTCTCACCAGCATCCTTACAGGGACACGATGTCACCTTGATATGGGCTCTCAGATTGAGGGGTGACTGAACCTGATCTGTCCTCGCTTCTACTTTGCACTGCCAGCCTCAGCAAGGATGATACCAACTTCTTTCTGGAAATAACCCACTCAGCTTAACAGTTAAAACAAAAGCCCCCTAACTCATCTTCCTGCTTCCTAACCTGCCCACTCTACACCTCCACCGCCCACCCCCGGCCGCCATCTCCTCCTACACAAAGCAGCCAGGGAGCGCTCCCCGAAAACGTAAGACGGGTGTGTCTCTCTTTAAGATGCCCGTCAACCTTAGAATAAATCTGATTCCTTACCAGAGCAACACTGTCTGGGACATGCCCACCTGGCCAGCCCCTCTCTTACCACTATCCTCATGGTCACTGTTCTCCTGCCTCCCCTCTGCCCCTCAAAGCCCAGCTCCTTTCTGCTTTGGGGCCTTTGCCTCAGGGGCTCCCTCCACCTGCAATGATCATCTGCAGATGGCTGGTTTCTTCTTACCTTCAGGTGTCAACCCAGAAGCCACTTCCTCTGGGAGCCCTTCCCTGACCACCACACACACACACACACACACACACACACACACACACACACACACACACATACACACACGCACAGTCAATCATTCTATGGCATCCTCCAATTTTATTTTTAATAACAATCTTTGGAGGAGGGAAGGATTGGGCGTTTGGGATTAGCAGGTGCAAACTATTATATATCGAATGGATAAACAACAAGGTCCTACTATATAACACAAGGAGCTATAGTCAATATCCTGTGATAAACCATAATGGAAAAGAATTTTTTAAAAAATTAAAATTCTAAATCTAAAAAAAAATACCTACTCTGCAATTATTGCTACAATCCTTTGCTTACCTGTCCCTGTGTCTCACTCATAGAATGTAAGCCCCTCTTGAGCAGGGACCTCGTCTGTCTTGTCACATCTATTACAACAGGCACATAATAGATGCTCAGAAAACGTTTCTCTGTTGAAGGCGTTTGTGACAGGAGCTGTGCTAGGCACTGAAATGACACCGGTGACATTTCTGGACCAGTGGAGACACTGGTCTCCACAGTTTAGAGGTGGAAACAGACGGGAAAATCTCACTGAAATTCAAGAATACTTTAAAAGTGCCCTGGTGATGCACTTTGGTGGAGTTCCATGTGGGAACCAAGCCCTGCCCTGGAGTTAAAGCACCGTGACATCCAGAGCAAGGAGAGGTGAGCTTCGGCAGAGATTTGGTACTGAAACCAAGTGGCTGTGTCCCGAAGTTAAACACTGAAAACCAAACTGAAAATAAGACGAGCCCTGGTTACATACACCAACCCTGTTACTAACTCACCCTGCTGTGCAAATTTATTAAAGCAGTCTCCAAATAAACAACTCCTGAAACTAATCAGGAAGTAGAAAAACATAAAAATAATCCCTAGCCCACAACACACACCCATGAAAACAAGAAATAAAGAAAAATGTTCTACATAAAACCCATGGGGCCAAACTCTGTCCTCAATTAGCGGTGCAGGCTGCCAGCTAAAGTCAATGGAGGTTTTCAGTCCAGTAATAGAGGCAGGATTTGGGGCCCACTATGCATTGCATTCACTTTTAGGTAACAAATCAGGAACGTCAAGTGGGTGTGTGTTGGCCTCGCTGACACAATAATTAAAACGAATAGCACTGTCTTCCACTTTGAGATCCACTGGAGCTCATAGCGGCCAAGGAGGTTCTGAAGTGTGTGTGTGTGAAGAGATGTCCTTGCATGAACTATGTCAGGCATCACCTGGGGTGGGGGAGAGAGCGCTTCCCCCCATGCCCTTCCCATGTTCAAAATAATTAAAAATTTCAAGATGGTGACAACAGAGCATTGAACCAAGTCCAGGGTCCTTCTGAGCATAGGGTCTTATATGGCTGCACAGGTTGCACACTCATGAAGCTGGTCCGACAGTAGGAGTAATTCTGAAAAGGAATTACTTTCCAGAATTACTCATCCCAAGCTCATCTAAACCTCATCCCAAGCTCGGGTTGAGGTTTAGAGCTCTCCATCAGCATCACAGCTGACAATTTTTGAGCACTTTCTATATGCTGGGAACTGTTCTAAGTACTTTACGTGTATTAACTCATTTATTCTTCACAATAAACCTATTAGATAAGAAGCGTAATTATCTCTATTTTTTTGTTGAAGAATTTGGGCTGCCTGAGATCATGCAGCTTGTTAGTGGCTGAGCTGAGATTCGAACTCACAGAATCTAGCTCTCTTAACCACCTTCTCACCATGTTAGTCAATGCACATGCCATTCTATGTTTGTCTCATTCTGACAAGCTTCTCACCCGTATCTCCTGAGACTATATCTCCATCACAGACTGTCTGAATTCAAATATCCACTTGGTGGCTTGCTACTTCTGTGACCTTGAACAAGTACCTTGACCATTCTAAGGCCACATTTCCTCATCTGAATAAAAGTGATTAAAATAGCACCTATCTCATAGTATTGTTGTGAGGACTTATTGAGTTAATTGAAATGAAGTCTCAGGTGCATAGGAAGTACTAGTAAATGTGAGTTGTTGCAATGATTATTATTACTATTAGTAGTAGTACTATTTGCAAACCTTACATAGAAGATTTCAAGCTAATTGCAGCTATTCCCTCTCTTTTCTTCTATTTGCTGGAATTTCTAGTAAAAAGGAACTATCACCTATCATATTTTGCTAAGGAGTTTACCCATTAGCCCAAGAAAAACAATAAAAATAATAATAGCTACCATGTATTGAAACTTATCATATACCAGGAACTTTACATAGATTATGTTATTATTCTTCAAAACCTATTAAAGAGAGTGTCAAGATAGTTAAAAAGAGAAAGAATGGTCTTTTTAACAAATGATGTTAGGGCAAATAGATATCCATCTATATATACAAAAGAATAAAGGTAGACCCCTACCTTACACCATATACAAAAATTCAAAATGGATTAAACCTCCAAATGCAAGAGCTAAACTACAAAACTCTTAGAAGAAAACATAGGAGTAAATCTTCATGACCTAGGGTTAAGCAATGGTTTCTTAAATATGACATCAAAAGTGCAAGTTACAAAAAAGATAGATAAAATTGAACTTCACCAAAGTTAAAAGCTTTTGTGCTTCACATGACATCATCAAGAAAGTGAAAAGATAACCCTTAGAATAGGAAAAAATATTTGCAAATCATATATCTGCTTATATCCAGAATAAAGAACTCTAAAAACTCAACAATAAAAAGAGAACCCAAATAAAAATCAGCAAAGCATTTTCTTCAAAGGAAATATAGAGATGACCAATAAGCACATGAAAAGATGTTCAGCATCAGGGGTCGTTAGGGAAATGCAAATAAGAATCATAATGCAATACCATTTCACACCCAATAAGACGGCTAAAATCAAAAGGACACACAATAACAAGTGTTGTTAAGGATATGAAGAAATTGGACCCCTCATTTATTGCCAGTGGAATTGTAAAATGGTACAAATGCTTCGGAAAACAATTAGGCAGGTCCTCAAAAAGTTAGGCATAGAGTTTCCATATGATCCAGCAATTCTACTTCTAGGCATATAGCCAAGAGAAATGAAGACATATATCCACACAAAACTTTGTACACAAATGTTTATAGCATTATTTATAATAGCCAAAAAAGTGAAAACACCCCAAATGTCTATCAACGTATCAGATGAATAAACAAAATATAGTATATTCATACAATGGGAGAGTATTTAGCAATAAAAAAGAATGAAGTACTGATAGATGCTAAAAATGGATTAATCTTGAAAACATTAAGTAAAAGAATCCAGTGACAAAAGACCATACAATGTATGATTTCATTTATATGAAATGTCTAGAATAGACAAATCCATAGAGACAGAAAGTAGATTAGTGGTTGCCAGGGGTGAGGGAAAAGGAGAAATGGGGAGTGACTGCTAATGCGTATGGGTGTCTTTTGGGGGTGATGAAAATGTTCTAGAATTAGATAGTGTTGATGGTTGCACACTGTTACATATATTAAAAAACACTGAAATCATGTTAAAAGTGTAAATTTTATAGTATGTAAATTATACCCCAATAAAAGCTGTTAATAAAAACAAAATCCCCCAGTCCTAATGAGGTCAGTCTCATTTTCCCTGTTTTGTGGACAAGGGAACTGAGGTCCAGAGTGGGTAAGTAACTTGCTCAGGGTCAAAGAGCAGGGCAGTAGGTGATTTAAATCACCGTGCATCTCATTTCCACCTCTATGCCTTGACTCAACTGCCTCCAACGCTTTGGAAATGAAAAAAATTCCTCCTCAAAAGAAGGAAGAGCCTCCAGCCACAGCTGGCTTAGATCTGAGTTCACTTAATTCAATCCTCATTTTCCCAAGTCCTTTATGCCAGCTTGATCCTAGGTTCCAGGCAGATGGGCATGGGGCGAGGCACACAGGAAGCCTCAGAAAGGTCATAAACTTTATGTCAGTGTGACCACCGACCCAGACTGTGGCCCACTAGCTCCAATCGAGAAGTCTATCCCAACAATCGATAGTAATGGCAGAGGTTCAATTCAATTGCTCACAAATCCCCATCCATCATTAGGACAGCAGAGTGACGGGGCTGGCATTGCTAGGACCTAGTCTTTCACATTCACAGGCTTAATGCAAGTAGATGGTCCTTTATCCCTTAATGATTCTCCATTTCAAAGCACTGAAGCTTTCCCTGAAGTAGTATCCAATACATCCTCCCAGTAGTTATTATACATAGTATTTACTATGTGCTATATATAATAATTATCCACTGACCTGTCTGTCTCTACCACTTCCTCTGTGCGATGCTTAAAGGACTGTGTTCTATTCATTTTAAAATTTCCCACACCATGGAAATTTCCCATCACTTATTAACAAAAGTTCTAGTACCATTTCCTGAGTGTATACTGTGCCAGGCTCTGGGCTAAAGTTTTATGAACCTGATCACATTTTGATTCTCCCAACGACCCTGTGAGGTAGAGACTTTCACAACACCAATTTCACAGCTAGTAAATGGGAGCCCAATAAACCTCTTTGAATTTCCCTAAAATTTATTCTTAGTCAGTGTAAATATTCTTCTTTGTAACTCACAGACATGGTAAAGACATGGCTATGTTTTCATTGATTTAGATCTTGTTGTATACACCTGGCAAATAGAGATGCCCGGCAGGGTGGCGGCCACTGGAACATAGCGGACATAGAGCACTCTCTTGGATTTGATCATAAACGCCATCCCCAGGGTCAGCTGCCTAAATTCCAATCTTTCCATTCATAAGGCAATTTTATACAATTGTGCCCTTGAGAATGACCTTTGCTAGAATTTCTATTATTATACTAAAACCAAGTGAGGAACGGTGATGTGTTTTTAAAGTCTGAGTAATTTATTTGAATGTCTTTGTTTTCCTTTTTGGTGAAGGTTGAAATGTTTTCCTACTATTTGGGGTTATTTTTCTGACCAAAGGCTATGGCACCCACATTCTGACAGTTGGTAACTATTTTCTGGCACTTAGGAGATCACCTTCAGTGACTAAGGCAACTCAAAACAAATAGGACTACGGTGCTTCTATTCACAATAGGCTAGTTGAAGAATCTGAGGTGTTTTACTTACATCCCAACCACTCATAGAATCAATTTTTAAAACCAGCTACCCACTTCAAAATCCATCAGCCAGGACTTGAAAGGTGACCTCCAGTTTCTTCTTTGTGATGGCAGCCGTGGGCAGGATTCCCACACCTTTACCATCTCTCCACAGCACTCAAAAAGGCCCTTTTTTTTTTTCTTTTTTGCGGTACGCGGGCCTCTCACTGTTGTGGCCCCTCCCACCGCGGAGCACAGGCTCCGGACGCGCAGGCTCAGCGGCCATGGCTCATGGGCCCAGCCGCTCCGCGGCATGTGGGATCTTCCCGGACCGGGGCACGAACCCGTGTCCCCTGCATCGGCAGGCGGACTCTCAACCACTGCGCCACCAGGGAAGCTCCTACAAAGGCCCATTTAAAAGGGCCTTCCAGTTCCAACTTCACACTCAGGGACAGAATTTAAGACGTCAGTTCTCACTGGCATATTCCTGAGAATAACCGAGTAAAGCATGAACTCTCCCCGTGGCCACCTTCTGTTGGCCCCGCGCTCCTTCTTAGATTACCGTTTGTACCCCAGGCAACCAGGTCGCCAAGGCTGTACTGTTTTTGCCTGTTCCCACCTCACTTTCCCGCCATCTAGAAGGTGCGGCTTTCTTGTTGTGGCGATGTGGCTTTTGTGGGGGGGAGGAGAGTATAAGGTTTCCATGTTTGTGTCAGTTTGGGCTTGGGGTGTGTATTTGTTTTGCTTTATTCCATTTGGCAGAGGGAGGTTTATGAAATGCAGCTTCTTTTTTCTTTAATGATTGCCCTCTTTTCTTGGATCCCGCCTCCCTTCCACCTCTTGGTGCTCCTTTCCTAATCTCCTTGCCCCCAGTAACTCAGCACCCCCATACTACCAACTGGATCCCCTAAGTCTGCATGTGACCCTAGGGAAAAAAAATGAGGAGATGGGAGAAGAAAATATTTGATGTCAGTCAAGACAACAGGCAGGGTTAGTTTGGAGAAGCCATGAGCTATTGGAAGCTAGGGTAACCCACATGCCAGCCAGAGGCTCCCCAGATCTTTGGAGGTATGAAGAAAACTGTCCACAACCCAACTTACCCATTCTGTGGCCTTTAGAAACCCAAACCTCTGCTCCAAATTTCTGCTCATTCCAGGGACCCCTCCTCAAGGTCTTTGGCTCCAACTCCTTAACTAGCTGTCCCCGTCCCACACACACCAACCCTGGGATGGAATCCTTTGCCTTCTTCATTTTCCATAATCAAAATGTAAAACTCCATCACCCAACTGTTTCACAAGTTTATAAACTTTACCAAGACATCCCAGGCAAGTTTACGATCTCTCTCCCTCCTCCCACCTCTGCTTTTCCTCACCCAACTCCTACATTCCACCCACCCAGCTCCAAACTCTTCTCCACTTACCACGCAGAGCAGCTTCCCTTCCCTTTGGTGCCTGTGGCGGGAAGACACTGCTCCCCTATCACGCATCAGGACATCTCTTGAGCCAAAGACGCTTCTGCCTTCAAAGAACGTCTGTTGCCAACTTACTAGAATAATAAAATTTTATCTGCCCTGTTACGCTGGGAAGCCCTGGGATTGGTCCAAAAATGGGAAGAAGTCGTGTTCTGAAATGCTGTTGGGAGCAAAGATGAAGTTAAGTCATAGGGAGGGAAAGCAGGCAGGGATTGAACAGGTAGATGAACACTTGAGCTGCATGGATGCTAGACAAGGAAGGAGAGGAAGAGAGAGAGAGGAGAAATGTTCAAGGGGAAGAAAAATCAGTGATAGGAGGTCTGCAGGAAAACCTTGGTGACAAGGACATCAAGGCCAGGGCAAGAAAAGCCCTCGCTGGAGTTAGGCTCTATGGAGACTCGTGAAGGCTCACTCCCAGTAGCTGGGAATCTGGGCCTCTTGGACCGCCGGAGTCTTCTTATCCATCGCTCCTGAGCCATGGGCAGGCTCTGCTGCAGAAGTGAGGTATTTGACAGTTCAGCCTCTGAACTTTGGGACCCTGGAGTCTTACAAGAGCCTTCAGAGTACTTTGGCTTCCCTCAGCATCATACGCTCTCTGCAGCCTCACAAGCTGATCTCAACAACACTTGTGCTCACTCACTGCAGGCAGGGAGTGTGGGTTCAAATCCTGATTGAGCAATTAACCAGCTGTGTGACCAGAGGCAATTGTGTAAGCCTCCGTCTGAAACTCAGATTCTTCACCCGTCTAATGGAGACGGTAACACCTGCCTGACAGGGATCATCTGGAGACTAGAGACAATCTATAAAAGGCACAGGCCTGACACAGAGTGGCGCTCAGTGAATGGCAGCTGGTTATGTATATGAACGTATATGGGTCGTTTATGTTTAATTATCATCGCAAACGGTAATAAAAGTCGCATGTCTCATTAATTTTGTTGTAAGTTTTATTTAACTATGACCAGTGGTGTGTTGATAAATATACACCACTCATTATAGTCAAATTATAACCAGATGGAGGGGGGTGGGTAGCAGGAGTCTGATTTGTAGCATTTGCTGACTTCCGTGGTGTCAATTCTCCCACCATGGCCGCTTTTGAACCACCAAAGTGACATCACTGAGCGCGGGGTTGGGGAGAGGTGGGGACCATCAAGAGCCACGTGAGGGCCTCCAGCATATCTCTGACTATGATGCTCAAATCACTTTGGATATGTCCAAATGTCACTTTTTTTTTTTTTGCGGTTCGCGGGCCTCTCACCGCCGTGGCCTCTCCCGCCGCGGAGCGCAGGCTCCGGATGCGCAGGCCCAGCGGCCATGGCTCACGGGCCCAGCCGCTCTGCGGCATGTGGGACCCTCCTGGACCGGGGCACAAACCCGTGTCCCCTGCATCGGCAGGCGGCAGATGTCACATATTGATGTTCACAAATTACAGTCATGCACTTACAACTAATAAAAAGAGGAAACATTATATAATATTCCCACTAAGTCTAGAATAGCCTCTTAACAGGAAGCAGGGCTTGCTCCTTAAGCTTCCTGTGTTCCCCTGATCCCACATGCTGTCACTTGTTGTCAGTGTTTGTGTTTTCATACTTTTTAAAGAAACAACCCCCTAAGCGTATGTGTGTGTGTGTGCACATACACATGCGTGTGTGTGCACTGGCACGGAGGTCTAACACCCTCTTCTCTGATGATTCACATGAATGTGGATTCTATTTGAAAATCAGCCTTGACTAAACCAAACTCATCTAACAGCTTGTAACATCCATTTAGTGGTAGATAAAATAAAGGAAAATTACATCCTCCTTCATTTAAACACTAAGCTCTTTTAATTGTTTTATTTAAAAAAAAACTAATTTCCCCAGTGTAATTATCAATATATTCCCATCACCCCAGGAAATAAATAGACTCCTTTCAGGGTCATTTTTAACACCTGTAAATTCCCCAGATGTTAGAATGAGTCTGTGAGAGCTAAAGAGGAAAGGCGCTCGTTTTGTAGGCTGACGGTTTCTCAGTTTGCTTTTTATTTTTTTAAATCCTTTCATTGTATTTCTGATTAGTACTGAATAAATAATGTTTGGATTAAAAATCCCTACGGTATGATTAAACTCAGCATTCTTGCTACTAGTTTCCCAGATTGAACATTTGACAAAAATGCATCAAGGTCTCAATATTAAGAATCAAGATGGTCATACATAGAACGGAAGGGGCCAAGAGGTCATCTCAGTTTCACTTAGCAAAAGAGCAAAATGAGGTCCAGAATGCTACCATAATTTTCACACATGGGGTTGTATGACCTTTTACACTATTCTGGACAAACACATCTACCCCCAACTCCCATGTCCTCATCCCCCTGCACACACACACACACACACACACACGGTGGGATGTACTGTCAAAACTAAAACACTGGATATGCTAAAAAAACACAAAAGTGAGAATTTTAATACTAATCATTTCTTCTTCAACAAATATTTATTGGACACCTAAATCTATCTGATGGGTACTGCCATTCTGATACTATATATTTTAAGCTTATGATACTCTTTTCCTCTCAGGTGGAAAGAAAGAAAGCACTTGTAGACTTGCCCATTGTGATCAGCAGACACTTTACTGCCAAGATACCGCAAGGTTCAGATTTATGTTAATAACAAAACCTGGGAATTTTGCTCTCTGTTGTTTGCTAGTTTAACTCTGGACCTTACAAAGACACCAAATGATTTGCTGAAGTGATCAAACCCTTACTGTGGAAGGAGAACACACTGTGGTTTGCTAGGCAGCTAACTGAAACATGATTGTGAACCATAAATTGTTAAGGTTTCCCCCCTAAGTCAGGCCACCAATGGAGAAAGAATGGTTTCTTGAATTAGACAGTTCTACGAACATACTCAGGTCCAACGCTTACCTGCCGGGTGAACTTCAGCAAGTTACTCCACTCTTCTGAGCCTCAGTCCCCTCATCTGAAAAAAATGAAAATGATCTCACTTAGCTCCAAGTCTGGTCAGGAGAGAAAATGTAACCATGTACGTAAAGCTTCCAGCACACCCTCCCCCTGCCCACAGGAAAATCACCCTGCACATGAGCCCCTTTCCTTTTACCTTTCCTACTCCCCACATGGAAGGGGAGTGCACAAGAGTAAGAGAATTCAGGGGGATGAACAGGAGGAGGGGATAGATGCAAAAATATAGACGTGGGGGAATGGAAAAAGAACGGCTTAGATATGGGGCCCAAAGAATAAGAAAGGGAGACACTGCCAACGAGCAGCAAGGAGAGAGCTCTCTAAGAGCCCTCCTTATGCGATGCTGGCCCTCAGCAACTTCAGGAAAAGGCCTTAGAGAAGCTTCAGGCTTTCTCTAACTGACTGTTGACGGTCACAAGGTATCACTTCCACTGTATCCTATTGGTTACAAGTAAGTCATGAGGCCAGCCAGATACAAAGGTGGGAAATTAAATTCCTCCTTGAAGTCAGAGGGCAAAGTCACTTTTAAAAGACATCTGGGGTGGGTCTATCACTGCACAATACAGTCTATACCTGGGGACTTGGGGAAAAAAATCTGATGATGTCCCTGTAATATGGTACCTAAAACATCCAGTTACAGCTCTGAGGTCAAAAGTGCCTTTGTCACCATTGAGGGGTTCTTTACCCTCGTTTGTTCACTCAGTTCAATCCTAGAATGCCTGCTTCCTGCCATCCTAGTCAGAGGTCAATGGATGACTCTGGCTGTCCCAGAAAGTTAGCAACTTGGGGCATCAATCTATAAAAGTTTCTAAAATAACACTTGGATCTAAAAAAAAACAATCTCTGGACATGTAACGATAATTTAACTTCTCAGAAGTCCTCCAAGGTAGCATGCTATGTATCATTGGAACAAATGACTCAATAAGCTCCCAGCAGTGGGAAATGCTACTCAAAAAGGGGTATGCTTAAGTAACCACAGAGGGTCACTGAATTGCCTTCTCAGGAAAGTGGGGCTAGCCAATGCAGAATTTGCTTTCCTGGGTGGATTATGCAAGTCTGGGGCCAGAGCTGAATGCCTCCTGAGAGTAGGAAAGAGGCAGGATGCTGCCACCAGGGGTCCTTCATCTCTGCCCATCCTTCAGGGAAATCTCAGCCTCTCCTCTAAGGAAATATTAAATAGATAATTAAAGGGCAATAGGCCACTGTCTTGACCTTGGACTCCAGATCCATTATTCCAGCCATCAAATCCCCCTGCCAAAGTAACCTTGGGTCAATGTTGGGTGACGGTTCCAAGGCTGGAGCAATGGGCTTAAGACTTGGGTCAGTTCTGCCTTCTACAGGCTTTGCTCTCTGGAGTTTCCTCTGCACTCTCAAAGCTTTCATCCCAATCTTGATGCATTTTTCTTACTTTAAAATAGGGATAATAAGAATTCTTATCTCCATAGCATCGTTGTATGAACTCGATTAGATAGTGCCCACCAGAAGTCAGTGAATACTGGAGGTCACGCTATTGCCATTGGGTGGTAGTGGTTGTGGTGTCTTCATCCCTCTTCCTAAGCACTTGCACGCCTGCATTCACCGGCCACAGTACAGTCTCAGAAGGACACAGGGTTGATCAGTGTCACCTTCGCCATTACAAAACTCTCCCTGTCTACAGAGAGTTTGGCTAATGGTTCCCAAATTAAATAAAACACAAAAGATAATCTACCATCTCAGAACACACAGTACTTGATATTGCAGAGCAGAAAGCTTGCATTCTCTTGGAGCCATCCTTCTACCTTGGCAACAGAGGCATTTTCAGATAAATGTAAGTTTCGATGGGGGCAGTGCCAAGACTCAGTTGTGATGAAGCTACCAGCCAAGCCAGTGGAATTATTAGGGATGATATCTTAAGAAGAGAACTAAATGCTGATTGAATGTGAAAACTATGTGATACTTGAGCTTCACTTAACGGCATGGTTTTCTTTAGGATTTGGGGCAATCCACCTCATTTCAGATGCCTGAATGTCTTCAGAAGTCAAACCACCCAGGCTTCTCCTAGGAAAAGTGACAGACCAATGGGCTGCCCTGAAGATGATTCAGAGGAGATGTCTCCCCACCCCTGCATCTCCTGCTTGTTCTCCCCTTTGCAGATGTAAACACGCCATGAAATGGGGCGAGACAGTTGTGAACCAGCTTTGCAGCTGCTTCATTACTCTGCTAATATCAATATTAATTTTTGTAGGCTTCCGTTTCCAGAGCATCAGGCTAGAGGTGAGGATTGTACACACCCTGGTGTTTGGCAAGGGGATCTGTGAGCCTGCTCTAGAGGCACCTCCCCTGCTTCTCCCCTCGTGACACCATGCAAAAATCTGGTTCAAGCCCAAGAAAGCAGGGAGAGAGGAGGGGAAGTAAAGTCAAGCCACTTCTCACAGGCCAAATCACAGAAGCTGAAAAACAAGTACCTGGGCATTATGCGCCTGCCTCTCTGGTGTTTTCGCCGCCAATTTCCCACTTGGCCACATGTGCACATTTAATTAATGTTCTGCTCGTCACCTCCTGCAAGTCATTAATAATGATGCTCTGTAGACACCGGCCCCATCTCAGAGCCTGCCAGAAGCACGCCACTGGCCACCATCCCCCAGCCAGACCACGGCTGCCCACCGGCTGCTCCCGTGGGCTTCCAGCTGGGTTTCAATCCCTGAGACAGACCTCACAACCAGCTCAGTTGAATTCATTTTTCAAGTGAGATTTCTGAATGCATCCATTTCATTTCCTTCACCCACTAATGTTGTAGAGGGTTTTTTTTTTTTAATTCTATTAAAAAATGCAATTAAATTTGTCTCATGGAATTTTCTCTTTAAAAATCCAGACAGCTGCTTGCTCATGGTGGCATGATGCTCTTGATTCTTTCGCATTTTTTTTTTATCTCCGTTCCATTACTTTACTGAGGATTAAAGACAGGCTTACCAGATGGCAAATGCCAGCATCTCTTTCCAGCCCCACCGCCAATTCAGAAGAATAGTATCATATCGGCCATAATACACAGCCCAGCTTCCTCTATGCAGCTCTTGGAAGAGACAAGCAATTGTTTCATTTAAATTCATTAGCTAATGTCCAAAACACAATTAAGAGGCAGGAGGTTAGCAGTGATTAAAGCTAAGTACTGCTTACAGAAACTTCCTGGGGACGGCGCAGGTTCCCCCCGCCCCTCCCTGCCCCGCCCCGTGCCTCAGTTTCTTCCTCGCTTCCATCTTACTTGCTTCCTTCACCATTTCTCAGCCATAAAGCATTCATTAGGCTGGGAAGCAAATGAGGTAATGTCTGTGGCGAGATGGCTGTGCGTTTCCAAAGAAAGACACCATATGAAAAGCATTCTGATTGCTAACAGTCAGGGATGTTGAGGACTTGGCCTGGCTCACTTTACAAACGATTTAACTGCCTGCTTCTTGCAAAAACTATTTTTATCAGTTAATTACACAGTTTTCTTATTAAATAACAATGTGAAAGCATTTCTCGCTCATTTCCTTGTCATGATTAATTGAATCTGCTTCCTTTATTAAAAGTCCAGTTCTCATCCTCTGGTCTCATCCAGCCTGCTAGACTAGTCACAGCCCCACGACGGTTCAGATCTTTCGAAACATTAACCCATCCTACCTCCAAATCTTGTCTTTTTCCCCGGATCCCTGAAATAGTCTCTTTCTCTCACTAAGATGTGTGTCTATGTCAGACGTTGCCCCACCAAATGACTTCCCTTCTGTACTCCTTCCACGTGCCCTCCACCAAAGGCATGCTCTCGGAAGCAGACGGGATTTAAAGGCAGCCCTGGGTCACGCATGGGGAGGGGACAAGAGAGTCAGACAGAGAGCACTTGTGGTGCTCAGTTTTCAAACAGGCGTGTGTGTCACGTGACTCGGATTTTGGCGAAGGAATAAGACGAGAAAGGCCAACGCCAACACCATTCACTGCACTGTGGGGCTTTTCTAATATTATTAATTATTATAATTAATGCTATTTTTAAATTATTATTATTATCATGTGCTTCACCCTTGACATGGAAAGGGGACATAGGATAACGCTTCATGGTATTGCTTGAACCCACAGAGAAAGACTAGAACCTTGAGAAGAAAAACCACAATTTTTGAGGCCAAGTAGTTAACCACAACAATTACAGAAATGGTAACAGAAAAAGTAATTTCATGTGTTTTTTTTTTTAATTTATCCCTGTGGTAGGTAGGCAGCCTCTAAAATAACTACCTCCTAACCCGCATCTCCTGATATCCATTCCTTTGTGTAATTCCCTCCCCTTGAGTGTGGGCTGAGCTTACTGGTCCACTTGCAGTGAATACATTGCTGCATGGATAATGAGATGTCACTCCCAAGAATGGGTTACTAAAAGTCTGTGGCTTCTTTCTTGGATGCCCTCTCACTTGCTCTTTGACTCTAAGGAAAGCCAGTCACCATGGGGTGACCTGCCCTACGATGAGACCCAGGCAACAGGGACCTGAGACATAGCCAGTGAAAAACGGAGGCCCTCGGTCCTGTGGTCCAGGAGGAGCCTAAACCTACCAATAACCGCAAGAGTGAGCTTGGAAGCAGGTCCTCCCCCAGCCAAGACCGTAGATTAGATTGCAGCCCCAGCAGACAGCTTGATCGCATCCACATGAGAAATTCTGAGACAGCAGCGCTCAGCTAACCCGCACCCATTTTCCCATATCTCATAGAAAATGTTCGGTTTTTTAAAGCTACTAAATTTGGGGGTAACTTGTTAGTCAGCGATTGATAACTCATACACAACTCGTCCCCCGCCACAGAGTTAATCCAGAATTAACATGATCTATTACAATGATGGGGGAAAAAAGAGTGTGCTGCTTCCCTATCTTTTACTCATGAAATTATTAATCAACCGAAACACTTTTTCTTGCTAGATGTGGTCTTTAAAACTTCTCAGCACAACTCTCCAAGTAGCCATCCCCCATTAACTGGGTTGGCAAATGAGAGAAAGCCTATTTGCCATTCTCTGAACAGTGTAAAGAGAAGACTCAAAGTTAGAAGACCTGATTTCTACTTGTAAGCCAGGAGACTTTAGGTGAATCATTTATACTCTTTGAATTTCATTTTCAGCTTCAGTAAAATGGAAATAACCTGTTTGAATGCTCTGAGGTACAAGGAACAGAATATTCAACAAGAAATAGTCCAAAGAGGATCCGTCTTCTTTCCAGGCATCCATCTTCAGTGTGTTGGTATCTCCCCTTACGGCCATGAGATGGTTATAGCAGATCCACGTCCTCCCAAAATAATGCTCCCAGGCATGAAAGGGAAGCTTTCTTGTCTCCTGGTCTATAACTGAGGAAAAATTTGCCCCCAAAATCCCCAGCAGAATTCCACAGACACCGCACTGGCCAGACTTGGCTTACATGCCTAGTCCTTAAGTAATCACTGGCTGGGGGGATCTAGATGACCATGATCGACTTGGACCATCCCCATTCCGCCCCTGAGGCTAGAAGAGGGCCAGTCTTTCCTGGAGCATATGACATCTGGAGAAGTGCTGGTAAATGTTGAGCTTCTGTCCATGTAAAAAGAAAAGGGGGAGGTTGCTGATAGATAAGTGGTGGCCCATGTAGGCGGGCCAGGTTCTGCTGGAGTATAAGACATACAATACTTAACCCAACAAAACCTTATTTCTTGCTCACAAGATACGCCCAGCGCAAGTCAGTGAGGGCCAGGCTGGCAGAGAGTTCTTAGCACAGGGCCTTAGGACCGGCTGCAGCAGCACAGAAAACCTGGAGAGACCTTTCCTGCTGTGTCACTTTCACTCACACTTCTTTGGCCAGAACCAGCCAATGACCCCACTTTACTACAAGAGGACTGGAAAGTATAGTCTTCCATGGACCAGCAGGAAGAAAATGGAATAGGAATGGTTTTGACCCCAGTAAGAAAACAACACTGTCTGCAATAAAGCCTTATCTCCTCATAAGGTTTTTGGGGGTTCAAATGAGATAGTTTATGCATTCGTTTCTCAAACATTCATTAAATACATAAGATCTACCAAGATCTACTGGACTGGGAGAGTTCAATAAGACAGTCACCACTCTCCTCGCAGATATGACCATTGAGAAGGTAATCAAACAAATGAATGTCCTTCAGAGTTTGTTTGCCCTTTTCTTCCCCTTTCAGGTCCTGAGTGCTTACCGCACATATTTTGTCTTCCTGTCATAGGTTTCAACTTTGTCTTTCTATTGTTAGTTTCATGGTCATGGCCAGAAAGGGGACTAACCTGTAGCGGCACAGCGTCCATGGATGTGCAGCGACAGCTGTTGGGACAACTCTGTAGGGGATTCACAGATGCCGTCTTTTCCTTGATCTCCCGCAGCTCACAGAGTGCTTGAAGAACGAGGTTTTTTTTTTTTCCGTTTGTTTTGGGGCGTGGCATGCGGGATCTTAGTTCCCGCATGCGCCGTGGGATCCTGACCAGGGATGGAACCGGTGCGCCCTGCAGTGGAACGGAGTCGTGGCCACTGGACCACCAGGGAAGTCTCAAGAACGAGTTTTTATCTTGCTTCTTTCCAAATTTCTTTCCCATGACTTTGTTGCCTTGTGAGAGAGAAGAAATTCCTGCTTGAGTCTAACGGTTCATTCACCTCCTTCCTCCTTTAGCCAACATTATTATCGCTGGCTTCACCCCTTTCACAAGTGTCAGCTTCTCAAAGAAGGTGGCATGGTACTGTTAGGGTTGGCTAGCCTACAATTACAGAAAGGCCCCACAACTTCAGTGACTTCATACAAACTACTTGCTAGGATTACCTGCTTAGTTCAGGTCCGTAGTGAAAGCCTTCTCCACGTGGCCACCAGAAACCCAGTCTGATGGTGGTTTTGCTTTTTTAACCATGTTTTCTAGAGTTGCCCTGGACATTGACAGCTCCACAAACCAGAGAGGGAAGATCATAGACAGTGTGCGAGGGAGGTTTTTAGGTGGCTGGGCCTGGAAATAGCACCTGTCATTTCTGCCCACGTATCATTGGAGAGAACTCAGTCACATGAGCATACCTAACTGCAAGGGAGGCTGGGAAATGTAATTTAATTTTGTGCCCAGCAAGAAAAGAGAACAGATTTTGGTGGATAGCTAGCAATCTCCCCCACATGCACCCACACAACTTCCTATTTTTCAACTTGGCAAAAGCTGAGATCACAGAGTATTTCTATACAGCAGTGTACTCTTTGGCCTGCCAAGGCAATGCTCTTTCTGGGAAAGGATTCACAAACCTCATGATGCAATTAATGGGCAGAGACCTGACCCACCGACCATTTTTCCTGCAGTATCCCTTCACCTAAATTCTTGATCAGGTCCTCTACTTCTAGACAGATAATCTTGAGGGTATGAAGTAATCTAAACATTTCCAGCATAGAGAGAAATGAGTGGATGTTTCTTATGTAAGAATCACCCTTTTCCAAGCAGTAACCAAAGGATAGAGGCTTATATGGAACACATTTCAACCATAAGACTTGAAGGGAAGGTACTTCTCTAAGTACTTCTATCCACTCATTCACTGAACAAATATTCATTGAACACGCAGAGTGTGCCAGGCACTATGTTAGGCACTGATGAACCAGACTGATGTGACCTCCTGAACTTTATAATCTAGATTTATAAAAGAACATATATATGAACATAAAGTAAAGGTGTACGTCATGATAAGTAATTATAAAAGAAAAATACGGCCAGGGCAGAGAATAACAGCAGGGGTGGGAGGGGTGACATATAAGACCTGAAGGTTAAGGAGTTAGTCATGCAAAGAGAGTAGAGGCACAGCATGTGCAATGGCCACAAAAAACGAAGGAGCTTGGCCTGACTGAGGAATAGAAGAGCAGCCTGTGTGGCTCAAGATGATAGAGGAAAAATTGGTGGGAGATGAGACTGGAGGAGTGGAGGGCCAGATCGTGAAGAGTTTTGTAGGTCATGATGAGGAATTGGAATTGGAATCTAAATAAAATGGGAAGCCATCTGGGACTTTAAGTAGTAGAGGGACATGGTCGCACACTGCATTAATCTGCTAGGGCCGTCATAACAAAGTACCACAGACTGAGTGACTTCAACGACAGAAATTTATTGTCTCACAGTTCTGGAGGCTAGATGTCTGAGGTCAAGGTGTCCATAGGCTTGGTTCCTTCTGAGGCTGGGAGGGAAAATCTGTTTCCTAGCTTCTGGTGGCTTGCTGGCAATCTCTGGCATTCCTTAGACATGGTGTTCCCCTTGTGTCTTCACATCATCTTCCCTCTGTATATTTCTCTTTGTCTCCACATGGCATTCTTTCTATAAGGGCACCAATCATATTGGATAGGCAATGACCCTACTCCAGGAAGACCTCATCTTAACTAATTACACCTGCAATTACTCTGTTTCCAAATCAGGTCACGTTCCAAGGTACTGAGGGTTAAGCCTTCAACATATGACTGTTGGGGTGGGAGCGCAATTCAACTCGTAACACACATTTTACGATTACTCTCCGCTCAGTATGAATGGGGAGAAGGGGTGGTTAGAGCAGAGGTGGACAGGCAAGTTGAAAGGGTGATGTCATTGTTGCCAAGGTGAGAGATGATGTTTACCTGACACAGGAGCCCAAGAAGACTTAGGGTGTATTTTGTTGATCAAACCAGCATGACTGCTGGTAGATTGCATTTCACTGGTGAGGGAAAGGGGTGAATCAGGGATAAGTCTTAAGTTTCCGGCTTGAGCAGGAAGAAAGATGGTGATGAAATTTATGAGATGAGAAGGAAATGGGGAATAGAGACACATTTTGGGATAGAGCCCCACAGTTTTATTTTGGATATGTTAAGTTGAAGATATGTACGTACCATCCAAGTAGATAGACCAAGTAGGCAGTTGCATATAAGAATGTGGAGTACAAAGAAGTCTGTGCTACAGATATAAATGTGGAGTCATCAGCATATAGCATATTTAAAATCACTCAGAATGGTTGAAGTAGGGAGTTTCCTCCTACCGGCTCATCTTTTGCTCCCCAGCTGGCTCCAGCAGTACCAGCGTCTTATCTCGGCATCTCCATGGCGCAGCCCACTCCTACAGGACATTCGGAACTGGAGGATCTGAGGCTTTGTTGCCCCTTCTCAAGGGTGGCAGAGGCCTGGGGATCCTGACTGTCTAATGTGCCAACCTCGGATTGTTCCATCTCAGGCTCTACACAGATTCTATGGGTCCTCGGTTTCTGGAGAAGATGAAGACGGTGCACCCAACACTCTCCTGGGTTTATACCAAGTGTTCACCCACCACCACACCCCAGAACAAGCACACAGCCCAATGTGCGTGGCCACCTAAATCACGTGAACAGGCACACACACACCTCGTCCCTTCGACAGAAATGACCTAAACTTTGTGAGGTTCACATGTCCCTACAGATGATCTCATTTGCCTGCTTCAAAAGCGCTTTGGTCTGCACAGCCTGTAGCAGCAAATTTACACTTCAAAAAGCAGACAGCTTTTTCCACATCTTATTCACTTAATGGGTGAGAATGTAAAATTAGTTCCGTTGCTGATGAGGACCTTGAGCCAAATGAAAAGTGTTCATTTGTCAGCACAGACTTACAGCCTGAGACATGATTATATAGCTAATCCAATAATGGGTTTTGATGCTGAGCATTTATTTATATACAGTATGTCTTGTTATCTGTTGATAATCAGGACCCACAATTTACTCTTTCTTGTGTGCGTAGTGTGAAATAGCAACGTCTTCCAGACATATTGCATTTAAGTACCAACATGCAAACACATACAAAAAGCGCCATCATCAGCAAAATATCTTATTTGCTTTCTGTTAAACTGAGAAGAAGAAGAGAGACCCAGTGCTTAAACTCAGGCTTTTTTATACTCTAAAATGTAAAATATACATTTTACATTTTAAAATGGACTCAGGACTAAGGGTTAAAAAAAAAAAAAAACCTGAAAATGAGATTTCCTTTATCCTCTAGAACCACCCTAATCAAGTGATTTCTTCTTGTTGCTCTCTAAAAATTCTATCTGCAGGTCAAATCCTACACATATTTTTACATATAATGATAGAAACCAAAAAGATACCTGGGGAACATCTTCACCATGCCACCCGCTGACTCTCTGGCTACCTGAATCTTACAGACACTGCTGGTTGCAGAGATGTACATTATCACCATGTGAGCATGGAAGCAGTGATAATTATCTCAGGCAAAACCTTTCCTTAAAAAACAGTAACTTAAATATCCCACCACCACATTTCTATAAACTCTTGCAGAGGCTACATACTGCAGCATTATATTGTTTCTTACCCTGTGGATGAGTGTAAATGCCTATCACTAAAATATAGGGACACTTTCGGCCTAATATAAACATAAAATACATAAAATCCAACATTTCAAACGAGCAGGCATTTTTATAGGTACCTTCGTGTATGATGCATTGTAACATATTCCAGCTACAATAAAGCCTTTGGGGAAGGAAAAGCACGTCAGGATTAAGTATTCTGTTAATCGCAAATGTAAAGCACACCTGCAAAACCCGTGAAAAAGCCTCCAACACTTGGGGAACGTCAGTGCAATTGCCTTTCCTTGCTACCGTCTCTTGGACAGGCCTAGAAAAATCCAAAGCGAATGCAGGGAAGCGTCTTCGATTGCTACTTTTCTCCACTTAGTGACCTCCAACCCACACGAGGCTGAAAGGACCGGTCACTCTGTGATATACGAGAAGGGAGGGGGGCAAGTGCACATTTTTAAGCTGAAATTTATTCTGCAATAAATACTTCAATGTTGGTGCGACATGATGTTTTATCGGATTACACTGATTTGCGAAAGAAATCACATTGGGAGCAGCAAAACGTGCGGTTTTGTGGGTAATGCGTCTGTAATGGGAGGGCTTTACAACTGCAAGAGTGTGGGAGAAGGATAACAAGGCAAATGAGGAAATGGCTAAATGCATGCAAATCTATATTATGGTAATACTTGGCTGCCTACGTCCAAGAGGTTTTTGTGGTGGTTGTTTTACCTAGGCTGGATAATTCATTAGGTTTTGACTCGGGTAGAGAATAAATGAATCTAGCGCACATTACATTCTTACTTTCGTCTCAGAAACAAATCTTTCTTGTACCAGCCAGTGTAATCTTCAGAATTTTCCTTATATAAAACACCTCAAGAATAATGTACCTCAGTAAGATTTACACTTTATTTCTCTAATGATTCCACAAACACTACCACAATGTGATGAAAGACAGAGCAGTCCCGGACTGATTGAGAGCTAATAAAAATCAGTCCTGAAAACTGAAAAGAGCACCCTTATCATCTTTCTTTCATTTAGAGCTGATTACTAGGGGATTATAATGCAATCACAGCTATGTGTGAGAGGTAGCTATGGGAACCAGTTTTAACTGTTTATCTAGCCAAAGATCTTAATTTAAGTTTGAACACTCTGATTCATTTATATGTAAGACACCAAGGAGACAAAATGCAGAAGAAACAGATGCGCACTTGTTCTTTCCATTTAACTTCATAAGCTACCAGCCAATTTGTCTTTCAGGGACAAAATTAATTTCTGATGACAATGTGAGCAAGTAATAAACTAGAAGTTCCTGTCCTGGGAAACTTGTTAATGCCATGTAATGTTCTGGAGTTATTGAGAAGGGGAAAGAAGAGATTTGCTCCTGGAGTTACGGGGACATCTGTAACAGGCTTGCCTTTGTCCCAGCTCTTTGTCACTCCTACAGAGGTTTATGACACCTTTTCTACAGGTTGAATTGGGAAAGTGCAAAAGAAACCATGTTGCTTACCATTTCTTTCCTATGGGGTATTTTTAAACTGCTCATTTTCCTTCATATTGTCTCCATGATTCAGGTTTGCTCCAGCAAACCTCCAGCCCATTGCTTCCCAGCCCTGGCATAGGAGTGAGGTAACTCATGATGAGATGAAAATGAGTCACAAGACCTCCTCTTGGGGCCCAGGTTGCTACTAGAACACAGCCCTTTGCCTGCAAGTGAGCTCCATGAGGAGCCCGGGGCCGTGGCAAACACTCACCCCAGTGATGGGGTTAAATGTGTGAATCCACCGCAGGCAAGAGAGAAGGATGCCAGCGTGTTTGACAAAACACAGGCACATACAAACTCAGAGGGGGAGTAGGACCGGCCACTGCCTCATAAGCAGTCTATGAAGTTGTCTATGTCTTTGTGTCAGTGATAATAACACTAATGGTAATAATAATAGTAGCATTTACTGAGCACTTACTGTATACCAGAGAAGAAGTTGAACACTCAGCATATGTTATCCCATTTAATGATCACAACCACCCTATGCAGAAGTTATTTCTATGACCATTTTACAGGCAAGGAAACTGAGTCACATGAAAATCAACTTGTTTGATATCACAGCTAGCAAGCGGAAACGTCAACATTTGAACTCGATTGGTCAGACTCCAAACTTCTATTTTGCTCTCTCCCAAGGTGAACCTTGGCAATCTCCTTCATCTTGGCCAGTACTATTTTCCCATCTCATTATGCATCCAGGTTTTGTAGTATCTCTGGACCATCTTCTTCCCTTAATCCATGGCTTCTGCGCTCGGTATCCCCCGCCGACCTCCCCAGCCTGCATTTTTCTGCTCTCTGGGGGAACTCTGCAAGGCATAATGGCTGTCCATTAGTGTGTTTTTAAAACCTCGCTCTCTCCCATCCTCTGACAGTTTTCATATGCTCCACATGAAGGATCCTTTTCCAGAAATACTTTTGAAGAAAGTCTAAAGTAAGCTGAAAAGTATTACATTTTTCATCTCAACGGGGAAATGGATTTAAGAAAAGGAGAGAAGAGCCTGCAGGTCTTTCAGATTTTTAAAAGAATTCAACACACTGCTGCATTGGCACTGGGAACACATCTATCACAGAAACGAAGAGAGCATCTGCATTTACACGCTGAAACGGTTCCTTCATCCTTGATCACGATAATGACTTTGAGTTCCGCTGAGCCTTTCATCCAGAGGGACACCGTGGCCCCTGCAGAAGCCGGCCCGGAGCACCTCCTTCCACCATGGAGGCTTGCGCTCCTCCAAGGTGAAGGGGGGAGCAGCTCTATTGGGGGAGAATTGAAAAGGACAAGGGAGCCCTGTACATTCCATTTCCAAAGGCAACTATAATAACGGTCCTACTGTCCGGCTTTAACTGCCCCATCTGGAACTCGGTCATAACAAGGCAGTCCTAAAGAAACCATTTTGGGCATCAGTAGCGGTACATGAAAGAAGGGATTCTTTCAGGGTGTAGAGAAAGCCTTGTGCTGTTAAGCACCAGGACATTTTACTAATTGCCCTATTTCCGGTTTCTAAAACTATTTCAGGCAACTGGGAGACATTCCTTAGGACAGTTGTCACAGGCTTCTTCTTACCCTCAGGAGTCATGCTTGATGGAACAAGCGAGAAAGACAGACAGGCTGGTTCGTGGTTTGTGGAGAATGAGATCTAGCACAGAGCTTCCGGCTTTACTGAGTACAAACAATTGTGTGAAATGTAACAGAGGTCGCAGGCTGTGCTCCATGGGTTTTAAAATCCAGGATGAAAGTCGGACTCACTCCCAGCAGGACTCATTTTTGGAGTTGCCTTCCTGCTGTGCAATGAATCGGCCCTGAGCTGCCTGCACACGTGTTAGGAGGCACTGCTGGCTCCTCTGCCTGGAATTCCTCTCTCCTCTTTCCCTCTCATTCCTCCTTTTGCATCACCAACTCAAGTCATCTTCTCCAGGCCGCCTTCCATAAATTCTCTGAAACTGGGCTAAAGGTCCCCTTTATATGTTTCTATAGCATCATATACATCACTCAGGAACAGCACTTTCCACGTTGTGTGATAAATAGGAATCATTTATTGAACACTTATTATGTGCCAATCACTGTGAAGTACTTTACACATAAATATCTCTTTTCATCCTTATGATCGTCCCAAGTACTATTATCCCCATTTTACAGGTAAGAAAATTGAGGGTCAGCAAGACTAAAATCTCATAACTAGTAAATGGCAGAGCTGAGATTTGAAAGTAGGACTTCCACCTCCCAGGCCCATGTTCATCCCCACAGTTTCAGCACTCGGAGACTGGAATCACTGTATCCATTTTAGTATCCCCAGCACGAGTACATTACCAGGCACTTACAGACCCGTGACACACACTTGTTGAGCTAAACCCCATTGGAGGAAGAGTCTGGGGAGATAACTGACCCACAGCATGGTAACTGGAGTAAACTGGTCTCATTGGCCTGGCATTCTACCATTGACTCTTCTGATTTGCCTGGCTGACAGTGGAACTGTGTTGTTGTTGTTTTAAGTGGAAGCATTTAAGCAGAGGTCCTTGGTGTCATGCTGACAAACCAGAAAATGTGTTGTCCTCCTGAATTCAGGTGTTCTTTTCACTGAATTCTGTCAAAGTAGTTCTGCATATTGACACAGAAGGTGGAGCTTGTAGCGAATCAACTGCCATGCATCACTGCATAATCACTCTGTCGTCCATCACTGTCCTTCATCAACGCTGCTGCCGCCACTGTGACAGCAACTGCATGTTTCCTCAGGCAATAAGCGTGGCTGAACACTCCAGTGTGAGGATTGTGGTGGGAGAGCACAGTCCTTGGGATAACAAGAGTCTGTTCTGACTAACTGAGCGGCAGCCCTGCTCAACCTACTCCTTCCCTCTTCACATCCAAGGATTCAAGTTCCTCTATTTTGTCTTCACAAAGGGTCTCCCTTCCATCCTTTCTCATTGTCCCTGCTACTGCCCTAGTCCAGGTCTTGATCAAGTATCTCTGGCCTTCCACCTCCAGCTGGCCCAGGTCTTCCTGCACACCCCACCAAATCATGCCTTAACATGACTCGCTGGCTATCTCACCCCTCCTGACACTCAAAAGCCATCCATAGGGCTTCCCTGGTGGCGCAGTGGTTGAGAGTCCGCCTGCCGATGCAGGGGACGCAGGTTCGTGCCCCGGTCCGGGAGGATCCCACATGCTGTGGAGCGACTGGGCCCGTGAGCCATGGCCGCTGAGCCTGCACGTCCAGAGCCTGTGCGTCACAACGGGAGAGGCCACAGCAGTGAGAGCCCAGCGTATCACCAAAAAAAAAAAAAAAAAAAAAAAAGCCATCCATGGCTCCTCACTGTTTTCAAGATACAGTCTAAAGTCACTAGACACTCAAGCCCTCCACAGCTGGCTTTAACCTCCCATTCCTACCTGTGCTCCACTTCTCCCTACTTCAACCCCCAAACCACACAGCGGGTCTCCTCACCGGTCCCCACACTGGACCTTATGTCCGTCCACCCATACCCTGCCCTTTCTTCAAGCCCTGTCCTAGTCCTTCCTGCTCTCTGGAATCCCCAGTGCCCTTTCTCAGCACCTCATGTACCTCCTGTCCCCCTCACAGGCACTGATCAACTTACTGTGGCTGTATGTTGAGATTTAACTTTGTGGATATTGGTGTCTAACATCCCTGGTGAAATGATAGGCTCCCTGAAGGGGAGCCTCTTTTCCGCTACAGCAGTCAGTGTTTTAATGATTGTTCCATTAAACAAGACTTAACAAGACTTGCATTCAGCCTCACACTATCTGCGCACTTTCCACTCCAGGCATACCAGAGTCCTTGTAATTCCCCAGAGGGGCCATTTCACCTTTTATTTCCAGGTATTCTCGCGAGATGTTCCTTCTGCCTGAAACCCTTAACCTCGGGTGCTCTCTCTTCCTCCAGCTCCAGTTTTCCTGGAAAAATACTTGGCCTCAGCTTGGATGTCACTGCTCCCTGAGAGTCCTCCCTCATCCCACAAGACCAGTTGGTTCCCCCAGCAGCTATGTTAACTCCAGTCATGTTGTCACACTCTGTGTTGGTCAGGACTCTTTCGGTTCTATGTAATATAAAACCAACTCAAACCAAGAAAAAAAAAGGGAAATTTATCATCTCAAGTAACTGCAATGGCCAGGGTAAAGCTGACCTCAAAGTACATAGTCATTTTACATTCTCTCTTGGTTTTTCCTTATTCTCTTTCTTTTTTCTTTATCTACTAGGTTTACTTCACTCTGTGTGGGCCTCATTCTCTGTGCAGCAGAAAATAGGGGAGCTGAAGATAGGATAGGGAACAAACTGACTGAGGAGGATACCGGATCTATATCACCCCAATGACCTCAGAGAAAGAGAGCTGCCTCCTTCTGGCAGCCACAGATTAAACCCCAGGGAATTATTCTGATTGGCCTGGCTTGGTTTTACAGGTTTCTTCCTGGGATAATCACTATGGCCACAGGCCTGGAGGTCAAGTCTGAGTCACCTGCCCCCCAAGTTCCCATGGTGTCGGGGGGCGTGGAGGAGAACTCCAATGATTAATGCTCTCCCCAGACCACTTAGAACTGGGAAATAGAATTTCCCCATAAGAAGGAGGAACCTATATATATATAGGCTTTCCCAGCCAGAGCAACAGGGGCTACAAATGGGTTCTTGGAGAACCTGCACTGACTGCTCAGCAAATCCATAAAGTGTTCAAAGAAGGACCCAAAACTTTTCGTAGAGCTGGCAGGAAATGAACCCAAGGTCAGCCACCTACCTCCTTAGGTCTGAGCACATCCAATACTGCGATTATAAAACACGCAGAGCAGCGCATTATCAAGGAAGAGGCCAACAGGGGAGATGTTTCAGGAAAATCAACCAGAAGACTTCTGCATTTCTCAATGGATGAGAGCAAAGAGAGCTGGCAAGTGGGTTGCTTTCTTTGACCATCCTGTTAGTATATGCTCATAACATAAGACTAATTCTATTCAGGGATTATAATAAAATTGACTTTTATACCCCTACTGGATAATAAACTCTTCAAGGAGAAGAGCCCTTTCTTTAACTCCATGTAAGCCCCCGCAGCAACTGGCTCAACATAGCCTCACAAAGTGGAGGCTGGAATTAAAATACCTCAACCCATCCAGAGTTTTTGCAAACCTAATTTTATAAACCTAAATCTGATGAGATCTTGAGACACGGAATCACCATCCTGATTGACTCATTGCTTCTAGAAGAACTTCAGAAGAACTTCACTTACAGTGCTGGAGTTCTTCTATCTCTTTATAGGTTCTGTAATTAATGTAAACAAAAATGCTTTTAAAATCCATTTTTAAATGTGGGACTTATTTCCCTGTCATCTGCCAAAAGTCCGTAATCTTTTTCTAATAAATTAGGCAGAATGAATGTGGTGATCATACCCAATGGTGCTTCATTATATAATTTTGGCCTCACACACACACACACACACACACACACTCTCTCTCTCTCTCTCTCTCTCTGTTATTTTTAAATAGTAAGTCCCTTTGCAATCCTATTGAATATGATAGGAGAAAGCCATATCACTCAGTCTTAAAATGCTCAGGGCATTCACAAGAAATTTTGAGGTAAACTTTAAGGTTTATTTTAATTTTTAATTCATTAAAAATTTTAATCTACCACTAAGTATATCTCGTTGCTAAATAATTGCTAATACTGTCATCTACTTTACTTCCCAAGGCTTCGGTTAACATTATATCTAAAACGGTAACTTTTTTATTAATATCATTGATATAAGTAACTGTTAGCTGTCTTTCTGTGACATCTTTACACCATCATTCTCTCCCTACCCTTCACAACTTTGTTTCATAAACATTTCTTAAACACATTGTACCTTCTCACGTGCAACTGTAATCATGTCGTCTTCCTCAAAATCTGGGTGGGCTAAAATTCAAATACCTTAGCTGGCATTCCAGAACTTTCACAAGGCCCCAGCCCCCTTACTAACTCTTTCCCTCCGTGATATAAGACAGACACTCACCAAGCACCAAACCAGCCACCAAGCACTGCACACAGCAGCCTCCTGTCTCTTGGCCACAATATCCTCTTCACCTAGATTGTTCAGCCTGTCTTCTCCACCGGTCCAAGTCCTACTCTTTCTTCAAAGGTCAGAGTATGTCTCCCAGCCAGGAGCTGCCTTCTGTGAATCTCCAGGCTGACAGAGAGCTTCCAGCCTGTGAAATCATGACCCTGGAAGGCTGGCCTCCAGGTACTCACATGTGACCTGTTCTCCATTGTCCCCTAACTTTCCCTACATATATTTTCAGGTTTGCTGGGTAGTGAGTCTGTGGAGGGCAGAAGTCTTCTTTGTACTTGTTTCTGTCCCCTACACCTCTTAGCCCAAAACTGTAGTTGTTTCTCAACACATATTTAATTTTTGTTCAATTTCAGACTCTTTTCTCACATGTCCAAAGAACGAACAAGAAATGATCCTCTATGTTATACCATTTAACTATTCCCTCTTTAATTCAGGATAGGTATGAGCAGTGAATACAGTGAACTAGAGTAGAGTTTTAGTTAAGAAAGTTCTCTCTTGAGAATTGATTCCTTCATAGAGTGTTGGGCTAAGAGTTTATTTAGGGAAGGAGAGGACAGAATAGAAAAGGTAATAGTCTCCTAAATGGGTTCTTCCAGTGTTACTTCACTGTTTACGGTGAAGTGTGTGTATACCAGGGAGAGCTTAGATTCAAAATCATGGAACAAGGAGCTAAGGTTCATGATGATGTCCTGAGCACATGTACCTGCCTCCCCTTCCTCCAAAGATCCAATAGAAATTTTAGAAAAGAGATGTTTTAAAATGGTTCTGAAGAACCTAGGGGCAGGACAGGAATTAAGACACAGACGTAGAGAATGGACTTGAGGACACGGGGAGGGGGAAGGGTAAGCTGAGACGAAGTGAGAGAGTGACATGGACATATACACACTACCAAATGTAAAATAGATAGCTAGTGGGAAGCAGCCGCATAGCACAGGGAGATCAGCTCGGTGCTTTGTGACCACCTAGAGGGGTGGGTTAGGGAGGGTGGGAGGGAGGGAGACTCAAGAGGGAGGAGATATGGGGATATATGTATATGTATAACTGATTCACTTTGTTATACAGCAGAAACTAATACACCATTGTAAAACAATTATATTCCAATAAAGATGTTTAAAAAAAAAAGAAACGTTTTAAAATACTAAACTTTTCAGGAATAGTAGAATGCAACATCCACAGACTAGAAATGGAGGCATTCCTGGAAGGTAGAAAGCACATGGAACTAGAATGACAGTGAAATGGGAACTGAGGAGCTGCAAAGAAGTCCTGGACAAGCTCCAAGCTCAGAGTCAACAAATGCAAAGCTGGAGGGAAGGGGAGATGGAGGGGAGGAGAGTGAGAAATCATAACA
This sequence comes from Grampus griseus, assembly GCF_964374135.1. Taxonomy (NCBI): domain Eukaryota; kingdom Metazoa; phylum Chordata; class Mammalia; order Artiodactyla; family Delphinidae; genus Grampus; species Grampus griseus. The sequence goes on from NC_139017.1 coordinate 107,003,248, forward strand.
GCAATTAATTAAAAGAACTACCTTTGGAACAGCTGAACCATTGAGGCAACACCCCTCCCCCTACCTGTGCCTGAATACCAGCTAATAATTAGTGGCTTTTGCCTTCTGGGTAAAGCCTAGAGAATGGTTCCCTGGAGAAGGGGAAGGATATTCCTAGAGAGGGGTCCTTGATGCGGCCTGGGGAGTGCAGTAGAGGCAGAGCAGAGTCAGAGACAACTCTGGACCCCTATAACAGCTGCCAGAGAGAAAACTAAAAAATAAAGCTGCTCATCTTGGAATAAGATGGCCAAGCATCCTGGGTTGCCCAGACATTTCCAATTTATGTTATAATCCTCACACAGTTATTAACTTTTCTTTTTATGCTCAAAAATGTCCCAGTTTGAATAACAAATTATATAGCCATCTTATCCATAAGTGAAATATACTGAAGCCATGTTTCTCAAACTAGTGCTCAGGCACCATGTGAGGATTCAATCTTCCCCAGACTGGTCTGCCTGTGCAAATCATCGTCCATGCACAGGGCTCATGTTATTTGGGCAACACACAACATGGATGCCATAGTAAAAACGCAAATGTAAATGCAGGTTCTGACACTGCTTGTCACACTTGTTTTTCAGGATCTGCAACTGATATTTTAAAAGATTATCATTAAGGTGAAAACCAGATTTTAAAATTCTGTTAGAGGACTAATGGACTCCTAAGAATATATAGAGAGACAGTTTCTAAGGATTATTAAATATTAAAGGATATTATGCAAAAAGGAGAAGGAGCAATTTACTTCACAGGGAACAGAGATTATTCAGAAAATTAAAGGTAACATTTTAAAAAAAAATTCAACTAGTTACACAAGAGATTCGAGAGGACAATGTATCCAATAATAAAAACAAGGTGAAATTTTTCTTAAAGTTTTCAGAGGATGCAAAAAGAATTCTTTAAATAGAAAAGCATAGTGTCTAAATACAAAATTCAGTGGACAATCTGCCTAACTGAGTGTGCTATACATGACAAATGGAGATCTGAAAAACTCCCGGTATCTCTCAAAATATGACACAAAAAGACGAGAGAGCAAATATGAGAAAAAGTAGATATTTACAGTGTCAGGAACTGGCTAATGGGAATTCTAGATGCATAAGACAGGGACTACAAAAGGGAGGAGATAACCAAAGACATAATACGAGAAACTCTGTATTACTGAAGGGAGGACATGAGTCTTTAGATTTAAAAGACCCACTAAATGATGAGCAGTATGAATGAAAAAAAAAAGGAAAAGAGAAACCCATTTAAAGATACATCCTAATGAAATGTCAGAAATCCAAGTATAAAAAGAAAATCTCAGCTTCCAGAGAGAGAAAAAATAGGCTACTCACAACAGAATAAAATTTGGATTGACGTTAGATTTCTCATCAACAGCACTAGATGCTAGGAGATCAATATGGTAATTAATTCAAAGTTCTAAGAAAAATTATTTTAAAACTAGAGTTATATATCCAACCAAACTGTATAGAGAATGGGGACAAAATAAAGATATTTGCAGAAATGCAAAGCTGAAACTTTTGCCACCATGAATCCTATGTGGAAAATACTCAAGGACATGTTCCAGGAAAACAAACAAACCAAAAGGAATCAAGGAGATGACTACATGAGAGTTAAAAGGAGTGCAGTTGAGCCAAAAGAAATAAATAAAGCTAAAAAGACATTTTTAAATAATCCATTTGACCTTAACACACTCAGAAAGTTCTCTTTTGAGGGAAATAGTTTGGTGACCCAGGATTAGTTTATTTCTCTTTAGTTCCAACCAGACTCCTTGGTTTGCAGTGAATAATATTTGCATAAGCATAGGACTATTTGTATTGGTTTTACTTTTTTTTTTTTTTTTTTGCGGTACACGGGCCTCTCACTGTTGTGGCCTGTCCCGTTGCGGAGCACAGGCTCCGGACGCACAGGCTCAGTGGCCATGGCTCACGGGCCTAGCCGCTCTGCGGCATGTGGGATCCTCCCAGACCAGGGCACGAACCCGTGTCCCCTGCATTAGCAGGCGGACTCTCAACCACTGTGCCACCAGGGAAGCCCTGGTTTTACATTTTTTTAAATCAAATTACAAACTAAATACAGAAAACATCATAATCATAAAACAAAATGCTAATATAAACCTTAACAATGTGAAAATGACATGATTAATCAAAACTGGGAGAAAAGAGGGTATAAGTAAACTAATCTAATTTTTCATAGCAGGAAATAAATAGAAGTCTAATTTCAATAAATCAAGAAGTAGAGGTATTAATTAAAATTACAAAGATATTCTTTGTAATAACTAAATATAACTAACAAAAACTGAGAATGTAGTGGAAGATGGGAAATGAGTGATATTGCAATTGCACATAATGCTTCATATCCCATAGTTAGGAGTCAATAGATGTTACCCAAAGTTGATAAATCAATAGGGAGAAGTTGTAATGGTAACTATGATAAGGGTTAAAGAGAGAAACTTTCAACAGTGATTACCTATGAGTGACTTGTTGTATTACTCCCTTTCTACAATTCTTTACATGTGCTTGTATTACTCTTCTAATTTAAAATAGTTTTAAGAGATTTGGATATGTCCTTCACAATCCACAGAACCAAAAGAAATGATCTCTTCTGAAGTATCTGTTTGTGCCAAAGATAGGTTCATCCACCAATTTGGAATTACTCACTTTAGCTGTAAGAAAAACCCATCGCTGACTGGGTAGCTTCCCCTCATTAGGCTGTATAGCAGAATGAAAGTTATTAGAAGGTCCAGACCACTTTGCATGGCCAGCTTCCATCTAACATCCTTCCAAATTAATGTAGTAACAGGGCCAATGACCAGTCACAGGATGGTTCTAATGGCGAGACTCTCCCTATTTCAATGCATTGTATTCTCACTGTGCAGGTATTATCTCACTGGGGTAGGTGTGAACAAGATTTTATTCCCACATTATGGATGATCGAATGGGGGTTTCAAGAAATTGACTTGTCTCAGGTCTTAAACCCAGGTACTCTAATTCCATCACACTTCCTCATCACCTCTCAGATGGAAGGAAAAGGCCTTTACATTGTTTAAGGCAAGGAAATGAAAGGCTACAGCATCTATTTATAAGATGACAATGAAGTTGAAGAGAAAGCCATCAATCTCCACCATGTACACATTTCCACACTGTTATAAATTCAATTAACCAAAGTTTGGAAGAGAACAATATAATATTCCTCTTTCTTAGCCTAATATCTTGGTCTCAACGATGATTTCAAAACCAGAACATTCTTCTGTAATTTGAAGTGAACTCAGTGTTTCCATTATACCCCTTTCTCTATTATGCACAGATGTAAAATCATACTTTTAGACATAGCCAGTTTATAGTTATCCATTGATCAATTATGTAGTTGGTGCATTATTCAAACCTTTTGCAATTTGTTCTTTTATCTGTTTTTAATTTTATTATTTTGTTCTCTACTCTCACACCATCCCACTTTCCTCAATTATCATTACTATTTGTCCTGTTAAAATTTTTGACTGAAAAAAAGTTCATGGAGTTTGTGATACTTTCTCGTAATTTCATCTGCCTATTATGCATCCTCTCACATCAACAAAAGAAAGAATCAATGTTGGAAATATTCTGTTTCTGCACAATCATATCAGATTTGAATAGCATTGACTTAACTTGAAAATAAATCTGGACCTTTAACAAGGGAAATATTTTGGATAGAGAAAATTTTCTCTAATATTGTTATATGATTTTAATAATAAAAATGAGGGTAGGAATGGAAAGATATTACATATATTCTCTAAAATAGTACTTGTGGGTCTTCCCTGGTGGCACAGTGGTTAAGAATCGCCTGCCAATGCAGAGGACAGGTTCGATCCCTGGTCCTGGAAGATCCCACATGCTGTGGAGCAACTATGCCCGTGCGCCACAACTACTGAGCTTATGCTCTAGAGCCCACGAGCCACAACTACTGAAGCCTGCACGTCTAGAGCCCATGCTCCGCAACAAGAGAAACCACCACAGTGAGAAGCCTACTCGCTGCAACGAAGAGTAGCCCCCGCTCACTGCAACTAGAGAAAGCCAGCACACAGCAATGGAGACCCAGCACAGCCAAAATAAATAAATTAATTAATTTTTAAAAAATAAAATAAAATAGTACTGTATCCCTGATCAAAAAGTCTGCAGTTATTGAATGGACAAGATCTGTCTAGAAAAATAATCAGCCAGGGCTTGGTGGGTCCTTTTCTGAACCAAGCCTCTGCCATTCCTATCTCCTTTTCTCCAAAACTGTTGGCTTCACAACTGGAGACTTGAGGGGTAACTGCCAATGGAGTTTGCCTTCCTACCCAGTTCTGCACCACTTTGCAAAAATGAACAGACTGTGGAGGGTTTAAAACAAAGGAAAGAATAAGAGAAGTGGAGATGCCTGATAGTAAAACTGACGTGGTTACAGGGTGGAAGAAAGTATAAGCTTCCCTGACCTTGAGAGTGGCCGAGTCTTGAACTGGGCTATGGTTTACTAAGGTTAAGGGCTTTCACACAAGAAAGCAGGAGGGCCTCCAAAAAGTCATGTTCTTTTCCAAAAACTTTCCTCTCAGACCCCTATGCTCCCCTCCATTACTGGGACTGAAATCTGTTGTTAAAATTTCAATCCTTGGGAAAGAGATATGTGCTTTACCAGAGCTTCCTCTGAAATTCAAATATCCCTGAAGCACCAACAAATGAAGTTGTTGTCCCTATTCTCTGGGATGAGTTTATCAAGTTGCCTTCTCCAAAATATATTGTGAAAGGAAATGGGCCGGATAGAGAGAGGGAAGTTTTGATGACTGATGAAATTGGGAATATGCCTGGAGCTTAAGGCCCCGTCCAGGGAAGGGAAGAGGAAGGAAACTGACATTTATTGAATAATTATGTCTCCCAGGCACTGTCTTAGGTACTTTACATACAGCTTCATAGCAGTCTCATGAACAGAGATTACTGTTTCCATTTTCCAGATAAGAAAATAAAGGCTCAAAGAGGTTTTTAACTTGCCTATTTTAGCTGTCTATTATTGTGTAACAAACCACCCTAAAATACAGTTGCCTAAAACAATAATTCATTATTTCTCACAATTTTGAGGGTTGAATAGGGCTCAGCTAGACAGTTCTTTTGATGGTCTCACTTGGGTCTCTTACGTGGCAGATAGGGCTGGAACCTCCAAGATGCCTCACTTACGTGACCAGTGCCTTTCTGGGAGCAGCTGCAATGCTAGGGGCAGATGAGATGGTGCAAAGGCCAAGCCTCTCTTTCCATGTAGCTTTAGGGCCCCTCTCTCTCTGCATGATCTCACCAGCACGAAAACCAGACTTCTAACGTGATAGCTCAGGGCTTTAAAGAGGAAGAAGCAGAAGATGCCAGTCTTCTTAAAGGTTAGGCAGGCCCAGAACTGGTAGAGCGTCACGACCACCATATTCTCTTTGTTAAAGCCGGTCACAAAACCAGCTTGGATACAACACTACCTCTTAAAAAAGAGGATGACAAGGAATGTGAAGTCATCTCTAATCTACTATATTGCCCCACATCACACAAGGGCAACAGGCCCAGAGTTTTGACCGGCCTTGGTGCTCCTGGCTGGAGCTCCTTGGCCCTCTGACCTGTGAGGTATGGGATGGGAATGATACTGTGATGAAGACTCAAGGCTGTAAAGGAGTTTGGGGATGGGGAAGGATGAAAGACAAGGACAAGGGCAATGAACTTCTGGGGGAGGGAGCTACTGAGCAAAGTCCCCAGGAAAGCTAAGAATCCGTACTGGCCTGAACAGATAAATAAAATATTATGCATCTGGACCAAGGCTTCAGAGCAGACTCAGATCTCCAGAGGAGATCATAGAATCAATGGAGCACCAGGCTCCATTGTGGGCAAGCATTTTGAGTAATTGAACACATGCAATTTCCATCCCCACTTATGGAGCCATCAAATGGCAGGTGAGGCAGAAAGATACACAAATGTGTCTGGTCCTATTCTTTGAGCCTAAATATACTGAACATGTCGTACAATCACACTCATTCACCTGATACCTTCAGGGTAACCCTTTTCCCCCATCTGCAACTCATTCATACACTTATTCACTCATGCAATAAATTATTATTGAGCACCTACTGTGAGTCAAACACTGTCCCATGGGCTGGGGATACAGCAGTGAACAAAAACAGAAAATCCTGACCTCCATGACGTTTACATCTTTTTTGTGAGAGTGGATGACAATACACAAATAAACAAGTAAGTTACATAATATCTCATAGTGATACAAAGGAAGCTAGAAAGTGTGTATTGAGGTGGGGGGCAATTTTATTTAAAATAGAGTAGTCAGAGGAGGCCTCCTGTAGGAGACGATGTTTGAACAAAGGCATGAAGAAGGTGAGGGAGTGAGCTCTGCCTAGACCTGGCAGAAGGGTATCCCAGGCAGGGAAATTCCTGAGCAGGAGTGTGCCTGGCTACTACAGTGCTGAGAACAGGGAGCAAGGGTAGAAACATTCACTCTTTGATTCATTAATTTAACAATATTTATTAAACGCCTACTACTCACCAGCATTACATTCAGCACTTGGTGTACAGAGATACATAGGTCACTACCCTGGAGGACTTGACAGTCTAGAATGGGAGACAGGCAAAAAGTCTCCTGACACAGCCTTTAAAAGCATGATGATGGGGCTTCCCTGGTGGCGCAGTGGTTGGGGGTCCACCTGCTGATGCAGGGGACGCGGGTTCGTGCCCGGTCCGGGAAGATCCCACATGCCGCGGAGCGGCTGGGCCCGTGAGACATGGCCACTGGGCCTGCGCGTCCGGAGCCTGTGCTCCGCGGCGGGAGAGGCCACAGCAGTAAGAGGCCCGCGTACCGCAAAAAAAAAAAAAAAAAAACAACCATGATGGGGAGTAAGCAGTGTCTCCGCAGGCACGCTGCTCAGCTTAGCGGAAAATGTCTGTCCTCCGTCCATCTGTTGATGGATCAGAAAGACAAGAGTTGTGTTTTGTACCTGAAATAGAATCTGCCCAGATCCTCAAATATTACAGAATCATAATTTTTTATTAAATGCAAATTTTATTATTGCACGTTAAAGCAAAAGTACCGGGTAAACTGCATAATATAATTGCCATATGAGTATCACTTTGAATTAGTATTGCAGATACTTCTAACTACTTAATTATTTATTTTTAAAATATATTCCAATATTTTAATTATGTTCAGTTAAGTGTACTTGAATATTTGCGGCACTCTGCATTATTTATATTAGAGAAAAAGCAGCCTAAATCAACGTGCTCCGGCATTCCGTAATTTGTGCTTGCATATCTCTAAAGTAGATTTATATATAGCTATCAAATGGTTATTCTGGATATGCTATGATTTAAAAATTTTATCTGAATTTTATTTTAATGTACCACAAAAATAAAATTTATTGGTTTCTTTATACCAGTAAGTATCTTATCTGACTATTCATATTCAATATTTGCAGAATACTAACTAGAGCTGCACACTCTTCAATTAGACACAAATGTGTAGATTTCAAATCCTCCATCCTAACCCCCTGCCCACTCCATCCCCCATCTCTTTCCTGGAAATATTCTAGATCTGGATGATTCAAATTCTCTAGCAGCTCAAGGGTAAAGAGTAAGGGAAAATGTATCACCTTAGAACAACACCATTACAAACAGAGAAAGGGGAGAAATTAGAAACCCCGAGGGAATTTACTATCTTGTACCAAGGAGCACAGCATATTACTGCTTAAAGGGAAGAATATGGATGGAGAAGCCTACACAGATGTGGGCTCTGCTATAACTGGCCTGAAAAATAATGAGAGCTGCTCTGTTCTTTGGTATCTGTCCAATGTCTTTCCTAGTTTCTAAATTCATTTAAGAGTCATTTCTGCATAGAGGATAAAAAATATTAAAGTTTACAGTATTTCAATAACCCTCTTTATGTCATACAAATCCAATGGACAGACGCCCACTAAAGAGATTACAGCTTGAATACTTAATCCCAATTTGGATGGTTTTAAACAAGCCAAACCTGGCCTTAAATGCAATGTGCACAATTTAGCTAAGTAAAAAATATTAATGCACAAACATGACCATAAATGTAGCCACAGAATCGGGCAGGTGGACGCCACCCAATAGCCATCTCTGCACATCACTCTCTGAAATCAAGGGCTGGGTGAATAATGAACGTGCCCATTTCCAGGTCGAAGGTACAGGTGGCTTGTGACAGACTGTCTCAAAGCCTGGGCAGGGAGAGCTGCTTAGAATGACAGTCATTTTAAACACTAGGGCTAGGTTAGCAGTTTTATTCAGCTGGGGTTTGGACTTCCAACCTCTCCTACTTTCCTTGGACTCCCTCTCTGAAAAAGGACCAGTATATTCTCAATGCTCAAGAATGTGCTTTGTACCCAGGGTGACGTAAAGCAGTGACACAAGTGTGGGCTCAGGAATCGGATTGCCTGGGTTCAAATTTCTCCCCCACCACTTGTTAGCTTGGCCACTTAGGTAAATGGCTTACTTTCTCTGTGCCTCAGTTTCTTCTTGTGTTCATTTGACACATAGTAGTTGTAATAGGGCCCATGATGTAAAGTCATTTTGAGAATTCAAAAGCACTTAGAGCAATGCCTGGGCCCTGAGAATAAGGTCTAGTTATTAACATTGAGGTTACTATTAGAAAACCAGAGGCCAGGGCTTCTAGCAATGTCCTCTGTATGGTGGTGGTATGGGGGGGGTCATCACCCCTCTCCAGTCTGACCCTGTTGTCTGCTCTCATCTCCTTCATTTTCCTTGCCCTTTGCCTTCCTCTTCAATCACTGTTCAAAGTAAGTTACCTCAATAGATATTTGTTGGGTGAATAAGCTCCCAGGCTACTAACCCTCAAGAACATCTAGGGCAGCAAAGGCACCATATCCTTGAGAGACAACCTGTGAGGGAAATGCGCCTATAGCTGCTTCTTGCACCTATTCTGGTGAATAAAATTTTACTGGGTAAAATATGGTAAGAAGGAATTGGAGAAAAAAGAAGGAAGGAAGGAAGGGAGGGAGGAAGGAAGGAAGGAAGGAAGGGAGGGAGGAAGGAAGGAAGGAAGGAAGGAAGGAAGGAAAGAAGGAAGGAAGGGAGAGAGAAGGGCAGGAGGGAGGAAGGGAGAGGGGGGAAAGGGGAAAGGGATGGAACACGCCTTCCTGTCCTTGTGGAAGCTAGCAACAATAATCACAGTATCAAGATAAAAGGGGGTGGTTAAAAGAACATACTGTCCTTTGTTTAACTCACAATCAAGACCTATTTTCATGTCATACTGAATATGGCAATAAGATTATGAATTTCACATTTTAACATGTCTTGTTATAAGAACTTCACAATAATAAACACTTCTTCTCTTCCACAAGTGGAAGCAAAATCCTCACAAGAGCTTGAAATGCCATTTAAAAACTCCCAAGTGTTTTGTTTCTTGCTCTGGAAACTTCAATAATTTCATTAAATATTGGCCCTATTAAAATATCACAGTTTTATCTTCACAAAACGAAGACTCATTTTTCCCACCTTCACAAAAAGAGAACTCAATGTTCCCACTCAAGGTGGGAAGATCAAGGCCAAATCAGTGGCCTTGATTTGGCCACTGTCTCATCTAACTCAGACAGTGGGCAAACCAAGCTCAGAAGATGTATCTTACTCTTCCGTCTCTTCCCCACAATGAGAGCACTGAACAATCCATGGCCATACGGGAAGCCCGCACTAGTGAGTTCTCATCCCATCTCACCTACGCTTCCCTGACTCTTTAACAAGTTCCCTTAGTTATAAACTAGAAATAAGCTCTGCATGGTAGCTTGTTGCAATGATTAGGTAAGGAAGGACTACGTTGGTGGAGGGGTTAATATATAAAAAGGGCTCAAAAATTGTTAGTAGCAAAATCATTACCACCATTAGTATTTTTACTAAGTAGAGAAGTGATTTTGGAACAGTCCTTTAACCTCTCTTATATCTTTTTCCTTATCTGTAAAGCCAGAGTTAAGACAAGATTCTCTCTAAAGTCATTGCTGCCTATAAAACTGATAAATGTGTGGAGAGTTTTATATTTTACAAAGCACTTTTGTGTACATTCGCTCATTCATTCTCTGCTATCCTTTGTGGACAGGTGGTGCAGTTTCCCGTTTAAAGATTAGGAAATAGAGTCTAAAAATAACTAAGGAAACGGTCCAAAATAATTTACATCAATGGTTAGAAAAGTCAAGACTCAGACCCTGGCTTTCTGACACCAAATCCATGTTCTCTTCAGTGCCCGGTGCTAATTCTCTCCCCAAAGCTGCCTGCATTGATCCCGTGTTTCCCATTCCTAGGGCCACCATCACTCTTCAGACTCCTATTTACTTATTTATTTACTTACTCATTCAACCAATATTTATTGGGTTCCAGGAACTGAAACGTATACTGAGAACACAATGGTGAGCAAAAAAGACATACTCCTTCCCTCATGGAGTCTACAGTCCAATAGAGGAGACAGTCGGATTGTCACGGAAATAAATGTTAGATTAAAACCATGGTAATTAGGTGCATGTAAGAGTCTGAAAACATATAATACTAAGATTTGGCCTAAATGAGAGAAGTCAGTGAATGCTTCCCTAAGAAAACGACTGTTGAGCGAGTCCCAAAGGATGAAGTGTGGTAAGAGGAGTCTACCAGACAGAATGGGCAACATATGCTAAGGCCCTGCGTTGGGAGGAAGCATGGCACATTCCAAAGACTCAGAGAAGACCATGGCAGGGAAAACTACAAGAGTGAGGAGAAAAGTGATTCAAAATTATGCTGGACAAGCAGACCAAGGCCAGGCCACATAAGATCACAACAGGCTGTTTACCTTTACCTTAAGAGTGGTGAGAAGCAGAAGGATGCCATGATTAGATTTTAATTTTGCCAAGACCATTCCCGCTGTGGTGTCTCAAAGGTGGATGGGACAGGGCAAGAGTGGATGTAAACGGACAGGTTGGGAGGCTGTTGCAGTGTCCAGGTGAGAGAAGACCAGAGAAGCTAGAGCGGTAGCAGAAATGGAGAGAAATTGGTGCATCCAAGAGGCTGATGATAGACTAAACCAACAGAGTATAATGGTGGACTAGATGTGGGCTTATTTTGACAGGTTCTCAACTGTTCTTCCTGCACGTACTCTTTCCAGTTTATGAGCCACTGCAAAACAACCCATCTTTCAATTGTTTTTCCTCCAGAGAATACTCATTGCCCATTTTCTATATGTGGTGTGTTTTTCTATTATCTAGAATTCCCTCTCCTCTTTTCTACATTTATGTACAAACTATATCCATCTTTCAATGCTCTGCTTAAGTCCGTCCTCATTCGTTAAAAAAAATCATCAAATGTTTATTGAACATCTACTATATTCCAGGCATTGTTTTAGGTGATAGGGATACAGTGGTGAATAAAAAATATTCCCTGACCTCATGGAATTTGTGTTTTAGATCTCTTTGACCCCTGTATCTTTCCAACATGTACCAAACTTAGAGACCATATTGTACAAGTTGGTGTTGTCATTTTTTTTTCTATTTGTCTCATAGTATTAATCTTGCCTCTCAGGTAAAATTAAACCTTCTTGAAAGCGGAGACAAATGTTTTTGCTGCCTCTCAAATTCTCTTCATCACCACCTGCAACATAATAAAAAATTAAATGACTCGAAAAGATTGGTTGTAATATAAAAACCTTATGTTTTTAGAATTGCAGACGAAGTGCTTTCACATTCATTATAGCATTAGGACATCTCTAAGTTATAAAGCACTTTTAAAAATGTGTTGTTGCTATTTTTAATGTTAATATTATTATTACTACTATTGGCTCACAATATCTGCTGACTAGACTGTAGGTCTCTTCTCAGTCCTGGTTCTGGTGGATTGTGAATAATAATTATTTCATAATTGAGAATCTACATGTAAGATAATATTTCTTTGTTAGAAAACCCAGTTCCCACCACTGAAGAAGAATGGACATCCGTTGATAGTAATCTAGAATAACAGACATCAAAGGTATATAAATCCTCATTTACTCCTCTGGCAGGCTACAAGGAGGCAAAGTTCCAAAGGAAAACCTCCCAATAGATGTTCCATCTCACCTTTCATGATAGTCCTTCTATTTTTGAAACTGTAATTTTTACTAGTTGGGAGCTTGTCCAACCCAGTTCCAAATACACTGTGATTTGATGCCCCGGACTCAGGAGGCTTTGTGATATCCTATCTGCAATGGTTAATCCATCCTCAGCTCCCTAACCTACAGAGAACGAGGACGAAGACAGCCACCTTTTATACAGATTTAACTTTGTGGAAGCCCACAGAATAACAGATTTGGAAAGAAAATGAAATGTAATTTGTTGACAAAGACATGTTTTTCGCCTCTAGAAACAAGCATTGAAATTCAGTGTGTTAATAAAGCCTTTACATTTTCTTCCATCACAACTAATATTTCCCAGTGACCTGACTTGATTGAGGGTTTTGCATGAATCTTAAGTGAGAACAGGACTGAAAAAGCTCTAGAAATACCAGACACCTACAGTTAGCACACTTCATATAAAATAACCGAGCAACATATGCCTTCAGTGGCATACTGCTTCATATTTTTCCAGAGAAATATTGGGAGTGATTATCAAGGATTTAAAAATCAACACAAAGAACCACATTAAAAACTATAAGGACCCCCAAAATCTATGAAAATTAATTTTAGAGGCACGTGTTTTAATAAAACCTATTGTGGCATGAGATTGAAAAGTCATTTAAATATAGTATTTTACATACGTAGTTTAACCATGTAAACTCACCTCCAGTTTGGCATTTAAATTACTCTCTGATTATGTAATCACCGTGGCCACGTTTGGAGATGTCTGCTTTTGCCCTGTTCTCTGGGAATTTCTGCTGTTCTCCTTGGCTATAGGTGATTAGTCCAAAGGTGGACATTTGACTCCAGTTAGGCCAGCCAGATTCTCTACTGGGTATTTCAAGTTGAAACCAAGAGAACATTTATCTGTAAATGTAGGTACCTGGACATATAACATGTAGTTTCTTCATGTGACCTGAGAAAACAGAGAAACCCATGGGGAGGGAGGGAGGTTGGAGGAGAAGGAAAGAGAGAAAGAGGGAAAGAGGGAAAGATAAAGAAGGAGAGAAGAAGGAAGAGGGGGAGGAGAAGGAGGTGGCAGATGAATACACAGGAGCAGAAATGAGAAATGAAGAGATCTTTTTAAGTTTCTAGTTCCATTCCGGTCCTAGAGTCTGGCTGCGTTCCTACACTTTGGTTCCATGAGACATCTTGGAACTCATAACAAATTCTCTCCTTTTTGCATAATCAAGCTCAAGTTTGTTTCTGTTGCTTGCAACCAAAGAGCTCTATCCAAAACTCTCTTTAAAACAATCAAATGCAGCCTGGTCTAGAAAGGCATGCATTCATTTACTCCATAATCATTTGCCAAACCAGGCACTGAAAACACAACCATGAATTAGTCACAATATTTGACTCTAAAAAACTCATGGTTAGTTGGGAAGGCAGAGAAATATCTTTGAAAAAAATATACAGTGTAGGTAAATATACAATATAAGTGATAGATTCAGTGATGAAGAAACGTATAGTGAACAGTGGGGTAACAAAGGAAGGGGTGGTAAACTTGACCTGGGGAAATCAGGGAAGGCTTCTCAGAGAAGGTGATGTTGACAGGAAATGTTGAAAGATGTTTAGTGCAGACAAGGAGGTAAAGCTTATCCCGCAGAAGGAAGAGCCCACACAAACATGAGAGGGCTGAAACAGCCTGGTACGTTTAGGTGTCTGGTTCCATGAGGGACTAGTTGATGAGACGAGGTAGACTGATCACAAAGGGTGCGTGGATTCAACATGAAGAATGCTAAGCTCAGGGCACTCGTCTCTGAAGAGAATGAGCTCAAAGGTTTTGTTGCCCCCGCATTAGTGCTCTCACTTTCCTGAAGATAAGGAGATGGCACCTGCCTCACTTTTCAGATAAGAAAAGTAAGGCACTTGACAGATGACAGGACTCGCCCTTGAGATCATCCGGGAACTCTGGATTTAGAGCTCAAAATACAGTGACCCCTCTCTGTTCTCACCCATAGTTATGCAAAACCTCCAAAGAGGATGTACCTGAGAAAGTAACCCCAAAACTCTGGAGTCTGGGGAAGTAAGGGGCTAGAGGCTGAAAACTGGATTTCTTGAATATAGGTACAAAATTATATAAAATGACATCATGAAGAGTCCTTTTGGATGTTTCAGTAAGTGCTTTTCTGCTTTTTCAACATATCTGTGTTGGAAGGTTAATGGGAAAGAAAAACAGGAAAATATTTTGGGAGAAATAGTAAATATAATGAAGAGAACCCTAAAATATCATGGGGCTGAAACTCAGGAAGAAAGGAGTGAAGGACAAATTTAAAGACAACAGAAATGTAGACAATAATGAAAGCAAAGTTTAAAAAAAAAAAGATAGATTGTGTATATTTGTTTAGGGGGAGCAAATATTGAATTTTGAAGGAAAAGTTATACTAGGATTAAATTAGATAGAATCAATACCCAAAGCAAGATGTAAAAATAAAACTAACTTTCCTAGTTCAATTTTCCACTCAAAAGTTTTAGTGGAAAAAAATACTTTCAAGAGGGAAACAGAGCAGGCGAGACTAAGAGTTTCCATTCTTAACTATCCCAAAACAATTATTGATAATTGCCTGTCCTGAATTAAATTATTTCATCCTAGAGAACCAGATAGTCCAAGCTAGTCTTTTATTTGGAAGATTTAGTGAAGTTCAAACAAACTTTGCCACCACACAAAAGTTTAATAAAGTCAGAAGTCATGACTAGTACTTTCTCTGAGGATCTCTCAGGAGCTCTAATCCAACAGCTCTGGCAGGCTGGCCTTGGTGCCCGGCCTGCTGTCTTTTTATGTTGGTTCTTGGTTGCAAAATACCTCCAGCTGTTGAAGAACTTATTAACCCTTTCTCATTGGAACTGTGCAAGAGCAACAGAGCATCCCTCTGGGCCTGCTCAGCACTGGGTTAACTAAATCTCATCTTAGAAAGGTGTTCTGCATCCAGGAATGTTCAATATGATCCCTCAAACCCACCTAGCCAGGAGAGTTTCCTCTTCCTAAGGGCCTTCTCAAACCTTAATCTGCCTCTGAATCACCTGGGGATCTGGTTAAGCTACAGATCTGATCAGTAGGTCTAGGGTGGGGCCTGAGACTCTGCATTTCTAACAAGTGCTGTTGCTGTGGACCAGACTTTGCAGAGTGACGTCTTAGAGGGTTCCCAAAGACAAGCATCTGAGCAATTACATAGGAAACTGAAAACCTGCAGCAGGTGAGTCCAGAGCACAAATGGCCATAAGATATAGAAACTTTTGTAAAGCTTTCACATCAGCTGCTGCAACAATATCCCCAAAACAGTGACTTTCACAAAGCACCAGCTGGAGGTTGAGATAATCACAGGACTTCAGACGTGGACTTTATTGCCAGGGAAGATAATCACACCAAAAAGGGGAAGAGAGCCGGAGGCATTCAGATCTCTGTGCAAATATGACTTGCAATTTATTATCATGTGAAAAGCATAAGTGGCAGCAGCATTGTGATTTTTTTGCAGGATATAGAAAAATTGATAACGTCTGAGTAGAGCTATCTCCTGCCGGTGTCCTCTCCTGCTGCTGTCCCATCCTCTGCAGATCTGGAAGGCCTTTCTCATCTTCAACTATCAACGGGGTCATGTGTGATTACACAAGTTAGATAGAAAGATTACAAAAGGAGCGTGACGGGGCCATGGACCCTCTGCACCGCAAGAATAACGTTTGGAACAACAGACAATTATTATCCCAGAGGTAGTGTTGTATCTGGTGTCCCTCCATTCTTGTTTAGACAGGGGAAGGTCGCAGAAAGGGTGACAGAGAAGCAGGTTCAGGGGAGTGGCTGGGATGCCGAGGCCCAGGTCCTCTTGCCCTCACACGGAGCCTTCCGTCGGCTTCGGCACCCTGGATAGGTCCTCCTCACAAAAAAAGGTGTCGCAGCTCATATCATTAAGAGGCTTGGCTGTCTTCAGGCAGTCGCTCAGATTTTTTTGCCTTATTACCAATCTGCCTTTCTTAGCAAAGGTCATGAAATGGACAGGGGACGTCTCATCTTCCTTATAATCCACTGTTTGAAATATTTCAATTAAGCTTCAGATCAGGCCCCAGAACTGAGGCTGTTTTAACGAGGAGAAGTAATGACCTTCTGTTGCAGGTGGTTTCTGGCACACCATCAGTTTTAATTCTTCTTGATCTTTCTGCACCCTTTGATAGCCGGGATCAAGGGTTCTCTTTATATGCTTCAAGCGCACTGGAGGACTTTCAGGGACTCCACTGACATGGTTTTCATCCCTGCAGTCTTAGCTGAGCTGGTTGTCACCAGCAAGTTCTCCACGCTTGTTCAATTTATCAAAGATTAAAAGACAGCTGAAAAGATAGGGCCCATGTTCTAAACTGTGAGTGTCTGCATGTGTTCCCAAAGCAAGTGAACATCAGGCAGATTCCTCGGAGACAGTAGGGTAACCCCTTTGATGCCTGCTCCCCAGGAGGAAGGAAGCCTCAGAGGACATGAGAGCAGCCGTGTGGGCATGGTGGGTTTAATGGGGTGCACACCAGGTGTGGGTGAATGTGAGTGCGTGTGTGCGCGCGCGCGTGTGAGTGCAGGTGTGTCCGGAATCGAGACTTTTGAAAGCTGCACTGGTTTCACATGGGAGGGTCCTGGCACTTCTGAAATTTCACTTCCTTAACAAAGACACGGATATTTTAAGGAAAGTAATCCTTTTGAAAAGGATTTATCCCATTTCTCATCCTGGATATAAGACAGGAAGGACAGATAAAACACCTACTTTCCTTCCAGTACTGAAGAATTTCACTCATTTTACTTATTCTTTAACAATTCTTGAGCCCTCCTGTGTGCCAAGCTCACTGTCGGGCTATCACTGAGGGGGTAGCCATGAATGACACAAATGGTCTCTGTCTCCAGGAGTGTATGGTCTGTTCTGAAAGACTTATATTCAAAAACAATTATGCAAATAATTGTTTACAGAAAAATGTGAATGCCGTGCAGGTTCCTATGGGCAAGTGTGTGAGAGGAGCCAGCCCAGTCTGAACAGTCACATTTTTGTGCATGTTCGGGGGGAAGAGCAAGGTTGTCAGCTGGCACTGTGGTGCTGAGGCAGGGCTTGGAAGAAAACTGAAGGCATCTTCACCAAGACCAGGATATTAGCAGGTGCTTGTGGGCCTGGATGTCAGCAACAAACACCCTCATGAACCTTCAACATTTATTCCAAGAAATCACAGTTAAATATCTGTGCACTTTTTAAAAAACCACTCTATTGAGGTAAAATTGACATGTAAAAGCCTGTACACAGTATATACAACTCAATGAGTTTGGGGATAAGTAGATACCTGTGAAATCATCACCACCATGAAGGCCGTAGATTCATCCATCACCTCCTAAAATTTCCTCCTGCTCCTATTACTAGTAGTAGTAGTAGTAGTAGTAACAGTAGTAGTAATAGTATTGTTCTTAGTATTTTGTCTGCGGGTGGCAAGAACACCTACCATAAGATCTACCC
Source organism: Grampus griseus (assembly GCF_964374135.1). Taxonomy (NCBI): domain Eukaryota; kingdom Metazoa; phylum Chordata; class Mammalia; order Artiodactyla; family Delphinidae; genus Grampus; species Grampus griseus. The sequence continues at coordinate 107,020,872 of NC_139017.1, forward strand.
TCTTGGGACTTCCCTGGTGGTGCAGTGGTTAAGAATCCGCCTGTCAATGCAGGGGACACGGGTTCGAGCCCTGGTCCGGGAAGATCCCACATGCCTCGGAGCAACAAAGCCCGTGCGCCACAACAACTGAGCCTGAATGCTGCGACTGCTGAAGCCCGCACACCTAGAGGCCGTGCTCCACAGCAAAGAGTAGACCCTGCTCACCGCAACTAGCCCGCGCACAGCAACAAAGACCCAACACAGCCAAACATAAATAAATAAAATAAATACACTTATGAAAAAAAAAACTAAAAAAAGAAAAAACAAAAGATCTACCCTCTTAGCAGTGTTCAGTCTACAATACAGTATTGCTAGCTATGGGTGTTATGCTGTATAGCAGGTCTCCAGCAATTACTGGTCTTGCGTAACTGAAACTTTGGACCCTTTGATTGTCACCTTCTTGTGGCTCCCACCCCCCAGCCCCTGATAACCACCGTCCTCTCTCTGCTTCTGTGAATTTGGCTATTTTAGTGTCCACCTCTAAGGGAGCTCATATACACTTCTGTGACCTGCAAGATGGGACAGCCTAGAGGCTAAATGCTCAGGCTTTGGATCCCGCCAGGACACTGGGAATGGATCATTTGAAAGAAATGGCTCCCCAGGCCTTTTCACTCCTTAAGCTGTTCTCACTTGCAACCAGCCTGTTTATCAGGAAGGGTATCAGAAAGTACTGTGTGCTTTACTGCCGTTAGACGGCACTGGCATCGAATTGAAAAAGCCTTAAAAATGGCCATCAATCATTTGCTATACGTAGCAGTGATCTATATTGATACGGCTCCAGCTGCCACCTGAAATGGTTTGTCTTTCATTTTATCCTTTATATGAGGGTTATTACAGTGCATGCCACTTACAACAGACATGGTTATTATGGACAATTGGTTATAGTGGACAAAAACTGATTTCCCAAACCAAACATATTAAATCCAATACATTTTTCATAGGTTATAACCGACAGAAAACTTGGTTTCGGCTGACATTTTCCGGGGACTTTAATGACATTACTATAGGACTCCAAAGAGGGAAAGGAAGGATGGCAGGTATCAAAATGAGGCCAGGGGACACCAGAGGTTTCATTTCTGACATAATAATTATCCAGGGTGGGAAGCTATTTTGGAGTTAACCCCCAGAGTGCCCCTGCTCAGGTGGCCAGGTGTCCATTAGCAATTTCTCCGCACACCACCACTCCAGCCACGGGTCTCCAGTCGCTGTGGGTGGGATAAAGCCCAGGGAATGCACAGCCTGCCCAACGCAGGCTGCCTTCTGGAAAACAACTGGGCCACAGCTAGTCATGTGTTATCCATGAAGGTCACTCAGCCAATGAGCACTTTCTTCTTAACATACTCAGGTCATCAGACTCCCTTAAAAGAGTATTTAGGGCTTCCCTGGTGGCGCAGTGGTTGAGAGTCCGCCTGCTGATGCAGGGGACACGGGTTCGTGCCCCGGTCCGGGAAGATCCCGCATGCCGCGGAGCGGCTGGGCCTGTGAGCCGTGGCCGCTGAGCCTGCGCGTCCGGAGCCTGTGTTCAGCAACGGGAGAGGCCACAACAGTGAGAGGCCCGCGTACCGCAAAAAAAAAAAAAAGAGTGTATAAAGAGTTCAGCAGTGGCAGAAAGATAAACGTAATGGCCTTAAATTCTGTTTCTCCCTAAACCTAAGAGGAAGGTGCGTGGAAAACACCATCAGACTGTGCCATGCCACAGCTCAGCACACATGGGCAGTGAGCTCTCCTGTCTGGGAATCTTTGCTGGCTCCTCAGAGATTTGGGCTAAAGATGAGCAAAGTGTACTAGTTAGTTATCAGAACACAAGGTAACTCCCATTCTGCAATGCATCTGCTCACCTTTGACCCAAAGCCCACTCTTATGCCCTTTCTGCTCTCCCCCTGTACGAGGGAGAAAATGAGGTTTAGCATTCATAGGTGGAATAGATAAAAATGACTTACACTTTGGTGCCTCAGAACGCAGATGCTTCAAGCAGCGTAAGCTTTGGAGTCAATCAAATTTGTGTTGGAATCTTTCCTCTCCCCCTTATTACCACGTCACCTTAAGCAAGTTTCTCAGCCTCGCTGAGCCTCATTTCCTCTTCTGAAAATTGAGTGGTCATACCTATGTCACAGGATATGAGGCTACTCTGAAGTATCGTATATGACGGCATCTAGGAAATTCTGGCACAGAGTTGGCCCACAGGAGTATTTGGTGCCCCTCTTCTGTCCTCTCCTAGCACCCTCCCTGCATTCCTCTAGTTTATCCTGTGCGGTCCCTTGTGTCCTTGTCTCTCTACCCACCCCCACTCTCACCACAGCTTCTGAAAGGACTAAGACCTTATTCATCTTGGTGTCCCTGGTGCCAGGGGCAGAGCAGTGCCTGTGAAAGTTTGTTGAATGAACATATGGATGTTAGTTTCCTTTCCCACTGAGGTTCCTTCCCTCAGAGGTGGTTAAGATCTCTGATTCAGGGATTCTGTCTTTAGGGTTTTCCCTCCAGGACTTTGAACATGACATTTCTCCCCCTCCCCCGCAAAAAAAAAAAAAAAAAAAAAGTGACGGACTACCTCTCTGTTCTGAATTCTTCCTGTTGCTCTATTCTCCCTCTCCTGCTCCTCCTGGAGGAGACTGGCCATTGGTCTCCCCAGGAATTTCAGCCCTTTTCAAGTTTAAACTCCCTACTTGTCCCTGTCTGGATCACCCTGGCCCTGCTCATCAGAAGTGAGGGGGAGGCCCTGTGAACACAGTGCAGCATCACAGAAAGAACGTGTACCAGGATGCAGAGCACCAGGCCCAATCCTGAGACCTGTGTCCTTAGTCCATTGACTTAAGTTCCTCAACTTCATTTCCTTATCTGTAAAATGCCCTTCTCTCCCTACTGAGTCTGTGGGATCCAGTAACACATGGGAAACTACTTTGAAAGCTGCAGAACACTAGACAAGGACCTTTACACAAAATTACACTTACCCTTTAAGGGTGTTATTTGAATCCTTCACCTCTCAAGTGACTCTTAGACCAAATGAGCTATCAAGATCATTCTTATAGGATTGAAATCTGCAGAGTGGAGTGCCAGTTCCTCATTACCAGAGCCTGGCACCTCTGCTTAGGCCCACCACCTGGGACCACATACGCAGACGGCCGTAGATATCACAAGTTCCGTCTCAGAAAAGACATAGCCAGACACGCTCCTCTGACCATCCAGTTCTACCTCTTCTGCATCAACACATTCAACAAAAGGACTTCCTTAAATTATCTGCAGGAGGTTCGTGCCCCAGGGAAAGACATTACTTGGGCCATCGCTAGAGAGGTGCTGCTCTAACATCTCCCCCACCCTTACCCTTCCTCTTCTTCCCCCTTCTCCCACCCTCGTCTCCAGAGCCCCTACCACTCACCACAGCTCTGAAAGTCAGCAGAGACAAGAAGTCATCAGTTGAAAACTATCATTTACCTCTCTTTCAACATCAGTTGTTAAACATGAAATTTAAACATTTCCTTAGGTCGGTCACTATTAAAATTTTTTCAGTTTGTGTGAGTTTTGCAAACACATTCCAAACAAATGTCAGTACTGAATCCTTAGATATATTCACTGGCCCTTCCTGCTTCTGTGGCTTTTCTCATGGGAAGCAGGAGAACAATTAAAAGTGAAGGAGGGCTCTGTTGACAGTTCTAGGTTCTAATCCCAGCTCTGCTCCTCACTTGCTGGGTAAACTTGGGCAAGTTACATACCTCTCTGTGCCTTGGTTTCCTCATCTGTAAAATGGGAATAATAATAATAACAGTACCCTCTTCAAAGGGCTGCTTTGATGATTAAAAGACTTAATCCATGTAAAACACTTAGCAAAGTGACTGGCACACACTAAATGCTTAATAAAAGTTAATTATTGTTATGATTTGCATTTGGGGAAAAATAATCATTCTTCATTGGGTCCTGGTGAAAATTAAATGAGTTGGATGCATATGAAGTGCTTACCATAGTTCCTGGCAAAAAGTAAGTGTTCAGTAAATGTAAGCCCCTGTCTGGAATGCCTTGCCCCCAACTCTGTCTATCAGATTCCTCCTTAACCCATGACCCAACCTGAGCCCCACCCTCCCCTTCCATGAAGCCTTTCTTGATTAGCCCAGCAGCAAGAGAGCTTGCTTTCTCCTGACTTCACCATTCACACATGGAATTTATTATCCTCTGTCAAGTAACATAATATTTGTGCACACACCATCTCTCCAATCTAACTAGAAACTCAGAGAAGACTGGCTGTGGATTAAAATTATATGACCCTTGACCATCATAAGTCCTCGATAGATATGGGTGGATTTATTAAATAAATGAAAGAATGTTCTGATGAAACCGTGAATTTAGTAATTTAATGAAAAGATAATACTTAAAGGTGGAACTTTTTTGATTCATTTCTTTCGAGCCTCTGTCCATTTGGGTGGTCGTAATCTCCTTCCCTTTGGGCTGGATAGCATGAGGCATCTCAGCCTAAATCATTTTTGAAGCAAGGCAGAGAACAAACAAGTTTAAGGGATCTGTCCTTCTTAGCTTAGGACGTGGAAGCTTTAGCACAAAAAGATTTATTTAGGGTGAGAGTAAAAGAAAAAATCAGAAAGTTCTTTCTTCTGGTGAATGAGGAGAAACTGACCATAGGTCTCAACGCTTGGGCTTATAAAAGTACTCCTTCAGCAAGTTAACTCTTCGTTTAGGGGGAAGCTAACTGTTCTGTTCTGTCTTCATTTGCAAGCTGCTCTTTGCTAGTGGGAGGGTGCGGGCCCACAGCTGGTTTGTGAATCAGTCAGAACCTTTGGTTTGGGGTGTGCCTCTTGCCAACCTGGCCCATTGAGGCCTTTCTTGGCCATGCCATGGGCAGCAGAAGGATACCACCAAAGCTCAGATCAATTTAGTTCATGACAGTAATTCTGGTCCAAAGTTTGGGGGAGAATGGGCTTGAGTGAGGCTATTGGCTGAAACCAAGATTAGGATTATCCATGGATTTCACTTAGCCCCAATTATCTCTTATTTTTCCTTTCTCTCTCACACATACCTTCCCCTGCAGTTACTCTGGAAAACTGAGAATTTGTAGTCCATTTGTATCCTTTGGAACTGGATTACCTTGAGCATTTTCCATGACAAACTGGTGACCTTTCTGGGACCCCACCTGTCCAGATGGAACCTTCTAAGAAGGAAGCCCAGGAGATGGGATTCTGATCTAGGTTTTTTTTTGAGGCACTTGTAAGATCTGCCCTCTAGGGAATTCCCTGTGCTTTGAGTTCAAAGAGGTAATGTATTTACATTTGGTGTTTTTATTTTGTGTGAGCATCTTGTACACAGTAGCCGCTCACACATCACTCCTAAATGTTTGATGAATGAACAAATGATTGTTCCCCCTAAACAGATCAGTTACAAGTCTTTTCAAAACACAGGGGCTGTGTTCTGGTTCAATTATTACTTATTCCCCTGCACTCAGACCGAGCTCAGCCCTCATAAAGCCTCATTTCATGAGTGGAACAAACAGGAGATGGGATTAATCACTAGTTACAGCCCTCTCTGTCTAGTGCACCCAAGACCCACAGGGCCACCCAGTCTAGCTAAAACCCCTGTGCTCAAGGCCAACCTTCAACCACCTCCAAATGCTACTGTGCTGCCCTGGGACATAGGTGTCAGCTGCAGTGGGCAGAGGTGTAGGGAAACTGAGGCAGAGACGGAAACTTCCTTTGCTTTCCTCTTCCCTCTTAAGTATTGGACCATGTTGTCTCCCAACTAGCTGTTAACTGCTCCACCTTCTGCCAAAGGTCTGGCCCAGGAATTCAAGACCCGGACTTTCCCATGCAAATTCCCTGGGGCCTCAGCACAGACGCCTCTGCCCACCCAGGAGGCTGGAAAGGCAGTCATCGTTACTTAGTGAGACAGACCACCCTATTCAGTTTTGCCATTTGAAGGGCATGTGAATGAGCTGCCCTCATCCAGTTATATTTACTGACTTATTAACCCATTATTTAAGTGTTCCATAATTTAAAAACTTCCTTGCTTTGTAAGTGGTAAGAATTTCCAGTTAAAACACTCATTGTAATCCGAACACCCACTCTGTTCCTAATTAGCTCTGTAATTAAATTACCAATTAAAGAGAGCAGAAAAAACCCTTCATTGGATAAAGCAAAATGTCCTGAATTATGATATTGTATCCTCGATGAACAGAAGCAGAAATATATATACATACACACTCACACACAAGAAATTAAATATATATACCCATCTATAAATGTCATCTTTTCATAGACTTTTCTGTACCAGAGCTTCACACTCAGCTCCACGCCAAAGTTGTGACTCTTCTTGGTTTTTTTAAGAGGGTGGGTGGGAGAGAAGAGGGACGAAGCTAGACAACTTTATTGGTTTATACTTGCCTCGTGAAAATAATGATATTGATCAAATTTATAGGGCCTGATTCAAAAGGGAATTGTTCAAGCTACTTCCAAACGAGAGCAAAAAAAAAAAAAGTCACCTAAGATGTAACGCTATCATCTAAAGGGCTAACTTTTGCTACCTAGTAACCCTGCTTTCTCTCACCCAAAGGCAGTTAGGATGGTCTATAAGATACAGGAGTGATTTAGAGGAGTCCCTAGATATTACGCCTTAGTGGGGACCTAGGGTTGGGCTCTATAAAGCTTCATGTGCCTTTCATATTTTCCTAATGCATAACATAAGAGAGGGAATAAAAACAACTATGAACAGGAAGGAAAGAAACTTTCTCCTTTTTTTTTTTTCTGTATTTACATTTTACAAAATTTACTATTTTTCCCTGAGGGTGCAGAATCACTAGTGTGTTAATTAAGTTCACAACTGCACACACCAAGTCAGGAAATACCAAAAAAAAAAAAAAAAAAAGGCTTCTTGCAGCAAAACTGAGTTGGTGCTCGGGTTGCCCATGGCATATAATGAAGTTAGACACTGCCCTACTGTTCAAGCGTTCCAGATTCTGAACGTGCCAAATACACCACTTCTTAATTATTGGGGAGTTTAATTCATTTGCCGCCTCTCCGAAGCCTCCCTCTGCCCACTGCCTCTGCCAGGTTACCCTGCATATCTGTGCATTTCGGTGCACTATTTTTTAAGTCTTGAAGCTACATTTTGTGTTGTATACTTCAATCGGGGAGAAAGGAATTTAGCACAAACATTCCAAAGGAAATTCTAGTAGGGCGATGAAACTTAGTGTGGAAATTTTTATCTCAAAGGGGACATGGGTTTGGGAAAGTTCTTATTAAGCAGCAATTTTCCAGGGACTAAAACTGAACTCTTGTCGCTGCTACTGTAAGCATAATAAGAGCCATATTTGTAAATATCCTTTGTATATCTATTCATTTGTAATTTTGAACGAGTCCTAGAAATTGAATCTGACACTTGCTACTTTAAGGTTGGTGCATAACAGATCACAAACACAAATGATTGCCCTTCTTCCCTTTAAAAAACAAAACAAAACACCTTCCTGGTATGTCCTGGCATTTTCCTGATGAAAACTCTAAAAAGCCCAGAAGAGGATATGGAAGAACCACGCCTCTGTGGTTTGTAGCTGAAACTCAGACACAATTTCTAGTGGCCGGCACTTTCCTCCTCTCAGTTCTCAGAAGTGATGGCGGATTGTGACTTCCATTTTACAAATGAGGAACCTTCAACTATCAGTGGCTTCCATAAACAGTCACAGAAAATGATGTGCTGTCAGGCCATGCCGGAAGATAAGAGCAAAATCAAGATCTAAACCCTTAAACTTGATCATCTTGACTCTGAGAAACTCATTAAAGCCATTCGGGCAGAGTTTGCTCAAGTTTTAGAAAGTCAGCCTCTCGTCACATCGGAGAGATGGTACATCTCCCAGAGCATGTGATGTTCTGTTTTTGGCTGAGAAAGCTGTCCCCTATATCACACAGCTCTGCAGCAGGACCTTTTTCTACTAAACACGCTCGCTTCCCACATGAGCTGCCATATGTCTTAGCCTTCATAAGAAGTTGGGTGTGAATCCATTTTTATTTTAGCAAGGACTCTGATTCTGTTCGTCATTAATCTTCCCCCTTTGTCTCATCCCTCATCTCCTGCCAAATGACTTTTCAAGTACTCACTGAACTTATTTTAAAGGACAAAGCCTTCGTATACTCCCTCTGTGAAGAGATGCCATGAGACATGGAGAAAATGGCTGGAGGACTTTTTTTGGTTAGTGAAGGATTTGTGGACAGGCTTTCACGTTTTAGAAAATGCCTTTCACTAAAGGGAATCCATTAAAGAAATGCAGGGAAGTTTACTCCTGTGGTCTCTAAGTGGACATACATACTTAGATTCTCAAACTTTAGCACGCTTATAGAATCTTGGGCAATGTGTTCAAAATGCAAAACGCTGGACCCCATTCCTCTCTGGTCCAGTAATTCCCGGGGCCCAGGAACCTATATTTTTGAAAACTCTCCAGGTAACCCTGACGCAGGTGGTCCCTGGACCACACCTTGGAAAACACTGACCCAGTGGATGTTTACCCACATCTCAAAGATAATTTGCAGCCTTGTCTCAGGCAGGGCCTGGCTTCAGGATATTGGAATGTTAAGAGGTCAGGGCCGAAGGGCTTGGGCTGAGACAAGGGGGCCTGAGATGTCAAAGGTCACCAGTCCACTTCTTTTCTGAGTCTAACAAGTAACTTAGGTTTTCTTGTTTCCTGAGTTCCAAACTCACCCATTAGCAAAATAAAGAGTGGCCTGTTCAAATTCTTTCTGTGAATCCTTCTCTGGGTTCCTTAGAGCAAAAGGCCTGTGTTCTCCCAGGAGCTGGCGTTGCTCTTTGTATAGCCGTGTTTTCTTCTTCGCCTCAACTGTCAGGACTCAGCCTACACAAAGCAGTTTTCGCGTTCTAAATCACATTTTTCTTGTGTACCATAACTAATCTGGACTTGAAAATCAAAATGGGAAGCACAACATGTGATCTGAATGCAATTTTTTCCAACAACTGGATCTCTTAATATTTAGTTTTCCTTAAGTTTTGTCTTAATGACCTAAGACACGGATCCACAAGGATTACACTCTTTCTGCCCCACTCAATTCACACAACGTAGAATTCACGTAACCTGGCTTGAATTTTTTCATATAAATAATTAATTCTACATTTAAAAACACGTTAAGATGTTTTATTTCTTAATCAGCTAATTTGACTGGGAAACAAAGATGCCTTTTATACACATTTTCTTTGAGTCGTGTTACTGTAGTAAAAGTTCCCCGCAAGATTTGGCCTTCGCTCACGAGTTTCGCGGCTGCCAATTAGTTTCCAGAGTTGCTATTTTACAAAAATGCTTCTCACTTTTAAAAAATGTAATTGAATGTCTGTTCATCACAGAGTTTCTTGTGTTCAAGCCCAAGGTGTTAAACATTTTTCAGGTTGACTTGGGTCAGCTTTGAAAGATTTCAGACAGTGAAACTTGAGAAGGGACCGTATGCTATAGCGCGTCCCTCACATTCTGTTAAGTATTAAGTGGATATTTAAATGGACTTGTTGCACCGCAAGACTGCCTTAAAGTGAGCCATATAGTTTACAAGACCATTAATTAAAGGAGAGGATTGCATGGGATGCACATGTATTTTCATAATCACTCACATTGGCCCATAGTAGCCCTTTAATTTTCAGACTAATTAAAGTAAGCGGCTGAACTGCAAACGGTGGTGGGCTGTGTCCCTTCACGGACGCTGACACTGATAGACGCAGAATGGCACATTTCTCTTTCTTAAAGGAAGGAAAAAGAGAGGGAGAAGAAAGAATTCGCCTGAGCGGACCTGACTCCATTCCATTCATGGCTCCCTATTTGTTCCATTCCTGGATCAAGTTTTTCATTTAGCAAGGCTGCATTTTGGGGGAGTTTTCCACCCCATCTGTTTGGGGCCAGAGTGGACCCCACCTGCTGGTGCCATTGATTTTTGAATTAACTGGGCTTTATTTCAGCACAATAGAGTGATTGTTGAGCTGCTTTTAAGCACTAGGATTCTTGGAATCTGATGGGCAAAAAAATAAATCAGAGTGCAACGTGCAGCCCTCTCGGCTGCTAATTGCATTTGACCCATTATCCTCCTCGGCCCTGGTTCAGACCCTGATACAGCTGACTTGGAGTTTGAAATGGAAATGGAAGGGCTGCTTTTGCAGGTCATCACACTGCAGAAGGTCCCTTCCTGGAACACCCTCCGAGGCCTGGAAAAGAGAAGAAACAGATACGAGCAATTATCCCTGGATTGTGCCATTGCTGGCCTTGGGGGCCAGCGGACACCACAGCGCGCCACCGGGGTGTGGAGTGGGGACTGAGCAGCCCTGCAGGTGTGAGAGGTGCCAACCACCCATGTGTTCACCACCCTCACGGAGATGGGGCTGAGGGGAACCTCCTCTCCTGCCTCCCATACCCCAGCCTCAAAAAGCACGTCGCGGGCTTCCCTGGTGGCGCAGTGGTTGAGAGTCCGCCTACCGATGCAGGGAACACGGGTTCGTGCCCCTGTCAGGGAGGATCCCACGTGCCGCGGAGCGGCTGGGACCGTGAGCCATGGCCGCTGAGCCTGCGCGTCCAGAGCCGGTGCTCCGCAACGGGAGAGGCCACAGCAGTGAGAGGCCCGCGTACCGCAAAGAAAAAAAGAAAAAAAAAAGCACGTCGCATTTGGCTTAGAGTTAGCCATTCTCTTCCTGCCTCTCCAGCTTCATCCTCGCCGTGGTGGCTATGCCTTGCCACCCAGCAAGCCTCTTTGAAAAGAGCACGGGGTTCATAAAGCTCTTCTCTTTACAAAGAAAAGCTCCTCCGTTCCAGAGAAGCTCATCCAAAAGCAACAGCTCACACCGCTCAGCAGCCTGGGTCTAACTCAGGATGTGAGTGTTCAACCTTTGCTCCTCTCCCCTGGAGGCACAGCTCTCTCCCTGAGAGGCAGCGATCCTGAGTTGATTCAACAGTGACTTTCCAGGCCCTGGGAAGGGAGAGGAGTGGGGAGCACCATAGGGAAAAGGGTGATTCCCAAGTCGGGAGGGGTGTTGGGAGCTCAGAGGAAATTACAGCTGGGACGAGGAAGTGGGTCCAATCCCCAGCTCTCCAGGCTGGAAGGAAAACTGGCCCTGAAAAGGCAGGGGATGCAGGGCCTAGGGAGCAGGGCCGCTGACATCAGAGCCACCTGTGCAGGACTGGCCCCAGCGCTGGCATCTGCAGTAGCCCTGGGAGCTGCAGCCAGGCAGCAGTCTAGAAACGGGTTTCCTTCAATGTGATGGCCATGTGCAAATCCCAGCTTTGCTACTTACTTACTGTGTGAGATTGGCCAAGTGACACCATCCTTCTGCCTCAGTTTACCAAATGCTCAAACAGAGGCAGTATTAATAGCAGTAATAATTCCCCATGATAGTGTTGTGAGGAATTCAGAGCGAAAGCTGGTACAGAGGAAGTGTTTGGTAAGTTCCAAGTAGTGTGATCATTAGAACCAAGGTTGAGCCTTACCTTGTTTGCTGAGGGAAGGTCAGGGGAGCACAGAGGTTCAATCTGCAGGGTCAAGGCAGCACCCTTCTAGGGAGCCTGGCTTCCAGCAGGCTGAGCTCCTGGCTTGAGGGAGCTCTCGACCCGGTGGAGGGGACGGACGAGGCAGCTGCACCTGTAAGAGAGCAAAGGCACTGCGTGTTACACCCTCAAAGCCCCATCGTCCTTCTCTCTGTTCCTCCACGCAGAGCTCTCTGCTCTGTGCATCGCCTGCTCCGTGCCAAGGCGACAGAGCCACAGAGCATCCAGGGCAGGCTGGGGAGGGTGCCCTGTCCACCACTGAATTTGACCTCTCCCCAGAGATTGAGAGTCCAACCTAATCTTGTTATTTGCTGGATTTGACCCCGGTTATTTTTCTCGGTGGGAAATCAGAAGATGATAATTTTGAGAGACTTTAATCATAGCTCCCACATGTATTAAAAGGCACGTATTCAATAAAAGCCCCTGACTTTAGAAGTACTGCAAGAATCATCCCACCCATGTTCTCAGCTCAGAGATGGAGAGATGTACTGTGTTTGGGGCCAGGTCTACACTGCACCTGGATCCCTATATTGCCAGTAAATAGAAGCACATGGAGTTATTAATTAGCATTTATGAGCTCATTAGTATTCATAAGTAATGTCAACACAAGATGATGAACTAAGCTGGATTGTTTGGGAAAGGGAGATGAGGGAGAAAACTTCTCCCTCCACTTGGATTCATATAAATGTTACTTCCCTGGAATCGATCCCCACCTAGGAGTCAGCAGAAATAAACACAAAATACACAGGGCAAGACAGTAAATTCCCTGTATATGAGGGTGGCCTTTTAAGAGTTTCTGGTTCCTATTACTAATCTACTTCATATTGAATGGATTTGAGACTCAGTTTAAAGAAAACATACAGTAGCAACATTGCCATCCAGGGTGGCCATATGTGATTCTTTTTCATGAACTTTTCAAGGTGAAAGGAAACTCAGAGATCATTGCAACATCAGGTAAAGAAACCCAGGTCCTAAAATTGGTAGCTGAACTGGGTCTGGACACTCCACATCTCTACCTATTTTTCTATAATTCAAAAATGGATAAAACTGGTCTGTCAGATTTGGCGCTAAAAAAAATCCATCTGGGTCCAATGTCATCACTATGTTTAAACTGTCCTTCTCTCCACCCAGAAGGCATGCTTCTTTCATTCTAATGTCTTTTGGGAACCAAGAAGCACTCACGTTCCCTTTCAGTCAATCTTTCAGCCCAGTCAACAAGCGTCAATGGTAGCTGATGTCTTTGGTCCCTTCTGGGCAAGGCAACCAAGTGAATCACTGTGGGAAACACCCGGCTTCTATTAGAAACAGGATGGAAATTATACTGGGATTAAAGGGTCCAATTTACTAGGGACTGAAAGGGGACTGAAAGGGGCTTTTACAGGGGAGAGTGTAGCAATTGGGTGAAGGAGGGAACAGAGACATGGTTGGAAACCTAGAGACCCCTAGAGGACTTTCAACTAACTCTCAGTTCTTCCAGCCATTTGGAACTTTGACCATTTTTATGCAGATCTACAACACTTGAATTAAATCTAACAGTAGATTTAATAGGTTAAGAAGAAACCACTTTGTAAAGCTTCCCCCATATTCAATTCATACCAGGTGCTTTGCTCACAAAAAGCTCCTCACAAGAGGATGGTTTTGGTTGCAGCCTCACGATTTACTGTCGTCTTATCCAATATTAGCTATATCAAAGTGCTATCTAATTTCTAAAGGGTACTCGTACTTCTCAGCTATGATGGCTGATTTCAAACTTGATTTTCCAAAGCAGACCGTCTAAGCCTCTGTGTGCAGTGTGTAGGTTGACACTTTGGGCTATGTTGGAACAAATTTGGTGTTAGATCTATGCGGACTAGATGGGAAATGAGGGAAGACCAAGTACTGACCCAGGATACGAACTGTTCCGTTAGTAGAGGTTTTATGGATCCCTAATTTGGAACAGCTGGTCCAAGTGGGACATCCTAGTGACATAATTTTTCAATAATACCACATTTTTGCAAACAAGTAGTTTTTCATGCTGGTAGACTGGCTGTATTTCTTAAACTCATTGTTGATTATTCCAATCCATCATTTTGTGTTCTGTATGGTTATTAGTGAATAAAACCACCAAGAAGCCAAAGGTGACCTCTACCTCATATTTGAGTTCACCTACGGAGAACGCTGGATTCTACCTGGAATTCAGTGTTGACTTTTAACTTGGTCAGGAGCTTGTTGCCAAAGTAATTTACCTGTCTTCTTGTTTCCTAATCCATGATGGTCTTTCTTGACTTTTTTCCTTCTTGGCTTCTCGGTTCGTTACTGGATATAATAGTATCTGATTATTAGAGTTCATCACCTTCTTTAAGCTCCCATGGGATGCTGAAATCTTGGGTTTTGTGACTAGGATTGGGTTGCAGCCTCATGTGAGTTCTCTGTCTTCAGAATGATCATCAGTGAGTTTTACTGACTCAGCAAAGTAGCCCACACCAAGGCCTTTCCAAGCACCAACAATGTGAGGAGCTGCTGGATGGTTATCTCAAAGTACCAATGTTCTCCTGGAGCTCTGGACCTGTAATCAATCACTGACTTCCCCTGCCATGCCTTTGGGCATTGCTGTTTGAAATAAGTTAGAGAAAATGGGGCAGCTTCCAGCAATCTAGAACAGCTGAAAAGGCGTCAGCAACTTCACTGCTACAGACCCTACCAACGGAAAGTGATCTCAAGGAGGTCTTCTTAAAAGCCACTTTGAAAAGATAGGTTCCAATCTTCATAGCAGCATTATTTACAATTGCCAAGATATGGAAGCAACCTAAATGTCAATCAACAGATGACTGGATAAAGAAGATGTGGTATGTATAAGTATATGTATATGTATGTATATCTGGTACATGTATATATACATACCACATATGTATACATACCACATACGTATATATATATGTATGTATATGTGGTATGCGTATATATGTGGTATGTATATATGTGTGTGTGTATATATATCTCCAGTCATCTGTTGATGGACACATATATACACAACGTAATACTACTTAACCATAAAAAAAATGAAATTTTGCCATTTGCAGCAACATGGATGGACTTGGAGAGCATTATTCTAAGTGAGATAAGGCAGACAAAGACAAATACTCTATGATATCACTTATATGTGGAATCTAAAAAAATATAACAAACTAATGAACATAAAAAAGAAGCAGACACAGATATAGAGAACAAACTAGTAGTTGCCACGGGAGAGAGGATGGAGGAGGGGCTATAAAGGGTAAGGGATTAAAAGGTACAAGCTATTAGGTATAAAATAAGCTACAAGGATATAGTGTACAATTCAGGGACTATAGCCAATATTTTATAATAACTATAAATGGAGTATAATCTTTAAAAATTGTGAGTCACTCTATTGTACACCTGTTAACTTATATAGTACTGTACAGAAACAATACTTCTATAAAAATAAAAATAAATTTTAAAAAATAAAAACCACATTCACTAGTATCTGCCCAAACTGAAATCGGCTGTCAGAATAAAAGGCTTTTGTAAGGTGTCATACACGGTGACCAAAAGACACTCAAGCAGCTGCATTTCGGGGCAGCTGCAAGCAGGACACTGAAAAGACTGAAGGATGCATTAGAACCCCATCCTCCACTGAGACCCTGTCAATGACTCCATATCATTCACAGGATAAAGTTTATGTTGCTCAGCATGGAATATAAGAGCTTCCATTACCTGACCGCTGCTTTCCCTGACCTTGTTCTCTGGTGCTCCAGCAACATCCAGCCAAGCTATTTTTCATCTTTGCTCTGCCTGAAGTATTCTCCTACTGCACCCTGATATTCTTTCTCTTATTTTATAAGACTAAGCTCAAGCATCAGCTCCTCCTGGAAACTTTGCATTACTGTCCTTCCTCTCTGATCACCAAATTGGGTAAGACATTTTTCTTCTGTGCTCATCTCTACCACTCCAGTTACTGTAGTATTTATAATAGTTTGGTTACGTATCTTTTTCCTCCACTCGACTGTGAGTTTCTTAAGGGCAAGAGCTATGTTTTATTTTTCTTATTCATTTTCTTATCCCCTATATGAAGAACAAAGCTGAAGTAGAAATGTAATAAATGTTCAGTGGATGAATAATAGACTTTGAATAATATGAAAAGGCTATGAAGAGATGGTAAATACCATCCAAAAGCCCAACCTGGTGAATAAGAAATGGAAGCACTAATTTTGAGTTAAACACTCAAAGAAACTGAGCCCTTAAGAGTAGCAGTATCTACCCCACCAGCCCAGCCCCTACTACTGTAGCTGGAGCAAACTACATCTGCAGTCAGATTCAAGATTGTAACTGATATTATTATCTCCCTCTTTTAATGACCATTTTAGATTCTCTTTATCCTCAGGTAGCATCTCTACCAGTCTGGATGGCTTACCTGGTGAGTGACCCAGACCCTCATCCTTGAAGGATCTTCTCTTCTCAGGCCATGTCCACTTATCAACAAAATTGGGTAAGCGAATACCTAAAGATGCCCGAGTGGTTCACCTGGGTTGTAAACATAGGTTCCCCGGCCCCCATTGTGTAAGTACAGCCCTACCTCTTCTTGGTTAGGGTCAAATCCTGCCCTGAGATGGTGGTCTCTTGCACATGAAATCCAAAGTGCCCATCCCGTAGCCATAGCTTAGAGTTCAATGGGACTCTTACTGTGTCCCCTGATGTAAGCATTCTCTGTTTGGAAACCAAGATGTCTAACCCTGCAGAGCCCAGAGCTGTGGGGAAAAGGGAAGTACAAATTCCCCAAGTGGTTTATTGGGAGTAATGGAAAGCAGAGCCACACCTACTCTCACCCCTTGGTTCTTGGACACATGTGTTCTTCCTTCTGGGGCACAACTCCAAATGATGGTCGCTGATTTAGAGTGTACACTGTATCCTAGAGGATAGCGCCTGATCCTCACAGATACCATCCCCAAGCTGGTGCTACAGCTTCACCTTCAACAGGCCATTCAATAACTCCAGGAGACCAGCTTCTTCTGGGTGGTGCTCTATGAGACAGGGTGAGTAGAAGCCATGGTTCTGTGCCCTCTGGTGCACCTCCCTTGCCATAAAGTGTGTTGCTTGGTGTGACCTGATGTGATGTGGGATCCCTGTCAATGGATCAAATACTCTAAGCCCTCAGATGCAGATGGTGGTGCAAGCTGAGGCTCTGCAGGCAGTACAGGCAAACCCTGGGATATCACTTTCTCAAGTCAAAATAAATTGCTGCCCCTTCTAACAATGTAGCTAACTTACCACCGAGTGGCTGCTTGGTGATCTCCAAGGATAATGCCATATTGGGAATCATTCCCTATTACTGACAGATTGGACTTTTGGGAGCACCAATAGCTATATTAATTTGGTGAGTGGGAGCTGTGCTGTAGACACATGCATGGCCTCCAACCCTACCACCATGGCTACTCCATTTATGCATCCACTGTGCCAGCCCTGGGGTGATCGATGGCAATGGTTGGCTGATGTCAGCTTGCCTAGACATTTTATCTTCTCTGTTAGATGCTCTCTGGTGGATGTTAACCTGTTATACAAAAATCGTCATATTTCCTGCCCATTCCCACAGGAATCCCTCTTCCCAGACTTCCCTGTCTTCCAATCTTTTTCCTTCCAGCTCTTGATCATTCAGCCAAGCCATGTGCCATTTTGCACAAGAGTTTATCTATATTCTCTTTCCCCACATAGTGGATAAGCAGGTACAACATTTGAAACTACACTCATAGGGAGAATTTCCACTGATCGGTCACTTCAAGGTCACCCCTGAGTAGGGATCTAGTACAGCAGCAGTCCATTTTTAGCTTGCAGCCATGTACCAGGACGACACATTCATGAACTAAGCTCAGCTTCTTACATTCTCCATCAACTGGTCATAAGGGACCCTATGCAGCCACAGGTGTGCACTGAGGGAGAGGCAGTGCAATGGTGGCAGATGATGACATGGGGTCTGGGCCACCTGATCATGCAGTGTACCTGGCTCTGCTCATGTTCAATCCTACATGTACCCTTTCCATCTTGCAATGGATTACCTCTGGTCTCACCCACCCAACCTTATGACTTGTTGGATCTAACAGAAAATAGATCATAATGGACAGTTCTAGCCTCATAATCATTTGATAACTAATATGCAGGGTCCCAGGGCATACCAGGAGCTGCTCTTCCAAATGTGTATAGTCTATCCTCTGAGACCTGCCAGTGAACACAATTATTTTGGTGACATTTCTGACCTTATGTGATATTTCCACTTTGTCATGCCCATTTCTCTGGGCCTTTTCATCCTTTCTCCCACTGATTATCATGATAACTCATTTCTACTTCACTTTATGTAGACTATTACTTTCTTCAGGTGTCTGAGAGCCATCTTAACAGAATGTTAGCAGCATCCCAGGATCCTTGCCAGATGCCCTATATCCCAAGAGAGTGTTCCAATATTGATAAGTGCTCTCTTATATAACTTTATATTCCACCCACCTTGATTCAGTACTCCCAGAACACAGTCCCTTAAGTAGTGTCCGGAATCCTGGCAGCATCGTTGGCTAGATCCTGCAGTTCCTCCAGGTATAGGACCTTTCTTCCCCTAGCAAGCTCAGTACTTCCCCAGCTGGCAGTGTTGTGATTTCCCCTATTAATTAGTCTGGCTGCGAAGAGAGGGGACGTGGGGGCAGATCTTCAAGCGAGGGAGACACATTTGTCTTGCAAGGCAGAGGCCTATGCATCTTCTTCAAGCAAGAGAGGAGCAGTATTAGCCTTTAACAGAGAAGCATGGGCCCCTTCTGTGGGCCTGGAGGGTTCAGGGGAATCTGGAGACTTGAGATGCTCCAGTGCATCAACTCAGATGTCACTATCTCTTATCTCAAGGTCCTGTTCTTTCCTAATCAGAGCTCTGGGCTCGCATAGCACACCTGCCTAGATGAGCATTCAACCTTCCCTGGAACTCCGCTAATCTTATATCTTCAACTTTTTCTGCCCTCTAACTACAGGAGATGAGGCTCGCTTTATAGCCAATCAGTGAATTCTTCTGGTTTTCACACAGAGCCTTTAACTGCTAATTAATTACTCTTTTTTTTCCAAAGCACTGATTGCCCACAGCAATAGCTATCCAACGCCATTGTTCTTATAATTAATATTTCCCTGTATTTCTCAAATGGCTGATACATTCTCCCACTAGTGCATCTCCTTCCACGAACACACCAACCCAGGACCTCTGCTACCTTGTCCCAGGATGTATCACTGTCCCACCTACCCCCACAAATGGAATCCTCATTAGCGGTGGCCAGCAGGTGGTCAAGCTTCAGAATCCCATCTTAGCATCACCTTTCTTGGACCACTCCTGGTACCAACTGTTTAGGTTGGGTTCCCTGAGAATCAGACTTTGAATCAGAGATTTGTGTACAGGAAGTTTATTAGTGCATACTCTCGGGAATCACCATTTGCAAACGAGAAAGCAAAGGGAAGGAAATGGGATTGGGCCAAGGGAGAAGTCAAGCTATGATGCAGTCACAGCAAAGGCCTCAGCCAACCTCAGAGCTCTGAAGCTGGTTTGCACTTAGGAGTTGTCCCAAGTTGGGGTGAAATGGACACAACTTCATATCCCTTAAAACCAGTGTTCGAATGCAGGCTACTCCAGCAAAGGAGTGTGACACTGAGTGAAGAGACTTGCTTACGCAAAGGCAATTAGCAGAGGGCTGACAGGTGAGGGCTATCATCCGGCAGCACTCCTACCAACTGGAGGGGTAAGTCTTTCAATTCCATGAGGGATCTGGGTGGTACGGTGTAGTGACTACCACAGAACCCAGCTCTACCTCTTATGAACTGTATGATCTTGGGCAAGTCAGTCATGCTCTCTGGGCCTTTGTTTCCTGATCTGTAAAATGGGAATAACAATCATGCCTACCTTGCAGGGTTGTCATGAAGATTAAATGAAATACTAATGTAATGTACTTTAATACAGAGCCTGGTACCTCATAAATACTGTAGCTTCTTGTAGCTACAAGAAGCTTTGGGTTTATATGGGACGCTAAGACTAAACTACAGGGTAGAACAGGAAGAGTTGCTAGATTGTGGGCAATAGAAGTTTAGAAGAGGTGAAGATCAAGGAAACAAAAAAGAACAATTTCAGAGAGGATCTGGTCAATAGACACATGAAGTTTAGAAAGGTGCCACAGGAGGAGACAACTTCCAGATAAGATGTGACCAAGAGCAGAGGCCCAAGAAACCAACATGGCACTGGAAGTATGATGAGGAAGCCAGCCTTGTTCTTGCAGTTCTTCCTGCCCAGGGTGGATTGGAAGCAGGTGGGTTATGAAAGCTTAGAGATCCAGGCAGAAACATTTGCTCTGGAGACCCCAACAGATCATAGTACAGTTGGGCTCGGTAGTGGTATAAGGAGCATCCCTGAGGAATGAAACACCTTGGCAGGAGAGGGAGAGGGAGAAGGATGGAGGCCAGGAGGAGAGAGGGACGAGGAGAGACAGACACAAAGGAGAGAGACTTGTGGAGGAGAGAGAAGGCTGAGAACAAATTAGAATCAAAAGCCAATCCCGAGAGTGAAAGAGAAAACCAGAAATGAAGAAGAAATGTAGACTAGAGCTTTAAGAAAAGATGGTCTTTTAGAAGCTCCAATCCAAAGAGTTAGAGTATTGTAGAAAATAATAATAATTTAAAGCTAGGTCAACTGTGCTCCTTCCTTGGGAAACAATACAAATATATTTATTAAGAAGCCCAGTATTTTTTATATTATAAATAGCTCTGAATTAATGTCCCTTCCCCAAATGCCTACTTTTCCAACAGGTGCAGTATGACACCATCTGCCCAACAAAAGAATCTGAATGTCACTAACTTCATAGGAAAATATAATTGGCTGTTTAACACCCTAGTTTATTATGATGATATTTAATAATTTGTACTTACATAGCATGTAGGGGCATAAAATGAGTTATAAACGCTAACTCTCTAGCTCACAGTAGAAAGACAAGAAACATGGCACTCCCCTTTCAACAGATCCATTCATTCAACAAACTTTTATCGGGCTCCTACATGCCAGGCATTGTAATGATGCAGAAATCTGGCTACGTGGAGTTGGATTCATGCTCTCTGAGTGCCTGCCCCACCACACCCCCTCAGCAGAAATGAGAGCCTCCCAAGAGCTCTCATGGCTTATTCTCTCTGAAGTCTTAGGGCCCAGCACTGCACCTGGAAAGGGGGAGTTCTTCCATAAATGTGTACAGGTTTCTTAAAAATTGAATACCCAGCATTAGCTATAAGTCTAAGCTGTTATTAAAAACATAAACCCAGAAACTCGACTTCTGAGCCACTACTAACCACTGGACCTTTACTTCCTGTAGAAGCCCCCGTCTAGTGCTCTGTCTGTTCATTTAGACGGTAAAACTTCACTCATCCTCTGAACACTGTGAATTTTCACAATCCTTTACATTTACTGGGGACAAGGTCAAGGCTAAGGCTGGGCCCCATACTAACACTTGCCTTTTTCTTAAAGTTTTTGGCTTCTATGCAGATTTTCATATTGAGCAGAAAAATAGAATTCTACCTCTAGAGATCACTCAAGTCAATATTCTCTTGTTAGTCTGGGTTGGGTGTGGGATTTGGCAGTTCTGATTAATAACAAGGTCCGGACAGCTATCAAATGGCCAGCAGAAAATAGAAATAAATCGGACACTGGGCTTCTCTCTGACTCGGGCCACAGGATCTCAGTGTGGGAGGAAAGACCGCACTCCAGCAAGATTCTTCGCAGGTGTATGGTAATTTAACCCCACTCCCAAGGTCCAAAGCAAACCTATCCTGTGTCATACCAAAACCCTGGTGAACTGGAGAAAAAGATAAAGTCACACATTTGCGCCCAAATCTTGCACACCGTCTCCCTCTCCCCTACGCCAATGTGGGATAAAAAGCTGGATGGCTAACATCAGGAGGTGCTTTCTCTCAGAAGGAAGGCAATGCCATCAGCTGGCCCAGTCACGAGCACAGAATCTCTCCAAGTCTCAGGAGCCAAGTGGCACCAAAAGGTCCAGGAGCTCCTCCCCAGGAGCCCTTAGGACATCACCCTTAGGACACAGCAGAAGGTCCATTTTCGCAAATGTCAAAAACCAGGCCCTGGACACTCATTTGGCCAAAATACACGCTAACTAGGTTGCTGGCCGTTTCAATAGTACAGGTTATCATCTCTCTTTAACTTTTGCTCCCTACCTTTGCTCAGCGAATGACTGTATAAACCTACCGCTCTCTAAAGATCTTCAGATGATTACACACAAGCAGTGCATCTGAAGATGTCCTGAGAAATCAAAAGAAAAGGACTTGGCTTCTTTTATTCTTTGAAAAATAAGTCCTATAACACTTGGCTGAAATTTACAGGGAAAAAAAAGAATCTCAGAGTTTCTTTCTTCTGTGTTCCAAGGGAGGAGGGCAGCACAGTCTGTCTACGGCTGAGCCCACAGTTGCACAGGAAAGTTAATATTTCCAGGGCCCTGCGTGGGATACCTTTCCCAGAACTCATGTTCTCAGTGGGAAACTGAAATAGCGCGTGAGAGTTACTCTAAGTAGATTTAAATAATTAAATTCAAAAATTCTCAAACCACTTGCTGTTTCAAATTTATTTCTTTAATAACAACTCAGACTCAGCAACAGACCAGATTAAGGCTTCATTTATTCGAAATTTAAGGTATATCCAGCGCCCGGTGTTGTTTTTAAGTATTTAAGGGGAAATTCGTGCGTGGTGAAAATGAAGAGACTGCAACATTATAAATTCATTTCCTCTGTTAGAAGCAGGGTCGCGCCTGCCCGCTGCAGCTGTTTGGAAGGCAGGACCTCCAGGCTGGAGGGCGCACCCCGTGAGCAGACGACCCTTTGTCTCCCCACGAGGGGAGACGTGGCCGGACCCACACACTTCGCAAGAACTATTTCCTCAGTGGCGCCAGGCAGTTGGGCAGGATCATCTGGGGTGGTTTTCATGTGGCAAAGCAAAGCATCCTCTGGGATTCCAGGGCAACTTCTAAGGATCCACTTTCATCCGTGACCTCAAATCAGGCCTTGCACCAGGCCCCAAAGATGGGAGGCCACTGTGCCCCGGGCAGGGTTCGATGACCTCTGAAACCACCCGCCCTGATCCATCCAGCAAAGCCAGGAGCGACTCAGAAAACAGGTGTTACATCGCAGGTAACAGCCCCACGGTACTTACTATGCATGCTAACAATTTTACAAACAAGTGAGTTTCTTATACATTCATCGCCACCCCCAGGCATTCATATTCTTTTTAAGTACAGAAACCTTAATTAGATTTTGACCACAGACCCGGATTTGACTTACCCTGACAGGGTTTCCATTAGTGTAATCTGTGGGGGAATTCAGTGTTTTAACATCTGTGTGCCTGAGGCCTATCTCACATTTACTGCAAAACTCTGAAAAGCCTCCCTTGTATGGCTGTATGTTTCCTCACGCTCCCAATTTCACAGAAGTCATTTCAGCACCAAGCGGTAATTAGCAAAGGGATGGGCCTCAGCTGACATGAATGCAATTTATTGTTTTCCACGAGGCCCTGAACCAAGCAAACAAAGAACACAGCCTCCCTGTCTGGCATTTGATTAACTTGTATTGTGCCATGCACCTTACTGAAGGGAGATCTTGAAGAGAAATTCAGCAGTTTGTGTGTGGCAACACACAGGCTTTGGAAGAACATTTATTTCGGTTCAATTAGGCAACTTTTGTAGTACCTCAGCCTGTAATATAGGACAGCCACTTTTATAATTATCTTCCATATTAACTTTATCATCACCAGACTTTTGCATAAATGCAACCTTTCATCTTTAAAATGCCAACACTTCTTCAATTTTGGCAACCGTACAGCACTGCTAATTATTTGCTCATTATGTGTGGTTAACTGATGAATCATTAATAAATGAATGAATGGCTAATATATTTTTATGGTAATTGGAGATATAACTGATTGCAGACTTCCTTAGTTTCTCAAAGCGGCACTGAATGAGCAGTGGCTGCCTAATTGTTTACAGATGATATTTATGCCTCCACCCAGCGTTTCCCACATTTGTGGTTTATCACTGGCATATTCTCATCAGTCTGGGGTGGTGGCTCGCCGAGGACCAGTCTGGACAGAGGGGAGTGGGCAGCAGCACGACCGGGCTTCCTTTCTTGTGTTTCTGTCACCTCATTTGTTTCAGCTCAGCTGACATGTAACCACGTATGGGCCTCTTGGCCATTTTGCTAGCCATCTGAAGACTCCTCATGGACTCTTATTTGCTTAGGCATTGGCAAGGCCACAGCTAGAACACTGCTGTGGTTACCCCTACTCCAAAACTTATAACGAGTTGAATGCTGACACACAAACACGCACGCCATCCAACTGCCACTTGTCTTGCCTGGCGTATGCAAGGGAGCTGTGGCCAGTGGCCACCCAGCCTGGTGTCTCTGTGGTTGAGTAGCTAAAGGAGACTCTTTGCGAAGCTTGGAGTTCAATTTGCACCACTGACAGAAGTCCAGAAAATAAGATCAGCCAGAGATCCTTAATGCCATTCACTGACGTGCCATTCCATGGCTGGTTAATGGGTTTGGAAATAACTGCTGCATTAAAAAAATGATACCCGTCACACTGCAAATCAGTTATCACCTATAGGTTAATAACAAAGAGTCCGTATTTGTTGACAATTCTTATGAAAATGAAGGCTAGAATACTGGCCAAATATGGCTTGTTTAGCTACTTACGAACAGACGGAAGAGCAAGTTAAAAATGCAAAGGAGATTACCAATTCTTAATTATAATTATTTAACCAGGTGGGTAGTTTCTCTTAATGAACATTTCCATGAAAACAGAATAACTAATGACAGTCTTAAAGAAGCCTTTGTCTTTCCATGTACTAATGATCACATTTATAAATATGCAGCAAGGCCCCCGTGTACATTGCTAATGATAAGTAATTAAGCACCACGCGTGGGAAGCCAGTGAAAAGGGTCATGTTAATGCGAGAGGAAATTAAAAATGCAATAAAATAAGTTGCCTAGAAAAGATTAAATAAACTTCTGGCTTCTCCTCATTCCAGAAGGAAAAGAACGGTGGTTTCCCCACTCTCACAGTAAAGCCGTGTCAAGCCGTTCAACAGCTGGTTATAAAGTCAGGCAGTACAAGTGCTCAGTTTGCTTTCTGCCCACATCCCCGTTTGATCCTACGGGTTTGCAGGCAGAGGGCGTGGCTTCAAAGGGCACTTTGGGTCACTGGAAGAGAAGATGGACCCCTGGAAAAGGAAGCACTTGGCCAGAAAGGATGGATATTTGCCACTGGCAAATTAAACTGGACTTTGGTTGTTACTGTTGATGTACCGCTTGTTCATTAAACTACGTTGACCAACCTGTTTTTTTCTCATTTTCTAGAAGAAAAAGAGAGGACAAGATGAGTGCCTTGCCAGTACAGTAGAATAACCTCTGTCTCTCCTCACATGCTTCCTGACCAGGCAGCAAGCTCCTGGAAGGTGAGACCATGACTCTGTTACCAGACATTGCACAAGATACGGGTGAGTGCTTAGTAGATGCTGAGTGAACGAATGAAGGTTCAAATCAGATCAGCTCTAAACATCACTCCCAATCCAAGCAGCCCTGCCACCCAAACACTCGGGCTCAGTGGAAAGATCTGGGCCAGTTCCCTCTCTCGTTCAGGTACTAAGAAAGGCACCAGTTTTTAATTCCGTGTACCATCACCGAAAGGAACAGAAACGTGAGGCTTTAACAAAGGATTGGTCTTTGCAAAAAATCATAGAGTTGGCTGTAAGACTCTTGTTTGGGCATTGAATAGGAATCCCAGTATTTCTGTTAAGCATTAATGACACATAGACTGAATCAGTTGCCTTATTGGCAAAAGAAAAGGGACTTGTATTTAGATCTCCGAAGCTCTTTAATAAGGGCAGTTTTGATTCTTTTTTTAAAGTGTCTTAGTGAAGCTCTTAAACCACTGAAACATTTTTCTTTCAACATTTCAGACTCGATCTCAAGCCTCTCAAGGCTTCTCCAGCCCCTCACTCTTCTCTGAGGTTAATCCCTCAGTGAGGGGAATCGAATTTTCTGCAGCTGCATCTAGGGTTAACAAGAAGGCGAACTTGATCTGAGGAAAACAGCAGCAACAAACAAAAATTAAAGCTCGGTTGGACATTTGGGGTGGTTTTTCCTTTCTGGGTTTTTTTGTTTGTTTTCTTTTTTCTCTGTTTTTTTTTTTTTTCTTAAACAAGTTCTAAGAAATAAGGCAGAAAATCCGGGGCTTAGATCTTTCCGCCTTGTTCTAATATTCCTTCTGAATTCAAAGGAATCATTTCCTTTTACGTTAACATCTTCAACAAGGCCACACTTCTTTTGTTATCAGAGTGTTGTCATCTGCAAGCCCGCTTGACCCTCATAAAGGCAATTTAGTGCCTGACAGTGGAACAACTTGTGTGCGGGCCTAGATCTGCCTTACAAATAAGGGCTGTCAGGGAAACCTCTAGGGAGGAGGCGGCCGGCTCCAGGGACACCCAAGGTACATCTCTCCCAAACTTCTCCGCAGGCCTCGGGTTTCTGGAGGGCAGGCCTGTTCTCTCCTGCCGAGAAACTTCAGCCGGCGGCGGGGACACTGCGAGCTTATCCTGACCCCCAGTGGCCGGCCCTGTCATCCGACCCACACCGGCTCCCACTCTCTCACCGCTCCCAGGTTCCCCACCTAGATCCCTGGGACCCAGGCAACCATGCGCTTTCATTGACAATTAAAACAAACTTCGGTTCATACCAGAATCAACTGAGGGAAATTTCGCAACTGCAAGTTTCACAATTCAATTCCCTTGAAGCAAAACCAACAGTTTCCCTGAGGTTTCACTCCACACCTCTCCATTTGTTGTTTACTTCCGCCTCAAGTTTCTCTTCCCACACAGCATTTTATTTGAGAGTCAGGCACGGAAGCGGTTTAATTATGTTTCTGGGGGTCCCCGCCTCGTGCCTGCCCTGGCGCTGAATCAGCATCTGCGCGCAGCCGCGATGGGAAGGGAGCCCGCGGCCGGGCCCGGCCCGGAGGTGGGTATTTATGGCTTCGGCTGTGCCAACTGCCCGGTGGAGCTGGAGCTGGTTCATTTCGTCAGCCACCGAAATCAAACAACCTGAAATAAACCTTCTGTGCCAGTGAATAGAATGCAGTCAGCAAACACGTCTGACCCCGGTGGTAGCGATGCCGGATTTAGCCAGCGAAAATACGGGACGCCTTGAGACAGCTTTATACTGAAATCGTTGTTGTTTATCTGAAGTTCAGATTTAACTCGGGCTTCTCCTTTTCATCTGAACCCCACCTCGTGAAGAAAGGAGAGGCTCTGTTTTATGGTTTTACAGATCAGCTTCTGATCAGACCCTCGGATAATCGAGGGGGTCTGGGTACCCCCTAAGAGTTAGGTGAGGATTTTTTTTTTTTAATCGTTAGGAAACTAGGAAGAGTATGGTTTTTCTGGTGGCCTCTCCGGAGGCTAGGCATTGGCCCATTTCTCAGACTTCAGCCCTGTTCCTCTTCTCCTCCCTTCCTATTTCTCCAGGGCAGAGGCAGGCCCCTGTCCTGAAGCGTCCCTTTCCCACAGTCAGCCTTAAGGAACATCCCCGCTGTCCTTGCCCACAGATGTTGAAACAAAAGTCACAACCAAGGTAACTATTTTTAGGGAGTAATAGATTAAACTGCAGCTGGGTCTTGAAGGGATAAAAGTGGCTACATTCTGAACTGCTGTTTGTATCCACTGACATGTAAAAAAAGTAAAAAGCAAACAGGTTTTGCATTACTGTTACCTTCCTTTTAAAAAAAGGGGGGGGGGTGGTGGTGTGTGCTATAGCCTTGGGAATACTGTCTGTATCTGTTACGGCAGCTCTGAAAACCACCTCTGCAAGCTTGTCAGTTAAACCAAATGTTAAATGGAAAAAATTTGGCGGGATTTAAAATTAGACCCGCACACATTACTTACAGATGTTTCCATGAAAAACACTTGAAACTGAACCACACCAAGTAATAAACCCCACAATGGTGTATTTTTTATACTCCAAGTTAATTTTTATTATATAAGTAGCTGTATGAAGAAGGTATTGCATACTGCTTAAATTAAATACGGAGGAATGAAATCAGCAGTATCCCTTTACAGCATATGGCCCAGCAAATCAAATTACAAAGCTTTCCACATCTCATTAACTGCAATGAGTACAGTGAGTTTTCTAATAAGTCACATCTTTTTCATGTGAGTGGTGAGCAGCGACTTATTGTAAGAATTCACAGGATGACCCTTGTGCTGAAATTAAGAACTAATCTAAAATGGGCAGGGTCAACTGGTCAAGACTGATCATAACATTTCCTCGTTATTGTTTTAGTTGGCATTGAAGCATATGTTTTCCTGGTGCCCCAGCTGAAAAATGCCTTTGATAATTTCACTGACAGCAAATAAGCCACACACTGCCATTTAATGAGTTCGGGCAGGATTAGCTGACAATAAAGAATACAGTATAAAGGTTTCTATTAGAACTGATGTATTTTTTAGCTGAAAAAAGTCACATGGAAATGCTGAGCTGACTTCTCCCTTGTGATAGCCCTGGCGGTGATGCAGGTGAAGGGCAGGAGGTGCACGGAGTCTGGGGCTGGCCAAGACCGTACTTTGGGCTGCAAACGGTCAAAGGCAAATACCAGCTGGAACCCGCACTCAGATGTCGGTTCCTCTTTTGCACAACAAGGAAAAAAATACTTCTACAATTGCTCATCATGTGGCCTTTGGTTGAGATGAATTACCAATTTACAACCTCTTGTGTTTGGAGAGAAGCAAACTGTGCTCTTTTGAGGCAAGAATCAGGAACCTAAAATCATTCAAGCCTTCTTGTTTATAAGGCCAGAGTGAGGCCAAAAATCCATTTCCCTCTGTGCTCTAAGCCCTTTCAATGACAAGTCTCTCACCATCTGCACTAATAAATATGGACTGGTGTGTGTATAAGCATACACTGAGGAGAAGGGAAGAGTGAAAGGATTTTAAATGGTTGCAAATTGCTCTCCTGCTGAGATAACAGCAGTTTGCATGTGAGCCTCAGTTGTTACACATTAAGAATGGGCATTTGGCTTCTTTTCACACAGCTGTGAGAGAAGTGGTAGGTTTCTGAATGACCAGAGAGAAAAGGGGTCTGTTGTTCTTAGGGACACAGGCTTGCTAGTGGCATCTTGCCCAGAAGCTCTTTCTGCACAGCTCCAACCATGGGGACGAGAGACAGGATAGGCAGACCAGCCCCCAGCAACTGGAAGCAAAGGATCCCTGGAACTGGTCAAGTGAGCCCCGAAATGGGAGCCACAGCCCCAAGGCTCAGCAGAGACCAAAGGGACCATAAACGGAGGCCAGGTGGAAGGTTGATGTAGCCTAACGTGTAGAAATTTATCCTTGAGGTCAAGGTGAGTTTCCTGGGAGGATCTGGGGGCTTAAAAGTGTCTCTTAGGCCCAAGTGGTCGTAGGGAAATCTTAGGAAGATGCAGAAGACTGCATTAAGAAGGTGGTGTAGAGTTGGTGAGGCCCAGCAGTGTGTAGCAGCCTAGGAAAAGCACCCAGACCTGAGGCTCAGAGGTCGCCCCCCAGACAGAAAGAAGCGACTCCCTATTCTCAGCAAAATGTAACAGGCACCTGGGGGAGCTTCAGCGTGACTCACCAGCGAACCATGGAAGAGTCCCCGGAGCCAAAGGGTAGCCACGGGAAGTGGAGTGCCCTGCACATCAGAAAGTGCGGGTGACAGGTGCTCAGGACCACGAGAAGACCTTCTGTCCAAATGCTTCTAAAGATGTGCTCCCACAGAAGGCGGCCTGCCCCAAGGTGGGAAGGTGGAACACCAGTAGCCCACACCTCCTGCTCAGGTGAGGAAGATGTGAGAGGAGGGGGCCCTGGGAAGCCAGGGCTACTGAAGCATGGAATCCAAGGAGGACATGGAAACAGGAACCGAAACTGAGCAAAGGACCAGCCACTGGGACCAGCCTTGGAAGACGGAGGCGAGAGAGATCACCGAGGAGGGGAGACTCTTAAGGAGTACCTGCGGCTAAACCCCTGGGAGAAGAAGGAGCTGTTAGGGGGCCAAGCCTCCAGGAACATCCAAGGCAGAATGCTGGGGTGGGAGGAGGAATTAAATACAGTCTCTGGTATAAAATACAATCCTCCTTACCTAATCCCTGGTGAGAAGGAGTGAATGGTTACCACCCAAAGCAACTGTTCAGCAGCAGTGTACGTGGTTCACCCACCGTGTTATTCTAGGTCTTCCCAATGAAGTCCGTACTAGAGCCTCTATCCTGATTTCACCCTTCAGTTGAAACCTAACCTGCCAAGCCTTCAGTTACACAGACCCTGGCTACTTACCTGGAACCTAGACAAGGACAATCACTGAGTATTGCTAGCTAAAATACAAACCAACTAATATTTGCACAGCTTTACAGTTTATCTAGTGCTGTCATAACGTTTCTCATTTGCCCTTTATTACTACACCGTGAAGAATGTAACTTAGCCATAGCTAGGAAGTAAACGAGCCAGATCAGACCTAACTCTTCAGAGTCCAAGCTTGGTGTAATTATTTTTTACAGCGAATAGCTTTTATGTACTACACAGGTAACACTTAAATGCTCTGGCAGCCTGAGGGAATACCTAGGTTCTACTCTTGAGAGAATATAGTCAAGGCTTGAGGCAAAGTTCTCCAGAAGAAAGCATCCTCTCCTTATCTCAGAATAGGTCTATATTTAAAGTGTATGTGATGGGTCTTCTGCCTTTATTCCTCCCTGACTAGGACAGTCAGAACAGTGTTGCCAAGATAACACTCTTAGGACAGATGACTTCTAGGACCCTGCGCCCCACACCTGCTCATTGACTGTGCTTGGAATCAGAGCCATAGTTGCTATTGTGTCAAAAGAAGAACATGAGAAAAAAATCATGTCCAGACCTGAATGACAGACAAAAGGACCATAATAAATGACCAGCATGGCTTTTAAGGCAGCATAAACCCGGGGGGGGCAGCTGGCCCAAAGGGAGTGGAGCTGCTGAGTAGTGCCCTCTGTGTGAATCTGCACCTTCCTTCCCCCATTTCTTCCTCTTTATTCTGGCTCCACGATGATGATGCTCAGCATACGGTCATGTCTAAAAGGAAGCTCTCCTCTCTCTTCATTCTTGCCCCCAGCTCTAGCGGGTGACCAGGACCCAATTTAAAGTGGGTTCTGGATGAAGACATAAAGGCTCCAGATGAAGGTTAAAAGTTGGTTGTGCAAGTAGATTATAAAAATTGCGGTCCGTGTAGGAGGTTAGAGGCCTTGTCTCTACCGCGCTTCCCTGAGCCATGAGGCAGAATGAGGCAGCTGTTGTATTGTGCTTTGCTTTATTGCGCTTTGCCGATATTGCGGTTTTTACAAATTGAAGGTTTGTGGAAACCCTGCGTTGTCAGATGATGGTTAACATTTTTAACAATAAACTTTTAAAATTAAGGTACGTACTTATTTTTAGACATAATGCTATTGCACATTTAATAGACTACGGTATAGTATAAACCTAATTTTATATGCGCTGGGAAACCAAAAAATTCGTGTGACTTACTTTATTGCAATATTCACTTTATTGAGGTGGTCTGGAGCTGAACCCACAATATCTCCGAGGTATGCCTGTACTAGACACTCCTTATCCACTTCCCGAAGCAACCAAGCATAGTACCGAAAGCCCAAGGCACCGTTATGCAGATAATTGGCATAAGACATGAGTCTGGTGTTAATGAACAAGAAAAATGTTTAAGCTTAGGGAAACATTCTTCCTGTTCTTCCTCCTCTTCTTTCCCAAACTTTCCAAATGCTACCCTTTGGCCCCTCACTATTTCTTGCAGCCCTTCTTCATCCCAGCCAATAATAGCTTCTGGCAATCCCACCATTTTCTTCCATGTCACCTCCAAGCTCCTGCCCAAGTTTCCCCAAGTGCTGGGAGTGTCTCCTTTGTGTTTTCTGCACTGCTTTCCTGTCTTTCTTTGAAGGTTCCTCTTACTGACTCCAGGAAGACTTCGTGGTATAGTTGTCCTTCCATATCTGCGGAGGGTTGGTTCCAGGGCCCCCCCCCCCAGCTCTCTGCAGATACCAAAAACCACAGATGCTTGAGTTCCTTATAAAAAATGGTGTAGTACAGCCGGCCCTCTGGAACCCATGAATATGGAGAACAACTGTACTCAATTTCCAAACTAGCAGATCACCAAAGCCCCAGCCTTGTATGTTACTTATGTATTGAAAACTTCAACAATCATTTCCAAGATTCATACAATATTCCAGGCTGGAAAGGACACGTGAATCACAGAATCTGTCAGTTCTTCAAACATTTCTCTAGCTATGACAACTTTCATCCGTAAAATGAGGGATCTGGGCCTTCACTTCTCATGTTCTAGAAGTCTGCAGCTTGCTTATAGTCACACAGCTCAAGTGTACTGAGATCTGGGCCAGAGGTACAGCTCCCTCCCTTCTTAAGGCTACCCTCCGCTACATCACACTGTGTGTGCACGTGCAAGCATAAGCCAACCTGTCTGCCTCCGAACCTCTCTTACAATGCTAATCAATTTGAGACCAAGGAACAATTCTGACCTTTTATATGCTTAAGTACTTAATACGGTGTTGGCTACTGGATTGCATCTTCCTAACTGCAAACACTCTACATTAACCATCTCTTGTTCCACCAGCTACCACCCCGTCCCTTGATGTTTCGCCTATGAAGATGCCTGATAAATACTTTTGAATGACTGAATGAATAGAGGCCCTCCCATTTGGGGTTACCTCAATCAGTACTGCTCACCAGCTGACTAGAACCAAGCTCTCTAATTCCCAGGCTGGGTTTCCCTCCAGATATGTTCTCCTGTGGTCTTGGTTCCACCGTTAAATAGGTGTATCGCTCAGAAGTTACAGAACCTTGCTGCACCTCCATTTCCTCATTTAAAATGTGGATAAAATAGAACTTACCTCATATGGTTGCAGTCAGGATTCAATGAGAGAATCTTCAGAAACACTGAGAACATTGCCTAGCAATATATAGCAAAGTACTGAATAAATATTACCTACTGTTATTTTATACTTCACTGAGCATAACCTTCACATCACATCACTGTGATCCTTGCTGAATTTGTTGACTTTTCAGAAAGATGGTAACCTCATGTCTGTCTTGGTCTTATCCCCAGCATGGTGGTCTGGCAGGTGGTAGGGGGTCGATAGATGTCTAAATGCATCCATGCAAGGATAGGAATACCTTATGGCTGACACAAATTTCTACAACATTTGGACAACCTTTGTGCTTGTAGGAAAACATTTTGCAGCAAATACAGAGAGTCCATGGGATGGCTGAAAGGCAGTGCTCAAAATACACATGACGCTGTGCCGTGACAATTTAGTGCCATTAATATACTGTTGGAATACTTTAGATTCACACAGTCAAGGCCACATTTGAGGGTAGGGGGCTATGGGAGAAGGGATTTCAGAAGTGTCTGATTTGCAAAATACAAACACTGCCTTGCCCACCAACTCTCACCACAAACCCTCCACTCCAATTAGACAGAAACACACCTGCGGCCCAGCACCACTCCTTGAGTCCTGCTGTGGCCAGGACCACTCTTCCCTCCTTGACGGCTCCTGCTAACGTGGGTTTTCTCATCATGCCGCAATTCAGGGACCCTCCAGAAACCTAGGGTGGCTGTTCTCTTCTTGGCTTCTGTGTCTCCAAAGCCACAGGGCCTCAGAGAAGCCCGGCTGCCAAGACGACAGCCACCTCCTCGCTGGGCCTCACCATTGCTGGACTACAGGTCACCAGTGATGTCTGAGAAGGCGGCAGCCAGGTCTCTCCCAGGATCCACTCCAGCAGAAAGTAGACGGCCAGCTTCACCTGCTGAGTGAGGAGGGTGGCAGGACTCAGCTCTGGGAAGACGTGGGACTTTGTAGCTCTAAGAAACTTCAGGAGAGGAATCTTAGGTCTCAGAGCAATTGAAGAGCAGAAATGGGATGGGAGGAAGGAATGCGAGAGCTTTGTGTCTTCTGTTTTTTCGTCCATTTCACCACAATGGCTTCAGCCACCCCTGCAGCCCCAAGCAGTAAGGTGACTTGAAGACCACCACGTGTAGCCACTGACTGATTTGAAAATTATTCCTGATTTGCCAGCTCACCACTCTCTACCTGCCTCAAGATTAGATGCTGCCCCTATCTCACAGTTCTCTTATAAGGGGCTACGATCAAAATCTCTTCATGAATGAAATTTATCTCACTCTTTGTGACTACGTGCTGTGGTTTGATATCATAGAGTTCTTTATTCTAGTATTTGCTTAATCTACCTATCTAGTTTATTACACGCATTCGTTTTTATACTGCAAGTCCTACACTAGGTACAGAAAGAAAATGGCAACAGAACCTGTCATGGTTCTGTTAGTATTACTATTATTATTATTTGTTGCATATCAAGTCCTTTTGATGTTTAATATCCAGCCTGCCCTCTTATGCATACACACAAACTAATATGGGTCTCTGAAGATACATCATAAATGGGTCAAATTTGCTCAAGATTCATGATTTTTACATAATACTACTACTAAACACTGGTATACCTATTTAAATAATTTTAACGAGATGTTAATAAATGAATATTATTTCCTTGGGATGGCCAAACTATCACGTCATGATCACAACATGAATGTAGACACAGAGGCCTGGCTGCTGACAGAAGTTAAGAACTTGACATCTGGAAGCGTCTCAGGAAGGACCCAGAATGTGGTCCATGAGGTTTCTCACTTGATAGAGCAGCAGGAGAAGCTTCACTCACCTAGTTATGTGCTCATTGCATGACCCTGGTGGGCAGAGTCCACCAATGTAACATACAATTTAAAACAAATTTTTAAAGGAGATGATGTCCCTCTTTAAACTGGCCATGCAACAGTATAAAGGCTGAAATTAAGATTCCTCATGGCCTTCCCATGAGCGTCATCACACTCCTTGGAGAGAGAGGCAGAGGAGGGGTGGGGATGTGCGTGAGGAATGTGCTGGTCCCGTGATGTGATTCTTCTGGAATACAAGGCAGGCACAAACCTCTTGAAGCCAGTTGGAGTCTAAGGTAAGCTGCTTCGCAAACCCTCAGGCAATAATAAAATGTTTTGAAAAGCACTTGAACTTCATATGTTGACGTGTTAAGTCAGTGGAAGCTTCTGTTCCTATGGAGAGGAACTATGAGAGAGCAGAGCAGTGCTGAGGGGCAGGAAAGGAAGAGGCACGCCTCACTCAGCAGGTACACAAGAAGGCCTCCTGCATAGCACGGCCACCAATCCAGCCCAGAAGGATGATGGTGCGCCCAAGACAGGTCCGCTTAGTACCCAGATGGTCTTCAGATCCCTTCATGCCTCTTGGTTTGAATCAGGTTTCTTGATTCATCACTCTCCCCAGACCTACTATCGACCCGACTTTCTAGAAACAACCCCTATACTTATTCCTCCACCCCCCTCTTGGCTATCAACTCTGAATCCAGGGACCAGGCCGAGACACTCTGGAGTGGAGAGACTGTTTGCATCTACTGGGACCACAGATTTTCATGTTACGTTTCCCATAGAGCCTCTCACAAGCCATAGAGACATCAACAAGCTCAGCAAGTTCTCCTGCGAGAGTATGATTTTTGTTCCCCATGACTACTGCTTGGTGATTAATCTTTGTATAATGTTGTTTCCTGTCAAATAAAGCATTGCCCGTAAAAGGATTTCAGTCTCCAAACTTCCCGTAGTTGCATCATACTCTGAACGCTCGTGTCCCAGCACCTGTGCCATCTGGCAGACATTCTAGTTCAGGGGTTGTGCACCAAGGCAGAAAACTCGTTCATCCTAACACCATTCATCACACGCCTTCCTGCGGTCTTCTACAGTGCGAGGCATAGGGAGGGGCTGCGTCACCGGTCAGTTAGGTGCCTCCCTGACCCATACTGTTGAGTCATCTTAACACTATTCAGAACAGTTGCTGTTGGCTCAGCCACAATTTAATACTATATGAAGTTTATCCTTCAACAGGATTATCCAGTCTCCTAGCCTGAGATTTACAATGCTCTTTGAAACAGATAAAATATTTTTTTAATGAAAGAACAAAACAACATAATTATTTACCTATAGAATGGGACAGACCTCTGCCAGTCCAGGTAGAGATGACAGGCACTAGGGTTTGATTGTTCTAATTACACAGACTCTTGGATAGGGGTGGTCCAAAGGACACTTTATTCCCCTCCCTGTTGTCATGATCGCTCTGTTGCAGCTAATCAAACTCTAATTCACTAGAAATCCGGGACAAGAAACAGAAGAGGAAAACAAAGAATGGCTTCTACCAGCCTTCAAAGCCCCATGGGAGTCTCTGATTAAATTTGGCACCTGGGCCGAGCTAGAACGTGCGCTCCATGAGAGCAGAGGCCTTGTCTGGATTGCTTATCAGTGTCTCTCCAGCTCCTAGATGAGCATCTGACACACTGTGGTCACTTAATAAATATTTGCTCAATGAAGCAATGAATGAACAAACGAAAAAAACGAACGAAAAACCCAGGCCAGAGTCTTCCAGAGCAGCAGAGAGGCCAAATGTCACAGTGGATAGAATATGCAATTGGAATAAAATTCCTTGCGTTGAATGCCAAGTCTTCTGACTGGAGGCCCTTGGGGAAATTACCTTATTTCTCTGAGCTATTTCCCCACCATAAAATGGAAAGAACAAAAATATATGTTCCACAGGACTATTTTATGGATTAAATGATAAAAGTCATGTGAATGTATTTCATAAAGTACCAATGCACACACTTGAAATCTGGAAGTCACCCACTGTATCCCACTGACTTGCCCACCCCCACGCTCCTGATACTTCCCATCTGCACTTCCTCTCCATTCCCACCACCACTGCCTTAGCTGTGGTTCTCACGACTCATCACCCAGATGGTTCTGGTCCCTCCCTAATGGGTTTCCTGCCTTGAGGCTCTTCTATAGCCCCCTGCTGCCAATAAGCTTCACAGGTGAGTGACCACTACAGAAGCACAGAAGGGCCCCCCACTTGAGCTTTAAAGTTCTGTGGTTGCCATCTTGAAATTCTTAACTAGTGTTTTGGAAGTGAAGTCCGTGGGACAACAGACCATGCACTGGGGGCTTAGGGCCTTGGTTCATCTGGGCCAGGCCTTCTGCCACCTCCCACCTCCTGGAACAGGTTCTCAGCCACTCACTCACCTGAGCTCTGGCACCCTGGGCTCTGCCCCGCCTCCCTTCTCTCTAAGCCCTCCCAGTGACCACTGCCAACTCCACCACAAGCAGGGGTCCGGGCACAGGTGTGAGGAGGGTCAGGGTTGGGTGAGCACACCTCATGGTGTCTAGGGGTGGACGGAGTCGTGGCTATCTCCACCCTAGGCTGATGGTGTCCCAGTGCATTTGGCAGGTGACATAATGCAGGCAAGCCTTGTGACCACCCCAGACCCAGATACCTATTGCATCCCGACACAGACACTGCAATACCCTTGGGGGCACCGGGCCTCTGGGAAGGAGAGATGCCGGCCCTAGGTGGGTGACTTTCCCACCCCTAGGTGGCCACAGCCCATTGGTCTGGCAGCCCCTGGGGGAGAAGCCCAGCCACCAGTGGGCCACTAGTATCCCAAGTTTTGGGGGTAGAACCCCAGGCTCCTGTGAGGGTCTGCACTTGTCCCACGAGTGTCCCTGTGCCTGAGGAGGGTGACATTAAATGGCAAATTTTAAAAAACACCACGACAGGTTGAGAGACTGAAGAATAAAGGGAAAAGCTCTATAGTTCAGTATCTTTGGCAGCACTAATTTTTGTTGTTTTGAATATTTTTCTTTCTGCACTGGGCCCCAACGGCTGGTCCTGGCTCCTGGGATGCGTCTTCCAAAGCTTGATCATCTCGCTCACCTGTGAGACTCCAACGCTTTCCCATAACATGCAGCATCAAATTTAAGCCTCCTGGCAAGGCCCCCTTCTCTTCCTCATCTGACACATGCTGATTTCCTTAGCTTTATCCCCTTCCACTCACCCACTCTCACCCTCCTTCCTGGTCATCTTGAAATATTAGCAGCTTCCTGAACGTGCCTGGCTGCTTTATGTCACTGGTCCTCACATAGCCTTCTCTCCATTACTGCTCCCCTCCCCGCCCCACTTTTATCTGACCATGTCCACTCAAGCTTCACCTTCTTCCATGACTTTTGCTGACCACCTCCAGCCCCCAAGGCTGAGTTGGGTTCTCCTCCACTGTGTTCCCCCAGCAAACCTCCTCCTCAACCCCAAGAACCTTGTCATGGCCCTTATCACTCTGTCCTACAATCACCGATGTTTCCCCTGAATGTCCACCAGATGGTTTGGTAAAAATTGGGAAGAGGAGGGCTTCCCTGGTGGCGCAGTGCTTGAGAGTCCACCTGCCAATGCAGGGGACACGGCCTCCTGCCCTGGTCCGGGAAGATCCCACGTGCCGCGGAGCAGCTGGGCCCGTGAGCCATGGCCGCTGAGCCTGCGCGTCCGGAGCCTGTGCTCCGCAACGGGAGAGGCCACAACAGTGAGAGTCCCGCGTACCGCAAAAAAAAAAAAAAAAAAAAATTGGGAAGGGGAGGGTTGAGAGTACTGATAACCATCTGTGATAAGACCTTACAGTTTACTTCACTAAAATATAGGGGAGCCCGTGATGAAGAAACGATCCTTGTTGACATGTAGCATTGACACGGCAGCCACACAACCCACATTCAATATCTGTCTAAAGCAGCTGCTCACTAGCTTTTGGGGGCAATGTAATTGCTTCTACCATGATCTCATGAAGAACCCCCTCCTTATTCCACCACGTTAATGGATTAGTTACTAAGCTTGTAGGTTTCTGTTCCAGGCGGAGAGCAATCCACAGATCAGAAGCTTTCCAAATAGGCTGGAGATGGGTAGTTTATTGTATACATCCCCAGTCACCTTGCTTACAGCCCTCAGATTTCAGAACTGTCATTAGATATTCCTTTCAAGAAACACACGAACCCCTAAATCTGACCTACCTCCTCGCCACCCCCTCTCCACAGTGTCTCCATTCTTCAGGCACACTCTAAACTTGGAGAAACATGGTCAGGAGAGAGTTAGACTGTTTCATGTGATGCCATACAGCCTGCTCAACTTTTGCATAGCAATTCAGCAAACACAGTTTTAAGCATTCAATTCTACTTCTACAGCTTCTTAAAATTCCCTGCAATATAATTATACTGATGGGAATGCAGAAAGATAATTGCTTTTAGAGGAAAGTTTCTCCTTTGTTCCATGTTCATCTGGCTTCCAGAAATGGAACAAGAGCCCTTGAACAGCAGAAATACGCATCCATGTGTCTCTAGTTATCATTTATTTACAAAGATAGACCTTGACAAATGTAATTTGTTCAATAAAATTAAAAGGATGCACGATAATTCACTTAGACAAAGAGACTTGAAAGGGGAACGTCATCGGCAGCAGTGCCGTCCATCATTCCAAATGATCAGCTGACTTTGAAGAAGTGGCAGGTGCTCCCCTTTTGGAATGCGGCATTGAAATAGTATTTAGAAGGGGGGAAAAAAGAAAGAGAGCTAGGAATTGGAGCAATTCTTTATTCAGGCAATAATTATACAAATTAGATCTATGAAAGCCAGAGAATGACTGTGCCTTGAACCCTGTCTGTGTGCATAGAACAATGGGAAAATTAATAATTAAATCTATTACATATGCTCATAATTCAATACAAAAGATACCTCAGTAGTTCAAACACTCCTGTATTTTCATTTGAATAAGGCTTTCACACATTCTCCTCATTATATATGTATTATATTTTAAATTTAACAGCTTATTTTGTTGCCTTTATGTTTGAATTAATAAGGGCACACTTTAATGCACTAATGGGGAATTGCATTAGCTGGCTTTGCAGACTAAAACTTTGAAAAATCTCCAGTTTCCCAAGGGTGAAATCAATTTGCCCCAGAACGTGTTGTCTCACAGACACATCTGGAATCTGGGAAGAATAGCTCCCCTCTACAAGCTTCTGATTTGGACCTCTGTATCTGAAAGAGGATCCCCAGAGTCAAAAACCTTTGCTGAATTGAACAGACCCATCAAGATCAAATTCTGGCTTTGGCAGCCTCTTAGCCAGCTAACATGGTTTCCATGCCTGGCCCACGTTATTCTTCCCGAGAGCAAAAATAATTTTCTTATGAAAAAGTAAAGGTTTATTTTGAATCCAATCATTCATTTTCTCTTTTTTGTTTTCTCACTCCCTCTCTCCCTCTGGCTCCCTTCACATCCCTACGTTTAACTCTTCACACTACATCTGAACCCCAGAGAGCAGCGAAGAAAGAGAAGTTAGAGAAGGAAAGAAAGAGAAAGGAAAGTATATCGTATAGTGGGTAATGCGGGGTCAGAGGGCGTCACAGTTGCTGGGGTGTGAGATGCCAGTTAACAGCTCCAGAATTACTGGAGTTCCAGGACAGGGGGAACATCGGTTGAACTGGAGCACTGAAATCCGAGGGAGAAAAGTGAGTGCACAAAGCAGGGGCCCCAATTACCTAGAAAACGGAGTGACTCCACTGCGGGACTGAAGGCGACGGATATAATCTATGCACAGATCCATCCCTCTGCAGCTCAGAAAAGAGACAAAGAAGTCAGTAGCTGAGAGACAGAGAAAGAGAGGAAGCCTAACCAAATGCTCCTATTTCGGTGCGAAGCGGCTGCCAGCGCCCCAGGCCGCCCAGGCACGCGAGGAGGCGCTTGCCACTGCTGCCACCGCAGGATGACAAGGAGTTTTGTGCCTTCGGAGGAGCGCCAAATCCAATGATGCTAATTGCATTGCAGATTTCTAGCATCATTAGCAATTCTTAAAATTACATTTGCCCTGCTTAAGTTCTCTATTTCCAGCTTGGTATACGAAGAGGGCAGGTCTCTGAAGGGGATATGGGTTACAGAGAAATTCAATTGGACACGCTGGCTTCAGGTATGCAGGTGGAGGCTGGCCTGTGGGGATTCACAGACCAGGAAAAATGCTTGTTTGTCTTATTTTAAATGCTGATTGCCGAGAGAATAAACAAAACCCGCAGCTAAATGGGCCTTAAAGGAATGCTGGGAATTTTGGAAAGAAAAAAAGCCTTGCCGAATAACGGTGGGAACTAGCTCTGTGGGTCCTACGGTGACAAACACCGTCCAAACATCCCAAGCGATGGAGTAACTTGCATTTGAAGTAGTTGGTACATAAATAACCACTTCTCTCTCCTTTTGTTTGTATTTAAAACAAATGAATAAAATCCAGATGAGTTGATGTTTTTGCTTTGTTTGTTTGTTTCCTTAAAGAGAACACATTTGCTCATTAGGAAAGCTAGACAGCCAGCCCCAGAAACAAAAGCCCGAAGGCCACATCTCTTTTTGCACGGACACTTTCCCCAACACTTCCCAGCTCAAGCATCTCAGCACTGCTGAGAAGGAAAAGGGACGTCCTGAGAGCAGAGCAGAGGTCAGAATCTGCCTCTCCTTAGACGGTGGCTCTCTGTGCAGCTGGGACTTCCACTGTGGAATCAGTGAGAAGCCACCAACACCACACCCTCAGGAGGTGGCCTCTACTCTGATCTAGCAACAGAAAGGCAGCTGGATCCTGGGTATTTTTCCCAACAATTTACACCATGTAATTAGATTACTAAGCATATGTGTGTGTGTGTGTGTGTGTATATATATATATATATATATATATATATATACCCACACACATACATATATGCACATGCACAGACATGCACATACATACACACACTTAGCAATATATGTTATATATACTGCTCCATGTATACACACACATATAGGAGGAATGTATAGTTTTGATTGGGCCCTCTTTTAATAGTAATTAAGCCAGTTTTAATGAAATACTGTTTAAGGCTCCTGGCAAGCAAAGGAGCCATCTTTTGCAGAGCATGAATAAATTGAGTCACACGTACAAGAGGATGGCTAGCTGTATCAGTCACGTTTGTAGTATTTATTCATAAATGAGCTCAGTTTACAAACTCTGACTTTCATCAGAAGCTAAGCGATGGACTTGCTGCCACGTGCAGGTCCATTTCAATGAGATGGTACAGCAATATCTGGTGTCCCAAAATATTTTTTGAAAGGGAAAGGCCTGTATGAAATCCCCGTGGTACACGTGAGGAAGCTGACATGCCCCTGAGTTACACCATTTATCTCCAGTGGTGTGGCTACATCAGGAATCCCTCTTCAAGAGTCCTGGGAAGGAAAAAAAAAAAAGCCAGTTACTCTCTTTTCCTTTCTAGCAAGGAGAGGACATCATAGCCCATAAAACAAAGGCAAACACTCGTAATTCAGAGAAAGTTACTCCTAA
Organism: Grampus griseus; assembly: GCF_964374135.1. Taxonomy (NCBI): domain Eukaryota; kingdom Metazoa; phylum Chordata; class Mammalia; order Artiodactyla; family Delphinidae; genus Grampus; species Grampus griseus. The sequence continues at coordinate 107,062,809 of NC_139017.1, forward strand.
CCCCGAACAAGGGGGGAAAAGCAGGTACTTCTGGATGTCTGTAAAATCAGTTTGGTGAGAGACTACAGCAATGGCTTCTATTTGATCATGCTAACAGCTATCATAGTTTAGCCTTCCTTATCTGCCCAGAGAGCACTTCACATACATATTAGCTCATAATCCTCACCACAACCCTATGATGTAGGCAGTAGTATTCCCATTTTACAGAACAGGAAACAGAGGCTCGGGAAGTGAAGTAACTTACCCACAATCCCAGAGCTCTCAGACCCAGAAACAGAAATCAGACATCGCAAGACCCGCAAACACAGGGCCCTGGTTCTTGTAACCCTTCCTGGTCCTCCCTTTTCCTTTTTCTTCTGCCAACTCATCACTCTCTATCTAGTGTCGATTTGGCCTCACAGCTGAGGCTTAATGTAGTTGAAATTTCCGTCAACTTGCCAGGCCTGCACTCCTAGGACATTGTACTTACTAGTAAAAAGGCAACTTCTGGGGAAGGAAGGGAGGGAGGGAGAGAGGGAGGAAGGAGAAAAGAAACTGCCCTTATCCTCAAATCCCTTCCAGATCTGATGGCCCTAGTAAACAGGAAAAGAAGGATACCTGAAGTGTGCTTTCCGCCCTGAGAAGGAAGGAAAGAGACCAGAATTGGCTTATTTCCTGATTCTCCAGAATCGGGGAGTGGAGGGATGCCGTGGTGTGGGGAGGAGCCCGGGATCCGGCCTAGATCAGAGCCCCGCAGGATCAAGACCCGTGAGGGGTACTTGGAGGAAGGAGCCGAGAACTGGAGGAGGGAGCGGGAGCTGGGACCACCGGAGAAACCAGCGGGGCCGGGAAGCCATTTGTGCAGATGGGGCAGAGGAAACGGGCGAGGTGGAAAGGGCGATGCAGACAGGGACGTGAGAGGACAGCAACTGACTTTGAAGTGGGGAAGCTTTATTGTGATTTGAGAGGCAGCTGGGCATCCGTACGGGATCCCGAGGAGAGGAACCGAAAAGCGGAGGCGGGCCCTGGGCTGCGGCGGCCGCGCCCGGGCCCCGCTCCCTGCCCGCCTCCAGGGGACGCTCGCGGCGGCAGGGCCGGAGGAGACGCTGGTCTGGGACGCGCCGGGCTGAAGAGCATCGTGACACCTTCGGCAGGCAGACACTCCCTCCTGCTCCACGGTCCCCACGGCAACCTCTCTAGGCCGATTCGGAGGCGCCCGTCATGCAAGCGTAATTTGTATCACGTCTGCAGCCTTTTAAAAATAGAAAGACGGGGAGGTATATTTAGCGCCCCCAAACCCTCGTAACGATGGCACTCAAAGCAAATGTACCGTTAATGACATAGGAAGCGGGTGGGAGGGGAGACGACGGATGAGGAACAAACAAGCTTAGCCCCTTTGGTGTTTAAAATGCTGAATTGGAGAATCCTAACACCAAATGGAGCATGACTCCCATCGCCAGGCAGGACAATACCCGGCCTTCCCCCAGAGAGGAGTCGTCCTTTTAATGGGAGGACAGTGTGGCGAGAGGTGGCCAGCCTGACCCTGTGTGGAAACCCCGAGAATTCCGCGGCGCCCAGGCGAGTTCTCCCCGGCTGCGACCGCGCCTGGGGCCGCGAGGATGTTCCTTTGGCGCCACCTAGTGTCCGAGGCGGAGACAACGCCCTGGCGAGGGCTGCAAGGGCAGGCTGACTCCAGTCCTGAGACCTCAGACTCAGGCCCCGACCTTGTCGTCCTGTGGACCAGTAATACCCTTCGGCTGAGCAAAAAGTCTCCCAAGACTCCTGTTCCTGCTGCTACCAAATAGAAAATAAATAGAAAATTTTCCAGAATAAGTGGAATAAATGACGCTCCCTCTGGATGAGACATCCATGAGGTGATGTCTGGTTTTTCCTAAATACAATGGCAAGTCGATTATTAATTCATCCCGAAAAAATATAGACGCTGTCATCGTATAAATATGAGTCCGGAGCAGAACTGAACCTCAGACCCTCTGGAGGGGCTACCTCTGAGAAATACTGAATTAGAACTTTGGGTGGGACAAAGATGACTTTTTACTTTTTATTTAATGGTAAATTGAAGGCCTCCAGAGAGAAAGATCCTGCAGTGTAATGGAAAGAAGAGAGATCTGGGTTCCAGGATACTAGGGTTCTGACGTTAGCTCTGCCCCCAAGTATCTGTGTGACCTTGACCAAGGTCAACCAGTTTTTACCTCTCACAACGATGCTCTGAGGTTCAAATTGTTGTCTCCACATGATAGATGAGTCAATACGGGCTCCTGGAGGTTACTCAAGGTCAGAGAGCAGGTCAGCATCAAAGCCAAGCTTCAAACCCAGGTCTGCTCAACTCTAAAGAGCACATTCCTTTCACCTAAGACCTTGAATCCCTCTGTGCTTTGGCTTCCCCATCTACAGTACGAAGGGGCTGTGTCAGGTGGTCACTTGTTCCCTTCCTCAATCAGCAAATTCTGATCTAAGGTCTCTCTAGTCCGTTAAAACCCACTTTTAGTGCTCACAAACCCTGTGGTGATAACAAAAGGGCCTTTAAAAAGGATTCATCCATCTATAAAAACCATTGGATTTTATTTTCAGTTATGGGCAAGAGAACACCAAAACAGACATGTTGGAACATCGAACCTCCTCTGAAATTTAGGATGGTGGGGAAAGCGGAGAAACTCTATGGGGGCTGGAGTGACAACTTATGGATCTGTGACAGAAACAGACCTGCAGGGCACAGCTTATCTCTTGAGCCACTGGCCTCCCAGGGGATAATTGCCTTCTGGTCACTGTTTAGACTTGATAAATACATGAAATCAGGCAAACAGTTTATCTGGCTACCAGTTCAGATCTGGACAGAACTAGATTAAGGAGTCAGGCATATTTGCAATAACCTCAGAGATAAACCCTTCCTATCTGAGGCAGTTTATCTCCTCCTCAAGGGTTGTTTTGCCCAGTAACTACCAACACCAAGAGAACAAAGGGAGAGACACACCAAAGGACTCCAAATCAGCTAGGAACCCTCTCTTCCCACTGACCCTCGGCAGGTCACTAGCCTGAGAGCCAGGGGATGGGGCTCTGCCCTTGTCTGGAAAGCCTGGGGAAACATGTGGGCGAAGTAGCCAATCCAAAGCCAAGGTTACCTGACTCTGAGGTCAAAGTTTTCTGCACAGGCTCTTCCCCTACCTCAGAGGGGCAAGCCAAAGGAACTTCAAATGTCCCCAGCAAAGATAAGACCAGGAACTGCAGTTTAGATCTTGGACCCTGCTTGGCCACAAACTTACCTTGTGACCAACGGCATGTTCAGACTTCTCTGGATTTGTTTCCTCAACTCTAACTCAGGGCTTAAAGCTAAATAATCTCTAAGACCCTATTGAGGCATTCCGTGGACCAGAATCAAACCCTGCCCTTTAAGGCTTCAGAGGCCACAGGCTTCACTGAAGTACCATCTCCCTCACTTACATTCTTCCTCAGTTCCCATCCCAGCTTAAACTCCTCTCATTTCCTGGCATTCCCCTATCGTTCCCCAGTCACGTGCCTCCATCCTCAAGCTCCTTCTGACTGGCTCTACCAGGCAGCTGAGGAGAACTTCCCACGGGTTGCAGACACACCTTTTATTTTCCATCTGTCGTCAAGAAGTGAGGCCGCCCATTGCCCATTCCCTCCTCCCGCTCTTCTACCTTCCCACCAGCAGACTTTTCAGCTCCTACAATGTTCTGTTGGGGGATGGCTAGAGTCTTCCTCAAACAAGATCACTTGGGGTCAGATACTGAACCAGCTGCCCTCAGACCCACCTCCCTCCCTCACACCCAGCCCTGAAACAGGGGCTCCCTTTAGGAAAGCAATGGGCTCAGCTGGGGCAGCAACTCAAAGTCTTTGTCACCTGCCCTGAAGTCCTGGCCTGACACCATCTCTTAAAAAAAAAAAAAAAAATCCTGTGGAGGGAGGCTTCCTGGGGACCCATAATTGAGCTATATTCCAGGAAAGAACTTGTATAAGAAAGGAATAAAGCATTGTTTTCCCAAGAGCCTTTTCTCCCTAATCTTGCACCTTATTTTCCCTGCGATTGTAGGAGAGACAGGGAAAGTGCAGCCGGTCCTCTGCATCCACGATTCAACCAACCGTGGATCAAAAACATTCAGGAAAAAACAAATTCCAGAAAGTTTTGAAAAGCAAAACTTGAATTTGCTGCACTCCAGCAACTATGTACATAGCATTTACATTGTACTAGGTATCATAAGTAATCTAGAGATGACTTAAACTATACGGGAGGAAGTGTGTAGGTCTTATACAAATACTACTCCATTTTACATGAGACTTGAGCAACCGAGGATTTGGGTATTCACGGATTTGTGATCCACAGGGGATCCTGGAACCAATCCCCCAGGATACTGAGGGACGACTGTACTGTCTTTTTCTGGAAAGAGAAATCCCAGAGGATTAACAGAGCAAACATTCTGTCATCTTTGTGGTGACAGAATGATCTCCTTCTCTCAGAGTTCCCCCACTGCGCTGGCCTCACCATAAGCATGTGTCACATGCTAGTTAATGAGTGGAGGCAGCGTTCTGATGGAGTTACTCAGTATAGAGGATTACAAAAGTGGATGCAAGCAATGGCTACCTCACCCTTCAGGCCAGCCCGCAGCCCTCCTCCACCCTCTCAGCCCAGCCTCACACCAAAGCGATGGGAGGAAGCTAGGGTGTACCCTCTAAGGAAGCCGCTCTCCTACCCTCCAGGGCCAGTGTGCTGTCCGGGTGCCTCTGTTCTCTGCCTTCCTTCTGAGCAATGATTCATGGCAGATATTAGGGAGAAAACAGCATCCTGCAATTCTTTCTACCATTTCTCTTATCTTTACAGAGTTCTTATTAAGCAGTATCTTCAAACTTATTTATGTGATGTCATGCTAGGAAGCAGTGTTGTCAACATGCCACTTTCCATGAGCACTGAATTCAGTCTCAATAAGGGCCAAATAAATGCCACAGAGTCTCCACACAGACTCTTCTCTATGCATGACTGGAAGCCTGGATATCCACAGACAGAGATAGGGAACCCCTAAAGATAATCAGATAACGGCAACTTTTGCTTCCTGCGCAGTTGAAGAGCTCTCCTTTCCTCTCCTCCTCTGGAGTGATTAATCCAGGAACGCCAGCTGCTTGCTGGAGCACAAACTCAGTATGCTCTCAGAAGCCAACTCAGAGGTGGGGACACAGAATCACGGGGGGCTGCCCATTGCCAAAGAGCTAAGTCATTACCCTCTACTTCACGTTTTTGTGAGCTCCTTTTTGTGTTGTAAAAGACACATATATGTCTTTTATCCCTGTTTTCATATTGAAAATGGGCAGGAGGAAATGGGAAGGGGAAGTAACTAGCCTTGCGACACGTCAAGTGCCAAGCACAGTGTTGGGAACTTGGCATTCTGCCCAAGCCCTCCAACCTTGGCCAGTGGGGAAGGGGAATGGGCATCGCCTCTTCTTTCATGTTTGAATAAATGCTCATATTTGAAAATGGCTTGAACCACAACCACATGTAGTGGGGAGAGCGTCCCTCTGAGAGCATCCCTTTCTTCTGGTCAGGTAGACCTCTCTTCATCCTCTGTTACTTCCATCATGCCATCCCCTTGCCTGCAGTGCCTTTCCACACTCCACACCCTCCTTCTCAACCCACTTCCTCTTTTCAAGACTCGTTTAGGGCTTCCCTGGTGGCGCAGTGGTTGAGAGTCCGCCTGCCGATGCAGGGGACACAGGTTCGTGCCCCGGTCCGGGAAGATCCCACATGCCGCGGAGCAGCTGGGCCCGTGAGCCATGGCCGCTGAGCCTGTGCATCCGGAGCCTGTGCTTCGCAACGGGAGAGGCCACAACAGTGAGAGGCCCACGTACCGCCAAAAAAAAAAAAAAAAAAAAAAAGACTCGTTTAGACATCATCCTCAAGAAAGCTTCCCTGATTCTCTCCTGTCCAATTCAGTCTGGTTGGGCAGCCACATGCATAGACCTCTTGGACCACAATTGTCACCACTGTGTTGTAATGCTCTGCTTGTTTTTCTCTTCCCCAAGTTACTGTGAGCTCTCTGAAGACAGAGTCCGGTTCATGTTTGCATCCCTAGCATCTATTGGTTGAATTCTAGGCCACCATGTACCCCAACCACCCCCTCTGTATTCTAAGAAAAAGATGCCTTTCTGGAAGAAGGCAGGTCCATCCCTCCTACCCACCCCATATTATACTATCTGCCTCCAAGCAAGGCTTGACCAGCGTATGACTCCCTTGTTCAAATCAGAAAAAGATGCTCCTTCCTCCCAGTGGACGTGGCCCTACAGCAAGGGGCAAGGCTTGGCAAGGAGAACGTGAGCTGGACTTCTGTCTCCCCAGGCCCCTTTCTCCAGGCAACCTGGACAACTGCGTTGGGCAGCCCTGGTTGAGTCCATCACTCAACCGTGAGCATAGTGACGACTTCCCCTGACCTCTGGCTCAGGCTCTGAGATACCAGGCTGCCCTTCTACTCTGCTTCCCACCACTCTCCGCCTAATCACAGCCTCTTGTGAAGTGAATAGCGTGTGTGTCCAAATTCCCGTCACCCCATGAAACCCAAACACAGAACCCAGGAGGGAGGCTGAAGTGGTCCTACTTCTTCCAGGCCCGTTGCTGGCCTCTGTCTGGGCCTGGTCACGTGGACTCATTTGCTTTGCTGGTTTGGAGCCTTTGGCAGAGGAAAGTGCTCCGATAGTGTATATGTGTTGCTCATCATTAAACCTCCCCTTCAGGGTTTCTTGCCACCTTTGGTTTGTGTCTCAATCTGGAGCAAATTGAAGCAAAAGTTTAGGACACTGTGCTTCCTTGCTCTAATTAATAATTCATAATAAAAATTTAATCAAGGCATAAGCTTTCGTGGAAGGTTATAAAACACTTTTATTTGCCCTGGAGATCAGAATGACTGCTTTCTAAATCTGTGAAATGACTTTTTTCCCCCAAATGAGGAAATTTTACTCTCAACTGTAAATTTCAGCTGTTTGCCATATGTAACCACAGAGAATCTGTTTATTGACTTAGTATATTAGAAGTAGTTAGGCAGGAAGAAAAATAAACCCAAATTCCAGACAGGAGAAAGTGTGGGGAAGGAAGGAAGGGCCGGAGTTGGAGTGGAGCCTCAGAGAATCACAAGGAGACAAAGGGCTGAACTCACCTCCCAAAGGAAAGGAGGGGAGAGTAAGCGACTGGGAGACAAAGGAATCAGTGCCCGGTAATCACAAGCTATTCAAGATCTTTAGAGAAATAAGCAGAGAATGTGATGGGAAAATGGGGCAGTGAAAGGATATCAGACACTGGCAGGGCCCCCAGAGGGACGGAGTCTTGCTTGTTAAAGTCTGTAACGTGGGACAGGTTTCCACCCACTTGGAATCAAAAAAAGGAATTTTTGCCTAGTGTCCAAGGGAGGGTCTGGGCAAGAGGAACTCAAATCCCCATCTGCGGACAAAACCGAACCACTAGGAAAGTAACTTAAAAATACAGATTCCTGGGCTTCCCTGGTGGCGCAGTGGTTGAGAGTCCGCCCGCCGATGCAGGGGACACAGGTTTGTGCCCCGGTCCGGGAAGATCCCACATGCCACGGAGTGGCTGGGCCCATGAGCCATGGCCGCTGAGCCTGCGCGTCCGGAGCCTGTGCTCCGCAACGGGAGAGCCACAACAGTGAGAGGCCCGCGTACCGCAAAAAAAAAAAAAAATATATATATATATATATATATGTATGTATGTGTGTGTATATATATATATATATATATATATATATATATATACAGATTCCTTGGCTTCCACGTTAAATGCCTCTCAACGCTCTGCATGTGCAACCATGTTTGGGAACCAGTGGTCCAGAAGACCTTTCAAGGATCAGCACTAACTCTGAGATTTTAAAAAATTAGGTCAAGAGAGGAAACACAAAATCGGTGCAGAAGAGCTGGGTAGCATCTGAGCATTCAGTGATTATGTATAATAATAACATGTTATTAGGGTGTGGTTATCCCCCTTAATCTGACAACAATCCAGAGAGAAGTTACCGTCCCCAGTTTACAGAAGCGGAGATGGAGTCTCAGAGAGGTGAAGGGACTGGCCGCACTGCTGGTTAACAGCGGGGATGGGTTTGGGGGTCTTCTGAATACAGATTCCCCCCTCAACCCTTACAGCCTATGTAGATCGGCCCTGCTTACAGCCTGCACGGATCACCTCCTTGCAGTCAGATGACGTGTAATGAGGAGGTTTGAAGGTGGTGATGGTTATAAGGAGAAGCCCTACGGGCCCCAACCAGCACTGGCTCAGGCTTTGAGGACAGCTCAGAATGAGCCAGAAGAAATGGACCCCTCAGGGCCTAATGGCCACCAACACATTTCTCACGTGGGAATATAACTCCAATAAAAACAACTCAGATCCTAGCTTGGTAGCATTAGCTTTAAATACTCCAACCCTGGCCTCAGTCCCAGTGCTATCCCCTAACTTCGTCTGCGCCCTGGTCAGTGTGGCTAGCCCACACCAGCACGCAAAGCACGTACATCTGAGAGACAGTGCTAAGTGGGGTCCCTGAGGGAGGGAGGTATTGCTAGTATTGGTGCATCTGGTTATAAGAAAAGGCCCTGGGCTTCTAAGCCATGGGCTGAATGCACTGCCTTCAGAGTGAGGAGGTCAGCGCAGAAAAGACCAGCAGCGGCCTGACAAGCTCGCCAAGGCCGTGGCACCACGTGCATCCCAGCAAGGATGGACTCGACCGCACGGACTGGCATCCTGCTGGCCTGGAGACCCCACTTCACTGAATGCATGGCCCGACCCCCTAAATCCTTCCATCACCTACCGTGGGTATTTTTCAATGTGCACCTTTCCTTGTTACAAAGGGGGTTGGAGACACCTAACAGCAGAAACACCTATACGCTAAACTACAGGTAGGTTAGAAATAAAAAGAAAATGGAATAAAAGATGTGGCTACAACAAAAGTCCCAATCACATATGCTCGTTGTGCAGCAGGCATCGATCTGGCTTCGTTTTCTAGCTGCCGTGGCCAAACAAAAGGTTGAGGGTGGGCATGGAGAGGGTATAATTTGTTTGAGAATTCAGTGACCATCAAAAGAGCAGAACAAACCAGGCCTGTGAAATGAGCCAGTCACAAGAGGACAAATACTACAGTAAGTCCCCTGCACACGAGTTCTGTTCCAAGAGCGCGTTCATAAGTCCAATTTGTTCATAAGTCCAACAGAGTGAGCCCAGGTACACAACGAACACGATCGGCTATATAGTACTGTACTGTAACAGGTTTATAATACTTTTCACACAAATAATACATAAAAAGCAGACACACACACACAAAATAAAGAAAACATTTTAATTTTACAGTACAGTACCTTGAAAAGTACAGTAGTACATTACAACAGCTGGCATACAGGGGCTGGCATGCAAGTTCGCATCTTTGAAAGTTTGCAACTTGAAGGTCCATATGTAGGGGACTTACTGTATATGATTCCACTTATGAGGTACCTGTAGTAGTCAGATTCATCAAGACAGAATGTAGAATGGCGGTTTCCAGGAGCTAGGGGAGAAGGAAATGGGGAGTTAACGTCTAACAGGTACAGGGTTTCAGTTTGGGAAGATGAAAAGACTTCAGGAGATGGACAGTGGTGATGGTTGCATAATATGGTGAGTGTGCCTAATGCCACTGAACTGTAAACCTAAAAATGGTTAAGACGGTAAATTCTATGTTATGTGTATTTTACCACAATTTTTAAAATTTATAACTTAAAAATGAAAAAGAAAGTAAACACACAAACAAAATACAACCACGCCCTCAGGAGAAGCTAAACTACTTCTGGTACTAAGATCAGGAAGAAGTTTCTCCTTAGAGAGTCACCAAGGGAGACTGTAAGATCGTCAGAGATGGCCTCAAAACATGCTAACAGGAGATGCACTTCCCAGGCTTCAATGTGGGTTGACGGCTTGACAGTAAAATGCAGTTCCTATACAGTAGGGTCGGGGGATAGCATGCAGTCCAGACAGGCACACTGTTGGCTCAGGGAGGCCGAAGAAGCTGTGTGGCCCATGTGGCTGTGTCCTGCATGGCTCCAGCACGGGGGACCTTGTGGCAGCACCACGGTTGCCCTGGGTAAGTAAGGTTTGCAAATAATGCCACTAGACCACCCACTCGAGTTAACACTAATGTGAGGCTGGTGTCCCCAGGTTCTCCAGCCATCAAGGCTTAACTCTGCCCTTAACTCGGCACCCATGCCCGGAGGCTGCAGGAAAGCCAGTCATCAGTGTGTCCCTCCCAACCCAGGTAAATGCCCCAGGAATATGTTCACATTCTAGAGTTCAGTTCTGTTTGTCACTTGTCATATTGCCCTGGACTGTGTTCCATTCCTTCTCAGTCCCGCTGGATCCCCCCAGCATAAACACAGGCCCCCTCCCCTACAGCAGAACATAATCAAGACCAACCTATAACAGTGATCAAGATTTTCTGAGAGCTTAAAGATAGCACAAAATAGAAACAAAAAACTTAAACCTTGGAGGTAGGGAGGGGAGTCTGAGCTATCTTTGTCCTTAGCCCCTAACTTGCCCCACGCTTCAGGGTCAGCCTACTTTCCCCCAATTAAATGCTATGTCTGTGTCCCCTTCACCTAGAACCTATGTTCCCCAGTTCCTTTCAGGGTCCAACAAGAAACAGAAGCATCTCAGGCTGGCCTCTAAGTCAATGCCATAGTAATCTCAGAGATGCAACTCTTCATACAGAGGAGACAACCCCTCACAGTGTTTTACGGAGCCACCTAGTTCCTCTTTAACTCAAATACCTTCATTCCGAATAGGCTGTACTTGAACATGATCGAATGCCCATTACAGCGTTTCCTCTGAAATGAAGCGCTATTTCCCTCAACGATGAATCAAAGAGTTGCAATGAGTATGTCCCCATTTCTAGTTACCGTGTGTCCAAAATTGTGGGCGCCATCTAAATTCCAGCAACACCCTCACCCCACTTCTACCGCAGTGGAGCAGAAGGGGCCGGCCTGATTCCTTCTGCCCACTCCTTCTGGCAGTGGTAAGATTGCTTCCAGGGTTTGTGGCTTGGTAATTTTTGGACTCATTTGCAAAGCAAATGCAGACTATTAAAATTAAGGTTCAGTGATGTGGGGCACTAGCTGAGGATTTCTTTTGTTTGTTTTGTTTGAAAACCACAGTCTTACTCTGCAAGATCTAGCAGGAGGGCCGATAGCTTTTACTCACTGTGTTCTACTCCTTCCAGTGAAGCTCTGATGGACGTGTCCTAATGGAAGGGGCCACCGAGATGGGGTGGTTGGCTGGTGGCAGCGGAGTGCCAGCGCCATTAGGGACAGGCCAGGCTGGAAAGTTGGCCTGGCCTGGGTACTGGTCTCTGTGCTGGTGTTATTGGTCATGGTCCCCAAGGGGGAGGCTTTGGGTTCTGATTCCTCATAGTGAAATTCGGTGTAGAGTGTTTGGTCAACTTCAAAGCCACGTGCAACTCCGTCAGATCAGTGTTTCAGACACAACCCAAGTCTGTCCAGATGTGGTGGATGGGGGCAGGGAGGGGCGCTGCCGTGTTCGATTTAGTTTACTCTTGGCAAAACAGATCTTCCCAAGTCTCATGAGGGAAAAGGCAGCTTAGACAGACAGAAACAGGCTCTGAGGCCCTTTGGACATCAAATAACACTAGCAAAACAACATTTAGATGAGTTAAGTGTAAATCAATCAGAAACATATGGACTACATTTCCCTGAAAATACACAGGGGTTTACAAATTACAGGCGCAGGGGTTTGGCGAAACGCAATTCAAGTTTTGCCAAACCTAAAATGTTTGGAGAAGATTTAAAGAAAGTACACTGACCCCAAATGCCTTCAACTCTGCTCATCCCTGACACTGATAATATCCCACACAACCACAAGCATTTAAGTGCATGGGTTTTAAGAGATTTATATGTTGAATAAACTTAACTACTCACAAGAAGCTGAGATTCTTTTCCAAATGAAAAGAAAGCTGAAACTGCCCAGTGACCCGCTCACAAAATGGAATAAACATCTACGTTTTGAGTTGGGCCAAGGAGATATACCTACACGCTTAAACTAGCAACAAAATGGAGTCGTCTAGGCTTTCTAGCCTATAATTGCATATTCATGGAGCACTGGCTCTGCTTTTCCCCATCCCGGGGCTGCCTTCCCACGACTGGTGGTATGTGTCCATTTGCTGTGTATGTGGACAATGTGTTGATAAATACAGTAGTACCTCTGTTGCATGGTGACTCTCCCACACGTGGCAGTGAGCCAGGAGGCATTTTTGTCTGGAAGGAAGGTTGTCCCAGTGGAATCAGGGCACCCAAGATCCAAATGTTTAGGTTTTCAGACTCAAACGTGAAGCTATACAAGATTCGGTGGACCCCGCCCTGAGATGAGATCAAGTCCCCAGACTGGATGGGGGACAAGGAGAGCAGAGGGAAAATCAGAAGAGTCTGACGAGGGTCCCGCCTCTCAGAACGGAGGGGAATGAGGGAAACCACAGAGGTTTGGGGGCGGAAGAACAAAGGACACCTCCGCCCTTCCCCCTACGCCCCCAGAACAGCAACAGCCAGGAGACTGCCCACCCCGACCTCGCATGCACAGGAGCAGCAGAGTGGGAGGGACTCCTGGAGGCCCCAGATGGAGAGTCCTGTGACAGCACCCTGCCCTCCCCGCGCCCCCGGAGTTCCCACAACCCAGAGGCCCTGTAGGAGGGAGGGAGGGTTCCCCCCAGGCCCTCCAAGGAGGGGGGAAGTAGCAGAAAAGAGTCAGTTCAGTTCACATCTTGCCACAGGGAATGAGCTAGCGCAGCTGCAACCCTGTGTCGGTCAGAGACAGAAGGGAATGGCTGGGAAGATGCAGACGTGGGAGGCTGGCGTGAATGCTTGACCGGGTCAGAGGTCCCCTCTCTACAGTCCCTGCCACCGCCCCCAGCCTCCCTCGCCCACTGTTGCTGTGGCAGTAACGAGCCATCCAGAAGAGGGACCCAATCCCCGGGGATAGAAAACGATCCAGCAGTAACCGAAATTGTCCGCCACCCAGCAGAATGGGATTTGAAATGGAACTGGCATTGATTTGAACAAAAAGTCACGTTTCTTGCACACTGGAGCTGTGGTCCTAGATTCATGCCCTCTCCCCGGGAGGGTGAGGTGACAAAGTTGGTCAGAGGCAGCGTGCCCTTTGGACTGTGCAGGACCCACCCTGACCTCTAGGAGGCGGTCAAAACTTCTCCTACCTCACTCCATCCCAAGGAGGAAAGAAAACGGACTCATCGGGGTCCTCAGCGGGGCGGAGGGGGTGGGAGGGGGCACAGGTGTCAGCTGAGGAAGGGACGGTCAGCAGAACTGGAGCATGTGGGAAACCCCCTTCCATCATCTCTCTCCTCACAGAATCCCAAGCCCCTGAGCAACTGATGGAGAGAGGCGAGGTCCAGAGACAGGAGAATAACACCTCCTCCCACCCTCCACCGCCCTCCTCCAAGAGAGGGCCTGGAAGCAAGCCCGCCCACACCCGCAATACTCAGTGAGGCTGAGAAGCTGGGCCTCTCTTGTTTCCTCACCTCATTGGGACTGGAATCTTGCTTCTGCCTTCAGAGGCCCTCAGGGCTAAGGCTGGGCAGGGGCACAGGCCAGGGACTGGGAGGCCAGGCAGGTACCTCCAGCAGGGAAGATCGGCGCCTGGTATTTCACTGAACAGGGTGGGAGTTGGGTTTCCAGGCAGAAAAAAATGCAAACAAGAGCAATAAAAAATACAGGGAACATAAATTTTGTGTGCATGTGTCACTTAAAATCCTATAGTGGGGGATCGCTGACACGGGGTTTGGGGAATTCTGCATGTTGGTGATTGGAAGTAGGGACAAACTGGCCACTCAAAAATGAACAGAAAATCGGCTTCCTTTGTCCATTAGGCAGAAGCTGGAATTTGTCCTTAGGACAGAAGTTTTCCTCCTTCTGGGGGTTCCCTCTAGTGGCTCTCTGGGTTGTACAGGTGTCAGTCAAGTGCCTTCTCTGGTTCTGGCCGTGGTGAAGTTCTCTGTATGCAAAGAATGTACTTCAGAGCAGGGTGTTAGGAGCAGAAAGTCTTCGTTACTGAATAATTGCAGACAGCCACTTAATAGGAAACTACTTAAGGGGCTCTTTTATAATAAATAGGAGGGGGGAAAAATGTGATTGGTGCTTGAACTTGAAAAAGAAAACTCAAAATTATGAAATTAAACTTTGAAAAAGCTTATATTGAACACAATTTCAATTATAATTACATATACACATTCTTAGGCCGAAAAAAAATAAGCCCTTTATTTTAGGAAAAAATTTGCAAATATTTGTACAGTAGCACTGCGTCCTTTGCTTTGTACTTTACTTTCATAGCCAATCTTACTTGATGGGCCATTTTTACAAAAGTATAGAAGAGCTTTATGAGTTTTCCCAAAGACTTCTCATAGTGCTTTGATAGATATATTTTTCCTTTTGAGGTGCCTCTGGGGTCACTCTCTCTGCTGACTCTCAATTTTTCCTGTTGTTAACTGGCACACCCCTATTTTTAATGGCTATGATTTGAGCAGTTCTCCAACTTCATTCTCCTCAATCTTTTGCAAGATTTGAAATTTGACTCTGAAATAGATTTGCTTAGCTTGCATTGTCCTATCAGATGTTTATAACAACCCACAGACATCAGGAGACTACGCCGAAAAGGGCTCGTGAGATGGGTGGGGGATAGGCCGTGGAGGCTGTCCATGAATAAATATTGTTGTGTTATCGTGACTTTCATTTCCCTACACAACCTTGTAACTACAGGGACTCCAATAATGAATATTTGAATAACCTCTCTAATTCTGTTTATTAAAAGAATGGGAAAAGCACGACATCTCTACAGGAAGAGATGCTATTTTGTGGTTTAAACTCTTCCCTTTCCCCACTCCTTCGTCTCCTGGCCTTTTAGAGGAGGACATCCAGTGACATCAGCCTCTAGTCTAGTCTAGGCCTTAAATCGGCAGTTTGGAATAATTCCCAAGTGTTTGCATGAGGTTCATGGAAGTTCACCAAGTAGGAGCTTGAACAATGATGGGAGGCTGAGGCTCTAGCTGAAAAGAGTGTTTGCTTGCCTGGGTGTCCATGGAGCCAGAAATGAAAACAGTGAGAATGACAACAGAAATAACATAATCGGTGTCTTTAACAAGTAAGAAATAAAGGGTGTCATTAGAAAATACTTGTATTTGTTCCCTGCCCCGCTGCCCATTTAGGCCAACCCTGTGAGCTATTTTGCCCTGCATCCCTGTGAAATCTCAGGTGCCCTATCCTTTCCGTTGAGATAATTACGTCTCTGGTCACTTCTAATCACAGGAACAGACACAGTTCAGGAACTAACATGTCCAGTTCCACCTAACAATTCAAAAGACCAACTCACTTCTCCCTCCTGCTTCCAGCATGGGAGGCAGAGGATGGAGGTCGAGCTCCAGGGGATGGAACGTAAGGGCTCTTTGAGACTGAAGGCGGGGGTGTGCGAATGACTGCCCCTGGGCTGGGCGTGGTTATCTTTGACCTTGGCAGAGCGAGGCTCTGTAATTTCTTGTCGAAGCCCCGACACCTTAGAGAGTGGAAGTAGAAAGAGGAGATCTGGAAAATCCCCTGGCAGTCCAGTGATGAAGACTCTGTTCTTTCACTGCCAAGGGCCCCGGTTCAATCCCTGGTCAGGGAACTAAGATCCCACAAGCTGCGTGGCGTGGCAAAAAAAAAAAAAAAAAGAAAGGAATATGTATATATATTTTTAAAAGGGTAGTTTAAAAAAAAAAAGAAAGAGAGGCTCTTCTGTCCTCCTCCACCCAGATGCTTACACCCCCCTTCAGCCTCTGGAGCTCTGCAGACCATTCCCCACCCATCTTGGGGTCCCACTGCCCCTACAGAAAGTCCTCTTCGACCTGGAAGACAACTCCAGGCCTCCCTCCCATTGGAACCCTCAGGTCCTTGGGAAACATGCTCACGGACTGCTGGTGAGGGAGGGATGCCATTGAACACACAAAAAATTCTTTTGAAAGAAATTTTCTCTCCAATCTTTACCAATGTTTTGGCCTCTGAATCTTCTGATGGTCAGTCAGCTAATGGTTGGAACACTAGCTCTAGGCCAGCTCCTCTGCACATCCTGCTGTGGTGGCCAGCATCTCACTACAAAAAAGGGAAGAAATTGGCACTTGTCTTAAGCTGAAACTACCACAGAAAGGGTCCGTTTTACCATCCTTTCATAACAACAAAAATAACGATAGCAATAGTAGTTGTCCTCCCCTCCTGTTCCTATAAACTACTGACTATGCTAAGGGCTTATAGGATCATCTCATTTAATGCTTACAACGATTCCATGAGGTAGGTACTATTATTAGCCATATTTTAGAGATGAAGAAAATGAGAGAGAAGTTAATTTGCTGCACATCACACAGGTGGTAAGAGGAGAGATTCACACTCACATATCTCTCACCACAGAGGATTTTGGAATTCAGAACTTTGACTCTGTCAAGGAGACTCTACTCATGAAAACTATTGGGGCCAATTAATCGCACACTCACTCCGTGTGGTAAGTTTGGGACCAGCTGAGGGATGAAAGCATCCGCTCTGTTGCTGGAAAAGCTGGGTGGGGGGATGCAACTGAACTTATAACCAAACAAATCTTCCTGCCCCTTCTCCTCTGACTTGATCTTACTGCCCTCACACCCTTCACGCCCACCAGTCAGATGCTCACTAATGGAGCCCCCCCAGGTGCACTTGCCATGGGGGGTGGGGGGATGCATGCACAGAGGGGTGGGCAGTCCCCCTGGGGTTCAGCAGATCTCAAAGGCAGACACGTGTTCCATTGCCCGTCCAATAGAAATCATGTTCCAGGCTTTCCGGGTTGTCCGACCAGCCAGTCACATCACCTGCTCTGGGAGGACAAAGGGAGGGGCTGAGAGACATGAGGAGTTCCAAGAGGGTTGGTGTCCTAGAACCAGGTCTCTGCTTAGCGAGGAGGATTCTGAGGTCAGAATGGGCCTAGAAACAAGGGAAGAAGTCGGAATCGTTCACGTATGTGCCATTGGCTGTAAGGGGCTGGCCTACAAGTAGGAAGTTACCTGGAAGAGAAGAGTCAGCAGCAGCAGAAGGAAGTCTAGGACTTTTCCTTGCTTATGTGACATGTAGGATGATGCAAGGTGTCAACAGCAAACTAGCACTCGCCGTTGGCACTTGCCAACTACCTCTATAAGGATTAAACCATGTGCTGCTGCAGCTGGTGATTTTCAACACCCCCTGAAAGGAGTTCAGGGTGGAGAGCAGAAATGAGGCCCTCTGTGCTCTGGGAAAACTGGCAGAATGGGTCTTCAGATAGTTAGATATTTTCAGGAGCCGCTATCGTCAGCCCAATTCTTGTATCTCCTCAGATCTAGAAAAGCACTAAAATCCTTCATGGTGATGACTGCTCCTCGTGACTTAGCAGAAACCTTCTGCAAAAAAATGTGTGCTTGATTTTATGTACTCCCCCTTCACCAAAATCACCTATACACCGGCCTTCGCCCCTGTCTCTTAGGAGCAGTTTCTCAGAACTCTCTGAAATGCTGCCTCCCGGGCTATAGTCCTCATTTTGCCCCAAATAAAACTTGACTCACAACTCTCACGTTGTGCATTTTTTTTAAGTCGACAAAGGGTCAGGCCACAGTGTTCCCATTTTCCACTTCCCCTTACCTCTTGGTTAGAATGTGGTACGTGGCACAGGGACTGGTAGCCATTGAATGTGAAGTTGCATCCACGCTCACGGAAGCACTCAGAGGTTTTGCACGTCTCCTGCCTCTTCAGCAGAGGCCCAGTGAACTAGAGAACCGCCGCACCCTCAACCCCAGCCCTGTATGGCTGCTGCAACCAACTGCCACAAACGTAGTGACATAACACAGATTAATCATGTTATAGTCCTTGAGGTCAGATAGCCAAAATGAGTCTCACTGGGCTAAAATCAAGGTGTCATCAGAGCTGTGTTCCTTTCTGGAATCCATTTTCTTACTTTTTCAGCTTCTAGAAGCTGCCCATATTCCTCGGCTCATGGCCCCCTTCTGACTTCAAAGCCAGAAACAAGTCAAATCTTTTTCGCATTGCATCACCTGACACTGATTTTTCTTCCTCTTCCATCTTTTAAGAACCCTTGTGATTACACTGGGTCCCCCCTGGATAATCCAGGCTACTTTCCTGATTTTAAGGTCAGCTAATTAGTAAACTTGATTTCATCTGCAACCTTAATTCTCCCTTGCTGTGTAGCATCACACACTCACAGGTTCTGGGGATTAGGGCACGGACATCTTTGGGAGGTCATTATTCCCACTAGCGCACTCCCCTCAACCTTGCCAAGCAGCAGCTGGCGTGCAGGCGCGCACACACAGCACACACACACGCACACAACATACCTAAATACTCCTAAAGAGGAAATTTGAACAATGAGCTCATTCATATCTACTGGCTTCTGCATCTGTTACATATGGTCCCTCCTCTAAATAAGGCTGATTTTTACTTTTTCAGACATTAAAGATTCACTGCTTGGTGATTTTTAATCTTAAGTTGGAAAGGCTTTAACCCAATTAGGAACAGCACGTCGCATTCAGATGTGATCTCAAGCCAGTTCTCTCTTTATTCCCATCGATGTCAGCCGAGCAGAGCCCATCCTGCCTGCTCTCTCCTGGAGCTGTACTCCGGAGGGTCTGCCCCAACTCCCCGCAGCCACATCTACAGTGTTCAGAGCTGCTTCCTAGCAGTGGAAGTGTTAACTGCATGATTAAAGATCATGAGAAGAAAGAAATATTTTATATTTTTAAAACCGCACAGTTATCAATCTTTATTATAAAAAACATATGTGCCTCCCCTTCTGCAGTAGACGTGTTCCTCGCTGGGTATATGTAAATCAAATTCTTTATAAATTGAGTCATATTTTAAATGCACTAGGGGAGCTGCCTATTTAAAGGGATCCTGCTGTGAATCTTTTTGTCAAGCCAAGAGGCCGTTTGTTATGCTAATTTTCACCCCTTAATTTGTCTGCTTGTAGGTGCAGATTTTCATAAAATCCCCCCAATTCACAAACCGAAGCAAGGCACACCTGTATCCTATATTTCAAGGGTATCTTTTTCATAAGAGCTCAGAAAGCTGTCAGGTGGATTACCTCATTTATCTTCCGACATTCTTCCAGAGGAGTGTAGGGCAGTCATTATTATCCTCAGAGGAGGTGTGACTCTCTCTAGCAGCCACTGCCTTGCGGGAGGCCCCATGAAAGGCGAAGGCTGCTCAGCTGAGAGCCATTTATTTTCCAATTAACAACAGGCTCCGGTCTTGGGAGGAGTGCTTGGGGAGGTTTTCTTTAGAGCCCAGAATGTTCCTTTTGCTACTCTTTGTCACTACTGTCCAGAGAGAGAAACTGAGGAACAAAGAAATTAAGTGCTTTACAAATGTCTGAAATGTCTGTTGAATGCCCGCTCTGCACAAGACATGGTGTTGGAGTTGGGTGGGGTAAGCGTTCAAGATGGCCAGCAGGGCCTGACCTAGAGCTGACCACACAGTGTGGGAGACAGGCAGGTGCTAATGATGGCACCTAGAATGCAGCATTGGGAAACGTCGAGGCCTTCAGCTTGCCCACAATTTTCTTCTCCCAAGGATTTTATAGATATGACCTCATTTAATCCTCACAACACTATAAGGTAATGTAGGCTTTGGTTTTACTCTCTGTAGCACAGGAAAACTTAGAGATTGGTGATTTTCCGAAAGTCAAACGGCAGGTAACTGACAGAGCCAGGACTTGGATTCAGGTCTGTTTCATTCCAAAGCATGTGCTTCACACATCACTGTTATTGAACATAGGCGCAAGCAGTGGGTTGTGTGGGTATAGTGGCAGGAACAATAGATTCTGACCCTCCGGATTAAAGAAACTGTCCCAGAGAAATGCTGTTTGATCCAGGCCTTGAATGGTGAGAAGGATTTCCATAGAGAATAGGGAAAAGAAACTGGGCAAAGGCATGAATGTATATGTGAGTGGTCTGGTGTCCCCAGGTTACAAGAGAGCTACAATAGGGCTAAAGAAGACTGAGAAAGAGGTAGGGGCATATCATAGAAGGTTTTGAATGCTTCTTTAAAGGAGCTGAAACCCTTTCCCACAGTGGCGGGAAGCCACTGAGACTTTTTGAGGGAGGGAACAGATTCTCTATGGAAGACAATTCTGTCATCAGTGTGAAGAATAAGTTTGAACCAGAAGATCAAATCTTGATAGATAGTATTCTCTCCTCCAACAGAGAGAAAACAAAACCTGGTAGACACTGCCCTAACCCCTGGTGAGAAAAGGGGCGGTCAGAACTGGACGCGATGTTGTCCAACTCCTCGTTTCTTGCCTGTCCTAAGCTGTATGGCGATAAGCTGGGCTCCGGAGGCACCTCTGAGACATGAGAGGCAAACGTAATCATACTGAACTTCATCTCTTCTTCCAAGACACAAGTCTGTTAGACTACCCACATAGAGTTCCAAGGTCTTGGAGCTGCCAAACCAGAGAAAGAAGTTGGAAAAGCTGGTGGGGTCTGAGGCCATAAGAAGCCTCAGGTCCCCTTTCCCCATCCATACCCACCTAAATTTATAAATCTTTTTTTTTTTTTTTTTTTTCGGTACGCGGGCCTCTCACTGTTGTGGCCTCTCCCGTTGCGGAGCACAGGCTCCAGACGCACAGGCTCAGCGGCCATGGCTCACGGGCCCAGCCGCTCCGCGGCATGTGGGATCCTCCCGGACCGGGGCACGAACCCGCGTCCCCTGCATCGGCAGGCGGGCTCCCAACCACTGCGCCACCAGGGAAGCCCTATAAATCTTTAACATCCACCCTTCAAAGCATCCGTGCAAGGTCGTGAAGGAGGAGTAGAATTGGAATAAGGTGTATGTTTTCTGTTTCTATTTTTTGGCCTGCAGCATAATTCTTCCGTTTGTTAAAGACCTTGGGGCTCCTGGAAGAGAGGAAATTTAAGAATAAAAGCCATTATAATAATATTGCTATTAGCAGCCGTGGGTTTGGCATGAGGCCTGGGCCACCCAGACTCCAGAGGCCTAAGTGACTAAATGGGAGGCCCCATCTGACTCGGGTGGGTCTGATGTGTCAGCGAAGGAGGTGCTGAGAAACCTCCCCGACACACACAGGGAACGCTGGGGGCAGGGGAGGTGTGTTGCCGGGGGTCAGTAGGGAGAGGCGGTAACAGGGGATATAATCAGCTTCATAGGTCTCTGGACAGTTCAGAGCAGGTACCACCTACAAAGTGAACTCTGGGGGCAGGAGGCCCTCCTACTCACTTGCCAAGGTGCCACCCCTCCCTGCCCCAGGGTGCCGGACTCCCACCCCATGAGGCAGAGGTTTTAGTCCTTTGGCTTCAGGCCATGTATACACTGCAAATTTCCAGCTCTGCATCCCCACCCTGGGGGGCAGGTGGTGGTTAAATTCACTAGCCCTGGATATCTCCAAACCCTTCTTTGCAGAAAGGCCCTCGGTATGGTACATAGAGGAAGAGAGTGTGGGAGAGCGCACAGACGCTGGGAGACAACTAGACTTTCCTGGGTCCCCACTTTGGATTGAGGACAAGTCTGCTCCAAGCAGCACGTGGAGGGAGGCTTTGCACCTTCCACCTCCCCAGAGCAGCCTGGACCACCTCCTGCCATGATGTTTGCTGTGCAAAGGCAAGGTTTGCACCTGGTGTCCCTACCAGAACTGGAGTGCCCTGGGAGAACTCCTAAGATGCCCTTGCTGGCCCAGGAACCCAGGACTCAGACTGGCCTGCACATTGAAAGCAGACCCAAAGCACCTACAGTGATTTTCCAAACACTGAATCTGGTTACTCTTTAGACAGTAACAACAACAAACTACTGTTTATCTACTGGGGTACGAGGTATGAAGTAAGAAATAGAGACTTGGAGGAAGCATTTCAAAAAACCAAAATGGCCTAAGCATGCCCCTCCCAACTTCTAGTTGCAAGCCTTCCCAGTGGAGGCCTTTGCTGAGTTACAACCACAGCTGTGGCCCACATGGATGAGTGCCATAGCTCCAGGGTCCCACTTCTCCTGTTGCCAAGCCCTGTGGGGCTGGAGGAAAGAGGCTGAAATAGAATGTGGCAAGACTTTCAAAACAGACCTTCTCCCCCAGCATCACAGCTGTCAGAGCCTGTGTCCCACAATGGTCGAGAGCTAGAAATTTGCACTCAGACCTGGATTTGAATCCTACTTCACCACTTCCCAGCCATGCGATTGTGGGAAAGCGACCGCACCTCTGAGAGCCTCATTTTCCTCGTCTGTACAATGGGCTAATAGTAGTATCTTCCTTGGAGTTTTAATAGGATGAAATAACATATGCAAAGCACTTAGCACAGTGCCAGCGTATAGGAAGTGTTCTGTACATGGACAGCACTTTCCTTCTCTCAAAAAGAATGTGTTGAAGAGAACAAACACATCGTACCCAAGGGCTCAGTCTGCTGCTTTGCTGATCTCTAGAGCCTGTGGAAGGAAGGCCTTGCTACGCAGGATGGGGACTAGTTCTGATTTCCCTGGAAGACCTCTGAGCTATGGACTAAACCTTGGTTTGGGCTCTTGCTTCAAGGAGGAAAGAAAAAAAAAACGCAGACGAAATTCGTGAGAAACAGGTGGGCACTTTTGTTTACTCCACACAGCTGGAAGAGTCCACGTGTGACCACAGGCTATGGATCTCGGCCAGTGAAGAGAGCACTAGGGATTTCCAAGGAGCCGCAGGTATTCCCACTCTGCCTCAAGCCATGGCTGCACAAGTATCGCAAGGCAGGGAACAAGGAGCCCCCCTGCCATTAACTCCATCACAGTGAAATATCAAGAGTGAACAAAGAACTTGGGCCAGGAACGATCCGGGTGCCACGTGCTTACTCTGGATAGCTATTTTGGACCCTCAGCTGTATTCCCGGATTTCCTGACTTGGACATTCTAGTAGGCATTTTGAAGACCATCCCTCCTGTTCATCTCACCGAGAAAGCAGAAACTCATTAGATGGGGCAGAATTTGTGCCTTTCTCCAGAAGAACACATCCAGAGACCTTTGTCTTCTTAGTGGCCACCTCTCCCCTCCCCCAAAGGGTATTTCCGAAAGGAAGTTACCAACATGGAAAATCTAAGACTATAGTAAGGAACCCCAAATAGGAAGCAGGTGATGTTGGAGCCAGACAGACCTGGGTTCAAATTGTAGCTCACAACTTCTTTATTATGAGAGGCCTTTCACAGGTTACTGAACCTAGGTGAGCTCGTCCTCTCATCTTTAGACCAGTGCTCTAGTCCGGTGGGTCTTGAAATTTAGTCTGTGTCAGAAGCACCTGGAGGACTTGTTAACATGCAGATTGCTGACCCTACTCAGAAGGTCTGGCGCCTAAGCATCAGCCTTTCAACAAGTTCCCAGGTGATGCTGATGCTGTGGTCCAGAGACAGGAGTACACTTTGAGAACCACTGCGACTAACTGTTAATCTGTATCAGAGCCTTTGCTCACTTGGGAGAGACAGGAACATAGCAGGAAAGACATCAGAGTCTGGTGGGCAAGAATCATGAGGGCTGGGTTAGCCCCTCTTCCTCTCACTAGCTGTGTCAGTTTTCTCAGTTGTAAAATGAGGGCAATGACACCCACCTTTCAGGTGAGAGTATAATGGGAAGATAAATATGCAAGTGCCTCGTAAAGTATAACATGCTATACAATTGTAAAGTATTAATTAAATGTGAGGATTATTCTAAGGGTTAAAGCTCATAGCGCACGGAGAGGTCTGTAGTGCAGTGACCGGCACATAGTGGGGCTCAATAAATATCAATTAAATGAAAAAAACCCAGTACCTAAAAACAGCCACTGACTCCATGCCAGAGATTTAGGTCTCTGTCATACGTTAAACAAAAAATGGTAATAAAGTTACAACACATGAAATTCATATTCCAGTCGTGGGTGGCGGAGACCTCCTTCTTGGCTTCTGATCCAATTCATTATTCAAATCCTTTTACCATCGAGTGCTCCACTGCTTAATGTGGAACCAACTGTGGATCTTGATAAGAGGAAAAGACTGGGCTCTGTTTCCACTTTGCTCTTGGCAGTCCTCAGGCCTCCAGGATAACTTTCTTGCAAAATGAATAGGGTTGGCTCCCAGAGAGACCAATCTAATCTCATCTTGTCCACTCAGAAGATCCGTATCAAACCTTACAGACTGTCTGACTGCAGTAAGGGGCACCTAATTCCATCTGGATTTGGACCAGTGTTTAAATAATCAAGTAGGGGACCATCAGCATGGTAGAAATAGAGAAGCAAAACTATAACTGGCCCACTTTTTAAACACTGTTCTTGTCTAAAGTTTTATTTGAGAAGCCCCCGTATGAGAGACAGAAACAGAGCACGAGTGAGAAAGCAAGAAGGGAGTTTAAAAGTCCACTGCCTCCTTTAAAAACACATATGAAAGAATCAACATCTTGCGTTTTCACTGTTTTACGGGCATGACGGTCTGATCAGATAACCGTGCTCTGCTGAGAGACCTAATTACCAGTCCTCTGGAGAATTTAAATTACTTTTCAAGGAAAAAAAGAAAAAGTCTCTGGTTACTCTTGGTTGAATAAAATGTTACTTATTTCCCCTCAGCCATTTTCAGAAAGGCTCTGCTCACTTCAAATGGAATTACTGGTGAGCTCTGTTACCCAGACAAGGTACACTTCAGCCAGTCAGTTTCGAGAGATGCTTAAAAAATATCGGTTTCTAACACGTAAGACTCTGAAAACACGCTGCATTGTTTTTTTATATCTCAGTCTGGCTGTGTTATTAAGGGAACACCCAGAGTCAGTAAAACAGATACAAATTGAATGTTATTGCCACAAACACTATAAATAAATCTCTAGGGATGCTATGTGAAATACCCTGATGTAGGCCAAATTGGTTCATATTTGCAAAGTAAAACCAAAGGTCGGATGCCAGATCCCTTGGATACTGGAGGTCTACCTAGGCCAGATTCGAACACTCAATTAGATACAGGTTAAAGCTTTCATTTGCTCCTTTTTGCTTTAATTTGCTACTGAAGAAGGTACAATCTTTTCAAAAATCACAAATTGAGTGTTTAGGTGTCAAGAAATTCTTTGATGTCAAGTTTCTACTAAGAGACTGAATGATTTAAATTGGAAAAAAGGAAGAAAGAAGGAGAGGGAGAGGGAGAAAGGGAAAGAACTGAACTGTGGTTCTAGAATCCCAGGATAATCAGTCTTGGATCTGCCTGACTCCAGCCTCTCAGTGGACTGCTCAGGGAGAGGAATTTCTTAACATTCTTATAGTTCAAACTATGTGTCATTATGTTTCCTGTTTATTGGCAGGGAGGAGGGGTAGTACTTAGCAAAAAATCTGGACAGAGTCAGTCTTACTGTACTTAGAGCTCATCCTGTTTCTTTTCCAGCATCACTGTTAGGCTGACAGCTCTAGTAATCTAGTTGCCCAAACCTTTGACTGAAACCCTAAAATGAAAATCAATCCAACCAGGTTTTCAATATTTCCCTATAAACTCTCTCAGTGATAATGATGTGAAACATTTCCAGGCATGACATTCATTTTGAAGCTTCAGTTTTAGGGAAGTCACACAGATAAGGGAGAGGCTAAAGTTGATTGGTGTGTTTCACTAGATGCCTTTGACATCAAACCACAGGGCAGCACGGGTGCTTTTAGGGAAATTCTTTGCCAAACCCTAACCCAGGTCACAAGATCTGAATGAGCAAAAAGAGGCATGGGAATGAAGCATTTAACAGTGAGACAGTGAATCCTGTCTTTGTGGTGCAAGGTTCTCTGGGCAGACACTGGTCTGTTTTATAAACTTTCACCTGGAAAACAATCACCATTGCATAATTGGGGCAAAGGCAAAGTATGTTGAGCATCTGTATAGATGCTGTTTTGCAAACCCAAATATTGCCCCCATTCTCCATTTACTGATCACATCCCATCTGTCACCAAATGTTGGGGTTTCTAGCACTGAGATGCATCTGCTTCTCCCCAACCTTATCACCACTTCCTTGACAACTGCAGTAAACTCCTTAGAGGTTCTCATGCCCCAGCTTTCAGCCCGAGAGCACGTTCTCTACACTGCTGCAACGATCTTTCAAAACT
This sequence comes from Grampus griseus, assembly GCF_964374135.1. Classification (NCBI taxonomy): domain Eukaryota; kingdom Metazoa; phylum Chordata; class Mammalia; order Artiodactyla; family Delphinidae; genus Grampus; species Grampus griseus. The sequence goes on from NC_139017.1 coordinate 107,088,937, forward strand.
CAGTAGTTGGGCTTCGCTGGTGGCACAGTGGTTAGGAATCCGCCTGCCAATGCAGGCGATACGGGTCCGAACCCTGGTCCGGGAAGATCCTACATGCCGCGGAGCAACTAAGCCCGTGCTCCAGAACTGCTGAGCCTGTGCTCTAGAGCTTGCAAGCCACAACTACTGAGCCTGTGCACCACAACTACCAAAGCCCGCACACCTAGAGCCAGTGCTCAGCAACAAGAGAAGCCACCGCAGTGAGAAGCCCGTGCACCGCAACAAAGAGTAGCCCCCGGTCGCTGCAACTAGAGAAAGCCCGCACACAGCAACAAAGACCCAACACAGCCAAAAATAAATAAGGAAAATAAATAAATTTATATATATATAAAAAAACAAAACTCAAAAGTGACTACCTCATCCTCTGCTTACAACCCATACAGGTTAAAATATGAACTACTTATCTTTAGCACTCAAGACTGAAAAATCTCCTTGGGGAAAATGGCAGAAAAACACAGTAAGCTCCCCAAAGGACACAGCCCTCAGGTTCCTCTGCTCTAAGGAAGGGATAAATCCTTGAATGTTTAGATTAAACTAACTTTTGTGGGTTAGGCTGGCCCACATGTATGTTGGTTCCACATGGATTTCAAACAACCAGCTTATAATGGATTCTGAGAATACAACCCATTTGTTAGATTGGGACCACAAATGAAGTATTGTTTTATTTGTCTTTCTCATTGTTTAAATGACTTTGGAATTAAAATGTAATAGAATTAAAAATTATGTCTGAAGATCAACAATGTCTCTCACAGTAAAACCTTATCATTTTAAACTACGAACCCAATTAGGCGTCTAGAGAAGTGTGAGGACAGATTCATTTGTCATGAAATGAAGCCTGTCGTAGAGATGAAGATGGAAATCTACATTTTAGAGCAAAGTAATAGGTACTAGGTGTCTAGAACTTGATTACCCGAGTGAGGTTGGTTCTTCTGCTATTTCAAGGTTATAACTAAGAGATGAAGCTCTTAAGTGTTTTACAAGGTCCAGGGCACTGGGGGCTGGTGCAGGTCATGTATCCTCAACCACAAAAAGAGGTGGTTTATCAGTAAGAATGAGATTTTTGCAGGATGCTTTGTATTTCTTCTTTACACCCTCTCTTCTCAACAAAGGCCATGCCTCTTTTGTTCATCTTTCCTATTCCTCACGCCTAGCATATGTTAATGAGTGACTGAGTGGATACACACTGCAACACAGTAGGTCCAAATAGGTGGTTCCTCATCTTTTGCTTTCTTATTTAAATGTTAGCACTTCTTTAACACTTACTATATAACAGGAACCAAGTAAGTACTACGTTTACATATATATTATCTCAGTCCTCAAACTAACTGTTGATATGTGTTATTCCCATTTTGCAGATGAGACAGTTCAGACGTGGGGAGGGTTAATTTGCTCAAGTTCAAATAGCTAGTAACTGGTGGTGCTCCAGAGCCCATATTCTAACCACCATACAAACTGCCTGTTTCTCACAGCCAGTCATAGAACTCTCTATACCTTGTGATTGCATCTTTCAAGTGACTTTCAGTTGTCCAGATACGAGAATCTCCAGAAGCGATATGTATATGGTGAAGGACTGGGGGAAAAGGAGGCAAGTACTGACTCTTACGGAAATACGGGAAATCAAATAAAGTCTGAGACCTGTTTTCAAGGTAAAACGCAAAGATAACAAAGGTTTACAAAAATGGATATGGTGATCTCACCAAGCTGGTCATCTGGTTTTGAATAAACATAGGACCAAAAGGTGGGAAGAAAGGAGTAACAACTAGCCAACTCTTAGGGATGATCTTTTCATGAATTCCCATTGTCCTTGTTTTCAGACCAAAAAATAATCTATTCAAGGGACTTAGTATTCTCTCTCATAGAATGAAACAGGTGAAAGGAAAAAAAGAAATCTTTGGACATTTTTCCTTTTGCTTCCCCCTCACAGGTCTTACGAACTAAATATATTATCAAGAAATCCAGGGCTTCCCTGGTGGCGCAGTGGTTGAGAGTCCGCCTGCCGATGCAGGGGACACAGGTTCGTGCCCCGATCTGGGAAGATCCCACATGCCGCGGAGCGGCTGGGCCCGTGAGCCGTGGCCGCTGAGCCTGCGTGTTCGGAGCCTATGCTCCGCAACGGGTGAGCCACAGCAGTGAGAGGCCCGCGTACCGCCAAAAAAAAAAAAAAAAGTAAAATTCAGTGGTATTCAAAAATATTTATAAAAACATCTTCTCTAAAGTGACAACCAGTATTCAGCAGGGTCAGAAGGGCAGGTCACCTTCCTGACAATAGTCTAACCCAGCCTATAAAAGCTACCAGTTATTAGTCTACCTTGGGCCAGCACTTTGCATCTACCTTGTCCAACCTTTACAAGGATACTGTTCTCTCCACTGACTGAAGTCACACTGCTAAATGCAGGTCCATTTGACTCTCAAATCCGTGCTCTCTGTTCTGCCTCTGTGGGTACAGACCAAATTCCCTGTTTAGACACTGTACCACTGAACTGGTATTTTATTCAACCCAATATCATACGATGCTTGCTTAGAACAATGAGTCAGTGGCTGAGAACTGGAAATCTATGTTAATTGAGAGTTTCTCCTTTAAGGGTGAAAAGCATAATTATCAGAAATGTGTATTCTCAAAGAAATATTATGGACGTGTCTAAACTGTGCAATAAATGTTAATCAGATTAACTTTTTTCTTTCCAATTTCCTTTTTATTCTAAGTTGATAGCCCTTTCCTCATTTCCTTTTTAATTCTAATTAAGAGTATATCCTAAGTATACCTTGTAAATCTTCTATCTGAAATTTCACTGCCAATGGTGAAGTACAAAGCAAAAAGCAGCAAAGGCCTGTCAGTCTGCAAGTCACAAATATGCCAGAAAACCACGACAGACCAGTGATGATGCGTACCTTTCTGGTGGCAGTGATATCTGAGGGTTAAGTTGATGACGCTGAACACTGAGTCCACTTGGAAAACATCCTTCAGCGTCAAGGCTGCGGAAGAAAATATTAAAACAGGACACCAAACCATTTTTGCCCTTCCCACTGAGTGTTTATTTTATAGCTTTTGCATCAGGTAATCAATTGAAACACTTCAACAACAGAAAGCTGGCAGAATGTTAAGGAAAAGGAGTGATTATCTCTCCAACAGATGTGACAAAATGGTTTCAAGTTGGAAACAGTATTGCATAAATGAATCAACTGAACAGGGGAAGGGGAGAGAAGAGAAAGCAGAGACACAGAAAGGAGTGAGCATCTTCCAACATGGATTGTGAGGAAAAAAGGCACTCTTCAGCTGTCTGTGTACTTATAAAATAAAAGTCAAAATATACAATCCATGTTTGTCAAAATTCCATTTGACACTGCTTTAGAGATGCTCATACACCTGACTCTCAATAGAAAGCTAAAGAAGCTGTCTGAAAAATAAGACAGCACCAGTGTGTCTAAACCATAGGCTTACCAGTGATGTGTTTTAAAGAGATCATCACCATCAGGGTCCTTTTATAAATAGTACTGGAAAGGTCACAAAGCTGCATGAACTTAAACTGTAGAATAAATCTAACTGATCGCCCATTTCATTCTTTAAAATTCCCACTCCAGGAAATCAGAAAGCGAGCTCCACTCCAGAGGAGCTGAATTGGCAGTGCATCTGAAACAGGGTTGCTTTTTCCCTCAAAAGGCTGCCTGAGCAGCAGTTTAGTTGGCATCATCCAGCAGCTTTGCATAGCATAAAGGGATGCAAAAATTTAACAGCAATTGCCTTGCTTCCTCTCAAAGCAAATAGCACTAATTTATGAAGAGTCAAATTGTCAATTCATGAAGTAGAAGCACCTGGGCCTCTTAAAGACAAACTTCATAAAAGGTTACAATACCGGGTGCTTCTCATAATAAAGGATTCTAGGACCGTAGGTGTGTTTGAGAATGATCAATGGGAAAACCCAGAGATGGTTTACACAGATGTTCTCTATGTAGAATTTGAATGTAAATTAAAATACCAGCTATGCATTTGGGAACCAGCCTTTAGTTAAATTCTTTAGAGCTTTTAGAATTTTTATTTCATTTTATTAGAAAAAGAGAATCATTGTCTACAAACTATCTTCTTTCTAACTATGCAAATACAATGAGCAAATCATCTGCAATATCAAAATACTGTTTGTAAATCACTGATGGCACAAACAATTTTAGGAATCTCTGATAGGACATAATATTGAGAAAGAGCAACAGTGGACTTCAAATTATAGGCATTAATTGAATTTTAAGAATAAAAAATAAAATGCAAAGTTTAGAAGTCAGTAAGTTTTTCTCTGATTTTCAGTAATTTAAATCCAATCATCAGGAATTCAGAATCACCCAATATGTTCAAAGTTGCACAAATGCGTATGGATGATAGAAAAGTAATCCCCATGCAATATTTTAAGTGTTGCTATCAGATATATTTAAGTGATACTTTACAGATTAAAGTTGGGTAAAATCAAAATATATCCTCCCCATTACATTTTAAAACAGTCACAATAATTTATCAACAGTTGCCATTTCACAGCAATTAGAAAATAGGAGTTGATACAAGTTGAACAAAAAGGTACTTTTTCCTCTTTTAGGAAATAAACATATATAGATATATATATGTACACATACACATATAACATTATCTTTTAAAATTCAAAGTGGTTAATTTGCTTTTGTATTATAAAAAAAAATTTTCCCTATGTTCAAAATACTGAAAAAGCACAAAGGCTGAAAAAAGAAAACCACATTTGCCACTTTAAAAAAATACATTATTGTCTCAGTGGTTCTATTTATTTGATTATAAAGTTAGGTATTATAAGGACTCTGCACTTGTCAGATTCCTAGGACTGTACTGGACCACATGGAATTAAATCTAACCCTTCCTCAGTCTCCAGGAAGGATACTTTTAACCCACTCTAAAAGATGATAGCATAAATGCTCCTATTCTGAACTGTTAAACCAGGAAAGAAAACACGCCCACCTGGAAACAATCGAAGTCGTAAAAGTTTATGAAACCGTGGGAGAGACTGCCTGAATCAGAAAGCTATTCTTTGGATAGAAGTTAGTTTTTGGAAGTATATAAACTCTTTTAGGCCACTAGAGTACAGATTCAAAAGTGATTTCTCCATAAATAATAATCTGTTACAGGGGTTTGTAAAGTACAACTCATGGTCCATATCTGGCATGTCACCTGTTTCAGTAATAAAGTTTTATTGGGACACAGCCATGCTCATTCATTTATGTGTTGTCTATGACTGCTTTTGTACTAGTATGGCAGAGTTGAGTAGTTGTGGAGACCAATGGTGTGCAAAGCCTAAAATAGTATTTACTCTCTGAACCTTTATAGGAAAAGTTCACTGACCCCAGATCTAGTGCACTATGTGCTACTCTAGTTACCTAAAAGAGCTGATGCACCTCAAGGGGATTTTAGCTGGACTCCAAGAGTAACCTGCATACTAGGGTTCCTTAGCAGACAAATGTCAGATGCCCCATCCTGAGGTGGTGCTTTACTTTGGGCAAGGAAATCATTTGTATATATTCTCAACAAATACCTATAAAAGGTATTAAATACACCAAAAAGAAAGCCAAGTAAGAAAAGTATGCCTGTTGATATTCCCTTAATATTGTCCTATTATTGGGGGGAAAGGGTGCTACAATGACTCTTTCTGTCAACTTCCTTCAGCTTTTCTTTAAATTTGTCTATAAATGTCTTTTGATAAGTAGCGCTCCCTCCTCCTTCTATGCAATTAATAACCTTTAAAGCCACCTGACTAAAATGCTTACATAGTTTGGTGAGGCCTTGTTCGGGGATATTTATTTAAACTAAACATATTAAAGATTATCCTTTTAGAAAATGTTTCTAAAATTCTTTATCTCTGCTACTCTAAGAAGTGGAAGAAGGTAAAGAATGCACGGGGAGATCAAACTCTGCAAAGTATACCTTAAAAACCAGAGGTATAAAATAGCTACGCTTTCTGAACGGTAATGTAAAATAAAAACAGAAAAAATCTTCCAAATTTGAAGAGCAAATTTTCCCTTGCCCTGAGTCAGCTAATGAAATCTTTTTTCAAACAGGGAACCTCCTGAACTCAAGCAGCTGCTCAGGAAACTGTAAGAGTTCACAGGTGTTTCAATATTTCAATAGTTGTTGAAACAGGGAAGATAAAACACTGAGAAGAGATTTATTAGACAGAAATTTATATCAAGAGATTAACTGTTTTTTCAACCAGCTTATAGGTGGACTCTTCTCCTTCTTTGTTAAAAAATGAATGGTATGAAACTATATGTTAAAGATGTTTCCATAATACCTTACGTTTACATAGCGCCTTACAGTTTCAAAGTGCTTTCACATGCCATCTCATTTAATCCTCACAACACCCCTGTGAGGTAGGTAGGACAGGTATTATCATCCTCACTGCAGGATGAGGAAACTGAGGCAGAGAGCAATTAAGTGACTTGCCCAAGATCACACAGCTGGTAAGTGGCAGAGCCAGGACAAGAAATCAAGTTTTCTGACTCCTCATCCAGTACTCTTTCCACTATAACTACTGCCCCCAATTATGAATAATGTACTGTGTCTCAAAATTGAAAGGTTATTGAAGTTCACTGCAGTGATGTCTTAACAGTAAAGTTAAATGAAAAATACAAGAACAGTAGGTCTGATGGTTTTACTTGACATAATAAAATTGGTGCAAAACCACTTTTTGTCTAATTACTTATAATCTTTTGGTCCAAATACATAAAATATGCAATATTTACAGCATTTTCCAATTTTTTTCGTAAATGCAATGCTTTAAAACACATTATAAAGCACCTTAGTAAAAATAGTCTACAAGTAAAAGTACAGAAGAAGTAGGAAAAATCCTACCCATTACCACAGCTCACTAAATGGAGTTATAATATGGACTCACCAATACCTCAGTTTACACCTTTACAAATAACCCATGGAGAAACAAATACTAAACTTACTTTTTTGATATTAATGTGTGGAAGCCTTAACCAAAACTTCAGGCAATGTCAACATTCTTTGAAGTGTTTCCCCAATCTTAGATACTGGGGAGACAGGAATGAGAAATACTGCTTTGATTCTTTTTACAGTATTAATAATGGTTTAAATTGATTTTTAACACTAATCATCATTTTTTTAAGAAAATTAAAATGACCTACATAAATATGGGCAGTTCCAACTACAGCAGATACAGTCTTAGCAAACGTGATCAAACATTTCAGTAAATTTCATGGGACGTGATTCACAGAAACAAAGTACACACCGCCAAACAGTTAATAACACTATCCAGTAGAGGCGTATAACCCAAACCTCCAGGTGAAGGTGGAAGTAGCAAATGGATTCATCTTCATTCATGGTTAGTTGAAAAACAATGCTTTATCAAAAAGAGTATCAGAACTTTTTCTGAAATTGTATTTCATTATTTAGCCTTCAATTAGACCTGCTATGTGTTTATTTTAGGTGATGTGTAGGTTTTGTTCAGGCAGGAGGTTATAACTCCCACCAAAATTTAACCAGAAAAAAAAAAAAAAGGCTGAAACTTAAACTTCCTAGACCACTGACATGTCAGCCAGAATCTACTTCCTTGACGTCACTGTCTGTATCCTAACTCAGTTCAATACAAATTATCTTACACACCCATCAGCAATCCAAGTTGTGGAGCTGAGAACTAAGGTGAAGACAGGGTCAAAGTTGTAGTTCAAGAATCTAACTGCCACACTTTGTACTCAGTTCGATTTAGGGTAAATCTTTTCATAGAAAAAGTTCTGTGCAAGGATGTAGAGGTCTCCATCTTTTTCTCGTACAGCGTGGGCTCTGATGAATTGGAACTGCTCTAGTGCAAACTCATAGAACTCATTCTCCATTTTCCAAATGTCAGATTGCTGTAGTTTTGCAATGGTTTGTTTAGTAGGGAGTTTCTTCTCTGTGGTTTTCCTAAGATGAGATTTCTTTCCTACTTACAAAGGAAAAAGAGAAAAGGTAAATAAATTCTGAGAACACACAAAAGATCAATGCCTGTTTATTTGAAGAGACTGTTTAAGTTAGTATGACACATGGAAGAGCATAATTGTTTTGTCTTAATATCATTCAGGCAAAAACAGTGCCCTAATCATACTAGAACTGTGATTTATTCCTTTGTAATGCAAATCCTTACCCTTGTTAAAGACTTAATGAGATGTCAAATAATAAAAGTAAGAATCGTGGACGTCCCTGGTGGCGCAGCGGTTGGGAATCCGCCTGCCAATGGAGGGGACATGGGTTTGAGCCCTGGTCCGGGAAGATCCCACATGCTGCAGAGCAACTAAGCCCATGCTCCACAATTACTGAAGCCCACGCATCTAGAGCCCGTGCTCCGCAACAAGAGAAGCCACTTCAATGAGAAGCCCGTGCACCACAACGAAGAGCAGCCACCGCTCTCCGCAACTAGAGAAAGCCCGCGCACAGCAACGAACACCCAATGCAGCCAAAAATAAATAAATTTATTTTAAAAAAAAGTAAGAATGGCCACTTGGTAAAGTGTAGGCTGTCACCTTATATGCTGTATTCTCAAATGCTTGGTGCTCTGACTAGTTTGTTTTTAAAGACATGATAAAATACCTATTTTCAAACTTAGTGCTGATTTTTCATAACCTATTCTCTATACCTATGTGTTAAAAGCTAGGGCACATGCATACTCCAGGAAGAGTTCCTCTGATTGTATCTTACCAAAGAACAGAAAAAAAAAAATCAGAATTAGATTGGACCAGCACGGTCACTTTCAGATATGTAATACTGTCACAGCTGCTGAAGCATTCTTTTAGGAGCACTGTGACATAGCACAGGATCATTACCAATGTGACTCAGTCTCTCCATCCTACCCCTACCTAAATAGCACTAGACATGTCTAAAGGGTGGAATGTATGGCTGGCACTACTGAATATCACACATTTCTAAGGCTGGCCCTGTAGTTTGTATCTTTCCATTATACCTACAATGCCTTTTAATTATAATCTCGTGCATGTTTATTCATTAAACAAATATTTAATGAATACCATCTGTGTGCCATGTACTGTTTTGTATTGAAAATGGTGAATAGAAACAGACAATATACTTGCCTTTCTGGAGTTTTATTCAACAAACTTCAAATCACACATATTTTGCAAGTGGCAAACAAAGTTAAGGACAGCTTGAAAAAGAAACCCATCCTTATATACCTGTACGATAGAGCTCTGTAGCACCCCTGAAGAACCGGGGCAAAGCTGCCTCCAATAACATGATAAAATCTTCAAGCTCTTCAGTAACTCCCACCAGAAAGTACTCATTAACTAGGTTATATTTGGCTTGATCCATAGCCCACCTGCTTCCTACATTCCTAAAACCAAAAAAAAGGAATAAAAAAATTGGTTGTGAAATCTGCTAAATACTTTTGATGCCTTTGACACTGTATATTATGGAAAAAACAGATAAACACATGTCCACCCAAAGCCTTAATGCCCTTTTATTAATGTCCTTTGGGAGGCACACCTGTTTCTAATCTCCTTTGCCTCTGCCCCCAGTTCCTGCTCAACTACGCAGGGCTAACCCAGATTTTAGTAGAGGACACTTAATTTGAACAGTTAAGAAATGTGTATACATATCCTCCCATCTGATCTAGTATGAGTGCATTTAATTTTTGTTAACTACAGTTGTCCCTTGAACAACATGGGTTTGACCTGCACAAATACCTTTCAATAGTAGATACTACAACACTACATGGACCACGATTGGTTGAATCTGCAGATCGAAGGAACCGTGGATACAAAGGACCAACTATAAATTATACCGGGATTAACCCCCACCTTGTTCCAGGGTCAACTGTACTCTAAACTTCGTTCATTTTAAGAGCTCTCTAGGAAGGTCTAAGCAATTTTGTGTAGCGATTATCTTCATTTAATTTATGAGTTTAGGTTTTTCTGATATTTCTTAAAAACAGAAATAGGATAAGAAATGGCTCTGCTAAGAATCTTTTTATTTTTCATGTTTTTAGCTAACAGCTGTTAATAGAGGTTTGGCCCTAAATAAACTATGCCTTTGGGTTCTTTTTAGCACTGACATTCCCTAACCCTAATGCCAAGCTCTGCCTTTAAGCAGTGTGATATTGAGCTGATGACTTCGCCTTTCTGAGCTTGTTTTCTCAGCCATTAAAAAGCTGGCATGGGTGGTGGGAAGCTGGGGAAGCAAACGAGTTGATTTCTCAGGTGCCTCCCAGATTTCTCAAGTGCCTCCCAGTTCTATGAATCGAGGAGGCATACTAAAGAAGTGTGATTAAAATCTCCTCAGTAATGCCCAATGGAGAGATATACTCTCTATTGCTCTAAGGTAGGGGAGGCAACCTTTCCTCTAAAGAGCCAGAGAGTAAAGCCGGAGATGGGTCTGCAGGTCATATGGTCTCGGTCACTTGGTTACTTAACCCTGCTCTTGCAGTGTGAAAACAGCTACAGACACTAAGTAAATAAATAGATGTGGTTGTCTTCCAATAAAACTATTTATAAAAACAGGTGATGGGCCAAATTTGGTGTCCGGGTTGTAATCTACTGATCCCTGTTGTAAGGAAATGATTAAAAATTGAGAAGACATTCTTTCTAAGCTTCCAATTCTTACATTATTACAGTTGACCTTTGAACAACACGAGCGTTTAGGGGTTCCAACCAGACCCGATCCCCCATTCCCCACTTGAAAATCTGCATATAACTTTACAGTCAGCCCGCCATATCCCCAGCTCCACATCCGAGGATTCAGCCAACCACGGATCATGTAGTACTGTAGTACATCTTTATTTAAAAAAATCTGCATTTCAGTGGACCCGCGAAGTTCAAAGCTGTGCTGTTCAAAGGGTCAATTGTATTATGCGTTGATACAATCTACTGAGTAGGGCCTTAAGGTTCTCAGTAATCTAATACTATATCTCAAATAATGATGGAAAGAACAGAAGGCATTCCTTATATCGCTCATGGTTTTAAGGAAGCTACTAACTTTGAATGTGTTCCTGTTTTTTTCTACTTTTCCTATTAAAATGATTGATTAGAACTAATGCGTACCATTATTTTTTTAAACTGAAAACTCAGCACATTCTGAGGAAATAAACTCTATTAAAGATAAAATATCTTTATTTTACCTTGGCTTCTCTCAAAGTCAAATCAGTTTAACAGTAAATCCAGGTGAATAATTTACCCACTAAGCCTCTTCTTGATCTAAAATGGATGGCTCAAACAATAAGCTTAGGAGAAAATGAGGTTTATGAAAGGAACCCTGACCTCTAATTAAGACCACTGCTAGAACATAGCAAGACACATAACACCAAAAACAAAAAAGAATTAAAAACCAGCATCTGAGAAATCATTGCAAGCATGTTTTACATGAAGAATCTTTTTAATGCACTTAAAGGTAACTAAAAACTAGGTATTACTTAATTACATGTTATTTTTGGTCTGGTCTTTCACGAACTTCCTTACACCTAGTCCTTGACTAACAACACACTCACCCTTGTGAAATACAGATTATAGAGATAATAGATAGATTACTGATTGAAGCTAGCTTTATCTCCCTACCAGCATTCCGAGCTGTGGCCACAGAAGAATGGGATTTGAAGCCAGAGCTTCTCCGGAGCACAGTCTGAGCCGCCCTCAGCTACACATTCATCAAAGGTCTGGAAAAAAGACAAAGCAGCACATGTGAGCCATAAACCCGAGCCTCACCTACCAAGTATCTTAATGTGGTAAGTTATTAAATAAATGGCAGTGGATGGGACGAGTAGTGAATTAAAGTGATAGGTTACAAAAACATACTTGAGATACTGAGCAAAGTCAAACATGGGTTGTTCTCACATCGTTGTTTTATACCAGTGTTTATAAGAATTCTTCTACTATATGAATGGAACATCCCCCAGATAACAACTTATCCTTGAAATTAAGTACTGGTTTATGTTGAGTTTGTGTATTTATATTTTCTATCCCCTTACCGAAGTAAGTTAAATAAAAACAAGGTTAAAGATACTCTTTGTGAAACAATTATTTGAAAAGAATATAAAGTAGGACTACACTTAAGTCTTTTCCCCTTTTCTCATTAAAACAAACAAAAAAATCATTGTACAAAGCAAAAGTGACCCTGGACACTTATGACTTGCATGCCATCCTCTCCAAATGCATCTGACTAAATTAATTAAAAGGGCAGGAGACTCACAGGTTATGGATCTAAAATTAAATCAACTTCATTTTCTTTAGTACTTACTGTCTGTCACAGGCATTTTTACAGTAGGCGTTATCTATTTGAAATGATATTAAGATGCCAGAGAACAAACTTAAGAGCTCAGGCTGTTGGAGTAGACATCTATAAATACCACCTGTTATTTCTGAGAAGAGGGGGTATGTAAAAGTAGAAAGAGAACGCATCCAGAGTCCAGACTCCTGAGTTTCTAGAACCATGTGTGACTCTATCTTGAGTAAGTCTTTATGGCCTCCAAACCTCACTTTCTAAACTATAAAATCAGATAAATTCAAAGGTCCCTTTCAACCAAAAATCTAGTAAGAATAGGACCCCAAACCCTTAGGTCTGACTATGGCTAGAGGTATAGTGGAATAATTATCTTTATTCTGGCAACATTTAAGAGGCAACAGCAAACTGCAGCCCACAATTGATTTGCCCATTTCTTTTACAGATGACCTTCACCATGATATAGGAAAAAGATTTATGACTTGGGTTTGAATCTTGAACCCAGAAAAACTTAAGTTCTGTGTTAGTTTCCTCATAGGAAAAAGGAGGACATAATCTTACTTTGAGGAAGAAATAAAATCATGGATCTAAAAGAATCTACCACAAAGAGTGGTTCACTGTAGGCACTCAATAAATGGGATGTGTCTACGTCTGTCTTTCTCTCCCCACCTCTCCTCCCTAATAGTCAAATACAATGTTTTGTTGGTTCTTGTTCTCCCTGACCTCCACAGCGTTGTCTACTTCTTTGAACACTCCCCTTTTTGGCTTTTTGTTGGTTCTCTGTACCTTTCTGAATGTACTATCACTATCTTCTTTTAAGGCATGTTTTGGTCCTTCTACCAAGCATGGAAACTCAGCTGTCTTCTCTTTACCCACTCCCTTCCTTAGCTTATTCACACTTCCTTGGCTTCATTTATAATTTCTAGGCAAAAGATTTCCAAATTTGTACCCCCAGATCCATCACCTCTTACCTATCTTCTGATACCTAGTATGCCTTTTCATTTGAATTTCCAGTATTACCTCATATTCAATATTTCTGGCAATAGGATGACATTGCCCCTTGTAATTCAGACTCAAGATCTCAGCACATTTCTTTATTTTTCCTCTCCCTCACTTAACATCCTTGAGGTAATGTCTTTCCAATGCATCTTTTTTTTCCCCCAATCTTCCATCAGGATCTTGCCATGTCATGTCTTCATTCTTACAATCACTTCCTAATTGGGCTCCCTTCCCTCCCTTCCTTCAATCTGCTCTTAGACTACCAGGTTAGTCTAAGTAGTCACTTCTAACATCCTCTACTCAGAAAACTTCAATAGCTTCCAACATCTTTTTAAAAAGAGAAATACAAACTCTTTATCCTGGCTTTAAAGAATGCTTCATAATCTGACCTCAGTGTGCAAGTCTAGCCTTATCTCCATGTATAACTTCCATCTTTACCAGATTAACCTGTTTTACAGTTTCTCAAGCATGTCATATGTACCTGCAAATCCATATATTTTGCTGACTACATTTTCTTCCTCTGAAAGTGCTTCCCTCCACCAATCTAGTTTACATGAAGACTATCTTTCCAATGACTACTCTGGCCTAAAGTCACTCATTTTTTTTTAACTCATATAAATGAATTAAATACTGCCTTGTAATAGCCAGCTCTTAGGATCCAAGTATGTTATTTATATATACATCTTTATTTAAAGAACTTGCTCCATGTACTTTGGGAAAAAAATTGTATTATGTTCTCTCCTGAACTATAGAAAACACTTATTGGAGGGATCATGCAGTATAGTATGCATTTGTGTCCTCCACAGCATACAATATCTTGCTATACCAACTGTTTGCACAATCATTGTGTCCTCCATAGCATACAATACATTGTTATACCAAATGTTTGCATAATCAATATTTGTAAATGGCTGGAAAGACTGCACTTTGGAGATTTTGCATGAGCATTAAAGGTACAATTCTAGTTGAGATGAAGACAGGGGCAGTAAAATTTTTTCATGAAGCATTTTGACAGTTCCTTAGAGTTCTCTCAAATTCTCTTAGGATTTCTCCCTCACCCCCCAATGTATACACACACACACACACACACACACACACACACACACACACATCCATATCAATCTATCTATTTTTTTAAGTGAAAACATCTCAGTTTACACTTAACAATCAACCCCATTTCAATGGCCATTACAGTATGTCTGAAATTTACTAGATGGTCTGATTTAGATTTGCTGGTCTAAGTCACTTTCTAAAAAGTGGTTTTACTATCATTTATGCCACCTTGCAGCTCATAAAAAGAAAACAACCTATGTATCTATCTCTACCGTATCTCAGGTTCCAATAAACCCAGTGGTGATATATCAGAAGGTTTCTGATTTCACGCCTAATCAGTTTCAAACAAATCCTAAATCACAGTACAGTGCTTCTGAAGTTCAGAAGAGGTGCTCTGCTTCATTATACCTTCATCTGAATAGAGTATCAGATGAAAAAGAAATGAATTACTAAGGTGATTGTGAGTGAACTCATAAACTGTACCACCACTGTGTGTGTGTATGTGTGCGTGTAAGATTCAAAGACAAAAAGATTTTGCTTAAATGTGTTGGGTTGGCCAAAAGGTTTGTTCGTTTTTTTCCGTAAGATGGCTCTAGTAGTGCTTAGTTGTCTTTAACTTCATTCGAAACAATTTTGTTAAATTGTATTGTGACAGCTGTCATATCAGCGTGCATTTTTAAAAAACATCAAAATTGGTGAATTTTTGTGTAGTCATTTTAATATTGAAGAATGGAAGAAAAAAGCAACATTTTCGGCATATTATGCTTTATTATTTCAAGAAAGGTAAAAACGCAACTGAAACGCAAAAAAAAAAAAGATTTGTGCAGTGTATGGAGAAGGTGCTGTGACTGATCGAATGTGTCCAAAGTGGTTTGCGAAGTTTCATGCTGGAGATTTCTCGCTGGACAGTTCTCCACGGTCAGGTAGACCAGTTGAAGTTGATAGTGATCAAATCGAGACATTAATTGAGAACAATCAAGGTTATACCACGTGGGAGATAGCCGACATATTCAAAATATCCAAATCAAGCGCTGAAAATCATTTGCACCAGCTTGGTTATGTGAATCGCTTCGATGTGAGGGTTCCACATAAGTTAAGCGAAAAAAACCTTCTTGACTATATTTCCTCATGCTATTCGGTACTTAAACGTAACAAAAATGTTCTGTTTTTAAAACAAATTGTGATGGGCGATGAAAAGTGAATACTGTACAATAATATGGAACGGAAGAGTTCGTGGGGCAAGTGAAATGAACCACCATCCACCTCACCAAAGGCCGGTCTTCATCCAAAGAAGGTGATGTGTATATGGTGGGATGGAAGGGAGTCCTTTATTATGAGCTCCTTTCAGAACACCAAACAATTAATTCCAACAAGTACTGCTCCCAATTAGACCAACTGAAAGCAGCGCTCGAAGAAAAGCGTCTGGAATTAGTCAACAGAAGACACATAATCTTCCATCAGAATACCGCAAGGCCACATGTTTCTTTGATGACCAGGCAAAAAACTGTCACAGCTTGGCTGGGAAGTTCTGATTCATCCACCATATTCACCACACATTGCACCTTTGGATTCCCATTTATTCCGGTCTTTACAAAATTCTCTTAATGCAAAAAATTTCAATTCCCTGGAAGACTGTAAAAGGCACCTAGAACGCTTCTTTAAAAAGTTTTGGGAAGATGGAATTATGAAGTTGCCTGAAAAATGGCAGAAGGTAGTGGAACAAAATGGTGAATACGTTGTTCAATAAAGTTCTCAGTGAAAATGAAAAATGTGTCTAATATTTTTACTTAAAAACCAAAGGAATTTTTTGGCCAATCCAATAAGAAAATAGGACAGTGAAAGAGGCTGCAGTATTAAAAGTTCCCATAGAGTCACTATACGGAAAATTTTGGAAATTTAAGTATCCACTATTGGAATTAAAACTGGTTAATGAATGAGCATGCAGGATGGCTATTTTGACCCAAGTTCTCTAGTTAGCCAACTCCTTCTTCCTGTGTTCTAAAATACTAAAAGTATTTTAGTATTTCAAACAAAATCTGTAGATAATCTTCAAGTTTATTTTTGGCCAGTAGTTTAAAATCTGCTAGCCTACTCTGGCAGTATAAGAGTTACCACCAAAATCCGTTCTTCCCTTCTTCCACAGTCATAGAGTTTAGCCTCTCTTGCAGTTAGGTATGGCCATATGACTAAGTTCTTGCCAGGAGACTGGGGGCAGAAGTGATGTGAGCAAGTTCTGGGTCACTTGGTTAAAAGGAAATTGGTGGGCCTCTAACTTCCCTCCTTCCCATGAGCTGGAAGACAGATGTCGTGGTGACCCAAATTAAACCGAGCACATAAGGGCAAGCCCCTGAACGGTAGCAGAGTAACAACATGGCAGGAACCCAGCTCCCTGAATGACTGTGTGCAGCAAAGCTGCTCTAAAATCCTGGGCCCCTCACCTTTAGGCTTTTATGTATGACAGAAAAAAATCTACCTAAGCATTTTAATTTCTTTGTTTCAGAAGCATCTACCCTAATTCACCTACCAAACATTTTATCAGATAATATAAAAGTGGAAAAATAGTTTGGGTTTTGCCTCCTTTGTAGTTCCTTCTTATCATTTGGCAAAGGTGTTTCACTCCTATCAACTTAAAAGAAACAGCCCAAAGACAGGCCATAGCAAGGAAGATGTAAAGAAAAAAAAAACAAATACAAATAATCAAAAATTGGCGAACGTACATGATTGTGCTAGATCTTAATGTAAAACAGAAATTCTCCTTTTTCTATCTTTTTAAAAATTTTTTTCATACTTTATTTTTTATTTTATTTATTTATTATTATTTTTGGCTGCATTGGGTCTTCGTTGCTGCACACGGGCCTTCTCTAGTTGCAGCAAGCGGGGGCTACTCTTCATTGCGGTGGGCGGGCTTCTCTCATCGCGGTGGCTTCTCTTGTTGCAGAGCACAGGCTCTAGGCGCAAGGGCTTCAGTAGTTGTGGCACACGGGCTCAGAAGTTGTGGCACACGGGCTCAGTAGTTGTGGCTCGCGGGCTCTAGAGTGCAGGCTCAGTAGTTGTGGTGCACGGGCTTAGCTGCTCCGCAGCATCCTTCCTGGACCAGGGCTCAAACCCCTGTTCCCTGCATTGGCAGGCAGATTCTTAACCACTGTGCAACCAGGGAAGTCCCTCCTTTTTCTTTATAAATATGTGATGCATAAAGTAAACCAAGCATTTCCTAGTGAGTGAAATCAAGTTAACGAAACTCAATACCATCTTGACCACATACAGCTCAATGAATCAATCCACTGGCGTCTTAATCAAGATGAACTTCTCCACTGACTCCAACAGTGACATCAGCCCTTGGGCTTCTCTACTCACAGCACAGGAGACGACTGTCAATCAAATGCTGCCCACCAGAACTTTCCCACTCATTTGCTAACTTCTATTCACTTTCTCCTGAACATTCTGACCACATTTCAGAAATAGAATTTTCTATAAATAAATGTTTTACTCTTATAAAATTTCTTCTTAAAATAAAAAGCAAAAACAAAACTCAGTTCAGTACACCACAGAAACAAAAAGTTATGATCAGCTTTTTCACTTAAACACCATCTATGCTTAGAAAGAGCAATTCTTTGTGAACTACATACAAATGTTTTTAAAAGCAGGAAATATCAAAATATTCTTTAGACTATTTAGATTATTAGTTTAAATTCCTAGAATTGTAGGTTAAAATAAACAAAATTTGATGCTTGATAGTGATGGCAATTATATTTACATTCAAACCCTTTTCTACAAATGACCTTGCTTCATACTTTATACAGAAAACTGAAGCTGAGAGTGAGCTCCCTTGATTCCTGCTTAGATAAAAGCTTATCTGCAGCCCCTACTGCCCTTATCTGTAAAAAAGTATTTCCTCCTATCTTTAAATACCCTTTCTCACTCCCTTCTGAGACCCTGCTTCACCAATTTTTCTCCAGTTTTTCCATCATAACCCCTTGCTCTCTTCAGGTACATTAATATGCCCAAGTATCTGTCGCCTTTAGTAAAACATTTCTCATATTTTTTGCTCCCTTCAAAGCCAAACTTCTATCTCAAGAGTAGTCTTTCCTCTCAGTCTTAACTTCTCACGGTTACTCCTCAACCCTTTGGATTCCACATAAGCACCTTCTCTGACCTCCCCATTGACAAGTCTAAGGGAAAGTTTTAAATTCTCAATTCACTAACCTCTTCGTGATTGAAATGATTTTTCCATGCATTTCAAGGACTCGCCAGGTTTGTCTTCTGATTCTCCAACCTCAGTCTTCTTGGTGTGCTTCCCTCCCTTTGCCTACTCCTTAAATGTTGTCATTCCCCAGAGCTACATATTTGCACCCCCTTTTTTTCTTCTTCCTTTTTCGTTTGGTACTGTCTTCATACTCTGTATGTCTCCCAAGTGCAATTTCATTCAATCCCTTGTTTCAACTCCCACCTAATGCTGATGACTCCCAAATCTATGATTAAGTTCAGATTTATTTCTTGATACACAAATACATTTCTAGTGGATATTTCCATCTGCTTATACATGACTAAAAATAATGTCCAATTTGAACTCATCATCTCTTTCTTCAACTTCATTACAACGGACTTTTCTTTCCATTTTCTCTCTTTTGAACCACATATATAGTAGTTCGATCAGAAGCCTGGGAAGATGACAGGTCAAGGCTGACTCTGGATTGTACCTTTTACTGAGATAGAGAAACTGGTCTACAACAAAGAGTTATCAAACCTTTAAATATGAACTGCAAAGATATTATATTGCTTTCCTGTGGTGCTTTTTTTTTTTTTTTTTTTGCAGTACGTGGGCCTCTCACCGTTGTGGCCTCTCCCACTGCGGAGCACAGGCTCTGGACGCGCAGGCTCAGCGGCCATGGCCCACGGGCCCAGCCGCTCTGCGGCATGTGGGATCTTCCTGGACTGGGGCACGAACCCGTGTCCCCTGCATCGGCAGGCGGACTCTCAACCACTGCGCCTCCAGGGAAGCCCTCCTGTGGTGCATTGTACATATAAAACACTTTCTAAGCAAACAGTAATAAGTTCTCAAATGCTTTTGTGTAAAATCCATGTTCAATAAGCAAACCACAGTCAGGGGATTATGAATTGCTAAGGACTACGGAAGCAGTATTTTGTAAGCCAGTAGTAGGATCAGGTAGTAGCTAAGTATGGAATTCTTCTAACCTCATTAATATCTTTTATAAACTAATACATATTTTTAGGTATAATATTCTGAATTCATTATAATTCCTACAGCTGTCAATAAGTCTAGTTAATTTAGAGTAAGAAATACGAAAAGCAAATTGGGGTAGGAATTGTGATCTCTGAGATCAATGAGTACTTCTTAAGCAAAAACTCATTCTCCTTTAGATTGTTATTTACAGCATGTAACTATACACTCTTTCCATAAGTATAACCCCCTTGGTGTTCTGCTAATAAAACAATAATTAATAAAAATGATTAATAACCTATAGGATAGTACAAAACTGAAATATTCATAAGATAAATATTTACATATTTAGAAAACGTGAGTGATGAGAATTATAGATGTAGTTATTTGGAAGCTGTAAGAAGGCCTATGCTGAAAGAAGGTCTGAGAGACAAACTATTCAAACTTGGGTATTTGGTTAATGTTTTCTCAAAATGAACAAAGTGGGTCTGCCACTTGAAAGAAAACAACTGACAGTCTTAGTAGCCCAGCGGTTCTCAACTGGCGCTGTTTTGACCTCCAGGTGACATCTGGCAATGTTTGGAGACCTTCTTCGTTCTCACACCTGGAGGGTGTAGGGGAGATGCTACTAGGTAGAGGTCAGAGATGCTGCTAAACGTCCTATAATGTGTAAGGCAGCCCTCACAACAAGGAATTCTCTGGCCAAAAGCAACAATAGTGTCAAGGTGGAGAAATCCTGTGGGTGCCAGTGATAAAAGCCAAGCTTTCAAACTAAAAAATATAAAAATTTAAATTTATTTCTACTTCATCTGTCACCATAAGCCTGACAGTTTCCCAATACTTACAGACTTTTCTGATGAGATAAGTGGTGACGTTAACGAATGTGAATTTTTGATATTGTATAATAAAATGTGCCAACACTTGGAAGATCCACGTAACTCAGTGAACTAATGTGTTCCAAATGACCAATACATGAGGTTAAAAAATTATGCTTTGTTAAAAAATCCATTCAAAGTATAAAATATATCAGTGGATTTTAATGCAGCAGAACATAAAAGGTTAACTGCTATGGTTTCAGATTCCACACTTCAATAAGTTTAAGAAACTACTACTAGTTAAGTTTTAGTGTAATATTAAAGAAGAATTTCCACAATTTTCTGAAAAGGCTATTAAAATACTGCCTTTTCTAGTTACATATCTGTGTAAAGCTGAATTTTCTTCATACACTTCACCAAAAGAATGTATTAAATAGACTGATTCAGCAGCAGATATGAAAATCCAGCTGTCTATATTATATTAAATCAGGTGTTTTAAAAATTTGCAAAAATGTAAAATGCCACTATTTATACCTTTTTCTGAAAATGGTTATTTGCATTAAAATATATTATTTATGTTACCATATTATGGTTTCCTACTGTTACTATTAAATTAGTTACTATTTTAAAAGTTTCTCAGTCAATTGGCAAATTTACTGATATTGGTAAATATGAACAGAAATAGATATAACCCACATAGATAAAAGCTCCTTGGTGGTCCTCAATAAAAAGAGTAAAAGGAGTTCTGAGACTAAAAAGTTTGAGAACCACTGATTTATATATTGTAGTTCTTGAATGCTGACCTTTGGATTACTAAATATCCCTATTTTCCAGGTATTGGGACAGAGATTAAATTATGCAAAACTCTAGGTATAAAGTTTGAAAAACAGAGTATTTGAAATCTCCCAAATAAAACAAATCTTATGTTCCTTACAAGATGAACTGAAAGCTATCACAGGCATATACATATGACTAAAATGGCTTTGAAATTATTGACAGTGTAAACCAGAAACTGGAAATGAAGCCATTGTAAGGTATTTCCAGCCTTAGCCTTTGCCATCATAGCCACTTTTTAATCCCTGTTATCTTCAAATACCCTGCCATCTTCCAAAGTGCTATATGCCACGAAGTCTTACCAACTTTACAGATATGAGTTTATTAAAGAAAACTCTTGCCAGTTAAAGATATTAAGGAATTATTTGCAATATAACAACTTTATTTAACTCATTAGGTGCCAGAATGTTACTAACATTTATGTCATGAGAAACAAACCAAATTATTAAAAACGTGTGTTTCAATGTTTCAAGACTGAAAAGGTCTATTTTGCCTATCACAAAACAAAGTAATTCTTTACTTTGATAAAGCATTTGAAGATGGCCCTGTCCCCGTGAGAATTAAGGTAATACAATAGTATTTTGCTGATGTTACTAATATTACATCTAAATAAACAGGTGTATTAATATGTATTTTATAATGACATAAAAAAAACAGACCAAGACCTATCATCATTAGGGTGAAGAATGGTTAAATCTCCAGGCTGGAGAGGGCATACCTACCTAAAGCTTTCAAAGATGAAAGGGAGACTACGTTAAAATATCTGCCTAGGTTTTTCTGTGAGCATTGAATATACAACTTTGGAACATCTCTCATACAAAAATATCGAGTGACATGTTGCTTTCCCTCCCTCCTTTTTCAAGGGTATAGAGAGGTTAAGACTGTGAGCTCTGGAATTGGAGTGCTTGGGTTTAAATTCCTGCACCACCATTTACTGGTAGTATAACACTGGGCAAGGTACTTAACCTTTCTGTGCCCCAGTTTCCTTATCTGTAAAATGGACACAACAACAGCAACTATCCCATAAAATTGTTGTACAGGCCACCTGAAAAAATACATAATATGTGACTTAAAACAGAGCTTGATAAACAAGAAGCACTCAATAGATGTGAGCTATTATTGTTGTTATATTAAGTATTATTGTTACCTAATTCCCTAAACTACATAGGATAGCAACCACAAAACCACGGTATCCAGGGCTGACGTGACATGACAGATGTAGGAACCTACGTGACTGTGAATCTTTTCCTTACCAACACTAACATTCCTTTAGTTGAAGGAGGGAGATGGATACTAACAATTACTGAGTAAGAGCTAGTATAAATGATAGGGCTAAAATTAAAAAAGAAAGTAGTTAGCATTGAAGTGAATTTAGAAATAACTAACAATAAATTTTGAAGTACTAGGTCACAAAAGGGTTATATTACAGATTTTACAAAATTTTACAGACACTCCATAATAATATAATTATATATATTTTTTCTAGAAGATTATATAATACTAAGAGATGAGTGGACGCTGGAAAAAAAGGGTACTGTTTGGATCAGTACCTTCTGTCTAAAGCCTTGAGACTAAGGAAAGAAATAGCGATTTCTAGAAAACATAAACAGGTAAATAAAACAAAAGAACAATTGCCTTCTCATGTGACAGAGGGCACATCCAACTTAGAAAAAAATTAATTGTTGGGTGTTAATTACTATAATACAGCAAGTATCTAGCATCACCATTACGCAACACTTTAGGTTTAAAAGGTGCAGAATTCCCTCACTGAGCCATTTGCTGAACGCTTACAGATGAACTAGGCACCGTACTCGTACTAGATATGGAGGAGACAAAGGTGAAGGAAATACAGCGCCTGCTTCAGGACGTTCACAGCCTTTTGGAGAAGACATATATGTAAACAAATAATTCAAGTACCACAAAATAAATATTTAAAAAATAGCGATTTGAATGGAGTGCTCTGGGAACTTTGAAAGGGACACGGCTCACTGCCAGAAAAGACTTTATGAAAGAGGTAACATTTGAGCTGGATCTTAAAGGTGAACAAAGAGTTTTCAGATTGAAGGAGAGACATTGTAAACATAGGGAACAACACGTGTGCAAAAAGTATGAAGTAATAAGTCTGGAGGACGGTGACATTTCAGGTAAGGCACCCAGTGATGCACTGGGTGCCTGAGGCGAAAATGAGGCAGGAGAAGGAGGTCTCAGGCTATGTCAGACTGCGTCTCCTGTGCCTTGGGCAATCCTGTGAGCGACGAGGTCCCCGTAATGGTATTCCACCAGAAAATTGACACAGTTTGGTTTCTTAGAAAAACAAGTCTGGGGCTACTCTGGAGGACGCACTTAAATAGAAGACAACTCAAATTGTAAGAACCCTGTTAAGCTATTATTCTCATCTTGCCTGAAAAAATAAGCTGCTTTAACAAAATAGTGTCCCTAAACAGATGAACAAAAATCAACGTAAACGGGCTTCCCTGGTGGCGCAGTGGTTGAGAGTCCGCCTGCCGATGCAGTGGACACGGGTTCGTGCCCCGGTCCGGGAAGATCCCACATGCCGCGGAGCGGCTGGGCCCGTGAGCCATGGCCGCTGAGCCTGCGCGTCCGGAGCCTGTGCTCCGCAACGGGAGAGCCACAACAGTGAGAGGCCCGCGTACCGCAAAAAAAAAAAAAAAAAAAAATCAACGTAAACTGCCATCATCAAGGTTAAGAGAACCAAACTATGTACACAAATGTATCATATTAATGAGTTATTATAGTGATCTCATAGAAAATTATTAATAGGGCTATAATAAAACAAATATTCAGCTCCAGAACACAAGTCAAATATTTTTTAAAAGGACAAAATATTATATATACTCCAAAATACCAACTACAAAGTAGTTTTATTTTTACTTCTTCATAATTTTGGGCTCTTTTGAAATTTTCCACAATAAGCAAGGAATACATTTATAATCATTAATAAATTTTAAAAGCATTCACTGTTTATTGCATTTCATAAACAATTATCTTTATAAAAATTCTAAAACTAAAATATTACCTTTTTGTCCCCTTGTTTTCGTCTTCTTAACCCTGGTCTATAATCATCTCCAAATCTCAGAAAGTAATAGTAAGAAACTAGCCTCTCAATAGGATCCCTTATGACATTAATGTAAATTGGCTTCTTCTTCACACCAAATCTGAAATAGAGAAAAATTTAAAAGGTGACATCAACCTTTTCATTCTGTTTGGGGTGTCCTGAAATTGAAATTTGAGGTATTAATTCTATATGGAAAAAAACATGAGTTAATTAAATAAAATACAGTATGTGGAGATTAGAAAATATTTTAGGACTATACTACAATAAAGTAAATAAGAATTTTAAAATTACAGCTGAAGATAAAGGAGAGAAGGGAAAATTGAGTGACAAATAATTTTAAATTTTACTAGCAAGATTACATAAAACACTTCAATTTCACATAGCAATGATTTCTCACTTCTGACGCACCAAACTAGATAAACATTGTCAATGGATATAGCAGAAGTCCACACAAGCGCGATCATTTGAGCCTAACGTCTGTGATGCTAATTTTAAAGACAAGATAGAAGTGAAAAACATTACGTCTTCAGCATTATTTCCTTAGGGAATGATAGAGAGTTGGAGGAACACAGAAGGAGTATACTTTAGCCACCCTTGCAGATCCTAGAATTGTCTAGCTGATTCCTGTTCTAATATCCTCACTTATCCCAGCCTTAAACCTTAGTGTTATCCTGACTCTCCTTTATTCTTCTTTAGCACGGTTACCAAGTCCTTCTGATTTTTTCTTTTGTAGGCTTTCTCAGAGATTTGACCTGTCTTCCTCACTTCCTTTCTTGTCACAACTGCCCTCTTTGTAGGCCTCTTGCTTGGATTACTGCAATAATTGATGGTTTTCTAATAATAAGAATTGGTTTTCTTGCATCCAGTCTCTCTCCCTTTCAGTCTACCTTCATACCAATTCTAAACTGATATTTCCTCATTTATTAGATCACTCTTCTTAGAAACCTGAAATACCCCTACTGTTTATGTTGACTTCAAACCCAAACTCCTTTACTTGATTGTTAATGTCTGCTTGCCTTATGTCTTGGGTTCCACCTTACTTATCTAACTTTATTTTCAACTCTCCTCAAACAAGAAACATCTATCTGTTACAGTTAGGCCCACCTCTTCTGCTTCCCAACAACTCCTATTTCTCCTTACATGCCTTTGCTCATTCTATCTTCCTTAACTAGTCCTATTCTTTCTATTACATTCATTCATTCAAACAGTACCTTTTCGTGTATCCAATATATTCCAGGAACTATTCTAATATTAGGAAAACAGCAGTGAAAAAAAAGGAAAAATTCCTCATCCTTCTGGAGTTAACATTCTACTTGGGAGAGACAGAACATAAACCAATAAATAAGTAAATATGTTAGATGGTAAAAATACTAAGGAGAGAAATGATGCAGTGCATGGAATAGGGAGAAGTGGGGAGAGTACAATTCAAAACAGGGTTTTCCAGGGAGGCAGCAGTATTATTATGTGATGAGAAGAGAGCCATGTAGATATCTAGGAGAAAGTGTTCCAGGAAGATAAGACTTCGAAGTATGAAGGCCCCAAAGCAGCTAAGTGCCAGGCATTTTTGAGGACCAGCAAGGAGGTCAATCTGGCTGCAGCAGAATCAGGAAGGGGACAGGAACAGAGAATGGGAGTGGAGAGATGGGGGTGGTGGTAGAAGACGTGCAGATCACGTGGGCCTTGTAGAGCACGTTATGTATCAGGAGGGAGGCCTTCCTGAGTCAGCCGAGAAGTGTCACGATATGGAATCTGATGTACAGCATGGCGACTATAATGAACAATACTGTACACACTGTATACTTGAAAGTTGCTATGTCAGTAGGTTTTAAATGTTCTCATCACGACAGCAGCGACAACAACAAGATGGTAATCATGTGAGGTGAGGATGTGTTAACTAACCTTATTGTGGTAAACATCTCACAATACATGTGTATAGCAAATCATCACATGGTACACCTTAAACTTACACCATGTTATACGTCAATTATGTGTCAATAAAGCTGGGGGAAAAAAGGTTATTGGCTGTTGTTTTGGAATAAACTGAAGCGGGCAATAACAAAATCTTGTGAAGTCTAGGAAGTCTTCCTGATGACTCCAGCATACAGTGCTATCTGCTCTCATTTGACACCTGCACCCAGGAGCTATTGCTATCAGGCAGTTTTACTCTTGGCTTGTCCTGCTAGCGTTTCTCTTGTAAGTCTTTCCTCCCCAATAGCATTATGAGCCACGTGAGGGTAGGCAGAGTGCTTCACGCTTCCTTTATATATTTCACAGGGCCTGGTATACATAAATACTTGCCCGCTGGTTGGTACTATTTGAAAGATTAAAAAAAAATATTAGCAATCTCTCTAAAATTGGGAATCACAGTGAGAAATGAGAAAAGTAAGCTTAAGTTGTATGACTCAATAAGAGATAGTGGAAGTTGATTATTCTCTTGACAGTCTTCATATGTTCACTCGTCTGTCCACAGAAACCCTCAATTTAGCTAACTGCTTATAACAAATTTCCCTTCTTACTAAAATATTTTTTCAAAGGCACTAAAAAGCACACAGCTAACCTAACTAGTTTCACATTTTCCCCTTACTTCTGCCTGTTACAATAAGTGTCTTACGCACAGCAGGCATTCTATAAATGTTTTACACTAAACGCTTAAGCAAATGAGTAGTGAAAAGAGATCACAGAAGAGAAAAAAGCAAGGTGCCTGGATATAACTTGATTCTTTTAGCTTCTGAATTATTGTAAATTAACTGAACAGGAAGTCCTAACTTACAAACAGGCTGTATTCTATAAAATTGCTTTGTGTGTAAAAAGGGGTCAACTCTTCTGAATTCTAGTCCTTTTCTCATCATTAAGTAAGTGTAAGTCTAAGTCACTAAAATCCTTTGTACATATGGAAATACTGAAAACTACACAGAACTTTTCGGTAAAACATTATTATATTAAATTCGTGAGTCGGTTTATTAGAACTTGGGACATTTTTTTTTCACTGAACAACTCATAAACCTATAAAACCAACAATTCAGTAAAAAAAATTTTTCACAAATTTTTAAAGGAAGAAACGGTATTGTTGCAAATATACGGCACTGTCAAATTAGGTATCAGGGTAGAAGCTCCATGAGGGCAGAGGATTGTTTCTCTCTTGTTCATGGCTTTATCATTAGTGTTCAGTGTCAGAAACATAGGTGTTGGATATTAAAGTTAGGTTGAATAGAACGTTGTGAATTGGCCACTTACAAAAGCCTTTTTGTGGGACAGTGCACCCACTAGTGAGAAGAGGGTAGGTAGGGAGGTATCAGGGATACACAGTTGCTACCTTAATTGCTAGAGCTGTCTTGTAAGAGGAATCTAAAAGGGGGAAGCACAGGGCAGTGGGGCAATGACTCCATTCTTAAGACTGTGGGATTCCCTGGGAACCTCCTTTATCATCTCCATTATTAGCCACTGATCCACGTGAACTATTCCCTTGGGAATTACTTTGTCCCAGAACATCTCCTACCAATGCCTCTTCTTTTTTGCTTTCTGCTAGCCCCTGACCTGTGGAACAGATAGCAATTCTTACCAAGTAGAAGTGGAAGGGGGACATGGCA
This sequence comes from Grampus griseus, assembly GCF_964374135.1. NCBI lineage: Eukaryota > Metazoa > Chordata > Mammalia > Artiodactyla > Delphinidae > Grampus > Grampus griseus. Next base: position 107,116,739 of record NC_139017.1, read on the forward strand.
CTTGAGAAAACTCTTCCTGCTGTCTGGGAAATGACTTTCTGGGGCATGGCTTTGGGCGGTGCTTATATGTATGAAACATGATTTTAATGAGATAAGCTATGTGAACTTCTTCTGAAAATGGCTAAGAACTATTATTTATAACTTAGGATATGGCTGTATAGACATAAAGGCAAGGAATTATAACTGAAAATAGGCATGATAAAAGAGCATCAGGCCACTCAGCTCAGCTAGTTAGGAAACAAGCATCCTCTTAGGTTTGTATGTTTAAAACTTTGGCCAAACAGGTAGTTTTGTACCAGTGGAAAAATATGTTCTGTAGTTGCAGACTCCAGCTTTAACCCTGGTCAGTCATCTGAGCTGTTCCTCAGGAGGGCTCAGATGGAAGAGTAGAAAACCCATCTTCCCTCCAGGAAACTAAACTACCATTGACCCATTAGAACATAATCTTCCTAGGAAGAGAAGAGCAGATTTGGTAGGAATCTGCAATGTTATATGGCGATCAAAAGGGAAAAAATATAATCTGAGCAGCAGGTTGGTAAGAAACCTTATTCTTGCCATGTCAGCATGTATGTACGACGGCAAGAGAGACAAACCAGGCACATTTCCTTACACGCACACTCTGTATAGCCTAGGATGAATGAACAGTAAGAATGGCTAAAAGAACAAGTGCATACTCAGAACTTTTGAAAGGAACCTTGTCAACTGGCTAGACAAAGCCTAAATGGAAGATGATGAAGCTGAAGGAGGGCTGAATAGCCTTTGGGAAGCATTAACGCTTTGAGATTTCTGCTTCATACCAGATTTAACACTTCTAGTTAATCAGCAGTCTCACAGGGGGAACAAAGATATCTTATACGGTCAACCGATGGTTGGATGAATCTGTGGATACGGAACCTGCAAATAACAAGGGAGGACTGTACATATTTATTCTGGACTCTCTTATCCCTAAAGTGTTCATAGAAAGCTTCAAATCCTTCTAGTGGTAAGTTCCCATTGTCTTGTTTCAAAAACAGTGAATGACCTGTTGGTATTTATTGGTCCCACTGATAATGATGTTAAGAATAAAAGATTTTTAAAATAATTATTTATCTCTTAAAAAGAACATTCATCTATTAAAATGGCCCAAATTTTAAAAAGGGGGGAGTGTGGTCCAACAATACCGAAGGCTGGTAAGGATACACAGCAACTGGAACTCTCGTGCACTTTTGGTGAGACTGCAAAATAATAAAGCCACTTGGGAAAACAGCTTAGCCGTGTCTTACAGAGCTACCATACAATCCAGCAATCCCACTTCTAGGTCCTCCCCAAGAGAAATGAAGACATTATGTCCACACAAAACCTGTATGCAAATGTTTTGACAACTTTATTCATAATCACCAAAAGCTGGAAACAACCCAAGTATCCAGGAACTGGTAGATGGACAGTAAGGATGGTGGTGCCTCCTTCCTTACTACTCAGTAAGGAACTAACTACTGATACACGCATCAAATTGGATGAATGTCAAAAGCATTATGCTCAGTGAAAGAAGCCAGGTTCAAAAGACTTGGTGACTGCCTAGATATATGTGGCAAAGAAAAGGGTTGTTCAAGATGACTCTAAAGTTTCTTGCTTGGGTGTCTTGATAAATAAAAATGGGTAAACTTCCCAAAAGAGAACATTGGAGGCAAAGAGAGAATCTTGAGCAATGCCTTATTAGGACCTGGGAATAAGGAGGGCCAGCACAGAGTCAGACAGGGAGAAGAAAACACCAGTAAGACAACATGGTAACTGAATGAAGACAGAGTTTTAAAAGGGCTTAACACAGCTCTGTGTGAGTCACAAACTAACTGCTTCACCTACATTATCATATTTAATCCTTACAACCACCCATGGAGTAGTTACTTTAATTATCCTCATTTTACAAATGGGGAAACTGAAGATCTGAAGTCGTGTGGCTGAGACTGCTGAGCTGGGAAGGAACTGAGGGGGATTTAACTAGAAATCTGACTTGAGAGATTACTCCTTAGCATCTACAGGATCAATGCTACAGAAAGAGCTAGTAATACAAATCAATAAAAAGCCAACTCTAGCATATTACTTGCAATGATTAAAATAACTTTAAAAATGTTTCTACAGTGTTTGTGACATATTTGTTGAAAGTTGTAGAAAGTGGTGCAAACTTCAAGTGGTTCAGCAGATACGTACAAGGCAAAAGGGACAATCTCACATGAATCTACATACTACCAAACTTGTCCTGACATATCTGTTTCTTTACTGATTTACCTCAATTGTTCTGAAAAAGACAACAGGGGTGATACAGAGAAACCAAAATGATGGTGATGAAAACCCATACTCATTCCTGAGGATGACCACAAAGGTACACACCTGACGTGGACCTGAATAAAACTGACCGTTGGATCAAGAATAATTTCCAAATATCTTTCTAAGACCGGATGCTGACATATGACCCTAGGTAGCTAGATCATAAAAAAATCTCAGCAGAGTCTGATCAAAAACAGCATTAAAATAGTTTTCTTTTAGCTGGACATTATCCTTTATAAAGGAAAATGTTCTGAAAAAGGTTTTTGAAAGAGATGTTCAAATGTTTTTCTTTTGTATAAAATTTGAAGAAAATCAAAATGGGAGTGATAGATGCTGCTGATAAATGAGTGGCATAAATTTAAAAGGGAGAATAATCTATAATATTTTCACTGTTTATAATGAACCATAATGAAGTGATAGTAATAGTAAAAAAGGGGGTTTCAGTGAACTCACTGAGGACAAGAACTGCAACTTATTCAACTTTATATTGCCTGCACCCTAGGACAATTTGAAAATGTCTAACCTACACAATGTTTTTCCACTGGAAAATTTCTAAATTTATGATGTTAGCATATCTGCATTATTTTAAAATGGTTTGTTCACCAATTTAAAAAAACCAGTAATTAAACACTGAAGGGAAAAATGGAAGGAAGAACTAGGAAATGTGCTTAAAAAAATAAGGATAGAGTTAAGACAAAAAGGAATAAGACAGGACAGGAATACAAATATGTAACAAGAAGATATTTTTGTTATTATTCTAAAGTTCTGAATAAAAACAGATACACCAAAACAGATAACTGTAACCAAAACATAGCGTGAGCCGATATCAGCTTGCAAATAAAATGTGTGCTTCTTAGTGATCAGTCTAAATTAGAAACCACTTTTAATACTTTATTTAATACTTTATCTTACTGCCTGGGTTTCCTGGGGTATCCTGGGTTTGTACTCTCTTTAGTGTTTCTGCTAAGGCAATTGAAAAGCTATGTGACTAAATATCTCTTTCATCAAATTTGACGGTTTTCTCCTGAAGGCAAGTATTTTAATGGACTCCACAAAGTACTACACCAGTCAAGAATACGTTTTAAACAATAAAATATTTTAAAAATTGGTAAAGTGATGTTCCTTTCCTCTTCCTTACTCATTTGTGGTATGACAAACTAAAAATTATTTTAAAAGATAGTAGTTACATCTAAAATAGTTTGTGACTATATACATCAAAATACATTTCTGCCTGTTGATTTTTTTAAGGTATTTGTTTAACATCTTGTAAAGGTCTATTAAAGTTTTTCACAATACATATTGCTTCCAATAAGATGAAACACATTAGGAAAATATTCAAACCCTTAAATGTTCACGTTAATATTTAAAAAATGAGATTAATCTTTCCAAGAACCTTTATATTTTTTTAACTGCAAAAACCCTAGCATACACCAGAACTTCATTCTAAGTGTAAGACTTTTGCCCAAAGCAAAAGCACTCAATATATTATTTTAATAATGAAAACCTCAAGTATGAGAAACCAAGCTGTGTGTGCAAAAAAAATAAACCATTTAGGTGAAAAGGTAACAAACATTCAATTGAAGGATAATGCAGCCCTGAGGGAAAATATGCATATGAATGAAGTTTATGAAATTGGTCCAATGCCTCTGTAAAGAAAAAATAATTAGTTTATCTTAAAGCTGCCTATAAAATGTTTTCAATATTGCTGTATGAATTATTTATAGAAAAATGTACATTTAACTTTAAAGCAACCACTTTACTGTAAGATGTTGAGTGCTGTGGGAGAAACTAGCAATAAGAATATATTGTTCTATGTATGTAATATCTGGGAGACTCCTTTTAATTACAGGCTTTTCAAAAAAGTTCAGATTTATTATCAATGTGAATCAGTAATATTTCATTCAACTCCTTTTCAAATTTGAGAAGTTAAAATGACAGTGGGATATCAATTAAATTTTTGGATTTTACACAGAATGCTCGTTCAAGTTGACAAATACATGAGGGTGTATTACTTTGAAGTCATGACTGCTACTGCAATGAATGAGCAAACATGTCTAAGCTTAAATAATTTAAAAAACTATTTTTAATGTTTTTGAAGTTAGTGCAGAGTTTTATTAGGGAAAAGATCTGCATTTGAGGTTTTCCTATAATGATACTCAATGTGTTACATAAAACGTTTAAATGGGTTCACCAAGCCACATATGCTTACAGAATATTCCTTTTGACCAGTTTTCTGATTAGTACTTAAAGCGGCACAGACTCTAGGGGGAGCCCCATAGTGCTTGGATACTATATGTAAGCCTGTTGTTTTATGAACTTTTCTTCAGAGAATTATGATAGGAATACCTTGATCCCATGCCTCCCCAAAAACATGGAAAATGAGTGTTAGTTATGTCCAGATTCAGGCAAATCACTATAAAGGAAAATCACTTAAAAAAAAAGTGTCTTTAAGGAAATCAAAAAATACCTAGAAACAAATGACAATGAAAATACAACGACCCAAAACCTACAGGATGGAGCAAAAGCAGTTCTAAGAGGGAAGTTTATAGCAATAGAATCCTACCTCAAAAAACAAGAAACATCTCAAACAACCTAAACCTACACCTAAAGCAATTAGAGAAAGAAGAACAAAAAAACCCCAAAGTTAGCAGAAGGAAAGAAATCATAAAGATCAGATCAGAAATAAATGAAAAAGTAATGAAGGAAACAATAGCAAAGATCAATAAAACTAAAACCTGGTTCTTTGAGAAGATAAACAAAATTGATAAATCATTAGCCAGACTCATCAAGAACAAAAGGGAGAAGACTCAAATCAATAGAATTAGAAATGAAAAGGGAGAAGTACAACTGACACTGTAGAAATACAAAGGATCATGAGAGATTACTACAAGCAACTACACGCCAATAAAATGGACAACCTGGAAGAAACGGACAAATTCTTAGAAAAGCACAACCTTCCGAGACTGAACCAGGAAGAAATAGAACATTTAAACAGACCAATCACAAGCACTGAAATTGAGACTATGATTAAAAATCTTCCAACAAACAAAAGCCCAGGACCAGATGACTTCCCAGGCGAATTCTATCAAACATTTAGAGAAGGCCTAACACCTATCCTTCTCAAACTCTTCCAAAATATAGCAGAAGGAGGAACACTCCCAAACTCATTCTATGAGGCCACCATCACCCTGATACCAAAACCAGACAAAGATGTCACAAAGAAAGAAACTACAGGCCAATATCACTGATGAACATAGATGCAAAAATCCTCAACAAAATACTAGCAAACAGAATCCAACAGCACATTAAAAGGATCCTACACCATGACCAAGTGGTGTTTATCCCAAGAATGCAAGGATTCTTCAATATACGAAAATCAATCAATGTGATACACCATATTAACAAATTGAAGAATAAAAACCATATGATCATCTCAATAGATGCAGAAAAAGCTTTTGACAAAATTCAACACCCATTTATGATAAAAAACCCTCCAGAAAGTAGGCATAGAGGGAACTTCCCTCAACATAATAAAGGCCATAGATGACAAACCCATAGCCAACATCAGTCTCAATGGTGAAAAACTGAAATGATTTCCTCTAAGACCAGGAACAAGACAAGGGTGCCCACTCTCACCACTATTATTCAACATAGTTTTGGAAGTTTTAGCTACAACAATCAGAGAAGGAAACGAAATAAAAGGAATCCAAATCGGAAAAGAAGTAAAACTGTCACTGTTTGCAGATGACATGACACCATACATAGAGAATCCTAAAAATGCTAACAGAAAACTACTAGAGCTAATCAATGAATTTGGTAAAGTAGCAGGATGCAAAATTAATGCACAGAAATCTCTTGCATTCCTAGACACTAAAGATGAAAAGTATGAAACAGAAATTAAGGAAACACTCCCATTTGCCATTGCAAGAAAAAGAATAAAATACCTAGGAATAAACCAACCTAAGGAGACAAACTACCTGTATGCAGAAAACTATAGGACACTGATGAAAGAAATTAAACACGACACAAACAGATGGAGAGATATACCATGTTCTTGGATTGGAAGAATCAGCATTGTGAAAATGACTATACTACCCAAAACAATCTACAGATTCAATGCAATCCCTATCAAACTACCACTGGCATTTTTCACAGAACTAGAACAAAAAATTTCACAATTTGTGTGGAAACACAAAAGACCCCAAATAGCCAAAGCAATATTGAGAAAGAAAAACGTAGCTGGAGGAAGCAGATTCCCTGATTTCAGACTATACCACAAAGCTACAGTAATCAAGACAGAATGGTACTGGTACCCAAACAGAAATATAGATCAATGGAACAGGATAGAAAGCCCAGAGATAAACCCATGCACATATGGTCACCTTACCTTTGATAAAGGAGGCAAGAGTATACAATGGAGAAAAGACAGCCTCTTCAATAAGTGGTGCTGGGAAAACTGGACAGCTACATGTAAAAGAATGAAATTAGAACACTCCCTAACACTGTATACAAAAATAAACTCAAAATGGATAAAGACCTAAATGTAAGGCCAGGCACTACAAAACTCTTAGAGGAAAACATAGACAGAACACTTTACTACATAAATCACAGCAAGATCCTTTTGACCCACCTCCTAGAGTAATGGAAATAACAACAAAAGTAAACAAATGGGACCTAATGAAAGATAAAAGCTTTTGCACAGCAAAGGAAACCATAAACAAGACGAAAGGACAACCCTCAGAATGGGAGAAAATATTTGCAAATGAAGCAACTGACAAAGGATTAATCTCCAAAATTTATAAACAGCTCATGCAGCTCAATATCAACAAAACAAACAACCCAACCCAAAAATGGGCAGAAGACCTAAATAGACATTTCTCCAAAGAAGATATACAGATTGCCAACAAACACATGAAAGGATGCTCAACATCACTAATCAGAGAAATACAAATCAAAACTACAATGAGGTATCACCTCACACCAGTCAGAATGGTCATCATCAAAAGATCTACAAACAATAAATGCTGAAGAGGGTGTGAAGAAGAGGGAACCCTCTTGTACTGTTGGTGGGAATGTAAATTGATACAGCCACTATGGAGAACAGTATGGAGGTTACTTACAAAACTAAAAATAGGACTACCATACAAATCAGCAATCCCACTACTGGGCATATACACTGAGAAAACCATAATTCAAAAATTCATGTACCACAATGTTCATTGCAGCTCTATTTACAATAGCCAGGACATGGTAGCGACCTAAGTGTCCATTGAAAGACAAATGGGTAAAGAAGATGTGGCACATATATACAATGGAATATTACTCGGCCATAAAAAGAAATGAAATTGAGTTATTTGTAGTGAGGTGGATGGACCTACAGACTGTCATACAGAGTTAGTCTGACTGTCATACAGTAAATCAGAAAGAGAAAAATAAATACTGTATGGTAACACATATATATGGAATCTAAAAAAAAAAATGGTTCTGATGAACCTAGGGGCAGGACAGGAATAAAGATGCAGATGTAGAGAATGGACTTGAGGACACGGGGAGGGGGAACAGTTAGCTGGGATGAAGTGAGAGAGTGGCATGGACATATATACACTACCAAATGTAAAATAGATACCTAGTAGGAAGCAGCTGCATAGCACAGGGAGATCAGCTTGGTGCTCTGTGACCACCTAGAGGGATAGGGAGGGTGGGAGGGAGATGCAAGAGGCCGGAGGTATGGGGATATATGTACACGTATAGCTGATTCGCTTTGTTATAAAGCAGAAACTAACACACCATTGTAAAGCAATTATACTCCAATAAAGATGTTAAAAAAAACCCAAAAACGCCATTCACTCAGAAAAAGAGAAAAGTCTCCTTAGAATATATCTCATTTTTAAAGCTAAAACAAGGCAGCCCAAGGGGAAATGTGTCTTGGCTGAGAAGCAGACACTTTAGGGCACCAATAACTGAGTAGTGGCTCCTTTGCTTTCTCTGTTCTCAGTCAGTGACGTGGTAAGTCACACTCTAATTGGCCTCTAGCTTAAAACTTGGGGCTCTCCTAAAATAGTGTCATTTGACTGCACAGGAAGCAGAAATATAATAATAATAAATAATTTTAAAGGGCATTACCTAAATTTAATGTACCTTGAATTTCTAAAATTAGTATGACAATTATCGATTTATGAACACTAGAGGGCAGTATAACACTAGAAGGTATATTTAAATTACATATCTAAAAGTGGCAAACACAAGCCAGTACGTTTTTTTAACATCAGAATCATAATAATTTAATATATTAGTTCCTTTTTAGGTTGCTAAAGTACAAAGCATTCTTTCGTGTATCATTTTAGATATAACTTACTTTGCAAAATCCAAATAAGAAATGTGCCCATGATAAAACCCTGGTTTCATCTCTTTCCAGGAAGTTATATTCTTTACAAAGCGCACCTAAAAAAGGAGAACATACTCATTATTTAAGTACAATTTAAAGAAAATGAAGTTTGGTGATAGCAAAATACTTTTCATTTAGACATTCAAAAGCAATCACACCACTTTGACAATTACAGAGCTTGAAATACAGGCTTCAACTAAGGAAAGCAGTGACCTGTAATTGCTAATTCATCATAGAGAAGCTACTATCACCACACTCAGAAAAGAGTGAAAGAGGATCCTGAAAACAAAACTGCACAAGGCAACCATTTACGACACAGTAGAGTGAGTACATTTATATGGGGAGGGGAAGGGAGGGGAGGGGAGGGGAGGGGAGGGGAAGGGAAGGGAGGGGAGGGGAGGGGAGGGGAGGGGAAGGGAGGGGAGGGGAAGGGAGGGTGGGTACCAACACCCAAGGTGAAGCAGGCAGCACTTCAGTATGGGGATAGTCTATGCAAATCTGTTTTCTTCTCAGAGACTTGTTATTCATAAAAATTCTCATTTATTAATGACTCAACAAATAACAAATATCAACTAATCCTTAATCCAAATGATTAAAGAAAGGATGAGAAACAGAAGACTTTAAAGAGCTAAGAGCAGATATCATAAGCTTGAGCAGATATCATTAACTTGTTGATAAAAAAGCTTAATAAAATTAGAGGTGTGATACACATAAAATTTTTAAGATATCTAAATATGACTATTTTAATCTATTGGAATTAAAAGTGTACAAAAGATTAGTTAATATAAACATTATTTAACTGTAAATATATTATTAAAATGTTAAAAATTGGTTAATATAGAACTTTATAAACCAGCTGCAAGGCAGTGATACATAATTTCTCAAAGAAAAATGGTATAAATTTCTAATAAGAAAATCTCTGCATGATCAACAGTAGGTGGTTGAGAATCTCTTCTGAAGACTAGAGACAGGGTGGGGATGGGTGAGGGGTTGGGGGCCCAGTGCCCCCTGCTGCACTGAAAGCATCTGCAAGCTGTGACCTCAGCCTCTAACACACAGGACTGTCAATCACATACTTTTGACAATTTATCAATCTTTCATTTACGTTTTAGAATAGAGTTAGTCACATGGAGATATTCTGGCACACTTCTTACCAGGTCAGTCAATAAGTTAATAGCCATGAATGATGGCTACCTCCTGGATAAGGCCCATTGTTAAGGACAGAGTAGGGAAACAGTGCAGAAGCAACCTTATGTCGGAGGATGTGAACTAAGGAAAAATGGAAGATTCTGGAAGTAGAATTTATTTTTTAGGGGAAGCATCAATAACTCATATACTAAGAGAAATAATGGAGTTTTTAGAAGGGAAATGAAATGAATCTTATGTTATTATCTTACACACACAGATCCTTAACATCTGAAAATTGGATGTAGATAACAAAATTATTTTGCATTAGAGAATACACAATTATATTTTTGCAGATATTTGCAGTTTTTCCCCACCAAAACAGAAGAGCCAAACAAATGTGTGATTTGAGATTACCAGGTTCTTTCCTATTTCTTCTTCAAGTAAGGCATCAAATAGAATAAAAATATCAAGTGACAAGTGAAAAAGAAACAGAAAATAAAAAATTACATAACCCATAAACTGAATCCTTAAAAAAATTTACATGTTGAATATGAAAAATCCTTATAATTTTCACTTAATGGTAAATTAAACAAGCTTTTGATTCCATGAAAATCAGTTTCAGTATTTCAGCACCAAATGAGGGAGAAATAGAAGGCAAAGAGAATAGGAATGGTAGGTGATGGTTCAAGGGTGCTTAAGACATATTTACAACTCAGCTCTATTTTCCAGAAGCTGATTTAATATGGATGTGATGGTGTAAGAGGGAAATGAAAGGAGACGCCAGATTGAAGTCTGACAAAACTGTGCTATATAAGCCAAATGTTAGAGGATCATAGTACACTGTGATGAAAGACTTAGGTGTAAACTTCAAGTATTCTTTTTTCCTCCACCCTTCCAAAGAACAGTCAAGATCAAACTAAATCCTCCTAAAGACACACTTCATGTGTCCTTCGATGTGAGGTGAAGAGCCCAGGAAGCTGGATGAGATCTGGACTGCTGCCGGGCTTCCCAAACTCAACGTGCAAATGAATCATCTGGGACTCTTGTTAAAACACAGATTCTGATTCAGAAGGTCCGGAGTGGGGCCCAAGTTTCTGGACTTCTAACAAGTTTCCACGTGATGGCCAGGTCAATGGGCCACACCAAGGAACACGACTTTAGCGTGTGTGGGCCCAGGACCTAGCTCTTGGTTTTATCAACGTGAAGCTTGTTTCCGCAGCACCTGCAAAGGAGGCCTGAGGTCTACAGAAGCTCTTTAGCAAGGATATATTCTCATAGTCACTGCTTTTGTGATATGGAAAAAAAGTATACTGAAATAGAACAATTTTTTAAAGAATATCTTATAAGCTACCACAATATATAAAAAAGAATGGGGGACGGGAGCAGAATGACCCTGGTACTCAGTCTTCTCCATCTACCCACACACAGTGATGCCAGAAGCACGTCAGAACCAAAGCATGCCAAGAAGCACAGTATAAAAAGTAACAAAATAAGTATAAGGGTTATGCCTCCAGGTGGACTCAGGGAACAGAACAGAACAAGGCATGAATCTTCTACTGCTGTCACCAAACTCAAACTCTCTTGTTTATAGAATCAGCATTTTAGAGGTGAAAGGGCCAAGGATATCCTGTACTCGTTATTTTATAGATAAAGAAACTGAAGCCCAAGAACCGTATACCTCAGATTTTGGTCCAATCATCCTTCTATACCACTAGCTAATTTCTTTAATCTATTATTGTCCAATTTAAACAAGGGAGGGGGGAACCAGAAGGATTTGAAAGAAGAGCAGACAGATATCGTTTGTACTATAATTCTGATCAACAAACTTGGACACTGAGAATTTCAGGCTTTATCCACTGTTCAGGAAACCCCTGAGATCCAGTCATTCAAAACTCCTCAACCTCTAAGATCTCAAAGCTCTGTTGATATATCTCTCTCAATTGTTTATTTTCCTCATTACATTCATTATAATCTCAACTTCCAATCCGCCCTGCTCACTACTCTCATATTGCTCATACTGAATAACCCTTTTTCAACAATGCTCGCTGACTTACTCTTGCCTTTTCATTGTCTTGGGTAACCTCAGGGGTTGAACACTGCTGGTCAAACCTAAGAGATCCAGTCTAAATGACTCTGTAGGACTTTGAATTTTATTTTACTAAATTAATTCTGACATAAATTCAGTGGGTTATTCTCTACACTATATTATTGCTGTCTCCAAAACCCACAGAATCTTTCTCTAATCTCCAGCTGAGAGAATACTGAAGGCTACGTACTTAATATATATGTATTTGTATGTTTTTTCTTTCATCTCATCAACGTTTAACTCAGGCAATCTGCTAAAGTCTCATTAATAAAGCTGTGGCTGATTTACAATTTGCAATAAATCAAAAAGATGCTGAGCTGAGATTTACTTCACAGGAAAGAAAAAAGTGCTAAGCAAACAAATGTTGTCAATAAGTTAAAGTGGTGGTTCACACTCATCTGGAGAATGGCCTGAGCATTTAGAAGTGTCACTTACATACAACTGAAATTCTACACCATCCTAATCTCCTCTTCAAAAGTGATCTGCAAGGACATAACGATCTAATTAATCCTCTTTGAAGAACAGTATTTTTTTAACATTTTCCTTTCAAAGTATTAATTTAGCCACTTCTCCTTTTAGCCATGTTTAATATTTATCCTCTTAGTTCTCCAGAGTTTTCCCTACCCTCCTCTCTCTTCATCTTCACTTGTTCCCTTTCACCAGTCTAGCTGCAGTTCCTGCCCTGTCATTTTCTGCCTTCTCGCCTCTTCTGTACCACTTGTCTCTCAGTGTTTCTTCTGGTTTTCCTCTACAGTGGTGCATTCTGCCCAAGACCTTGAGATAAAGCTCTGGAATAGAGAGGAGTAGGGGAAAATGCAGATCAGGTGAGCAAGCTTTTACTCAGTTCATTTTATAGATTCTTACTGACTATGATACTTGGCACTAATGAACGATAAAGTGAGAGGCAAAAAGGAACAAAGCTAGTAGTATCAAATGAGGTTGAGTCTGAAGACACCGAAAACTCTTGGGGAAAAGAAATAAAGTCACCATAGTGACCTTATCCAAAGAGAATTTCCATACTCTGATTGCAAAAGGCTATCAAGAAGATGTTTCAGAAGTAGTAGTTAGATATAGTACAGGAAAAGAGATGTTTTTATGGCTAGCCTGGAGCAGATTCTAAACTGTGATTTTTGTCAGATTTTATAACTCAAGCAGAGTCAGGTTAGCAAGTAATCACAAGATGCCTTTAGGGAAAACACAAGCAACAACGTAGGGAGTGGTGTTGTGATTTATTTGCTAGTCGAACCAGACCTGAACCCGTGCTATAAGAAAAGCTGAGAAAGCACCATCGCACTAACACTATATCTAGACTTATATTCTTAATGAGATTAATCTCAACATTATGATTATCTGTGATCACAAAAGAACTTGTTTTCACTATCTAAAAGTAGGAATGTCATCCCGAACATCCTGGCCAAATTCCAACTTTGTAATTACTACCTATTGAGTGAACACTGCTATTAACTTGGGTAATTATACATACCAAACTCCTACTCATGCATACACTTAAAGTAAACATTCATTGTACAGCTGTGGGTAGTTTTATGAGACTACATTAGACAGAAAGTTTTCTACGCAAAGAGAAAACCTGAGGAATGGTTGGATAAAATATAAGAAAGGTTCAGCAGCAATAGAACATAATATACTATCTTCACTAAAATTCAGAACTGTGTTGTTCAATCACTTTTTTTTTTTTTTTTGTGGGAGGGGGCGTATGTGTCCCAAATCACCTGAGGTAAGGAGAGGTCATGCTCATACTGCTATCAATCAGGGGCTACCTCTGCCAGCAGTTATCATCACGGCATCATGCTCAGCTAAGAACTGCCTTCAGAATCTAAATGGGTTCATTTGTTCATTCATTCATTCAACAAAAAATTTATGTATCTACTATGTCTCAGGCACGGTTCTAAGCACAGGGATACAAGGTGAACAAGGCAAGGTTCCTGCCCTTAAGGAGCTTAAATTATAATAGAGAAAAAGACAGTAAACAAATAAATCAATAAGTAATTGGAAAGATACTGAAAGAATGATGGTACACAGTAAGTTGGAAGAGGTATTTCATATATAGGATGGCCAAGTAAGGTTTTGCTATGAAGAGGTCATTAAGCTGAAACCTTAAATGGATAACACGAAGCCAATTGTGAGAAGCCAGAAGTGTGTTCTAAGAGGAAATAAGTATAGTGGCCTTGAAGCAGGAAAGGCTTGGTGCATTCAGAGAACCAAAAGGCCAGTGTGGCTAGTAAATGAGAGGTTGAAGCGAGGGACAATGGACAAGGGCTTGATTAAGAAGGACCTGTTGGCCTAGATAAGGAATTTGGATTTTCTTGTGGAGGTAGGAATACGAATCTAAAGATAAGTAACTCACCATCCTGTGAAGATTATAATATGCATCTTCCCATCACTTCACTGAGAATCCTATTCTAGATCTTTGCTACTCAAACTTTGGTTCAAGGACCAGAAGCATCAGTTTTGGCATTAACAGGAAGCTTTTTAGAAATTCAGAATATCAGGCTTTATCTTAGTCCTTCTGAATAGGAATCTGTATTTTAACTGGTGTTCAGTATACACATTATAGGTTGAGAGGCATTCATCTAAAGTGTTGTTCTGAAAAATCAGTATCTGCAACTAATATCAAACCATATGTGCTACTGCAAATGACCAGAAGTTGGTTTAACAGTAAGTTAGAAAGAAAAAAAAAATTACTACACTGTTCTACAGAGAATGCAAATTCTGGATATTTCCAGTTTCTTAGAAAGACCTTAAATATGATCAGAACTAAATATGTGAGAGCAGAAAAGAATTAAGAAAGATCATAAAAGATGCTGCCACTTCACCTATTTGGCATAGTACTTTAAAGACAACATGTTCTGTAATACAGAGATATTTTGTGATAGCAGAGTAAACTTCATTTTCCAACTAGAAGAGCTGATTACCTGTCTCCTGCCAATTCCTGTCTATTAACAGAGTAAAGCCCAAATCTCAAAAATATAACTTTCATGACTGAGTCCACCTCATTCTTATCACTTAGTCTTCTCATGCCTTATATTCTCAAATGTTTATCTTCTAATCTCCTTGTTCTAACTGTTCCTCAAACATCTTAATTTTGAAAAATTCCTAAACTACGGAAAAGTTGAAAGAATAGTAGTCAACATCTGTACACTCTTCACCAAGGGTAACTGTTAACGTTTTGTCACTTCTGTTTATCTTCTTCTTTCCCCCTTTTTCTCTGTGCACACACACACTTATTTGTTTCTGAATCGAAGTAGCAGACGTTTTTGATCAAGGATCCAATCATGGGTCACAAAATACATTTGGTTTTCATGTCTCTTTAGTCTCCTCTAGTCCATCTCCCCCCACCCCTTTTTTTTGGATGTCATAACATTGACACTTTAGATGAGTTCAGGACAGTTGTTCTAGAAAATGTTCTACAATATGGATTTGCCTGTTTTCTCAAGATGAGGTCCAGGTTAAACATTTTGGTGAGAACACCATAAACTGATGTTGTCTTTGAATAGTCCTCATAGTTTCTGCGATTATGTTTTACATTCCGTAGTAAATTATAAATAAGCTCCTTGAAAGACACAGCCTTGCTTTTTATTTCTTTGGTAATTCCTCAAAGAATGTAGAATAATCTCTGTACACATTACATACGCAATAAATAAATGAAAACTTGCAAGCAGAGTTGAGAACTGTTTCTAAGAATACCCATAACTGTTACACATTGAATACTTTTATACCAGACTAGAAACATTTGGGCTTTGCCTCTAAAATTTTTCTGAGACATAATTAAGCAAGTAAACAGTTTAGCACAGTCCCCAGTACAAAATACATCTAGGAAAGAGCTGGGGCTAAAGGCAGATAGATATTAAGCAGACTGGACTGCTGAGGTTGGAAGGTGAGGGAATAAAGGGTGTAATCACCTATTACATCCCAAAATATTTTTATGAGTAAACTGGGCTTTAAATGGAAGATTGGGACAACAGCAGGTTTAATAAAAATCTCATCTTTTAAGTCTCACTTGAGTTAGATACTGATTAGAAACTATTTCTCAGAGAATAAAGAAGAGCAAAATAGGTCATTTATTAATTCCTATATAAATAATAGGGCAGTTGAGAACAGTTCACAAGGACAATAAAAGTATGGTATTAAAATCAAGTGTGTTATACAAGATGGGGTTCAGGGGATATTTTTTAAAATTGTTTTCAAGGCATCTAATAACTCAAAACTTCACATCTAAATGAAGCTTACTAGATTGAAAGTGAAATTAAAACACTATCTAATATGTCATGCAAAGGGAAGGGAAGCGATACCTATGACTTGTTTGAAGAACTGCTTCTACACAGAACAAGACACCAGTAAGTAATTTAGATATGGTATATTAGAGAACATTTGGTATATAAGCTATTCCTAATTGAGACCAGGTGTTGAACTACCAGCTGACATTTTGAAGTATGCCAGCTAGTGATTAAGACTATTCTACTCCGCCCAAACATGTTTTAAGTGTTGTTCATTATATAATCCAGTTGCCTTTAAGACAGTGTTTACGCTTCTCTTTTGCTGCATATATTTACACACACACACACACACACACACACACACACGACAAGCTACTGAAAGAAACACAGAAGTTTTGTCTCATCCAAATGCAACCGGGGAGATGTACCACTACATGATGCCTATCAATGTCTTATGTGGTGAGCTTCTGTAGATTTATATTTCATGAGGAAAAAAAAAAAAAAGGTCAACGTCATTTTCAGAAATCTCATAGCTGCCAGACAACTTTGTAATGCTGGACAGAAAATTTGGACACAAATTCTAAAAATCTGAACAAACAAGCTGGCTTTATTTTTCTAAACAATACTACTGAAGAAATCTAAAATTATTATGTGAGTGCTAAGAAATGTTCCTTTTAAACCAAGATATATTCTGAAAAGCAATCATGCAGATACACTTAAAATCTACTACACACTGTATAAAACCTGATGATTTAAGATACTTGCCCTTGAGATATACAATATTACATAATGAATGGTTTTTATGACCCACTTAGCTAAATAAGCTCATGTTTCTTCTCATTTACAGAAGAGTTATTTGATTTGGCTGATGAATGTAGGTTTTTGGTTTTATAAAAAAGAGTAATTAGGGATAATTCAGAGAGCCAAGAATTACATGGGCAGATGATATGCCATATACAATTAGCCTTTACAAATAGCCCTCTAGCAAGAAAGTGATCCTAACCTTGTGTATCCATGTTATTCTCTTGCTTCAGTGCGAGGATTACAGGTATGCTAAATAGCGGGATAACAATCAATTCTGTGACAATAAAACAGGTTCAGCTATCTTCAGTCAAACAGATAAACACATTCTAACTATATGACTATCACAAATACCTTTCTAATAAGTTACCTCAATAAGGTATTTGATCCTACATAGTATTTTCAAATATTATCTTTTCGTCTCATGGGGCCTAATTCCCATTCCCTTCAGTGTTTGTAGAGAGAACTTTATAATTATAGTCAGAACTCCAGGTGTGAAGAAAATATCTGAAACTATTGCTAAAGAGGGGAGTCAATTTCATTTCATGACAACTTGCTCCACTTTTCCTAAAACCATTTCATAAAATTATCTATCTACCTGTTTATCTAAAGATTCTTAACAACCTGAAAGGCAAGATTATGTTAAAATTATAAGCCGCAATCCCTGTTTGTCAGGAGTTTATAGCTAATACTTACAAAAATTATAGTAAAGATAAGATGAAATGCAGGAGTCTAGTCACAAAACTGAATCATATAGAACATAGGTATTCATCAAATAAAGATTTCTCAATCATAAGTGGAGACAATATAATGATTTTTATTGCAGGGCATCTGATAAAAATATTTCACATTTTTAAAAGGATACCATACTGAAGAGCATCAATATTCTCTTCAAAAATTCAAGAATGTGAAGAATGTAAAATTATAGGCAAGTTCGGTTGGTCCTTTCCCCCAAGAAACTTACAATCCACTGGGCTCATCATATATATCCCTTAAAATGCTTTATCTCTTTGAGATACAAAATTTGAGTTAGGAAGTGTCAGAAAACATTACGCATCCCCTACGTGGTATTTACCTGATCTTGCAGTGACATTACTGGATTATTTTTGGTAGTGTTGATGTGAAGAACATGGTATTTATTCTTTGCACATAGGTCATAGGCAATATTGGTAAAAGAGGTGCTTGCAGTTTTGGGGACTCTGTTATAAATGATCACCATGTCTTCTTCCTCATCTAAAGCTGCGTCTTGCCGAGGGCCATCCATCGTATGTCGCTGCTCAATCTCTCGAACTTCATGTCTTGCAATAGCCCTTTCTGCAAAGAAAAACAGATTATGAACTTAGTATTAAAAGACACTATAAGGGGGCTTCCCTGGTGGCGCACTGGTTGAGAGTCCGCCTGCCGATGCAGGGGACGCGGGTTCGTGCCCCGGTCCGGGAAGATCCCACATGCCGCGGAGCGGCTGGGCCCGTGAGCCATGGCCGCTGAGCCTGCATATCCGGAGCCTGTGCTCCGCAACGGGAGAGGCCACAACAGTGAGAGGCCCGCGTACAGCAAAAAAAAAAAAAAAAGACACTATAAGGGGGCTTCCCTGTTGGCGCAGTGGTTGAGAGTCCGCCTGCCGATGCAGGGGACGCGGGTTCGTGCCCCGGTCCGGGAGGATCCCACGTGCCGCGGAGCGGCTGGGCCCTTGGGCCATGGCCGCTGAGCCTGTGCGTCCGGAGCCTGTGCTCCGCAATGGGAGGGGCCACAGCAGTGAGAGGCCTGCGTACCGCAAAAACAAACAAACAAAAAAAGACACTATAAGGAAGTTGTAAACACTGAAAATAATTTCCTAGTCCTGGAACATAGTTTTCCTATTCAAGAACCGGGTTAAGAGCAGCTGAAAAAATGTTTTGAGGGCCAAAAGTTCAGAATTACCTCTTAAGGATAATACATATGCATAGGAAGAATGAAAGAATAAACAGTCATCAAGTTTAGAACTCCACAGACCAGAGAGTTCTTCAGTGTAGTTCAAAAGACACTTTTCATTCCAATAGAATTTCTACAGCCTGAACTAATTTTCAAACACATAAAGACAGACTGAATAGAATACTAAACTTCACAGTAAAAAAATACACTTAGAAAATAAATTACTTATAATTTAGGCAATGATTTTGAAATTTATTGCTTAGGATGTAGTTATCGCCTCCTTTATCAAAATGTAGCAGGGCAGTGATTATAAATGCTGGTGTGATTTTTAGGTAACAACAGTAGAAACGACACCATAATAAAACCTTTTTCTTTTTGGTGTTGCATTACAGATAAGTCCTGGTTACGTTTATTCCTTAAATTCCATGGTTCCTCTAATTCAAATCACTGTCCACCAAGCAGTTTGAAAAGCAGTAACATTTTGCTTTCGAAATCTTCAGCTTCAAATAAAGAAAGAAAAGGGGAAGAAATGAGGGGGAAAATATAACAAGATTGCAAGTTACTTTGCACAAAGACAACTGTTCACACACAGCATGCACCCTCCCACCACCAGATCTCTGTGCAAGCTATCTTACCTGCCTTGAACTCTCATCCATTCTCCCTCAACCTCGACCATACCTAGTGAACTCCTCAAACTTCACATTGAATTTAATCATCACTTGCAAGGGAAGCATCATCTAATCTCCCTAACTAGGTCAAATCACACACACACAAAGTATGTGTACATACCTCGTACTGCACGTCTCATACATAATTGCAATTTTACATTATATTTGTGTTAGCATCTACCTACCATACTGGCGACAATTTAGTAAAGTGACATGAAAAAGCAATGTGGTATAATTACAATAACAAGTTCAGGCTTCAAATATTGTCTGACTACGCATATTAAATTTTGGTTCAGAAGATATGGCCACTATGTTAATACAGTATGCTCTGAGCTGAGGATTCACATTCAGAAGACTTGAATTAAAGTTTCAGGCCTGCTGCTTACTAGCAGTGTGCTTTCCAAAGCAGGAAGAGAAGCACATATATGCATACAAGTGTATCCATTTTCATGGGGGAGAGTTAGTTGGGAATGTGGAGAAAAAGAGATGAGCTTAATGTTGAACATACTGTCCGGGACACACAGGAGATAAAAGATAATTGGGCTCATAGGTCAAGTGCTGAGAATAAAGGTTCATGCAGAAGAAAAACATCTGGAAAAACCATAGGAATGGATGAAACTACCTAGATAGTGTAGAATACATAGCATGGAAAGAGACAGTAATCTTAGAACAGAATCTTAGGAAATACCAACATTTAAGGGCCAAGAAAAAAAAGACAATGCATAGAAAAACACTAAGAATAAATAGAAAGAAAAAGAAATCTGGACAGACTTTTAAGAAACATATACCACATGTTTAGAAAGCATACTATTTTTCAAATTGACAGTACTTTGCAAATGAATCTATAATCAAGGTAATGTATGATGTTCAAGCATTTCCATAGGATATGGAAGCTGTCTCATTAAATTCAACATGTATTTATGGAGAGCCTAAGCGTATTATATTCAATAATTTTAAAGGAATTTTATCTTCCAAATGACCTCAAACTATCACCACAGTCCAAAACTATTATGGTATTATTATGTCCACACACCCTCCTTTTTCTACTAAGGGAAATAAAACAGTACTGTTGTCATTTAAGGGCTGACAGAAGTGTGAGAGGTTTCCTACAGCAGGCCAGACATACGTGAAATTACCTTTACTTTTAATGGCTACACCAACAACCAACAATGCTGAATTTACTTTCACTAGTTTTTCTGAAATCAAGCATTTGGAAAAGAAACAGATTTTGTTATTTTTTTAAAAGAAGTTATTATTTAGTCTATGGATTTTTTATTTTTTAAGGTGCTAAAACTCTAGCTGGAGCATGAAACTAGCATGTTTTTAAAATTAATCATTGTTTTTGGTTCACTATGTGTATTAAAGCATATGAACTGTATATTTCACACAATTTTAAAACATTTCTTAAATTATGAAAAGATGCAAATTCAGGTAACTACTTTCCTCATTCAAATAATACATTTATATGCATTTTCTATTTTTCAAATGTTTTTACTTTGCTTAAGCAAACAAGATAATTACTAATGTAGTGTTATGCCTAAAACTACATAAAAAGATAAAAATAGTGTGGAATATTAAGATACTTTTTGCTAGTAATATTAGTCTATAAAATCAAATCTCACTTAGTTGAAAAATAACAGTAACTACTGTTGATGGTGAACTACTATCTCTTTTCTCCTGTGACAATACTTAAAACCAGTAAGGATGTTTGCAATATGGCCATTTTCTTTACTTAGTAAGTACTCAATAGTTCCTTTTTTTTTTTTTTTTAATCAAAGAAGCTCTGCACCTAGTTAGTATAACTTCTGAGACTCTCTTAAATCAGTGGGGAAGCTTTATTAGTTACAGAACATTTGGAGTACACTTAGATAATGTAGGCAGCATATTTAAAATACTAAAGATGCATTTTGAAGTAATGCTTTTTTCATGTTTGAGTAATGAATTATAGAGAATCTGCTATGCAAGTTATTTCAGAACTACCACAAAATGTACAGCCTGCAAATAACATGGAGTGCAATCTGAGTCATGATATTACAGGCAGGCCAAGCACAACTGGCACTAATATGCCAAACACTGAAGATGGACACTGAACTTCATGGCAATTCTAGTTCTTCTAGGCTCCTATTGAAGGCGGCATACATCTCAGTTCAGTGACCTTTCCACATGGCAGATTACCAACAAACACAAGTCTTTTAAAAGGCCATTCATAATAGCAATAATTACCTATTTCTGCACTGACAGGGCATTAAAGGCTTATTTATTGAAAGAACATAATGATCAAGCTAAGTATAAAGCACTGCATTAAATACACCAACCTAAGTCTTACAAAGGATTAAAGTCACAAGATGTAAATATTAGACTACAGAAAAAAGAAAAATAACTGGAGAAAAGATGTTTTTAAAAATTGCAACATATTCTTTGACTAGTTTTTTTTTTTAACATTAAGGTCAGTATTTGGGGAAACACCTTTTCTCTTTGAACATTTAAATAAATGTTCAATGTATTAAATAATTTAGAGAAATGTTTTGTATTCTGTACAAATTAAAGGACCCATGAATATAATCTTCCGCCCCCACCAAAGCTCAATTGTGCAACGGTCTCAGCAGAAAATAAACATTTTACAAATGTTCAAACTGTGTAGTATATCTGTATAGCGGGTAACATTTTAGGATTATAGGGATTAAAAAAAAAAACCGCAAACGGAAAGACCAGTAAATTGCCTTGCTTTCAGATACTGAAACTTCTGCATGTTAAAGCAAAAAATATATAGTTAGATATAGTTAAATAAATAATAAATAAAAGGCAAAGAACATTAAGAAAAAAAGACCAAATTTTTATTATCTATAATTATATAAAGAAAACATAGAAGTTGACAATAACAATATTAAGATTTCAGTAGATAATAAAGGTGGTTTGTAACAGATTTACACTACATACGTATAATAGAACAGAGCAAAAATATTCATTGTGGCTCATAATGATTTTTTGGGTCACAGACCCCTTTGAGAATATTATGAAAACTATGGACCCTGTCTCCAATACAGCTGACTTGTGCATTTCAGGGCTTCCTCTTAGAGCCCAAATATCGGCAGGGGGCTCCATGACCCCAGTTTAATTACTTCTAAAAAAAAAATGGCTCTTGGACAGTAAGCCCTGATAGTAAACTGCCTAGAGGCATTAGTATGTATATTGAAAAAAGAGGTTACTCACAAGTAAGAATTGCAGGCAAAGAGAAATCACCGATGAAACTGGCAGCGTCTACTGAAAAAATGTCTATGGGGAGGGTGCCTTGGCACAAAACTTGACCTGATAGGACTCCCTGGCAAGTGTGCCTATTGCAGAGCTAGATAATTTGGGCTCTAAGAGCTTGGAGCCATCAAATATCTGAATTAAAGTGGATCCTTAGCACTTTCTAGGGGTAAATCCTGAGTTGTGTAAATCCCCCAATACTGTTCTGAAGTATAATTTATTCCCCATAAACTGTGTTTATAATGAGAAGTAGGAAGCAACAAAGTTGCACCAAAAGAAAGCTGTTATGAGGTTAAGTGATTCCTTTTGCAGCACCACTTACTGTGAATGTACTGTCTAGCCAGACACTATCTGATCCTCATGGAAGTAGCACTTTGTAATCATTATGAATTAAATAAATTGGTTGTCTGATTATATACATCACTTTCTTTTTTCTTTTTTTTTTTTTGCGGTACACGGGCCTCTCACTGTGTGGCCTCTCCCGTTGCGGAGCACAGGCTCCTCAGTGGCTATGGCTCACGGGCCCAGCCGCTCCGCGGCATGTGGGATCCTCCCGGACCCGGGCACGAACCCGTGTCTCCTGCATCAGCAGGCGGACTCTCAACCACTGCGCCACCAGGGAAGCCCCATCACTTTCTTATGAATATTTTTAGCCTGAGTCAGTCTCCTTGAAGTCAATCACCATGGGGACTGACAAAATAAATTTCTATATGGATGCTTTCTTGTGGGGTTTCCAGGCAGTCAGCAAGGGTGTTATCATTAAAACTTATAAGTATGTTTAAGCGGATCATCCTATAAAAAGGAGTCGAGAGCACCTTCCACTTCAAGGAAGATAGTGTAAACCTATGTTTTGCTATTCCTCCCATGAAGTACAACTAAAAACCCTGGACATTATATATAAGACAAACATAAGACTTAAAAGCTGGAGAGAAGAAAACAGACTACTTAGGGCCCTTGGGACCCAAGGAATGACAACAGTAGTGAGTTCCCTAAGTTTTCTTTAGCCTCATATATCCCAGACTTGGAGCAGTAGAAGCGAGCAACCGAGAAGCAGGCATAGACAAAAAGAAACCCCACAAAAGCCTGCTCTCTCTTGCCAAAGCACCAAGAGACTGCATAGTAAGACAGAAAACTTCAGATAATAATCACTCTACTTTAGTCAAACTCCACAGAAAAAGACTGTGGTCCCATCGCACAGGCCCAGTGGGTAGCCTAGACTTCCACCCTCACAAGGGTGTGATCAGATGCCCAATATCCCTGATGGTGTGGTGCCAGGTAAGACCAAGTAGGGAGCCAGGACTTTCATCCCAGGCAGCGGGTAACAAGGCACGTCTGCAGTGTCAGGGAAGACCAAGCAAGGAATCAGAAAGCCTGCCTCCACATGGCAGTGATGAGAGGCCCCCCACCCCTCCCCACTTGGTGGTGTCAGAGGAGACCTAGTGGAGAATCAGGACTTTCACCATCCCCCAGCATAAGGAGGCCACTCTCATGCCTGCCTAGCGGTAACAATGAGCTCACCAGGTGTTGATGGAGGTCAACAAGGGAACCTGGACTTCTATCACCACTTGGCAGTAACAAAGCAGCACCCCTTCCCTTGCCAGAGCAGTACTGGAAAAAGTCAACTAAAACAGAAGGTTTAAATAAAATTCAGAGTCTCCACAGATATAGAGAACAAACTAGTGGTTACCAGTGGAGAGAGGGAAAGGGGGAGGGGCAATATAGGGGTAAGGGGGAAAAAAGAGTTCTTATGGGATTATATGAAATCGTGTGTGTGAAACTTTTGAAAACCATAAAGCACTACAGAATTTAAAGAATCTTTCATTCAATTTAAAAGAAAAAAAAAAGATCCAGAGTCTCACAACATAATATAAAAACATCCAGGTTTCAATCAAATTGTACTCAACATATCAAGATCCAAGAGGATCTCAAACTCAATGAATAGAGATAATCAAGAAACGACAATATCAAGGATACAGAGATGTTAGAATTATCAAAGATTTAAAGCAGTCATGATAAAAATGCTTTCATGAACAATTACAAATAAGCTTGAACCAAATGAAAAAAGAGAAAGCCTCAGCAAATAAGCTCATTAATGAAATAGAATACATAAAGAAGAACTAAATAGAAATGTTAGAACTCAAAAACAAAATAATCAAGATGAAAAGCTCAGTGAATAGGATCAATAGTAGAATGGAAAGGAAGGAGAGAAATTTAGTGAACTGGAACATGGAATAAAAGAAATTAGCCAATCAGAATAACAAAGAGAGAATATACTTGGAGGAAAAAAAGCAACAGAGCCTTGGGGAACTGTGGGATATAACAAAGGATCTAACATTGGTGTCACAGAGTCCTGGAAGGAAAGGGGAAAGAAAGCAGGGCTGCAAGAGTTCTCAAAGAAATCATGGCTGCAAACTTGACATTTGACAAGAGACATAAAGATTTAAGATTCTGAACAAACTCCAAATGAGATAAACCAAAGACATCCATGGCAAGATACATCATAATTAAGCTTCTGAAAACTAAAAATAAAGAAAAAATCTTGAAATCAGCCAGAGAAAATGAAGCCTACTATAGAAAAAACTGGAATAACAGCAGATTTCTCATCAGAAGTCATGGAGCCAGAACGAAGTGGCACAACGTTTTTCAAGTGGTGAAATAAAAGAATCCTATACCCAAAGAAAATCACCTTCAAGAATGAAGGGGAAAATAAGATATTCTTATACAAAATAAAGCTATAGTAATTTACTGCCACTAGATCTACCCTAAGATTGATTAAAGGAAGTTCTCTAGACAGAAAAAAAAAAAAAAAAAAAGACAAAAGAAGAAATCTTAAAACACCAGAAAAAAAAAAAGAATAAACACATGGGTAAATACAATAAACTTTCCTTCCCTTCAAGTTTTCAAAAATATGTTTGACAGACAAAGCAAAAATTATAACATGATGTGATATGATTTTAAATGTATGCAGAGTAAATATTTAATACAATTATACCGTAAGTGGCAGATAGTAATGGGATGTAAATGAAAGTAAAGTTTCTGTACTTTGCTTGAATTGGTAAACTGATGACACCAGTAAACTGTGACAAGTGATATTTATATGATGTAATACATAAAGCAACCATGAAAAAAGCTATACAAAGACATTAAACTCAAAAACACTATGGATAAATCAAAAGGTAATTTTTAATAAATATAAAAGTAATTCACAGGAATGCAGGAAAAAGAAAAGAGAAAAACAGAAAACAAAAGAAGTATCAAGGGAAATTAAAAAATACATTGAAGTGAATGAAAATGAAAATAAAGCAAGAGGAATTCCCAAGATGGCAGAGTACAAAGACCCTGAGCTTACCTCCCCTCATGAGCCCATCAAAATTACAACTATTTACAGAACAACTATTGATGAAAAAGACCGGATCTTCTACAACTAAAGGTATAAAGAAGGAACCTAAATGAGATGGACAGGAGAGGTGGAGTCGTGGTATAGTCAAGGCCCATACCCTTGGGTTGGGTGACCCACAAATGGGAGAATTATTACAACTGCAGAGGTTATCCCCAAGGAATGAGGGGTCTGAGCCCCACAATGGGCTTTGCAGCCCAGGGTTCCTGTACCAGGAAGATGAGCCCCCAGAGCATCTGGTTTTTAAGACCAGTGGTGCTTACTTTCCGGAGACCCAGAGGACTGTGGGAAATAGAGACTCCACTCTGAAAGGACACATACAAAATCTCACCTGCTCCGGGACCCAGGGCAGAAGCAGTAAATTGAAAGGAACCTGGGTCAGACCCACCTGCTGATCGTGGAGAGTCTCCCAGAGAGACAGGAGGCAACTGGAGATCACCCTGGGGCAAAGACACTGGTGGCAGCCATTTTGGGGAGCTTGTTCTACCATGTGGACACTGTGTTAATAAGAGCCATTCTGGAACCCTCCCTCTAGCTTATTAATGTCAGGACCCAGCTCCCCCCTCCCCCACCCACCAGTACTGGGACTCCTCAGGCCAAGCAACTAACTAGGTGGGGACACAGCCCCACCCACCAGCAGACAGGGTACCTTAACACCCCTGAGCCCACAGCGGCCCCTGGACACGGCCCTACCCACCAGAGGTCCCAGGACCCAGCTGCACACACCAGTGTGCAGGCACTAGACCCAGAACTCCCAGAGCCCTGCAGCCAGAGACACAGGAACCCAGCTCTGGCCACCAGTAGGCAGACAATAGCCCCAGAATCCCCTGAGACTCAGCCCCACCCACCAGCGAGCCCGCTCTAGCCACTGGACCCACCTCATTTATCCTTCTTAAACTATCCCAAGAAACTGCAGAGGAAGGAATGCTTCCAAACTCATTCTATGAGGCCAATATCACCCTGATACCAAAACCAGACAAATATACCACAAAAAAAGAAAATTATAGGCCAATATCACTGATGAACATAGATGCAAAAATCCTCAACAAAATATTGGCAAGCTGAATACAAAAATACATTAAAAGGATCATACATCATGATCAAATGGAATTTATATCAGGGATGCAAGGATGGTTCAATAGCCACAAATCAATTAATGTGATAAACAACATTAACAAATTGAAGAACAAAAACCATCTGATGATCTCAATAGATGCAGAAAAAGCTTTTGACAAAATTCAACATCCATTTATGATTAAAAAAACTCTCCAGAAAGTAGATATAGATGGAACATACCTCAACATAATAAAGGCCATATATGATAAGCCCAAAACTAACATCATATGCAACAGTGAAAAGCTGAAAGCATTTCCTCTAACAGGAACAAGGCAAGGATGCCCACTCTCTGCACTTTTATTCAACATTGTGTTAAAAGTCCTAGCCACAGCAACCAGACAAGAAAAAGAAATAAAATGAATCTAAATTGGAAAGGAAAAAATAACACTGTCACTCATTGCAGATGACATGATACTATACATAGAAAATCCTAAAGATGCTACCAAAAAACTACTTGAGCTCATTAATGAATTCAGTAAAGTTGCAGAATACAAAATTAATATACAGAAATCTGTTACATTTCTATACAACAACGAACTATCAGAAAGAAAAATTTAAAGAAACAATCCCACTTACAAGTACATTGAAAAGAATAAAATACTTAGGAATAACCTTATATAAGGAGGTAAAAGACCTGTGACCCCATGTGCAAGGACTTTTCTAGACCCTTGTAGATACATGTTTTACATATACATTATGTTTGGGCATGAATTATACACTGATTATTAACATTAATGAAAATGTATTACAAAATAGAAATAAAATTTTCTTTCCAAATTTCATCTCACTAATGAATTATTACTAAAAATATATTGGTTAATGCTCTTAAGAGGATCTATTAGGTAAGAATATTAAAGTAGCTGTTAAATATCCCATTGATCCAATAACCACCAATATAATTCTTTTCTTTTTATTTCTAAGGTTACTAAGTTAAAGGAATATGCATTATATTTTACTTAATATACTTTTCAAACTTGATTACAGTTTTGTACAGTTATTACACAAATTTTAAAACGTGAAATTCTTATAACAACCTTCCTTTATTACCAATCTGAGAAATGTATTCATGAGCTATATGAAATAATAATATTGCTAATAGCTAACACTGAGTTCTGTGTATTTTAGATGTATCATCTATTATATGCATGCTCTGTGTTCAGCGTTTTATATGCATTATCTCAAGTCTTGATTTTTTTTTTTTTTTTTTTTTTATGGTACGCGGGCCCCTCACCGCTGTGGCCTCTCCCATTGCGGAGCACAGGCTCCGGACGCGCAGGCTCAGCGGCCATGGCTCACGGGCCCAGCCGCTCTGCAGCATGTGGGATCTTCCCGGACCGGGGCACGAACCCGTGTTCCCTGTATCGGCAGGCGGACTCTCAACCACTGCGCCACCAGGGAAGCCCTCAAGTCTTGATTTTTAAAACAACCCTAAGAGGCACTATTATTATTCTCATCTAAATGAGGAAACTGAGTCTCAAAGAAGTTAAATGATCACCAGCTGAATACTAAGGTGAGGATACTGTCCAAGATCAATCTGACTCCAGAGCCTGTGCTCCACATTATACTTGTCATCTGAGATTTCGTCCACTTCTATATGAGGAAGGAGTAGAGCTGCACAGTTAAATACGGCATGATGATATTATAGAAGTACCTTTTTTTTTTGCAAGTACCTGTTTTTAAAATACAGAACATTATAGTTAAAAATCATAGGTGAGCTGACTTTAAGACTTCATCCTTTACATGTCTCAATCACTTGAAATGAATACTCTGATAGAAAATGGGGATTCCAACCAATATACTTTTCCCTTGTCTCAGGCTTTACCAAGCTAAGACATCTCAAAACATCCCTCACACCTTTTTTATCAATACATACTTCTCAAGTAATCTATTCATCTTTTAAATTTCCATCTTATACAAAATCAAACAAATGCCATTGTAATAAATGCCATAACAGAGAACAAAACACTTTTGAAACCAAGAATTGGGGTAAAAAACTTATGGAGAAAGATACACTGGATAAACTGAGCCTTGAAAAGATGGGGCTGGGTTTCAAAATATGGAGATGGGTCATTGGGGAAGCCATGAAAGCCTGCAGAGTGACTAAGCTGATAAATAACAAATACACTAGTATAATTTGATTATAAAATTATTTAACAACAGTAGTGTGAAACAGCTAAAAGAATCTATGACAATTGTAGCTATACTGATAAGCATATAATTACCATAGTAATAACTGTTCCACTTATTGAGCCTTTATTATGGGGCAGAAGCAATGCTGCTGTGTGTTTAAACATATATTATTTCATTTAATTCCTAGAGTAACCCTATACCTATTACCTTAAGGTAATAATATGGAAATGTAGACTCAGATTAGTTACAGAGTTTTTAGGAACAAAGTCAGAATCCAAACCGTCAATCTGATACCAAAATGTATATTCCTAACCAAAACATAGTAATTACTGTTTTAAACCACTGGAAGGCACAGTTCCTAGGAAATCTGTATTTGTCACACAGGGAATATTATGTATCATTTCTGGCATACACACAGAATAGAATACATTCAGAATGGGAATAAGCTGGATGGACCATGCCACACAAAGCACTGCTTTAAAAAACCCAGTGCACTTAGCTAGAGGAGAAATTCCATAAAAGTACTAAAAATTATCTTTAAATATTTGAAAAGTTATTGTGAAAAGAAGGCACCCTTTCTACAGAATTACTCCAGAAGACAAGATAGACTATGGCTCAAGAGAAAACGGGCTTTTAAATAATTAGTAGTGCGAAGAAAAGATATATGCAGTTTAGGGGGAGGTAAGCTATCAGTCTCTATACAGATACTCATCTAGAGGCTGCATGAGGACCCACCAAAAGATGATGTAGAAAGGATATCTGCACTGATGAGAGCTGAAGCCACAGGACCTCTGGGGTCAGTTACCACTAGGTAAATTCTGTAAAGCTATGATATCAATTTCTCTGCTAGTGTATAGATTGTTTTGAAAGATTCTCTCCACCTAGCCTCTAACAATGTAGGAAAGAGCAGAAATAAAGACAGAAGCAGGCCAGTGACAATTAAGCAAGAACAGGGAGTGGAATGCTTACATACTCTTCCCATAATCCTGTCTTATTCAGTGACACACAGGTATATCTTGTTTACCTTGAGAAAGACAAAGAATATATCTCTTATGATTACAGCAAAAATTCAAATAATGAGCAGATTCATACTATACTATGTAGCTTTAAGTAATGAGAACGTTGTGATAATTTATAATGAAGTTCTTCACACTGGATTCATTAACTAATTCCATAAACACTTACTGAGAATCTATTAATTTATAGTTATTGCACCATGCCCTGGAGATAAGCCTAATCTTGGAGAGTTTGGTGGCATGGCATTATAATAAAATTTTATAAGATGCAATGGAGGTCCCGTAAATGGGATAGTTAGGAAAGGACTCATAGAGGAGATGATTGAGAAAGAAAGTATCTTCTGAGTAGAAAAAGAAAGTCATTCTAGGCAGAGGGGAAAGCTTGAGCAAAACTCTTGGAGGCATAATACTGCATGGTGCATTTATTTATTTATTTATTTATTTATTATTTTTTAACATCTTTATTGGAGTATAATTGCTTTATAATAATGTGTTAGTTTCTGCTTTATAACAAAGTGAATCAGATATACATATACATATAACTCCATATCTCTTCCTTCTTGAGTCTCCCTCCCTCTCACTCTCCCTATCCCACCCCTCTAGGTGGTCACAAAGCACCGAGCTATCTCCCTGTGCTTGCATGGTGCATTTAGACCCTAAAAGTGGTTCTTGATAAACTCAGAATATGAGAGAATGGGTAAGAGCAAAATAAAACATGAGGCAGACAAGTGGGTAGAGGCCGAGACACAGTGTCTTAATCATCATACTGGGATATGAACTGTATCTTGTAAGTCAGCAGTTCTCAAACTTATTAGTCTCAGAACCTCTCTCTTTATACACTTAAAAATTAGGGACTCCAAAGAGTTTTCATTCATGTGGATTATATCTACCAATGTCATATTAGAAATGAAAACTGTAACACTTAAAAAAATATTTAATTGATTCAAAAATAATAATATAATAAAACATGTTAGCATAAATGACAGTTTTGTGAAAATACTATTTTCACAAAGAAAATTTAGTAAAAAGAATGACGTTTTAACATTTTTGCATATATTTCTAAATGTCTTGCTTAATGGAAGATAACTGGATTCTCATAACTGTTTTCCATTCAAAATGTTACCATATATTATTTGGGTTGGAGTCTATGAAGAAATCAGACTTACACAGATTTTATACAGATGCACAGTTGGAGAAAGGAATAGTTTAATAATCTTTTCAGATAAGTTTTTGACACTACACTAAAACTCAACAAGTGTTATTTCTTAATGGCTAGTTGTAATATGATATATAATATAAAATGATATTAGTAAACTTTTTATACATTGTTATATTGATCTACGTTGTACCGTCATTTGAAAAATACTAGATTATGGAGTTTAGCAGATCCTCCAAATGTTAACATGTTTAATTATACAATTCAAAAAAAAAATCACATTCATTATATCATTACCAATCTCATCAAAATAGTCTTTTCAATATTGGTAACAAATACAAGTTTTCTCAGATTCTCTAATTGGCAACACATATTATCAGTTGTTTTCCTCTATGTGATATATTCACTTTGTTTATTTCTGAGAAAATGTATATAAACTACCCAAGACTGAATAAATGGAACAGTTTATCTGTTGGCCATTCTCTCAAGTTAAAACAGTGTTCTATGTGGAAAAGTGGCTTGTTGGGCTTGCAACTCAAACAACACAGTGCTTTTCCTCAAAACAACCGTTGTACTTTTGTTTGCAGAAGCACTTGATGTACTTTCCATTTTTTCACAGAATATTAAAAAGACATCACTAAATAGTCAAGACTTAATAAAGCTAACTGATTTGCCTGCTTTATAAAGGACATTCTCATATGAAAATAGTGTTTTTGTTTTCTTTTGCTTTTTGGTAACTGTTAGTGCAAGGTGGTAAAGTATATAATGATACAATGATACAAATATCAGAATGGCATTAATGGAGAATGAGGTACTGGGCGAACATATGGAATCAAGACCAAGTGAAAAACAGATTATGTAACTCTGATTCCATATACATCCACAGGTTTGTTGTGAGGGAAACTTGGATTATCAGTTTTCGGACATAGTGAGTTTTAAGATGCCTGTGGAACATCCAGGTAGTAATATATACGTTGCTGAAGACATACATCTCAGGAAAAAGTCCTGAACTAAAGATAGAAATTTAGGAATCATAACACAAAGGCAGCAGCTGATGTCAAAGGAGTGAATGAAATCATGAAGGCAAACTACAGAGTTAAAAATCAAGAACATCGAAACAGGATTTTGAGACCACCATCCTTTGATCTAAAGATCTCTTTTATCTATAATACATGTGCAATAGAACCAAAAACAATTCTGCAATACACTGCAAGATCATGAACTTACCTACTCATGAACATTTTAGGTGTTTTTTTTGGCCACATTGTCCATTTTTAAATACCCATATTTAGTACACTTCAACATGTAAAGCAGTTGTAAGACATATATCCTTCCTTCACATCTTACTGATATGCCTTTGGAATGCTTTTTTTTTAAGTTAATTTTTATTGGAATATAGTTGATTTACAATGTTGTGTCAGTTTCAGGTATACAGCAAAGTGAATCATTTATACATATACATGTATCTACTCTTTTTTAGATTCTTTTCCCATATAGATCATTACAGAGTATTGAGTAGAATTCCCTGTACTATACGGTAGGTTTTACTAAGTTATCTATTTTATATATAGTAGTGTGTATATGTTAATCCCAGTTTCCCAATTTATCCCTCTCCCGCTTTCCCCCTTTGGAATGCTTCTTGAGAGCTTGATGAGTTTTGTAATTTACAAAGCACATATTTGAGCCTTACTACTATAGAATACATTTAACTAAAATAAATCTGTGCTAGAATTCTTTTTTAAAGTAAAAATGAAGATGTGTTAATGTAGAAGATGTGAAGAAGGTAGAAGGTTATTCACAGAAGAGATTTAAAAATTGTTCTTAAAATGTAAACACCAGAGGAAAAATACAGGACTAATACAGGACTAAAAGAAAAAGGACTC
Source organism: Grampus griseus (assembly GCF_964374135.1). Classification (NCBI taxonomy): domain Eukaryota; kingdom Metazoa; phylum Chordata; class Mammalia; order Artiodactyla; family Delphinidae; genus Grampus; species Grampus griseus. Next base: position 107,150,201 of record NC_139017.1, read on the forward strand.
ATTATACATAAGCTTTGTAATCCAGCTAAGCATTAATTTTGATATTAAACTGGCAGGAAGATTCAGAGACTTCCTCAACTTTTAGCAGAGGTTCAAACTGCCATTAAAATAGATGTGCTTTGATTGTTGAAATAAATACCATACCAAAAAGATTAAAGCATTTTCAAAATCAAAAAAGAAATGCCAATATTGTCTGCAAAGCTGAATTATTTTCACACTTCAACAACTGCACCTAGTGCTCCATTGACTAGTAAGCAAAAAGAATATGGAGTAACTATGAATCAACTCCAGCTGGGTTTGGAGATCATTAACTAAAACCTATGCAGCAGCTGTTTGAAAATGAGAATTAGTGATGCTGAAAACTTGCCATTACTTCACTGGAGCTTGACATATGCCATATTCTAGAGCAGTGGTTTTCAATTTGAGCATGCATCAGAATGACTTGCAGAGTTTGTTGAAATACAGATTCCTGACTTACCACCTTCTCCAGTTGTTAATTCAGGGTCCAATAATTTTCTATCAACTTCCCAGGTGATGCTGACATGATAGTCCAGGAACACTTTGAGAATGAGTATTCTAGAGAATATTTCTATTGGTTTATTAACAAGATAGGCAGAGAATATTCTCTTTTCTAGGTAACTAATTAATTAGTATCCCTATTAATTTGGAATTTACAGTAATTTTAAATATAGTTTAGATAGGTAGAAAACAATGCTACTCAATTTCTTGATATAAACTAGTTGTGAGAGGATTCTACTCAAGACATACATTACCCTTCAACTCATGGCACTGATTCTGCTGGGCTAGGTGGGTGTGCCATTGCCTTCATGGCTCTCCACCAACCAGTAGGTCTCCTAAGGGTGGCAGTTCCTCCTTCAAGGATGCTATAAGCATCATTATAGATGCACAAATGAAATGTTTAAATTGTTCTTGAGAATAAACTGTTATGAAACTCTTTGATATGCAGCATTTATTAATTCTGACTGACCTTCACTGCTTCCTACCCTTTTAGTCTGATACCATTATTTTTGGATACAACCACTAATTCAAGAACCATAGGTATTCATTTTGCAGCCATTCTACTGTGCATGAAGAAATTCTGATCAGACTACAATTTCCAGTATTAACTTGCAAAAATATTAATTAAGTTCAGGTAGAATACACATTACCCATTGTCAAGACTGAAAAAAATTTAACAGTAATTTTTGTATTTTGGAGTTTTATATCTTCTGAGAAACTGTGTTACATTATAGCTTTTTAGTTGGATTCATGCTTTTCATGAGTCTTTAAAAATTAGTTACAGGTTTTAAGATTCTAGAGAAGTTCATCTTTAAATGCCAATTTCCAAAATTCTTCTTTTTTGCATTATGTCTTAAGTAACAAAAAACAGTCATTATCCAGCATCCTGTTAACTACATTTCTTTTTTTTTCCATTTATACACTCATTTATTTATTTACTTGTTTATATAAACATCTTTATTGGAGTGTAATTGCTTTACAATGTTGTGTTAGTTTCTGCTGTATTCCACGTGCCCACAGTGTAATGATGATTGGTATTCTCAGTAATGATCTGAGATACAGGACAGTTCTAGACAGTAATATCAATCGATGAAGACTAACATTTGATCACTTGGATCTTAAGTGTGTTTTACTGTATTTTAATTATGTGAAACACTGATAATCCAAGTATCGTAGAGATAAAATTCTCAATTAAGTAGAACATTCTTTACCTTGCCAACAACTAAACATTTCCACACAATACAGTTAATGGTCATTTTAATATGTACTTTAAAATAAGTTATTGTAAAACAATCTGCACCTATCCCATATTAGTTTTCCAATTCACTAATGTGGGGGAGGGGCTTATTTTCCTATACCAATAATAAAATTATTCATTATGTAAAGGTATGAGCTGATGAAATTAATGGAGATGAGGCAACACACACAAGTACTGAAAACTGTTTATTCTATAACCTTGTTAATCTATTTCAAACAGGTAACATAAATAAGTACATTCTAATTCCACACTGGGATCAGTGAAATTGTAGAAAACTGAAAAATCAAAGAAGATTTAATGTGACTTTTTTTAAATGGGGAAAGGGGGTAGCACAAGTTTTTAAAAAGCTACCTTCTTTCTCAAAAAGAATGGTGATGACCATTACTCAGCATAGAGTAGGTATGAAATTAATTTGCTTAATGAAAACAATATGGTATTACTAAATTAATGCATACAGAAGATAGAGTTCCTCACTGAGCAATCCAAGAAAGAACTATTTTAAAAAAGAAATGAATGTGTGATATGATTTGAGCCCTACTAACCTAGGAATCAGTGTCACACATGGCATGGTCAAAGCTTACCCTCAGAGTTTTTTTCCTCTAATGGTGCCAAGACTGTGTGAGAGAAGATAAGGAGCAGAGAAGCTGAAGATTAAAGGAGTCAAATAACAGGCAGAACCATGATTTCCAAGTTGAGATGAATCCAAAAGTCATAAGGAGAGTTATGTTATCTTAAAATAGATTCTAGGGACTTCCCTGGTGGTGCAGTGGTTAAGAATCTGCTTGCCAATGCAGGGGACACGGGTTCAAGCCCTGGTCCGGGAAGATCCCACATGCCGCAGAGCAACTAAGCCCGTGCGCCACAACTACTGAGCCCGCGCTCTAGAGTCCGCTAGCCACAACTACTGAGACCGTGTGTCACAACTAGAGCCTGTGCTCTGCAACAAGAGAAGCCACCGCAGTGAGAAGCCCCTGCACCACAATGAAGAGTAGCCCCTGCTCGTCGCAACTAGAGAAAGCCCACACGCAGCAACGAAGACCCAACGCAGCCAAAAATAAATAAATAAATACATTAAAAAAAAATTATAGGGCATAATGGATTCTGAAGGTCTGGGAAAGTACTATGAATGAGTATTTTTCAAAAGTTCCCAAGGTGATATGAGTCTGAGTGACCTGAAAACTGTATCAACTGGAGACACTATAAGGCATACTAGAACAACACTGGAACCTAGCAAATACATTTTTGTTAACTCTGGTTTATGACCCTAAAGGTATCATTCTCCATTTCATACATAACTAAGATATTATGGAAGAATTCTCCATAGCATAATTTCTCATCTTTGGAGGCCACTGTGTTTCTTATTGAGTTCCAGTTTGTTTCTCCATTTTGTGTGTTTTTTTTTTTTTTTTTGGTGGCTTAAGATAAACTGGAAATAATAAGTCTAAATAAAACAAAGTGGTTTTAAGGAAGATTAAAATTTAGGAACAAGGTTGCCTAATGAGATATAACAATTATTCTAATTCTTAAATCCTTATTTATAATTACAAAAATTGATATTTGCACATTAAGAGTAAATGTGCACACACCCCAATGAAAAGACAGAGATTGTCAGACGGGACAAAAAAAGTAAGATTCAACTATATCCTGCCTACAAGAAACTCACTTTAAGATGACAGGAATAAATGAGCTAAAAGGATGGAAAAAATGTATCATGTTAACAAAATTCAAAAGAAAGCTAGAGTGACCATGTTAATAACAAAATGGATTTCAGAGCAAAAAATATTTCTAGGGATAAAAAAGGTTATTTCATAATAATAAAGAAGTCAATGGAATAACAATCCTAACTATCTGTGCATCTAAGAGAGTTTCAAACCACACAAAAAACTCAACAGAAAATAGACAAATCCACAAGTAAAATCAGTGACTTCATCATTATTCTCTCAATAACTAATTGAATACATAGCCAGAAAATCAGTAAAGATTAGAAAACTCGAACAATACTATCAACTAATTGGCCAATTGGCTTTTACAGACTAATAGAGAATACAGATACATACTCTTTTCAAGTGCACCTGAAACGTTATGAATCATAAAACAAGGCTCAATAAATTTGAAAGATTCAAATCATACAAAGTATCTGACTACACCAGAATTAAATGATCAATAACAGAAAAGACATTTTAAAAGCCCACAAATATTTGGAATAAATAATATGCTTCAAGTAACCCACAGGACAAAGGAAAAACCTAAAAGGAAATTAGAAAAGCATTTTGAACCTAACAAAAATGAAACATACCAAAATTTGTAAGACGTACCTAAAGCAGTGCTTAGAGGAAAACGAATACCATGATATGATTATATTAGAAAAGAAGGAAGGTCTAATATCAATGGATTAAGCTCCACCCTAAGAAAACAGAAAAAGAGTAAACAGAAGCAGAAATCATTGAAATGGAAAACAGAAAAACAACACAGAAAAATCAATAAAACCAAAGCTGGGTCATATTGAGTAAATCTATTAATTGAATAAATACAATAAAAATTGATAAACCTCTAGTTAGACTAATACAGAAAAAAGAGAAAAGACACAAATTATGAATATCAGGAATAAGGAGAAGGCACTATAGAAAATTAGGGAATATTATATAAACAACTCTATGCCAACACATTTGACAACTTAGAGAAATGGCTAAATCCCATGAAAATCAAAAATTAACAAAGCTCACTCAACAACAGATAACTAAACTGAATAACCTTTTATCTACTAAAGAAATTAAATTCATAGATAAAAACCTTCCCACAAAACAAAGTAACAAAACTTCCCACAGATACAACAATAGGCCCAGGTGGCTTCACTAGGAAATTTTACCAAACATTAAAGAAAAACACCAATTGACACACACTCTTAAAGAAAACTGAAGAGAACACTTCCCAGCCCATTCTATGAAGCCAGCATTACTCTGATATCAAAATGAGACATATTACAACACTAGAGACCAAATCCCTTATGAACATAGAGGCAAAAGTTAACAAAATTTAGTGAAGTGAACACAATATATAAAAGGATAATTATCATCCATATAGTTTACCCCAGAAACATATGGTCGGTTTAACATTCAAGTCAATGAAATTCACCATATTAACCAGCTATAAAAGAAAAAACATGTAATCATCTTAATATACGTAGAGAAAGCATTCGACAAAATCCAACATCCATTCATGATAAAAATCTCATCAAACTAGGAATAGGAGAAAATTCCTCAAACTGATAAAAGAGTATCTTTAAAAAAAACCACAGCTAACATCATACTTTATTGAAAGACTGCATGTTTTCACCCGAAGATTGGAAATCAGGTGATATTTTGTGCAACATCTCTCACCACTTTTGTGCAACACTGTCCTAGAAACTCCAGTCAGTTCAGTAAGGTAAGAAAAAGTAAACTGATGAATAAAGGCATACAGATTAGGAAGCAAGAAGTAAAACTGTCTTTTATCACAGACAGCATGATTGTGTAGAAATTCCTAAGTCTACAGAAAAGCTACTGGAGTTAATAAGTGAGTTTAAGCAAGATTGCAGAATACAAAAATCAATATACACAAATTAACTTATTTCTATATACTAATAATCAGAAATTTTAGAAATTTAAATACCATTTGAAATAGTATTTTAACAAGGATTAATTCTCAAAAAGATATGTAAGACCTCTACGGTAAAAATTATAAACCATTACTGAGAAAAATTAATTAAGACCTAGGGAAGTATACATACCGTGTTCACAGTTTAAAGACTATTGTTAAGATGTCAATTCTCCCCAAATGTATACATAAATGTCATGCAATTCCAATCAAAACCCAGCAGACTTTTTGGTATAAATATCTGGTATAATTCTAAAACCTATCTACAAATGCAAATGATCTAAAATAGCCAAAACAATTTTAATAAAGAACAGAACTGGAGGACCTATACTACTTCATCTCAAGACTTATTACCAAGTTACAGTAATCAAGATAGTGTGGTATTGGTATAAAGACAGACATCAAAGTCAAAGGGACAGAATAGTGAATCCAGAAATACAACCACACATATATGATCAATTGATTTTTAACAAAGTTTACATGGCAATTTAATAGAAGAACTGATCATTTTTTCAAAAAAGGTATAGGAAGAACTTGATAGCCATATATTTTTTAAAATTAAAAAGAACCTTCCTTCTTACTCTATATCATATACAAAAATGAATTCAAAATGGATCATAGACCTAAGTGTAGGAACTAAAATAATAAAACTTCTAGAAGAAACATAATTCTAGTAATCCTGGGTTTGGCAAAGATTTCTTGAAAACAACACAAGAACTACAAAAGCAAAAATCAATACATTCAACTTCACTGAAATGGAAAGACACAAAAATCAAAAAGAAAGCCACAGAATGGGAGATCATATTTGCAAAACATATGGCCAAGAAAAGATCTGCACCTAGTATATAGAGAAAATCAATCTAATTTTTTTAATGGACAAAAGATTTGGACACTTTCCCAAAAAAGAGATACAGAAGGCAGATAAGAATGTGAAAAGATGTTCAAAATTCTTAGTCATTAGGGAAAAGAAAATTAAAAGCACAATGAGATACCACACATACTTATAGAATGGCAAAAATTAAAGACTGACCATATGACACTTCCACAAGGATGTGAAGGAACTGGAATTCTCATGAACTGCTGGTGGGAATATAAAAGAGGACCACCACTCTAGAAAAGTTTGACAGTTTCTTAAAAGGTTAAACATACATCTAATAATAAAACCCAGTCATTCCACTCCTGGGTATTTACCCAAGAAAAATAAATAAGACACATATCCACTTAAGTCTTGTGCCCAAACATTCACCTTTATTTTTAACAGCCCCAAATGGGAAACACCAGTATGTCCATCAGCAAGTAAATGACTAAATAAATGGAGGTATATTTATACAATGGATTACTACTCAATAAAAGGAAAGACCTGTTCATATATATACCATGTATGAATCTCAAAATCATTACACCAAGAAACCAGACTCTGCCTTTCTCCCCCTCAAAGAGTATACAACGTGTAATGTAATATATAGAGTAATGAACCACAAAGGTGCTAGTTTCATAAAGTTCAGCCAACTGTTTGTTCCCAAACTAGTTTACACCAGTTATATTTAATAGTGTAATTGCATAAATCAATGATACATGAATACCAAAAGTAAGAAGGTTGTTGCTTTTGTAAAAATCAAATTGGAAGATTGGGAAGACCCGGTAAAAATTGTTCTTGGATCAGATATTGACAAAACAACCCAAAAGACTTGAAGAAAAAAATATGGAGATCTAGATTGCTTTGCAAAGGTCTTAGTTTTCTTTGTTACATTTTAAAGAAGCCCAAAGTGGATACAGATTAAGTATTATGGGTGGGCTTTCTAAAACTCTTATAGGTAGACCCACACTTAAGGAAAAGAATTATTGTACACTTTTGATATGTGCATGAATGAATGCACACATATATTTTGACTTAAAATATTTAAGGTACAATTCCCACATGCATCAAACAACAAAACAGAAGCTTAATCCCACTGAATAAGAAGGATTCCTAGGGTCTTTTGAATTCACTTTCTTTTTTTCTAATGTGAAAGCTAATAAACTCCTGGAAAAGATGGATTTACAGAACCAGAAAGAAGAGGAAAAATAATATTTAATCTCACCATCCAAATGTAACCACTGGGAATATCTGGGAACATTTCTTTACTGTTTTGTTTTTTTTTTCCCCCTACACTTTTTAAGAACAGTAATCATAATGAGAACACTTTTGTATATTGCCTTTTCCCCTTAACTTTACAAACTTGCTAGTTCTCCCATATTATTGAAAACATTTTTATTTGGAATAGTTGCAGCTGGTACAGGCTTTTAAAAGTACAAAAGCCAAGCATATACATATTGATGTCTATACTGAGTTACAAAAAATGTCATTCATTTCCCTTCTTGAATTGAAAAGTAGGAATCAAAGATAATATGGATTAAGAAGAGCTAAAAATTGGATTCTCGATGAAGACATCATAGGCAATAAATAATTGCTACCTTCCTTAAAAAAAAGGCCCGAACTATTACTTCTCCCCTTTAGTCTCATTTATTATCTCTGTTTATTCAAATCTTTAAGAATAGCTTCTCAGAGAGACTAAGACAACCAGAAAATTGCTGCTAACTCAAATAACAACCTGTAGTAATTATCAAAGTACTTCACACTTCAAAGGAGAACAGTAAAAACAATTACCTATGTGGAGTTTTTTATATGGAGTTTCAAAAACATCATTCGCTTGTGTACGACAGAAGTATATCCTGACATTTCATGCCTGGCAGCTAGCTGCTGCTTTCCTATGTTTTCATTCTAGGGAATCAATAAAATATATATAATAAAGATGACAGGAGTAATAATGGTGTCAACTAGGAAGCTAAGAACAAGTAGAGCTGTAATGTCCAAAAATGTGGGCACTGACTGTAACTGCTGTTTTCTTGTTGGCCTTTATCTTATTTTCTAGTTCCACATAACAAAAGTAATGCCACATTTCAAAATTATATGACTGAATAGTGCTATTAATGCCACAGAACGCTTCTCCTGCTGAGTGTTTTTGCCTGTTGATTATTTACCAAAGATTTGTTCTAAGCCCAACTTTCAATGGTTCTACATATAAAGCATTTTACCTTAATTGCTCTGAGACTTAAAAATATAAGGGTGCTTTTCAGTTATCTCCAAGTCTTCTAAAATAAATATTACTTTTGGAATCCAAAGAAAATTTAGTCTCACAGAATGTATTATAGCACAAATATAGTCACCCAACTAAAATTTAAAAAAATACATTTCTATACATGCATTTTGTGGCTACATATACACATTTGTTGATAAATACTAAAGCTGATATATAGAAACAAAGACTTGATGCATTTAGTAAAGTCTTATTTTAAAAGCAGTGTTTATGCACATAAAAACATACACATCCACTTTTTTTCAATGAGAAAGGTATCATTTTGGTTCCAAGTGACCACACTCAAAGCAGGGCACAGATCAATGCAGAATATGTCTTTATTTACTCATATGTCTAACGACTTTAGGATATAGTAAACACCAAATTGCCATCAGTTGGTTCTTTGAGATAGGAAAAAAAAGAAATGATAGGAAAAAAAATCAATCTAGTACGCAGAATATGTCTTTATTTACTCATATGTCTAACGACTTTAGGATATAGTAAACACCAAATTGCCATCAGTTGGTTCTTTGAGATAGGAAAAAAAAGAAATGATAGGAAAAAAAATCAATCCAGTACCTGTTTTGCTTTACAATATATTTAGAATGAAATTTTTTGTTGATTAAGTCAGTTATTTAAACATTTTTATTTGATCTCATAAAATAGTTCAAGCTAAAGGCTTAACTTAGAGCCACCTATAACATAACCACATAGACCATATACAATGTTAAACTTAAAAGTTTAACAGCTCTTAGATTTTTCAAAATTTCTTGCTTTCTACCCAGAATCATCAATGGGAAATAGGATTAATTCTGAGGATAAAGATCTAGGTTATTAACCCTTCCCATCAGCCCCTCTCCCCACAAAACAGTACTTAAATTATCATGGAGATCCTGCCTTCCAACACTTCTTTCCCCTTTAACATAGTTTGAATTGAAGGTATAATTAATGGAACTGTTTTCTGTATGGAAAGATTTGTTATATGCATCCCCTATATAAATGTGTGTTATTCCATGGGCAAAATTTAATCTTGAAAGGGGGAAAAAGAGGGAGAATAAAATAATAACATGATGCTTCTTCATCTTTTTTTTTTTTTGGCCGCGCCATGCAGCTTGTGGGATCTTAGTTCCCTGACCAGGTACGGAACCCCCCACTCTCCACCTGGCAGTGGAAGCTTGGAGGCCTAACCACTGGACCGCCAGGGAATCCCTTCACCTTCATTTTAAATGGCCACAGTGAAGACAGCAGGGTTTTGGACTTGCTTTTAGCAAACATGTAGTCATTTAATTTTCTGTGTGACATTAAGCTTTAAAAAAAATCTGAGAAGGAAATTCCTATGAATCATATACTTTTTACACAGTATTTTATTTAACATATTCTCAAACATATAGTATTATGAAATATAGCCCATTAGAATCTATTCAATGATGACTATGTAAATACATAATCTCCAAGGATATATTTATCATCTTGATTCTCTGGCAAAACTAAATACTATGTAGGCTCTCTTTATCAGGAAGTTAATTTGTTTTGAAGGAAAAAGGCTTATGTGTTTAGGCATGTTTTGTGGGCAGTGCAAGACAGCACTTCCTCTCTATTTAACACAGCTAAAATCTATCTATCTAAAAATATTAAGAAGAGCATAAATTGAAAATGGGCTTTCCATGTTTATTTTTAAAATAAGTGCTATAAAAATAAATAGCAACTCAAAATGGATTAAAGACTTCAAGAATTAAAACCATAGAACGCCTAGAAATAAACAGAGGGGAAAATCTTCATGACATTGATCTTGGCAATGACTTCTTGGATATAACATCAAAAGCTCAGGCAACAAAAACAAAAATAGACAAGTAGGACTACATCAAGTTAAAAAGCTTTCACACAGCAAAGGAAACCACACATCCTATGGAATCGGGGGAAGTATGTGCCAATCATCTATCTGATAAGGAATTATTATCCATAATATATAAGGGACTCCTATAACTCAAAACCAAAAATACAAAAGCCCATTTAAAAATGGGCAAAGAACTTGAATAGACACTTCTCCAAAAAAGACATACAAGTAAACAGCAGGTATAGGAAAAGATGCACAACATTACTCATCATCAGGGAAATGCAAATCAAAGCCACAATGAGGTATCACCTCACACCTGTTAGGATGAACATTATGGAAAACAAACAAACAAACAAAACCATAAAATAACCAGTTTTGATGAGGATGTGGAGAAAATGGAACCCTTGTGCTCTGTTGCTGGGAATGCAGAACGGTACAGTCACTATGGAAAACAGTACTGAGGTTCCTCAAAAAATTAAATATAGAAGCACCATATGATACAGCAATCCCACTTCTGGGTATTTATCCAAAGGAATTGAAGTCAGGATCAAAAAAAGATATCTGCACTCCCATGATCATTATAGCGTGATTCACAATACCCAAGAGGTGGAAACAACCTGAATGCCCAACGACAGAAAAATGGATAATGTGTTATATACACCACACACACACACACACACACACACACACACACACACACACAAATATTACTTAGCCTTGAACAAAAAGAAATCCTGTCATATGTGACAATATGGATGAACCTGGAGGATGTTACGCTAAATAAAAGGACAAATACTGCATGATTCCACTCATATGAGGTATCTAAAGTAGTCAAACTGATAGAAACAGAAAATAGAATGGTGGTTGCCAGGGAACCGGAGGGAGGGGAAATGGGGAGCTGCGGTTCAATGGGTCCAGAGTTTCAGTTATGCAAAATAAAAAAGTCCTGGACATGAGATGTACAATTATGCTTATAGTTAACAATAATATACTGCATACTTTTTCACTATGAGGGTTAAAAAAAGGTTCATGATTATTTTTACCAATTTACTTTTTCCATCAGAAAATTAAAAGCAATTTACAGCTGTATGTAACTGAGATTATGTTAAATTTGCAGATTACTTTGAAAGGAAAAAAGCAATATATTCAAGTGGTTCAAACATGAAGAACTACTTTTAAAGGACTATGCAACAAAAAGTCTTAAAAGGTCCTGTATCCATCTACCCAATTTCCACCCTTCACAATATGTAACCACTATTATTAGTTATCCCTTCTGAGATCATTTTATGCATATATGAGCTAAAACAACTAAATACCTCTTTTTTGACACTAATATTCAGATAACATATACTTTCTTCACCTTGCCTTTATTTCTTTTTAAAGTAAATATATCCTAAAGGTTTTTCCTTATCGAAACATAAAGACCTTCCTCGTTCCTTTTTTTCTTTTTAAGCAGCAAGGCAATTCACAATGTAGATGTACCATAATTTATTTAATCAATCTTACTGATGGACATTTAGCTGGTTTCTTTTCTTTGGCCATAAAAATATATTCTGATAAACCTGGTACATACATTAAGTCATGGAACTTTTTGGATCCTCAAGAACAAGAGTGCTGAAGTTTTCACTGAAACCCTTTTTCCCGACAGGTTTGGCTGACACCCTTCAACAGAATTTTTCCTTACGTATAAAATGGAGGGTTACGGTTGGATTATCTCTATGGTCTCTTCTAACCATAATTTTTACCGGATTTTCCAGAAAACATCACATACAATATTCTTAGCTTTAGTCTTCTAAGAACCTTCCCATTACCTTTATTGAACTTATGTTTTTCATTTGACATTTAATTTTGAAATCCTTTCATGACAGTAACCCTAAAGGCAGATGTTCAACTAATAAATAAGAGTAGTAAATTACATACATGTATGTTGAGATTCCAGGATGGGACTCCAAACTCAAAAGAAAATGCATGGACTATTAAATATCTCATGTACTTAAAATAATTATTTCATTGATAGTGATGGACTTTGCTCATCTGTACATTCGTTGATATATTTCACTATTTTCCGTAGTAGTAAAAGACTCAATATGAGATAACTGCTGAGTGTTAAGAACATAGCATATTGTCAAAGCACAGACCAAAGCCATCTTGATCAAATGGATGATCATGACCTAATCAAACATAATCTCACAATTTTTTAAACTGTAATATTAAGAGGGAGTATAGTTAAGTCTATGGCTATTTACAACTAAAATTCCATTGGTTAAAATAAAGTATATTAATCACTAATTCTATAAAGCTTTTCATTGCATTCTTCTCCCATTAAAAGCATCCCAAGTCAAATGCTACTAGATGAATGAATACAACACTGACCAAGAAACAAGTTCCCAATAAAATGTTCAATGAGAAAAGGAGCCACAAAAGTATACAGATAGTAGGATCTCAATTTTACTCAAAATAAAAATTATACACATAGACACAAACACATACAACATGTTGTAAGTGAAAACTGGTACAATCACTGAGGGCAATTTGGCAACATAAAGACGCGTGTCCTGTGGGAAGCAATTTTATTTTTAGGCACCTACTAGAAAAGCCTTTGCTCGTGCATACAAAGAAACACGAACAATGATGTTGACAGGTGAATTGCTTAGAATTTGTTCTTTTAAAAAAACTGGATAGAAAGTAAAAGTTCATCAGCAGAATAAATAAATGAAAGTGCATATATATAACATAGTTAAAAGAACTAGATTTATAAATATCAACATGGCTAGCTGTTAAAATTATTGAGTGAAATATGTAAACTATAGAATCACACATACATTATGATAAACATCTCTGCAAATAAATAAAAATATTTTCCTATGGTTACATACATGTGAATAAAAATATTTACCAAAAAATACTAGATAAATACACATCCAATATATAATAGTTATGTTACTTCTGAAAGAGACAAAGGAGATCTCTATAAGAGAGACTGGGATGGTGCCAAAAGGAATGTTAGCTTTATTTGAAATTATCTGTATTTTAAGAAATAATTTTTTAAAATGTAGCTATGTCTAAAAGTCTGGAAGTAAATATGCCTGAGTGTTAATATTTGATAATTCTGACAGGAGTGATTTAACTCCTTCTTTGTACTTTCCTGTATTCTTTTAATTTCTAAAATGTCTTTAAGAGAAAAATATTGAGAACAACTTATGCAGACTTATTGAGCTACAGAATTTTATTTTGTATTATAATTACAAACATGCAGAATAAATGGAATGAATAGAACATATTTTAACTTGTACTTTTCAACGGCAAGATACACTGAGTAATTATAACAGTTACCCAACTCAAACCAACTTAGCAACCTTCAACGGCTATCTCACATCACAGGGAGATATTTTTCATTTTTGAAGCAAAAGAGAATTATCTCCAAGATATTCACAATTCACAATATTATATAATTAGTAAACATTCAGGTACTTCTGTTACAACCAGAAAATGAGCACATTCAAATGACAAAAAAGCAAAAGTTTGGAGCACATAAAGAAATGTCAGTATCCATGAATGTGATAAATTAGACAATCAGGGAAACAAATGCATTTATAGTATTCATTTCATTGGAACAAGAAAAAACACTTCAATTACCAAATGAGTAATACTTCATTTAACAAATACTGTTGGGAAATGAAGTGACATATACAAGTGAATTTTCTAGATAACTGGAGCTTATCTTTTTAAAATCAAAACCTTTTAATTTAACCATTCCGATGAAAATCTCTCAAAAATCACATACGTCGCTGTGGTTTAAAACACATGTCGAACATATCCAAGGTTTTCCTTGAAAACTCTAGGCCAGCATTCATTCATTCACTCACTCATTCAGCAAATTAGACTTGTCTTCAAAGAGCTTGCAATCCAGATATTGTAGATTAAATAGTCTGATTAAGATAATTTTACAATTAGTTCATCAACTGAATTAAAAATAAAATTCTACCAAAAAATGAAAATATCTAAGCACTTTATCCCTGTATTATCTCCCACTTTCTCCCTAAATAAATCTTCCAGCCAAACTATTTTGTCTCCATAACCTAGTCTATGTTTTCACATCCATGAGCCTTTGCTCAGTATTCACTCCACTTGGAATATCCTCCCTCCAACTGCTGTCAGAAACCTACTCATCCTTCAAAGCCCAACTCAAATCTCAACTATATTGTGAATGGTATTTCTTATCTTCCCATTTAAATCAACTGTGCTAAAAATGTAAGATATTCACTTTCCTGAACAACCTGTTTTACAATAGTACTGGAAGTTGAATTTTAAATCCTGCTGGGAGGTGAAGATTTACACAACAAATATTAATTGATTCCAAACTAATGAGTAACAGGGTCATACTCATGATACTCACTCGTAAAATACAGATAGCATCAAACTTGCAAAGTTATTGTGGAACTTAAGAGTAGTATATAAGGTATCTACAGCAATGATAGATACAGAGTAGATGCATGAAAAATTAATAAATATTATGATCTACACTAAAAGTAGACCAAGCCAAGAAGCCACTTGCCAAATTATCCCGATAATATCATTCTTTCACGGTCATGTAGGAACGAACATCAGAAAATCTTCTGGGCCATGGAACTCAAATGTGTGCTACCCCTAAGAGAAAAAAATAATTTGGAACAGGACTCATTTATTTTCCTTGAGTACATGAAAAGTCTGAATCTCAAAGGAGAATATGTTTTTTAAGGAAAGATATTTTTTAAAAAGTTTTAGAAGAATGTTTATAATACCAAGAGGTCAGTGTCACTGTTGAAAATTGTTCATGGGTATATTAGTTTGCTATTGCTCCTGTAACAAATTACCACAAAACTTACTGGCTCATAAGAACACAAACTTATTATCTTATAATTCTGGATATGAGAAGTCCTAAAATTAAGATGTTAGCAAAGCTGCATTCCTTCTGGAGGCTCTATGGTAAAATCCATTCCCTAGAAGCATCTTCTACCTTTGAAGGGCTGTATACATTCCTTGGCTCATGGCCTCTACTTCTACCTTCAAAGCCAGTATCATAGCATCCACAAATCTCCTTCTGATTATGACCCCTGATTCTATCATCACATCTCCTTTTCTGACTCTGACACTCCTTCCTCCCTCTAATTAATCCAGGTTAATCCCCCCATCTCAAGATCCTTAACTTAATCACATCTGCAAAGTCCTTTCTGTCTCATGAAGTCACATATTCTCTGGTTCTGGGAGACCATTATTCAGCTTACCACAATGGGTATTTTTATCTCTTTAATTTTGCAAAGATTACTGACACTTGAACTCTCTAATCCAATTTTTAATAATCTTTTAAAAGGAAAAGCTTACCATAAATACAAAGTAAAATAAGTAATAGTTTCTCAACTGATAGGATTTCAAATGTTTTGAAACTTCAAGATTTTTTCAAAATGAGATTTTGATTTCTTAGAGCCTCGTTCTACTGGCCTAACACACTGTATTTGCATTTTTGAAAACTAGTTCATTAAATGGTCACACTTAGCACATTTACAACTTGAGGATAATTTTAGTGAGTAATTTAAAACCTCTTAAGGAAAAGAATTACTATAGCTTGAAGAATAAAATTATCAAACCATTATTAATTTATTTTCTCCCTTTCAGAATCTGGGAAAACCATAATAGTTACCCTGGGGAACACAGATCACAGAAACTGAAGGGAAAAAATGCCCAATTGCTCCTGAATAATGATTCTCCCAATATATACTGTATATTGGCTATTTTCTTGTAATACTAATATTTGCAATCTAAAGAGTTCGTATTTTCATTTATCATGGCATAACTTACTATGACCTTCACTGATATCTCATTAAGCTGTTCTTACCACAAATTCAATCTTTTTTCAACACTTAGAAACAAATTAAAGGGTAGGTGGTCTACTCAATTTTCAGCTTTGATCAAGATTATGAACTAGTTTTTTTATCTTTGAAAGTTAATCCTTTCATATTTGCCAAATATTACTTACTAGATAGGTAATACAATCTTTCAACTACCACTTTTCCATTCCTTTGTCATGATTAAGCTCATAATTGCTCACTGTGGTACTGAATATTGTTATTCATTATAAGGAATTTTAAGTCCACTCAGCACAGTAATGGCATTATACAAACTAAAAAATTTACCATTTTAAATTAAAATTTGCACTGAAGAGTCAGAGAAAGAAGATAATTTCAGAGGTTTACTGTGGAGCTGCTGTGAGGGCATTTCATACTCACACTGAAGAGTCTTAGTAGTTACCATGTGACAAAGTCTTTGAACTCCAGCAGAAAATTCGTATTTCCTTCTAGCAAAGATTTTTGCATTACGTATTACTTCTGAGTATCTAGTGGGGTTCTTGGACTTTCATCCATTCTAGTTCACCAATTATGTGTCAGGCATCAGAGGAATATTTATGGTTAAAATGATATGAGGTCTAGAGACTTGCTACAGTGGGGGAAGGTATAGATG
The DNA here is from genome assembly GCF_964374135.1 of Grampus griseus. Lineage (NCBI taxonomy): Eukaryota > Metazoa > Chordata > Mammalia > Artiodactyla > Delphinidae > Grampus > Grampus griseus. The sequence goes on from NC_139017.1 coordinate 107,167,056, forward strand.
AAGTAAAATTGTATGTGAGCTGATTAGCTGCTGTAGCTTGGTGGTATAGGGGTTCATTTTACTACCCTAGCTATGTATATCATCCCTAGTTGCTCAAAAATATATATAATCTCAGGTTCCACAATTCATTAAAACTTTGAAATAATGGCATTTATCATTATTTTTCAACCCAGAGGCTCATCATGATTAGAAGACTGGGTTTACAACACACTAAATGGATTAGAAAAAAACAAAGATTGGGAATGAAGAAAGGAAGGAAATTATTTTTTTAAAGGGCAGTAATCACAGACAGTCAAATTGAACCAGCTGTTCATCCAGAAAATCTGTGGGAGTTAATATGGAGCCTATTCAAAACTTTTTAATTACACTGGTCTTTCATATATACATTTCATAGCGCTTTAGGCCAAGAATATGTTATTGAGACTACTTTCACTGTCAAAATAATTGAAAAAAAGGCAATAAAAGGAAAAGAAAAGCCAAATGCATTTTTATTAAAAACAAGGACTCAGAGTAGATAAGTAGTAAGCAGGACCATGGATAAAAAGAATCCTGATTACTTTGGAAATTAACCCCTGCCACTAAAAAGCTGTCACTACCAATATAGAATAATCTATGAATATTTGCTCTGAGATAAAATAACCTATTATAATAATCTATAAATGAATCAAAACAACAAAAAAAGAAAGTCTCAAATGTATCAATAACGGAAATAAATATGACCTTAACTTTGTCTTAAAATTAATGGTTCAAATTAGACGTTCAATTAAATTAGCATTTTAATATTCAGACCTATTTTTGACCTTTAACATACAAAATTATGCAGGGCTGGGGAAGAGAACTGACATACCACAGTTATTCCAAAATAGATTGATTTTCATCCAATACTGTTTATTAAACTATCTTCAAATACAAAGAAGTTTATAAATTTATAAGCTTCACATCATACAATCAATTTAAAGGTTTCTCTGTAATACTGAAAACCTTCTCATGAGCCTGGTATTCTCAGTCCACTCACGAACAATCCTTTTGGTATGAGCTATTTGTAGAACAATGTTTATTGATTAATACATTTAAGAGCAATTGTTTTCTTAATTTTCTCCATCTATCATTATTGGAATCCTATTTAAATATGTCACATAATTTTTTACATTTTAAAACTGCTTTGCAATCATTTTTAATAATTAACCACATGAAATTCAATAATCTCTTGTGACCATGAAGAAAAAATGGTGCATTGAAGCAGTAAATTATGCCATAAAATATTAGAATTATAATATCATGGTCACAGAGTGGAACACTCTCCATCTTAAAAGGCCGACACCTAAACTTTCTCATTTCTTCTTTCAAAAATGGTCACACAACATTTTTAGCCTTTCAAACTTTGCCATTTCCACTAAGTAACATTCTTCTGTTCATTATCATCTTAAATAATACTGCAATAACAATTTAAATCAGTAAATTTTAAACAAATTTATACTAAGTGTTCAGTCACAGAATTAAGAACTAGAAAAGATCTTAGAGAAGTGCTACTCAAAGTGCTCATTTGAGACCAAATAAGGACCTTGTGCATGAGTGTAAATTAAATTCACTACTTCTTTAATCAAGTATTGTTACAAAAAAAATTCAGCCAAATTAAATAGTGTACTAGTGCTTTAGTTGATTTGCATTCTGGCACAAGCTCCACATATCCTTGTGGACTGGAAATAAATACTTCAAAGATTGGCAGGCAGTCTATGAACCACACTCTGATTAGCACCGTCTTCCAGATCACCTAGTTCAGTAGATCTCAACCCTGGCTCCACATGAGAATCATCTGGGAAGCTTTAGAACATGTGAACACCCGGGCTTCACCTTCAGAGATTCTGACTTAATGGGTCTTGGTAAGGGCTGGGGCATAAGTATTTCTCCTGATCTAGGCCTATTTCATTCTGCAGGTGAAAACAGAGGCTTAGAGAAACAAACAACTTATTCTCAGTTTATGAGACTTGAGAATCAAAGAACTGACTTTCAATACAATACACTTCCCACTATACCCCACACATAAGATCAGTTACAGTTACTACAGCACTATTTTATATTCAGGATACTGGGGAACAAAAACACAAACTTTTTGCTTTCTTATTAATAAACTAAGGAATAGTAAAGTGTAAGTATTGCATGGTTAAATTTAGGTTACTTGAAGGATTAATATCTTCCTTAAGATACAAATAAATTAATTTCTGTTACTTAGGAAAAATTCAGAAAGAGATATTGATAAGTTAAATACTCTGTGACTTACTTCAAAATATTGATTTATCAATTTTTGAACAATAAGCTATTAGCAAATTAACTTGACTGTTTTAATGTCAAGTGGAAAGGTATGTGTGTGTATATATGTGTGTGTATGTGTGTGCGTGTGTGTGTGTATATATATATATATATATATATTTTTTTTTTTTTTTTCTGAATTTGGAAAGATTCTGTGAGCATAAAAGCCAAATGGACTTTTGTGTATTTCTCTCCTGATTTAATGCTCACTGCAAAACAGTTAATCGGTCATCCTGGTTAGTGATAGGGACTTGTTAAATAAGGAGCCCAGGGATTTGTAATTCTTTCTATAAGTCCTATAAACCAGCAAAAGCAAAAGCATAGATGGGTACAAGGTAGGACTAACATTTGTAACTACCAGAGTTTTTCTTCCCCCTCATTTGAAAGAAAAAGTGTGCACTAATTTGTTTTCATTTTTTCTAAAATGAAACCAAAATGTAGAGTGCCTATTATTATAAGTCAAACTCAATTCTATTTATAAGACCAATACATTTAAACCTCATCAATACCCATTTGTATGCATCCTTTGAAATGTGTCTTCACCTTTTGGAGCTTCAGCATTCTCATCTAGATAAATCTTCCAGCCACTTTTCCCTAATATCTTTCTGTCTGTTGTGCCCCAGCTGAATTGGGTCCCTCTCCTTTTTGTTATTTTAGCCTCCAATATACAGAGGGATGTCTCATTTTAATAAGAAGGGTACAAGGAATCATTAAAAATATAAAGCAGCATATAACCAAGTATGCAACTGTGTGGCTCAGATAATAAAAGCTATACATTTCAGAAGAAAGCGGGATAAATGAGACCTTGGATTGCTTTTATATAGGAGTTAAGATTGAGCTGGGATTTGAAAAATGAGTAGAATTTTAAGATGGAGGAAAGCAATTCAGCAGGGTTATTAGTCTGCTAAGGATGCTATAACAAAATATTACGGACTGGATGGCTTCAACAACATTTATTTCTCATGGTTCCGGAGGCTAGGAAATCCAAATTCAAGGTGCTGCCAACTTGGTTCCTGGTGAGAGCTCTTTCCTTGGCTTGAAGGTGGCCACCGTCTCACTGTGTCCCCACATGGTGGAGAGAAGGCTCTGGTATCTCTTTCTCTTAAAAAGGCACTAAATCCCATCATGAAGGCGCCACCTCATGACCTCACATAAACCTCATGACCTCATATAAACCTAATCATCCTAAAGGTCCCATCTCTAAATACCAACACACTGGAAGTTAGGGTTTCAGTGTATGAATGTGGGGGGGGGCACACAATTCAGTCCATAGCACAGGGCATTTCAGAACAGAGGAATAACAGTAGTGAAAGCATTGGGGTGGTAATGAATATGGCATATCAATGGAATTAGGCAGAGACCTGCTTCTTTAGATCCAATAAATCTTGGAATACAATAGAAAATTCAGGGGATAAAAAGAATGGGAAGGATTATGAAAGGTCTAGAAGCATAGCTTAAGATTTGATTAGGCAGGAAATAAGGAAATAGCAAATGTTACAGAGGAGAGCAGTGATAAAAGGAAAACATTCTTTAAGATTAGTGTGGCAAAACTGTGCAGCACGGCCTGCAAAAAGTGTTACCAAAAAAAAAAAAAAAGAAACAAAACCAAAAAAAAACCCAAATAACAATTTTAAACCAACGTGTGCCCATAGTTAACTCTGTATACAGGGACCCTAGAGACCCTAGAGTTCAGGTGACCTAAGGAAAGGTATGAACTGAGATGTAAAGCACACTGTAACCCATAATTTTGTATCGGATGTCAAGGAAGTTATACAATAATCTCAAGGTAGAAAATCAGGGACAGGAACTCTTTGGATAATTTATTGTTTCACAAGCAAGGCTTGTTTTTGATTGACTTCTCTCAAACATCACCTTTATCCTATCACACCATCAAAACAAAATACAAACAAAAACGACAAGCACCCCCTGCACCACTACTGCCACAACGATTCAATCTTAAAAAAAAAAAACCAAACACTTAGGAAGGTTTCTTTCTCATGTCCAAACTAAGGATATACGGTTACTTCATCCAGGAATAAAACACTAGGGCAAATTTTGTTTTGTTACTTCTGTATAAAATAGCCTCTGATTTCAGAAGAGGTTAAAAAAAAAACAAAACTACTTCTTAGAGAAAACATTTTTCAGTAGAAAAATAAACAAATGGTGGCAGTAAACTTCAGAAATGTCAGCTTTCCTGTTTCACTGGTTTGTTTCATATAACCCATTTCAACCACCCAGTGTAAAAATGGTGGGCCAGTATCACCTTTAACCCTGGGGAAAGAACAGCAATAACGGTAGTCATAGTCTGTTCCACTCAAATAGAGTACCCGCTCTTTAGAAATTTTTTTAAGAATATGTTGCTAGTCTCTGCAAGTGTGTGTGTATCCAATATATATATAGCATATATCCATATTAAAATATCAAAAATGAGAGGTTTTATTTCACTTTCTAATTTTCCCACAATTTATTTATGGGATGGTAAATAAAACAATGCTGTCAGTTCCACGTGGAAGAACAGAAAGTGAAAGCTCTTTAGAAAAATAAATTTTCCCAAACTGAGTGTGCTAACCATAAAAGGCAAAATGGTGTTATCTGTGGGGATGCTCATCGGTGGTTACCCAAATCATTATTATTTTTTGAATGATCAAAAAATATATATTTTTTAATACATAACAATGTTGCATATGGTTTTAAGGCCAACATGAAGCAAAATCTACTACTGCCTACAGTGACTTAACAACATGTGGGCTATATCAGGATGACTTTTTTCCCAATTTACAAAACATTGGTGCAGTAGAAAAAAAAAACAATATTAAGGAAAAGAACAGAAAATAAGCTTAAAGACAGCAACACTGTACAATTTCAGCTATAAACACTTGCTTTATAAAGATAAACTCGGGTTTTCCTGGTGGCGCAGTGGTTGAGAGTCCGCCTGCCCATGCAGGGGACACGGGTTCGTGCCCTGGTCCGGGAAGATCCCACATGCCGCGGAGCGGCTGGGCCCGTGAGCCATGGCCGCTGAGCCTGCGCGTCCGGAGCCTATGCTCCACAACGGGAGAGGCCATAACAGTGAGAGGCCCGCGTAGAAGATAAACTTATACAACATATTAGTTTTTTAAAGACAGTGGAATTATTTTCTTCCCCTAGTAAAGTCTTTTGCAAATAAACCAAGTAAGTAAAAAACAAAAATGTGAAAGTGCTCTGATTTGAAGGGTGATTCAAAGCCCAGTAGGCTTGTTCCCTGGCTCTCAGAGTTGGCCCCGAAGCAGCTTTGTGGGACTCTGAAGTTCCCTGGTGTACTGTTTAGAAATCACTGCCCAGATTTACATCAGCTGGGAGTTTCAATCTGGAGTTCTCCTGACATGAAAATCACTTGCCTAAGAGATATGTCTGAATGTTCTACTTAAAGTAGATATTCTCTGTTGTTATTCTCTATTGTTTGGCCTTTCAAAGGAATCTTACCAGACCTGGCAGAAGTGGGAGGTAACAGTTAATGCCAGAAACATCCAGATATAATCTAAGGCAATATTTCTTAACACTTATGTCCTATTCTGATAAACATTTAAAAATAAAACAAAAAAACAAAACTGATGTCCTATTCTGATAAACATTAAAAAATTTTTTTTGCCACCCTTCTCAGTTGAGGATTTATAACATTTTACCACCACCAATTATTGAATATTACTCCTGTGGACTGCATTATAAACAATATCTTTTTTATTTTCATTTTCCCAATATAAAATTATGCTATCATGTTAAATATGCTTTTTCAAACCATATCATCACTTATTTTGATCTATCGCTAGGATATGATTCTAGTTGATAAAGAATGATCTAAGCTTTATATGTTGAGTCCCCATTCATGTTTCCAAAATCATGCCTCTTTCCTATAATTTTCAAACATGTTGTCTACTATATCCTGATCAGTAGTAAAGTGATTTAATTATAGTGTTTATCTTCCAAATCTCCAAGACATTGAGTAAGTTAGTATATAAAACCACAATAATTTAATAATGCAATTGTCCTTATTTGATCAAAGAAAGTAGACAGTATACAAAGGGTGTGGAAGCAGCTCATGAGAATAAATACCAGTTAGTTAGAATTCCAGTTGAAGAAAGGGTTAGCATAGGGAGCTATACAGTGCTTGATACTGACACTGGCATTCTGATGGCATTCCATAACCAAGAATCTGCACTGCTCTCAACTAGTGTTACATAATTGACTTTCCTCATCTTCACCGACGGTAGAAATATGAAGAAAAATGTTTCTATACACATTTCAGTCTGTTTCAGACTATTATCAACATATGTAATGTTGCTGTGGAGGATTCACTATGATTAAATCAGAAAAACAAGTTGACATTATATTTCACTATTAAAATCAACATATTAATGAATGGGTTCCATTAAATTTCAGGATACTTTAATCAAGAATTTTCTGATTTTTATCCCTAATATCTTTTTTTTTTTTCTTTTAAGCTGGTAATTGAAGACTCTAGTTTCATGTTGCCATTCATCTAGAGGTTGTAGTGCAGGCTTCACACATCTAAAGCTGCCAAACATCCCCTAAACTCCACACCTGAAATGCCACTGAGGCTATCAGGGAATTTGAAAGGACCATCTAAAAGGACTTCTCAGAAACTCTGTCAATATGTTTTTTGTGGGTTTTTTTTTTAATTTAATAAGATATTCCTTATTTAATGAAGACTATAAATTTTGAATAATTTTGTAAAAAGCTTAGAATATTTGTCTTAATAATGTAACACCTTACCTCCTTAAATAAAGGTATTAAGGTATTTAAAAAGTATTAAGACTATTTACGAACATTTACTTAACATCTATAAATCACTACAGTGCTGTGTGTGACCAATCATTCACCCAATGCCGGCCCTCAGGCAAAAGAAAAGGTGTTTTAAAAGTATGGTCCTACCATATTTTTACAAAAGCTGCATGCTAAAGCATGCTTTTAGAACAACTACAAGTATTCCTCTTTAGAAAACAAGAACATATCTCAGTGAAAGCAAGGGCCAACAAACAATCGTGGCTTCAGTGGAAACTGTATAACTAACTGAAATTTAATGGACATGTCTAGTTGTAACAGAGCTGTGTGTCTTAATTATATCAGCACACCTGCTATGGATACCAGTATCTGGAAAAAAAATTACTTTCTTCAAAAATACCAAACTATTCTTAATAAAATTGCAATCGTAATCTATTGGCTCACTTTTGAAAAGGATAAGGACATATCTTTTTTAAACACATTATCTTTTAAATCATAAAGACAGCCTTATCTCTACAAGTCCACCCTGCTCTAACTGCAAGAAACAAAAAAACCCACACTAGTAATTTTACTCAAGTCATAAGTTTGTGATTGCAAAAACGAAGTCATATTTCAGGTTATAATTTTTTTTTTTTTTTTTTTTTTTTGCGGTACGCGGGCCTCTCACAGTTGTGGCCTCTCCCGTTGTGGAGTACAGGCTCCGGACGCACAGGCTCAGCGGCCATGGCTCACAGGCCCAGCCACTCCGCGGCATGTGGGATCCTCCCGGACCGGGTCATGAACCCGTGTCCCCTGCATGGGCAGGCGGACTCTCAACCACTGTGCCACCAGGGAAGCCCCAGGTTATAATTTTTAATTCAGGTTACATTCTTCAAATCTTAAATACCTGGAAGAACCCCATTTAATAAAGAAGGGAAAGGTTTTCTAGAGACTCATGAAACTTTACGTCAAATTTTTAACAAAGAGTTGAGGTGGGGGATCGTAAGTTGTGTGGAATTTTTAGTGAACACAGTCATCCTTTCTGAAAAGAACACATCTTAAATCACTGATGAAAAGTACATGTACAGCAAAGTTCCTTCTAGAGACAAAAGAATTTCAAAAATGCAAGTTTCAGCATGAAAGAAATATATAAATGTGGTATTAAAATACAATAATAGAGATATTCTACAGATCTCTGTGCCATTTCTTAGGCTATTGTCTCTTAATTCCAAATTTACCCTTCTATACTTTGCCCTGTGATCCTTGGGCTGGAGATCTGCAAGTGACATTTGCTCATTCAACCCTCCAATACCTATGTAACCAATTACCTATATTAAATTCCCTTTGTTAAAATGCATAGTGACTTTCTGTTTTATTAACGGAACCCTGGCTGATACCATCTCTACTGTGATATTTGTCGCCGTTTAACCTTAGGTAATTACCATAACTGCAAAATATATCTTTTCATTATTAAAATATACATTAAGCATGATTAGCACACTATTAGGACATTTACTAAATAATTTCTCACAATTCAAAATTACATTTTTGCTATGATAATTCAATCAGACATATACAAATGTATACTTAAAATATGTAAAATAAAACTTACAAAATATCAGCTTTAGAATGAAACTTAGAAACCAAATAGTATTATATAACACTGTACTGAAAAAAGTTCCTATTTCAATGGCAACAGTGACCATTAATTGAGAGTCTAATATAACATGGTGTTCAGTACTTTACCTTTTCTTAATCCTCACAGCAATCTTATAAGATACATTATACTTGTTTCATAGTTAAGAAATTTTTAAGTTGTTTCTTGCCCAAGGTTACAACAGTCCCTAAGTAGCAGAGCATTCAAATCCAGATCTACTTGATTCTAAAAAAGGACTACAAATCTCTCCATTTCACCATTAATCCTGACAGGAATCTCTGTACAAACTATTGCTACCAAATGCCTTTATGACAACACTCTTTCAACTGTTAATAGCTATTAGCATGTTGGGCTGAAATCTGTCTCCCTGTATCTTCTGTATCCATTAGCCTTATTTTTTGTTCTCTAGAGAAACACAGAACTAACTTAAATTAATGCCTCCTAATGACAGCTCTTCAAATATTAAAGACTTAACATGTCTGCCCTTTGTCCTGTTTTCCCCCTCCTCTAATTTCTCCAGTGCCTCTTCATCACTTAGTTTCTCCAAGACGGACACGTTCCTGTAGCATGACCCCAAAAGATACATTTAAATAAAAATCCTGGAAACAGAATAATGTTCTAAGTATAGGAAAAAGCTCACTGCTTGAAGAAAACAGTAACACAAATGAATAACTTTGCGATTCAATCATCCTCAGTCTGTTTTACATCTGAAATTTTGTGTATCAAATTTTCTTACAGACGTGTACGTTAAGAGACGTATTCATTTATCCCATTCAACGTATCCTTAGTTTGCACCTAGTAAGAACTAGGGACTATGTAACCTGTTAAGGAAAGAGATATAATTAAAACAAGTTCTTGCCCTTAAGAAACTCAAAGTCTGGCATTATCAATGTATTAGCATGTGCCTCAGTTTCATTCTGTTCATGTAAGCACACATATATTATTTTTTATGCAAGTGATAGCACATTATGCATACTGTTCTAAACCCCACTTTTTAAACATAGCTTGAAAACATTACACATCAGTTTGTATAAGTGGTTGTCCTTAACAGCAGCACAGTATTCCTCAGAATGCATGAACTATAACTTATTTAACCACTGATCTGTTAATGACATTTAAAGGAGATTAAATGTCATATAATGACATTTATAATCTCTTTTATGACAAACAATTGCTGCAATGAATATCCTTGTAAATAGATCATTTTGCATAAGTATTTATTTATCTCTAGGATAACTAGAATTTGTGGGTACAAGGGTATGTACATTTAAAATTTGATATATATTCTAAAATTATTCTCCATAAAAGTTATACCAATTTATCAGTTCTGCTGTAACATTCACTTTGAAATGTGAGTTTGTTCCAACACAACTGATATACTGGGAACAATCTGAGCACAACACAGATTTTGCATTTGCATATGCCCTTTCATCCCCAAGAAGCTCTAGATAACTGCAGAAAAATACATCCAGCTAAACCAAGCAGGGTAGGAATACACAAATCACACATACCTCAAACAGCAACCAGCTACCTCAGTTTACTGCCCATGACTATAAGCCACACCCATCGACACCTGATGTTACAAATTTCCATCCCATTTCAGATAGCCTTCCTTCCACCACTTCACAATGACACACAAGGTGCAACTCTTCCAAGACCCACTTTCACAAGCAAGCATCATGTCTTTTTCAACATGAAGTACCATATTTATTGTAGTTTAACATGTGCAACGCTGTGTTACAATTTTACTAGAATCTTTTATATTTTATGTGTGCCACTGAAGAAGATTTTGAGCGTTGTGCTTCTAACCTCATTTTTCTTACAAGCCCTTTGTTTGCTTAGTGCAGTGATTTTTAGGAACACATGTCAAATCATGGCAAAATTGACTGTACTGTCTCATAACAATGTATGAGCATGTCTATTTTCCCATACCCCTTAAAACTGTGTGTTGGAAATATTTTAAATCTTATTAACATGATAGGTAAAATGTACTTTAGGGTTAGCTTGCATTTAAATTATAATTTCAGTATGAAGAAAGATTATCTTCAAAAAATGAAAATATCTATTTTTCTACTTTGTGAAACTACCTAATGAATTCTACTCAAGAATTTTGGAAATCCTGTGCCAAAACAGCATACTTGCTCCCTCCATACATATAAATTATCTCAAAGCACAAAACTGTTACTAACAGACAGTTCTGTGATCTTGAACTCCACATAAGAAGCAGGACACAATCTTCTAATTGGTATAAAATAAATGAGAACTTTTGGTTGAAATATACAGAGTTGATGGATCTGTAATATCACCATTTATACAAAAAAAATATGCCAACTACCAACTTTCAGATAAGACTTATTTTGTTTGAAAATTATGAATTTGACAAGCAAGCTGAGTACTCTGGCTTATAAGGCTATAATTCTTCATTATCCCCAAAAAGGGATTCATCAAAGAAGATGGAATCCTTGTAGAGCATGCAATTATTGGCTGAAAGGAGGACTCAGTATCACGTGGTCTCTGAACAAGGTCTAAATTGTGTGCTTCTTGCAAACTCAAAACAAGTATGCCAGGAATGGGGGGAGGGAATATCTGTAAGGCTGGTGGGATGGGTGTATGAGGAATCTATTTGTATGTAATGAAAGAACATGCGACTAAAGGCAAATCAGTGGAATCCTTCAGATAAACTCTCTCCACTAAATCCCTTAAATTACCCCTTAACTAACTTCCTAGCCAGTATCTGGGATAGGGGGAAAAAAGCCACCCTAATTGGGAGGAGAGCTGCAGCTAGGACACAAAGGAACTTAGTATTAAAGCTAGGGGAGAAGACTCTTTGGTGCCTCTTTATAGAATGATGCTCAAAAGTGCTTATGGTCACACTTCATTTGTATGAAGTCTAAAGATCCTGTTATGGGCTGAATTGTGTCCTCCCTGTGACAATGTAAGTTAAATATGATAAATTTAAATACAATTGACCCTTGGACAACGTGGGGGTTAGGGGCACTGAACCTTCGTGCAGTTGAAATGCACACATAACTTAAAGTTGGCCTTCCTTATCTGTGTTCCTCTGTATTCACAGTTCTGCATCCACGGGTTCAACCAACCACAAACTGTGTAGTGCTGTATCATTTCCGTTTGAAAACAATTTCCATATAAGTGGACCCGCTCAGTTCAAACCCGTGTTGTTCAAGGATCAACTGTATATATTTGGTCTTCACCCCAGCTCCTGGTGAGAGCTCCTACAACCCTTAATTTCCTAAGTGAATAGAATGCAAGGAGCATCTTTTGTTATATTTGGTCTTTTGTCCTTTGTTTCTGAAACAGCTCCAGAGCCATAAAGGTGAAAGGAGTGTCTTATGTTATTCATAACAAGGCCTTTTTAACCACATCTGAGTATTTGTTAATGAGGTGATTTTTGGAAAGCCCCTAGACAACCTCAGGACGGATGCCTGGTTAGGGGAATCTGGGGAGGGCTGGGCTGGAGGTAACTGCCAGTGATTTAATCACTCATACTTATGTAATGAAGCCTACATTTTTTGGAAAAAAAAAAAACCCTAACCAAAGGAGTTTGGGACAGCTGGTGCTGGGAGGGTGGCACACCTGGAGAGGGCATGGAAGCTCCATATGGCTCCCCCCATACCTTGTCCTATGTATCTCTTCCATCTGGCTGTTCCTGAATTGTATCTTTTTATAATAAACCAGTAATCTAGTAAGTCAGCTTCTTCTGAGTTCTGTGAGCCATTCTAGCAAATTATCAAACCTGAGGAGGAGGTGTGGGAACTTCTAATCTATAGCTGTTTGGTCAGAAGCATAGGTGACAAGTGAACTTTTGACTGGCATGGGGGAGGTGGGTGGGAACAGACTTGTGAGACTGATGCTAACTCCAGGAAACTAATATCATAATTGAATTTTACAACACCCAGTTGGTGTCTGGAGTTAGAAAACTGGTTGGTGTGAACAAACTCACACACCTGGTATCAGTTCTGTAGTGTGGAAGAGCACAGAAAGCCTAAGAGTTGTCTGCTTACAGCCCCCAAATTCATATGTTAAAATTCTAACCTCCAGTAGCTCAGAACGTGACTGGATTCGGAGATATCGTCATTAAAGAGGTGATTAAGGTAAAATGAGGTCATTTGAGTTGGTCCTAATCCAAGGTGACTGGTGTCTCTTTAAAAAGAGGAGATTAGGACACAGACAAGCACTTCATGAATACAGAGGGAGAAGACAGACATCGTAAAGATGAGGGGAGAGGCCTCAGGAAAAAAAAAAAAAAAAAAAAAATCAATGCTCCTAACACCTTTATCTCAGACTTCTAGGCTCCAGAACTGTAAGAAAATAAATTCATGTTGTTTAAGCCACCCATATTGAGGTAATTTGTCATGGCAGCCCCAGCAAACTAAAACAGACCTAAAGAAAAGGGACAATAAAAATAATTAATCAGGGCTTCCCTGGTGGCACAGTGGTTGAGAGTCCGCCTGCCGATGCAGGGGACACGGGTTCGTGCCCCGGTCCGGGAAGATCCCACATGCCGTGGAGCGGCTGGGCCCGTGAGCCATGGCCGCTGAGCCTGCGCGTCCGGAGCCTGTGCTCCGCAACGGGAGAGGCCACAACAGTGAGAGGCCCGCATACGGCAAAAAAAGAAAATAATAATAATAATAATTAACCAAATTAAGAACTGCAGTATCTAAAATCTGTTCGAAACTCAGGAAACATAGTGCTGCTTTGTGATTAAGAGTGCTGTAGCGCATTGATTCACTTTAGCACTGCATCTACTGGAGTAGGAAAAAAATACATAAATGACCAGATTGCGGCTGATCAGACCTGAGAAGGAGAGACACATTTGTAACAGTGGAATAGAGGCAAACACACATTGTGAGAACTAAAAACGATGGAATTATTCAACACTTTATGACACTCCAAGGACCATCATTTTTATCTCCTTTCTTCTATCCCTCAACTTTAGAGCCAAAGAGATTTGAAATGGCTAGAATTCCATGTGATAAGGAAAATTATTTCTATTTAGTAAATGTGAACATACTCTTAGAATAAAATTTAGCAAAAACTATATTGCTATATAATAAGAAACTCAAAATCACAGCCCCATCCCACTCCCACAGTTAAGCCACACAAAGTAATGGATGACTCCATCGTAATAGAAAAAAAATTTTTTTAAGATATTCAAATGGACTTAACACAATCTCCCTGACTGCTCAGCTTCCATTATTAGTATACATGTGAGTAAACTGATCAATTTCTATGGGAGTCAGAAAAAAGGTTTTATTGTTGACAGCAAAGACACACACTGAAGAGCAGATGCTGTCATCAAATTGTAGCATTCAGTTACTCTGCTTTGAAATTAAGTGAAATACTTGTTTAAAAATGTTTTCTCATTAGAATATACAATGATCATTTTAAATTCTCTCTGCTATAATAGGACATTTCTATCACACTGCAATCTGGACTGTGCTATAAACACTATTGTACTTGAACAGATGGAAATCATATAGTGATATTTAGCTACTGATTTCCTGTCATATAGTTTTGCAAACTGCAAAAAGAGAAATCAACATTTGCAATCAACTAAAAACAAAATACTATCTAGTAAGCTAAAGTGATGCTAATGTGACATAGGAATATAAATGCCTTCAACTTAACTTACGGTGGTTTTCAATGATACCTCACAAAGTTAGTCAAGATAGTGAGGTGTGGGAGCAGGGCTCGGGGAAGGGATGATATGCAAGGTATCTATGAAAGATATGCCTGGCGTTGTGCATAACAGTTTCAACAGATCAAGTGATATATGTGCTAGTGAACCTACCACTGAGTTAAGAAATAGCCAAGGGTATTAAGGAATACTCTTTGAACTTTAGAGCTTTAATTTCTTCCTATAGAAAACAGGGTGATGATACTTACAAACTACTTCATAAAATTACTAAAGAAATTAATAAATTTATGCCCAGTACTATATATTGCAAAGTGACTTTAATTCCACGGAGGGTTTTTTAAAACTCATTATTAGTAGAAGGACATCTGATCTATTAACCACACGACATAAGATCACAGAAGAGACTGATTATTGAGAAGTAAAGAAAACACTAATGAATATAAAAATAGCAGATATAAGGAGCAACCACTAACCCTAGGACTGAAATAGAGTGACCAAAAAAGAACCCAACATCCCATGCCTCGCTAAGATCCAGATATTCTTGGAAAGGTCACATGGCTCGCTGGATGGTAAAGAAGCTTCCTGTGGTGCTGCACCAGCACAGCTTGCTGAAGATCTATTCTCTAGGGTGTTAAGGAAAGCCATTCACGGGGAGGTGCCTTACAGCAAGTAGTCCATTATGAAACCACCCAGAAGCTGCCGGTTGCCATATACTGCAGAAGCCAAACACTGCTGCTGCAACAGTGGTAGCAGCAGAGGCACTCTGCTACAAAACTGTCAGGTGTGTGGAGGTGGGAGTGGTACAGGGTGTAGAAGGAAGCTCCTGGTTATTAGGTGTTGCTGACCATCATGCACGGCAGGAGCCAGGGAAGCTGCAAGCACTCCAGGGCCATGGAAGAAGACCCCTTCCTCCTTCAGTCAGACTGTGCCAGCACCCTCACCTGACAAAACCTGACGCTGTGCCAGTAGGCAAAGGAAAAACATTTAAAGGGTTCACCTCCGTTTGTCCAGATCAGCCAATGAAGGGTAACTACAGAGTTGAGACGTAATAAAATGATGAGTGGAACACTCAGCTAGAATTCCAAACCACTGTACATTTTACCTTGAAAACTAAAAATAAAGGTGTAAGTGAAAGAGTCAAGGATGGAAAAACCTTAGATAAAATTCATTCCTTGAACCTCAGCCTCCCTAATAATGAAGGAACAACCATTCAAATTTGACTCATTTGAGTGGGACAGATTAATAAAATACAAAATCTGAAGTTTCAGATTTGGGGCCTGATTTCCCTCTGAAACTTAGGATAAGACAGGGGAAAGGATACACTGGCTAAAAAAACAAAAACAAAAACATGTACCTTATACGGTAATACGCAAAGAAGTATTTTCACCAAGTCTACTCTCACTGAAACCTCTTGTTGACCTAATGACTGTTTCCATTCCCTTTTGCTATCATGCTTGCCAAGCACTGTCAAGCAAGAGTAGTTAATATTTAGAATATTCTCCTTGCCAAGTAGGTATAACATATTGGTTATAATGGTTAAACTATAGGATACAATAAAAGTGAAGAAAACGGTAATTTAAAAGAGAGAAAGACATTGAAGCTACTAATGCAAATTTTGTTCTTGGTTCCCCCTTCACTCTTAATTTTAGAGTCTTGGCCTAGAAACTTTATTCACTCCCACACTGATGACTAAATCCTTATCTCCAGGCTAACTTTCCTAAATTCCAGACTCTCAGACACCTTAAACAAAACATACCATGTGAAATGACCAAGTACCAAGAAAATATGTGATAAAAACTGACATCCCCACCTCCCCTGTCAAAGAAAAACCTGAAAAAAGAAAAACAAAACCCAATAACCATGAAAGAAACTTAACTGGTAGTCAAAAATCTCCACCATCTTTACATCAACACGTACCTTGTCTCAAAAGTCATCCAATCCAGATCGTTCTCCAGTGAGTTTTACAAACTCTATCTTTTAAAAAGAGTCAAATTATAGAAGAAAGAAGAAATGCCATGAAGCATTTGATACCTTTATACCAATTTTAATAATAAAACTGGACACATGCAGTACAATAAAAGATCTTATAGACCAATATACCTTATAAGCACAGACGTAAAAAATTAGAAGCATTAGAAGATTTTAAATGTAATGTTGATAGTAGTAGCACTAGTACAGACTAAGAAGGGTTACAGTAGTTAGAAACAATATGCTTTTTCAAACCATAACACCACTTATTTTGATCTACCTATAGGATATGATTCTAGCTGATAAAGAATGATACTTAAGGAACAAATTTCCACTTATAAGATGAATAAGCTCTGGGGATGTAATATACAGCATGGTGACTAGCGTTAACAATACTGTATATCTGAAAGTTGCTGAGAGAGTAAATCTTAGTTCTCATAACTTGTAAGTTAAGGAAAAAAACTGTAACTGTGATATGATGAACGTTAACTAAACTTACTGTGGTGATCATTTCACAAGATATACATACATCAAATCATTATGCTACAATGTAAATTAATACAATGTTATATGTCAATTATATCTCAATAAGGCTGGAAAAAAAGACTAGGAAGGGTTCATCCTAGAAATAATGGGATAGTTTATTAATTGGAAAACGTCTCAGTATAATTTATTACATGAACAGACTAAAGGAAAAAACCAAGTTACCATTTCAATGCATGCCAAAAGCTTAGTTTATCTAAAACCAAATTTAGTAGTTTTGTCTTCAATTTTATTCCTCCTCCTGTGTTTCAGGTAATCAGATATATACATGTAAACTTCTATATAGATCTTTGTGAACTTCCCCCTTTTCCTCACTTTTCTGTCATCCAATTCCTCTTGATCATAGCTCCACAGTGCTTCTATTACTAGAATAGAAATACAATGGCTCTCTATTTGATTCCTTGCCCCCAAACAGACCCTTGTCATCTCATGCCCAGATTATTAAAGAGCCTAAAAATAAGTCTCTCTGTCTCCAACGCCTTTACTTTTAGGTACTGAATGTTTTTATACACTTCCTCTCTTCCCAAAGAGAAAGCTTATTTAAAAAGACATCTGCAGGGCTTCCCTGGTGGCACAGTGGTTAAGAATCTGCCTGCCAATGCAGAGGACAGGGGTTCGATCCCTGGCCCAGGAAGATCCCACATGCCGCAGAGCAACTAAGCCCGTGCTCCACAACTACTGAGCCTGCGCTCTAGAGCCTGCGAGCCACAACTACAGAGAGCCCGCGTGCCACAACTACTGAAGGCCGTGCACCTAGAGCCCGTGCTCCGCAACAAGAGAAAGCACAACAATGAGAAGCCCGTGCACCGCAACAAAGAGTAGTCCCCACTCACCAAAACTAGAGAAAGCCCGTGCACAGCAACGAAGACCCAACACAGCCAAAAATAAAAACAAATAAATTTAAATAAATAAATACAGGCATTTCAGTTATAAGGTATTACAGTTTTCCCTCAATATTCTCGGCAGATTGGTTCCAGGACTCCCACAGATATCAAAATCCTAGGATGTTCAAGTCCATCATGGAAAACGGCATAGCATTTGCATATAACCTATGTACATCCTCCTATATACCTTAAATCATCTTTAGATTACTTATAATACCTAGTACAATGTAAATACCATGTAAATAGTTGCCAGCATGCTGCAAATTCAAGTTTGCTTTTTGGAACTTTCTGGATTTTTTTTTTTTTCTGAAAATTTTCCATCCTTGGTTGGTTGAATGCACAGATGCAGAACCCACAGATAAGGAGGGCCGATTGTATTTCCTACAAACAAACAAGCCTTGCGTTCTGCAAAGTCACACACTATAAACATATTTAGTAAATATAGAGCATTGTTTTTAAAAGAGAAGAGAGCTTGACAGAAGGGGATATAAGAAACAGCTGGATTATGGAAAAAAGGGCAAAGTGAATGAAAATTGTGAAGCACAGAGAATAAATACTTCTAAGATACAGTGTGTAGTCGAAGAGAACCAAAAGGCAGGATGTGCAGTGAATGGGCTGCAGGCACTCAGGCTCAATGGTCAGTCTGTTCTGTAACCAACTGCTACAATTTGGAGGTGCTAGGAAATACCACTATAAACCAATTCTACTTCCATATTGTACTGACATCATTCCCTTAAGTGCCAATAGTGTATAAGCCAAATTATTCTCTGAAATGGACACTGTAATAGAATACATTGTGCTGTGTTTCTGTGTTTTATTTGAAAAAGAATTCTACTGAAAAGAGGGACGTGGGAAGGAGAAAAGAAAAAAAAGAGAGGAAGTGACAGGGACCGGAAAGAAGAAAAAGAGGGTAAGAATGATGAATTGGCTAATGAATTAACTGACTGACTGATTAATTTGGAAAACAACTGCATTATACCACCTTCCCTAAAACTGACTTCTCCCATCCAGGTTTCTAATGGGAGATGAAAGGTAATGACCTTAAGATTAAATATCACCAATGAGAAGCTAAGATTTCCAAAAGCTGTGCCTTCTGTTTTTAACTGGGTCTATCCAGAGTGGGTTGGCACATTTGGCTTTAAATTCTGAATTAAATGAAGATATAATAACTAGAAAAACCTGCGTTCTCACTGAGCAAAAGAGCTAAATCACTTTTCATGGGTTTGAATTTTTGAATTCAAAACTGTATCACTCTAAACCAGGCAGTGAGTAAGATGGGCCGCCTTACGGCATTTTCTTCTGAATGTCCTTCTAGAAAACACCTAACAAAAATGTGATACCAAAGGAAGGTATTGCTGAGTTAAAGCATGTTGACAGTGATAGAAAAATTTATGATTTGAATACAAGTGCCAATAAAAAGGTAGAATACTGATGGGGAAGAAATTCCCAAATGAAGAAATGTGGGAAACTTCCAAACATTACTGGCAGTTTCTATTCCCTGAAAGCACTGCAAGACAACATTGTGCAGAGGTGTGAATCAATTAGTTATGAATAAATGCATTGCACATATACTGAAGAAACACCTTGATAATTATGTTACTATGCAGATACAAAACGTGAACTGAGTAAGAATTCAAGTCAACCTTCCTCAGCCACAAAAAAATATAAATAAATTCATATGTCCTAGGTATGTTAGGTGCACCTATATAATCAGTTGTAAAGAGGAAAGTTACAGCATCAGCTCCTCCAAGCACATACCTGAGACCTAAATCTGTCATTCTGACAATCTACTTTTGGCTTTGGACGGTCCTGTTATCAAATAAGAAAATTCTTGTCTACCCTGATACAGGTGCTCAATATCATATTAAGATTTAAATTATGCTGATTTTGCTAGATAAGACAGATGGCTGTCCTATAAATTAATGTCCTAATTCTATTATTGTTGAACGAATTGAGGAATGAAAAGAAACAAGAACACGTTTACAGAATTAAACCTTTCAAATGGTATTAAGAATACTAGGGGTACAATTTTTGTAAAAAGTAAATGTTAATAACTAACTGAACAAAAATATAATGGAACTGGTGCCCTGCTGACTTGACAGAAAAGAAGTTCAGGATCTCTATTTTATGGTCAGAATGATTTGCTGTTCATTAGTATTTCTCTATAACAGATTTGAAGAAGCCTGAAAATATATCTAGATTATCATACTGTCACTATTCCCACACATCCTAATATATTTTTATGCAGGGTAATTTTTTATTTCACTTGGTTATCACCAGGACAGTATCCTGCCTAAAAATTTGCTCAAAAATATTAACAATAACACTACAAAGTAGGTACTGTTCTTATAGATGGGGAAATTATACCATGGAGAGGTTTAGAAAGTTGTTCAAGATGACAAAGCTGGTAAGGAACAGAGCTAAGATATAAGCCTAAGATAAAAAGTGTCTGGTTTCTATCTATGCCATGTAATTAATGTCAACAGCAGTTAGTTTTCTGGATGAGTTGATATTGTTCATTAAATGTAATTTTCACATGAAAACAAACTCTGAAATACAAATAAATAACGAATTTCACAGAACAAAACCTTTTTTGTAATTTGGAAACTCGTTCTGTATTTCATCACATCTACTGTCTTAGATGCATAATTGTGGGGAGTGAAACACAGGTAGATGTCTGCAGGAACTTTAAAGAGCGGGGCCAGGCAGGATGGCATTGTAGTAAAATAAATGCTTTTGAGCTTAGCAGGCACATAATTCAATTAAGTTTGGCTCAAATACTAATTCACAATTCACTTCTGTTTTCTTTCACTCTGAAGACTCTACAAAATTTGAGAATTAGAGAAAGCAACAAAACTTTGAGTTTTTTTTAATGTGTCTATCTCTGATATTTTAAAATCTGTTTTTTATTTGTTGCTTTCTTATCCTGCATTTTCCTGCCTCTACTAATTGCCTATGACCCTATAAGATACCTTTTTAATACCTCTCTTGCTTCCTACTTTCATTTGACTATTAATTCTTGGCTTTATCCCAGAAATCTCTGTGAAAGCCTGTCTTTGCATCTATAAGGCCAATGTCATGGTCTCACTTTTTTTTCATCTCTAACTTGGATGCTGCAACTGGTTCCCCTAAATGCGGTATGCATTAACTGTTAATTGTTGTTCACGTTCCACAAGGGAGATAGAATTTTATGAACAGAGAGAGTGAGGGAGGTTATTATTATTTTTTTTTTTTTTTTTTTTTTTTTTGCG
Organism: Grampus griseus; assembly: GCF_964374135.1. Classification (NCBI taxonomy): domain Eukaryota; kingdom Metazoa; phylum Chordata; class Mammalia; order Artiodactyla; family Delphinidae; genus Grampus; species Grampus griseus. Next base: position 107,188,083 of record NC_139017.1, read on the forward strand.
GTACGCGGGACTCTCACTGTTGTGGCCTCTCCCGTTGCGGAGCACAGGCTCTGGACGCGCAGGCTCAGCGGCCATGGCTCACGGGCCCAGCCGCTCCGCGGCATGTGGGATCTTCCTGGACCGGGGTATGAACCCGTGTCCCCTGCATCGGCAGGCGGACTCTCAGCCACTGTGCCACCAGGGAAGCCCGGGAGGTTATTATTTTATCCTATTTTTTTTTTTAATTTCTCAATGCCCTGAGTCCAAACTCCTTAGGTTCACAAACAAAGCTCTTAGTAATCAAGCCACTAACAACCACTTCCAGTTTTCTAGGCCCATTTCCTTCTCCTTGGTGGATTTCTCCCTTATTCCCTGTTTAACACAGTCATATACGGTTCCCGCTACTCTTAACTACTCTTCCTTCTCCTTGGAATGCCTTTCTAAACTTCCTGCTCAAATTTCAAGTTCCAGTTCAAATCCCACCTTCCTTGAAGACATCCTTCCTCTAGACATTAAGTTACATTAAGTTACATCTAGTTTTCTGCTAGATGATAGCAGAAAACATTTTACAGTTATTCACTATTTACATGTCTGTCTTCCAAACCAGAGGTGGTCCTTAAGGATAACAAGCACACCTAGTTCATCTTTATAACCCAAACTCTAAACGAGAGCCTGGCATATAGTCAGTACTTGATTAGTGTTCATTGTTTATAAGGTTAAGAGTACAATGTTGGAGTGACATTAGCCAGGCAGTAGAACAAGATATCCCAGCTCTCATTTCCCCATGGAAACACCAATTTAACAACAACATAAAGACCAAAATACCTTTAAAATATTTCCAGATTCCAGTTAAGAAGTTGCAGTACCCCAGGCAGCACAAAGCCAAGAAGAGTTAGAGCGAAATGGTTAAGAAGAAAGTTTCACTATACCAGCAACAGTTCCTCCACCAAGGCAGAATAGATCAGCCCCAGGAGAACACGCTGTCTTAGAACTTCTCCTGGTCGGGGGCAGGGGTGGGAGATGGAGGTGCATCCAAGGTTCTAGCTTTTTGGAAAGAACACCTGAGGGATTCATTTCTGTCTTGCCAAACTCTTAACCGAGAAGGAAAAAGACTTGTACATTGCCAACCACAAAACAGTGTTGAAAAAAATGAAAGAAGACACAAATAAACGAAGAGACATCCCACATTCATGGATTGGAAAATTTAATATTGTTAAAATCACTCAAAGTGATTTACAGATTCAAGGCAATCCCTGTCAAAATCTCAATGGCATTTTTTACAGAAATAGAAAAAACAATCCTAAAATTCATATGGAATCTCAAAGGGTCCCCAAGAGCCAAAACAACCATGAGAAAGAAGAACAAAGCTGGAGGCCTCACACCTCCCAAGTTCAAAACATATTATAAAACTACAGTAATTAGAACAGTATGGTATTGGCATAAAGACAGACATACAGACCAATGAAACAGAACAGAGAGCCCAGAAATAAATGTGCACATATAGAGCCAAATGATCTAAGAGTGCCAGAATTACAGAATAGGGAAAGGATAGTTTCTTTAACAAATTGTGCCAGGAAAATTGGATATCCACATGCAAAAGAATGAAATTGGACCTTTACTTTACACATACACAAAACTCAATTCAAAATGTATTAAAGACTTAAATGTGAAACATGAAACTATAAAACTCCTAGAAGAAAACATAGGTGAAAAAGTTTCATGACAATGATCTTCACAATGATTTCCTGGATATGACATCAAAAGCACAGGCAACAAAAGCAAAAATAGACAAGGGCTACACCAAACTAAAAAGAATCTGCATAGCATAAGGAAAATTAACAAAGTGAAAGGCAACCTACAGAATGGAAGAAGATATTTACAAATCATATGTCTGATAAGGGGTCAATACCCGAAATATATAAGAATATCCTATAACTCAATGCAAAAATATAACTCAATTTAAAAATAGGCAAGAGACATGAATACACACTTCTCCAAAAAAGACATGCAAATGGCATACAAAAGACATACATGTATTGGAAAACATATTCAACATCACCCATCATCAGGGAAATGCAAATCAAAAACCACAATAAGATGTTACCTCACACCTGTTTGTATGGCTATTATTTTCTTTTAAATGCTGGTGAAGATGTGGAGAAATTGGAACCCCTTTGCACTGTTGGTGAGAATGTAAAATGGTGCAACTGCTATGTAAAACAGTATGAAGATTCCTCAGAAAATTAAATACAGAAGTATCATATGATCCAGCAATCCTACTTCTGAGTATTTATCCAAAAGAAATGAAATAAGGATCTCAAAGAGATATTAGCACTCCCATGTTCATTGTAGTACGATTCACAATATCCAAGAGGTGGAAACAACCTAAATATCCATTGATTCCACTAATGGATGAATAGACAAAGGAAATGTGATATATATATAATGAAATATTATTTAGCCTTTAAAAAAAAAAGGAAATCCTGCATACACAACAAAATGGCTGAACTTGGAGGACATTATGCTCTATGAAATAAGCCAGTCACAGGACAAATACTTCATGATTCCACTCATATGAGGTATCTAAAGTAGTAAAATCATAAAAGCAGAAAGTAGAATGGTGGATGCCAGGGACTGTGGGGAGGAGGAAACGGGGAGCTGCTGTTCAATTGGGTATAGAATTTCAGTTATGCAAGATAAAAAAGTTCTAGAGCTCTACTATACAACATTGTCTTTATAGTTATAAATATTGTACTGCACATTTAAAAGTTTGTTAAGAGAGCAGCTCTCATGTTATGTTTTTTATCACAAAAACAAACAGAAAAACCAACTACAATGTTCATGACGTCTCTGTTGGAGTACCTACAGACTATCTCAGGAAAAGGCAAAGAGCTTGCTCTAGGTCTGCCAGTAACAGGTGGTTCAAGGTTGCTGGAACTGAAGTGTATAATTTTACCGGAAGAAAAATTGTAAGCAGACACAACTTCCAGAGTAGGAATACTAACCAGAATGAAGACTTTGTCAAGTTACTATTAAGGTAAGTTAGGATATGTAAACATAAGGAAGCATACTTAAAATCTGAGCAGACAGAAACTAGAAAGGAAAATTTATTTTGATTGATAGACCTATCCACTTGAGAGGAGCCTGAGGCTCATTTTCACTGTGCAGTAACCACAAAGAAAGAAACCATATATAAGGCAGGGGTGAGGGGAGGGTGGGAGGCAGGGGATAGGAACTAAAATCCCAGATTCTGGAGGGTATTTAAGTGAGAAGAGTCAAAGTCCTCGTGGAATTTTTAGAAACAAACCCTATTTTAGTATCTAAGCCAAAAATTACTAAGAAATTTGATTTAGTGAGAACAGTGTAACCATCATCAAGCTTGAGGATATCAATTCTTTAGCGCTGGCATGGATTCTCTCACTGAGAGAGAAGAATAAGTAACTTGGGACTATACACAAACTATCAAACTCTATCCTAAATCCAACATTCTCTTAAATAAAACAGCACATATAAAAGTGCACTGTAAAGACAGATGTTAGTTACAGTTATATAGATTTATATAGTCACACATTATTAATAGTTTAGTAATATTCATATAGCAATATTCATATATTGTTAATTTCTGGTGTAATCTGTGAGTTCCATTATTTTATGACACAGATAATCTCAGCCACGTGGATAGCTTTAGTATCACGCCAACAAATGGTAATACAATTATAGTTATTTTTTGTTTACTTAATAGAAAAGGTGAAAATTCAGTCTTTAGAATATGTTCTAGTTGAACTAACATTGTATTTAGCTAGCATTTCATTATTTCTTCCTACCTAGCACCAATCTTCTGTACCAATCCTCCCCAAAGTAGCTAACACTAGACACATGATACTAGACAGACACACACATGAACACACACACACATACACACACACACATCCTGTCACTGTCTCAATATCATTTTGTAATTCCACATCCTGGCATCCAAAGTCCCTTACATTCATTAGGTGGCAAATATTTGTTAATGATAGGTTTCTAATTCTAAGCAGAAAATCCAGCATTGTTAATAATAGAGCATATAACACTTAACATATTAATACAAAAGCAATTTTAAAATTGCTAGACCCCCCTTTTTAATTTTCTTAAAAGCTCTATATAATAAATAATGTGGCCTTTATGGTTTACATACACGTTCAGTCTTTTCTTTTCCCTTTATCTCTTACACTAATTAATGCTTTTTTATAGTCCAGAATGTTTTACCCACTGTAAGCTGCCTCAAATTCTGTATATTCGGGGAAGTTATAAATAACTGTTTAAAAATAGCAGTTAAAAAGCAAAACAAATTAAATACAATTACTCAAAACTTTTTTTAATTTCCACAAATATTTTGGATTAATTGGATGATATTCTGCAGTGATGCAAAATGAGAGTTGGAATTTAATGATTTAATTTTAGAGAGGACTGCATAGAGTAAACTAACAATTCTGTTTCAATCACTCTAGCAACTAAACACAGCATTTATTATTACAATCATAACATCTGAAATGTGCTGACAACTTAACAGAAATCATCAAGGATTTTTTTAAAAAGGAAAAAAAGCCATCTATTTTTTTTTTAGCATCTTTATTGGAGTATGATTGCTTTACCATGGTGTGTTAGTTTCTGATTTATAACAAAGTGAATCAGCTATACATATACATATATCCCCATATCTCCTCCCTCTTGTGTCTCCTCCCTCCCACCCTCCCTATCCCACCCCTCTAGGTGGTCACAAAGCACCGAGCTGATCTCCCTGTGCTATTTGGCTGCTTCCCACTAGCTATCTATTTTACATTTGGTAGTGTATATATGTCCATGCCACTCTCTCACTTCGTCCCAGCTTACCTTTCCCCATCCCCGTGTCCTCAAGTCCATTCTCTACGTCTGCATCTTTATTCCTGTCCTGCCCCTAGGTGCTTCAGAACCATTTTTTTTTTTTAGATTCCACATACATGTGTTAGCATATGGTATTTGTTTTTCTCTTTCTGACTTACTTCACTCTGTATGACAGACTCTAGGTCCATCCACCTCACTGCAAATAACTTAATTTCGTTTCTTTTTGTGGCGGAGTAATATTCTATTGTATATATGTACCACATCTTCTTTATCCATTCATCTGTCGATGGACACTTAGGTTGGTTCCATGTCCTGGCTATTGTAAATAGAGCACAGCCACTATGAAGCCATCTATCTAATATGTGGCTTAATAAGGTTCACTCGGACAATCCCAAATTTCCCACTTTGTCTTCTGTCTATACCTAGTATCTAGAGACCAATTTTCTAATCTTAGTAAACTGCCTGAAAAACTAATTAAGCACTGTTTTCTATCTGTTTTAGTAAAGGATGAGCAGGAGAGGAGCCTAAAAAGTTTGAAAAAATATCAATACCAAGTCCCAGTCACTGTATAAGGAAGGAGTACCCTTTAGGCTTTGTTGGACTTTGTTCCAATGAGATAATGTTCAGCTCAACAATCCCATTAATCTGTATGGATAAAAGAAGCACTTTTTCCATTTACAGTGGGGAGGGAAATGTACTGAAAACTTGTATGCAAGAATACTGTTTCAGATCTGGTGTTGGTAAGTTCTTAATGAGTTAGTCTAAAGACCGGGTCTCAAGAAGCCCATGCAGAAGTATAAGACCATTATAATGTTACCAAATCCCCCAAAACAGTTTAATAACTGAAACGGAACCTGGCTTTATAACATATAAAATCACTAGTACAAACTTCCACTCTAGCACCTATATTGTATATTTATTATCAGTCTTTCTCAAGAGAACATCCCATGACCTAAAAGACTGTAATCAGTCAGTAGTCTGCTGAATGAATGAATGGTTTTGCTTTTTAAAACACTTTTGAAAGGGTCTACTTTCCAAAATGTACTAGTTGGTTTTAAACCAAATAAATGCAAACCAAGCAAAATTCAAAAATAATTTTTAAATTAAAAATAAATTCAACATAGACAAACCAGGTGCAGGAAATGACTGAACAAACAATGCAGAGAACTATTCTAGTATACCAAAAAACAAAACTCCACAATCGACAAATGAAATGGGATCCAAAATATATTAAGATGTACCATAAGGTATGCTTTTTTAAAAAAGGCAATAGGACCTATAATTAACCTTGACAATTTCCAGGATACAGTGATTTGTATTTTAGACAGTTGGTTGCTAAATTTGTGTGACAGATAATACATGTAGCCACTAAAATTACAGTACTGTCCTTTCCAAATGCTACAACAAATGCTTGATTAGCATTATGTAAATATACCTCCTTTCTGATCAGGACCAGGCAGAATATTTCATTAAAATATGCACGCAAAGGGCTTCCCTGGTGGCGCAGTGATTGAGAGTCCGCCTGGCATTGCAGGGGACGCGGGTTTGTGCCCCGGTCCGGGAAGATCCCACATGCCACGGAGCGGCTGGGCCCGTGAGCCATGGCCGCTGAGCCTGCGCGTCCGGAGCCTGTGTTCCGCAATAGGAGAGGCCACAACAGTGAGAGGTCCGCGTACCGCAAAAAAAAAAAAAAAAAAAAAATGCACGCAATACACTGAAGTCAGTTCACATCACCACAATAACATTCTACAGTAATAACTAAGTATTAAGCAAAATGCAAGTTGGCTTATGGAGGGCAATACAAAAACCAAATACCTAACAGTAAAAATAAGAAAATGTATATTACTTTTACCAAAGTGAAAGCATGGAAGTCTATTTTCATTTTTATGTGCTTTCATTTCATTTTAAATAGCAAATAAGAAACCTTACTTTAAAAGCTTTGGAACTTCAAAATATTTCAAATTTATATCCATATGAATACAAAAGCAGAACATCTACTTTTAGTCTACTTATGAAAATATCTAACATGAGATATAAAAATGTATAATACAAAGTAATTTGTTCATCTATATTTCTCTACTGGTTCCTTAATCTCCTGAAAGGTACTCTATCAAAAAAAGGAGGAAAAGGTAATTTTTTCTGCATTACTGTCAACTTTTTATTTTTGTAGTAACTCAGAAGAGATCACCAGTATGAATATGAATAACAGGATATGCTCTCTAAACTAATCTCTCTACATTCACCAGTGTCACTGATTTTACTGTTACTTCCTAATTTTGGTTCTATAATATGTAAATAGTAATTAAGAAAAACAATCAATCTATAAAAGCTAAAAAAAATTCTGTACCTCTCTACCATAAACAGTAGGGATAGGGACAGTGGTTGGTGAGGGTAGGGAGACAGGAATGTTAACGCCTATATGATAGATTTTATTACCAGCCTAATATTAGCTGTCCCTCCTTTACCAGGCCTATCTCTAGAGAAGAGTTATATTTCCTGCTTCCATTTGAGCTGTTTCTACCAATGAAATGTGAAAGTGGCATGTGCCAGTTCCAAGCAGAAGTTTTAGGAGCCATCATACAAGTTCCATCACTGTTTCTCCCTCTCCTTCATACATCTCAGGAAGAGGGCATAGAGCAAAGCCACAGCAGATCTGCAAAGTATAAATGAGAATAGAATAAATAAGCCACTGAGCTTCTGGAGTTTTTTGCTGTTACAGTTTAACAAAAGCCATCCAATACACCCTATCTATGGCGTGAGAGAGGTACCCAATATTATAAATATAGACCTTAAATTGACAAATGGTACCTATTCATGGCAACATAGAGCCCTTTTGTGACCATAAGTACTAGCCTAATTGAATGTCAGGAGACTAGCATAACAAGGCCAGTTGCTCCCATGTTCTTGGATAGCCCTCTGATGCCTGTGATTGCATTTAATTTGAGTCTGCTTACCTTTTCTTTCCACTACTTTCCAAAGACTACAGGAGGGCAACAATCACACTTATTATACTAGATACACAGTAAGAGGATGGGGAAAGGTAGACACATAATACACATTGTACACAACTGGCTGGTAGTACCAGTCAGCTGGACATCAGCAATATTGAACACAGTTGTTGTCTAATCTCAAACTCCTTCTGCATTTTGCATTTGGGTAGTTATAGAATTAGCACCTAGATTAATATTAGTTATGAGGAATTTTTAATATAATGTGAGTTGCCTAACCTTCTTCAGGCAGAGCCAGCCAAATATAAATTACACCTATTCAAAATCTTTTTAATTTTACTCTGCATTGTTCCCTAATAAATTCACCTACTTGCCTTTTTAAAAGGCTTGTCAAAACATTACTTTATGCACTGGGCTAAAAAGGTTACTAACTGATGAATTGAGAAAGTTCACTGAAGAACTGTGTTGAAGTTTATAGATAACTGATAGTGGAGTAAATGCACTTAAATAAGGCATTCACGTGTCATTCTTGCTCAGCAATTGTATTTCAAAATATTACAGTGAATAAATGCTTTGCCAAAACATGGCATAAGCAATCGTATTCTTTTTTTTTTTTTTTTTTCCGGTACGCAGGCCTCTCACTGTTGTGGCCTCTCCCGTTGTGGAGCACAGGCTCCGGACGCACAGGCTCAGCGGCCATGGCTCACGGGCCTAGCCACTCCGCGGCATGTGGGATCTTCCCGGACCGGGGCATGAACCCGTGTCCCCTGCATCGGCAGGCGGACTCTCAACCACTGCGCCACCAGGGAAGCCCCGTATTCATTTTTAAAGTGCTAGATATGACTTAATTATCAATTTTCAAATACGAGCCATTAACAAATGGTATACGTCCTATAATGTGTCATCATTATTTTGTCCTAAGAACATGAGTTATGAAAAGAAAAATAATGAAACAGATTTCCCTGTAAGACGTGAACTTTAACTATTTTTTAGTCACCCCGTATATGTTGATTCTACCTAGGGACGATTTTAGGTAAGTGGACTTGGCTTCTCTGAGATTTAATGCAGGAGACCTTTGATTTAAACCACTTGTCAGGAAGACTAGACTTAAAGCAGTGCCCAAGAATGCCTGATTTAAGTAACCCTCTTTCTGATACAGTATTATTTTCCTCTCTCCACAATTCAGAAATCTGAGTACTTTTTTTAGTCATTACATGCTACAATTTAAAGAAGCAACTTTTACTTTCAGATAAATTTTGCAAATAAGGTTAGGAGGTAGAATGATTTATACCATTTTATGTTACCGAAAATAAAGATAACATAGTTAAGATTGTTGGCAGTTTTAAAAATGGATGCACAGGAGTACACAAAAAATCCTAAGTATAGCATTTAAAGAAGAATTCTATGCCATTACGTTTAAATGAAAGAGAAGCAAGAACGTGGGCACCAAGAGCATGGTATTATGTGTTAACATTGTGCATAAATGATAAACTATGCCACACTATAACATATTGCTCAAAAAACACTAAAAAGCCATGTATTGTGCAGTAGGCTTAGAATGGAAAAAATACTGTACAGTTGCATGTCACTGGAGATGTCAGATGAGTGCCAAGTATTTTGAGGTGAAAAAAATTTTGAATAAAAAATAACAGGCGAGAAGTCAAACAGAAGAGATGGTTTCTTCTATCACATACTAACCAGCCTTGCTATGATAGCAGTGCAGAGTACCAGTAACACTGTCTCATACTTCTTGAGTTCATGTCCTTCTGTTTATTCTCTATAATACCCAGAGGCACAAGTCAATCATTGTGGGAATCTTGGCAGGATCTGCAAATTAAACATTTGGTAGACCTCTTTATCATGTGCTAGGAAACCAAGGACCACAAAATCTGGAGTAGATGGAAAGATCCACCTACATACATTTGTATCTCTTAGGATTTTACATGAATACGTGTGTGTAAGGGTATGTGTATGAAACTGAATTCGAGAATATAGCTTTTTTTTTTTAAACTAGAACAAAATAGTCTCAAACTCTGATAAATCCGAGTTCCTAAATGATTTCCATCAGCTTCTGGTGTGACCGTGGCGCTGAAGGAAAGAGATTAAGAGATTATTTAGGTACAATCCATACAGAATTTTTGTTGACCAACAAGCTCTTACGCTATTGTTAGAAAAGAATTTAACCCTCCTAACTGCAATGGACAGCATTACTCACTTAGCTGAAAAGCCCTACTGTAAAATGCTTTCTCTTTTATAAGAATGCTGTTTCATTGTAGAGGGGAAAAAAGTTTTAAGTTAAAAAATACTAGTAACAACATAATAAAAAGACTAGAGAAATTATACAACAGAATGTTAATTTTGACTCGTCTTTAACTCAGCAGTTGCTAGTGAGCAAAAATTTTGCTTATGAAGACATTAAGCCAATATCTTATGTTAGCAAACATCTGAAAATTCATTTCAGATTAATCATAATATGTTAATATTAGAACTAACTAAAATCATTCAAACTTTACTTGGAACATTCATAGCATGACTTAACTTTAAGTAGTAATTTTAAGCTTTAATAATTTCAAGTAGAATAAGTCAATATAACGAGATGATTCTATTTCATTCAGAATTTTCATCTTGACCTTTCTAATTAACTAAAATCAATAATCATTTAGCTATTAATCATTTGTGCATAGAATTACTGAAGTGTTGTCTTTAATAAATACAGTCTCATGGTAATAGGCCTCATCAATCAGTAGGCAGGCATTGCCTGTATATGCTAACCAGCCTCTGCTGACCACTAATCGCTGTGTGCATTATTTACCTTGATGCCCTTTGTTTAAGGATTCCCTGCATATTTGGGTAGTGCCATAACAGTGAACTACCTCAGCAACTCCTATGGCTCATAGCATTACTAAATGTCTTCTCTTGGATATTTTGGCAGCAAAAACTAAGCTGAGTGGGTTAGGTCAATGCTAAAATTTTTCATTAATTCACTATTATCCCTAGGCATTAGTGGTGCATTTTAATGTAATGGAAAACATTATGAGGAAGACAGTAAGCATTTCCCCAAATCTCACTGGGACACTGAATAGCCTATTACAAAACTTGCCAGCATTTTCAAGAATTTTATAAAAATATTTATCTAAAATTTTGTTTTAATAACAGATTAGACAAAAATTTCTGCTTTACCTAATATTTAAAATATTATGAAAAAACATATTTTTATACAAAAATAATATAACTTTAGAAATACATCTTTCCCTTCCCTCAATTAAAAATGGAAGAGGATATTTTCTTTACATGGAAAGAAATAGAGGCAAAGTTCATGTAATTTTCCAATGCTCACAAAGTTCCTATTAGAAATCCACCCTTTCCTGCAGTTATACTCATTCTACTGTATTATTATAAAAATGTATTTCGCTAGAGGAGAATTCTTACAAATACACTAAATTTTGGTAATCTGATTAGAGGAGAACAAAGATTGTCATGTGATGTCATTCACTAAATTTTAGGAGTGCCTCGGTTCTTCTAGCAAAAGAGAATCTCTTAAACACGCAACAAAAATAATCTAACTCTCACATACCCAACAAGTAATAATATATAATATAATGGAAGGACATTAAAAATATTTATCTCACTCCTGTTGTACAACCTATGATTGAGTGGGCTGGAAAAACATCAAAAGCAAATGTACAGAACTTTGCCATTAATGCCTCAACACAATTAATTTTGTTACTATTTTTTTCTTAAGATTCTTCTCTTTATAGCTACTCTGCATCTTCCTAGAATCTTTTTTCTCCCTAGTTTTCTCCATTAATGAACGGTAACAAAAACATTCTTTCATTTAATCTTTAATTATTGAATATAAGGACTGCTACAGAGAGTTATTTTGCCAATTGGTATAAATCACTGACATCTATTTAAACAGAGCTTCTAATATCATTCAATTTTGACTTTTATTGTAGCTAATTTTTTAAAGATTATACCTTATTATTCACTGTATCATTAAATGTAATAGCTCTTAAGAGTCAGTTTTTTTAAATACATGAAAAGAGATTAAAATATCTTGTTTACCTAAAAAGTTATCAGGATTGATTTATTTGAACATTGAGAAAAATTATAGGATCAGATACCCCCTAAAAGTTCTCAAACTATGAAGGCATAAAACATGAAAAGCTCAAGGAAAATGACAAAGCCAACATATACAGAAGAGGATTCTGCCTCTAAGTGGGCAAAAGAGAATTCATACATGATAATTGATTCCTCTGAATTTGAGTTTTACAGCAAAAGACATACACTTAGGTATTTTTTTGAAAAAGCTTACTTGAAGGAACATGATAACTATCTTTAAACATTATCAACTGCCATGTATGGAAGGACAGATTAGATTAGGCTTAAACTGCTAACTCCAGAGGTCAAAACTGAGACAGAAGAATGGAAAATAAGAGGCACCGTTAGTTCAACTGACAAGGAATTTTCCAATCATGAGAGTTATTAAACAATGAAATTGATTATCCTTTGCTTATGTTACTGTTTCTAGAAATTTTAAGTAGAAGACTGATGTTGGCCTATCAGAAACAATATGGAGTCGATTTCTACACTGATTGAGAGGGTAAACTATATGTGACTTTTAACTCTCATTCCAACTCTTGATATTCTTTGAAAAACTTGAAGCTCTACAGCACCTTAGTGTTCATCGTGAATTCCCTGCTATGGGGATTCCTAGATAGGATATCGTTTTCTTGTATGTTCTCATGTCAAACTATGTATAAATTAGATCAGGGAACATACTCAAATTGGTACATAAAATTTTATTTTGTCATTCTTCAGATGATAGTGACTCCAATGCAGAAGTAAATATTCCTTTATAAAAGCTTGTAAACAATATTTTCTATAAGATGTACTACTCTGACAGAGAAGCATCTCCTCAGTCAATAATGACATATAACCATAGTTTAGATTCTAAAGTTAAACGTTTGAGATATACGGCTGACACTCAATAAATATTTTTTAAATCAATAAATGAACAGCAAGGGGCTTCCCTGGTGGCACAGTGGTTGAGAGTCCGCCTGCCGATGCAGGGGACACGGGTTCATGCCCTGGTCTGGGACGCACTGAGCCTGCGCGTCCGGAGCCTGTGTTCTGCAACGGGAAAGGCCACAACAGTGAGAGGCCCATGTACCGCAAAAATAAATAAATAAATAAATAAATAAATAAATAAATGAACAGCAAGGAAGATTTATAAAACAACCACTAAACAGACTATTTTTCCCAAAAGGAAATAAAGATTTCAATCTCATGATACTAACAAAATTTAACTCAGATTTTATGGATATGTTTTAGAGATAGGAACTTGGTTGAAAAAAGATGAACAGATTACGAGAAACAGCCTATTTACTCTAAATCCAAAGGTATTCGTATACAGCACCACTCTTCTCCTGACTGTCCTCTCTAAACATTTTAGCATTTCAAGAAAATAAGTTTTTAAAAAATATTTTTGCTCTAGCTTCTCATCTATTCTTCCTATTCCCCAAATTAATATAGTTAGATTATCAGGGTTATGCTCATTTGAACAAAAACAAAAATTTCCCCCCACTATAATTGAAACCAAGCTTCTATCGTACCTGCTCCACGGGGTACCTCTCACTACCCCGGCCCTCCATATGCCTAGGTGGTGGAGGGTCTGGATGACCATCTCCAAGTGGAGTTACTGTGACTCAGGCCTTTGCTCATGTCGACTACAGAAACCCCCTCCCCAGATGGGACTGAGGCTTCTCTTCCTCTTCACAGTGTCCTAGGCTCATATGGGGACCGCCCCTCCCCCCCCCACTAATAAAGACTGACCCACCTCGTCAAAAAAACAGCAATAACAAAGGAAACAAACCCTGGAAACCAATATATTGCAGACATTAATTTTGATTCTGAGTTAGTGGTAATATCTTTACCACTAATATCTTTAAAATAGTAGTAGTATGTGGCTAATCTTCAATAAAAACTACTGAGGGTAAAATTGCTAAAACTGTTTCAGCAGCTGTAACCCAGAAAACAGGGGAGTATTTTCTCAAGGCAAAATTGAATACATTCCCACTGTGCTACATAGCTGAGGTATACAAAAGCTATAAAAGGTACAATGCTTGCCATACATAAAGAAAAAGACAATTGAAAAAATGCGTAGAGTCAAACTTGGCAAAATCTTACGAGCTTTTAAACACACAATTTTTAGATGTCCCCAGTAATCCATTAACCTCAAACTACTAAATATCTCCTACCCTTGGATCATTTTTTAGAACATGAAGTCTTTGTGTTAAAACTAGTCATATGCACAGTCTGATGCCAAAGGTTGTCATTTGATCCAAGAGCTGACCTTTTATTCCAAATTGAAAGTGAACATAATTTGGAAATTTTATATCTTCAAGCTTCTGGACTTTAGACTGAAACCCAAAAGCTGAGAGATGGGCTCTGCATACTATTTTGGCATGAAGTAGAAGCAAACATTTAAGTCCTGTCTCAGTTTCCTTTAATACAAAATAAGGGGGTCAGGATCTTTAACGTTCTTCCATCCTAAAATTGTGTTTAAGTTAGTATCTATTAGTTTCTAATTTCTGTATAATCTAATTCAGCCTTAATAACTGCCTGTCCACTTCATGCTAAGAAATCATATGTAAATATTAATTACTCTTCTTATGTACTTAAGGGTGATGACACTGATTATTTGCTTCATAAGAACCATTCCATTTTGGGGGTTTTCAGTTAGTTTTGATGAGTCAAAATTTGTTGAGTTGGTTACCACATAACATGGAAACCTTGTTACTGTAAAACACAGAAACTTAAAAACTAATATCCACAGTCAACCAATTGGCAAGATGGACTTGCTGGCATGCTATTTTCAACTTAATGTTCTAGAGTAATTTTTTTAATTTAAAAAGGTGCATTCCAAATACTGCTTTCTGCCAGAAACTTTATTTACAGAAGAAGTAATACAGAAATAGGGAGTTGTGTTGAAGACATGAATTCCATCTCCATCTCTTATAGAAGGGATAAAAGGGGTTACAGGAATAAAGCAAGGGGAAAATCACTGTATACAAGAAAAACTGTGAAAAGATTCAGAAGATATGAGACTTTACTGGATCTACAACAGATATATAATTAACAAAAGGAAGTTAGGAAAGAAAGCATAGTTTGAAAAGGGTGATGATATAACTATCCGGGACATGATGAATGTCAGAAATGTAAGATAAGAGCCCAGGTGAAGAAGTTAGGGCTGATATTAGTTTAAAAAGTACAGCAAAGAGCTGAGAGCTAAAGATGTCAGACTAGATTAGACAAGCAAAAAGAAAGGAAGGGGGTATAATAAATGACATGGTACAATCACTAGGAACAAAATAAACATTATTATTTTCTAAAAAGTACAGATTACATGAGCCTCTGAGATATCCCCTGAAAGCTTTTAAAACACCTTGATTTTTTATTGGGCTTTGTACAGGGGTCTTTCCCTTTAAGGGTTAGGTAGATTAAATATAAACACTAGGAAACAAGCTTTTAGATCAGTGCTTCTCAAACTTTGATGTGTACAGGAATCACTTGAGCTTATTAAAATACAGATTATAAATGGGTAAATCTAGGATAAGGCCCAAGATTCTGCATTTCTAATAAGCTCCCAGGTGATGGCCACAACATGCTATTCCAAGGACCACAGTTTAAGTAGCAAAGTTTTAGGTAAATTTCCAAAAATCGGCTATTAGATTTTTGAGAAAGTAACAAAATACTTAGTGAATTCACTTTAAAGTTCAATACAAGATGCTTGAAACATGGCAAAAATAAATTCTGATGGAAAGAACACTTTTTAAAAGCTGTATTAAATTTGTGAGTGTATGTATGGAAAAAGAAACCTAAGAAAATTCAAGATCCAATTAATTAAATCAATCTTATTAAAAAAACCCCAACAAATTAATAATTCCCACTCAGAAGAAAACAGGAATGACTTTTGTGCTTCTGTGGTAAAATTATTGTGAACAGTAAGTAAAATAGAGACATTATGTCACTTGGGAGAATAACAACTTATTTAGTGTTTTGCTTTATGTATCGCCTGGAAACTTTCTAGTACAATAGGCTTATTGACTTAGACAAGCATACTTGAGAAGGTACTTTGAAAATAATTCTCAGCAATAGCTCTGTAGAAAATTCATTGACCTACAAAAAGCATGCTCCTGAGGGCTGTATGTTCCTGTGAACACTGAATGCATTTGGTCATGCATTAACTGCGCTGTTCAATCCCGAGGACATTTTAATGCTCACATCAAATTTCCCTAAGCATTTAAAAGTAGGTTGTATACAAGAAGCAAAGATAAATTGGAAATTTAACTAGATTTAAAAAACAAAATGACTTAAAGATTTATGTATAGACCAACACAATGGTATTCTTGACCTCTAATTACTTCTTACCTCCTGTAGCAATCGCATATAGCAAGGAAATTTAGTAAGAATCATACATTGATAGTACTGTTCAGATAATGTACAGTTAGGACCAAAGATTTATTGTTTCATAGTCTAAATACTCAAAGCAGTATTTGCATTTGGGACACAGCCTAACTCTTCCATATTTTATAAGATAAAAGATCATAGTGTCTGGCCTATTACTGTATTACTTTAAACAGATTCTTTCATTGTTAGCTCTTAAAAACAAAGAAACTACTAATATACACAGGTGAATATATCCTGGAGGTGTGTGTGTGTGTGTGCGTGTGTATTTTTTTAAGCTAATGGCTTAAGTATGCTTCTTACTACTTTTTGACGTACTTGAACTCAAATATGTCTCGCCCAAAGTTGCTGAAACTTCTGCTCAGCTCTTTATCCTCACAGTCAATGTTGCCTGATGTCTGAAGTCCTGCTCTAGGTCTGGTTGTTATTAAAGACTACACTTGAGGGAGAGTTTATATGTAGACATTATATGTAGCATGTTCAATTCTCTGCACTTCTCTCATATCCAGGATTTGGCCTCAGTCCCCAGCTTCTTTGTGGCAGTAAAACTGCCACTTTCTGCTTGAGCTCTATCCGGCACTGAGAATTGGAAAACTCCCCCAAGGAAAAAAACAGAATAAATACGGAGATCACTTCATGAGCTTCCCTTTTCTCAAGAATCATAGTCCCACAAGTCCAGCTTACACTGGTTGCTCTCTAAGGCCTTCGACTGGTAGTTTTATATACATGGCCCAACTTTTATAATGGTATCAGTAGCAGGGTTCACTTGATACAAACTAATCAACAAAGCCTGAACCAGAAGGCTCACTGACTTTGTTTTTGTGTTTTTCATTTCTAAAAATTGAGTCTGGTTCCTTTACAAATATGCTGTGTTGCTTTTTATGGTTTCCTTGCAGACATTTTCACGTGTGTCATAACTTGTAAGCACAGTTGTTTTAAATATGTGTCTAACAATTTCAATATCTGAAGTCTATGGACTTCTGATTCTGCTGTTTATACTCACTGGTTCTGTTCAGTTGTCTGTTTCTTCGTGTGCCTTATCTTTGGCTACTTGCTTGACAATGTATTTGCAGGGGTTCACTGTAAGATAACGTGTTTCAGCTACAGAAGTGGCTATATTTTTAGAGCTCAAGTATTTCTAAAGCATTTAAAAATATTTTTTATCCAGCATATTTCTTTAATTTCGGTGAAAAAGTTGATCTAAATAATTTAGCTTACCGTTTTAAGAAACCAGACATCATTGATATCCTCTCATCATCTTAGTTATCATCTTTTCAGTGAGACCATCCATGAGCACTGAATCTAAAATAGCTCCCCCAATCATTCTTTATCACTCCATCCTCTACTGTTTCCTTCATAGTCCTTATTACTCTATGAAATTATCTCGTTTACTTTTTTTTTTGCTACCCTTGAATAGAATGTAAGCTCCAACGAAGCAGTAAACTTGTTATTCTGTTTAGTACTGTATCTCCAGAATTTATCTAGCACAGTTACTGATACAATATAGTTGTTCTAATATTCATTAGAGGAACATGTTAAATCAATCATCTAGATTAGGGAAACCATTTCACTTCTCTCTTTAGACAAACTAATTTCTAACAGCTTGGTCTCTAGTGGCCAAACCTAATCCCCTCTATCTTACTCTCCATGTCATCTCTATGTTTGCCAAGGAATTGCTAAATACAGAGAGAAATAAAATATAATGTTGGTGTTTTTAAAAGCTTTCAAGTGTCAGACTGTGAATAACTGTAGATCATATCCTGCTAAATAGATTAATACTCACTGGAACTCTTAAACACTAAGGTAATCACACATGCAATAAGAGTAGCAATTTTTATACAGAGATGTTAATGCTTAGGGTAAAAGGTTTACAATGGATTTAAATTTTTATATTTAAATGTATACTTTTAAAAACAAACAGGTCAATTATAAAATCAACTATATATATATATTTTTAATTTCCAATCAAGAAACAAGAACACCAACAGTTAAATACCCATACAAGTTTGGACTCTTTCATCTCCAAGAGTAATAATAAGATGCCAGAATTAACGAGAAAAACTTCCTACAACTGTTGTTTGAGTGAGTTTCAAATTGAAACTTACTATTTTTAACACACATAGCACCTTTTATGTTTAAAAAAATGTAAGCAATAACTAGCTTTATTCTTTATTCTGAATTAGTATGGTTAATGCTACAAAGAAAGTTTTGTCCGAAAAAAGAAAAAAAGTTAGAAATCTGAAATATTCACATTCCTATTCTAAGCACCCTTACTCAGTTAACAGAATTCCAGAAAACTTTATTATTTAACAGAAGTATGTACTTTACATTATTTGAAGATATTTGAGCAAAATATTGCAAATCAGAGTGTTAAGAATTCTTAAGCATGCATTTTTAGTTTAATTCTTCAAGAAACAATACAGCTTCCATTTTGTAATAAAAGAGCCTAAAATATTAGCTTTACTTGTCCTAGCATTAGGCTTAATCACTGCAACCCCACTGCAAACTCTTACATCTCACAGTCAAAGATTACAGTGCACTTTCACACTTTTCCTTTGAAACCACCACTATTATTAAATTATTTTTAAAGAAACTGAATCCCCAAAGAAGGGTGTGGGGGAAACTTTGTCTTGAAAATTTCAATCTCACATTATAGTTCTACTCATCATAGGTACTTTAGTACTCTAGAACAGAGGTTCCCAACCCCTGGGCCATGGACCACTACTGGTCTGTGGCCTGGTAGGAACTGGGCTGCACAGCAGGAGGTCAGCAGCGGGCGAGCGAGCGAACCTTCATCTGTATTTACAGCCGCTCCCCATTGCTCGCATTACTGCCTGAGCTCCACCTCCTGTCAGATCAGCGGCAGCGTTAGATTGTCATACAAGTGCGAACCCTACTGTGAACTGCGCATGCGAGGGATCTAGGTTGCACGCTCCTTATGAGAATCTAATGCCTGAGGATCTGAAGTGGAGCTGAGGCAGTGATGCTACTAGCGCTGAGGAGTGGCTGTAAATACAGATTATCATTAGCAGACAGGTCTGACTGAACAGAGACCATAATAAACCAACTGCTTGCAGACTCATATCAAAACCCTATCAGTGGGCTTCCCTGGTGGCGCAGTGGTTGAGAGTCCGCCTGCCGATGCAGGTGGCGCGGGTTCGTGCCCCGGTCCGGGAGGATCCCACGTGCCGCGGAGCGGCTGGGCCCGTGAGCCGTGGCCGCTGGGCCTGCGCGTCCGGAGCCTGTGCTCCGCAGCGGGAGAGGCCACAGGGGTGAGAGGCCCGCGTACCGCAAAAAAAAAAAAAAAAGAAAAAAAAAACCCTATCAGTGAGTGGCAAGTGAAAACGAGCTCAGGGCTCCCACTGATTCTGCATTATGGTGAGTTGTATTACTATTTCATTATACATTACAATGTAATAATAATAGAAATAAAGTGCACAATAAATGTAATGCGCTTGAATCATCCCAAAACTATCCCTCCCCTGACTGGTCTGTGGAAAAACTGTCTTCCATAAAACCGGTCCCTGGTGCCAAAAAGGTTGCGGACCGCTGCTCTAGAATTAGCCAAAAGTCAACTTGGAGCTGTTGTCACTATGGGACCTATTAAGATGTAATAAAGCAAAGGAATTTTGTTGCCCATATTGAAGAGAAAACATGTACCTCATCCAATTTCTCTACACACCATTCACACACACCCAAATGAAAAGCACTGAAAAACAAAATGTATGAAACTGCATATTCTGTGGAACATTACTTTGTATCTATACAAACCCCAGTTTACCAAATTGCATCAAGAGAAAATGCAATCATATTGAATAGATTATATGATTATGAAATGATATTACGTTTTCCCACTTGGTGTAATTTGGCAAATGTGCATTTATGTAAATGTGCAATGATGTTTCACAGGTAATGTAATTCAGACATAAATGGGACTAAGGTCCCATAAATTGTCCCTTCTCTAACATACTTCTTAAAACACTACATTTATAAACTATAAGTGTCAATGTAGTTGTGTGTGTGTGTTTAAGTACTGTTAAGATACATGGACATCTACATAGAATCTAGATGGGTCAACAGTAAGCATATATATCTTAGTGGTAAAACTGCATTTATAAGCCCCTAAGAAGAGGGTATGTAACCAACTTTTAAATTATCTAGAAATAAAGACAACAAAACTTTAAAATAACATGTCTAGCAGATATATAAACAGAAGCAAAACAAAAAAACACTGCTGTATTTTTGCCAAGGGAAAATAATTTTGGTCTAAGTACTAGATAAGCATGTATAGTAGATACAGGGGTGAACATCACTCCCCCCGTTCCCCATCCCTCAGACTCTTGTTGGTTACTAAATTTCTAAGTATGGTTGCATAAATTACCAACAGGACCTTTTATCACAGAGGTTAATCTATGGACTGCAAGTAATATGAAGTAGGTCTACCAATTTGAATACATATTGTATGAATAATGCCTGAGATCGCCCATGATCCCTCACAGGAGCCTTGATGCAGTCAAATCATGATCCAAGCTTTCTAAACAATGTATCCACCATTAGCCATATCCACAAAGGAGATAATCTTCAGGTTAATATTATCTAGCCTTGGAAACAGTGATGGGAACAAGGGAAAGAACACTTGGTGCTCTTTCCTTTTTTTACTAGTATGGGAAATAAAAAGCTCTTGATATTGAATACTTAATTATTTGGTCCATGTAGGTGGTTTAGGGAGAAGTGGAATAAACCTGTTCCCTACCATTAATTCTCCTATAAAAATCAACATCACTTACAGGGCAGACAACATTTAGCAAAACAAATAGGATAAACCAGACTGCTCCTTCTACCAGAGAATACATAAAGGACAAAAAGTTGAATTTTTTAAAATATTTAAGTATAGTTGACTAACAATTTAGTTTCAGGTGTACAGCAAAGTGATTCAGTTATTGATATTTTCTATTCTTTTACAGATTCTTTTCCATTATAGGTTATTACAAGATATTGAATATACTTCCCTGTACTATATAGTAGGTCCTTATTGTTTATCTATTTTATATATAGTAGTGTGTATATGTCAATCCCAAACTCCTAATTTATCCCCCCACTTTCCCTTTTGGTAACCATAAGTTTATTTTCTAAGTCTGTGAGTCTACTTCTGTTTTGTAAATAAATTCATTTGTATCATTTTTTTAAATTCCACATATAAGTGATATATGATATTTTTCTGTCTTACTTCACTATTATGATAATCTCTAGGTCCATTCAAGCTGCTGCAGATGGCCTTATTTATTCTTTTTTATGGCTGAGTAGTATTCCATTGTATGTATGTATGTGTGTGTGTATACACATACACACATACATACCACATCTTCTTTATCATCTGTTGATGGACATTTAGGTTGCTTCCATGTCTTGGTTGCTGTAAATACTACTGCAATAAACATTGGGGGGGGGTGTCTTTTCCAGATATATACCTAAGAGGGGGATTGCTGGATCAAACGGCAACTCTATTTTTAGTTTTTTAAAGAACCTCCATACTGTTCTCTATAGTGGCGGCACCAATTTACATTCCCACCAACAGTGCAAGAGGGTTCCCTTTTCTCCACACCCTCTCCAGCATTTATTATTTGTTGACTTTTGGATGATGGCCATTCTGACTGGTGCAAAGTGATACCTCATTGTAGTTCTGATTTGCATTTCTCCAATAATTAGCAGTGTTGAGCATTTTTTATTTTTTTTATAAATTTATTTATTTATTTTTGGCTGCATTGGGTCTTCATTGCTGTGCGTGGGCTTTCTCTAGTTGCGGCGAGTGGGGGCTACTCTTCGTTGCAGTGCACAGGCTTCTCACTGCAGTGGCTTCTCTTGTTGCAGAGCACAGGCTCTAGGTGCACAGGCTCAGTAGTTGTGGCACGCAGGCTCAGTAGTTGTGGCTCATAGGCTAGAGCTCAGGCTCAGTAGTTGTGGCACACGGGCTTAGTTGCTCCACGGCATGTGGGATCTTCCCAGACCAGGGCTTGAAGCCATGTCCCCTTCATTGGCAGGCAGATTCTTAACCACTGTGCCACCAGGGAAGTCCCGAGCATTTCTCCATGTGCCTATTTGCTATCTGTATGTCTTATTTGGAGAAATGTCTATTTAAGTCTTCTGGTCATTTTTTGATTGGGTTGTTTGTTTTTTTGATATTGAGCTGTATGAGCATTTGCATCTTTTGGAAATTAAGCCCTTGTCAATCACATCATTTGCAAATATTTTCTCCCAGTTTGTAGGTTGTCTTTTCGTTTTGTTTATGGCTTCCTTTGCTGTGCAAAAGGTTTTAAGTTTAATTAGGCCCCATTTGTTTATTTTCGCTTTTATTTCCATTTCTCTAGGAGACAGATCCAAAAAAAATATTCCTGCAATTTATGTTAGAGTGTTCTGTCTATGTTTTCCTCTACGACTTCTATAGTATCCAGTCTTACATTTAGGTCTTTAATCCATTTTGAATTTATTTTTGTATATAGTGCTAGCAAATGTTCTAATTTCATTCTTTTACACGTAGCTGTCCAGTTTTCCCAGTACCACTTATTGAAGAGACTGTCTTTTCTCCATTGTATATTCTTGCCTCCTTTGTCATAGATTAATTGACCATAAGTGCATGGGTTTATTTCTGGCTTTCTATACTGTTTCACTGATCTATGTGTCTGTTTTTGTGCCACTACCATACTGTTTCGATTACTATAGCTTTGTAGTATAGTCTCAGGTCAGGGCACATGAGTCTTCCAGTTCCATTCTTCTTTCTCAGGATTGTTTTGGCCATTCGGGGTCTTTTGTGTTTCCATATCAATTTAAACATTTTTTTGTTCTAGTTCTGTGAAAAACGCCATTGGTAATTTAATAGTGATTGCACTGAATCTGAAGAAGTGCCTTGGGTAGTATGGTAATTTTAACAATATTGATTCTTCCAATCCAAGAACATGGTATATCTCTCTATCTGTGTCCACTCCAATTTCTTTCATCAGTGTCTTATACTTTTCAGAGTACAGGACTTTTGCCTCCTTAGGTAAGTTTATTCCTAGGTATTTTATTCTTTTTGATGTGATGGTAAGTGGGATTGTTTCCATAATTTCTCTTTCTGATATTTCGTTTTTAGTGTATAGAAATGCAACAGATTTCTATATATTAATTTTGTATCCTGCAACTTTACTGAATTCATTAATGAGCCCTAGTAGTTTTCTGGTGGCATCTTTAGGATTGTCTACATATAGAATCATGCCATCTACAAACAAGTGACAATTTTACTTCTACAAAAAAGTGACAATTTTACTTCTTCCTTTCCAATATGTATTCCTTTTATTTCTTTTTCTTCTTTGATTGCTGTGGCTAAGACAGCCAATATCACTGATGACCACAGATGCAAAAAATTCTCAATAAAGTACTAGCTAACCAAATCCAACAATACATCGAAAGGATCTTACACCATGATCAAGTGGGATTATCCCAAGAGATGCAAGGATTTTTCAATATCCACCTATCAATCAATGTGATACACCACACTAATAAATTGAAGAATAAAAACCATGTGATCATCTCAGAAAAGCTTCTGATAAAATTCAACATCCACTTATGATAAAAACTCTCCAGAAAGTGGTCATAGATACTCAATGGTGAAAAGCAGAAAGCACTCCCTCTAAGATCAGGAGCAAGACAAGGATGCCCACTTTTGTCACTTTTATTCAAGAGTTGTATTTTAATATGGAACTAAGGAGAAAGCATTAGTAAGGATTCTTAACATCTACTCAATTAATTATCTGTGAGAATACAGTATAATCGAAAAGTTGAAATATACAGATAAACAAAACCCTCTAATCCCGACCATTATCTTCTAATTTAGCACTCACAAACTTTTCTTCAGTTTCTAAGAAGTTCTAAGATTGATCTAAGTCTTACTACCTCTCATTGCTAACCTCTGAAATGCTGACAAGCACGTAAAGCCAGGTAGCAGGAATATGAAAGAGAGGTTCTGTGTTTTAAAATATCTACATCTGGATAATCAATCTTTGAGTAAACAATGAGTTCACTTCACATGTCTACTATGAAATAAGTGTCAGTAGTGTTTATTTTTTTCCTCTGGGCTAAGCAAAACAATTTTTTAAAATATCTGCATCTAATAATAATGGTCCCTTTGCAAAAATCGAAAAAGGTATCTTTTGAAATTTATGTTCAACTGTTCTATGATGTTTTTGAACAAATCATGTCAGTAAAAAGATTCCTATTCTATCATAAATGAACATCAGAATTTATACAATACTAATGAATAGCTGTGTACAAAGATTGAGAAGTTACCTCATATTCTGTTAAACTGAAAGATTTAGATGTGCATGAAACATGCACGTGACAGTAACTATAGTAGTATAAGTAAAATTGAAAGTAATTCCTGTAGCAAAGGAACACTCCAGTAAGCTATATTTCACAATAATAATCATTTAATCTAGAGATTAAAGATTATTAAAGCTACATTCAGTAGAAGTCTTATTTAGAATCAAAGAAACTCAAGGGACTAAAAAGGACATAATGGATCCTCTAGTCTTTCCAGTTCCTGCAAAACCAAAAGCATTTTCAGGAACGTGTACTCATTTCTTCAACAAATATTTAAGCACCCATAATGTTTCAGCACTGTTACAGACACTCTTAGAGATATATCAACAAAGAAAAATAATTTCTCTAGTGGGATGAAACATAATTTTTTTAAAAATCCAAGTGAGTAAATTACATAGTATAGTAAAAGGTGATAAATACTAAGAAGAAAAACATAGCTAAGAGGATTGGATATACTCAGATGGGTTAGGATTGTAATTTTAAACTGGACAGGAAGGGAAGGTGTTACTACAATAGTGTCATTTAACCGAAGAGGTGAAGGTGAAGAAGTAAATCATCCAGGTTTCAGAGGAAAGGTTTCCAGGTGGAACGAACAGCAAATGTCCCAGAGCAGGAGCATGCCTGATATGGTCTATGAACAGCAAGATGACAATGTTCCTAGACCAAAATGAATGAGGACAAAGGAACAGGGGATGAGGTCAGAAAGGTAATGACAGGGTCAGATGGTTGATGGCAATGTGCGATACAATAAGATTTAGGTCATGATATGTGGAACCTAGAAAAATGGTACAGATGAACCGGTTTGCAGGGCAGAAAATGAGACTCAGATGTAGAGAACAAACGTATGGACCCCAAGGGGGTAAAGCCGCGGGGTGTGTGTGTGTGTGTGTGTGTGTGATGAACTGGGCGATTGGGATTGACATGTATACACTGATGTGTATAAAATGGATGAGTAATAAGAACCTGCTGTATAAAAAAATATATTAAATTAAATTAAAAAAAAGATTTAGGTCACGGCACAGGCAAAATGCCACAGTTGTGCTAGCAGCCTCCCAATTCTGGGGCTTCTAGATCAAACAGAGGTAGCAGCTCCTTAGGCTGTCTAGCTCTGCAGTGTGCATTTGAGAGCCCTTCCTGGAAGCTCAGCCTGTTCCTTTAGCCCTCCAACAATTACCTGTATTATAAAGTCTTTTAAAAATCTGTCTGTGCTAAAATTGGCTACAGTGGATTCTCTTGTCTGAGACTAAGTACCCCAGCCCATATAACCCTAATAACAGAGGAGAGCCACAGGACTGTAGCTCTGAAGTTGACAGGAAAAAAAGCAGTCCCAGGCAGAAGAGGGAGTATCTAACTAGGCCTAGTGTGAATAACAAAAAGCAAAAGTCATTGGAGTTCGACTGTATTATTTTTCTATAGATGCCATAAGAAATTACCATAAATTTAGTGGCATAAGACAACACAAATTTATTATCTTATAGTTCTGAAGTTCTGAAGTTATAAGTTCTGAAGATAAGAAGTCCAAAACGGGTCTCACTGGGTGAAAAATCAAGCTTTCAGCAGGGCCGCATTTCTTCCTAGAGCCTCCAGGCTCCAGAGGATTCATTTTCTTGCCTTTTCCAGTTTATAGAACTTTCTCTCAGTCCTTGGCTCATGCCCCAGCTTTATCTTCAAAGCCAGCAATAGACGTTAAGTCTTTCTCACATGGCACCATTCTGACCTTGACACTTCTGCCTCCCTCTTCCACATTTAAGGAACTTTGTGTTTATACTAGGCCCACCTGGATAATCCAGGATACTCTCACTATTTTAAAGTTAGTTGATAACAACCTTAATTTCACCTGCTACCTTAATTCTCCTAGGCCATGTAAACAATTGAAGAGATTAGGACATAAACATCCTTGAGGGACCATTATTATGCTTACCCCAGGCAAGAGAATCAAAAGACTGGCTGGATAACAGTGTATTTAGGATGAAAAACTGTTTAGCAGTAAGACAACAACTTGGTGAAACTAATTCAACTCTAAGATTGACAAAGTTTGTAGCTAAAATAACTGTAACAAACATGGGCCAAGAATGCTTTTTGTTTTGTGAATTTACATACATAAATATTTACATAAGTTATCTTTAAAACCCACTAAATGACATAAACCCTCCATCACATATTTAAAGAACCACTCTTAATGAAATAAATTTAGAAGTGAAATAATATTTAGCCAATATGTCAGAGAAAATAATCCTTGATTGTACGAAATTAGGACTGTTCTGAAAAATCTGGGAGGGGGCTTTAATTTTTGAAGAAATAAAGCCAAGCTCAATAATGCACTGCAAACAGGTAAACACCTCAACATGCCAGGCAAAGTCCATCAACTTAAGATGATTTCATTGAAGTAGAATAAATTGTGTTACTTTCTTTAAAAAAAACAAAAACAAAAATAAACAAAAACAGATGTCAATTTCTGCCTTAAAATGGTTGGTTTCCTTTGTATGGTTGCTATAGATCAAAATTATTAGGTCAGGGTGGGCGGTTCGCGAAACGCGTGAAGGTAATCTAAAGGTACAAACTTTCAGTTGTAAAATAAAGAAGTCCTGGGGAAGTAACGTTGACTATAGTTAATAATACTTTATTGCACATTTGAAAGCTGCTAACAGTAGATCTTATCACATGGGAAAATAAAGTATCACTATGTGTGATGATGGATGTTAAAAAAAAATTAGTAGTAGTATGAATTAAGGTAGAAGGGGAAACAAACATGCAGTAAAATATTATAAAACGTTTTAGAAGCTTTGACCCTATAAAATTTCCCTAAGCTAACGTGACTGAGAGTATCAGATATTTTGTCAAGCAAACAACGTAGAATGTTTTATTTATTTATTTTGAGGAAATTTAACCTCAAACACATTTTAAAAATCAATTGTAAATGTCTACCAAGATTGGAGTTGGGATTACTCGGTGTCAGAAATGTATTTAAAATGTATAAACTTTTAGAAACTATTTGACCGCGAATACCAGAAGCAACATTGTAGAACAGGTTTAAAGGAAGGAACTCCAACACTTTATCTAAAGAACATCAGAGCAAAAACAAAACTGGCTTAAGATGAACAAAGAACTGGTTTTACACAGATTTATAAACAACTTTGAGGGGCTTCCCTGGTGGCGCAGCAGTTGAGAATCTGCCTGATAGTGCAAGGGACACGGGTTCGAGCCCTGGCCTGGGAGGATCCCACATGCCGCGGAGCAACTAGGCCCATGAGCCACAACTACTGAGCCTGTGCGTCTGGAGCCTGTGCTCCAAAACAAGAGAGGCCGCGATAGTGAGAGGCCCGCGCACTGCGATGAAGAGTGGCCCCCGCTTGCCACAACTAGAGAAAAAACTCACACAGAAACGAAGACCCAACATAGCAAAAATAAATAAATTAATAAACAACTTTGAGGAACTAATTCATATTAAGCAAACAGAGGAACCTGAGTTATACACCAGAATGCCAATTTACAATATTAATTAATGGACAAAGCTAAGACAGGGGAGTCTCTATACCAATCTTTCAATGACCTTTTCAATAACTATATCCACACATAAAATATATAGGTAAAATAATTTAACTGGTAATTAGGGATACTAGTAAGACAGAGTGAATGGATATCAACATGCAGGAAACTGTGGAAGTTTTATACATCTTTTAATTTCCTCCAAATGCCAATAGGATACTTAACAATTTATTGTATTCAAATGGATTAAACTATTATCTATAAAAAATGACATATTTCTTTTAAACATTTAATTCAAATCAAGCTACTAAAATCCCATTAGAAAATAGGATTAAGCTGAGCATATCTTACATCTCTCATTTTCCTTTGTTTTCAAGCTCTAACTAATAACCTAACCTCCATTTCCTCTGATTTCAATGGGAGGAGAGTAGGATGCAGTAACAGGGGACAGTGACTTTTGAGAAAAGCTTCCTCTTAGAGAAAGCTGAGGTAATAAAATCAATTCAAAGCCAGATATCATATAAACTAGGCAAGTTAGATCAATATGTAGCTGGTAATTTTGAATCAAATATTCTATGAATGAATCAGAATTCTATGAATACATCCATTTGTAGGCCTTATTGGAAAAATTTTTTTTTTTTTTTTTTGGCTGCATCGGTCTTAGTTGTGGCATGTAGGATCTTTCGTTGCAGCACGCGGGCTCTTCATTGTGTTGCACGGGCTCTCTGTTTTGGCGCACGGGCTTCTCTCTAGCTGTGGAATGCAGGCTTCTCTCTAGTTTGTGGTGTGCAGGTTTTCTCTCTCTAGTTGTGGCACATGGACTCCAGAGCACGTGGGCTCTGTAGTTGTGGCTCACGGGCTCCAGAGCGCTTGGGCTCTGCAGCTATGGTGCACAGGCTTAGTTGCCCCGCAGCATGTGGGATCTTAGTTCCCCGACCAGGGATGGAACCTGTGTCCCCTGCATTGGAAGGTGGATTCTTTACCACTGGGCCACCAGGGAAGTCCTGTAAATTTTATTTTAGGTTTCTTAGTAACTGTTTTTTCAAACCTGAAACATATAATATTCACTGGTGACTTCAGAGAAACTGAATAACATTGCTAGGCCCCCGTTTTCTCATCTGTAATATCTACTTTTACAAATTTCGAGACACTGCCTGCTAAATGTTCAAACAGTACCTGGTAAATTATCAGGTGCCAAATAAATGGTTATTACTCAGTTGAAATCGTATTTCTAAAGAAGGGGCATTTTCTGTATTAGTCAAGGAAAACTGAGGGGACGGGGCCACTGAAAAGTTCTCTAGCAGTGGTGGTCTTCAACAGTCAGAATGCCAGATCCAGGATGAAAGGGAGCGAGAAGGCGAGGGTCAGGGCTGACCGGTCGGCTCCCCTTTCTTCCTTGAAAGGCATCTGAAGCTTAAATTCTTGCCATAGCTTCAATTTCTGCTCCTCTGCCATAGCAACACCCTGCTCCCTCTCCAGGGCCCCTTCCTGAAGCACCACTTTATTACTAGGCAAACACTATACCTGTTATGCTGAGAGGTACTCTTCAAATCAAAATGTGACATCAATTCAGAAAAATAGGGTTATTCAAAATTCAGTAATAGCTTATGGTCATATATATTACTAACGTCTTTTTTTAAGCCAGAAAGAACGGCCTACAGTGAATTTTCCACTATTTCGTTCCCTACGGATAAAATGACAAGTTTTCATTAATAAAAATTAAGCTGTTTTTAAAATGGTACTTCTTATTTAGGCTAAGATATTCTGATAGTGCTGGATGGAAATGACCTGAAGATAAAAACTACTTTCCTTGAGCTAAAATTAACATTTTTCTTTGATCACAATAAACTTTGAATTTACTTGGCGTAAGTTCAAGGTAAACAAAATGTTCACTAATTGGTCACCATTGACATTAGAGAAAGTAGAATTAAACAGCATCCCTCTCCTTTATGTAATTATTACAATTTCTAAAGTAAAAATATACACACGCTGTAGAAATTTTAGGAAATTGAGGGAAAAAAAGCAATGAAATGGCTCATCATCCTAGAATCACTGCTTCCACTTTCTGACATTATCTAAGTCTCTTTTCAAAAGCATTTTTAAAAATGAGATTATAACTGGTAGACGTACAACATATAATATGCATGCTTTATTTACAAGTAGCACCAATTTTCCCTAAATACTGTATACATTGTATTTGGAATCACAATGTTTTATAGATATATTCCAGACAGTTATTATATTTTGTTTGTTCATTAATTTATTGTCTGTCTCTCCTATTAGACTGCAAGTAACCTCAGGGAAGCAGCCATGATTTTCTTACTTATCACTGCATATTCACTGCCCAGCACAGACTAAGTAGGTATTCAATACATATTTTTGAATAAGTGAATGAGTGAATGAATGAACTTATTTAGCAATTCTCCTATTGTTAGAGATAGTTCTTCTCCTTTAAAGCAACAGTATATTAGAGTTTTCATGCCATAGCTTATATAGTGTAGTAATTTGCCTTTTATATTGAAAGATTTTCTAAGGAAAACAATAAATCCTGCAAAAAGGAATAATCTGAAGCAGAAATAAAGACAAACATGGACACACCTGACACCCATTAGAATGGCTACTATCAAAACAAACAAAAACAAGTGTTAGGATGTGGAGAAACTGTAACACCTGTGCATTGCTGGTGGGAATGTAAAATGGGGCAACTACTATGAAAAATGGTACGGTGGTTCCTCAAAAGTTAAACACAGAATTACCATATCATCCAGCAATTCCACTTCTGGGTATATAATCAAAAGAAGTAAAAGCAGGGACATGAACAGATATTTGTACACCCATGTTCATAGCAGCAGTATTCACAATAGCCAAAAGGTGGGAGCAACCCAAGTGTCCACTGATGGATGAATGGATAAACAAAACGTAGTACATACATAACAGTGGTATAATATTCAGCCTTAAAAAGCAATGAAATTCTGACACGTTATAAGTATGAACCTTGAGACATTATGTTAAATGAAATAAATCAGGCACAAAACCACAAATACTGTAAGATTCCACTTATATGAGATACCTGGAATAGTCAAATTCATAGAGACAGAGAGTAAAACAGAGGTTACCAGGGACTAGCGGGAAGTGGGAAATGGTAAATTATTGTTTAATGGGTGTAGAGTTTCAGTTTGGGATAATGAAAAAGTTCTGGTGATAGTGGTGGTGTGTGAATGTACTTAATGCCACTGAAGTGTACACTTAAAAATGGCTAAAATGATAAACTTTTATATTATATATATTTTATCACAATAAAAAATAAAAATATAAAACCAAATAAGGATATAGGCTCATTAAAAAAATAACTAGGAATCAGTGGTTTCCAATTAGAATATTTTAAGTAAAGCACTGTTGAAATGAACTGAGATATGGTTCAATATCTATTTTACCACTATCAATATATAATATTCTCAATTAAAAACAATTCCATCTCTATTATTATACATAAATAATTATTCAGTTAGGAAAGTAATTATGACAAAATACATAGTCTCAATGTTCAGGTCTTCTGCAACATGCCAAATTATATAACCAGAGATTTATTAAACATTCAACTATAATAGCATCTGATAATTGAGATGCCAGTGTATTTAAATACAGTGATTCTGACTCTTAGCCACTGTTAAATAACAAAAATTCAACCGAGTAAATCTGAAGATCTAATTGGCTTTATTGAACAATTCGTGAATTGGGCAGCATCCCATCTAGCAAGCAGAAAGGTGCTCCAAGGAGGTGTACAAAAGGCAGAAGAGGCAAAGAGTGGATTATTTCAGGCTTATGTAATCTACCTATGGGAAACAAAAGAGGGCTATGTGGCAGATTATCTCATTGGTGCTGATCAGAAGATTCAGACTAACCAGTTAAGAATACCTTCCTCGGGGAGGTTGTAACTGCAATTAGGTTAGGTGGTAAGTCTTGGTTTGCTGACATGGGGCTTAACAGAAGTGACTCCATTTGGGGTCTGTCATTTCTTTTTAACACCAGATATGTATATAGGATGTAAGGAAAAGAAAATTTCTCAAGGATTTCAACATTGATATTCTAGACCTAAAAAAAACAGAATAGAAAATTGCCTTTTAATATTAGGTATTCCCTACCTTTCAGAGTAAAATCTAGTATGGATACATTTGAATTTGCTCCATCTTTTGACACTCACCAATATTATTTATTGATTAAAACATACAATGTATATAATAGTTGATAAATTCTTAAAATTCTCTAAAAACTTTAAAATATAGAGTTCTCAAAGATTTTTATTAGCTTTTATATGTATATGAACACACAAATCAACTCTGAACTTTTCTTCAGTTACTTTTTAATTTCTGATGTACACCTCTACATTTCCACGTGTCTCAAAAACAGAAAATAAAGTGTTACCTTCAGGTAATGTATTCATTCTCTCAAGTAATTATCCTTTAAAACATTACCAAATAGCTAAGAGAATACAGAGGCAAGCTTTGATAAATTGATGACACTGTCTTGGCTTTCTTTTGGCCTTGAGATTAAAGGCCTTTCCTGTTTGAAAGGTTTTTTAAGTATTAAGTGAGTAACCTCATTTAAATACAAGACTTTTGATATTTTATTAGATGGTCTTTCACATGCTCAGATGACCAAGGAATCATAATTCTGTCTCAGTAAATGTCATCACAACAGCGGCAATATGTAGTATGTCTTAAAGCTGCTATGCCAATATGATGCAAAATACTTCAAATTAACCAAAGACATGTCTGTTAGCCTCACGATGCACTCAGACACTGCACACAGCTCAATGTGTACACTGAGTCAAAATCACACAAATTGAAGGTAATGGCAAATGGCAAACAGTCGTTTGCCAACAAAGGCCTCCTGAATAAAAGAATGTGATTTTCAAAGGCGCACAATGAAGTGAGACTGTCCAGCAATTCTACATTGTCTGATGAGAAGAACAAGGAAAGAAAAAGACTAGGTTTTGGTTTGGGTAGATAATTATTAGTCTGGCAAGAGCTGAATTACTATTCTTCCTATAAGAAATAAGTTAATGTAAAACAAAATATTCAATTGGTCTTCAAAAATCACTTATGCCAGCCAGATTGTGATGCCACAGTTTTCAAGAGAACAGGTGGAAAAATAAGCGGCCATGGGGCATAGGAGGCATTATCACTTTCTTTTAAAAAAATATGGATTTACAACTGTATATAGAAAAGAGCAATTACACATTGTCTCATGCTCTAAAAATAACACTCATTCAAATAGAAGAAAACCCTTTTCATAACATATAATTTGGATATGTTATTCATTGAACTAGTCAAAAGTAATGTTAAATTAGACTCACATTTTTCTCCTTTAAAAATGTTCTAGCTTTATCTTGCCTGTTTGTTGTTGTTTTTTTTGCTGTACGCGGGCCTCTCACTGTTGTGGCCTCTCCCGCTGCAGAGCACAGGCTCCAGACGTGCAGGCCCAGCGGCCATGGCTCACAGGCCCAGCCGCTCTGTGGCATGTGGGATCTTCCCGGACCGGAGCACGAACCCATGTCCCCTGCATCGGCAGGCGGACTCTCAACCACTGCGCCACCAGGGAAGCCCCATATCTTGCCTGTTTTTAATTGAGAAGAATAAATTCTAATTATACTTAACAAAGTCAATGGTTTCAGAAAACTTTAGTCTCTCTAACTTATATCCCATTCGGAAGCATTCAGCATTGTCCTAATGAAAGCTTTCCAACACAACAGTTCATCCTTTCCACTCCTGGGAATGAGCAGCCAGAGAGATCACTTCAATGGCAAAGATAAAAGATGAGATAGCAAGTTACTTTGCCATGGCAACAACTTTTAAAATCCTAAACAGGTCACTTTCTCCTATTTAAATACAAATGCAGTCAAAAGCAGCTGCTACTATGACTGACAAGTTCTCAATCAAAATCTATCACCATGAGGGTTTCCAACTTAGAATGTATAACAAGTATTCATTACTGAACAGAAACAGAAGCTTAAAATATATCTTTCCGAACTATGTTTCAACTACAGATATTTAAATTGCAGCATTAGAGTTTAATTTTAATCATGTGTTGAATAAAAGTGTATTTTGGTTTTATTCTAGTGAATTAGGACAACACAAAAAATTTGCCATCACATTTTAATTTGGGGTTTGTAAAGCTGGATCTCATGGGAGCTATTTAAATCCTCCAAAGTATTTGATCAAAATGTATAGCCTGTAGAAACAGTTAGTGAAGGATGGGATTTTCATTTATTAGCCCTTTTGTATCACATCCTAAAATAGTCAGGTTCCAGGGCTTCCCTGGTGGCGCAGTGGTTAAGAATCTGCCTGCCAATGCAGGGGACACAGGTTCGAGCCCTGGTCCGGGAGGATCCCACATGCCACGGAGCAACTAAGCCCGTGAGCCACAACTACTGAGCCCATGTGCCACAACTACTGAAGCCTAGAGCCTAGAAGCACGTCTAGAGCCCTAGAGCCCGCACACCAAAAGAAGCCACCGCAACGAGAAGCCCGTGCACCGCAACAAAGAGTAGCCCCTGCTCACTGCAACTAGAGAAAGCCCGCACGCAGCAAGGAAGACCCAACGCAGCCATACATATACATACATACATAATAAAAAATAGGGCTTCCCTGGTGGTGCAGTGGTTGAGAGTCCGCCTGCCGATGCAGGGGAGACGGGTTCGTGTCCCGGTCCGGGAAGATCCCACATGCCGCGGAGCGGCGGGGCCCGTGAGCCATGGCCACTGAGCCTGCACATCCGGAGCCTGTGCTCCGCAACGGGAGAGGCCACAACGGTGATAGGCCCACGTACCACAAAAAAATAAAATAAAAAATAAATAATGTGTCCAGCTCAATGGCTTTTAAAAAAATAAATAAAAAATAAATAAAATAAAATGAAGTTTGACTTACAATATTATATTAGTTTCAGGGGTACAACACAGTGATTCAGTATTTTTATACATTACAAAATGATCACCAAGATAAGTCTAGTTACCTCTGTCACCATACAAAGTTATTACAATACTGATTATATTCCCTTTGCTGTACATTACATGTCCATAACTAAACACTTAATTAAAAGATTTTATATGTCAGTCTTATCAATGAACAAGTTTAATAATCATTACAGTTAAAAATCAAAAGCCAACTAAACAAAGAACAATTTATCAAATTGTGCTTATAAATTTATAAAATTAGCTCCTCTACTTCACATGATCATAATTCTAAATTTTGGTAATACCTATAAAAGTAATGTATCTGTTTACGATATGTTTTAAAATATAACCTTATTATAAAAGTCTAGTCTTTAGAAAAAACACCATTAAATCATCCCAACCTTGGAATTGAGAAGAATATGAAATTAGCTGAGAAGGAATGACTTGCAGCTGCAATCTTCCCTCAACCTACAATCTTTGTACACACACACAGTTGTTTATAAAGCTACTACAGCAAGTCAGAATTAGAGAAATGGGCTCCATTAGACAAATTAAGATGTTTGCTTCAGAAAGAAAATGCACAGAAGGAAAATTCATTCTTAAGAGAAATCCTAAGTAAGGTTTCAGAAGAAACCGAGATACTTATATCTGGGTATAGAATTAAGAAATAGAATTTTAAACCTGACAGATAAATGTAACTCTGTTTATGAACAGGCTTTTAAGAGAAAAACCTCATAGATAGATCAAAATAAAATTGTTGTGAGTCAAGTAAGAAAAGTCCCTCTTCATACTTGTGATTTTGGAGCACAAAATGTGAAATCAAACTGCCTTTACGTCCTGGTTGACCTTGTTATCAGCTGTATAATCTAGAAGAAAATTATTTCACTTCTCTATACCTCAGTTTCCTCCTCTATAAACACTTCTTAGGTTTGTTGTAAATATCAATGTAATAACACATGCAAAAGGCTTAGAACTGTGTTTGGCACATGGTCTTCAATACAGGCTAGTGATTTTTTTTTTAATTGGTAGATAAAGTAAGGGGAATTTTTTTACATTATTTAAAGACACTGCTGTGGCATTTTTCTAAGGACCAATCAGTTGTCCCCACATAAAGCTCAAACCTGGATTAACAATAACCACATCAACTTAACAAGATAATTCTCATGAGAGGTAGTTCTAAGAATCTCCTTTTAATGCTTACTCCCAACCCTAATTTTTCAAATAAGATTGATGAACTAATACTACTTCTAGGAATCGGAGAGGTTTATAAAAATTTATGAAGATGAAGCAAAGGCTATAAAGAAAGATAAAGAAGAACACTATATAATGATAAAAGGATCAATACAAGAAGAGGATTTTACACTCATCAACATATATGCACCTAATACAGGAGCACCAAATACATAAAGCAAATACTAATAGACATGAAGGGAGAAATCAATAGGAATATAATAAGAGTAGGAGACTTTAACACCCCACTCACATCAATGGACAGATCTTCCAGACAGAGAATCAGTAAGGCAACAGAGGTTCTAAATGATACAATAGCAGTTACACTTAATTGATATTTCAGGATACTACATCGGAAAAAAAACAGAATATACATTCTTTTCAAGTGCACACGGAACATTCTCTAGGATTGACCGCATCCTAGGGCACAAAACTAACCTCAACAAATTTAAAAGTACAGAAATTATTTCAAGCATCTTCTCTGACCAGAATGGCATGAAACCAGAAAATAAGAACAGGAAAAGAAATGAGAAAAAAATGATGACATGGAAACAAAATAACATGCTACTGAAAGACCAATGGGTCAACAAGGAAATCAAAAAAGAAATTAAAAAACACCTTGAAACAAACAGCAATGAAAACACAACCATACAAAATCTATGGGACACAGCAAAAGCAGTTCTTAGAAGGAAGTTCATAGCAATACATGCCTTCAACAAAGAACAAGAAAAATCTCAACTAAACAACCTAACCTACCACCTATAAGAATTAGAAAAAGAAGAACAAACAAAACCTAAAGTCAGCAGAAGGAAGAAAATAATAAAGACCAGAAGGAAATAAATAAAATAGAGATTAAAAAACAATAAAAAATCAACAAAACCAAGAGGTAAAACAGGCAAAACATTCTCTGACATAAATCATACCAATGTCTTCTTAGGTCAATATCCCAAGGCAATAGAAATAAACACAAAAATAAACAAATGGGACCTAATTTTTGCACAGCAAAGGAAACCATAAAAAAATTTAAAATAAATAAATAAATGACAGCCTACAAAATGGGAGAAAATATTTGCAAATGATGCAACAAGAGTTTAATCTCCAAAATATATAAACAGCTCATACAACACAACAAAAACCAAACAACCTAACTGAAAAATGGGCAGAAGACCTTAATAGACATTTCTGTAAAGAAGACATACAGATCGCCAGTAGGCATATGAAAAGATGCTCAACACTGCTAATTATTAGAGAAATGCAAATCAAAACTACAATAAGGTACCACCTCACACCAGTCAGAATGGCCATCATTAAAAAGTCTACAAATAACAAATGCTGGAGAGAATGTGGAGAAAAGGGAACTCTCCTACACTGTTGGTGGGAATGTAAGTTGGTATAGCCACTATAGAAAACAGTATGGAGGTTCCATAGAAAACTGAAACTAGAATTACCATATGATCCAGCAATCCCACTCCTGGGAATATACCCAGACAAAACTATAATTCAAAAAAGATACATGCACCCCTGTGTTCATAGCAGCACTGTTCACAATAGCCAAAACATGGAAACAACCTAAATGTCCACTGACAAATGAATGGATAAAGAAGATGTGGTATATATGTACAATGGAATACTACTCAGCCATAAAAAGAACAAAATAATGTCATTTGCAGCAACATGGATGCAACCAGAGATTATCATACTAAGTGAAGTAAGTCAGAAAGAGAAAGACAAATACTACATGATATCACTTATATGTGGAATAAAATATGACACAAAATGAACTTATCTACAAAACAGAAATAGACTCATAAAGAACAGACTTGTGGTTGCCACGGGGGAGATGGGGAGAGAGAGGGATGGTCTGGGAGTTTCAGGTGGGTAGATGCAAACTATTGCATTTAGAATGGATAAACAACAAGGTCCTAATGTATAGCGTGGGAAACTATATTCAATATCCTGTGATAAACCATAATGGAAAAGAATATTTAAAAAAGAATGTATAAGAATGTATACATGTGTATAACAGAGTCACTTTGCTGTACAGCAGAGATTGGTACACAACACTGTAAATCAATTATACTTCAATAAATAAATAAATAATTTATGAAAATTGTTTTATCATAGCATTATTTATAATTTTTAAAAACTGGAAATAAAAAAACTAATAATAAGGACTGGTTAAAACTGTAATCAAAACTAATAATTATCACCATCACTACCACCACAATCACCATGGGTAATAATTTTCAAATGCTTACTAAGTTCTAGGCACTGTTCTAATTGCTTCACATATTTCAATTCATTTAATCCACAACTCTATAATGGAGATAGGTTTATTTTCTCCATTTTAGAGATGAAGTGATAAAATATCTTACCCTAAATCAAATGGCTAGAAAGGGAAGGAACCAAGATTTAAGCCCATGTGGCTCCAGGACCAAAGCTCTTAACCATTAGGCTATGCAACTAACACTGCAAAAAAATTAGGTTCTATTTGGATTGGATTGGACTATATAGTCAATATTTTGGAGAGCTTGTACTTTGTTTTTAATCTTTGCCTGCAACATCTATTCCAAATGTTCACTCAAAACAAAGAGAGGTAATATACAGAGGTCTTACATAGAACTTTGATATGGCCAGCAAAGGCTATAACAATCTTTAAGTCAATAGCTCTTAATCTTGGCTGAATAGTAAAAATCATCTGGAAAGCTTTTAAAAATACCAATGCCCAAGTCCCAACCCCAGAATTCTAGTTTAAAAGCCATCCTTATCCTAGTCCAATTAAATGAGAATATCTGAGAATGGGGCTTAGGCATATTTTTTTTTTCCAATTTCTTAGGTTATCCTAGGCGGAAATAGGGTTGAGAATCACAGCTTTAAATAGTGAGGGTCTGGTGGAGGAAATAATTTATGTGAGTTTTCAGCATTTCCTGCCAGCAACTATGAGAAATGAGAAATAGACATTCCTACCTAAGGATAAACATACGTCAAGAAATCATATATTTGGAACAAACTCAGTTATGTGAAATTGGTACAAAGAAGAATTTGATAATATCTTTATTCAATTTGTTTTGGAAAAAAACCAGTTTTCTAAACTACTCAGCTAAAAGTTAATAATGACTTTGTATTCATGCCTCTATGAAATCAAGATATTAAAATCAGTTTACACTTATTTTTAACAGGGTTGAAATTAAATTTCCAAATATATGATTTCTTAACATCTTAAATCTTAACGTGTAGCAGCATGAAGTTCGTTTTTTTTGTTTTAAGCAAACGAAAGACATTTAAACAGCCCACAGAGAGACTGGTTCAAGATGGCGGAGTGGAAGGACATGCGCTCACTCCCTCTCATGAGACCACTGGATTCACAACTAACTGCTGAACAATCATCGACAGGAAGGCACTGGAACTCACCAAAAAAGATACCCCACATCCAAAGACAAAGGAGAAGCCGCAATGAGATGGTAGGAGGGGCCCAGTCACAATAAAATCAAATCCCATAACCACTGGGTGGGTGGGTGACTCACAAACTGGAAAACACTTATACCACTGGAGTGAAGGTTCTGAGCCCCACGTCAGGCTTCCCAACCTGGGGGTCCGGAAACAGGAGGAGGAATTCCCAGAGAATCAGATTTTGAAGGCTAGTGGGATTTCATTGCACAACCTAGACAGGGCTGGGGAAAACAGAGACTCTACTCTTGGAGGGCACACACAAAGTAGTGTGCACATCAGGACCTAGGGGGAAGGAGCAGTGACGCCAGAGGAGACTGAAGCAGACCTACCGGCTAGTGTTGGAGGGTCTCCTGCAGAGGCGGGGGGTGGCTGTGGCTTACTGCAGGGACAAGGACACTGGCATCAGAAGTTCTGGGAAGTACTCCTTGGCATGAGCCATCCCAGAGTCCGCCATTAGCCCACCAAAGAGCCTGTAGCCTCCAGTGCTGGGTCACCTCAGGCCAAACAACCAAATACTAAATAACCAAGAGATCACTGAAGAATTCAAAGAGGAAATCAAAAAATACCTAGAGACAAATGACAATGAAAACACGACGATCTAAAACCTATGGGATGCAGCAGAAGCAGTTCTGAGAGGGAAGTTTATAGCAATACAATATTACCTCAATAAACAGGAAAAAACTTAAACAATCTAACCTTACACCTAAAGAAACTAGAGAAAGAAGAACAAACAAAACCCAAAGATAGTAGAAGGAAAAAAATCATAAAGATCAGAGCAAAATAAATGAAATAGAAACAAAGAAAACAATAGCAAATATCAATAAACTAAAAGCTGGTTCTTTGAGAAGACAGACAAAATTGATAAACCTTTAGGCAGACTCATCAAGAAACAGAGGGAAAGGGCCCAAATCAATAAAATTATAAATGAAAAAGGAGAAGTTACCACAGACACTGCAAAAATACAAAGCATCATAAGAGACTACTACAAGCAACTCTATGCCAATAAAATGGACAAGCTGGAAGAAATGGACAAATTCTTAGAGAGGTATAACCTTCTAAGACTGAACCAGGAAGAAATAGAAAATATGAACAGACCAATCACAAGTAATGAAATTGAAACTGTGATTAAAAATCTTCCAACAAACAGAAGTCCAGGACTTCACAGGTGAATTCTAACAAACATTTAGAGAAGAGCTAACACCCATCCTTCTCAAACTCTTCCAAAAAACTGCAGAGGAAGGAACACTCCCAAACTCATTCTACGAGGCCACCATCACCCTAATACCAAAACCAGACAAAAACTACTACAAAAAAACTACAGACCAATATTACTGATGAATATAGATGCAAAAATCCTCAACAAAATACTAGCAAACAGAATCCAACAACTCATTAAAAGGTTCATACACTATGATCAAGTGGGATTTGTCCCAGGGATGCAAGGATTCTTCAATATACGTAAATCAATCAAAGTGATACACCATATTAACAAACTGAAGAATAGAAGCCATATGATCATCTCAACAGATGTAGAAAAAGCTTTTGACAAAATTCAACAACCATTTATGATAAAAAAAAAAAAAACTCTCCAGAAAGTGGGCATAGAGGGAACTTATCTCAACATAATAAAGGCCACATATGACAAACTCACAGCAAACATCATTCT
The DNA here is from genome assembly GCF_964374135.1 of Grampus griseus. Taxonomy (NCBI): domain Eukaryota; kingdom Metazoa; phylum Chordata; class Mammalia; order Artiodactyla; family Delphinidae; genus Grampus; species Grampus griseus. The sequence continues at coordinate 107,229,481 of NC_139017.1, forward strand.
CAATGGTGAAAAACTGAAACCATTTCCTCTAAGATCAGGGACAAGACAAAGATGTCCACACTTGCCACTATTATTCAATATCGTTTTGGAAGTTCTAGCCATGGCAATCAGAGAAGAAAAAGAAATAAAAAGAATACAAATTGGAAAAGAAGAAATAAAACTGTCATTGTTTGAAGATGACATGATACTATATATAGAAAATCACAAAGATGCCACCAGAAAACTACTAGAGCTAATCAATGAATTTGGTAAAGTAGCAGGATACAGAATTAATGCACAGAAATCTCTTGCATTCCTATACACTAACAACAAAATATCAGAAAGGGAAATTAAGGAAACAATCCCATTCACCATTGCAACAAATAGAATAAAACACCTAGGAATAAACCTACCAAAGGAAGTAAAAGAACTGTACTCAGAGAACTATAAGACCCTGATGAAAGAAATCAAAGATGACACAGATGGAGAGATATACCATGTTCCTGGATTGGAAGATTCAATACAGTGAATAGTATATGACTATACTACCCAAAGCAATCTACAGATTCAATGCAATCCCTATCAAATTACCAATGGCATTTTTTACAGAACTAGAACGAAAAATCTTAAAATTTGTATGGAGACACAAAAGACCCCAAATAGCCAAAGCAGTCTTGAGGGAAAAAAACGGAGCTGGAGGAATCAGACTCCCTGACTTCAGACTATACTACAAAGCTACAGTAATCAAGACAGTATGGTACTGGCATAAAAACAGAAATATAGATCAATGGAACAGGTGAGAAAGCCCAGAGATAAACCCACACACCAATGGTCAACTAAACTATGACACAGGAGGCAAGGATATAGAATGGAGAAAAGACAGTCTCTTCAATAAGTGGTGCTGGGAAAACTGGACAGCTACATGTAAAAGAATGAAATCAGAACACTCCCTAACACCATACACAAAAATAAACTCTAAATGGATTAAAAACCTAAATGTGAGAGCAGACACTATAAAACTCTTAGAGGAAAACACTCTTTGACATAAATCGCAGCAAGATCTTTTTTGACCCATCTCCTAGAGTAATGAAAATAAAAACAAAAATAAACTAATGGGACCTAATGAAACTTAAAAGCTTTTGCATAGCAAAGGAAACCATAAACAAGACGAAAAGACATCCCTCAGAACAGGAGAAAATATTTGCAAACAAATCAACGGACAAAGGATTAATCTCCAAAATATATAAACAGCTCATACAGCTCAATATCAAAAAAACAAACAACCCAATCAAAAATGGGCAGAAGAACTAAATAGACATTTCTCCAAAGAAGACATACAGATGGCCAAGAGACAATGAAAAGATGCTCAACATCACTAATTATTAGAGAAATGCAAATCAAAACTACAGTGAGGTATCAGCTCACACCAGTTAGAATGGGAATCATCAGAAAATCTACAAACAACAAATGCTGAAGAGGGTGTGGAGAAAAGGGAACCCTCTGCACTGTTGGTGGGAATGTAAATTGATACAGCCACTATTGAGAACAGTATGGAGGTTCCTTAAAACACTAAAAATAGAATTATCATATGACCCAGCAATCCTACTACTGGGCATATACCCAGAGAAAACCATAATTCAAAAAGACACATACACCCCAATGTTCACTGCAGCACTATTAACAACACCCAGGTCATGGAAGCAACCTAAATGCCCAACGACAGATGAATGGATAAAGAAGATGTGGTATATATATACAATGGAATATTACTCAGCCATAAGAAGGAATGAAATTGGGTCATCTGTAGTGACATGGATGGACCCAGAGACTGTCATACAGAGTGAAGTAATTCAGAAAGAGAAAAACAAATATCTTATATTAACGCATATATGTGGAACCTAGAAAAATGGTACAGATGAACCAGTTTGCAAGGCAGAAATAGAGACACAGATGTAGAGAACAAACGTATGGTCACCAAGGGGGGAAAGTGGGGGGCGGGAGGAATGATCTTAGGAGATTGGGATTGACATGTATATACCAATATGTATAAAATAGATAACTAATAAGAACCTGATGTATAAAAAATAAATAAAATTCAAAAAAAAAAAAAAACAGCCCACAGAAATAGAGGAGGTTAGAGAAACCACATATGTTTCAAAGACTAAAGAAATAGGTAATCTGAAGATGACCTAAACCAAAACCATATAAATACCTAGTGTTTTTGCCAGGACTTCAAGAACTCTGCTACCAAATGCATATATTTGCTTTGGATACCATGCAAAGCCTACATCTGAATAAATGAATCCCACAGCAAAAGAAATACGTGAAATGGCCATGTATTTATGAACTAGTTAATATGCGACTTAAAAAAAACTAAAACTCCTAAAACTCATTCGAGGACTAAGTTAAGAACTATGATTATGTTAATAAACTTATCAAATGTCACAAGTGTTCGCTGTTTTAGTATTGTATTTTCAAGAACCCTAATGGTTTTTTAAAAAAATCAAGAGAATCAGTTAAATTCTCAGTAATACGCTTTAACTAATAAGCCAATATAATTTACTTTAACCTTCCTTCCGAAAGAAAAACAGAGGCTCTTGTTCAAATAACTCCCTTTTACACTAGAGTTCTAATCCTAAAACCCTAAAAATGAAATACATTCTATTAATTTAAAAAATAATCCAAATTTAAGTTTAGTAAGAGAGATTTGTACCATGGGTTAAAATGTAAAAACAAAAGAGATATCAAAAGTATTCTTAACAAAATAATTACCAGACAAGACATAATATGATGCTAATTACAAATGGTATTTAACAACACATTTTATTAAAGTCATTATAAATATATATTTCCCATCAAGTTCCCCCACTTTTCTTTTTTTGGGCCACGTTGTGTGGCATGCAGGATCCTAGTTCGCTGACCAGGGATTGAACCCATGCTCCCTGCAGTGGAAGCACAGAATCTTAACCACTGAACTGCCGAGGAAGTCCCTCCCATCAGGTTTCTAACCCAACTATACTATTATAAGAAATAATTATACTTATACTATTTCTTATACTATTATAAGAAATAATAGTATAAAGGATCCCTCCATACTCATTAGTATGAGTATCTTCCAATGGCCAAATCCCCGCAGAAGTCTATGGGCTAAGCCCCTGAGACAGAAAGAAGGAAGTGAAAATTGAGAGATGAAGCTAAAAGCAAATAGGAAAATGATAAAACAGAGTATACCCAAAAATCTCTTCTGGTATTAGTAGATATTATACAGACCCTATATTTTATAATGTCTTATCCACATCATATCCTTGTCTAAATCATGCCTTTCCAGAAGAGGGTGGAAATAGTTTTGTATTCCTCAATTTAAATGTTTTAATCCATTATGATACATAAAAACATAAGGACTATATCTAAGTAGTTCAAGCCATACAGGATTCCAAGGGTCATCTAACCCAGTGGTTAGATTTTAATCACTAGCTGGAGATTTTAATCACCTAGAGAGTTAAAAACAAAAATGAAAAACACTAATACCCAACCCCACTAAACCCCACACCAGACCAATTAAATCACAATCTCCAAAAGTGGAGCCCAGGCACTGGTAGTTTTTTCTAAAAACTTCCTTAAATGATTCTAATGTGCAGCTAATCTTGAGAACCACTAGTCTATCCGAGATATTGCTAGAATTCTAAGGATTAAAAACTAAAATATGCTCAATGACACACTAAAGGCACAGCCATAAGAGGGCAGCAAGGAGCTATTCTGGAAAGCCACATACAGAAAAACAAGGAGCCTTCCTCAGGGAAAGACCCCACAGAGATTCACGTGTTCTGGGAGAAATGCCATGCCTCAAGTGGGAACTAATGAACGGTAAGGAACCAAGCAGAGATAAGCCAGCAAACAGAGTGATTTGAAGGAACAAGAGAAAGCCTGAAAATGTTAAAGAAGCACCTGGCACAAAAAAGACCACTCAATGAATGAAGAGGCTGAGGTTAGAGTCACTGGCAAGCAGAAGGAAATTCTCCAAAATACGAAGGCAGAAGTTAGAACAGTTTCTTGAAGCCTCCTTCTTCAACAATAACAATCCCAGTTAAACTGAAAAATAGTGTGAATCTTGAGAGGTGGTTTTGGCATTCACAAAAATATAATAGCTTTAGCATAAAACGAGTAACTTAAAAACAACTGTGGACAGCATAATATAAAAAAACCAATATGAGATGTCAGAGTGATCCACAATAAAAATATATTCTCATTTTAAAATTGAAACCACAAAACTTACGACCTTTAGCAATGGGTATATGACTTCATAATCCCCTTCTACGGGATGCTTGGAAATAAACAACTAGCTGTTCTAATTTACGCACTAATCTACAGCTATTTAAAACCCTAATACATTTTGGCAAAGAGCCAAAAAAAGACCCCTCCACCACCACCACCACCCCCCCCCCAACACCACCACCACCATTTCTCTTTTAAACATTAATCCCTCTTTTCATTTGCCATTAGGAAACTCAGGGCTTTTAAGGGTTTTTGTTTGTTTGTTTGTTTTTGCGGTACGCGGGCCTCTCATCGTTGGGGCCTCTCCCGTTGCGGAGTACACAGGCTCCGGACGCGCAGGCTCAGCGGCCATGGCTCACGGGCCCAGCCGCTCCGCGGCATGTGGGATCTTCCCGGACCTGGGCACGAACCCGTGTCCCCTGCATCAGCAGGCGGACTCTCAACCACTGCACCACCAGGGAAGCCCATGGCATACATTTTTGAGGATTCATATCATCCTTACAACTACTTATCTTCCTTATGCTCATTTTCCAGTTATCCAGATTTCCTTAGCTATTTACATTATCTTATTGTATCACTGAAAAATGCATAAAATTCTTTTTGAAATTAGACTGAGATTAAGGGAATCAATTAAAATATGACCCAGACTCATCTAACCTTTAAAAGTTCATTTAGTACTTTATAAACACTACCAGAAATACTGCAAATACATGATGTTCCAAAGGGGTCTAGTGTGAATGTACCAGTAATAAATCCATCGACTACTAAAAAAAAGCAGCTCTAAGCACCCAGGAGAGTTTATCATTCTTTATATATTAAGATAATATATCTACTACTAGTAATATCTCTACTACTAACCACATAATAAAAACAATAAACTGGGGTTCAAGATTGTGGCATGCAAAGAGCCTGAACTTACTTCCTCCCACAGACACAACAAATATACAGTTGTATATGGATCAATGCTCTCGGAGAAGAACCTGAGAACCAGCTGAGCACCTGTGCCACAACAAAGGGTAAAAAAGACCACATCGAGATGGGTAGGGGAGGCAGAGAAACACTCTTGCCAAAACCCTCACACCTGTGGCTGCACACAACATGGATCTCATCAGACAGGCACTCCCCCTGGAGGCATGAAAGGTTGGTGCGCCACATCAGGCACCCCAGCCCCTGGATCTACACCATATCGACAAACTCCCAAAATGTCTCAGAAATGGCTCAGAAAACCAGATGCTGACATCCAAGGGTCCCAAAGTACAATAGGAAACTGAGACTCCCCGCTTAAAAGGCTCTCATGCCCTGAAACCCAGTGAAATAACAGCAGTTTTTAAAAGTGCCAAGACTAAATGTGAAGGAGAGTCATTTTCAAAACTAAAAACTTCAGCTGGAGGGGTGGGGGATGATGGAAATGCTCCCTGGAGTGATGTGGCACTATCTCACCACATCGTTGAAACTGGAGAGCACCAGCGGCCGCAGCACTCCCCACCTCCCCAAGTGAGGAAAGAGAGGATCCAAATAAATAAAATCAGAAGTGAAAGAGAAGTTACAACTGATCACAGAAATACAAAGACTCATAAGAGACTACTTATTCACAACTATATGCCAGTGAATTGGACAACCTAAAACAAATGGATAAATGCCTAGAAACAGACAATCTTCCAAGACTGAATCATGAAAAATATAAAATCTGAGTAAACCAATTACTAGTAATGATATTGAATCAGTAATTTAAAAACTCCCAACAAAAAAGTTCAGGACTAGACAGTTCCACAGGTGAACTCTACCAAACATTTAAAGAGTTAATATGTATCCTTTAAAAATTATTCCCAAAAAACTGAAGAGGAAGGAACACATCCAAACTCATTTTTGAAGGCCAGTATTACCCTAATATCAAAACCAGAAAAAGACACAATGAAAAAAGGAAATTACAGGCCAGTATCACTGATAAAAATAGAAGCAAAAATCCTCTACATTAGCAAACCAAATTCAACAATACAGTAAAAGAATCATATACCATGATCAAGTGGGATTTATTCCAGGGATGCAAGGATGGCTCAACGTCCTCAAGTCAATCAATGTGATACACCACATTAACAAAACAAGGGAAAAAATTCATATTATCATCTCGATAGGTGCAAAAAAAAAATCTTTTGACAAAATTCAACATCCATTCATGATAAAAATTCTCAACAAAGTAGGTATGGAGGAAACATACCTCATAATAAAACATAAAACATAATAAAAGCCATATATGACAAACTCACAGCTAACTTCATACTCAATGTTGAAAAGGTGAAAGCATTTCCTCTAAGACTGAGAACAAGAGAAGGAAGGATGGCCACTCCTGCCACTTCTATTCAACATAGAACTGGTAGTTTAGCCATAGCAATTAAGCAAGAAGAAGAAATAAAAGGCATCCAAATTGGAAATGAAGAGGTAAAACTGTCTCTATTTACAGATGACATAATACAATATATTGATATAAAGAAAACCCTAAAAACTCCAACAAAAAACTATTAAATTAATAAATGAATTCAGTAAAGCTTCAGGATACAAAGTTAATATACAGAAATCAGTTGCATTTCTACACACTAATAACAAGTTATCACAAAGAGAAATTAAGAAAAGAATCACATGTACAACTGCATCAAAAAGAATAAAATACCTAGGAATGAATTTAACTAAGGAGGTGAAAGACCTGTACTCAGAAAACTATAAGACACTGATGAAGGAAACTGAAAGTTACACAAATAAATAGAATGATATACCAGGCTCATGACTGGAAGAATTAATATTGTTAAAATGCCCATTCTACCCAAAGCAAACTACAGATTCAATGAAATCCCTATCAAAATAGCAATGGCATTTTTCACAGAACTAGAATGAAGAATCTTAAAATTTGTATGGAACCACAAAAGATCCTGAACAGCCAAAGTGATCTTGAGAAACAAAAACTGGAAGTATCATACTCTCTGATTTCAAACTATACTAACCAAAACATCATAGTACTGGCACAAAAAAGACACAAAGATCAGTGGAATGTAACAGAGAGACCAGAAATAAATCAACACATATACAAACAATTAATCTATGACAAAGAAGGCCAGAATATACAATGGGGAAAAGACAACCTCTTCAACAGATGGTGTTGAGAAAACTGGGCAGATACATGCAAAAAAATAAAACTGGACCACTATCTTACACCATATACAAAAATAAAGTAAAAATGCATTAAAGACTTGAATGCAAGACCTGAAACCACAATACTTCTAGATGAAAACATAGGCGTTAAGTTCTTTGACATCTATCTTAATGATATAGTTTTGGACTATCTCTTCAGGCAAGGGAAACAAAAGCAAAAATAAACAAATTGGACTACATTAAACTAAAAAGATTTCTTTGCACACCAAAGGAAATAATCAACAAAACAAAAAGGCAACTTACTGAATACAAGAGAAAATTTGCAAATCAGATATCAAATAAGGGGTTAATATCCAAAATATATATAGATCTAATACAAGTTAATATCCAAAAAACAATCTGATTAAAAAATAAGCAGAAAACCTGAAAAGACATTTGTCCAAAGACAACACACAGATGGCCAACAGGAACATGAAAAAAATGCTCAACATCACTAATTACCATGGAAATGTAAATCAAACCCACAATAAGAGAGGACTTCACATCTGTCAGAATGGCTATCATCAAAAAGACAACAAATAACAGGTGTACGCAAGGATGTGGAGAAAAGGGAACCCTGTGCACTGTTGATGGAATCAAAGATCGGTAGCCACTATGGAAAACAACATGGAAGTTCCTCAAAAACTTAAAAATAGAACTACCATACGATCAGCAATCCCACTTCTAAGTATTTATCTGAAGAAAACAAAAACACTAACTCAAAAAGATATATGCACCCCTACGTTCACTGCAGCAATTATTATTATTATTATTACCCATTATTATTATTATTTACAATAGCCAAGATATGAAGACAATCTAAGTGTCCATTGATAAATGGGTAAAGAAAATGTGGTATATATACAATGAAATATTCAGCCATAAAAATAAAAGAATGAAACCCTGCCATCTGCGACAACATGGATGGACCTAGAGGGTATTACACTAACTGAAATAAGTGAAATAAGTCAGACAAAGACAATTAGTGAATGATTTCACTTACATGTGTAATCTAAAAAACAAAACAAACAAAACCAAACTGAAACAGACTCATAGAGACAGAAAAACTGCTGGTTACCAGAGCAGAGAGAGGTGAGGAAGGGGTGAAATAGATGAAGGGGATTAAGAAGTATAAAGCTGCAGTTATAAAACAAATAAATTAGTGAAATACGGTGTACACCATAAGGAATACAGTCAATAATATTGTAATAACTTTGTATTGTGACAGGTGGGAACTAGATTTATCATGGTGACCATTTTGAAAGGTATATAAATATCAAATCACTATGAGGTACACCTGAAACTAATATGATATTGTATGTCATTTATACTTCAATAAAAAAGGTAAAAGAAATTGAACTCAATATATACCTTTAACACTCACACTGGCACTGAACAAATGGTCACTTTTTCATTATTAAAAAAAATACAAAGAATTATTGAAGAGTATTTTAAAAGATATTTTAGCTTTAGGATTTAATTAACACAATTTTTCTGATGTTCTGACAGAAAAAAAAATATAGAAGGGTATTCAAAGTTTCTCAGAACTTATTATTTTAAGCTAAAAATTTAGCCTCTACACAACCCTGTAAAGCAACTATACTCCAATAAAAATTAATAAAAAAAGAAACTTAGTCTCTACTCTTTAGTTTGTTCAAAAATAAATACAACAAAATCACCTTTTTCTACACCACCTCATTCTTCTACAGGTTGTGGAGTAGAGGAGAACCACAACCTTGGAAGAGAAGAAATCATTATCACAGATTTTCATTTGTAATTCACTTAAAATCACAAATGCCTAGCTGACTAAAGTATCCAGGTGAGCTTAATATCAATCACCTGTGTGTAAATTTCATATTTTATAACTGTATCAACTCAATCTCTACTACCTTAAAATTACTCCATGGGGAGCCTCAACTCTTCACAATAAAATGCCAAAGGTTTAATTATGTTTAAATTTCTTGGAAGTAAATTTCATTCTTAATTCATCTTTGCATCTCTTAATATTTATAATGCCATTGGTGATACAGCACACATGATCCAGCAAGATCTTTTTCCTTCCCTTACTTTTTCATTGTAATATATACCTTACATACATTATAGTGCATAAAACTAAACGTTCCAAATGTTTATGTGAGAATTATAAACTTAATAAAATATATGTATTAAATATAATATTATCTGGGTGGAAACCCAGATGTTCCTCAATGAATAAATGGATGAACAAATTGTGGTATATGTATGTAATGGAATATTACTCAGCTATAAAAAGGAACGAAGTGTGGATAAATGTCACAACTTGGATGAATCTCAAAACATGATATGTGAAAGAAGTCAGACAGAAAAGGTCACATACTGTGTGATTCCTTTTATATGATATATTCAGAATGGGCATATCCACAGAGACAAAAATCAGATCACCTAATGGATATGAGTGTCTTTATGGGATGATAAAAAAAAAATTTGAAACTAGAGAGAGCTGTTGGTTGCACAACATTATGAATACACTAAATACCATTGAATTGTATACTTTAAAATGGTTAACTGTATGCTATGTGAATTTCACTTCAATAAAAAATACATATTTCAAGAAAAACTATATGTGTAATGTAGAGTTATAAAATGAACACCTGTATAACCCATCACCAAAGTGGGAAATAGAACTCTTCAGTACTGAAGAATCCTCAAGTGTTCTTCCTTAAACCTCCTTTCACTAGAGATAAAAAGTATCCTGATTTTTAATAATCATTTCCTAGCTCTTCTTTATAGTTTTACCATCTACATACCCACCCTTAAACAAAACAGTACAATTTCATCATATTTTATGAATCCTTTTCCCTTGCTTTCTTACAATCAACATTATATTTTTAAGATTCATTTACATTGCTGGATTTACACCATAGTTCATTGTATTGCTTGTATAGTCTAGGGAGATTATTTTTAATTAATAGATTTTATACATATAAAATTCCTCCACATCTTCTCATGGCTTGATAGTTGATTTCTTTTTTTACTGTATAATGGAATATTATACAATACTGCATTGTGTAGCTGCACCAGTTTGTTTTTCCATTCACCTACTGAAGGACATCTTGGTTGCTTCTAAGTTTTGACTATTATGAATAAAGTTGCTACAAACATTCATGTGCAGGTTTTTGTGTAGACATAAGTTTTCAACACATTTGAGTAAATATCAAAGAGTGTGATTACTGGATTATATGGTAAGAGTATGTGACTGTGTTTAATTTTGAAAGAAAGTGCCAAAGTGCCCTTCAAAATGGCTGTACCATATTGCATTCCCACCAGCGATAAATGAGAGTTCCTGTTGCTCCATACCGTCATCAGCATTTGGTGCTGTCAGTGTTCTGGATTTTCACAATTCTAATATGTGTAGAGTGGTAAATTTTTGTTTTAACTTGCAATTCCCTAATGACATATGATGTTGAGCATCTTTTCATATGCTTATTTGTCATCTGAATGCCTTCTTTGGTGAGATGTCCATTCAGATATTTGGTTCATTTTTAATTGGGTTGTTCATTTTCTTATTGTTGAGTTTTAAGGTTCTTTGTATATTTTGGGTACCAGTCCTTTATCATATATGTGTTTTGCAAAAATTTTCTTGTTTTTTCAATCGCTTAACAGTATCTTTCACAGACCATTAGTTTTTCATTTTAATTAAGTCCAATTTATCAATTTTTTCTTTCATAGATTATGCTTTTGGTGTTGTTTCTAAAAAGGCATCACCCAACCTATGGTAATCTAGATTTTCTCCTATATCATCTTCTGGGAGCTTTATAGTTTTTTGCTTAACATTTAGGTCAACATTGAGGTAATTTTTGTGAAAGATGTAAGACTTGTGGATAGATTTTTTTTTTTTTTTTTGCATGAGGATGTCCTGTTGTTCCAACACCATTTGTTGAAAAGGCTATCCTTTTCTCGTTGAAATGTCTCAGCTCCTTTCTCAAAGATCAACTGACTATATTTATGTGAGTCTGTTTCTGGGCTATTTTGTTTCATTGATCTACTTGTCTATTTTTTCACCATATACCACACTGTCTTGGTTTCTGTAGCTTTACAGTAAGTCTTGAAGTCCCACAGTGTCAGTCCTCCAACTTTGTTCATCTTTAATACTGTGTTCGCTATTTTGGGTCTTTTACCTGTCCACATAAACTTAGAATCAGTTTGTCAATATCCACAAAACAAACTTCATGGGATTTAGATTGGGATTACACTGAATCTAAAGATCAAGTTGGGAAGAAATGATATCTTAACCATACTGAGTCTTCCTATCCATGAACATGGAATATCTTTATTTAAATCTTGCATTTTCTTCATCAGAATTTTGTCATTTGGTATTTAAACCCAAGTATATTTAACTCTTGACATTTCTTCTATTTCCTCTAGATTTTATTACTATTAAAACAAGAGAAAATTTGGGGTTAAAAGTAAAAAGGGAAGTAAAGTTAATGAAAGAGCAGATACCTTGGCAATTCAGCCTCAGGAGAAAGGTGGGAGACAACATATCACAATACTGTTAACTCTACTCACTTTGAGAAGCATATCATAGTGGTTAAGAGTAAGATTGCCCAGGTTTAAATCTTGATTCCATCACTTGCTAGATATGTAACTGTGAGCCATTTATGCTATGGGAGCCATGTTTTCTTCTGTGTAAAATGGACTGATTAATTAATTACTTACCCATATAAGGTTTTTGTGGGGATTAAGTCATCAAATTAAATAATCTAATCCATGGAAAGAATTTAAATAAAAGTCAGGAATTTTTTTCTTTCACAGTTGTCTCTGATTTTTATGGTAACAAATTTTATTCAAAAAATTTACTCTAAATATTCACAAATTTGCTCATTACCTAAAAATTCACTTTGCACATACTGACAACTTGTAGTCCACAACTCCTGCTAATTTAGGTTAATATCCCCCCCCCCATAACATAACAAAATGTGGCAGATTTTTTCACAGCATTACTCATCTGTAATTTCAAATGACAATATCATAAATGATTTCAATGTTAAATATAATTCATTTTTACTGTCCAAAGATTCGGGGATGAGAAGAAAAGTTCTATTCTACAGTTTCTAAATACATTCTCTAATTCCTTAAATTCAACTAGCAAGGACCTGTGTGTAACTAACAAGAAAATGTTATTCAAAGCAGAAAGAGAAAAAATCATGCAGCAGTTTAAACCTCTCTAAATGCAGGATAATTTACAATGGAGATGATTACCACAGAGTAAGGTGGTATTTTTCCTGGTGGGAAAATCTTCTTAGTGGCACCCTGTAAAGACACCAGTCCTTTCCACCTAACGGATAGGTTTGTTTGTTTTTTTAATTATAACTCAAGATGGCAGAGCAAAAAGTCAGATCATAGAAACTGATTGGAAGTAAAGGCATCACAAGGAGATAATCTGAAGGGAGAAAAAAGTTCCTTTTACCATCAGTTCCTTTTCAGCAGGTTCACACTGCTCAAAACCAGATTTTTATGGGAGCATTACTGATATTTTTCTACAGCCATGATGGCCAACTGGGAATATTTGTTTGAAACTATCTTCCAGCTAAAAGTATCTAGGCCATCTATGTTTTAAAGAACTTTGAGGACTTGACTGATTCCTTTTCAACTTTAAATCAGACAAAGAATTGTTCCTTCAGAAGAATCCTGGCTTAACCTGCAGATTCTCTAATGGCCTACTTTCCTCTGAATGTGGGACAACTTTGGATTCAAAAGGAAAATGTTTTAATTCTGAATTTCCAGAAAAGGAAATTATCACTTGCATATTTATTTCTTAAAGCAATAAATCCACTCCTAGTTGATAACCCAAAATAACTGCACTCAAGCCCTTTCCTTGCCCAATTCTTATCAACAGAGATTTAAAGAAATTATATATATATACATATATAATATTATATAAACCTTTATACATATATATACCTTTATACATATACATACATACATACATATTTTATGTGAAAGAATATATATATATATATATAGAGAGAGAGAGAGAGAGAGAGAGAGAGAGGGAGAGAGAAAGAGAGAAAGAGAGAGAGAGAGAGAGAGAGAGAGATCAACCATTTCTTGATACACTCTAGGTTTTATTTTCAGATAAAGATTACTTATTTAGCTCCCCAACATTCACCCCCAATAAAAATTACACCTAAGTATCATGACATTAGCTTTCATCTAGGATGATGTAAGAAAAGAGCTTTGTGAAACCCACTACATCATTCAATACCCCCTTCATGAGACCCCATTCAAATGAATTTTCTTCAGAAATAGGCACTAGGTGGGCTTCCCTGGTGGCGCAGTGGTTAAGAGACTGCCTGCCAATGCAGGGGACATGGGTTCAGGCCCTGGCCTGGAAGGATCCTACATGCCGCAGAGCGGCTGGGCCTGTGTGCCACAACTACTGAGCCTGCACTCTGGAATCTGCAAGCCACAACTGCTGAGCCCACGTGCCTGGAGCCTATGCTCCACAGCAAAGGCCATGACAATGAGAAGCCGCACGCCACAGCGAGGAGTAGCCTCCACTTGCTGCAACTAGAGAGGGCCCGTGCACAGCAATGAAGATCCAACACAGCCAAAAATAAAAACAAATAAATAAATTTATTGGAAAAAAAAAGAAATATGCACTAGGAAAAGTTTTGCCACCCCCAAGGAACTTGTGCATTTTATTTTTGGCTTTAGACAGAAGGAAATTCTCAGAATCAAATTCCCAGCCCCAAATCATCAAGCTATACACTTAAGATTTATACATTTTACTGTAGGTAAATTATAACTCAAAAAATTTTTCCAGCTCAACTTTAGTAAATGATCAAGAATTCTAACATAACATGTGTTCTAACTGTTCCTGTAGTCTTGACTTTCTAATTTATATTTTTCCCTGATCCTAAAACTTTATTCCTTTTTTCATCTATTTTATTTTCCATTAAGATACTCACAAAGGAAGCCTGAAAACACCTTGCAACACACATGAGAAGAAAGCAGAACAAAACAGACGGGGTCTTTGACACTGGTAGCCAATCCTACCAGTGAATTATCATCAGTTTCCTAGAGAAGGGGAATAAAATTCGTACTGTTTGCTTAAAGTGTACAAGATATTTATAATTAATTTATAATATTAGTTGAATAATGTATAACTAAACAATTTGGTAAGCCCTGTGTAAAGAGAGAAAGCAAATGTGGCAAAATATTAATTTTATATTTATTAATAAATTTAATGTTAATATTAAATGAATAAATTAATCATTTATTCATGGAGACATTATTCTGAAATAAATGTCTTTTGATCTTAAAATCCCAATTCAAGAACCTTAACCAGATACTATTTGTTACAAATTATAACAAATATCTGAATCTAGGTGGTCACCAAAATGTTAAAAAGACGGAAACAGGCAACCCCTAATTGATTCTACCTGTAGTTACCTACCTGTTGAGACTCAGAGCATGTGTGTCACTGGAAAGCGCTGCTAAGTGAATTGACGTGCAAATACTTCTTATATGCAATGCAATTTGCCATAAAAGGAAAGAACAAATCTGAATAATCTACTGTGAATAAATTCTGGTGAAACAAACACTGAAACATATAAACTACATATAAACATATATGTTACATAAAAAGTAAGATGCTTTTATGTACATTGTTTCCTTGCCTGAAATGCCTGTCTTCCTACTAATCGGTTGAATCAACTTCATCAGAGATTCAGCTCAATACCACCTTCCCCTGAAGGACTATTGAGAAACCTCACAAAGCCATTCCATTGCTATCATAAAGCAGAAAAGATGGAGGGACATTTCCTGGAATTGTCTGCTAAGCATACAGAATAAGAAGCAACTTCTTTTACTCCAACTTTTTATTTTGAAAAAATTCAAACCTAAAAAGATGTAAGAAAGTACAACAAGCACCCTTACATCCTTTATCTAGATCATTCAGTCTCAGTGGGGGAAATATTGCCTCCAAAAGGGCAAAATTGGTTCATGGGTCAGGGGTGGTAGTGAAAAAAATCTTTGAACATTACAAAAAGGTTGAGAAATGTAGACTGACCAACTGTTAATATTTTGTCACATTTGCTTTCTCTCTTTATACATACACACTTTTTTTTTTGGTTGAACCATTTGAAAGTTACTTGCACCATTATGACATTTCACTCCTAAATATGTCAATACGTACTCCCCTAAGAGCACAGGTATTTTCTTCCATAATCACAATATAATTACCATATAACAATCTATTATTACTATTATTATTATTAATACCATTCATTCTCAAATTTCTCCAATCATTCCAATAATGTCCTATATGGCTTACCCTCCAATCCAAGATCCAATGAAGGATCCAGCACACAGTTAATTGCCATGTCTCTTTAGTCTCCTTTAATTTCCCTATTTACTTAGTCTTTCATATTACCAATATTTTTTCAAGAGTCTAAGCCAACTGTTCTGTAGAAGATCCCCTACTTGGAGTCATCTGATTGTTTTCCTCATTAAATTATCATTTTTTTAAACTTGGCTGAAATACCACACAGGTGAACTGCATCACATCAAGATGCGTATAATACCAGTTCATGCTACAATGTTAAGTTTGATCATTTGGGTAACTAAGTTTCTCCATATCCTGTCCCAAAAATCTTTCACCCAATGGTTTCAGCATCTTATCTCAATCAATTATTTCTGTAGTGCTTATTCTGTTTACAGACTTTTCTATTTCTAGAATTCTTTCCATATTTATTAGTTGGATTAAAAGAAGGGCAAATGACCACTTTCTAACTCTGTACCTAAGGGCCCTGTGTTGTGAGGGCCATGGGGAGGTTACGTGGAGTAGTGGAGTGATTCTTGGATCTCTTGAAGAGCATCTCTGCATCTTACTACCTTTTGTATGGGATTCTGGTTAAAATCTCATGAATAAAGTGTTCTACTGATTGGGAGAAAAAAATACTAAAAACCACTAGGTTAGAACAGCACTATCCAGTACAACTTTCTGCAACAATGAAAATATTCTACACCATCAAGAGTGGCTACCAGCCACATGCAGCTACCAAGCACTTGAAATGTGGCTAGTAGGACCAAACAACAGGAGTTTTAATTAAATTTAGATTAAAATGGCCACATGTGGCTAGTGGTACTGTATTAGCGTAGGCTTAGACAATCTCCACTCTAAACTTTTTATATTTGCCACTTAAATGCAAATGCATGCAACACCAACTTAATCAGCTTTTAAAAACAATAATATGGTAAGAGGAATAGTAACTATCATTTGAAAACTTTTTATATGCCAAGTTTTATATAAGATACTTTACATATATTTTCATTTAATCCTCACTATGACCCTCTGATCAAGAGTATACCTTTTTGAGAAATGTTTTGTGATGAAATTAACCACGTAATTAGAGCAGCAAAATTTATTTAGAAAAACTAGGGTTAAACTGTTAATTGAATCAATATTTTAATATGCTAAAAATTTTAATACTAGAGTTAAAGCATTTGTTGGAAGAAACCAATAGCTAATGAAAACCTCTAATAGCTAGAGGTTTGTTTCAAAGTAACCAACACCTTTACTATCCTGATTAAAAATAAATAGATGGGGAAACTTCATTTAATTTCTAATGTCATGGATAACTTAAGAATATGAACCATATCGTGCCTGGAGCAAGTGATAAGCTTTTCAAATGAAAAACAAACCACAATTCTGGTCAACAGACAAATATAGAGATTTGGTTAAATAAAGCTATTTTGAAAATTGTGTTACTGATATACAACTATATCAGAATGAAAACTATGCTTTCAACAGCAAACTCATAAGCCATCTCCTCCAAAAACTGCTACCTTTAATACAGTAGCATTCTAACACTAAAAGATATATAGTGAAATATCTCTCCCCCTCCTCCACCCTCCCCTCCCAAAAAAGATATTTTGAAAGTCTGCATGGAAGGTTTCATACATGATAAGCACAACTACCAAGATCCATAAAAGCAGAACTTCACTCCCTGATAGAATACAATCTGCAAAGACCTCAACAGGTTTAAATCTGAAACTTTAATTAAAAAAAAAAAAAAGGTTAGTATCAGTATCATGAAGTACTCACAATTCTGCCTTCTTTCCCTCTTCTGGACCTTCACATATACTGCTCTTCTTGAAATATCCTTTGCTGCCTATCATTATCTGTCTTCTGCAAACCCTTTGTAAATGTTTTTCACTCTCCCAGGAGAACCCTTCTAACCTTTAGCCTATGCTGTCTCCTTCTCTCAAGTGGCACAGGATTGGTGTGAGGATGAAATAAAAATAAAAATGCCTGGCCTATAACAATAAAGGACACACAATCATATGTATATACCCTACTAGTATACAGTACCTGGTCCATGACAGGCACATTCTAGGCATTTGCTGAAATAAAACAACACAGAGGAAAATCGTTTCAAGATAAAAAGAGGGAGGAGAGATAAAGGAATAGGGTGTGTTCTTTTGGCATAAAGGAATTTGAATATTTTAAAAGAAAATCCAGTTGACCAGAACACCCTTCATCAAAACTAAGCAAGTTAACTTTCATGTTACTTTAGTTATAGGGACATGTAACATGCAAACAAAAAAGTTTCTCTCCAAATAAAAACAAAGTGCACAGAGGTCACACTTCTGAAACCCTGTTTATTTTTTAACATATTTCATTTATATTGAGAATAGACAATAAGCTAGTTTGTCTCATATAATATGATGTCTTTGGGGAGACAATTCTCCATTGTTCTCTTATATTTCTGCATGCCCTGCAAGCAGAGGCACTGACTGCTCTTTGCTCCAGACTATCTTTTCAAGGGTGGTTGTAAAGCAATAGCCTCGGAAGATAGAGATTGTGCCTCCTTCTAGAGCAAAAATTTGTGCTCCCTAAACTCAAGGCTGCTCTCCAGTAATGCACCCCACTCTATGTGCAGATGTCATCCAGCCCACTTCATGTCACCTATGGTAGGTGGAGCCTAGGAAACCGGTGCAAAAATGCTGATACTCATGTCTTCCTACCAGCTTCCATCAAACTACAGCAGGCTAATTTGTTGGTATGCAATAAAATCTCATAATCTGTATAACCATAAACATAATCATGTTGAAATATCAGAGGTCTCACAAGTCAAATTTTTTTACTTAGTTTTTCAGAACATATGATAATCCAATCAAATGTCTTTGTGAGCACTGGAAAGGATAACCTTATGGTATCCATCTGCAATGCAATCATTAGATTATCAAGCTACCTGTTTTCTAGACACCTATTTCCAAAACACAAGAATATTTTGCATGTTTCTAGCCACAGGGCCTATGCTTAATGATTAAAGGTGCTCTTGATACGATGGGCTCTCTAGCCAAGTGGCAGTCAACGTATGTATTTGTGAAAGATGCCCAAGAAATTCTGATACACAGCTACCTATATCTCACCCAGGTAAGACCACTGCTTTAGGACTCCAGCCTCAAAAACAGTAAGAGACTTCTACTATTAGGGTGACAGTCTACCTAACACCCTCTTATAAACACTGGAGGTAGTGCAGTTTGGTAAAAAGAGTTCTAGTCCTTAGTTCTAGTTCTAACAGCCTTAAATGAATAAGCAACTACAGCCACATCCTCTTGTTCCATGCTTCATTTGCCTTACCTGTACAGGAAGACCACTGGACGATTACTAAGATCCCTTCACGTCTAAATTTCTTTAATTCATAGGCTACCAGTTACTAAAATTGCTGTGATTCAATGGAAGACATTCACCCACTACAACAATAACAAAAATACTTCAGTTCGACATTCCATTAAGATACAATGCTACCTCTGGGTTAGAATACAATTAAAACAAACACATATGAATCAGCTTCTAAATTCAAGAAGCCAAGAGGTAGGTAGGCATATTATCAATATTATTAAAACCAGATGCTTTTCACCAGACCTAAACTGTCAAATATTTATGGCCTAGATAGAGTAATGAGGGTCTCCCTGAACATACCAGTTTGAGCATTTGTCCCAGAGACTTTCTAGTTTTTTTGTTTTTTTACAGAGCCTTGGATACCAAGAGGGTGTTTTGTTATCCAAAATATTAATAAATTCAGTCCTCTTTTGTGGGCCATCAGTTCATGTTCCTGTAGCAGTGTATTTATATTTGAAGTTCTTCTGAAACTTGGCACATTAATAATCATGGTTCTTCCCTCAGGCCAATATAACAGCAATCACTTAGTCTATAAGAATCTGTTCAAGATTGTTGCAAATTTCTTGTCTAAAATATACAGGTCACTGCAAAGCAACTCCAAATAGCTAAAGAGGACTAATATGGCAGCATATTTTAAGAGAGATGTGGATTCAAAGCTAACTTATTAGCTGTTTGAGTCTTTTCCACCTATTTAACCTCCCTAAGCCCCAGTTTCTTCAGAGGATAATATCTACAACACAGGACTGTTTGTAAGAATTAAATGAGACTATGTCATAAGGGGCCTAACACAGACTTGGACACATAGTAAACGTTCAATAAATGATAGATAATATTATTAACCGACCAGGAATTCATGAAGTTCCATGATCTTTTTCTATCTTCCCAATGGTATCCCACTATTTCCTAACAATATTGTACATTTTTAACATGCCATATCACATCTCATATATTGAATATACCTTACGTGCCCCATGTTCATGCCTTTGATCATGTCATACTCTCTGCCTGAATTTTCCCTGGCAAATTCTTATCCATTCTTAGAAACCTTGATCAAATCCCATTCTCCTTCAAGAGAACTTCAAATACCTACTCCTTTCAGAAAGTCAGTCAGACCCCTGGGCTTGCAGCTGGTGCTCAAAAGGAAACAAATTATTAACCCTCAAGAAAATTTAGAAGACTGTAAGAGATAACAGGTGTTGGTTTTGTAGAAAGTAGAAACTAGCAGCTTGAACATTAGAAATAGGCCAAAAGAATAAATCTTCATTGTGAAGCTAAACTTATAACGAAAGCACGGCAAAGACAGCAGAATGTCCAGTATACACGGGAGTTGCTTCATGGCTATCTGAGTTAATGAATGTAAGAAAAAAGCCTGGGAAATTGAAAATATTATTTTTCATGGTTCCTGATAGCTATGTTCGAGAAAAAGACTCACTATAGCCTTCAAGCAAATATGCTCTCCACATTAAAAAAAAAATCCTAAATATCAAGGTACCATTTGGAAAAACGTGTCAATTTTTACTAAAGTTTCATTTTTTAAATCACTAGGTCAAAAGTTATTATGTCATTCTGGCACTTAATATTTTCTGATTTATATACTCAAATTTACCTCCTACTCTACCTCAAAAGTCAAATCCTCAAAAGCTACCTGTCCTCAAAACTTTGTTTATGTTTACTACCCTTTCTCCCAGACATCTCCTTCCACTATCAAATTTTTTCTCAATTTTATAGTATTTGCATTAAGGCCAACAAATAGAGTCTCTTTTCATAATTTAGGATCCCCCAAAGAAATGACAGACATTAAATCTTTCCAAGTGACTTCTGAAGTCTTTTGTAAGAAGCCTTCAGAAATAAAAAATTTAAATTAAAATTTTTATTATTGGGGACACACCAGGTTCTCTCAGTGTCTGTGTCTGGAAAGTCTAGTCCCACCTGCCCAGATGCTGACTGATTAAGATACTAGAGTAAATTTACTCTTCTTTCTTCAATAAGAACTATGCTTTTTCTTCAGCAAAAGTTAGATGTAAAGCTCAATATTAGACACAAGCCATATTAATAAATATTCAATGATTCACATGTAATATTAATACTAAGACTTCACACTAAGTACAAATTTCTAAATGTCTTATTCTGAACTTTTAGGATACTTTTGAAGGAATTTGATCTAAAATCTGTACTTTTTGTTCACAGTTTATTATTAATATTCCTTCCACAAGGTTTCAATATTACATTCCAACATTTAATTTTAGATCTTAAAGGTCATAATAGTATTTTAAAGCTGGAAGAAACCTTGAACATCTCGTACTTGTTATGAAATGTAAGGCTCAAAGTAAGCCTAGAAAAGACAAAGGTAGAATCCATAAAGTTTGGTGACTGACTATATATAAAGGGAAAAAGAATCAAGGATGACTCCTAGTTTTCAAGTCAAAGAGATATGGAAATATTAAGGAATTGCTCAGTAGACTTTAGAAGGGAAACTAATTTGGGGGTCAGGAAGAGTGGAATAAGATAAAGGTTGTTTTGCTGTTGATGAAATAAACAGAGTGTGACACTAATCTTACCTTATGAATGAAGAAAAGCTCACTCTTCCTAGATGAACGGGAGGGCTGGGGAGGGGTGGAAGGAGTGGAAGCTAATCACCGCCCCAGCTTGAAATAGGAAATCTCTGCCTCTAGCCCATACATTGATCCTTTTTCATTTCCCACAAAATAAATACTTAAATTAGTGACAAGTCCTCCCAAAAGGACTTGATCTTCTTATGAATGATACTAAATATTTGTATTATTTCTGAAATAATCTTACTCATATTTTTGAACTCTAAAAAGATTTATGATCTTTGTTCGACCCTCTTCAGCTTTACTTCAGCCCTTTTCATGTGAACCAAACAGAACAGCATGTAGAACCAAGATAATATAATCAACAATAACCTATTTTAACTGTGCACTGTGAATTAAAGTCTAAATGAATTCTATTCATTATCTAAAATTTAAAGGGGTTGATCTCTTATTGGACAGAGAATTTACTAAAGAAAAAAGAGTTGGCTGGTTTTGGTGTGCAGGCACTGTTAACTGTGCCTGCCAAAAATCTAGTACCATAAACACTGGATTCTGTTCATCCAATGGTTCTTTGTCAACAAGCCATAATCACATTTAGACACACATTAGTAAATTTTAACAAAGTAGAATTAATCCTTTGTGTCTCCCTATAGCCTAGGTTCTCAAGCTTCTAAAATTTTTTAACAGGAAAGTTTTTAAACAATTAGAACTGAACATGCATATACAGAAAGATGAAAAAGGCTAGATGCAGAATTGGTTCCATTGCTAAATATAATCATCTCTAGTGGGGTATCAACTTTCTGCTCATAAACATTTCCCTCCTAAATTTCACTCCTTTTGATTTATTACTTAAGAGATTGATTTGGTTTATGAAAATATTTCTGAAAAAGATAAACCCCACACACTGGTTACCTGTGCAGAAGAAGACAGGGAAATGGGTTCAGTGAGAAGTACCAGAGGCTTTGACATACCTGTAATGTTTTATTATGAATGTGAAAATATATTACTATTTAATAAATCCAAGTAGTGGGTACGCAGGCCATAAATTAAGTATATGGTTGGGGGTAAAATGATAAAAATTGCTTTGTCTCTCAACCCAACCGCCTAACTTCCCCTGCTCCTCACCACCCATCCCCCACCAAGGAAAACTCTATAGCTAAGAGCAATTGTGGTCAAGGGGAAAGAAGAAATGGTTTGGAAATGTTA
Source organism: Grampus griseus (assembly GCF_964374135.1). NCBI lineage: Eukaryota > Metazoa > Chordata > Mammalia > Artiodactyla > Delphinidae > Grampus > Grampus griseus. The sequence continues at coordinate 107,252,347 of NC_139017.1, forward strand.
TACATTTCATAGGAAGACAAATCCACGGCGTACCGAGTAGGAGAGACTCCAGAAAACAGGCAAGTACTAAAAACAAATTATAATTTTGGCAAGAAGTACTGGAGATGCTTCTAAAATTATCCTTAATATTTTTCCAGTTCTATAGCAAATTACACATGTTTGGGCAACACACTTTTGATTAGTGTGGGAGCAGCTTCTCTACCTTTCAATGTATTTTTTTTTTGAATTTTTGTATTTTTTTTTTATACAGCAGGTTCTTATTACTCATCCATTTTATACACATCAGTGTATACATGTCAATCCCAACAGACCAATTCAGCACACCACCATCCCCACACCCCCGCCACTTTCCCCCCTAGGTGTCCATATGTTTGTTCTCTACATCTGTGTCTCAATTTCTGCCCTGCAAATCGGTTTCATCTGTACCATTTCTCTAGGTTTCACATATATGCGTTAATATATGATATTTGTTTCTCTCTGACTTACTTCACTCAGTATGACAGTCTCTAGAACCATCCACATCTCTACAAATGACCCAGTTTCGTTCCTTTTTATGGCTTAGTAATATTCCATTGTATATATGTACCATATCTTCTTTATCCATTCATCTGTCGATGGGCATTTAGGTTGCTTCCATGACCTGGCTATTGTAAATAGTGTTGCAATGAACATTGGGGTGCATGTGTCTTTTTGAATTATGGTTTTCTCTAGGTATAAGCCCAGGAGTGGGATTGCTGGGTCATGTGGTAATTCTATTTTTAGTTCTATAAGGAACCTCCATATTGTTCTCAATAGTGGCTATATCAATTTACATTCCCACCAAAAATGTAAGAGGGTTCCCGTTTCTCCACACCCTCTCCAGCATTTGTTGTTTGTAGATTTTCTGATGATGCCCATTCTAACTGGTGTGAGGTGGTATCTCACTGTGGTTTTGATTTGCATTTCTCTAATTAGTGATGTTGATCAGCTTTTCATGTGCTTCTTGGACATCTGTATGTCTTCTTTGGAGAAATGTCTATTTAGGTCTTCTGCCCATTTTTGGATTGGGTTGTTTGTTTTTTTTAATATTGAACTGCATGAGCTGTTTATATATTTTGGAGATTAATCCTTTGCAACTATTTTCTCCCATTTTGAGAGTTGGCTTTTCGTCTTGTTTATAGTTTCCTTTGCTAGGCAAAAGCTTTTAAGTTTCATTAGGTCCCATTTGTTTATTTTTGGTTTTATTTCCATTACTCTAGGAGGTGGATCAAAAAAGATCTTGCTGTGATTTATGTCATAGAGTGTTCTGCCTATGTTTTCCTCTAAGAGTTTTATAGTGTCCGGTCTTACATTTAGGTCTCTAATCCATTTTGAGCTTATTTTTGTGTATGGTGTTAGGGACTGTTCTAATTTCATTCTTTTACATGTAGCTGTCCAGTTTTCCCAGCACCACTTATTGAAGAGACAGTCTTTTCTCCATTGTATATCCTTGCCTCCTTTGTCATAGATTAGTTGACCACAGGTGAGTGGATTTATCTCTGGGCTTTCTATCTTCTTCCATTGATCTATATTTCTGTTTTGGTGCCAGTACCATATTGTCTTGATTACTGTAGCTTTGTAGTATAGTCTGAAGTCAGGGAGTCTGATTGCTCCAGCTCTGTTTTTTTCCCCAAGACTGCTTTGGCTATTCGGGGTCTTCTGTATCTCCATACAAATTTTAAGATATTTTGTTCTACTTCTGTAAAAATGCTATTGGTAATTTGATAGGGATTTCATTTAATCTGTAGATTGCTTTGGGTAGTACTGTCATTTTCACAATACTGATTTTTCCAATCCAAGAACATGATATATCTCTCCATCTGTTGGTATCATCTTTAATTTCTTTCATCAGTGTCTCATAGTTTTCTGCATACAGGTCTTTTGTCTCCCTAGGTAGGTTTATTCCTAGGTATTTTATTCTTTTTATTGTAGTGGTAGATGGGAGTGTTTCCTTAATTTCCCTTTCAGATTTTTCATCATTAGTGTATGGGAATGCAAGAGATTTCTGTGCATTAATTTTGTACCCTGCAACTTTACCACATCCACTGATTAGCTCTAGTTGTTTTCTGGTAGCAACTTTAGGATTCTCTCTATATAGTATCATGTCATCTGCAAACAGTGACAGTTTTACTTCTTGTTTTCCAATTTGTATTCCTTTTATTTCTTTTTCTTCTCTGATTGCCGTGGCTAGGACTTCCAAAACTATGTTGAATGATAGTGGTGAGAGTGGACATCCTTGTCTGGTTCCTGATCTTAGAGGAAATGCTTTCAGTTTCTCACCATTCAGAATGATGTTGGCTGTGGGTTTGTCGTATATGGCCTTTATTATGTTGAGGTAGGTTCCCTCTATGCCCACTTTCTGGAGAGTTTTTATCGTAAATGGGTGTTGAATTTTGTCAAAAGCTTTTTCTGCATCTATTGAGATGATCATATGGTTTTTCTTCTTCAATTTATTAATATGGTGTATCACATTGATTGATTTGCATATGTTGAAGAATCCTTGCATCCCTGGGATAAATCCCACTTGATCATGGTGTATGATCCATTTAATGTGTTGTTGGATTCTGTTTGCTAGTATTTTGTTGAGGATTTTTGCATCTGTATTCATCAGTGTTATTGGTCTGTAATTTTCTTTTTTTGTAGTGTCTTTGTCTGGTTTGGGTATCAGGGTGATGGTGGCCTCATAGAATGCGTTTGGGAGTGTTCCTTCCTCTGCAATTTTTTGGAAGAGTTAGAGAAGGATAGGTGTTGGCTCTTCTCTAAATATTTGATACAATTCACCTGAGAAGCCATCTGGGCCTGGACTTTTGTTTCTTGGAAGATTTTTAATCACAGCTTCAATTTCATTATTTGTGATTGGTCTGTTCATATTTTCTATTTCTTCCTGGTTCAGTCTTAGAAGACTATACCTTTCTAAGAATTTGTCCATTTCTTCCAGGTTGTCCATTTTATTGGCATAGAGTTGCTTGTAGTAGTCTCTTAGGATGCTTTGTATTTCTGCGGTGTCTGTTGTAACTTCTCCTTTTTCATTTCTAATTTTATTGATTTGAGTCCTCTCCCTCTTTTTCTGGATGAGTCTGGCTAATGGTTTATCAATTTTGTTTATCTTCTCAAAGAACCAGCTTTTAGTTTTATTGACCTTTGTTACTGTTTTCTTTGTTTCTATTTCATTTATTTCTGCTCTGATCTTTATGATTTCTTTCCTTCTGCTAACTTTGGGTTTTGTTTGTACTTTCTCTAGTTCCTTTAGGTGTAAGGTTAGATTGTTTATTTGAGATTTTTCTTGTTTCTTGAGGTAGGCTTGTATAGCTATAAACTTCCCTCTTAGAGCTGCTTTTGCCACATCCCATAAGTTTTGGATCGTTGTGTTTTCATTGTCATTTGTTTCTAGGTATTTTCTGATTTCCTCCTTGATTTCTTCAGTGATCTCTTGGTTATTTAGTAATGTGTTGTTTAGCCTCCATGTGTTTGTGTTTTTTATGTTTTCTTCCCTGTAATTTACTTCTAATCTCATAGCATTGTGGTCAGAAAAGATGTTTCATACACTTTCAATTTTCTTAACTTTACTGAGGCTTGATTTGTGACCCAAGATGTGATCTATCCTGGAGAATGGTCCGTGTGCACTTGAGAAGAAAGTGTAATCTGCTGTTTTGGGATGGAATGTCCTATAAATATCAATTAAATCTATCTGGTCTACTGTGTCATCTAACGCTTGTGTTTCCTTATTAATTTTCTGTTTGGATGATCTGTCCATTGGTGTTAGCGAGGTGTAAAGTCCCCGACTATTATTGTGTTTCTGTCAATTTCCTCTTTTATAGCTGTTAGCAGTTGCCTTATGTATTGAGATGCTCCTATGTTGGGTGCATATACATGTATAATTGTTGTATCTTCTTCTTGAATTGATCCCTTGATCATTATGTAGTGTCCTTCCTTGTCTCTTGTAACATTCTCTATTTAAAGTCTATTTTATCTGAGTATTGCTACTCCAGCTTCTTTTCCACTTGCATGGAATATCTTTTTCCATCCCCTCACTTTTGACTATATGTGTCTCGATGTCTGAAGTGGGTCTCTTGTAGACAGAATATAGATGGGTCTTGTTTTTGTACCCATTCAGCAAGCCTGTGTCCTTTGGTTGGAGCATTTTATCCATTCATGTTTAAGGTAATTATCAATATGTATGTTCCCATTACCATTTTCTTAATTGTTTTGGGTTTGTTTTTGTAGGTCCTTTTCTTCTCTTGTGTTTCCCACTTAGAGAAGTTCCTTTAGCATTTGTTTTAGAGCTGGTTTACTGGTGCTGAATTCGCTTAGCTTTTGCTTGTCTGTAAAGCTTTTGATTTCTCTATCGAATCTGAATGAGATCCTTGCCTGGTACAGTAATCTTGGTTGTAATTTCTTCCGTTTCATCACTTTAAGTATATCATGCCACTCCCTTCTGGCTTGTAGAGTTTCTGCTGAGAAATCAGCTGTTAACCTTATGGGAGTTCCCCTGTATGTTATTTGTAACTTTTCCCTTGCTGCTTTCAATAATTTTTCTTTGTCTTTAATTTTTGCCAATTTGATTACTGTGTGTCTAGGCATGTTTCTCCTTGGGTTTATCCTGTATGGGACTGTCTGCGCTTCCTGGACTTAGGTGGCTATTTCCTATCCCACGTTATGGAAGTTTTCGACTATAATCTCTTCAAATATTTTCTTGGGTCCTTTCTCTCTCTCTTCTCCTTCTGGGACCCCTATAATGCGAATGTTGTTGCGTTTAATGTTGTCCCAGAGGTCTCTTAGGCTGTCTTCATTTCTTTTCATTCTTTTTCCTTTATTCTGTTCCACAGCAGTGAATTCCAACATTGTGTCTTCCAGGTGACTTATCCATTCTTCTGCCTCAGTTATTCTGCTATTGATTCCTTCTAGTGTGGTTTTCATTTCAGTTATTGTACTGTTCATTTCTCTTTGTTTGTTCTTTTTTTAAAATTTATTTATTATTTATTTTTGGCTGTGGTGGGTCTTCGTTTCTGTGTGAGGGCTTTCTCTCGTCGCTGCAAGCAGGGGCCACACTTCATCACAATGCGCAGGCCTCTCACTATCGCGGACTCTCTTGTTCTGGAGCACAGGATCCAGACGTGCAGGCTCAGTAGTTGTGGCTCACGGGCCTAGTTGCTCCGCGGCACGTGGGATCTTCCCAGCGCAGGGCTCGAATCTATGTCCCATGCATTGGCAGGCAGATTCTCAACTACTGTGCCACCAGGGAAACCCTGTTTGTTCTTTAATTCTTCTACATCTTTGTTAAACATTTCTTGCATCACCTCGATCTTTGCCTCCATTCTTTATCGAGGTTCTGGATCATCTTCACTATCATTATTCTGAATTCTTTTTCGAGAAGGTTGTCTCTCTCCACTTCATTTAGTTGTTTTTCTGGGGTTTTATCTTGTTCCTTCATCTGGTACGTAGCCCTCTGCCTTTTCACCTTGTCTATCTTGCTGTGAATGTGGCTTTTGGTCCACAGGCTGCAGGACTGTTGTCTCAATGTGTGTTTTTTTTTTTTTTTTTTTTTTGTGGTACGCGGGCCTCTCACTGCTGTGGCCTCTCCCATTGTGGAGCACAGGCTCCAGACGCGCAGGCTCAGCGGCCATGGCTCACGGGCCCAGCTGCTCTGCGGCATGTGGAATCTTCCCGGACCGAGCCAGAACCCGTGTCCCCTGCATCGGCAGGCGGACTCTCAACCACTGAGCCACCAGGGAAGCCCCTTAATAATTATTTTTTATTTTAATAACTTAATTTTTTTATCTTACTTTATTTTATCTTTCTTTCTTTCCTTCCTACCTACCTCTCTCTCTCTCTCTCTCTCTCTCCCTCCCTCCATCTCTCTCTCTCTCTCTCTCTCTCTATCTCTCTCTCCTTTCTCTCCCTTTTATTATGAGCCGTGTAGATGAAAGGCTCTTGGTGCTGCAGCCAGGAGTCAAAGCTGTGCCTCTGAGGTGGGAGAGCCAACTTCAGGACACTGGTCCACAAGAGACCTCCCAGCTCCACATAATATCAAACGGTGAAAATCTCCCAGAGATCTCCATCTCAACACCAGCACCCAGCTTCACTCAACAACCAGCAAGCTACAGTGTGCTGGACACCCTATGCCAAACAACTAGCAAGACAGGAACACAACCCCACCGATTACCAGAGAGGCTGCCTAAAATCATAAGTCCACAGACACCCCAAAATACACCACCAGACGTGGACCTGCCCACCAGAAAGACAAGATACAGCCTCATCCACCAGAACACAGGCACTAGTCCCCTCCACCAGGAAGCCTACCCAACCCACTGAACCAACTTTAGCCACTGGTGACAGACACCAAAAACAATGGGAACTACGAACCAGCAGCCTGCAAAAAGGAGACCCCAAACACAGTAATATAAGCAAAAGGAGAAGACAGAAAAACACACAGCAGATGAAGGAGCAGATAAAAACCCACCAGACCTAACAAATGAAGAGGAAATAGGCAGTCTACCCGAAAAAGAATTCAGAATAATGATAGTAAAGATGATGCAAAATCTTGGAAATAGAATAGACAAAATGCAAGAAACATTTAACAAGGACCTAGAAGAACTAAAGATGAAACAAGCAATGATGAACAACACAATAAATGAAATGAAAAATGCTCTAGATGGGATCAATAGCAGAATAACTGAGGCAGAAGAACGGATAAGTGACCTGGAAGATAAAATATTGGAAATAACTACTGCAGAGCAGAATAAAGAAAAAAGAATGAAAAGAACTGAGGACAGGGCTTCCCTGGTGGCGCAGTGGTTGAGAGTCCGCCTGCCGATGCAGGGGACAAGGGTTCGTGCCCCGGTCTGGGAAGATCCCACATGCCGTGGAGCGGCTGGGCCCGTGAGCCATGGTCGCTGAGCCTGTGCGTCCAGAGCCTGTGCTCCGCAATGGGAGAGGCCACAACAGTGAGAGGCCCGCGTACCGCAAAAAAAAAAAAAAAAGAACTGAGGACAGTCTCAGAGACCTCTGGGACAACATTAAACACACCAACATTCGAATTATAGGGGTTCCAGAAGAAGAAGAGAAAAAGAAAGGGACTGAGAAAATATTTGAAGAGACTATAGTTGAAAACTTCCCTAATATGGGAAAGAAAAGAGTTAATCAAGTCCAGGAAGCACAGAGAGTCCAATACAGGATATATCCAAGGAGAAATACGCCAAGACACATATCAAACTGTCAAAAATTAAATACAAAGAAAACATATTAAAAGCAGCAAGGGAAAAACAAAAAATAACAAACAAGGGAATCCCCATAAGGTTAACAGCTGATCTTTCAGCAGAAACTCTGCAAGCCAGAAGGGACTGGCAGGACATATTTAAACTGATGAAGGAGAAAAAAAAAAAAAAAAAGTGATGAAGGAGAAAAACCTGCAACCAAGATTACTCTACTCAGCAAGGATCTCATTCAGATTTGATGGAGAAATTAAAACCTTTACAGACAAGCAAAAGCTGAGAGAGTTCAGCACCACCAAACCAGCTTACAACAAATGCTAAAGGAACTTCTGTAGGCAAGAAACATAAGAGAAGGAAAAGACCTACAATAACGAACTCAAAACAACTAAGAAAATGGGAATAGGAACATACATATCAATAATTACCTTAAATGTATATGAACTAAATGCTCCCACCAAAAGACACAAATGGGCTGAATGGATACAAAAACAAGATCCATATATATGCTGTCTACAAGGGACCCACTTCAGATCTACAGACACATACAGCCTGAAAGTAAGGGGAGAGAAAAAGATATTCCATGCAAATGGAAACCAAAAGAAAGCTGGAGTAGCAATTCTCATATCAGACAAAATAGACTTTAAAATAAAGACTATTAGAAGAGACAAAGAAGGACACTACATAATGAACAAGGGATCGATCCAAGTGAAGATACAACAATTGTAAATATTTATGCACCCAACATAGGAGCACCTCAAAACATAAGGCAAATACTAACAGCCATAAAAGGGAAAATCGACAGTAACACATTCATAGTAGGAGACTTTAACACCCCACTTTCACCAATGGACAGATCATCCAAAATGAAAATAAATAAGGAAACACAAGCTTTAAATGATACATTAAACAAGATGGACTTAACTGATATTTATAGTTCATTCCATCCAAAAACAACAGAATACACATTTTTCTCAAGTGCACATGGAACATTCTTCAGGATAGATCATACCTTGGGTCATAAATCAAGCCTTGGTAAATTTAAGAAAATTCAAATTGTATCAAATATCTTTTCTAACCACAACGCTATGATACTAGATATCAATTACAGGAAAAGATTTGTAAAAAATACAAACACACGGAGGCTAAACAATACACTACTTAATAACGAAGTGTTCATTGAAGAAATCAAAGAGGAAATCGAAAAATACCTAGAAACAAATGACAATGTAGACCCGATGATCCAAAACCTATGGGATGCAGCAAAAGCAGTTCTAAGAGGGAAGTTTATAGCAATACAATCCTACCTTAAGAAACAGGAAACATCTCGAATAAACAACCTAACCTTGCACCTAAAGCAATTAGAGAAAGAAGAACAAAAAAAAAAACCAAAGTTAGCAGAAGGAAAGAAATCATAAAGATCAGATCAGAAATAAATGAAAAACAAATGAAGGAAATGATAGCAAAGATCAATAAAACTAAAAGCTGGTTCTTGGAGAAGATAACCAAAATTGATAAACCATTAGCCAGACTCATCAAGAAAAAAAGGGAGAAGACTCAAATCAATAGAATTTCAAATGAAAAAGGAGAAGCAAAAACTGACACTGCAGAAATACAAAGGATCATGAAAGACTACTACAAGCAACTCTATGCCAATAAAATGGACAATGTGGAAGAAATGGACAAATTCTTAGAAAAGCACAACCAGCCAAAAATGAATCAGGAAGAAATAGAAAATATGAACAGACCAATCACAAGCACTGAAATTGAAACTGTGATTAAAAATCTTCCAACAAACAAAAGCCCAGGACCAGATGCCTTCACAGGCGAATTCTATCAAACATTTAGAGAAGGCCTAACACCTATCCTTCTCAAACTCTTCCAAAATATAGCAGAGGGAGGAACACTCCCAAACTCATTCTACGAGGCCACCGTCACCCTGATACCAAAACCAGACAAGGATGTCACAAAGAAAGAAAACTACAGGCCAATATCACTGATGAACATAGATGCAAAAATCCTCAACAAAATACTAGCAAACAGAATCCAACAGCACATAAAAAGGATAGTACACCATGATCAAGTGGGGTTTATTCCAGGAATGCAAGGATTCTTCAATATAAGCAAATCATCAACGTGATACACCATATTAACAAACTGAAGGAGAAAAACCATATGATCAGCTCAATAGATGCAGAGAAAGCTTTCAACAAAATTCAACACCCATTTATGATAAAAACCCTGCAGAAAGTAGGCATAGAGGGAACTTTCCTCAACATAATAAAGGCCATATATGACAAACCCACAGCCAACATCGTCCTCAATGGTGAAAAACTGAAAGCATTTCCACTAAGATCAGGAACAAGACAAGGTTGCCCACTCTCACCACTCTTATTCAACATCGTTTTGGAAGTTTTAGCCACAGCAATCAGAGAAGAAAAGGAAATAAAAGGAATCCAAATCGGAAAAGAAGAAGTAAAGCTGTCACTGTTTGCAGATGACATGATACTATACATAGAGAATCCTAAAGATGCTACCAGAAAACTACTAGAGCTAATCAGTGGATGTGGTAAAGTAGCACGATACAAAATTAATGCACAGAAATCTCTGGCATTCCTATACACTAATGTTGAAAAATCTAAAAGTGAAATCAAGAAAACACTCCCATTTACCACTGCAACAAAAAGAATAAAATATCTTGGAAAAAACCCAAGGAGACAAAAGACCTGTATGCAGAAAATTATAATACACTGATGAAAGAAATTAAAGATGATACAAATTGATGGAGAGATATACTGTGTTCTTGGATTCGAAAAATCCACATTGTGCAAATGACTGTACTATCCAAAGCAATCTACAGATTCAATGCAATCCCTATCAAACTACCACTGGTATTTTTCACAGAACTAGAACAAAAAATTTCACAATTTGTATGGAAACACAAAAGACCCCGAATAGCCAAAGCAATCTTGAGACCGAAAAATGGAGCTGGAGGAATCAGGTTCCCTGACTTCAGACTATACTACAAAGCTACAGTAATCAAGACAGTATGGTACTGGCATAAAAACAGAAAGATAGATCAATGGAACAGGATAGAAAGCCCAGAGATAAACCCATGCACATATGGTCACCTTATCTTTGATAAAGGAGGCAGAAATGTACAGTGGAGAAAGGCCAGCCTCTTCAATAAGTGATGCTGGGACAACTGGACAGCTACATGTAAAAGTATGAGACTAGATCACTCCCTAACACCATACACAAAAATAAGCTCAAAATGGATTAAAGACCTAAATGTAAGGCCAGAAACTATCAAACTCTTAGAGGAAAACATAAGCAGGACACTCTATGACATAAATCACAACAAGATCCTTTTTGACTCACCTCCTAGAGAAATGGAAATAGAAACAAAAATAAACAAATGGGACCTAATGAAACTTAAAAGCTTTTGCACAGCAAAGGAAAAAATAAACAAGACCAAAAGACAACCCTCAGAATGGGAGAAAATATTTGCAAATGAAACAACTGACAAAGGATTAATCTCCAAAATTTATAAGCAGCTCATGCAGCTCAATAACAAAAAAACAAACAACCCAATCCAAAAATGGGCAGAAGACCTAAATAGACATTTCTCCAAAGAAGATATACAGACTGCCAACAAACACATGAAAGAATGCTCAACATCATTAATCATTAGAGAAATGCAAATCAAAACTACAATGAGATATCATCTCACACCAGTCAGAATGGCCATAATCAAAAGATCTAGAAACAATAAATGCTGGAGAGGGTGTGGAGAAAAGGGAACACTCTTGCATTGCTGGTGGGAATGTGAATTGGTACAGCCACTATGGAGAACAGTATGGAGGTTCCTTAAAAAACTACAAATAGGGCTTCCCTGGTGGCGCAGTGGTTGAGAGTCTGCCTGCCTATGCAGGGGACACGGGTTCGTGCCCCGGTCTGGGAAGATCCCACATGCCGCGGAGCGGCTGGGCCCGTGAGCCATGGCTGCTGAGCCTGCGCGTCCGGAGCCTGTGCTCCGCAACGGGAGAGGCCACAGTAGTGAGAGGCCTGCGTATGGCAGAAAAAAAAAAAAAACAACTACAAATAGAACTACCATATGACCCAGCAATCCCACTACTGGGCATATACCCTGAGAGAACCATAATTCAAAAAGAGTCATGTACCAAAATGTTCATTGCAGCTCTATTTACAATAGCCCAGAGATGGAAACAACCTAAGTGTCCATCATCAGATGAACGGATAAAGAAGATGTGGCACCTATATACAATGGAATATTACTCAGCCATAAAAAGAAACGAAATTGAGCTATTTGTAATGAGGTGGATGGAGCTAGAGTCTGTCATACAGAGTGAAGTAAGTCAGAAAGAGAAAGACAAATACCGTATGCTAACACATATATATGGAATTTAAGAAAAAAAAATGTCATGAAGAACCTAGGGGTAAGACAGGAATAAAGACACAGACCTACTAGAGAATGGACTTGATGATATGGGGAGGGGGAAGGGTAAGCTGTGACAAAGCAAGAGAGTGGCATGGACATATATACACTACAAAACGTAAAATAGCTAGCTAGTGGGAAGCAGCTGCATAGCAGAGAGAGATCAGCTCAGTGCTTTGTGACCACCTAGAGGGGTGGGACAGGGAGAGTTGGAGGGAGGGAGACGCAAGAGGGAAGATATATGGGAACATATGTATATGTATAACTGATTCACTTTGTTGTAAGGCAGAGGCTAACAAACCATTGTGAAGCAATTGTACTCCAATAAAGATATATAAAAAAAAAAGACATATAACCAAAGGCAAAAAACCTAAAGGATAAATGACTTTGACTATATCAAAATCAAAATCTATTGCATACATAAAAATACCATGAACCAAATTAAAAAGCCAACTACTATCTAAGGAAAATTATGAAAATAGTCTTACTACATTTTTTTTTAAACAAAGCATCCACAGTTTGGAAAGGGAGAGAATAAAGGATCAATTACTTTGAATATAAAATAAATGGGTATATTACACTAACCATGTGAAATTTTATGTACTATACCATGGACAACCAGAGGAATGTGTAAGCAAAAAAAAAAAGGCAACAGCTCTCCTCAAAACTATCTTTAATTTAAGCTTTGGCAATTTCATATTAGCCTTTAATGTTAATCTAACAGCACTTATTTTGAATCTCATATGAATACTGTAGCTTAGAAATGTCAACTGAATCCGTATTTTTCTTATATTAATCAGCCATAAACTACTTTATCAGATTTTCTTAAAAACCATCAAAGAAAAAGATTACTTACATATCATAAATTCTTTTTCAAATTACAAATTTGAAATTATAAACTACATGATCTTAAATTCTCTGTCAAAATGTAATTAATAAACAATATATAAAATTCTACCTTGATGGATTTCACATTGAAAACAACCTTAAATCACAATCACTCCGGTATCCCAGTAAGAACAACATCATCACAAATCATTTATGCTAAAATATCCCAGACTCAATTCTTATAATTAGTTTCCTGATCTTCCCAAACTATCCTTGTTATTACTAAATTAATAAGACTTTCCCACTTTTATTCTGTGACCAAAATGCAAGTAGGGAATATGCTTTTCCTGGCTCCTTAAATAAAAAGGCAGCAGACACGCTATTACTCCAAAATTTACCTCAGAGTCTGAAGTAAGGATTATATTTCATTGCTGTTGAAAAGACAATCTATAGAAAACTTTCTTGTATTTTAATACCTCAATGTCCAAAAGAAAATGGGCTAAAAAACCTCAAATGGCAGTTAATATTTACACAAATACTTCTTTTCCTACTTCAATCTGCCTTCTTCTCTCTTTCTATATTACATGTACATCTGTAAATTTCCTCAACAATTTTTCAGCACAAGATAAATTAATAATAAATGTGGGAAAAAAAAGACTAACTTCATACGAGGATAGGGGAAGGTTAGGTGAAATGCAAAAGGTTTACAGAGTTCTTTAATTCCATTATCCTCAATTCTGGATTGGCAAACTCACTAAGAAATAAATTAAGAGAAGTCTCAAATGTGCAGCTAAAACGTTAAGTAAATAGAGCTCCTAACAAATTCAGCACCTTGGTCAAAATGTTTTCACTGCTAATTAGGAAAATTAAAAGTTTTATGTTTCATAAACATAAAAGTTACTATAACATGCAAATCAAATCACTGCTTATTCATGAAATTGTGTATAGCAATTTTATGTTAAACCTTCAACATGGCTGACCAGTACTTAAGAATAATGTTCTAATGCCAGAAAAAACAAATAGCAATAATATATGATGAAAGAGGTGATCACACCACAGTTTATTTCTCAAAACCTCTATCACTCTGGCCTACCAAATCTTCTGATTGCAGAATGGCAAATAATTGTTGACCTGAGTTAAAAAAAAAAACAAAAAACACAAAAAACCTTTGAAGCTCTGTATAAGCCAAGAATTCTGGTCTTTGGGATTCTCATGAGCCCAGCAATTAATATAAAAGTACAACCTACTGTATTCTATATCTGAGTGAAAAAATAAGAAAAAGTTGAAATTCCTAAATTAAAACTAAGGATACAAAGCACATGTTTTCCCTCTATTTGAGAATATGACAATGAATCACTGTAGGTAAACTGACAATAAAGGAACTACCACGTAAAACTTTTTCCATAGTGGAGAAACAGGCTTTTTTCCTTCACTAGTTTGACCATCATTCACGCTTTTTTTTAAAAAAGTACTTAGAATCTAAGGAGTTATTTTATACATATACGTGCATACACACACACACTGAAATTCCTTTCACAAACCAAATTTAATCTGCCTTTTTTAAAAAATGTATCCTCAAACGGTCAAACTGGCGAGGATTAGTAGGAAAGAGGAAAGAAAGTTTGGTCATGTTAAAAGGCCAGGGCAAAGGCCAGGGCTGGAACTTCCCTGGTGGCACAGTGATTAAGAATCCACCTGACAATGCAGGAGACACAAGTTCGATCCCTGGTCCGGGAAGATCCCACATGCCACGGAGCAAATAAGTCCATGTACCACACCTACAGAAGCCCACGCACCTAGAGCCTGTGCTCTGCAACAAGAGAAGCCACCGCAATGAGAAGCCCACGCACTGCAACTAAGAGTAGCCCCCACTCGCCACAGCTATAGAAAGTCCGCGTGCAGCAACGAAGACCCAACACAGCCAAAAATTTTAAAAATAAAAAGTAAAAAAATAAATAAATAAAAGGCAAGGGCTATTCTATAATTTACATGAAAGTAAATAGATGTCTATCTTTAAGAGCAAATAATAATATGAATTCACAGTGATTATTACTCCTTCCTAAGAGAGGAAAGAAATGAATAGCTAATCTGAATGTCAAATCTATAACTCACGTAACATTGTCATTTGATTTATCTGAACACTTATCAGACAACTGTGATCCTATGAGGTAGGGCACTGAGGAAAGCCTACAGCAGGAAGAAATGTAAAGTCTAAACTACGGTAAACCAAAAGACAACAATATCAAAGAGAAAGCAGGTGTATTATTATCACTATTAACAACAACTTAAAATTGTAGTTTTTATACTTTACAAACATTTTCACATTCTTTATATCATTTGAAGATTATGTGATCTTCCCAGTAACTCTCTGAAGACAGCAGAATAAGCATCCTTCATATTAAGTAAGTTACAAATTTATAAAATACCTAAAATATGCCCAGTACACAATTAGTATTCAACAACTGTTGGGTATAACTGCCTGTTACAGTAGAAGGTTTAGAGGTCATGATGGCTTGCCATTGGTGGGAAAGGCAGAAAACCATTTAAGAAACATGGGTCCAAGGGCAAAGTAGGGAAAGATTCTAAACAAGTAAAAAAAAGACCAAAAGGAAGTCAAAGTGGTCATGAGGAAGACTAGATTATAACTAGTCACAGGCTTAATTAGTCACAGAGTTCCAACAAAGCCCAAAAGCAAAAAAGGCACATAATAACATCTCATTGATCAGACATTCCTGGACAGGCTCATCCCAAGTCAAACAGAAACTAAGTTCACTAACTATACCCAGGTTCAGAAGCAAAAAGTCATACATACCGCTAATTTTCCTCATATCCTGAGACACTTAAAATAGCATCACAAGTTTGCCTTTTTTCTTTGTTTTAACCTTCAAAACATGAAGGGAAGATATTTATAGTCTAGAGGACAAAAATGAATGGTTTTTATTCTATCCTCTTCAACAAAATGAAGAAGCTGTCTATTAAAACATACCGTAGATCATGTCAAGTCAGTCTTTCTAATCAGCTCTTCTATGCAGGAAACAACAGAGCTAAGTTGGTTTTCTGCCAGATGTATAACACACTGGAAACATGTAACACTTTATTAAAGAGCTGGGTGCATTTTGTTCAAAAGCAATAGAACTATGGTGAAGTAAAAAACGCTGGCAACTGAAAGCAGCTTCCTAACATCCAAATACAAACTAATCATAAATTTCTGTCATATTTGATCAAGAATCTTAGTGTCAAATCTGATTGCTGAACTAGTTTCAGTGTGACATGGACAAAGCTGAAATAACTAACAAATGCAAGGCTGAAGGAGGATTTTATTGATTTTATTTAAATCCAACAACTCAATTTGCTCAAAGCTCCAATATTCCTCCAAATATTCAAAATATTCTTATCACTGAATTCTTAAGATATTGTCCTTTTCCATCATACCTTAGAAATGTAAAGAACCATAAACAGCCCTAGTTAATCACCAAGCTCTTTGAAAAAACAGCAATATGGAGAATTTACAACTCTCTTTATTGAAGACCAAATAAAAAGTCATTTTTTTGCAGTAGGATTTTAGTTAGAATGTTTATGTTGTGCAGCTAGTTTTTTTTTAACTTTATATATATTTTTAATTTACTATTAACTAAAATAAAAGTATACTATAACAAGGCATTATTTTGAAAGCACAACAGTAACAGAGAACTCAAAACAGAATTCATTGTTTAAAGACAGCTATGGAGAGCCGGATACCAACACTTACTGACTTATTTATCAGGAAAAAAATCAACTAGATTGATCAGGCCATTTCCCATACTGTTTTGCTTCAAAGCATAAAGGGAATATATATACCAGGAGCATGTTATCAATGAACCAATAATATCTCTAAATTATATTCATTAATCAACTCAAGCATAATTTATGATTAGAAATAAATATGCCAAGAGCTAGTCTGTACCTGCATAACCCCTTAGCCTCATTCCAGAACAATGCTGAGCAAAATTTTAAGGTATTTTCCAACTCAGACACCATCTAATGAATCTCTAAATTCATTTTTGTGTGCTTTACTGTACAAATCACTTATTTTTAGCTATGTCACAAACTTAGGAATAAAGAATAGAAACATGTAAGGTGATATGTGATAAGGTGACAATGGATGATTCCTAAATTCTACTGGAATTTAGCAAAATGGGCATTTCTTTCCCTCTAAATCCAGTTTTAAATTCTTATATAAGTACCAAATCAATTTGCAATTTTTCAAATCACTATCTCCCAAAAGGAAAATCCAACAATTTCAATTAAAAATGGTTGTCCCTGACACTTTATAGTACCCATAGGGACTCAGTACAACATAACTATCTTTAGCAAGAATTATATCATGCAAAGTTGAAGATCTGGTAACTATAATAAAATTGTTCACCTTAAGGTAAACTAGGTACGCTTTCTGTTGATGCAACATAATGATCACAACTACTACTGGTACCAAAATCCCTTATGATTTCCTTCTCTACTACTTTGCTTGCAACAGGGGTATTACAAAAGGAATACAGGAAAGAAAAGGACTATGCATCCACCCATCCCAGCAAGGATGTGATCAATTAGCTCAAGAACCATACTGACAGGAAAAGCAGAAACCTCTTCTAGAGCCAGAGACTTCATTGCCCAGTTTGAAAGAGCCTTCACTTGGCTCAGCTGCATCTAAAGGGATGAAATAAGAACTGGTTTCTTGAAGTTAGAGTAAAATTGGTAACAGGCAAAAGAATTAACTAAAGTCCTCTTGAAGCTTCAATGGGGAAGGAAGGAGATACGGCTATTGTGGGTAAGACTTGCCTCTAGCTTTGAGTAAACAATTTACTAAGGGCCTGTGTGCAACACCATGCTAGAAATTATATGGAAACAGAGAAGGATAAAACATTATTTTGCCCCTAAGTTTATAATATTAGTTTTAGTTGTCAATCGTAATTCAAATTATCCAACTTCACTACTTTCCCCTAAGTCAACCTAGGGACACACAATCAAAGATAACTAGGCCACCTGGCTTCCATTTCCAGCCAAGATGGAGCAACAGGGGATTTATCCTCCCACCTGAAACAACTAGAAAAGAACAGATAAAATATGTAACAACAGTTTTCAGGCACTGAACTTTAGACAGGAAATCAGTACAGGATGGTGATCCTTAAGAGAGAGAAAAGAAATGAGGTGAGTCATATGACTGTTTTAAGACAGTTTCCAGGCTACAGCACAGAGAAGGGGAACTCAGAGCCCAACAGTCTCCCTAACTTAAGGAGCCAGAATTGGGAGTTCAGGGAGGCCAAGGTAGCTGGAGTTTGCTGGGCAGAGTAATAAAGAAGACAAAGCTGCAAAAAGAGAATTTTCAGCACAGTACCAATCAGTGCATATGAGTGAAGAAACGGACACTGCAAGAGACACAAGTTCGATCCCTGGTCCCGGAAGGGGCAGGTGGAAAACTTTCTGGGATTCACTCAACCACCATTCCCACTAGCCAGGGTGGGGAAACCTTGTAATACACAGGGCCCTGGGTAGAGTACTCTGAAACGAACTGCAAGGGTACTGCCTCAGCAGTGGGGCAAAATTAATCATAGACTAAAGGCTATCCTGATCCCATCTAACAAACTTAAAAGCAAACCTAGAAGGATCCAACTGCTTCAAGGTAAGTTGAATGTGTCCCAAAACAAAGCCTAAGAATATGTTTAGGAATCTGAAAATATTCAGCACCTAAAAGGGTACAATTCATGATGTCTGGCATCAAATTAAAACTTACCAGGCATGTAAAAAAAGCAGGAAAATGTGTTCCATAATAAAGAAAAAAATAAATCAATAGAAAGCAATCCCAAAACGACACAGTAGCAGAATTAGTAGACAAGAACATCAAAAGAGTCATTATAATAACATCCCATTTGTTCAACAAAATAAAGTAAAAGCATGTTAAGGAGAGAAACAGAAGTCTTTTTTTGTTTCTGTTTTTTAAGGTCCAAAATGAACTTCTAGAAATGGAAAAGAAATGCCTAAGATGAAAAATACACTGAATGGAATTAAAAGCAGATTACATACCACAGAAGAAAGCATTGGTGAATTGAAGGCACAGCAGTAAAAAACTATTTAAAACAATACAAAAAGAAAAAAGACTGGGAAAAATCAGTAAAACATCACTGAACTGTTATGACAGCTAATGTAGCCTATATACGTGTGATCTGAGTTCCTGAAGAAGAGAAAAGGTACATAAAAACTATATGAAGTAATAATGTTCAAAGCTTTCCAAATTTAATGAAAACTATAAACCCACAAATCCAAGAAGCTCAACAAACCCCAGGCACAAAAAAGTGAAGAAACTACAGCAAGGCTCATTATAATTACTTAAAACCTAGTGAAAATCTTAAAGGCGGTCAAAGGGAAAAAAGGCATTATGTACAGCTTAACAAAGGTAAGAACAATGGCAGTCTTCTCATCTCATAGTGCAGGCCAAAAGACAAGGGAGCAACATCTTTAAAGTACTGAAAGAAAAAATGTCAACCTAGAATTCTATACCCAACAAAAATTTCTTACAAACAGTAAGACAAAGACTTTCTTAGACATACAAAAGTGAAAATAATTCATCACCAAGTAGATTTTCAGTACAAGTAATTTTAAAAGATATCCTTGAGGATGACGGAAAAGAGTACCAGATGGAAATCTGCATCTCCACAAAGAAATGAAAAGCATTGGGAATGATACATGTATGAGTAAATATAAAATACTATAAAATTTGTTTAATCTTTTTAAAAGATAACTGATTGCTTGAAACAAAAATAATAACAATGTATCACAGGACTTATATGTACAAGTAAAATATATAACAATAGTGAAAAACCGGAAGAGAGAAAATGGAAGTACAATGACTAAGGTTCTTATACTATACCTTAAGTAGTATAATGTATACCATAAACTCTTAAGCAACCATTAAAAAAACACAACAAACAGCACTGCTAATAGGTCATCAAATGAGATGAAATAGAATCAAAATCCTCAGTTAATTCTATAGAAGGCAGAAAAACAGAAAAAGGGGAACAGATGGAACAAAACGAAAACAAACAGTAAGTCAGACTCAAACCACATCAATAATTATATTAAAAGTAAATGCTCTAAACATCCTCATTTATAAGAGAGATTGTGAAATTGGATACAAGCCCCAACTACTTGCTGCCTACAAGAAATCCACTTTAAATAGATTAATACTAAAAGAATGGGAAAGATACACCACGCTAACACTAATCAAAACTGAAGTGACTATATTAATGACAGACCAGGTAGGTTTCAAGCAAAGAACATTACCAAGGACAAACACCTTCATCTCATAATGAAAAAGGGGTTAATTAATCAAGAAGACATGACAGCCCTACACATTCATACAGCTAATCACAGTACTTCAAAAAAACATGAAGCAAAAAGTAACAGAACTCTAAAGAGAAATAGACAAACCCACAATCATAACCAGAGACTTCAAAACCCCTCTCTCTATAACTGATGGAACAAGTAGGTAGAAAGAAAATCAAGGATACAGAAGACTGGAACAACTCGACCTGACAGTTACAGCATACTCTACCCTGTAACAACAGAATATACATTTTTCATGTTCACACAGAACATTAATCAAGACAGTTTATATTCTGAGTCACAAAACAAGTCTAAATAAATTTTAAGATTTATTCAAAAGGATTCAAAAAGTTCAAATGTATGCCCCCACCTTCCATAGGACACAGCTGCAACTAAGTCATTGCCAGCTAAAAAACCCATTTCCGGGCTTCCCTGCACAGTGGTTGAGAGTCCGCCTGCCGATGCAGGGGACACGGGTTCATGCCCTGGTCTGGGAAGATCCCACATGCCGCGGAGCGGCTGGGCCCGTGAGCCATGGCCGATGAGCCTGCACGTCTGGAGCCTGTGCTCCGCAATGGGAGAGGCCACAACAGTGAGAGGCCCGCGTACCGCAAAAAAAAAAAAATTTTAAATAAAATAAAAAATAAAAAACCCATTTCCCAGCCTCCCCCCTTGCATATATTGATAGATGGTAACTAGTCCTCATCAAGAGACTGAGGGTAAAAGAAGTCAAAGAAGTTGAGAAAGGGGTACACACCTCCTCACCCTTCTCTTGCTTCTTCCCCAGGCTGACAGCAGAGAGCTCCAAAGCCAGAGGGGATGGCATAACTACATGACAGAAAGTACCCAAGATGCTGAATAACTCGTGAAGAGGAAAACCATCCACCAAAATGATCACCTAAAACATCATGGGGAAAAAAAGGGTCATTTATTGTGTTAGCCAATAAAATTGTGCACTTTGTTTTAAAAGCAGCTAGAATTACTCTAATTCTTAAGGAAGCTTCTAAAGAGTTTTATGCAGAGGAGTGACATGATTTTTTTACATCTTAAAAGGACCACCCGAACTGTCATATTAAGAACAGTCTGTAGGGAGGCAAGTGTGGAATCAAACAGACTAGACATGGCAGTA
The DNA here is from genome assembly GCF_964374135.1 of Grampus griseus. Lineage (NCBI taxonomy): Eukaryota > Metazoa > Chordata > Mammalia > Artiodactyla > Delphinidae > Grampus > Grampus griseus. The sequence continues at coordinate 107,273,345 of NC_139017.1, forward strand.
ATCCAGGGAAGAGATGATGGTATCTTGAATTAGGGTGGTAAGAGTAGAAGTGTTGAGTAGTAGTCATATTCTAGGAATATTCTGAAGATAAAGCTAACAAGATATTTCTAACAGACTAGATGCAGAGCATGAGAAAAAGGAAAGTAAAACCCTAGCAAATGGAAGGATAGAGCTGTTATCAACTGAGATAAAGGTCAGAGATAAAATGAGTTTGAGGGGTGGAGGTGTTGAGGCAGTGTACAGAGATATCAGAAGGTTTGTTTTGGCCATACTGAGTTTGAGAAGTCTATTAATTACTCAAAGAAAATTTCAAGTAGGCAGCTCAGTTACATGAATCTACATGAATCTAATGTTTAGGAAATAGGTCTCAATTAGAAATACATATTTAGAAGTTGTCAGCACATAAGTCACCAACTAAGGAAGAGTAAATAGAGAAGAGTTCCAAGGACTGAGCCCTGGGGTATTCTTATGTTAAGGGGTTGAAGAGGAAAAAAAAGAATCTTACACAGGAGATAGAGAAATGACCAGTGATGGGGGAAGAAAACCAAGAGTATGATATATTGGAAACCAAGTAAAGAAGGTCTACCAAAAAGGAGGAAGTGATCAACTGTGTCAAGTTCTGCTGATTGGTCAAGACGAAGACCAAAAATTGACCGTAGGATTTAGGGAAGTTACTGGTGATTGTGGTAATCAACAACAGTGAGAATAGACAATTTTTTAAAGTTTTACTGCTAAAGGAAGCTGAAATATGAGACAGAGGTTGGCTGAGAAAGAGGAGTTGAGAAAAATACCATTTTGTTTCTGGTTGGGAGAAATAATAGCATGTTCACATGCTAATGAGAAGAATCCAGCAGAAAGGGAGGAAATGATAACTATAGGAGAATGAGGGAAAACTTCTGGAACCACGTCTCTAAGTAGGTGAGGAACAGAATCAGGTGCACAAGTGGTCCAACAGGCAGTTAATCTATAATTAACAGGCAGAAAGGCAAAATACAGAAACGCAGCTACTAGTAGGTGGGCAGATAATTATAAATAATTAGGCTACAGTGAACCATTGATTATAAAGTCCATCTATAAGTACACCCTTCAAAAGTGGTCATTTTGGAGAGCAGTGTTTGAATATTCATTACTATTTCAATTTCACTAAGTGCCAAAATCTCTTAGAACGCTTAACAGAGTGGTAGAGAGATATCCTAGGATTACTTTAATTGAGATCAACTGTAGCAGTTGACTACTCCATGGCACTAGATAACCTATCTAGGACTCATAAGTGAGACACCAATTAGCAATTCTAGAATAACTGCATTCCAATTAAACCATAAGTCCTCTAAACAGTAACTACTGTAAGGTTTGCAAACAATTTCATAAGTAGAGAAATCTATCATTCTTGGGAACATTTTACAGGTATGTATGGTTTCAGGCACTTGTAAAAACTACCAAATTCCAAACAGCAGTCTCAACCTTGGCCCTGGAGTTAGTTCATTAGTTTAGGAGGGTTTTAAGAACATAGGGATTAACATAATTTTGACCAATGAAGATGCCTACATATCCATTCTGAGTTACTGTCCTCATTTAAAACATTATGTCCTAATGCATTCATAAATTTATTTAGTTGTGTTATAAGCATATGAACAACAAATACTATTTTAAATGCTTAGGCCGTATAGAAAATAAAGTTATCAGGCACATAATTCTTACATTTATATAACAAAGGTTTCATTGACTGTTCCACCAGTCAGCATTAGCAACAGTGTTCTCAAGATTCAGAAAGAACTACTTTGTAAAAGCAACAAATTCTGACATGCAGAGTTCTAAGTAACAGCTAAGCAACTAAGTAGTAACCTAAGTGACAGTGTTCATTTTGACTCCACGTTATAGACTGTACCTCATTAGAAAAATTAAGTTTGTATACATTTTAACAAAGATTTTTCAGTATAACATCCCAGAGAAATTGTTCATAACTAATGTGCTCGTATCCTAAATTTAACTCACAAGTTGCATGTTGTAGTATGTTAATATTAAAAACAAAAAAATGCACTTACTCCATTAAATATAAACCATCTACTACAAATCAGTGATTCTTACCATTAAGGAGACTGCATCCTCCTTTGCAAATCTGATGAAAGCTATGTATATAATTTCAGGGAATTCATGGATGCCTTGAAGCCTATATATGGGTCCCTAAGATCTAAAGAATCTCTGATTAGTGGAAAAAAATGGAGTCCAAAATTAATCCAAGAACATATGAAAACGTAATATACGACTAAAAGAAGAACTGTAACATACAGTGGGGAAAAAAGATAAATTATTAATATAATATTTGCCATAAGTGGCCATTCACTGAGAGAAATTACAATAAACATATGACTGCTTTAAAGAGCTAAATATAAAAAATAAAAGTTATAAAATACTAACAAAAAATAGAGAATGAACATAATCTTGGTTGGGGGAAGTCTTCTCAAGCAATGTAAGGCACCTACTTGCCTAAATTCATAGATTTGACTGCATAAATTTTTTAACTTCTGTATAAGCAAAATATACCATAAAATCAAGGGACAAACGACAGACCTGGAGAAAAACAGACACAAGACATAAAACAGATAAAAGATTAATACTTCTAATATATTTTTAAAACCCTAAAAATCGGTAAGAAACTACTACCCAACACACAAATGAAAATGAACAAGTAAATGTTCAACCTAATTAGAAGTTGAGGAAATGTAAACCAATGCAACAACATACCATTTCACAGCTTCAGAGTGGCAAAAATTTAAAGCTGACAGCATCCCATCCAGGGCTTGTTATGTGTTGACAGTGCAGATTATTGTAACCCTTGGGAAATAAATTTTTTGGAAAGTAACAGACTTTAAGATCTGTTAAATTATCAAATACATACATCTTTTGTCCCAGTAATCCCTTAACAGAAGAATTTATCCTACTGAAAACAGTACCAACAAATAAGGAGTTAAATAAACTTATATAAGGATGTTTCTTGTAACATTGTTTATAATACCAAGAAAGAAAATGGTAAAAAAAAATTTTTTTAAGTGGTGGGGGGAGAGATAAACTGAATGTTCATTATTGGCATAATGGCTGGAGAATTTATGATTCATGCATACTATGGAATATTATACAGCTATTAGAATATTATACAGCTATTAGAATGAGTAAGTCAAATTTATATTTATTGACCTGGAAAGATATTCTATGATATTAAATGAAAAAAGCAAGATGCAAAGTAACGTGTATACTGCCATCCAATATTCGATGAAAAAAAAAGATAAAAGAAAACTCTATTATGTGACATTGGTTTTTAGGAATTCCTGTTTATATACTTAATGTCCCAAGTGGTCAATGAATACACCTAAGTTTTGAATACAACTATCACTCTATTAGAGATCTCACTATCAAAATATTCTGAAACCAAGGTGCATACAAAGCATTATCAGAAAATGCAATCCTTTGGAATCTTCTATAACAGAAAAGATAAACAATGAAAACTTTTAAGAGCAAAATGTTTAACTTTTTCTTTTTCTTTAAGCCATAAATGCAAAGTTTAATAAATTTGACTACACTGTAAGTCAAAATTCTGTGACAGATGACACCACAAAAGTTTCTGAAAAGTGATAAATGTGTGTTTAAGTTTTTCTGGTGCCAAAACAAAAATGCTTTTAATGTTGTGATTTTACCACTTACAGAAAACCACCACAGAGTTTTTTTGTCCCCTGTAGCAGAAATAAGCTATTTCAGTCCTTTCATTGAGTAATATAATTATGTTCGTTACACGGGTATAAACAAGCAACATACATTACACTAAACTAATTCCTTTGTGTCAGAAATTGAATTTTATAAGAATGACATTCATTCTTAGAAATAAATGCAATTAAACGTTGGTATTACAGTTTAAAAATTCTATTCAAACTGCTACATCTTAGTGTAATGTCAATATAAAGTCCCAAGCAGCCTGGTATAATTAAAGGGGAACTTGATGTGGAATCAGACATACCTGGGTTCCAGTCCTGGCTCTGCCACTTACTAGCTATGTGGTCAAGTTATATAACCTTTGAACCTGTTCCCGCATCTGTAAAAATGGCTTTCTATGGTGTTCTTGGAAGATTAAATAAGAATATCAAATACAAAAGTGTCTAGTACAGAGTCTGATTGTCAAAATATGCCTCCTTCTGTGTTCCTTTCCTAAGGAAGATTACTAACTGACAACATCTGTTTTAGTATTGCCTGTTTCATAAGACTTTTTTTTTAATCAAGACTGCTGATACGAAGTTATATATTTTATTTGCCATAATTTTGAATCTCCATTATTAGCTCCTTCTAGTGTTTTGTATCTGAGGCTCCTTTTCGAGAATTATTTAGTTTAATCCATATTTACTATTTCTAATGGAATATAAAGGTTCCTTTCCTGTAAAAAATCATGAAAAAACACTACTACCTGTGGCTTTCTACATCCTCAGATAACTCTTTCTAAAATCATTAAGGTTGTGCCTACAGAAAACACTTTCAAGCATTATGGAAAAAAAATGTTAGGCAACAAAGGAAAATTAAAATTTGAATTATCCCAACCTATTGTAATGTGTCTAAGAAATTCAAAGAGCAACACAACGAAGAATTAATACAAATTTTAATTTAATATAACTTTCAACTTTAAGAGGGGTCATTTTTTTCTCTGTAAAGCTGGATCATTAATCAGGCCACAATATGACGCTCAAAGCTGCTAAATAGATACAAACACAAAGAGTATATTGGCCAACCTTCAATATTTAAAGTGAATATTTTTCCATCATACAAGACTCATATTAATAAAATCATAGTAAATAAATTTGATATCTGTTCGAAACTGTACAGGGCAAGTTCTACCCTAGAGTTGAGGAGTGGAATTATTCCTAGCTCCTCTTCAAATTTATTTGCACTTCAGCTAGATTTATTTGATGCTCTTTGATACACTGCTCTTTAAAATGTCTCCAAGGCTTTTCGCAAAGTCTATCAAAACTGCAAATAGTCAGCTACTGTTTGTAATATTTCAATTATTTTCTGATACATTTTTCCTAAATATTAATCACCACCCACAGCAGCATCTGTTACTTCTTAGTCTAAATTACAGTGCTGCTGGTATTTTATTATTTGCATTTTGAAAAGTATTTTAAATGATTTTGAGGTGGAAGTGTACGCATAAAAATACTTCACATTACTTTTCCACATTCAAATTACAGCCTCCTGAGCTGATTTTTCAGTGCGTTTTTAAATCAAAATGTACTGCTGACATTCTTTTAATATTCCCTCCCCACCCCGAGCTCTTCCCAAACGCCGAAGTTCCCTACTAATCTGAAAGTACCTATTATCTGTGCATTCTTCGGGTCTTTCACAACATCACACTCCAACTTTTTGTACTTCAGACCTCTTCCGTAATTAAAGTAAGCACTGTTAACTCTTTAAGGTACTTAACCTATGGTAAACTTTTTGCACTCTTCCTTTCATAAACTTAAATCTGACTAAAGCAATTCCCCTTCAACCTTTCCTCCTAAATTCACTACACCAACATCGCCGCGAAGTAACGTACACACACATCCCTATTCTTAAGCTCAAAATATGGCAGTTTAGCGCCGCTAAAAAAGAATTTAAATGCTTGGATGCCTCGTTTCAGTACCTCACGGAAGCTTTATAGTTGCTTTCCTGTCCTACCTGGGGACAGCCTATTTCTCTCGTCAGTTGTGCGGTCCCTTGCTGCCCCCAGCACAAGAGTGCAACTCACTACAGTGTATTTCTTTTACTCACTGTCATTCCAGCATCTCCCTCCATTTCTGCGCATCTATCCCTTCGCGAACCTCCCCATCCCCAAAAGATTCCGTAACCAGGTGCCCACATCTCAAATTAGAATACCCCTCGCCTGACACTGCCGAGGCTTTCTGTACGACTTCTAAGAGAACACGTAAGCCTGAGCGTTTCTGTCTCCTCCAACAGTCAGTATCCGCTCCCCAATGAGTTCGCTCTTATCTTGCTCTTGATCCCCATGGAATGCCTACTTCAGGGTAACCCTTTGGCTCCGGGAAGCCCAACCTTGCAACCTCTGCCCCGTGACCTCGCGAGCCCAGCATACCACCCAAGCTTAATTCACACCATTCTTGGAGCTTGTGTTCTCGATGCCCCTAGTCCCATCTCTCTTTGCAACCTCTTTCAGCCTCCTGCCGAGGAGCCAGATCTCAGGTTAGACAAACGCCCACTTGCTCGGGTAGCACTGCCTCCCTGGCCCGGCCGCTTCCACACACCACTCAGCCCAGAGTGGCACGGCTCCTCACCTAGCTTCGACCGGGACTCCTCCAGTTTCTGGATCTGGTTCTCCAAGAAGAGCATTGCCACTGCGAAGGCCACCACCGCCAGCAGCTGCAACTTGGGCGGCATCATAATCCTGAGGAGCCCCATGAAACCCGCTGCTCGGGATCAAGACATACCGCGGGGGGCGGGGATCGGGGCCCCGGAGGCAAAGGAGACGCCGGGAGGAGCCCACCGAGCCGGGAGAAAGGCAAGGAGAGCGCGACAGCGAGAGAAGCACCGCAGCGACCCCCCCTTCTCGCCTCCCCAGTCCCCCGCCCCCAGGCGCCAACACGAACGCCGCCGGTGTCCGCTTCTCCTCGGCCGACTCCACGGCCGCCCCTCCAAAAGCCCGCGCAGCAAACACAGCGCGAAGCGGCTGCCAGGCTCTCGCTTCCCTCTACCGCCTCAGTCCCCGAGCCCCGCGCCCGCCTGCCTGCCTCCCTCCCTCTCTTCCTTCCTTCCCTCCCTCCTTTGCTCGCAGCCGCGCGCTCCTACGTTGCGGCTGCGGCTGCGCCGCCCTCGACCCCGCCCCCTTCCCATCCCCCTCGGCCACCACGCGCACGTATCCACGTACGCTGCTCAGCAACCAGAGGCTCCGCCCACTGCTCCCGTTCACTTGTGCTTATTGGACCGAAGAACCCCAGGGCTTAGCTCTTGGCCCGTGTCATGGTTGGTTTCCTTTGCCTAAGGTGTCAACCAAAGCGGCATTCGATTGGGTAAACTTGGAGAAGGAGGCAGCCCGAAACTGGCGAAGGCGGGGCTTCTTGGCTGCTTGAGGAAATGTCGTGAATGAAAGGAAAGAGCCCGGGGAAGCACAGATTTGGGGAGTCTAGGAAAATGCCTGATATGGTTTATCGAAAGGACCCAGCGACTTCATATTTATATCAAATGTAAAGGTATTTATTCATCTTTAAGCTTTTATATGCCCTTAGTTAACACCCGTCCCTGCAGAATAAGAGACTTGATGTTAACCGCCTTTAGCAGCCTGTTTTGGATTAGGCTCTGGAGTAGACGCCCCGAGCAGAGGGGTCCTCGGGGCAGCCGGAGACCTACGGAAGATGGCACCTATGGCGGCCAGACTGGATGGGTGCCTTTTGCCGGCTTTTGGGCTGCGGCTGCTGCTGGCGACTGTGCTTCAAACGGTGAGTGGAGGTCACGTCCGCTGCAGCCCCAGGGCGAGTGGGAGGGATTGCGCCGAGGAAAACTGAACATTCGGTCCCGTTTGGGAGCCACAGTTGAAAAGGGTGGGAGGATAGGGCTTCCTCAGCGACTGCTGCGGCCAGAGTGCGACGTGGCTTAATACCTCGTTTGATACTTATCTTTCCCCGTTCCGGGTTTCTAGCGGTTTTTTCTCCTGACTTTAGACTATCTTGAGTACAATTTGTAAGACACACCGTGAACGGAAAAAAAGGCACTAAGTTTTGCACAAGAATGAAGATTGTTTTTAAATTGGCAGAAATGCAAGGAACTCTCGTTCCTTATGGCAAGGCTCCCAAATCTTAAAGCCCTGAGGTCTTTGGTCCAGGGTACACTTCCTTTTTACTTCTTTCTGTCAGTTGTTTGTGGTCTCTGTACGTCACTTTTAGACAGCCTTTAACCTCTGTTCTGTGGAATTCATATGCTGCTGGGTACACTTCAGTGCCATTTGTGATTTTAAACAACATTGTTGCAATAAAAGAAGCTATTCCATACTAAAGCATAATTTATTTTTGACATTGATTTTCTAAAATGATAGTTTTCATCTCGTTTAAAATCGGACGGTGTTTAACCAGGTTTTTTTTATTTCGTTTTTATCCATTAACAGAACAGATGCGTTCTTTATCTTTCAATGGGGAAAAGGCTAAATTCTACTTATTTTCCTATTCACTCACAAACAACTTACTGTTTGTTAATTTCTCCTTAGAAGTTTTTAGTCCATGTTTATGTGAATAATAAAACTGTTTAATATACACTATGGTTGGAGTTTTTATAAGTGTCTTTTATCAGCCTAATTTTTCAGGAGTTCTCTGTATTGAGCCTGCTGAGAAGTATTCTCCTAGAGACCTGGTTTAATTAATTTATCCAAGGTTTGGAGGAGTGAGGATCTATACCGAAGGCCCCTACAAACACCTGGGCTTTTCTTTCATCAAGGAGTTTAAAGATCCTGCCTGTCCTTTTGTAACCTTGCCTAAAAGGTGGATTCTTTACTTCTCTAATTAGCTTTACAGTACTCCATTATTCAGTCATTTGGTGCCTTAGAAATTACTGGAAGACCCCTTTCTAAACTTCGTACTCAAGAATTTATTGTCAGTCTTAGGTAATTTGAGTTCACCACCTTGAAAAGACAAAAAAGAATAACATTTCAAGTTGCCTTCTCCTGATTTCACTCTCTTTAACTGTTTCATTATCTGTGGCTGTGTAACCACCCCCAAAGCTTAAAATAACGATTTCTTGTAATTCTGTGTGTCTGCTGAGCAGTTCCTCTGTTGATTTCCTCTCGCCTCATTTACGCAGCTGTGCTGAGCCAGTAGGTCAGCTGAACTGAAGGGTACAGGATGGCTTCATTCTTAGTGGTGCTGTCTGTCAGCTAGGTTCCCATCCATGTGACATCTCATTCTCCAGTAGGCCAAACCAACTTCTTTTCGTGGCAGTCTCAGGGCAGCACTCCTACAGAGCAAAAGCTGCAATGCCTCCTAAAGCCTAGCCTCAGAAATCACATACGTCACTTTCACATCGCAGTGTTTGTCAAAGCAAGTCACAAGACCAGCCTGGATTTCAGGGGTGGGGATATGGACTCCATCTCAGCATGAGAAGAGTGACATAGTCACATTGCAAAGAAGTGTACATACCAAGGTAGGAGGAATTTATTATGCCCATTAAACAGTCTACCAAAGTGACCATCCACAGAATTCAAGCCAGAAACTTGGGTCTCATCTTCAACTCCTGCCTTTTCTTACATACCTCATATCCAGGTAATTACCAAGTCTTGTTGATTTTACTTCCTAAATATCTCTCAGATTCATCCACTTATTATTAATCCCTTATTTAGGCCATCAACCTCTCTCTCCTTAGAAATAACAGCCTCCTAGTTCGCCCTTTAATTATCAGAATCTAAGCTGTTGTTTTTGCCAGCTTCCCAATTGCCCAAGCTGGAAATTATTCATTTTAAATTCTTTTCCTTTCACTCTCTGACCCCAGTTAGTCATTAAACCCTTAAAAATCTCCAAGCCAGTTCATTTAATTTTACCTCCACAGGTAGTACCTAAATTCAGGCCCCATCTTTGCCTGGGATTGGCACAACAGCTTCTGTAACTGGTCTCCTGATCTCATTTTCCCCCGTTTCCTAATTCAGTCTCTGCAGTGCATCCAAGTCATCTTTCTCAAACTTAGGTCGGTCATTGTTAAAACTCCTCAATGGCTCTCAGTTGCTTTTAAGTTGAAGTCTGTCTTCAGTGTGCCTTAACAGGACCTCTTTGACCTAATACTTGTTTGTTTCTCCAGGCTTAATTCCCAGCATTTACCTCTACTGGGAGAGCAAAATGGTAGAGGTGGAAAATTGGGGTCATTTTAGTACCTCTCACATACCATGTTCTCTCACCAGACCTAAAGTAAGGTGTTTAGATAAAATGCAAGGCTTAACTTACATCCCATTTCCAGATTTGCAGTCTTATATACCCTCTCCCTTACATGTTCTGTCGTCATACATAATGCTGTATTACAGATTCACAACTGCACCAAAGCTGTGTGTGTGGTTTGTATCCCTCCATTCCCATGCCAAAGAGAATACAGGGGCCACTTTTCTTTTATATATTGTTTTATTTTGCCTCACGTGTACATTTAAATCCCTCAGAGGTTTGAAAGGCCTTCTAGTTCATTAGTGTTTGTTCCTTGCTATCAAAGTCATTAAGATATCTGTAGTAGGTTATGTAGAACAGTGATGAACCCCACCCACTCCAACAAATACATAATGACTCTGAAAATATTTAGAAAGGGTGGTCTGAGCAATTCACCTTTTTGTTGAACTGTTTTAACTTCTCTAAAGCTTACTCCTGTCTCTTTCTTCTGTAATGACTAGTGTTTTTAAGAAAAGAAGGCAATAAAATCTTGAAAGTGAAAAGAGAAGTAGAGAGGACTGTTGGAAGAACTCTTAAGAAATTAGAAAAACTGCATTTCACAGTTAGCCTGAGGGGGAAGAAAGGCCAGGTGGAATAAGTAGCTGGCAGTAATAAAAATAAGCCAAAGCTTTGGAACCTGACAAATGAATAAAAAGGGAATGAAGGAAGACTTTCTTGGTGCCCTGAGGTTGAGCTACTGGTATTGGCAGAAGACTTAGCTCCTACTTTGTTAATTCACACCTCTGAGTCCTCAGACTAGACAGGTTGAGCTTTTATTACTGTCTGTGCCTCTGAATAGCTCTAATTAAAAGTTAGTAGCAACACATAGTTATCAATATTCCAATGAGGTGACAACGGGGAGGATATAAAATGATTTAATTAAAAATACATTCTGAGTATGCTTAAGCATTAGAAAAAAATATTTTTGTATGGCCTAAGGGAGCTGTTTTCTAGAGTGTCCCAGAACTAAGTGATACTCAATTCTTCATTTAGCTCATACATATTACTTCTTTCAGAAAGACACTGTAGGGATTTCCCTGGTGGCCCAGTGGTTAAGAATCCACCTGCCAGTGCAGGGGACACAGGTTCAATCCCTGGTCCGGGAAGATCCTACATACCACGGAGCAACTAAGCCCGTGCGCCACAACTGCTGAGCCTGCACTCTAGAGCCCGCGAGCCACAACTACTGAAGCCCATGGGCCTAGAGCCCATGCTCCACCACAAGAGAGTCCACCGCAATGAGAATCCTATGCACTGTGACGAAGAGTAGCCCCCACTCACCACAACTAGAGAAAGCCCGCGTGTAGCAACAAAGACCCAATGCAACCAAAAATAAACAAATTAATTAATTTAAAAAGAAAGGCACTGTACTGGAAGCAGTATAAAATGATTTTATGTGTTATTGATTCTGAGACACCACACCCCATCCCCTACGCCTACCCCCTTTTCTTCACAAGTTAACATCTGGATTGGTCTTATTTCAATGGGTGGCACAAGTGTCAGCATTTTTGTTATTTTTAGTGGTACATACAATAATAGTGTATCATGGATTCTGTGAAAGGTGGTAGTTAATAACAGCGGTTAAGGGTTTTGAGGGCAGGCCAGGATTAGAATCTTGATGCTGCCATCTAATGTTCGTTGTATTGTCTTAAGATAGATTACCTCAACTGTCCTAAGCCTCTGTTTCCTTCTCTATAAAATGAGGATAATACTCCTTTCATAGGGGGATAAGATTAAATAGAATAATGATGTAAAGTGTTTAGCAAAGTATCTGGTGCTTTGTAAGGGCTTGCCATAAAGGCTATGTTTCTGGTATTGTTTTCATGGGGTTCGTCTATAAACCCATGTATTTTGTCTCAGATTTGAAATCCGTTCAGAATTATTACATGAGAAACCTATGAGTTTTCTGAGTAAAGACTGGTTAAGAGACAGATAATCATGTGAATGTATAAGTGTAATAAAATGTATAGCTATACCAGGCTTTTGCCTGAAAAGGTGATGTTACATAATAGTTATTACAGCTTCCCAGCCAACAACCCTTATGTTTATAAAGAACTCAGTAATATCAGAAAAATAAATCAGTGACTAATGCAAAGGACTCTCTTAGCCTGTCAATCCTACTTTGAATTGGAGAAGTCATAAACTGTTAAGTGGTTATCCCAATCAGGGTTATCTCACCCAGCCCTTAAAATCTATGTCTTTCTTAGAAGGGTGGCTAATTATTTTAAAATTTAGGAGAATTTCCTGGCGGTCTAGTGGTTAGGACTCCAAGCTTTCACTGCTGAGGGCGCAGGTGCAGTCACTGGTCGGGGAACTAAGATCCCACAAGCCACATGGTGTGGCCAAAAATAATAATAAAACAACAGTAAAATTTAATATTTGGCCTTACTGTGCGCATTTAAATGCTGTTCATTACTTTCTGATAGTAAAAAGGTGGGTGGGCATAATTTATAATTTTGAACTCTTCTATATTATTTAGAATTTGGTACTTACCTATGAAGTGCTTAAAAATATGTTCTGATGTTCTTAGATTCAACGCCTTAAGTCTGCAAAACCAATGATATAAGAGAAAAATGTAGTTCACTCATGGAACTCAAGATACATTCTAGGGCTTTCCTGGTGGCGCAGTGGATAAGAGTCCGCCTGCCAATGCAGGGGACACGGGTTCGATCCCTGGTCTGGGAAGATCCCACATGCCGCGGAGCAACTAAGCCCGTGCTCCACAACTACTGAGCCTGCGCTCTAGAGCCCATGAGCCACAACTACTGAAGCCTGCATGCCTAGAGCCTATACTCCGCAACAAGAGAAGCCACAACAATGAGAAGCCTGTGCACCGCAACAAAGAGTAGCCCCCGCTCACTGCAGCTAGAGAAAGCCGGCGCACAGCAACGAAGACCCAACACAGCCAAAAATTAAAAAAACATAAATAATAAATTTATTTAAAAAAATTTAAAAGATACATTATATCTCCCCTACGCTTATCTCTAGCCCATGTCTAATATAATGACTTAAAAATAAGTAGTGTTCTGTAGTTTTTAAGTGTGCTTTCACAGTGGAAGGTGGGAATAATTCTAAAATTTATTAAGTACTCACTGTGTACTGGGCAGGATACAAGATGCTTTCTGTACTTTTTCTCCTTTAATCCCCAAAACTTTGTGAAGTGGTCATTATTCCTATTCAGAAATTAAGAAGTAAGGTTGCTCTGTGCTGATATTTGAATCAAGATGTCATCAGACTCAAATACATGTTTTGCATGTTCATGCTACCTGTCACTAGGTGCTCAGTAAATGCCAGAATAAAACCAAGTATTATGATCCCATGATTATTCATTTGAGATTCTTGATTTGTAAAACAGCTTTGGTAACAATTTCTTATGTTTGTTAAGCAGTTCACAGTTTCAAAGTTATTTTATTTTTATTGCCTGTTTTAATTACCATGGCTACAAAACAAATCACCCTAAAATTTAGTGGTGTAAAACCATTGTTTATTTTGCTTTCAAATTTCTATGGGTCAGCAATTCAGACAGGGCACAGCAGGATGGCTGTGTGTTCCATGGTGTCTCAGACCTCCGCGTGAGACTGAAAGACTAAAATGTGAAGGCTTTTTACTCACATGTCTAGTAGTTGATGCTGGTTGTCAGCTGGAGGCCTCAGGTGCTGTCTACATGGGCCTCTCTACATTCTCTCTGTAGTTTAGGCTACCTTACAGCATGGTGGCTAAATTCCAAAGTCGAGTATTATAGAGAAACAGATAACAGCACCTGCAAGCACTAGCCAAGCAGAAATTGTTTCCTTTTTTATGGCCTATCCTCAGAAATCATGTAGTATCCCTTCCTTTACACTCTGTTGGTCAGAACAGTCACAAGCCCCTGCCCAGGTTGAAGGGGAGGGAACATAGACTCCCACTCCTCAGTGGAGGACTGCCAGTCACACGTGGGATGATGTGTATATATTGGTGTGGCCGTCTTTGGAAAAAATAGAAATTAACCTGTGAAATTGATCAAGCAGATCACTTTACTAGTAAATAAATTACTCAAAGTGCTAGTATAGTAGCAAGAGTCTTAAGTCCCTCCCACTAGACTGGGATACTTGATCTATTTTGATATATTATGATATACAGTCCACATTTTTACTGAGATAAGGTAAAAGATGTATGTATATGGTATCAAATTAGGATGTTGACTTACTGTTAGGTCAATGGGAGGATCAGCATTTTGGAAGAGTATGCCAGCAGTACTTAAAGTTTTTCACATTGGGATATGCCTTTGGGTTTTAATCTGCATGATTAGTCAGCTGGTGGGCCAAATCCAGCAAGCCTTGTTTTTGTAAATAAAGTGTTACTGGAACACAGACACCCATTCATTTATTATTGTCTGTAACTGCTTCTGTGCTGCAGTAGCTGAGTTGAGTAGTTCCAACAGAAACTATATAGCCACCCAAGACTGACATAATTACTACGGGGCCCTTTACATAAAATTTGCAGGCCCTTGGTCTAGAAGATCAACCAGTCACAGTCAAACAATCTGAAATTCCCCCTACTTGAGGCTGTGGTTTTGACCAATTCATTTGCTTAACACACAGGAAAATTAGCACAAGTGCTGGAAATACAGAGAAATAACTTAATGCTTGCCCTTGAAAGAGTTCACAATATTACCGGGAAATCAGACAATCCTAGATTTACATAGTACAGTGTCATGAGTGGTGCTATTTTACAGCTGTGCATAAATTTCGTTCTCAGAAAAAACAATGGCTAAATACTGGGATCTGATTTTTTTCAGAGAAGTCTTCCTAAGAAGACTGATATACCAATCGGGTTCTTAGAAATAAGTAGAATTTAACAAGGTGGAAAAGTGTAAAAGAGCCTTAGAGTAGAAAAGTATGAGCAAATGTCCATTTGAGTAGGGGTTTTATATTCTCAGGTACTATAGGAATTCATTATAGCTGAAAAGTAGAATGGAATTGGAGACGTAATGAGAGATAGGAGTAGCTGACCATTTAATCCACTGAGGCAGGAAAAGATTTGAGAGCTCTTTAAGAGGCAGAATTGTCAAAACTTGTTTTTTTAACAAACAAGTTAATTGACTGATTGTAAGAATGGTGAAGAATGTGGAGTCTAGGATGAACTGACCGGGGCAACTAGGTGGTCAGGGAAAATGGTGTCATTTTGCCAAGATACTGAATACATGGGAAGGAATAGATTTAAGGAGAAAAGATGTTTCACTGTTGGAGAGTTTGAATTTACAGTGCCTGTGCAACATCTAAATGAGATCTCAGGTAGGCTGTTGGCTTTGGAAACTTGACACTTAAAAAGACTTGGGAGTTTTCAATAACTGAGTATTTGAAGCCATGGAAAAGATGCAATTCTCTATAGAAAGTATGCAAAGCAAAGAGAGAGCCAAGAATAGAAATGGGAAACAACATCATTTAAGAGATAAATAGCAGAAGAAGGAGAGGGAAAGCCATGGAAGAAGCAGCTGGAGCAGAAGAGTTTTGAATGCCATTGCATTTAGTGATTTTTGGCATGTTTAGATGAGTGGTGTGGTGGGATCAGAAACCAGACTGTAGTAACAATTCAGAAATAACAGAATGTGGGGAGAGCAGTTAGAACTATGGGTCTTGGGTACACTGAAGGTATGAGTTATCAATGAAAGTAAATCCCTGTGGAGATGGCAGAAGACAGAAATTAAAGCAGAGGTACAGGTATTGACCTTAGACAGATGTAGGTATACCACACTCACTGAGACATGAGAGGAGAATGGATAAAGGAAGAGAATAGTTTTGGAAGCCTGCTTTTGCGAGTCATTCTGTTTGGTTACTTTACATAAGTCATTTCATTTAATCTTTACTGAACTCTATTTTATGTGGGATGCTTCTTGCTTTATCAGTGAGGAAATTAAAACGCAGGGAGGTCATCTTGCCCAGAGTCACACATCTTGTAAGTGGTGGAACTGGCACCTAAACCCCGAAGTTTTATTTTTGATGTGCTCCCGCTCTCCCCAACTTCATCCCTTTCTGTACTCTTCCCCTGCTAGATGTGAATGAAGATAAGTTTGTAGGGTGTAGTAGGGACCTAGAAGTTAATGTTACTCCATACATCATATGAACAGGTGCTAAGTTCTTAAAATAAAATGGAAATTCATTTTTCTTCAAAAGATATGTAATATATATATCATAAAGAAATAATATATGATCTTTTTTGTTAATCCGTGTTTTAGCCAAGCTGTAATATGACAAATTTTTAAGAAAAAAATTTGTTGGGGATGTGGGAAGAACCAAAGCCTCATATAAAGTTATAAAGTATAAAAATAATTAAGAATTTGTCTCCAAATGAGGCATTTCACTAACTGTCTTTAATGTATTAGATTTTGACAATCCTAGTTTCTCCTTTTTTGGAAGCTTTGTGATGTAAACATGAAGTTAAGGGGGTTTTTTCCCTCATTTTTTGTTTTCAGGTCTCTGCGTTTGGGGCAGAGTTTTCATCAGAGTCTTGCAGAGAGTTAGGCTTCTCCAGCAACTTGCTCTGCAGCTCCTGTGATCTGCTTGGACAGTTCAACCTTCTTCAACTGGATCCTGACTGTAGAGGATGCTGTCAGGAAGAAGCACAATTTGAAACCAAAAAGGTATTGTTTTATAGTATCTCTCTTCCATTATATGGTTTAGTTTAGATAAGGTAAAATGTTAAATTGCTTAATCAACTTAAATATAAAGAAGTCTTTAACTTTTACATTTTGTAGTTTTAGAAACTCAACTGATTTCTTGCAGACCCATTAGATCAATCAAAGCAAATAGGGAGGAAAAGTATGGTTACAGATTGATAATACCATCCTACCATGGTTGTCCAACAGAAGGGAAGCAGAATTACTATAGCATACCTAGATTGTAAATCTATCCAGTCTTCCTAACTTCCGGCCGCATAAAGCCAAAGAATAATTAATTAGATGCTTTTATTCATTTGTAATAAGAACCCAGTCTTATAGTGAAATTTGAGATGAAAATAAAGCACTTATTCTCTGGCACATAATTGTCAACAATAAATTATAACTTCCTTTTTTTTAATAAATTTATTTATTTAATTTATTTATTTTTGGCTGCGTTGGGTCTTTGCTGCTACACGCGGGCCCTCCAATTGTGGCGAGTGGGGGCCACTCCTCACCGCGGTGCGCAGGCCTCCCATTGCGGTGACCTCTCCCACTGCAGAGCACAGGTTCTAGGCGCACGGGCTTCAGCAGTTGTGGCACGCGGGCTCAGTAGTTGTGGCCCACAGGCTCTAGAGTGCAGACTCAGTATCAGTGGTGCACGGGCTTAGTTGCTCTGCGGCATGTGGGATCCTCCCGGACCAGGGCTCGAACCTGTGTCCCCTGTGTTGGCAGGCGGATTCCCAACCACTGCGCCACCAGGGAAGCCCTAAATTATAACTTTTAATCTGGTTAACAAAGAATATGGTCTGTTAACAATTTGCACATCTATAACTAATGTTTCCTGATACCTAGTCTCACCTTTAACACCTGAGCACAGCCAGGAATAGGTAGTTCTAACAGTCCAATAAAATCTGCTACTGTTTTACCCACTGTTCAGAATAATAGTAAACTTGCTCAATTTTTAAATCTTTTCATTAAACCCTTAGACTTCTTTAATTTATAAAGTAGACTGAAAAGGTCATTTATATCATCCAAATAAAGCTGAATTAATGAGGTCCTTGTGTTTGAGAAAAAAAATATTAGCATCTCTCTGCTTTGTTTCCTTTTAATATTCTCTTTCAGTTGTACTTACTGAATCCTGTTTGAGGCATTATGGTTTGTAAAGCTTTCAAACAGTAATTGTATCTTCTCATTATTAGGTAGTAAAGGTTTACTTCTAACACTGAGTACAGTTTTCTAGTTCTGTAAGAAAAACAAGCTGACAAGCTTTCACCATGTTAGTGTTCAACCAGAATTTACACTTGATTTCTCAGTTGTAAACCTGAAATTCCTGTGTCCCACAAATGGCTTCCAAGTCTTCCATGTTTTTCATTTTCTTGGTTCACATATACCAATGATATATTTTAATGTTTAGAAAATTTCCATACATATAAGTTAGTCTTTATTGCAAGTAAATAAAATCTAAACAAGTTTTTAAAACTTGATTTTAAATAAATAGATTTAAGACCTAGACCTAACTAGTTTAGTAGGACCCTTCCCTCTTGTTTCTTGTTTCGTTTTATCAATGACATATTCACATGGGACAAATTGCTGAAGTGTGATTCATCCTCTCATCTTTAAGCTATTATTCTATGGTCTGTACGACTACTCAACTAACAGTGATTATTTGTGAGACACCAAACTTACAAGGATTGAATAACAAAGGGTGTTTTATAATAAATTATCACACACCCGCTTTGTAATTAAGGGTAAGTTGAGAAAGTCTGCCCTTTGACTGATACCAGATGTGCCTAAACTGTAAACCAAGTGCATATAAAAGCTTTTACTAATTGCCCCTTTAGTAATTCTTTATAATATTACCAGTTTTATGGTATAATTTTTTTGTTTTTTTGCCATGCCGTGTAGCATGAGGGATCTTAGTTCCCCAACCAGGGATGGAACCCGAGCCCTCTGCAGTGGAAGCACGGAGTCTTAACCACTGGACCGCCAGGGAAGTCCCTGTGGTATAACTTTAGTGGAACCAAACTTCAGTCACACACTTCGCAAATTCATTATATTCCTGTTCAGTTTTCATTATTAACTGAGCTATGTATTGCTTCTTCAGCAATAATAGTAGGCAAGTAGTCCATCATTTAATATATGCCTAACTAATTACAAACTGAAATAATTATTATATCTCAGTGCAAGTGAGCCTGTATCCTAATGTACCTTTTATACTGTACCCATTGTTTTTTTCTTAAGTCCTTGCCCATAATCTGTTAAGATGTACTTCTCATTAAGCATTTGCTAGCACAGTGTTGTACAAAATAAATGAATTTTTTTTTTTTAAATAAGCCTAGTGGAACTAGAACACTTAAAATAGTACTGGAGATAGAAAAGTAAGGCATGTCAGGCAAGCCTCCATTTAGATGCAAAATGCATTCACGTATAGAAGTGGTACTTGATTTAATCTGTACAGTATTGCTCTCTGGATTATTGGTACATAATTATAGGTAACAATATATATAATAGTTTTTCTGTCTCATTCAACTCTGGCTTAAGGCTTAATTTTGAAATTATAGTTTAATTTAGTCCTACTTTAATAAAAGTAAAAATATGCAGTATGTAGACTAGTGCCTTATATCAAAAATATTAAAAATACTTAAACATGGCCGTGTGTGTGTAAGTCATTGGGAATATAAATTCTTTAGAAGAGAAAAATTGTAGTTTATATGCAGGAATGTTTTGGCAATTTATAATAAAGAAATGTTACCTGAATACTCATTTTAGTTCTTGCTTAGTTGCATGCTTTATAGGTCTGTCCAGGGATGAGGCTAATCATTTTTCGAATGTTTACTCATTCAACAGGCTGAATTTAGCCTTTGATAGGCAGAAGCATAAAATTTGCTGTTAAAAAAAAAAAAAAAACCTTATTCATAATAAATGCAGAAAATGTCTTCAAAATCCCTTATTCTGCAAATAGATATTCCTTTATTATTTTTATTTGGTCTTATTTCTCTCCCCCCACCCCCCATTTTGATCATAAAGGACCTAAGTAAGCATCACAAATACTACCTAGAAGGAGATTTTTTTGTAAGCTATTTTACTACTGTTTTAACTAGTTTTGCTCATAAATACATACCTAGGTACAGTTTACAAACATTAGTAAGGATGTTGACTGAATTATGAGGAGCGTTCTAATTTGTAGCTTAAAGTAAAAAAAGGTAAACTAATGAAAGAAAAAAATATTTAATTCTTGGTGCTATTAATATTTACTAAGTAGGATAAGTGACTTCAGCTTTTTATATATAGAATCTTAAGATGGAATGGGAGGGACCATTCTTCTTTTCACTACTGACTGACTTTTTCCTTGTGGTGGGAAAACATAGTATTGATAACAGCCAGTTCCTTTTCCCACCAGAAAAGGACTAATTCTTCCCCATTTACAATTTTGAAGTATTTTAGACAAGGACTGTTACTAGCTCAAGTTGGGTCACTAACCAGTTATTAGCTAGGATCATGGAATAATGTAAGAACCTTTAGCTGCCACACTAGCTATGTGGGAAGTTGCACTAGGGAGCAGGTGGATGAAGCAGCTCTTAGGTAAAGAACAGCCTATTTTTTTTTTCCTCAATTTCTAGAGTAAATCACTTCTCCTTGAGCTATTTTAAAGATTTAGCTCAAGTGTCCCCTATTCTGGGAACTCTTCCCCAATTTCTCCTCCTTACTCACTACCCTTGGCCCTTCCAAGTTATGTTAGCTACACCTCTGTATTCCCAAAGCACCTGAGGATACCCTTGATTTGCACTTACCACCACTATATTGTATCTGTTGTTTGGCTTTTTTTCTCTCCCAGTGTTTCATGCTCTTTGAAGTCTGGAACTACGTTTTATGTTTCTGAATCCCCAGCCTTTAGCTTACAGTATTTCATAAGTTTTTGTCCTTGAATAAGGCTGTTTTTACTAAGAACAAGTTAAAAAAGGTCATTTTTTTTTAACTATGTTGAAAACATACTTGAACTTTGTAGATGCTTGTTAAATACCTTTATCATGTATTTCACTTATATATCCTAAATATAAAAAATAAGAAAGTTTGTCTTCATGATTTCAGTCATCTGTTAGTAACACTAATTGTTCATCTAACTATAAATATAGAATTTTCATTTCTGTATTTTACTTATAAGGATACCATAAGCTTCCCAAATCTATCTAAAAAAAGAGATGTTAATAGCACAAATTTTTAGTGTTCCCAGTCTGATCACAAACATTAATAGATACTTTTTCAAGGAGTACATGACCATCCAGTTAAAAGAGTTTCCTGGGATTTTCCTGTGAGAACAATCAATCAAATCATTTTGATTCTGTTAAGAATTTCTTAACTTCTATTTCCTAAGGGTCATAAGATTAAATGTAGTATTTCAATAAATGGGTTATTTTTCTCATATTTTTATAATCTTCCCAGTTCTGTGAATTTGAACTTAATGTTGTCAGCTAGGTGCTTTTATTTTCCTGTCTCATTTAACTTTTCATATCTTAATGATTTCAGCTTCTTCCAGACATTGTTACTGTAGAATTTTTGTATTTCTCCTTAGTTACATGCCCCTATTTCCTTAGCTAGTACCTGTTCTTTTTACTATCTTATAGTCCCAATGCTTTTTTCTTCTTCCAGATTATTTTTATTTAATTGGTTTTTAGTACTTTCTATTCTTTTGCGTTCACACCTACTTTATCTGTGAACTACTATTCTGAAAGTTTGGCTACTTACCGAACCAGAGTACCTTTTGGGAGAAAAGAATCCAGTTAGCCGAATTACTTATATATATGAACCAATAAGCAACTTATTTCAACTTAATTTGCTGTTCATTCAGTCTTGATTGTATTGGGGGGTGGAGGGGGGAGTTTAGAGTAGTGCTTAAGAGCACAGGCTCTGAAACCAAACTACCTAGGTTCAGATCCCCTGCTACTCAAGCTGGTAACTTGGACTAATTACTTATCCCTCTGTGCCTGTTTCCTCATTTATAAATTGGAGGTAATAATAGTTCCTATATCCTAAGGTGGTTTGAGGATTAAATAAGTTAATATACATACACTGCTTAAAATAGTGCCTGGCATATAATAATTACCAGGTAAATACTTGGGGCTGGTGGTGATGACAGTAATAGTAGTAGTATCTGATTTGCTGATGAAGAAAAAACAAGAAAGAAACAGCAAATTTGGAGAACTCAGAGGATAGTGTAATAATTATTGCTATTGGAAAAATAGGGTAAAAGAAAATAGATAAGAGATATAACATGAACTATTAGATGTACCAGTAATAAAAATTTGGAACAAAATTTTCTATTATTCCACTTTCAAGCTCTTGGATCAGTTGAATCAAGAAGAAATATCCTATGATAAAATAATTAGTAGTGCGAAGACTTTGACCATTTGTAATTACTTGCTTATGTGCAGCAAAATACAGAATTATGTCAAACATAACCCTAGATTTCAACTTTTTGAGTCCTTGGCTGACACATTTTTAATAAGGAAAATACTGCAAATTTGTACTTTAAAAATGTGTAGCATTTTGATCATTTTTAAATGCCAAATGAAAGATTGCATTTGAAGAGAAGAGGTTTTGCTACTAAAAAATATTCAAAACCATTGATAAAGTGGAGCTCAATTTTTAATCTAATACTTAGTAACAGATTTCAAAGGTTTAAGAAAATTTCGAAGAGAAAAACTTAGAACTGAATTCTTTTTTTTTAAACTCTACAGATTGAGAAGAGATTTCTTTTGTTTGAATTTTGGAACATCTTGGTCTTATTCACAGAATATCAGTAGAAACCTAAGCTGCAGATCACCAAATTATACCATTACTGGTTCTGTAAAATACCTCAACAGTTCAGGTATTTGATAAAAGGATTTTATTTACCTTAAAAATCTTCAGTTTTGTTTTAATAATTACATTGGCTCAGCTTTAAGTGTTTATTTTACCTTGGTTATGTACTAAAGTGGTTTACCTATGTTATCTATTTAATCCTGACAACAGTTCTATAAGGTAAATACTATTACCCCTGTTTAACAGAAGAGGAAACTAGGGTGTAATATGCCCGACATTACCCAGCAAACTGGTGCCAGAACCTGGCTTCATCTCAAGTCTCTCTGACTCCAGAGCCCCAAGTTTTTAAACATCGACACTGTTTTGCCTCTCATCTTGAAAATCTTAACAGTAATACCTACTTCACAGAGTAGGAAAATGAATGAGTTAAATGTAAAACACCAGACAGGCTTTCTGAAGGTCTGCCCCTTTTGCATTTATATTTAACAAATTTAATAACACAGTCCCATTACTAGTTTCTGTTTAAAATTACCAAATCTTTACTCCTCAGTTTACCACAGACTTTAATGGCTTCCATTACTTGGTGTTTTTGAAGAATATGTTAATGAGTTTGGCTTTATTGAAGGCCCAACCAAACATTTTAAGTAAGTCACATAATTTTTCTTATTTCTGATAAAAGAGCATTGAAACATTTTGTTATTTTCAATTTACATGGAAATTCTGTACCCAGCTTTAGAGTAATTTAAGTCAGCTTAAACAGCATTATGCAAAAGTAGCAAATTTTAAGCTTTAGCCTATCAAAAGCAGAATGCTACTGTGTCTAAAACATAGAAGGATGAAATGGAGGTTAAGCTAACTGCGTGAAATTGTAGTTGCTAAAGAAATTTCACAGTTGCTTAAAATAGCTTCAGTTTTGTAGTGTCGGTAGCATCAAATACATGAATTGATTTCTTCAAAGGAAACAAATATAATTCAACAGATTATTCTATTTATAATATAAAAACATTGTCCAGAAAGAAGCTTTAAAAAAAACAAATCTGAGTAATGTTTGGCAACAGTTCAAATTCAGTGTGAGAATCACTAAGTAAGACTCCTGAGTAGCAACAGTAGTAAATAATGACACAAATATTTACTTAATAGCTACTAACATTCATTAAGTTCTTATAATATGAAGGTGCTGTTCCAAGACTTTACATGAATTAACTTGTACAATCCTCAACAACAGCTCTATGAGGTAACTACCCTTATCATCTCCATTTCATAGCTGAGTCTGGGGCATGGAGATCTTGCCTAAAGTCATACAGCTAACAAGTAGCAATAAACATATGTGTCATATATTTGTGTAACAAAAGTTTTAAAGTTTCTTTTGTGCAGTTTATTCAATGGACTGAAAATATTATTTAAATTTATTTTTTATATTTTCTAGATGTGGCATTTCTCTGTCTTTGATATGAAAACTAAATGTAGTCAATTTTTTTAGGTATTTACAAATCAGGATCATCTTCTATGTAAGCATGTTAAAACATTGTCACCTTTGCAGATTGTAATATTTAAAAGGGAAATAAATCCTTAAAGTAATTCATAATCTATCTCCAGGCTGTCTTACAACTGCATTTCCTAGACATACCTACCTCAGAGTCAAAATAAACTTTCTGTTTATATATTGAATATTACTTCTTACTATAGGTTCTGAGAATGCCAAAATAAGACAATAGTCACTGTCCTGGAGGAGATGAAGAAATAGACATGGAAATTGGACTACTAGAATGCAGTTGGCAGGATATTCTGTTGGGCTAAAGCATGATATCCAATGTTATAGCTGCTTAAAAAAATTAGAAATAAAAAATAAATAAAAGTTGGAAGGAGGAAGGAATCAGTAAATCTCTTAAAGTTGGCATAATCAAGGACTATAGATAGAACCATATTAATCACTATGGAAGTGACCAGTAGAAGAACTAAAAACAGTTTAAAAGTTATTGAATGAGATAGGAGGCAAAGGAAAATTTTTACTTCTTCTTTTATACCCTTCTGTACTGTTTCCTTTTATTATTTTTCCAGATGCATTGATTCTTTCAAAGATTCAGTGAGATGTGTGCTGTAAACAAAATATGTGGTATGAAAGCACGTAAAAGGAAGGGTATAACCATTTGACAGGCCAGGTAAATATTACCACTTGCTTATGTAGACGTTGATGCTTATAATAAGTTGGAAAATAATTAGGAGAAGGTCGTCTCTGGCAGAAGGAAAAGTAAATGCAAAGATACAGGGTCATCATGAGAGAGATGGCTGTCTAAAATAAATCAGATAGCTTATTATGAGGAGAGATAACGATAGGTAATTAAGTAGGTCCAGAGTGCCTTGATAAGAAGTTTGGACCCTATCCTGTAGTCAGGGGACAAAATATAAGGATTATAAATGGTGAATTGACATCAGATTTGTATTTTAATAACTTTTGTTGGTGTTGTGAATGATAGTTGACAGGGCAGAGGGGAATACTGTTGCCAGAAAAAGAACTTCGATTGCCAGTTTCCAGAGGCAAGATACAGGGGCTTAAGCTAACACACTGGTAGTAAAAATGGAGAAGGGACAGATCTGAAATAGATTTAGGCAATAAAACTTACAGGATTTATTGACTGACTGGATTGGAATGGGGAAGGGATGAGTGAGGATGCTTTCCAGTGTTCTTATTTGAGAAACTGCTAACCCCAACATAAGTCTGCAAAGAACTTCCATCTAACTACAAGGTAGCCCCTTAAGGCGATGGTGGTGGATGGGAAAAGGGACAGCAACAGAGGATAATTTTTAATATAGCATACAACGCTTAGCTCCAAACTGCCTTTTCAGTTTTCTTTTTGAAGAAATAAGTGTTAAGTTTTAATTTAGCAGGCCATGAATTTTATCTGGTACCATAGTCAATTCTAAAATAGATAGTATACTTGTCAAAGAGTGCACAAAAAATAAAAATGTGTGGAATGGCCTAGTTCTTTTGTTCTAATTTCATATTGTTGCTCTTAATTTTTGTGTACTGTTTAACTTTGGGATTATTATGGCTTTTTTTTGTATCTGTTCTTAAAGTTAAAATATATTAGGTGATTAATTTTAATAGAATAAAATCATTTGAGCCAACTCTTGTTTTTTATTTCAGATATTTGTAACCTTTCTTAAAGATAGTAATAATTGCCCCTTTTTTTATGACAAAGTGTTCAGTATTGGAGTGGTAATGGGAACACTAACACAAAGAATTGAATTCTCTTTTGAAAAGCAGGTTTTCCTGCCATACATGGCACTTTCATGCACATTTTTTGAGGCTATTGAACGGTTGGATATTGAACTGTATTTTAACAGGATCTCAGTTTTTCAAGTTAACACGGATATACGTTATAATTTTCAAACATTTAGGAGCAAAAATACACTGAATTTTTTTTACCATTTTCTTTACTTACACATGTTACCAAGGGGCTAATTCGTTTTATTTTCAAAACTGCTTACTAAGATAGTCAAGCTTAGGGTCATTTTTACCATTCTTTGGATATTTTGGCCTCAGGAAATATAGTGGCATTGTGTCAAGTTATTTCTTTATATTGTGTGATATTCCCTAGGTATTAGTAGGATTGAATACATTGTTCCCAAATGATACCCTGAATTATTCATACTTGTAGCTGAAGTATGTATAGGAATGTGTGTGTGTCTGTATCTGTGGGTGTATTTGTTTCCAGGTGAAAGTCTAATAGTTACAGTCTTAACCTCTTGCTGATGAAATTCTCTTTGTTTTAGGTATATATACAAATTCTACTTCTTATCACAGTATTGAAAGAAGCCTCGTTCTTTTTTTTTTCTCAAATTTCATAGTTGAAATGGTCTAATTTAGATTGTGGTGATGTCACAGAAACATTTTTATTTTATTTATTTTTGTACATTTTCATTGAGCTTTTTAGTGGAACAGTAATTGTATCTTTATGGAAATATTCCCCCAGTGTACTCCTACCTTCTTTAGAGCCTAATTTAAATTAAGGTAGATATTACCTTGCTTGTTTCTAGTTTTCTCAATCTCAAGTCAGACATGAGATTCAAAGAAGAATAGCAATTTAATAGTGTAGTAGAATAAATTTTAAACTTAGGGATCTTCCTTAGGCACAGTTGTTTTATATTTTTTCAGAGTTTGGTAGAAAGTACCTAAAAATGAATAGTTTAATCTCAGGGGTATAATATTAGAGCATTATTTACCAGCTTGGTTTGCTAAAATTGTAAAACCCAACTTATTTCCCTATTCCTCCATATTCATTCATCGTTCCTATGTAAGAATGCCATCAGTCAGTGTGTGTATGAAAATGTTAATAAATACACTATTTGCTTTATACACTTAAGGTGACAAACTAAAATCTTGACAAAAGCTTACTGTAAGGTTACAAACTATTTAGTACCCTGGTTATTTGTCCATGTGTAATTGTAGCTTTTTGTTTCTATCACTATAGGCACTTTAAAAAATAAAAATCACAGGGCTTCCCTGGTGGCGCAGTGGTTGGGGGTCCGCCTGCCGATGCAGGGGACACGGGTTCGTGCCCCGGTCTGGGAGGATCCCACATGCCGCGGAGCGGCTGGGCCTGTGAGCCATGGCCGCTGAGCCTGTGTGTCCGGAGCCTGTGCTCCGCAACGGGAGAGGCCACAGCAGTGAGAGGCCCGTGTACCGCAGAAAATAAATAAATAGATAGATAGATAGATAGATAAATAAATCACAAAATACAGGAATGACCTTGATAAATAATGAATTAAAATTTAAAACATCAGCAGGTCACTAGACGTAGTTTTAGATGGAAACATTTTCCCTGAGAATTAACTGACTAAATTTTGCTAAAAAAAAATAGCTTCTGCATGATGTGTTGATATTTTTCCTCTACCCAGATGTATGTGAAAGGAGTAAAGTTGACTTTAAGAAATTACACTGGATATAATTAATGTTTAAAGAGTGGTTCACATATACTTGAACATATCATAATAGGTTTTCATTTAAGATCTCTAAATAATACCTAGCTTTTATCATGTTATAGCCATACTTACTTATTTTTAAATTCCTACATTTTATTTAAGAGCAAGCCTTCAGAAGACCTATAAAATAGTTACTCCTCAGATCTGAATTAGTTCAGCAGTCAGAATTTTTCCTTTTTTTCACCTAGCATTAGATCATTTTCATCATATTGCTACTTAATATTCAAAGTTTTTTCAGTTTTTTTCTAAAGTTTTGCTTTAAATAAAAGAGGATTTCAAAAATAAGAATGTATGGCTGCAAGCAATACTTCATATGAGAAGAAAAAGAGTATTGCAGCATTTGTCTTGCTCTGGTCAGTGTTTACCTGGTTTACCTTTTAGAATTAATTTGGTTAGTCTCTTGAGCAAAAACCTCTACTGTTTGATTGTTTTGTAATTTTTGCCTCATTAATAGTTGAGTATAGTCCAAGGCACCCCTGGCTGCCCTTTACAATCACTTGGGTAGCTTTAAAAGTAGTAATATTAATTAAAATACTGATGCCTAGATCTCAACCCAACTATCCTGATTTACTTGGACTGGGATGGGTTCCAGGGATCAGTAAGTTTCAAAAGCTTCTCAGGTAATCCAAGTATACAATAAGGGTTGAAAACACTGCTCTAAGGTCATTTGAATTTGAAAGCTTGAGAAATTTTGAAGTGGCTATTCTAGTAACAGAGGAACAATGAATGATAGCCCTAAATAGGCTATCAGGGCTACCTAAAGCTCTATGAAAATGGGTGCACACCTTAAACATAACCAATAGTGTGAAAGAAAATATTATAATATTCACTATTCTTACTTATTGAGCATCTAAAGAATCCAGGCGTTTTGCATGTTTTTGTCTTTTTTTTTTTTTAAACTCCATTTAGCAACTCTGGAAGGTAGGGAATATTTCTTGTTCAGACAGTAAACTGAAGCTCAAAGAGAATGACTTGCTGCCTTTAAGTCACAGAACCAGAATTGGACCTGCATACACATTTGATTTTATAACTTAAGCTCTTTTCACTGTACCTTAAAAGATAAACTGAGGTATATGAACATTTTTAATAGTTTGAGCAAAAATCAATTCAAATTGGGTAACACCAAACTAGAAGTGGTTAGGAGCGCCCCACCAACAGGAATTAGGAACAAAACTTATGGAGAAGATGCAGAAACAAAGCAAGGAAATTCTTTGATTGGCTATAGCTTAAGTGGTTGCCTTAAGCCTAGTTGGCTGTTTGTGATTGTTTATTTTAGTTTTTATTTCTTAACTTTGAAGCATTTATAGGCTTAGGTTTGGGTTTGGTTGCATAGGCTGCTAATGCCCTAGAACCACCTCAGTGTGATGGCCTCCTTGTTTAATTTAACAATACCATGCTGTATGAAAATTTGATATTTAGTGTGACTTAGTTTAAATAATTAGCTATTTCAAGGTTTTCTTACTGTCATGTTTCTTCAGAGCCATGGATGTCATCACCAACAGAAATATATTAAGTGCTCAGTATTGGAAAGTAGTAGAATATTTCTGACTTGGACCAGGTTTACAGATTTGTTGTGATGGTGATGGTATGATGGTGGCAGTAAAAGTTAACAAATACAACACTTTTAAAAAATTCTTTAGAAAATTTATGTAACTCACATGTGTTGCCTTCGTTTGGTGTTATAAATTAACTTATCTAGGAATCTATCTGGTAGAAAACAGCATAGACCAATTTTTTTGTCTTGCTGTTAATCTGATCCATTTTATAGCAACATAGTTAGACTTACAGCAAAGTTATCACCACAAAGTAAAGGTTTTGGCCTTTTTCTATATGGGAAAACCTCATTATAAGCCTTACTAAAATTTTATAACAAGAGATTGGTCAGGTGGTAAAAAATCATTATATTCCAAAAGTAAATTATAAGGGAAGTCTTTAAACAATGAAGGGAGTACATTGTCCCAAAGTATTAGGAAAATATATGAATTGTACAGAATTTAAAATTAAGATAGGTATAAATAATAATCTTGGTAATGCTTAAAATATATATTTTTAATTGCAAAAAATTAGCTAACTACAAAGCTGAAATTTATTTTAAGAATAATAAATTTAAAATCACTTATTTTTAAATGAGAGGGAAATTAGCATATTCAAAAACCCTGTTACAAATAAGGTAAATTAGTTATAGAGCTGAAGTAGTTAGATATTTCTAGTTCCCACCCAGAGGACACTATGAGAACGTTTAGGAAAACTAGCAGTAATGAGTAATATGGAAATAGGTGTGAATTCCCAAGGGGCAAATTCAGTTTTGTGCATCATTTTCATATTTTTCTAAAGGTGTCCGTATATTCCCATTATTATGTTCCAATACCATAAAGGTATTCCAATATTTCCAATGGAAATAATTCCATTTCCATAAATTATTTGGGCTAATATAATATGATCCTAATGGAATAGTGCCTAGAGTTAGATTGTCTATACAAATAAGGCTTCTCTAATGCATATAGAAAAGAGCCCTACCAACTTGGTATCAAAAATATAAGCTTGGGCTTCCCTGGTGGCGCAGTGGTTGAGAGTCCACCTGCCGATGCATGGGACACGGGTTTGTGCCCCGGTCCGGGAAGATCCCACATGCCGCGGAGCGGCTGGGTTCGTGAGCCATGGCCGCTGAACTTGCGTATCCGGAGCGTGTGCTCCGCAACGGGAGAGGCCACAACAGTGAGAGGCCTGCGTACCGCCAAAAAAAAAAAAAAATATATATATATATATATATATATATATATATATATATATGTTTGCTATATAAAAGTTATATAACTTGTTCTTTGATTTTTCTTCTATTGTTATTTTTCCGCAAATGTTTGAAGGTCAGCATTTTTGTATGATGTTACTTTAAAAAGTAAAAATGCTAAAGGTGAAATTCAAGGAAATTTCAAGTTTTAACCTTTTTTAATCCTTTCATACTTCATGCCCTTGATAAATTCTAAGTAGCATATATTTTCTTGTGTATGAATGTATGTGTTGCCAAAGATGCTTATGATTACTTTATAAGACATTGAAAATTTACCATAATTTGTAGTTAATTTACCATATTTATTCACCATGAAAAACAAATGTTTTCCTATGAACACTAGAGATCATAAATAAAATGCCAAACTAGCATCACAAATTAATGCTTTTAGAATTTGATTTTAATAATGTTAGGCAGCTTTGAGTTACATTTTCTTTTTGTTTACCCTAGACTGGAACTAAGCATAATCTACAAAGTATGTGAAAGGAACTTGAAATATTTTTAAAGTTACACGATGAAAAAAGAGTCATTTAATTCCGTTAAGTGAACAGTTCTGTCCATTCAGCACACACATATTGAACAACAGCTTTGTGTCCAGTTCTGGGGGGAATTATAAGACATTTCCTGTCCACAGTCAAGTTATAGGATATTTATAGTACATTATGATAAGAGCAGAATTCTGTGGAAGTTTCCTAGGAAAGTCCCTAACAGAGAGTAGGAGGTCAACAAAAATTTTCCTTGAGAAGCTCACATCTGAGCTGCCTATTCATTAAAGAATAGGTTTCTAATATTTTTAATTAATCAGTTCGTGTTTTGTGGTGCAGAGAATGGGTTACAAGTGTGCTAGGATACTGAATCCTTCAGTCCTTGGGACAACCAAATGGAGACTGGGGTGAGCAAGGGCCCCAGGCTAGTCATCTCCAGTTATAAGCAGCCACTTCCTTTTACCCCAGTGCTCCAATTATTACTGTTTTCAGTGTGTCATGATACGAAGAATTTTGGGAAACGGTGTAGAGAAATGCCATCGTACTTCCAGGTAATGGAATCTCCACTTAGAGTTTCCAAGGGATCATAAACTTGGAAATAAAAGATAAATCTAATAACCAAATTTTAATATGGCCTTATATTTTTTATTTTTTTAATTCTGGTAAAATATACATAAAATTAAATATTTTAACTGTTTTTGAGTGTTCAATTCAGTGACATTAAGTACATTCACATTGTTGTCCAACCTTCATCACCATCTATCTCCAGAACTTTTTCATCTTCCCAAGCTGAAACACAGTTATTAAACAGTAACTCCCCACTCCTCACCCCCCAATGCCTGACAACCATCATTCTACTTTCTGTCTCTGAATTTGACTGCTCGAAATACCTCAATAAGTGGAATCAAAAAGTATTTACCCTTTTGTGGCTGCCTTATTTCTCAGCATAATGTTTTCAAGGGTCATCCTTGTTATAGCATGTGTCATAATTTCCTTCCTTTTTAAGGTTGAATAATACTATTCCATTGTATGTATATACCACATTTTGTTTAGCCATTCATCTGTCAATAGACATTTGGGTTGCTTCCACCTTTTGGCTATTGGGAATAATAATTGGTATACGAATAACTATTCCAGTCCCTGCCTTCAGTTCTTTTGGGCATATACCTAGAAGTGGAATTGCTGGATCATATAATTCTATTATTAATTTTTTAAGGAACCACCATTCTGTTTTCCACAGTGGCTGCACCGCTTTACATTCCCAACAGCAGTGCACAAGGATTCAATTTTCTGTACATCCTTGCCAACCTCTTGTTGTTTTCTGTTTTTTTTGATAATAGCCTCTAGTGAGTGTGAAGTAGTATGTCATTGTGGTTTTGATTTAATTTCCCTAATGATTAGAAATGTGAAACATCTTTTTATGAGCTCATTGGTAATATGGCCTTATACTTTTAAAGATTTGGTGGGGGAGGGGGGATGTCTAACCAAGATAAAACAAATCTTATTTAAAAATCTTAGAGATCATCAGAGTTCTTAATCTGAAATCCATCAGTGGTTTCAGAGTCCATGAGTATCCTGAATTAAAGCAAATTCCATTAGACTCTCAGTATCTGTGCCCCTCAAAAACTTAAGAAATTTATTGACCTACCCACAATCACCAAAATGTTTTTTAAAAGTCATTATTTGGAGAGGAGTTAGAATTAAGTGATTTTTAAATTTCTATTTTGTGCTTTTCTGTGTTTTCCAAAGTATCTAAAATAAACATGCATAGTGCATGTGATTTTTTGTGTTATTTTAGAACTTGGAAAGTAAAATCCATCTTTAGCTCTTGGACCTACAAGTTAAAAAAAGTCTAAAAGCTAAGAAGAAATAAAATGGATATAGTATGTTCTTATGATTGCCTGCCTTCTCAGAGTCACAGCATTCCCAAGTCGCTACCAGAAGAATGAGCAAGGCTCCTACCTCCACCAAAAAAGTGATGTTTACTACTGAATCTGTTTCAGCTAAATTCATTGCAATAAAATAATTGCGTTTGAGTTTTTTATAATGAGCTTTTACTATAAAGAGAACATGCAGGTTCTATAGCTAGAGAAGCAGTGTTTACCATTTCAGCTGAATTTCATTAAGGGAAATATTTGCATTTATGTTCTATTTTATAATGAGATTTTACTGGCTTTTCTGTAATATCTTTACATAGTACTCTAATTACTTTTTAAAGGTATTGGGTTTTTGTATTGTTTAATTTTAAAACATTGATCACTTAATTTTAAAAGCAACCAAAAAGAATTCTCATTATTTATGTTGAATAGATGGATACATACCTGGGTTCAGCTTAGCATCCTAAAAAAACTGTGGGAAGTCTTTAAAATTTTATGAAGAACTTCCTAGGACAGCTTACCTATTCAAGTTCATCATCAAGTCTCCATATCTTCTTCAATCTTTTTGGCTAAGTTTGAGAATATTCCATGTAGGGCTTGAACTCAACTATTTAATACCCTCAGGCCTCCATTTTCTCTTCTGACATTTGCTTGATCTATATATCTGCTTAACTGTAATGTTTGTGCTATGAAATTTTATTTCATAACTACATTTTTTAAATTTTAACCAGTTTTTTAAACTCCTGTTTTTCCTTTTGCAGCTGTATGCAGGAGCTATTCTTGAAGTCTGTGGATGAAAATTGGGGAGGTTCCCTCAAGTCCAAGGTATATAAAATCAACTCTAGTAAAATTTCAGTTAATAATTTAAAATCAACATTTCACAAAAATAATTTCATTAAATACTCCCAAGAATAAGAATATTTAAGGTTATACTTTCTCAACAGTATATGAATTTTCTCTACATTTGTCTTCATGGGAGTGGAATTTTATAATAATTGTTGAATACTAAGTTACTTGACTCTAAGCAAGCATAAAATATGAAATTTAGATTTAAATACAGCACATGATGAGGTGATTATTTTCTTAAAAGAAGAGACTTTCCTAAGTACAAATTTTATGAGAGCCTTTCTTTTACCAAGTGGAAGTGTAATCCTTCTAAATAATATTTTTAATGTAAACTGATTTATATAACACTCCTAAGGAACAATTGCATTAAGTGAGAGTAGACATGTACAAAATAACCATCAAGAAGAAAATTAATTACCATAGAACTTGAGGTGTAGAAGAGAGGAGGTCATACAGGTGTATCTTCACAGGAATTAAAGATAAATTATATGAAAGGATAATTGTGAAAGTGTATTCTTTTGGTTGACAACAAACAGTAATGGAGCTCTGTATCTCCAAAAAGACTTGGACTAAAGCTTTTCTATTCCATCCTTGCATGTCAGCTGAAAATCAGTTTTATGAAGGTAATGAACTTGTTTTTTTGTTTTTTGGGGTTTGTTTGTTTTTTTTAACTAAAATACGTAAGTGCTCTATTTATATACCTTATTTTGTTTTTGTTTCTGCTGCTTTTCCATGATTTCTTGCCTTGTTTACTTAATAGCAAGAGAATTTTTTGGATTTAGTATTTTATAAAATTGCCTGTATTAGCACATTCCCTTTATTGCTGACCTAGAATTGTTTATAATAAAATATTGCTCATTTGGCATGGAAATTAATCCTTGGATTGCAACTTGGGGACTTGGGAACATTTTATATGAGACCCAGAGCAGATGCACATCTAATTAAATACATTCTTTGTCAGAATAAGAGCATATTCTGATGTAGCACAGAATATAACATCCACTTCTGCTTAGGGAGAAAATTATTTACTCTGTATGATTTATTTTGCCTCAAACACTTAAACTCAGTATTGTACCAGAGTTGTTTTGGCTTTTTTTATATCAGTTCTCTGAATGATAAAGTGATCATTCTTATTCCTAAAAAGTTTTGGCTTTTGCTTTTTAATTATATTCATTATTCATATTTACTGACTTGTCTTATTAATAATCTTTTGTGACTCAGATTTTCACGAGGTCAAGAATAGCTTGCAATTAGCCCTCCTGTTTGTGATATCAGGTTTTCTTATGTCCATGGTAATAATTTCTGCAGTTACTAGTTCAGTCTTTAAAAGATTGAGTGTAGTTTATTAATCCTTAGATTGCAACTTAACTATATATATATTTCTTATGTATAATTAAATTATCAAACTGGTGGGTATTTGTAGTCATACTGTCTTTTCCTTTTGAAACATTGGATTTTAATTCTATGTATAAATATTTAATTAGTACAAGCTTATTTAAATTAAGAAGATTGTTTAATTCCACAGTCTATAACCATATTTAATATAATTATGTATAATACCAGTATTTTCGGAGCCCATGAGAAAATAATACATTTTTTTAAGTTTACTTAATTTAAATTAGACACGTCATAAAACAGAAGAAAAAATTAATGTTAAATTATTCCAGAAGAGAGGAGGATTTAAAATTTGAAATGTCTTATCCACATTAAATAACTCCGGGTTTATGAAAAAAAAAAAGTCCCAGATCATATACCTTAGCTAATTCCAGGTATACCTCCTAAAATACTTTTGTTTTCCATGTTATGGTTAAGTAGGAAAGTCAGTATGTATAAAAACGTCTCATTGTATATTGGACCTAGTGTTTTATCACTTTTGGTGACATCAAAAGTAATGATGTTAAGTAAGTATGTTTTCCTTCTCAAGCATGAGTCTTACCATGATAAGGATATGTCTGTAGTCTGTCTCTATCAAAAAATGTAAATTTTCCATAATTTTGTAGGTCTTGGCAAACTTTTTCTGTAAAAGTCCAAATAGTAAAGATTTTCAGCTTTATAGGCAACAAGGTCTCCATTGCAGTGATTGATCTTTGTTTTTATAGTATGGAAGCAGCCATAGAAAATATTTAAATGAATACATGTGTCTGTGTTCCAATAAAACTTTATTTATAAAATCAGGGAGGCCCAATATGGCCTATGGACCATAGTTTGCCAACCTCTGTATTAGAATCATAAACCTTCGGACACAGAAAGGAATTTTAAAATAATGTAGAACTTGAGAGCAAATAGCTTTTTGCCTCTCTTACCCACTTTGGTTGACTGGTAGTGATGCCTAGGATTATGATGCTACCTTGGAGTTTTGCTGGAAGGAATACTGATTCGTTAGCACTGTCTTCATCAATTTTCTCATTTATAAAATGGATTAATAGGTGGTGGAAAATCGGTTAATATCTACCCT
This sequence comes from Grampus griseus, assembly GCF_964374135.1. Classification (NCBI taxonomy): domain Eukaryota; kingdom Metazoa; phylum Chordata; class Mammalia; order Artiodactyla; family Delphinidae; genus Grampus; species Grampus griseus. The sequence continues at coordinate 107,309,132 of NC_139017.1, forward strand.
ATAGGACTGTTTTGAGGATTAAATGAGATAACATGACTCTCTAGCATTTGAAACTCTTCCCTTCACTTGTGTGAACAGGTCATTTTATTCTCCTTTCCTGGCATCTCATCTACCACCCACACTTCAAATATTGGTGTTAGTCGGGGTCTGTGTTATTTTCTTACTCTCTTGAATGATGTCCCACTCCCTCAGTTTCAACTGCAGTGTTCACCTGATGACTCCCAATCTGTATCTTTAAATTAAATCTTTCCTTTTTTAGATACCATATTTCTGACTGCAAATTGATGTTTCCACTTGCATGGTCTCATAGTATCTTAAACCAATGTACATATAAGTCACCTGGGGATCTTGTTAAAATGCAGAGTGTAATTCTGTAAATTTGGTTTGCATCCTGAGATTCTACATATCTAACAGTCCTGTAGACTGTGGCCTACATTTTTAGTAGAGAGGCGTTAAACCCAGCATGTTCAAAAACTAAATTAATCCTCTTCTCTGATAAAAGTATACCATCTTCTTCCCTGTTTCCACAAATGGCAGTATCATCAAGCAAAGTATAAGCATGAAACCCGAGAGTCATGATCAATATTTCTTTCACACTTTATGCCCTGTTAGTCACCAAGTTGTGTCTCTTCCCCCTCCTTAATAAACCTTCATATCTTTGGCCTTCTCTGTGATTTTAATCAGCCCCTTAGCATCTTTATCTGGAAGGATTAATTACTCATTATCTGGCCTGCCTGTCTCTTTTCCCTTTTCTTCTATTCTCTCCTACACAACTACCAAAAAAAAAAACCCAAAAAAACCTTTTCCATAAGACAGATTTGATTATGTGACCCTCTTATTTAAAATTATTTAAAAACTACAGGGGAACCTGTAGTTCCCCATCCATATAAATGTCAAATTCAGCATCATATACAAGACCTATCATGACCTGGACTCTCTTTTCTAGGTTCACATATCTAGTTTATGTGCAGAACTATTTGCAGTTCTCTGAACTCTGACCTCTAAGTCTTTGCACACACTGCATGTTCTTCCTGACTTATGCCTTTACCCATTTTTGTGATGAACCCCTATTCATTCCAAATTTAGTTCAAGCATTATTTTGAGATTGCCTTTGGACAGAATTTTAGACCCTCGCCTTTGTGTTCCATAGCAGTTCCCACATAATATTGTAATGTATTTATTTAATTTACTGGTCTTCTGCCTCTACCAAACTAGGAACTCCATAAAGCCCAGAAGTTTTTAAATTTTTTTCTCACTGATGTATCCCAGATCTTTCTAACACTGCATCTCACATTAAGAGGAATTCAAATATTTATTGAATGAATGAATGGATTTGCTAAATTTATCTAATTCAAAGGTGGCTCCACTTTTGACAAATGGGAAACTGGTGAAAAGCCTGTGTTTATTGGTTATATAGCCTTTATGGATTTATAGTCTTCAAATAGTCCTTTTCTGACTTTATTATTCTGAAAAGTCATAATCTTTTTAGTTTGTCTTGTCTTCATTATTGTACCTCCAGTCTCCCCAAATTCTCTTATTTAAATTGCTGTTCTCTGAACGTTTTTAAGTGCTTTTAAATTGTCTTGTTGGGAGGACCCAAATGACTCATTATTTTGCACTCCAGATAGTTTGTAAGTAAATATTCTTGTTTTAGAAATACTCTTCGATACCCAGTAGTTTTCACTGAGCACAATTGAGAATTCAGTTCTGTTGTTTGTTGTTGCTGCTGCTCTTCTCTTTGTATTGTTGTTTCTGGGTATGATATGACATTTTTGTTTATATTCTGATACAAATATACTTATTTCTACTCAAGGGGAAAACATCTAATTATCATTCCATGTAATTTTATATGGCAATTCACAAATCTTAATTGTACCTGCCATAAGCCCTTATTTATTAAATCTTAAAACCAATAGAGTACATTGTATGACTACTTGTAATGTGACCAAAGGTACATTGTTAGATCTAGCCAAGTGTATTTTGCCTCTATATTTTCACTTATGATTTTGAAAATAACATAGTTCAAACATTTTTCTTTGACCTCAAGACATATTCTTCTTGTTATCCCTCATCCCCACTTATCCTCTTTTTGGAATGAGGAAGAAGATAGATTTTTATTTTTTAATACTCTTCATAGTTAACTTTGAAGAGCCTCTGATTTATAAGAAGAGTACCATGACTTTCTAAGCAGTGTATATAGCAAAACTTGGCTCTAAGGTCTCCTAGGCAGCTACACAAATGACATGCTGATAAGATTCTTGAGGACAAAACTGAAACATTCAACGTTACCACTTAATGTTTTCTAATCATTTCTGCATATTTGATCGTTTTGAAGTGTTATTTACAAATCTGCCTTAGTAATTAACAAATAATTAAATTAGCATAGGAACATTTTCTTGAAATAGAGTGACTGAATTAAGCCCTTTAGGAATTTCCAAACTGATATCACTTAGTTATTTTTAAAACAGCAGAAAGAAAACTAGTAAAATAAGTTACTCTGAGGTCTTTTTTGCAAGTCTCTTATATGCTCTTATAGCCTCTCCTAGTGCCATGTGTATATAGTAAGTATTCAAATATATTTTAAAAGATTAATTTACTGCCTGTAAAATGTGATTTGCTACCGCAGGGTATTTAATAGATACTCCCCTCAGTCAAAATTAGAAGCTTGTGGATTTATACATAGCAGAGAGAAGAGAAAAGAACTGATGAAAATAGTCATTAGTGACTCATCTTAATATTTCTTTTCAATTTATTCCCTCATTCCGGCCTGTTAAAAAAATCTTCTGGGGCGTCCCTGGTGGCGCAGTGGTTGAGAATCTGCCTACCAATGCAGGGGACACGGGTTTGAGCCCTGGTCTGGGAAGATCCCACATGCCGTGGAGCAACTAGGCCCGTGAGCCACAATTACTGAGCCTGCACGTCTGGAGCCTGTGCTCCGCAACAAGAGAGGCCGCGATAGTGGGAGGCCCACGCACTGCAATGAAGAGTGGCCCCCACTTGCAACTAGAGAAAGCCCTCGCACAGAAACGAAGACCCAACACAGCCATAAATAAATAAACAAACAAACAAATAAACTTCTGAATGACAGAAGGTTATAGGTTCTGTTATAGATACAAAAAAAATACTTAAGAATAGTTCTTTTCTCCAGAGAAGTTTCTTATGTAGTAGTGACCACACTGTGTATTAAATTATGCTTTGCACAGATGTGCATATAGCATTTGCCAAAGGAATGGTTATAAAATGCAACAGCATATTATAAGCTCATTTTTGTTTGGGGATTCAGAAGTATTGGACAACTCTTAAAGGATGAAGTTAATAGAGAAGATATTCTAATAAGCCAGAATAATATAATCAGTTTTATTTTGAACTAAATTTAGTAGGGGAAGTTTAGATGGGATATCTGAGTGTCTTCCAAAAAGCCTGCAAAACCTTAAAAAGAAAAAGCATTTACTAATCTTTGTTTAGTTGTCCTAGATGCACATATATAAAGATCTTCATGGTGAAACATGTCTATAGTGCTATTGCTAGTTAATTCTAAGTTTAAAAAATAAGTTCTCAAAAGCATGTGTGCCACTATAAAATCTAATCAGAGGCTGTTGCAAATGATAACAGAACTGGAATTAAGAACTGTCCTCATTTAGGTATCCAAATGAAACATCCCTCTTGTATTTATCTTTTTTAATGTATTCTAAAATATTTTAATTTGGACAGTTAGACGTGATCATTACTAAAAACTTGATCGGGGCTTCCCTGGTGGCGCAGTGGTTGAGAGTCCGCCTGCCGATGCAGGGGACACGGGTTCGTGCCCCGGTCCGGGAAGATCCCACATGCCGCAGATCGGCTGCGGCCGTGAGCCATGGCCGCTGAGCCTGCGCGTCCGGAGCCTGTGCTCCACAACGGGAGAGGCCACAACAGTGAGAGGCCCGCGTACCGCAAAAAAAAAAAAAAAAAAAAAACCTTGGTAAAATGTAGATCAACAACAACCTATAAAGGAAAACATTCATTTAAAACTTCCCCAAACCCTATGCTCCAGATATAACCCCTATTAAAATAATAGTTGTTGTTTTGAACTGTTAGGTATATTGTGCTAAGTATTTTATATTTTCTCACTTAATTTTTTTAAAGATTTCATTCAATGCTTCTAGGCTTTTTCCTTTGCAAATATATATTTATGAATAAATATATAAAAACATTAGTGTAAATATATAAAAACAATATATCCATCTTTTCATAACAACCATGGGGAACAAACTGATCTATAAACCTTTATATATGAGTTTGCATCTATATCACTAAATACAGATTAATATAATTTTTAAATTATTGGATGCACTTCATAGTGGTCCATGTTAATTTATTTAACCAATAGCCTTTTACACACTTAGATTATTTTCAAATCTCCAGACTTGGTTAGCAGGATCTTATATATCTTTGCATTATAGTGTAATTATTTCCTCATAATAAAGAAGTTCCTAGAAAGAGACTTGCAGCTCTAAAGAGTATGCACGTTTTAAGACTTTTGGTTCATTTTGCTAAATACCTTTCAGGAAGGATGTGTCCATTTATATTTCTCCCACAACTAAGCCCCGGCAAAATCTTCTCTACCCCCCTCTCTAACCTTAAATATTCTTTTTAATTTTTGCCACTCCAAATGAGGTTACCTCATTGTTTTGACAGTTCTTTGATTATTTGTGAGGTTGAACATTTATTTCAAACGTTCAGTGACCATTTGTTTATTTTTATATTACATGTTCCTGTCCTTAGTTCATTTCTCTAGTACCTAGTATTTATTTTTTTCTTATTAGTAGAAGCTCTTTTGCATACTGTGTAAGAGATAATTTTCCCCAGTATGTCATTTTTACTTTTAACTTTGTTTATAGTAATGTTTTGCTGTACTGAGTGTCCATTTTTATATAGGCACATCTATAAAGCATTTTCTTTAGGATCATGCATAAGAGAAGAATTTTATATTCCATATTCCAAGTTGTCTGTGTTAAATGCTGTGGTAGTATTCTGAATCTTTTTTTTTAAACACTTATCACAACTGAAATTATCAGTGATGTGATTGCTTGTTTAGCATCTTTCTTCCTCATCAGACTATAAACTGTATAAGAGCAGGAATTCTGTTTTATATAGCTTTATGTCTGCTATCTGGTATACAATAGATATTCAAAAGTATTTATTGAATAACACACACACACACACACACCCAGATGCACGCACACATCATCTCTCTCTCTCTCTCTTTCTCTCTTCGGTTTGCTAGCTTTACCATATTAAAAAATCCAGGTATTTTTCTCTCTCTAGATTTCCTAATCGGTTTCTTTGTTTTATCATTCTGGTATAAGTATCACATAGTATATTATTAAACAATTGAACAAATTCTCCCATATTTTACTTTTTCTAAACTGTCCTGTTCTCCAACATTTACTCTTTTATTATTATTTTTTAATTTATTTATTATTGTCTGCATCGGGTCTTCGTTGCTGTGCGCGGGCTTTCTCTAGTTGCGGCGAAAGGGGGCTACTCTTTGTTGTGGGGCATGGGCTTCTCACTGCGGTGGCTTCTCGTTGCAGAGCACGGGCTTCAGTAGTTTTGGCTCACGGGCTCTAGAACGCAGGCTCAGTAGTTGCGGCGCATGGCCTTAGTTGCTCCGCGGCATGTGGGATCTTCCCAGAGCAGGGCTCAAACCGCCGTCCCCTGCATTGGCAGGCAGATTCTTAACCACTGCACCATCACGGAAGCCCTCAAACATTTACTTGTATAGCTGAGTTTTACTGTCATTTTGTCAAGCCCTCAAAATCCCATTGTAATTTGGGATTTTTATTAATTTGAAAAAATTAACATCTTAAAATATTTAGTCTTCCCATTGAAGAATATGGGATATCTTTCCATTTTATATGTGTTTTAGTTTCCTTGATTTTTCCATATAGGATCTAATTTTTTATTTATTGAGTTTATTTCTACTTTTTGTGTTGACCTTTGTAGCTAGCTTGGATTTGGAAGTAAACAATTTGAATATTTTTTTTCTTTTAAGCTTTCGTCAGGAGTGATAAACCCAGACTATTCAGAGGACTACAAATCAAGGTAACGCAATTTTAATGTGATCCTTTTTTCCAGCATTTTCTTTTTTTAATTAAAAATTATTCAGATATTTTAATTGACTTTATTTTTTAGTGCAGTTCTAGGTTTACAGAGAAATTGATTCGAGAGTTCCCATGTACTCCCACCCCCACCTTCCAGTTCCCTTATTAACATCTTGCATTCATGTACATTTGTTACAATTGATGAACCAATATTGATACATTAACTAAATTTCATAGTTTGCATTAGAGCTTATACTTTGTACAGTTCTAGGAGTTTTACCAAATGTCATGTATCCACCATTACAGTATCATACAGAAGTTTCACTGCCCCCAAAATTCCCTGTGCTCCACACCCCACCAAACTCCTGGGAACCACTGATCTTATTACTGTGTCTATAGTTTTGCCTCTTCCAGATTGTCATATAGTTGGAATCATATAGTACGTAGCCTTTTCAGATTTCAGATTTTTAACTTAATACGCGTTTACAGTTCCTTTGTGTCTTTTCTGTAGCTGGATAGCTCATTTCTTTCTAATGCTGAATAATATGAATAGTATTCTGTTATACCATGGTTTGCTTTTCTGTTCATCTGTGGAAGGACATGTTGGTCGCTTCCAGTTTTTAGCAATTATGAGCAACAGTGCTGTATACATTTTTGTGTAGACAAACGTTTAACTTACTTGGGTAATTACCTAGGAGCATGATTACTGAATCATATAGTAAGAATGTTGGGCAGTTTCTTACAAAGCTAACCTGTTTTCCAAAGTGCTTATATCACGTTGCATTCCCACTAATAATGAGAGTTATTGCTCCACATTCATCAGCATTCATTATTGTCAGTGTTTTGGATTTTAGCCATTTTAATAAGTGTGTGATGTTATCTCATTGTTGTTTTCATTTGCAGTTCCCTAATTGAGAATATTTCCACATGCTTATTTGCCATCTGTATATCTTCTTTGGTGTATCTGAGATCTTTTGCTCACTTTTAAAAATTTTAGTTATGGTTAAAAAAAAACTTAAAAGTAGTTAAGATGGTAAGTTAAATGTTAAGGGTGAAGTTCAGTACTGGTAAGTTAAATGTTATGGGTACAGTTCAGTAGTGTTAAGTATATTCACACTGTTGTGCAACAGATGTAGAATTTTTTTGTCTCGCAAAACTGGAACTCTATACCCATTAAACAGTAATTCCCCCTCCCTCCTGCCTCCAGCCCGTGGCAGCCACCCATCTACTTTATTTCTATGATTTTGACTACTTTAGATACTTCATATGAGCAGAATCGTACAGTATCTGTCCTTTCATGACTGGCTTATTTCACTTTAGCATGATGTCCTCAAGGTTCATCCATGTTGTAGCATGTGACAGGATGCTTTTTCTGCATCTACTGGTATAAGATTTCTTGTTTAGCCTGTTGGTAGTAATAGATTACATTAATTCATTTTCAAATTTTGCACCAGCTTTGCATACTTGGAGTAAATCCAAATGGGCCATGGTATATAATTCTTTATACACTGTTGGATTTGATTTAATATTTTGAACATTTTTGCAACTATGGGCTATGTAGTTTCTAATTTTTGGACTAAAATGAGTTTTTGAATAAAAAATTGAATTTTTAAAAATAATTTATGTAGATAACCTGACCCAAAAGATTTTAGTAGTAATGTTATTGGTTTATTAGCTTAGGGGGCCAATTTCTAAATTCCAGAAATGGGTTGAGAAGATACCAAATGCAAATAATCACATCAGAGCTTGTCTCCATCTCTGAAGTTCACAACTCTAGAAGACCTAGTAAAACTGAAGCATAATTGCTGAGTTTCTCAGCTCCCTTCATCATCACTGCTGCATTTTTAGTTACATGGTCCTTAATTTAGCATTGAACACTGATCACTTAATGAATGGGATCAGGTTTGTTATCACAGTTACCCAGAGTCAGAATTCCTCAGAGCTCTCTGGTGAAATACTGGAACGCACTAGTAGGTCTGAAGTTTCAGGAATCCAGCCGAATTATAAACTAATTACAACAGAATAAATTTTCTTTGGTTTAAGAAATCTAATGAAAGTCCAATACAGAATTGTCTGATAGTTTGTATGCACAGCCTATTTCAACATGGCTCTTAAGAGCCATTCTCATTCAATATTTTGAACTTGTCTGCCTCCTTCATTAGATTTTCAACTCATTTGAGAGTTGGAGTGTGTCATGTATGCAGTAAATACTTGTTACATTCAAGAATAAGCTTAAATCCCAAGTAAACTGCTTGATACCAACAGGTGTTTCTCTTCAGAAGTAAAATGTGATTTTTGTTTTAATTGTCATTTTTGATGAAATCCCATTACACTGTTTTCTAAAAGACTTCCTTTAAGAGCTGTTGTGATGTTATGTCTAAAAGCTTATTACTATTAAATTTAATTAAGCTGGATTGGATTGATTTGGACTTTGGTTGAAACTGAAAAGGCTCTTTCTAAGCAGAAAATGATATTCTTCTTTTTTGTAGTATGTTCGCGGTTCAGACCCTGTGCTAAAGCTTTTGGACGACAATGGGAATATTGCTGAAGAACTAAGCATCCTCAAATGGAACACAGACAGTGTAGAAGAATTCCTGAGTGAAAAGTTGGAACGCATGTAAATCTTGCTTAAATTTTGTCCTATCCTTTTGTTACCTTGTCAAATGAAATGTCACAGCACCTAGAAAATAATTTAGTTTTGCTTTCTTCCATTGATCAGTCTTTTACTGTGAGGCATTAAACATCTAATTAAAAGTTGAAGTGGCAGCACAACCCATGTTATGTAAGGAGTTGGCAAGCTTAACAAAGCCCATTTTTTATAAGTTTCCATCCTCCATTTGTTGATACCACTAACAAAATGCTTTGTAATAGTCTTGTGGTTAATTATGCAAATGATAATTTGTGATAATTGGTCCAGTTTTACGAACAACAGATTTTTTAATTAGGGAGGTTAATAAGGGAGATGATTACTGTGCCTCATGTGCTGTGTGCTTTTTGAAAGTGAAGACAGAAAACTACAAAGCAAATAAGATATACCGAGCCTCAACAGATTGCCTGCTTCTCAGATCCTCTCATATTTTTGTATTACCCAGCTTTCCTTTTAATAGAAACGTTATAGCTTATAATGAATGCACTGCATAAAAACTGTATGGCTTCATTCTTGTAAAACAGATTCAAGATCTATGGTAAGAGTGAAACATTCACACAGAGATTCGCATTAATGAAGACTACACAGAAAACCTTTTTGTGGATTTGTGTGGATCTGATATTTAGCAAATTTTTGTGCTTTACATTCTTACAGAAGAGTAAAGTTAAAAATTATCATTTGTAAGACCAGAATATAAATAAAACGTTTCAAAAATCTTTCTGAATTTGAAATCTATTTGTTCTTTCATGTTTAAAAATGACATATTTCTCAGTGCATTTTCTTTTCATATAAGCCTTTTTTTAAGCTAAAAACACTAAAATATCTACATGGTTTAAAACTTCTAACTTACTGTGGGTAATAGTATTTTGTCTATGATTTTTTAATTTGTCAAAGTGCTTTCATTTGTGAACACATTTTCATTTATATCATGTAAGGAATTTCTCTTAAAATATAGTTTTTTAGGAGCTATTAAAAATGATTTTTCCACTTCCCTGATGGCGCAGTGGTTATGAATCCGCCTGCCAATGCAGGGGACACAGGTTCGATCCCTGGTCCGGGAGGATCCCACATGCCGCAGAGCAACTAAGTCCATTCACCACAACTACTGAGCCTGCACTCTAGAGCCCACGAGCCACAACTACTGAGCCCATGTGCCACAACTATGGAAGCCTGTGCACCTAGAGCCTGTGCTCTGCAACAGGAGTAGCCACCACAATGAGAAGCCCACGTACCGCACCACAATGAAGAGTAGCCCCTGCTCGCCACAACTAGAGAAAGCCTGTACACAGCAATGAAGACCCATCACAACCAAAGATAAATAAATAAATAAAAATAAATTTAAAAAATAAATTTAAAAAAAATGATTTTTCTTTGCTTAACTTTCTGTGTGATGAAAGTGACTTCTTAAAGGGTGGTTCACTAAGAGCAGCATTCATCCAAATGACTTTAGGTCATTTAAACCTTACTAACTTAACAAATTGGTCTAATATCCTATTATGTCAGCTCATTCTTAGGATAAATTCTTATAATCTGGAAACTTTTATTTTGAATTAAACTATCTTAATGAAGGATATTTGAAAGCCTTAAAGACAACTCTACCAGAAAATGTTTGTAGAATATTTAACAAAAGTCCGTTATTAATCTTTACTGGCATTTTATGTCATGTCATTTTTAAATTTTAAGACATTTTTTAAGCCAGCTTGAGAATGAAAAAATACTATGAGAAGTCCTGGCAAACAAACTGTGGTCTATTTTTGGTCATCCATAGTAATGGAGAGGGCCATCACTTTGATAGTACAAGGCCCTGGATAATGTAATAATCCCTAATGGTGGTTATTACTTCAGAGCAAAAGGGAGGTGAAGCCAATCACGAACAGTGGGAAAAAAACAGCACGAGAGGAGTTGCTGCCACATACAGAAAAATAGTTGGATAGAAGGCGTGAAACTTCAGAACTTCTGGGATTGGCATAGAAAACTAATTGGACTATTCTCTGAGCAGGAAGAGCCAATCAAATGAGTATCTGGCACTGGGATTTAAAGCGAGAAGCCTGAAAAGTCTATTATATTCAAGTTATTATTAGAGATCAAAAGAGGCTGAAGAACCTTAAACTTTGAAGAACTTGAAGCTTTAAGTTCTTGAGTTGATGAATAAATGTGTTATCTACCAAGCTCCACTATTTTAATTGGGAGGTTTGAGTTAATTAGCCAATCCAACTGTTTTTCACCAATTCCAATCAACAGCTAAAACCTTTTTAAAGAAACAAATCTTGATTACTAAGAAAGGGGTGTATAAATACTGAGGCAAAAAAGTACCATTTTATAGCCGAATTTTGACATTTGATTAAGCTTATTGAAGTTCACAAATATGGATATGTAATAGTTGATATTTATAAATTTGCTCCCCCTGCCAAAATTATGTTACTTATAACGTAAAACAGTTAACGAGTCTCTAAATTCCTGAATTTGGCAAAAGCCTCTTACAAGGAGCTATGAGCAAGAACTGACATTTCCTGTTTTAAGAGGATCTGAGACTTGAAAGCCAGTCTAAAATTAAAGTTAATAAAATGCATAAAATATTTTTGAAAGCAAAACTGCAAAACTTTGGAAATTAAAATTGGCAGTAGCTAGCATGTGAAAGCATGTCTACAAATATGGGAAGTAGGAGTACAGATTACACATATGAGCACAGCTAGGTATTTCTTTTACTTGAAAATTAAAGTAGCTTTTAATTATATCCTGTGATGACAGAGAACTTTTTCTGGGAGGAGAGGGTCTGCGTTTATGATCCAGAATTCAAATTAGACTTTTGCTGATTAAAATAAACATTTTACCTTCAAACTGGTCCTTAGCCCAGGAATCAGTAACATGAAACATTACCTAGAAATACTAAAGGAATAAAACTAAGAATTGTCTGAGACCTCTAAAACTAATTCTTTCCTGTTAGCCACTCTTGAAATAGACTATGAATATGTACAGCATTTTATCTACCATTATGAAGAGATTGAAGTTTAGACCTTAAAATTCAAAACTTTTTTTAAAAACCATTTTGGTAGAAAAACTAAGAGTTGATCCTTATTCACAAATTCTATATTTGCAAATTCACCTGCTCATTCAAATTTAATTGTAACCCCACAGTCACAATACTCTTGGCACTTTTGAAGTCATCCACGGATATGCGCAAGGCAGTGAAAAATTTGAGTGCCCCAATGCACACATTCCCAGCCAAGGTCAGACAAAGTGACACTGCCTTGCTTCAGCTCATGCTGTGAACAAGCGTCCTTTTCACAGTCTATTTAATGCCACATTTTTTGCATTTTTGTGCTTTTTGTTGGTGATTTCGCTCTGTAGAATGGCCCCCAAGCGTAGTACTAAAGTGCTGTCTAGTGTTACTAATAAGTGCAAGAAAGCTGGGATGTGCCTTGTGGGAAAAATACATGTTTTAGATAAGTTTTGTTCAGGCATGAGTTACAGTGCTGTTGGCCATGAGTTCATTGTTAGTAAATCAGCAGTTATTTTTAAAAAGGTGCCTTTAAACAGAAACACATAAAACAAGGTTATATATCGATAGGTTGGCAAAAATGTGACCAGAGACTTCCAGGAATCTAACCCTTTGTATCCCCTAAGAGCAATGGTTCTGTGTTTGCCAGTTCAGTGTTTGCAGTGACTTTATAGAACATAATAACTACTGTAAGTAATGAGGATTGACTAATTTACCATTTTTATTGAGACATAATTCACATTTGAAATTCACCTACTTGGAGTATGCAATTCAGTGGCTTTTTAGTATATTCACACAGTTATCCAACCATCACTACAATCTGAATTTAGAATATTTTCATCACTCCAAAAAGAAATCCTACATGCATCGGCAGTCAGTCCCACACCCACCTACCCTCGGTCCTCGACAGCCTGTCTAGGTTGTCTCTCTGGATTTCTGTCTGTGGATTTGCCTATTCTGGACATTTCATATAAACAGGATCACAATATGTACCTTTTGTGTCTGGTTTCTTTCACTTAGCATGTCTTCAGGGTTCAACCATATTATAGCATGTATCAGTCCTTCATTTCTTTTTTGTGGCTGAATAATTTTCCTTTATACAAATATACCACATTTTATCCATTATTTGGTAGACATTTGGGTTTCCACTTTTTGGCAACTGAATAACACAGCTATATACGTTGATGTACAAGTTTTTGTGTGCAAATGTTTTCATTTCTCTTGGATACATAACCTAGGAGTGGAATTGCTGAGTGATATACTATCGATGTTTAACTTTTTGAGGAACTGCCAAACTTTTCCAAAGTGGCTAAACCATTTTACATTCCCATCAGCAGTGTACAAGAATTCTAATTTCTGCACATCCTGTATTCATCTCTCATTAAGGGTACTCATTTTACAGTCTTATCATCAGGGGCCATTGAGATGTGTTAATAAGCACTGTGCCCTCCACTAAATAGTCTTAAGACTGCAATTCTTTTAATTCTTTAGATGGTATGTTTTATTCTCTCAATTTTTCCTGCCTCTTCTGCCTTCTGTCACTTTACTGGATTTTAATTCATTTATCTCTTCCCCAGCTTCAGTCATGAAAAAAACTTTAATGTTCCCATATCTAATAGAGGTCACATTAAACAAATGAGAGGCAACCATTAAACAAATACAGCATTGCAATTATGGTAAAAGCAATGAAGAAAAAAGTTACTAGAAGAGAGTTACAAAGGGGCCTAGTGAGTTCAGAGATTTCTGAAGGACGTGACATTTAAACCAAGGCCTGAAATATGAACAGAAGCTATTCAGGAAAAGAGTAAATTGAAATGCCTTCCAATTAGAAGGTAGAGCACATGAAAAGACCCAGCCTCAGTAGAAAGTCGGGCATTTCCACACACCTGAAAGAAGCCAATGCATCTGGAAACTAGCGAGCCTGAGGAGAGAATAGTAGAAAATGAGGTTGGGAAGGTAGGCAAGGAGGACCCAGTTGGTGCTCTCTTAAGAATATAGCTGCATTCTAAGTTGCTTTTAGAATAAAACCAGAAAAGGAAAAAACCTCAAGCAGGGGAGGGACAAAATCCAGTAAGTTCAACTCTAAATGTCACAGTCAGCAACTATTGTTATGCCTACCTAAACACGTAAGTGCTTTATCTAGTGCACTGATAGCCTCTTTAGGAGCATCTAGTATACAATTTACTCTTTAAAACTACTCATCAACTTGCTTTGAGAACAAAAAGTCAAGCCTAAGCTAAAATGTTAAGTTTTATGAGATTCCAGTATTCATTTGTATCTATGCTCAAAGGATTCTTAGAATATTCACTAGTTACGTGGACTCATAGAGGAGGTGCCTATTAATCCACACCACACTCGGGCGGTCCTCCTCACCCCGCCTTTAAGCTGAGCACTAATCTCAATTCTAGCTCCAAGGAAAGAACATGAAGCTCCAGCCTTGGAACTATGTGACTCAATATCTACGACAGTCTTTCTGTCGCCACCTCTATTATAACTAGTACCAGAGTTCTTGGGTCTGGTTTTACCTCCTACCTACATTCAGGCTTTTGACCCAAGTCCCTGGCTCCTCTTACCTGATCTCCCACATCATGAATACCTATATGACCCAACTAGACAGCTCTATCTGCCATTCCAGATTTTGAAATCTATTCTGGCCTGAATTGTGTTTCCATTTCTTCCTTCCTGGCTTGAACAGCTGGACCTATAGCCCAGACTCTCTGATCTGATTTCAGATCCTAACCTAGTCCTATGAGCAATGACTAATTCATCTACTTTTAAACTCACATATCTCTACATCTTAGCCCAACAATACAGGACTCTTTCGTTTTTCCCCATATAGAGTGAAATTGTTGTCCAGCCTTACCCCTTGCATATCCACTCAGAATCAGCTAGATCTTATCCCAAAGGCCCAGCCCCAGATCCCAGCCAAGCTCTTCTGGTCTAGTTTCCATTGCTGGATAACAAACCACCCCAAAACTTAATGGTTTAAATATTTGTATATCTCTGTATAAACAAATAGAGAGGGAAAAAGAGATTCTATTGATTCTGTTTCTCTAGAGAACTCTAATATACATCTTGCAATACTCTGTGCATTAATGATTAACTTTCACTTATAAAGATTTGCAAGGAAAGGCTCAACTAAGTCTAGACTATTATAGGCTCTTTATACAACCTATGTTCAGAGATTGTCAGACTGACAGTTTTTCAATTTTAACAGAATTTTGACAGGCTCCTCCTCATAGCCACCTAAGCCAAAATGTCTTTGTCAAGGTGGTGGTGTTTTCCTCATTAGCAGTAACACATGAGACTGTGTTTATGTTTGACTGTACACAGTATATACCATCAAAGCTGATTAAATGAGTCATTTAACACTGTTTACAGGAAAAGACTTAACAGATGTCACAAAGAAGAAAGTCATCTTTTGAGTGTACACAGTGATGTCAGTTGGTTCAGAAGTTTCTGAAAGGCAAAACAATACTGAGAAAAAAATGTTTTGTAACCGATTTGTAAACGGAAGGGGAAAAGTTACTGGGTAGTAAACTATCATGCTCTGGAAGAAGAAATCTCTTGTCAAATCAATGTAATCTTTTCTGGCAGAGTTACTGGCCTGCTAGGACAGAGGGGAACAATGGGTGTAATCTGTCCTCAATGTAGCCAGGTATTTTATCCTGTCTGACATTACATAGTTATTTGTAAACTAGGAAAAAATATGATCTAACACCTCAGTTTTTGAGTGGGTGCATTTAAGAATGCTGAGGTATTTGTTCTCAGTTATTTTCAATAGATCATATCACCATAGAGCGAAGCAAGTGACATCTTCAGGTTTCCATCACGTATGACTTGCTAGAATCACGGCACTTGTTGGTGAGTAGCCAAGAGGGGAAAAGGTACCAACAATTGGGGATTCTCTTACTCCCTGTCATTTTTTCCCATCGGTGTCTGACTTTCGTTTCCCCTTCATGAGATGTCTCTTGGAATAGATGATACATTTGCTTCAGTCTCACACTCCCTGATGCCAACTGTCTGTGAAGGTAGCCCCTCTGCCCTCTCTTTTTAGTATTTTGACTCATGTTGATTTCTCATGATCACTGGGTGCATTAGAGCTTTGTCTCTTCTGTGCCCTCATCACATGCTGAGGCAATGAGGGTTAGGAATTCAACATATGAATTTGGGGGGACTCAATTCAGCCCATAACACTGCCCGAAACCAAATTTCAGGGCAGTGAGGGGAGAAGTGAGCTGAAGAGAAATTGGGAGGTAGGAAGTAGAGACGACTGTTTGGAAAAAATTGAATAGGAGAGGAAGGAACTAGACTGGATTTGAGAGTCAAAGGAGAGAAACTTGAGTGTGTTATAAACAGAGGGGAAGGTGCCAATGAAGAAGTTAAATGAAGGAGAAAGGCATTGGGTCAAATACATGTGTGGAGAGACTTGGCTTCAATCAGCAGGGAGAGTGTAGAGGACAAGCATGAGGATGGGCAAGGGCTTAACATGGTAAGAGGACAATATGGGCAGTTTAGAGACCTCTGCTTTCTCAGTGACACAGGAGGCAAGGTTATTCATCAGGACTGGAGAAAGCAAAGGCGTGAGTAATGGATTTGTAGAGAAGGTTTGGAATAGTTGCTGAGGAATGCAGAAGAGGAAGTAGATGGAGGACAGATCTAGAGAGGCACTGATCCTCCTATCTGGAGTCTAGCCCTGGATCTTCGCTAACCTACTGTGTGAGTTTGGCTCAATTTTCTAATTATTCTTTTTCATGTTATTCTCATCTGTGAAATAGGGTTAATAATAGCTACAGTGAACACTCTACATTATTATGAGGATTAAATAAGAAAGTGGTTAAATTTTCAGTGACACTATTAGTAGCATTCCAGTTCTTGCGTTACTCAACACTGGCACCCTGGTTTAGCAAACTGATTGTAACGTCTCATTTTCTTTATTCAATTGTTGCCTGGGCCATTTATCAAGGCAATCATTGTCTGATTGCATAGATTTGATGATGGTATCCCCATTTCCCGTTCAAAAGTTAAGCCAGAAGGTGTTCCCTTGCCCATTTAGTCTTAACTATTGCCAGAACATCCCAAATAAAGCCTGTTTTTTCCCCAAAGAAAATAAAACATACACATACCAAGACATTTTCAAATTAAAATAGGCACTAAACAGACAGATTTCTGCCAAGAATAACCTCTGCTCTACTCAAAGCTGGTTTACAGGACTGTAAAGTGAGACCAGCCTTTGCTTCTTACTCTACAGGGGCAATGAGTCAGGATTTCCTGAAATTAAGCAATCATGTAAAATGCGTTAGTGGCTTCTAGAAGACCTCATGCGCTTCCCTGTGCCAAGAAATTAACCTGTTTAGTTCTTGGCATCTCTTTCGTTTTCCCCAATGACTTAGTTAAGATCCTTCCATCAGTCTCAGAGTCAGTATGACAATGTAGCTAAGATTCAATGAAAGATTGTTTTTTCCTAGAAACGTAAGTCTGGTGATGATAGCTGCATATCAGTGAGAAGGTTGGATTCTAAGTCTGAATCATTATTTTCTTAGTCAAAACTACACTGGCTACTAGTCCTAGTTCAATTCCTTGCATTGCTTAACCCAACTACAATCTAGTTTTGTCCCACCTCAAACAGTAATCTAATTGCTAACTCCTTGTTCTCATTCTATTTGAACTTTCTGTACCGATTTCACTTCCATCTTGGAACACCTTTTGCTTTCAAAACACCACTTTTTCCTAGTTCTCTTCTAACCTTCATTGTTACCTCTCCTCTGCCTACCCCACAGATACTGCAAGTTGTCCCTCATTGCCCCTCCTCTCTGTCAAGTGTTAGGAATTCAAATGGCAGCAGGGGCCAGGCAGGTAACAACAAGGTCAGATATAATTAATAGGGAGTGATAAGAACTCTGGCACAGAGACAAGGCATACTCCATGTCAAAGCAACCGCAGTGGAAAAATTTTTAAACACCATCTTAGCCAAAAACGCTTTCATGGACTGGACTATACAGCTGTTTCATGACAGCTGTTCTCAGAACCCAGGTCTTCCTGTCCAGGACTCTGAGGACAGGACCCATTTACAGGATGCTTTGTGTGCCACTTAACCCCTGCATAATAAAACAACAGTCCCTCCTGACTTTGAGTTCAGGGTCCCTAGGTAAGTCACCCAACCTGATTTACTTTTAATCTGTAAAACAGTCTTCCTGGGGCTTCCCTGGTGGCGCAGTGGTTGAGAGTCCGCCTGCCAATGCAGGGGACATGGGTTCGTGCCCCAGTCCAGAAGATCCCACATGCCGCAGAGCGGCTAGGCCCGTGAGCCATGGCCGCTGAGCCTGCGCGTCCAGAGCCTGTGCTCTGCAACGGGAGAGGCCACAACAGTGAGAGGCCCGTGTACCGCAAAAAAAAAAAAACAAAAAAACCCCAAAAAACAGGCTTCCTTAGAGGCTCACTTAAATTTCAACATGATGCAAACATTTTACTAAGTGGCAGTGACATCATTTATATCTTAAGTTTTCCAAGAGGCCCTTTTCTATTTCTCTAACTTAGAAGTGTCACCTCCACACCTCCTGAGGTTCTCTCCCAACTGTGTCACCCACCCAGATTTTACACTGTCACACCTGACACTTGTGCAGAACTCATGAGGGAACATGATAGTCCATCTGAAGGGAAGACCTCATCTTCTCCACCCAGAGATCTTAGTTTTTTATGCTCTGCCTGTAAAGTGTTGGAAGACTCTATACTCTTGGGCTTAGCACAACAAACAGGTATTTCGTTAACATGCTTTCTCACTGAAGTTCAAGTTTCTATGAGAAAACTTGTTTTAAAGAAGAATCTGAATGAAAACCATACATCTGAAGGTACTTTTTCTTGCACACTCAGAATAAACAGTTTTAAAAAGACAGTATTTTCTTAAGAACGAAATAATGCCATTTGCAGCAACATGGATGGACCTAGAGATTGTCATACTGAGTGAAGTAAATCAGAGAAAGACAAATATGATATCATTTACATGTGGAATCTAAAAAAAAAGGTTACAAATGAATTTATCTACAAAACAGAAATAGAGTTACAGATGTAGAAAACAAACTTATGGTTACCAGGGGGTAAGGGTGGAGGGGGAGGGATACATTGGGAGATTGGGATTAACATATACACACTACTATATATAAAATAGATAACTAATAAGAACCTACTGTATAGCACAGGGAACTCTATTCAATACTCTGTAATGACCTATATGGGAAAAGAATATTAAAGAGTGGATAGGTCACTCTCACCTTCTGAGATGGCCCACACTCTGTCTGTGGAGTGTGTTTCTCTCTAAATAAATCCACTTCTAAGCTATCACTTTGTCTCTCACTGAATTCTTTCTGTGACGAGACATCAAGAACCTGAGCTTCATTAAGTCCTGAGATCAGGTGTGTGATCTCAGTTAAAAGACTGTGGGTTCAAGTCCCAATCTGGGTTTTGGCTGGGTTCGAATCCTGACCCATGGGTTCAAGTCCCAATCTGAGTGGCATGGTTTCACTTCTGCCCCTTTCAGTTGATGCACTGATCATTGGTTCTTTCTGCCTAATACTGGGATTCAATATTAGTAAGTCCACTTGGCTAACTAACCCAAAGCATCATCTAACAACTGCACCTCTATCGGTAATAAAGCTGACGTGTTGGCTTCCATCAAAAAAAAATTTTTTTTTAATTAAAAAATTAAAAATAGAAGAGTGGATATCTGTGTATGCATAACTGATTCACTTTGCTGTATACCTGAAACTAACACAACATTATAAATCAACTATAAAAATTTTTTTAAAATGAAAATAAAATAAAAATACAGTATTTTCTTGAGAATGTTCTTAAAATGATGCATAATCTTACACAGTAGTTTTCATGTTTGCTGAAGCTGCTACAAAGACACCAGAGGAATTACTCTTGCGGGCAGAAACTAAAAATACACAACTGCTTCTCCATAATATGTTATCACCAGCTCAGCAGGGCCAGTTTAATTTTGCTCAGGCATAACTGGTCCTCATTTTGCAAGGTTCTGAACAAGTGAAACAGTCCCTACCCTCAGTATGAAATGAAAGAGGATCCAGGTTGTCAAGGTATCAGACAAAAAGAGACACAGGAAGAAGCCCAAGGCCAAAGTTCAGGCTTCCCACCACCATCCCACACTTGGCCGCCATTCCCTCACCTTAATCCCCTCTGCATACTATATATTAATATACCATGCAGTTTCGTCAAGTTCTCTCTTGAAACAGTCATTTCATTTCCATCTTCCTCCAGCTAATCTGGCCTGCTCTTTCCTTCCAACTTTGTCTCTAATAATTGATACAAATGAATTCTGTCTCCTTACACCGGTGTTCCCTGAATACCCCACTAGAGTGTAAGTGCCACAAGAACAGGGACCCTGTTCCTCTTATTACTATTATATTCATGGAGCTGAGTCCAGTGTCTAGCACAAAGGAAGTGCTTCATAAATGCTTGTTAAAGTAAATGGAATGTTCATTCACAGTGCCAGGTCTTTGTCCCAGTAATCCTCTCTACCCTGAATGTCCTCTTCATCTCCAAAATTCTGAAACCCACATTCATCTCTGTTATGGACTGAATGTTTGGTTCTCCCCACCCCAAATTTATATGTTGAGATTCTAACCCTGAATATAATAGTATTAAGAGGTGAAGGCTTTGGAAGGCGTTTAGGTCATGAGGGTGGAGCCCTAATGAATGGGATTAGTGCCCTTATAAAAGAGCCCCAAGAGAGCTCTCAACCCTTCATCCATGTGAGGACACAAGAAGACATCATCCGTGAACCAGGAAGCCAGCTCTCTCTCACCAGACACCAAATCTAGTGATCCTGGACTTCTCAGCCTCCGGACTGTGAGAAATAAACTTATGTTTTTTGGCCACCCAGTGTGGATGCTTTGTTACAGCCGCCCAAACTAACTAAGGTAATATTCTTCTAACAGGGATGGCATTTCAAGTTTGCTCTGTACAATTTAGTGTTTGAATATATCCCACACTGGTGATATCCATTCAGTGTTCAGGAAAAGACATAGTCGACTGTTAGGTTCTTTGCTGCTCCTAACACATTTGGTTGCTCAGTGAACACTGAAACTCAAGTGGACACTTATAATATCTGCAACTTGCCAGAAGGAGCTCCACTTAATGTTTTGAGATCAGGACTGCAGTGTTCAGCTTTCAAATAAGTTGGCTTAATCCCAGGAAGGTCTGACTAACTGCAAAAAATTAGTCAGAAAATATAGAGTAAGTAGTCCTGATCCAAGGAACGTAAGATCCTCCTTAGGGCAAAGTCATTTCCGAAGAAGGGCGATGAATTCCCTCAGTAGGAACGTTTGGACCTGACTTTTCTAAACATCCAATTCTTCCCCTCCACACAACAAACCCTCACTCCCATTTTTACATGGACTGAATAAGAGCTCTTCTATAGGGTTGTAAGCATTTGTGGATGACAGCCTCTGGGATCATTTTGTCCTGCAGTTACTCAAATGAGTGTTTTAGTCTCTTGTGGACCACTTGCTCTAAGGCAAAGACTCGTGGGAGTACTTGCTTCTCCTCCGTGACAAGAAGGAGATAAACAACAGTTAAAATCCAACTTCTGGGCTTCGCTGGTGGCGCAGCGGTTAAGAATCCTCCTGTCAATGCAGGGGACTCGGGTTCGAGCCCTGGTCTGGGAAGATTCCACATGCCGCAGAGCAACTAAGCCTGTGCAACACAACTACTGAGCCTGCACTCTACAGCCCGCGAGCCACAACTACTGAGACCATGTGCCACAACTACTGGAGCCTGCGTGCCTAGAGCCCGTGCTCTGCAACGAGAAGCCCTACAATGAGAAGCCCATGCACTGCAACGAAGAGTAGCCTCCGCTTACCGCAACTAGAGAAAGCCCTCGTGCAGCAACGAAGACCCAACACAGCCAATAATAAATAAATAAATAAAATAAATTTATTAAAAAAAAAATAATCCAACTTCTGTGGCAACACATGACTCCAAACAACCAGCAGTTGTAGAATAGACCTAGAAAGAGGACTTTTTTTCCCCTAAAATTTCTATTTAGTGACAGAAATGACCAGTTTTTCCACCATTAGGCAATCTGTGACCTACTAGATTAATTAAGATCATATTTTATCAAACGGAAACTTGTATCAGGACTCTTCCCATTGTAAATAACTCAAACTAAGCCAAAAGGGGAATTTAATGGCAAACCTAACTGAAAAGTCCTAAGGTTGTCTGGCTTTAGGTATGGTCTAGGGTAGGAGCAGTCAAACTATAGCTCATTGCCTGTTTTTGTAAATAAAGTTTTATTGGCACACAGACATGCTTGTTCTTTCAAATATTGTCTATGGCTACTTTCAAGCTACAACAGCAGTACTGAGTACTTGCAAGATAGACCTTATAACCAGCAAAACCTAAAGTATTTGTTATGTGGCTCTTTCTAGAAAAAGTTTGCTAGCTCCTAACTTAGGGGCTCAGGTGATGTCATCAGGATTCTCTAAGCTCTTGCCTTTGGATCCTCCTCTGAGATGGCTTCACTTTGGGGTGTCACATGTATCTCCAGCATCTCCATGCTGATTTCATTCCTTTCTGCTAACAGTCTTAGTAGAGAAGAACACTTCTTTTCCAGTAACTCTTGACAAAATCCTAGGGTTTACTCTAAACTGACGAGTTGGATGAGGTACCCATCTTTGGGTTGATGCTTTATGGGTAGGAAGATGGACTTTTCACTGATTGGCTTAGGTCTGGGTCACACCATCCTGTTGCTGGGGTTGGATCAGTCACCACAAGCAACAGGGACTAGGAATAAGGGAGAGGTTCTCCAAGGGGGAAGAATGCTAGCTTCCTAGCAAAATCTACAAATGTCCGTTATGAGACTTTTCCCTGGTTGGTCACATTCTGGTCTTGGACATTTCTCAAAGTATGTCAATGAGTTACTTGTATAATTTTAGAGATCCTTAAACAGAGTTACTATTAATAACATCCAGCTGTTATTGATGAGGTTTCAGTGCCAGATACAATACTAAGTACTTAATAAATATTATCTTATTTATCCTTCCAACAGCTATAAACACTAGGCATTTTTATTTCCAATTTACTAATGAGGCAAATAAGGATGAGAGATTTAACAATAAATTGGCCTAAAAGTCCCACAGTCAGGATTGGAACCTAGAGCTGTCTAACTGTGAACTTGAACTGTGCTGCCCTGTCTCCCCATCATTATAGCCTCCCATGTCTGGGAATTCCCTACTACACCCTCTGTGCCTAAATAGTGCTTGAGCACTGAACTGGTGACCAACAGGCCTGAGTTCTAGTGAACTCAACTCTGCCATTAACTCACTGGGTGACTTTTAGCAAGTTACTTAATCAGTTTTTGGAATCTCGGTTTCCTCATCTGTAAAATGAACAGTTTAAACTACCAGTGACATTCAAACTATGTTCTACTAGCAGAGGGGCTTCTGTGGCAGTGCCTTAGAGTTTGCCATAGAGACTGAGGGACACTCAACAAGTGCTCTCTCCACACTCATCCAATTTCATCATCTCCATTGCTGTCCATTGGGCTCCTTCTTAAGTCTAATATATAAAGAATAAACATTTCTGTTGCAAAAAGAAATTAACCATGGAACTAGAAGGCCTCCAAGATCCGTCACTATTCTCTGCTTGTTCTTGCACTACCCTCTCCCTGTTTGTGTCCTGGCAGGCTGACCTGTGTGGATGGACTACATCAACAGGTTTCCTGTGCTCTGGCTTCCTGTTCGGTTCAGCCAATAGGAAAGTAGCAGAAAAGAGATGAAAGGAGAGAGAGGTTAGGGTATTGATTCCCCTGGATCAGTGACTAGGTTCAAAGACCACAGCTACTGTTGGCGGCCCCCTCCATCAGCTCTGTTTGGGTTTGGAAAACTGCTCCATTCTCTGCCCCAATCCCATCTAGGAGTAGTAATGGTTCATTGCTCTTGCTAGCCCTGGGGTACACTGCCATTCCTTGGAAGCTTGCTGCAATGATAGTGTGTCTGGTTTATGTAGCTACTGTTGTAAATAGTCCCTTCTTTAAGTACTCCTCACTGGAGAAGGTGGCAAAGTAGGAGGACCCAGAACTCATTTCTACCCATGGACACACCAAGACTACAACTACTTACAGAGTAACTATCTATGAGAACCACCTGAAGACTAGCATAAAAGATTTTCCACAACTAAAGACATAAAGGAAAAAACCACAATGAAACAGGTAGGAGGAGCAGAGATGTGGTACAGTCAGGAGTCCCACCCCTGGGTCACTGACCCACAAATGGGAGGAAATCACAATCAAAGATGTTCTCTCCAGGGAGCAAAGGGAGTGAACTCCACTTCATGCTCCCCAGCCCAGGGGGCCCAAATGGGAAAAATGAGAATGCCTGGCTTCAAAAACCAGTGGGGCTTACATTTGGAAGACCCAGAAGTCTACAGGAAACAGATTCTTCTCTGAAAAGGCTCATTCAAACTCTCACACACTCTGAGTCCCAGGGCAGAGGCAGTAGTTTGAAAGGAGTCTGAGTCAGACCCACTTGCTGATCTTGGAGAGCTTCCCAGAGAGACAGGAGGTAACTGGGACACCCCCTGGGGATGGAGATGTTAGCAGGCCTTTTGAAGTGGTGTTTAACTGCAATAACACTGGCACATGAAAGAGGCATTTTGGAACACTCCCTCTAGCCTGTTAGTACCAGGGACCTGGCCCCTCCCACCAGTGGGCTGACACCAGTGCCCCTCCTATGCAGCCAACAGAGCAGGAAGCCTATCCCTCCCTCCGGTGTACCCACAGCCACCACACAAGGCATAGCCTCACAGCCAACCAGGCCAGAGGCCAGCCCCACCTACCAGCACACTCACAGTAGTTGGTCGACCAAAACAGAAGGGTGCACACAGCCCACATAGGGACACGCCTAGAACACAGAACTATGGTGACCGGAGGGGAGCATGCTGCTGGGTCCCATAGAATGTTTTCTACATATGGCCACTTCTCCAAATTGGGAAATGTAACCAACCTATTTAACACATACAAAGAAACACAGATAATTGGGCAAAATGAGACAGAAGAATATGTTCCAAATAAAGGAACCAAACATAACCTCAGAAAAGGAACTAAATGAAGTAGAGATAGCAATCTACTTGATAAAGAGTTCAAGGTAAAGATGCTCCATGAAGCTGATAAGGATGCTCAACAAACTTCATAAAGATAAAGGTGCTCTTATCTTTAAAGATAAAGAATCTCAGTGAACTTGAAAGAATGAATAAACACAGAATTTCAAGAGAGTTAGAAAATATAAAGGACCAAACAGAGTTGAAGAATACAATAACTGAAATAAAAAGTACACCAGACAGAATCAGCAGTAGATTGGATGCTACAGAGGAATGAATCAGCAATGTGGAAGACAAAGTAGTGGAAATCACCCAAGCTGAATAGAAGAAAGAATTTTTTAAAATGATAGTTTAAGAAACCTCTGGACAACATAAAGCGTACTAACATTCACATTATAGGGGTCCCAGGAAAAGAAGAGAGAACAAAAGGGGCAGAAAACTTCTTATTTAAAGAAATAATAGCTGAAAAATTTCCTCACCTGTGGGGGAAGAAAAAAAACAGACATCCAAGTCCAGGAATTACAGAGAGTCCCAAATAAGATGAATCCAAAGAGGTCCACATCAAGGCACATTCTAATTAAAATGGCAAAAATTAAAGATAAAGAGAATCTTAAAAACAGTAAGATAAAAACAACTAGTTATGCACAAGGGAATGCCCATAAGACTTTCAGCTGGCTTTTCAGCAGAAATTTTACAGTCCAGAAGGGAGTGGCATGGTATAGTCAAAGTGTCAAAAGGAAAGCAAAAACAAAAACCTATAACTAAGAATACTCTACCTGGCAAGGTTCTCATTCAGATTTGAAGGAGAGATAGTCCTTCCGACAAGCAAAAGCTAAAAGAGTTCAGCACCACTAAGATAACATATAAGAAATGTTAAAGAGATTTCTCTAAGAGGAAAAGAAAAGGCCACAACTAGAAATATAAAAATTATGAAAGGAAAAAAAATCTCACTGGCAAAAGCAAACATACAGCAAAGGTAGTAGATCAACCACTTACAAACCTAGTAGGAAGTTTAAAAAACAAAAGTAGTAAAATCACCTATATCCATTATGAGTAGTTAAGGGGTACACAAAACAAAAAAAGATGTAAACTATGAGAGAAAACACTAATGTTGAGGGAGAAAAGAGTGAAAATGTAGGATGGTTTGACTGTGTTTGAACTTGAGATCAACTTGAAAAAAATCAACATAATCATGTATAACTATACATTATATATGAACCTCAGCTATTCACAAACCTAAAACCTATAATAGATACATACAAAAAAAAAAAAAAAAAGAAAGAGAGAGAGAAGGGAATCCAAAAGAAAGCAAAAGGAGAAACACAAAAGAACTACAAAAACAACCATTAACAAAATTAACAAAATGGCAATATGTACCTACCTATCAATAATTACTTTAAATATAATGGGCTAAATTCTCCAATCAAAAGACACAAAGTGGCTGAATGGATAAAAAGAAAAAAGACCCATATATATGCAACTACCGTAGACTCACTTCAGGGGATTCCCTGGTGGCGCAGTGGTTGAGAGTCTGCCTGCTGATGCAGAGGACACGGGTTCATGCCCCAATCCAGGAAGATCCCACATGCCACGGAGTGGCTAGGCCCGTGAGCCATGGCCGCTGAGCCTGTGCATCCAGAGCCTGTGCTCCACAACAGAAGAGGCCACAACAGTGAGAGGCCTGCATACCCCCCAAAAAAAAAAAAAAAATTAACAAACATGAAGGGAGAAACTGGCAGTAATACAATAATTTTAGGTGACTTCAACACCCCACTTACATTAATGGACAGATCGTCCAAACAGAAAAATCAATAAGGGAATTCTGGCCTTAAATGACACATTAGATTATCCATATAATAGATATATACAAAATAGATATATACAAAACATTTCACCCCAAATCAGAAGACTACAAATTCTTTTCAAGTGCACATGGAACATTCTCCAGGATAGATCACATGCTAGGCTACAAATCTCAAATTTAGGAAGACTGAAATCATGTCAAGCATCTTTTCTGACAACACCAATATGAGACTAGAAATCAACTGCAAGGAAAAACTGCAAAAAACACAAACATATGGAGGCTAAACAACATGCTACTAAACATCCAATAGATCACTGAAGAAATCAAAGAGGAAATCAAAAAATACCTAGAGACAAATGAAAACAAAAACATGATGATCCAAAACCTACAGGACACAGCAAAAGCAGTTCTAAGAGGGAAATTTATAACAATACAAGCTTATCTCAGGAAACAAGAAAAATCTCAACCTAACCCTACACCTAAAGTAATTAGAGAAAGAACAACAAACAAAACCCAAAGTTAGTAGAAGGAAAGAAAGCATAAAGATCAGAGCAGAAATAAATAGGACTAAAAGAAATTGAAAAGATCAATGAAACTAAGATCTGGTTCTTTGAAAAGATAAATTGATAAAATTTATTGATTGATAAGTCAATTGATAAAATTTAGCTAGACTCCTTAAGAAAAAAAAGGGAAGCTGTTGCATAGCACAGGGAGATCAGCTCAGTGCTTTGTGATGACCTAGAGGGATGGGATAGGGAGGGTGGGAGGGAGGCTCAAGAAGGAGGGGATATGGAGATATATGTATACATATAGCTGATTCACTCTGTTGTACTGTAGAAACTAACACAATATTGTAAAGCATTTATACTCCAATAAAACGCTGAAAAAAAATAGAAAAAAGATCACCAAAAAATAAAAAGAAAGAGAGAGAGAGGGCCCAAATAAAGAAAATCAGAAATAAAAGAGGAGAAGTTACAACTGGTACCACAGGAATACTAAGGATCATAAGAGATTACAACAAACAATTATATGCCAATAAAAGGGACAACGCAGAAAAAATCAATAATTTCTTAGAAATGTACAGTCACCCAAGACTGAATCAGGAAGAAACAGAAAATATGAACAGGCTGATTTCCAGTAATGAAATTGAACCAGTAAAAAAAAAAAAAAAAAAAAACTCCCAACAAAAGTCATGGACTAAATGACTTCACTGGTGAATTCTACCAAACATTTAGAAGAGTTAACACCTACCCTTCTGAAGTTATTCCAAAAAAATCAAAGAGGAAGAAACACTTTCGAACTCATTCAAAGATATCACACAAAAAAGAAAATTACAGGCCAATGTCACTGATGAAATAGAGGCAAAAATCCTCAACAAATTTTTAGCAAACTGAATTCAATAATACATTAGAAGGACCATACACCATGAACAAGTGTATCCCTGGGATTTATCCCAGGGATGCAAGGGTGGTTCAATCCCCACAAATCACTGTGATAAACTCATTAAACAAATTGAATAATATTACATGATCTAAAAAGGTGCAGAAAATATTTTGAAAAATTTCAACATCTATTTATGATAAAAACTCTCAGAGTGGGTATAGAGGAAACATACCGCAACATAATAAAGGCCATATATAACAAACCCACAGCCAACATCATACTCAATGGTGAAAATCTGAAATCATTTCCCCTAAGATCAGAACAAGAGAAGGATGGCCACTCTTGCCACTTTTATTCAACAGAGTTGGAATCCTAGCCACAGCAATCAGAAAAAAATAAAAGGAATCCAAATTAGAAAGAAGTAACACTCTCATTGTTTGCTGAGGACCTGATACTATGTATGGAAATTTCTAAAGACCTACCAAAAAACTATTCAAATAAATGAATTCAGTAAATTTGTAGGATACAAAATTAATATACAGAAATCTGTTGTATTTCCATACACTACTAACAAACTATCAGAAAGAGAAATTAAGAAAACACCTCCATTTACTATTGCATCAAAAATAATACCTAGGAATAAATCTAACCAAAGAAGCCAAAGACTTGTACTCTGAGAACTATAAGACATTGATGAAAGAAATTGAAGATGACACAAATGAAGGAAAGATATGTTGTGCTCATGACTGGAAGAATTAATATTGCTAAAATAACCACATTACCCATGGCAATCTATAGATTCAATGTTATTTCTATCAAAATACCAAGGACACTTTTCACAGAAAATCCTAAAATTTGTATGGAAACACAAAAGTCCCTGAAGAGTCAAAACAATCTTGAGAAAGAAGAACAAACCTGATGGTATCACATGCCCTGATTTTAAACTATACTACAAAGCTACAGTAATTAAAACAGTATGGCACTGGCACAAAAACAGACACATAGATCAATGGAACAGATTAAAGAGTCCCCATATAAACCCATGCTTATGTGGTCAATTATTCCATACAAAGGTGGCATGAATACACAATTGGGAAGAGATAGCCTCTTAAATAATGCTGGGAAAACTGGACAGCTACATGCAAATGAGTCAAATTTAACTACTTTCTCACACCATATACAAAAATAAGCTCAAAATGAATTAAAAACTTAAATGTAAATTCTGAAACCATAAAAATCCTAAAACATATGCTCTTTGACATTGGTCTTAGCAATATTTTTTTGGTTCTGTCTCCTCAGGTAAGAGCAACAAAAGCAAAAATTAACAAGTGGGACTATATCAAACTAAAACATTTTGCACAGCAAAGGAAACTATCAACAAAACAAAAATGTTGCCTACTAATGGGAGAAGACTTCTGCAAGTTATATATTTGATAAGGGGGTAATATCCAAAATATACAAAAAACTCACAAAACAACATTAAAAAAACCAAATAACTTGATTTAAAAATGGGTAGACAATTTGAATAAACATTTTTCCAAAGAAAACAGACAGATGGCCAAGAGACATATGAAAAAATGCTCAACAGCACTAATCATCAAGGAAGTGCAAACCAAAACCACAATAAAATACCACCTCACACCTGTCATAATGGCTATCATCAATAAGACAATAATAAGTGTTGATGAGGATGTGGAGAAAAGGGATCCCTCATGCACTGTTTGTGGAATTGTAAATTGATGCAGTCACTATGGAAAATAGCATGGAGGTTCCTCAAATTAAAAATAGAACTGCCATGTGAACCAGCAATTTCACTTCTGGGTATTTACCCAAAGAAGTGAAATTGGGTAAATTCTAACAAACACTAATTGGAAAAGACATATGCACACCAATGTTTATTGCAGCATTATTTACAACACCCAACATATGGGAGCAACCTAAGTGTCCATTGATAAATGAACCGATGAAAGAAGTGTGGTACATGTACAATGGAATATCATTCAGCCATAAAAAATGAAATCCTGTCATTTGTGACAACGTGGTTGGATCTAGAGTGTATTATTCTAATTGAAATAAGTCAGACAGAGACAAATGCCATATGAACTCACTTATATGTAGCATCTGAAAAACAAAACAAACAAAATGAAAACAGACTCAGATACAGAGAACAAACGAGTGGTTGCCAGACTGGGGGTGGGGGGTACAAAACTCCAGTTATAAAATAAATAAGCCACAGGGATGTAATATACAGCATAAGGAATATGGTCAATAATATTGTAATAACTTTGTATGGGGACAGATGGTTACATTTAACACAGTGATCATTTCATAATGTATGCAAATGTCATATCACTACGTAGAACACCTGAAACTAACATAATATTGTATGTTAACTATATTTTAATTTAAAAAGTATAAAAGTTAAAGAAATTTTTAAAACCCTCATTTACCCATTTTGAGTGGACTATCAGAATTCTGACTGTATAACCTTTCAGACTTCAGGATCTAACTGTGCATAGTAAACTTATGTTCACCTATGCCACTTTTATATCCATTTCCACACCACTTGAATGCCTGCTAAATGGCAGGCACATTTGACAGTGGATAGTTCCTTTAGTGCTAACATTCTTCTGGCTTATGACTCAAAACCATACATCAGAAATTATTTTCATGCCCTTTCTTAAAGCAGAAGTAGGCGAAAGCAAAAAAACAAAACAAAAAAACAAACAGAATAAAACAAAACAAACAACCCTGATGTTTGGGCATTTCTTTCAAAATATTTAAAAAGAGGGCTTCCCTGGTGGTGCAGTGGTTGAGCGTCCACCTGCCAATGCAGGGGACACAGGTTCGTGCCCCGGTCCGGGAAGATCCCACATGCCGTGGAGTGGCTGGGCCCATGAGCCATGGCCGCTGAGCCTGCGCGTCCGGAGCCTGTGCTCCGCAACGGGAGAGGCCACAACAGTGAGAGGCCGGAGTACCTCAAAAAAAAAAAAAAAAAAAAAAAAAAATTTAAAAAGATAAGCACATACTTTTCCCAATCACTATTGCTCTTATTCCTTCACTTTTCCATTTAAACATTTATGGAGTACTAGTATCCTGGACACTGTCTTGGTCCTGGAAATACCAAACCAGCTAAAGTGTCAAGATTTCACAGAAAGACAATAAAAGGGGGAATTTATCTATCACAGTTTACTCAGAGGGGAATACCCATTCCTGGAATGATTCACTTTCAAGCACTGAGATATCCTGCAGCATTCAAGATGGCTCAGTATCTTTCAATAAGGGTTGCAATGAAAATGTGTCTGGTTAACTTCAGTTAATCTGAAAATAAATTTTACTTGAAATGTAATCTGTCTCTAAATATAATAAATTCTCATTCATTTAGATTCTACTGACTCAGGTTTATAAGTAATTCATTAAAATATTCATTTTCACTATTTCTAAGTATGGTAATTCCTCTGCAGATCATCAGAGTCTTTTGCATTAACATAAGGAATTCAATCTAAAATTTAGGGTTAGTTAAGACAAATATACAAATAATTAAATTATAATGGGAAGATAAGAGAACTATGAGAAGTACTGATGCTCAGTTTAAAAAAAAGGTTGAGGGCTTCCCTGGTGGCGCAGTGGTTGAGAGTCCACCTGCCGATGCAGGGGACATGGGTTCGTGCCCTGGTCTGGGAAGATCCCACATGCCGCGGAGTGGCTGGGCCCATGAGCCATGGCCGCTGAGCCTGCGCGTCCACAATGGGAGAGGCCACAACAGTGAGAGGCCCGCGTACTGCAAAAAAAAAAAAAAAAAAAAAAAGTTGAGGAGTAAGATCATATTTGAATTGTGAGGGCCAAGGAGAACTGGTTGGTAGAGCTTGGAAGAATGTTCCAGATGAAGAGAACAACATGACCACAGGCCTGTTAGCAGGAAATTACAGGATGTGCTTCAGCTACTATGTAATATTGATAGTTCAATTTGGCTAATGTAGGTGTGGGAGACTTCTGTTTTTGCCTCTCAACCACAGTCACTCATCCTTCTTCTACTGGAATCATATTCCA
Organism: Grampus griseus; assembly: GCF_964374135.1. Classification (NCBI taxonomy): domain Eukaryota; kingdom Metazoa; phylum Chordata; class Mammalia; order Artiodactyla; family Delphinidae; genus Grampus; species Grampus griseus. The sequence continues at coordinate 107,341,213 of NC_139017.1, forward strand.
TATTGTACTTTGAGAATAACCCCTCCCTGCAGTTATCCCATTAGTTGTGAGAGATTGACAACCTTCAGCTTCAAATGTGGGCCCAACTGGGCTCAGTTAATCAGCATAATCTAGCCCTGTGTCCAAAGTGATTGGTTCAATGATGGGCATGTAACTCAGTTTGAACCAATGAGAATCAGACACAGGACTTGTTTGTGAATATGGCAGAGTTCTATCCAGATTCAACTGTGAGTTCTCTTTCCACTGATTTGAAATTAAGAGGACATAGAGGCAGGAGCTGCTGCAGCCAGCTTGTGACCATGAAGGGAAAGCCCGACTAAGAACAGAGCCAGCACAGAGGAAAGGCATCTTAAAGGTAGAAAGATAAAACCTAGTTTCTGATCAGTCTACTCCTGAAGCTGAAATAATCCTTGAGTATTTCATTAACCAACCAACTATTACATCAATGAATTCCCTTCATTTCCTAAGCCAGTTTTAACTAGGATTTCTATGTCTACTTAAAAACATAAGAAAAGAATTAAGACTGGGAAGATAGTTTGAAACCAGAGTAAAAAAGACTTTGAATACCAGATTTTGAACTAGATTCAATAGCAAAAATTTTTAGCAAAGATTGACATAATTCTTAGATTTCCCTTTAGGCTGTACAAAGCAGTTTTACATACATTATCTTATTGAATTTTTAGTTTCCCAGTGTAAGGAAATGGAGTCCGAGACAGGCTAAATGCCTTGCTTTAAAATCATGCAGCTCATGAAAGAGCAGAGTATCAATCCTGGATTTTTCGATTCTGAATCCGTGCTGCTAAGACTAAAGCTGTCTCACCAACTTGCAAAAACAAACAGCCAACCAAGAAAACAAACAAAAAAGACACTGAATCTGAAGATCTGAGGATCCTTACCACCAAGATACCTTTCTGATTTCATGACCTGTCAGTGTTGGAATTCATGTTTGGACAGAATGAGGTGATGCTGGTATAGATCTCTTCTGATCCTAGGAATCAGTAGAGTGTATTGCCATGGAAAGATGGGCTTCAGGTACATAAAATACTTTACTCCTTATCAGTATGGCCACTGGGCAATTCACTTAATATTTCTTCATTTGTAAAATGGTAATGACAATTGCTACCTCACTGGGTCTATATGAAAACTGAATATGTAAACCTCCTGGCACAAGATAGGCATCAGAAAAAGTTAGGTCTCTTTATTATGGAAGGTAATAGAAGCAGGTTTTTGAATCAGACAGTCTTGGGTTTAACTCTTGACTCTGTTCCTAACTAGCTATATGCACCCAGCTGGACACTAGCTTCCTGGAGGGTAGAGGCCGTGTCTGTCCTTATCTCTGCTTAATCTGCAGTGGCCCTAGGAGGCTGTCAGCAAATGCTTAAACAAATTTAAGTGACAAGTTTCCTAAGCTTTAAACAGTTGAGATAAAATATATAGTACAAGACTATCGTAAGAAATAAAGGATACAACTCAACACTTAGTTCAATGCCTGGCCCATAGTAAGTGCTCAATTAATAGTTGCAGCTAATTTCTATTGAATGCTTACCATGTACCAGTCCCTGTTCTAAACACTACAGATATTCAAACAATTCTCAAGCCCCCATCCCTGTTTTACAGATAAAAACCAAAGCCCTATTTTTTTATTATTATCTAAATACTTGATGCCACTTTAGGCCCCATGATTTGTGAGTCCAACTCTTTCTTTTTAAAGTTTGGGACCCTCAAGACGTCTGATTCAAGGTCCTTAAATGATGGCTTCTCTTTTTTCTCTTTTGCATTATTAGGAAGAAATAAAACCTTCTTTCTTTAAAAACACAATGAAGACTTTCTTTTGGTTTTCCTCCTTCTTCCCTCATTATTTCCAGAGAGTGAGGTTGGACTGCCTGAGGTTTTGTCTGGCAGGAGCCCTTTAATTCAGAGACAGCCAACAACTCAATGAGCCAGCGGGCCTTTGCCCTCTCCTGGCTGACGCTGAAGCAGCCTAGTCGGACCTCCCAATTCGAGTTGTCTCTCGTTCTTTCCCCGAATTGCCTGCTGCCATCTGCTGGCCAAATTAAGTCATCACATCCATGTTTTCCAAGTTTCCAAGTGAGGCTCCAACTGTCTCTCATAACTGTTTCCCAAGGCACCTTCAGGGGCTGCCCAGAGGCGGTATTAGCAGACAGACCAACCTGGCAAGTCTGTGGACCTTGGTTCAAAGCTAAGGTGCTCAGGCAAAGACGGCTGTTGGCTGATTTCCATTCAGTAACATGGAAGTGAATTTCCATTTCCCTGCACTGGTGAAATCCCTACACGAATCCTCCTCCCATCCTACAAACGTGCCATCTTGTCCAGAGCCACACGTTTCATACCCACCTCCATCTTCCACCAACCTCCCTGACATTCTTCCATCCACAAGACTTGAATTACCATAACAATCATTTACAGAATGTTTGGTAAAACAGTCACACTCGGAAAAGCTACAAGGATAGTACAAAGTCCCCTATATCCTTCTCCCAGAGACCCCATTCAAGTTTTCCCAGTTGCCTCAGTGGCTCCTTTATAGTGATGGATTCAATCCAAGAGCACATGTTGCTCCACCTGTCATGTTCTTTTAGTATCTTTCAATCTAGAACATTCCTCACTCTTTGACTTTCATAACCTTGGCATTTGTTGGGCTGCACCCTGCAGGCCTGCAAGCCTTGTGGCCCAGCCTCGAGACTGAAGAAAGAGCCTGGAGATAGTGACAGAGGCATCAGTGGCTTATTGGGTAGGGGATAGGGGGTCTTACACATCCAAAACAAAGGGTCCACCGCGTCTGGCAGACGGCAGGCAGGACATAGCGGCGATCTTCGCTTCTTGGGGGAGAAGGAGGCTACCATTTATAGGGGGAATTGACGTCAGGTTGGCTCATCACTTACCTGGGAAACCAGCAGCTGGGGCAGGGGGCAAGCATGTAGGCAGTTACTGATTAAGCCCTATGATTCATAGGATTGGATGGTCATGGGAGTGAAGCAGGGACTGGCTGAGCAGGGGACGCACAGAGAGCAAGAGAACAGCCATCCGGAGGGGCTGACCACACGCTCCATCCCCACGCAGCCTGCACGGCCCTAACCATCTGGGTCTGCCCCTCTTCTGCAGTACCCCTGGGGTCAGGTGTGTAGAGGTGCACTGCAACCAGATGCCCAAATGCAGCACACATGCCAGCAGCTAAGGAGTATCCACAGGAAGCCCGGCGCTTATGTCAGGTGTCCCTGAAGTCCAGAGGAGGACGACAACAGCGTCTCACTGTCGACCCAGAAATCAGACTCATTTTCAGTGAGGCCACCACTGCTGCCCAGTAGGAACAGATTCCCTCTGCTCAGACTAGGGACGAAATGTGAGATGTTTAACAGGCACGATACCGGGAAGATCATGACCGTTAAGCGACCTACAAGCAATAACAGCGTTCTAGATGACACCACCCCTGCCTGTGCTCTTGTCCTGGCCGGCAGCGCCATCCCGTCTGTCCGCCCTCAGTGCCCACAGCCGGTGCCAAGGCCGGGAGGGGCGGTGTAACAGCAGACCACAGGGTTAACACAGCTGTGCCTTTCTCAGTAGGGCCCGGGTTACTTACCTCAGTAGTCTCGGCTGGGGCCAGGCAGAAGACAGGGGAAACCGGCAAGTCCTTCCTAATCCTGTTGCCCACAGGGCGGCAAACTCAAACCACCGGGGGCTTACCTGCCAGTCCCAGGGCCTTTCCGTGGTGGGCTCCCCTGGACGTAGATCCTGTGGCCAGGGCAGAAGCGAGTTATTGTCCTGACCAATAGCTGGCGGTGGTCCTTCCATGGTCATCAGTTGAACTTGGATGATGTGGACTAACTGCCTCTGGGTTAACACGGCGGAGGCGCTGGGACAATTGCTCCTGGGGTGTGTCCCTGTGTTGGGAGCCTCAATTGTTGTTGAAGTCGCCCATTCCTCCTTTTGATTAGCCCGGCAGCGGTGGGGTCTTAAGGCAGGTGGAAATGCCAGTGTATGGTGTTTTTATCAGCCCATTTCTGAACTTCATGGCCAGTAAAGTGGGTTCCTTGGTCACTCTCAGTGTCCACGGGCATCCTGTATAGCGTGCATGGCTGTTTTAGACCACAAAAAGCGGTTTTTCTCGTTGATGACTTGGCTAGGCCTTTTGTAACGTCTCCCACCTGTTGTAAGGCACTGTAGGCCGCATATGGCTGCCGTTCCATCTGCTGTATCCTGGCTCTGCCCCCTTCCAGAGCTGGGGCCGGAAGTCCAAGGGCACCTATTGTTTTGCCATTGCCACGGCCAACCAAACCCTTCCAGGTAACTGGCCACGTCCATTTCACAAGCCTGTCCCCGAGTTAATATCCATAAAGCCTCTGTCTGTAACTGTTTAGGAGTGGGGGGTCGGGGGGTTGCTTGTGTTTTGTAGATAATCCAGGTCGTTGCATTTTGTATGTATTCACCAGCCACCCCCATGCAGTCAGATGAGCCATGAGCACGGGGCTGGAAATATCGTCAATGTAATGGAAGAGAAAGACATCTCTCATGGTGGTCAGCTGCCACAGGGCCCCGCATGCTAGCGGACGGCCACCTCCGGGGTACCCCCTCAACTTTCCGTTTCCTGTCTTTAGTTCCTGACATCTTGGCACTCACAGGAGTCTCCTTGGCCTCTTGACTGGCTCACCAATTGTTGGGCTGCACCAGCAGGACTGCAAGCCTTGTAGTTGCCCAGCCTCGAGACTGAAGATAGAGCCCAGAGACAGCGACTGAGACATCAGTGGCTTAATAGAAGGGATATCTTACACATCTGAAGCAAGGTCCTGGAATGACACCCCATCGTGTGCGGCAGACAACAGGCAGTACATGGCAGGAATCTTCGCTACCTGGGAGGAAAGGAGGCTACAATTTACCAAGGGAACTGACGTCAGGTTAGCTCATCAGTTTCCAGGGAAACCGGCAGCTGGGGCACATTCCTCATAGCCCCTCAAGTTAACAACCATTACAAGGGCAGATGTTTCCCTTTAATAAACTAGCAGGTGGAGCTGTTCTGGCCTGAAGGGCAAGGGGCAAGCTTGTTCATGTGAGTAGGGTGTAGGTGAAGCAGGGACCGGTCAAGCAGGGGATGCACAGACAACAAGAGAACAACGATCTTGAATGGCCTGACCTGCAGCATTTTGAAAAATGACAGACCAGTCGTTTTGTAAAATGTCCCTCAGTTTGGGTTGTCTGATGCTGTCTCATGATAAAACGCAGATTATGCATTTTGAGCTAAAATATACCACATGCTATGTTTTTTCATTGTATCATATCTGATGGTACACAGGTGGTATACACTATTTGTCTGTTTATGATGGTGTTAATTTTAATCACTTTCATTCAGATAGTATCTGTCAGATTTCTCTATTGTGAAGTTACTTTATTTCCTTTTGTGACTGTGTCTGTTTCCTATTGCTTCACAAACTTAGTGATTTAAAACAACACACATTTATTATCTTACAGCTCTGGAAGTCAAAAGGCTGATAGGCCTCACTGATCTAAAATCAGTGTCACACGGCTGTGTTACTTTTGGAGGCTTTAAGGGAGGATCTGTTTCCTTGATTTTTTCCAAATTTTATAGGCCGCCTGCATTCCTTGGCTTGTGGTCCTTCTTCCCATCATCAAAGCCAGCAGGACAGCATCTTCAAATCTTTCTCTGACTCTGACCCCTGCTTCTGTCATCACATCTCATTCTCTGACTCTCCTGCCTTTCTCGTGCACTTACAGGGACCCTTGGGATTCCACTGGGCCCACCTGGATAAACTCCCCAGATCAAGAGCATTACCTTAATCACACCAGCAAAGTCCCTTTCACCATGTAAGGAAATGTACCCACAGGTTCCAGGATAGTATCTGAACATCTTTGAGAGCTTTTATGCTGCCTTCCACAGTTATTAGTTATATTTTGTGGAAAGATACTTTGAGACTTCTGTTACGTGTCCTACTTCTACCCATTAGTTTTAGCATCCATTGATGTTTCTTGCCTGACTAATGGTTGCCAAATGGTGATTTTCTAATTCTATCATTCCGTCTACATTTATTAATTGGCTTTCTACCTTAAGTGGGAGCTTTCCCTTCTCTCCATTTATTTATACATTTGTTCATTTATTTATATCAATGTGGACTCATAGGTAACTTATTTTGTTCAATAGATCATGATCCATTACTCTTGGTATTTATTTTGGTGTTGAATTGTCCCCTATTTGGCCAATAGAAACCCCTTCAAGCCCCCTTTTATGCCTTTTTAATATTCTTTGTCATTCTTTAAGCATTTCCTTACTTTGTGTCATAAAAGATAGTTCAGGCTCATCTTGTCATTTCTCTGCTCAACACTGGAGTCAGCCATTTCTCCAAGGAACACTGGCTCCTTTTAGTAGAGAGAGGAGTTGGGAAACCAAGATCTGGCAGTATGTGTGCTCACTGCTATCAGGGTATCGCTGCTCCCTGTTCCTTTCAATTGACAGAGGTAGGAAATATATGTATGTACACAAACACACACACGCGCACACACACACATATCTCTATTCCTCTACCCCTGTATACTGAAAACCAGGAATTCATAGTGATACCTACAATTCTAATTTACTACCACAGGTTCATTTTAGGTTTTCTTTTTCCCATATTCCTGCTACCTTTGTGAGAAAACCAACTCAGAGTTACCCTCTGGGGAACCCTCACTTACCCTCAATCTATTTACTTCTTTGCTCAATCTTCCTGTATGTAAGTGGTCTCTCGACCCTGCTGTAGTGCTGTCCCTGTCTTGCGCAGTCTGCAATCCCTGCTCAGACTGCCTCTTGCACTCGGGCTGACTGCCTTGTTTGGGCCTATTGAATGGCTTTTTAAGGAAGAAAGGCAGACAGGCAGGCAATATGTATTTTTTTAAAGGGAAGAGAGGGAAATGAAATGAAAAAGGAAAAATCATGTACATTTTTAATAGACTTATTTACCACTGTTGTAATTATTTATTTGTTTAATGGTCATTTTCTCCACTAAAATGTAAACTCCATGAAGACAATGACCATGTCTGCCTCACTCACTGTGGATTGAATCCCCAGGGCCTTCCACAATGCCCAGCACATAATAGGTACTTAATATGCTTTTGAATAAATGACTAAGTCATATAAAGTAACAATAGCAAAATTATAACTATCGAACAATTTATAATACAACCAAGGGTCCACAACCTAAACAATTACCAGTGTCTACATTGCTCAAATTATCTATGACTTTTCTCAACTAAAAACCAAATTTTGACACCTTAAATAAACTTGCTGTTGTTTTTTTTTTCTTTTTTTCCTCCAAGGCTGAGTTCCTTGGAGTAAAGAGATCTTCTCTTTTTTTGAGCTTTTGTTATTAAACATTTCTTTAGTTTTAGAGTCTAATGTTATTTCAAACATATTTTTAAAGGTAAGAATTTCAATACAAAGTTGTATTTCAAGACAATTTCAAACATCAGTGTCCCGAAGTATTTGGTAGAATGGACGTTGGCTGCATAGGCAAGACAATGGAATGTCCCAGAGTCTTGTTGTGAGAAATAACTGCTGTCATACCTAGCAGTGAGCCAACATAATACGTGAGTTCCTTTATGCCAGACCTGTCCCTTCGTTCTCCTACAAGCACTTTTTAAGTGGCTGTAATTATTTGCCGCCAGCTTCTACCAGCAAATGTCAAAGACAGTCTTAACTACATAGTGCTTCCCTCTCCCCTCTCTGTTTGCCTCTCAGACATGAAGTCCTAATGCATTTGTGCTTTCCTCAAGTTAAAGGCATCCTTTTCAGTGACTGATGGAAATAAACAGCTGGACCCTTTCAGAGGGCACCTAGGAAGTCAGGGTGTGTGCTGAAACACAGCTGCTGTAAGCGCTCAACGTCGTTGCTCAGCACAAAGGGCTACAACTTCGGGCATAAAGAGCCATACTTTTCCCCCTCTCTCAGGAAACCTGCCTCTCAGGGGTCACTTTGGTTCAGTGGAAAATAAGCATAAGTGGTGCTGCCTCCCAGAAGTTACAGCATCAGCCAGGAGAGCAGGAAGGGAGCTGAGCGCAAGAATTCAGGACTTTTTTGGGGCCAGGACCTCCCAGCCACCCACTGGTCTCTGTGATGAGCCCACCCCCACCCTAGCCCCCAACATACCAGCTTCAGCCATGGCTGCCTGGCTGTGTAGATGCAAAGAAAGTAAAATATTTGAATCCCAGCGGCTGCTTCTGACTCCAGGCCCTGGGGAAAGCAATGAACCTACCGCCTCATTATTAATTGTCTCATCTGCAACCAGACTTTCTAACCCAGTGGTTCTCAACGCTGACTACTAAGAATCATTTTATTAAAACCCTAGTGCCCAGGAATCACCACCATAGATCCTTATTTAATTGGTTCAGGTGGGGGCCAGGTACAAGTCCATTCAAAAATGGCCCAGTGATTCCTCTGTGCATCCAGGGCTGAGAACACCCCTCCCCACCTTTGGTCCTCCTGTAGGCTTATGAGAGTGAAACCAAGAACACCAGGGAGGCTAACCTCAGTGACTCTACCTTGGTGCACATTAGAATCACCTAGGGATCTTTCTAAAATCCCAGCACCCAGCCTGCTCCCTAGATGAATTACGTCATATCTCTGGGAGAGGGATCCAAGATCTGTATATTTTAAACACCTCAGGAGATTAAAATGGGGAGCTGAATTGGAGAGGCACGGAGCTCCTGTGTGTTTCCCAGTGTCCTCTGAGATGTTGCTTCTCAAACTACTTGTGGTGAAAGATTGGCTTTGGGTTTTGTTTTTGTTTTTTAACTTTTCATCCTTTGCTGACCGGTACTTTTATAAAATACAATAAAAATAAATCACTAGAAAAATGAGATTTAAAAAGCAGACATAGGGCTTCCCTGGTGGCGCAGTGATTGAGAGTCTGCCTGCCGATGCAGGGGACACGGGTTCGTGTCCTGGTCTGGGAAGATCCCACATGCCGCGGAGCGGCTGGGCCCGTGAGCCATGGCCGCTGAGCCTGCGTGTTTGGAGCCTGTGCTCCACAATGGGAGAGGCCACAACAGTGAGAGGACCCCGTACCGAGAAAAAAAAAAAAAAAAACCAGACATAGAAAATACAAGCCCAGATATTTTAGTTATTAGATTAAAAAACACAGTATTGCTACTGAAAGTTTCTAAATGGTCTTGATTTCTGTACTTTACTGAGCTGGTCCGTGGGCCACACTTTGAGAAACAGTGCTCTGAGGAACACGATTACAGGAAGTATAGATAGATGTTGTATGGCAGGAGGAGGGATCAGGTAGATTTGATAAATACAGTAGGTTATATCCCAAGTTTAGGACATCAAGGACCCTAGGCTATTAAGGGCTCTGACAAGTTCTGAGGTGACAGACTGTTTAGCTTCGTTTCCCAGTCTTATAGAATGGGGACAGTGTCTCCTCACCTCCCCAGCAACCCTATTACACACATATGAAGTATAATCTGTTGAACAATTTAGTCCCAGTCTTATGAAGCATGCAGATTCACCAAAGAGAGAGACACATCTTTGCAGAATTATTTCCCTGCATTGCTTTGTACCCAGCTGTGCCTCATTCATCTGCAGCACCAATGTCAGTGACTGGCATTAGCAGCCACCCAATGACAACCAGACAGTCATCCAGTCCCTCCAGCTCTTCCCTAAATGGACTGGGGTCTGTCCACCCCTGCCCACTGGCTCTACCTGAACACCTGCTCTTTACCCTGAAACGAGAATGATCCTGCTGAAATTAAAATCTGATCGTGTCGCTCTCCTGCCTATGACTCTTCTCTGGCTGCCATTGTCATCAGTGTCTTCACCCTGACAAACAGTGTCCTCTGCCTACCCCTCATCGTCCATCACTCCCCACCTTGTCCACACTGAGTTAGTAGCAATTCCCTACATACACAGAACTTCCTCTAGTTGTCCCCACCTCTCCCTCTCACCCTGTCCTCTCTGGCTACTTCAGTCTTCAGAGTCAGCCTAGATGTCCCCTCCCTGGGACGCTTTCCCCATCCACTCAGCTTAGGATGGGTATCCCTCTTCTCTGATCCCTCAGGACCAGTTATCATACATACTGTGTTGTGATTGGCTGTTGACCCCACTAGACTTGAGTTCCTTCAGAACAGGGTTTGTGTCTTACTCATTGTTTTGTCCTCAGCACCTGGCACCCTGCCTAGCACACACAAGCTAATCAATAAATACTTATTGAAAAAATGGATTAATGAATAAGCAAATGAATCGCATGCCATCCAGTCCTGAACTATAGGGACCCTGGAGGAGCCCTGAATATTGCATTTCAACATCTCAGAAAGTTTCCAGTCCCAGCAAGTACCTCCATTCCAAATTTCATCATCAATCCAGTCACTCAAGGGCTCTCCTTTTTCCTTTTCCCAGCATTCTGACTCTCTACTCAGCTCCTTCAGGCTGACACGTCTGTTGGACCATCAGCCTTGTCTGTAGTTTGGGCTTTTCTTTTTTGAAGCTGTCTCTCAGATCATTCTCAGAGTCACAGTCTCCATCCCATTTGGGGTCCTCATTTCCTGACTCTAGACCAGTGATTTGGATTCTCACTTTTCCTGGCGGAGTTAAGGCATTTATCACTAGACCACTGCACCTACTTAACACAGTCTTCCAGTCCAGGTTGATCTGGCCAGGGTAGAGGGGGGGCTTTCTGAGACTTGTGGATTTATAAACCTTGCTGGGCTGGTTATTCTCTGCACCTCTGTACTCCGTTCGCCCCTCTGCACTCTGTTCGCCCCTCTGCACTTATTCTCCATCCTCCTCTGTCCTGCTCCGTGCATCACGTTGGATTCCACACCCTGTGGGTTCCTGTTGGATTTAGCTAACACAGGGTACCAGCAGGAGATTGGAGGCAGGGAGGAGGGAGAAGTCTGGAATATATTCCTTGGCTCTGTCCTGCTGGGCAGGGGTTTGGTAGTGCCTGGATTCTTCCACGACCACAGCTCCTGTGGGCTGGCCTCTCTTCCAGGGCTCCAGCTCTAACCAGCTTCTAGTCACTTCATTTGTTACCCTTGTCCCTTTCACGTTGCGGATGGCAACGGCTTCCTGCTGCTGTGAGTCGGTGGATGCTTCATAGTCTCTTGTTGGTTCACTTCACCCTGCTCCATACCTCTGTTAATACTCCCTCCATGAAGCTCTCTTTAATTCATGCTTTGAGCGTACCATCTGTGTCTTGCCAGGACCCTGTCTGGTGAGATTCTCTCCTCATACAGCAACTAGAACCGACATCTCTTGGGCTAGTCCAGGCTCTTTTCCACCCCACTGTCATCACCTCCCTTCCTCTGGAATCTAGAACCTAAATATTAAATATAATAGTAATAAGTAACAACAATAATAATAGCTATCATTAAAGGTTTTCTTATATGCCTAGAATTGTGCTAAGTGTTCTACATGAATGAGCTCTTTCTTTGTATCCTTACCTCAAGACTATGAGGCAGGTACTATTTATTATCCTCATTTTAAAAATAAAAAAAAAAAACCCTGAATATTAGAGAGATTAAGTAATCTGGCAGAAGTCTTGCAGCAAGTAAATAGCAGAGCAGTGATTTTTGTCTGACTCCTTGACTCCAAAGCTAGTGCTTTTATAACTATGAGGCGTTTGCTCTTGGGATGACCCTATCTCACTGTTGACTCTTTGAGCCCACTGTCAACTTACACTCAATCAGATGATAGATGTGATCTGGCTGGGGCCTGCTGGGGAGTCAGGATGAGGGGAAAACCAGCCCTGGAAACAGCATTGAGATGAGATAGTTCTGCTTCAACAAAGAGGTTGGCAAAGAGTCAGAGTTTAAAAGGCAACGGTGGCGTCTCAGCAAAAGAAAGGACAGAACAGGCTTCAGGTGGGAAAAGCTGCAGGCAGTTTACATCACACCCTGAAAGTGACCACCCTCCACGCCCACGGCTTGTTACCCACGGCTGGGTAACAAGAGCCCCGGAGTTCCCAGAGAGAACTCAGACTTGTGCTTGGATTTTTAACAGTGGAGAGCAGAGTTTGCCACTGTATCTGCTGGGAGCCATTGCAGGGCATCCAGGCCAGAGTCAAAGTAATCCTTGTCGATTTACCACTGACATCTCCAGGGGAAGAAAAAGAAAACATGTGCTTTTGAGCATGGAAAGACGAAATTTCTCTCTTGTAGTTCTCTGTACTCAAGTGGCCCAAAAGTGATTAAAATGAGTCCTTTATTTTGTCCTTTACTTGTCTCCCAGTAAGAGTCAGAGACTTGAGTTCTATACTTTTTTGAGCTTCCTTATATGTGTGTGCTTAAAAACATTAAATGTTATTTTTTTCTCTTTATAAAAATACATTTTTGTGGAAATTTTTAAAAATGTGGACCAAAAAACTGAAATAAATAAAATCACTTTTAATCTCACTATCCATAGATAACGATTAATCACGTTCCTATATGTAATGTGGTTTTCAAACTGCTCCAGAGAACTCCTTGGGATATGAAAGTGTCTGGTCCACAACACCCAAGAGAACACATGGATAATGTTCCAGGTGCCCCACTTGGATCACACCAGAGCTCGTCCTTTTAATTTGCTCTATGATGTAGGGTTTGGCATAAGATTTTTTTTGTGTGTGTGTGGTATGCGGGCTTCTCACTGTTGTGGCGTCTCCCGTTGCGGAGCACAGGCTCTGGACGCACAGGCTCAGCGGCCATGGCTCACGGGCCCAGCCACTCCGCGGCATGTGGGATCTTCCCGGACCGGGGCACGAACCTGTGTCCCCTGCATCAGCAGGCGGAATCTCAACCACTGTGCCACCAGGGAAGTCCCTAGGCATAAGATTTTTGAGTGGGGCAAACAAAGCTGCTCTAAAAAGGCATGGAAACTACTTATATACATCTTCATTTTTAATGGCTTCATAGTACATAGACCTATGTACTACATAGTACATAGGTCATAATTTATTAAAACACCCACCCAAAATTGTACAAGCTCTATCTTCAGAGAGAGAAGACAATACGAGATAATCATTTTGAGAGATTTTCACTCTCCCAATCACAATGGCATTTATCTTACTAGAATTAAATCCAAAACTCTCCAGTTCCCAAAGATTCCTTAAGATTGTCAGACCTGTTAACACCTCAGTTTCCTTCTCCATCAAATATTTGATTAAATTCAACTCCGTGGTGAATAACCATTTGACGAATGAAAAATAAAAATATTTAATAAATATCTGCATTTTTTGCTCCTCCCAATGAGTTCAGAACTGTGGATTAATCCTTATATTCTTCCCCCAAATAGAGAGTAAACTACTCTGAGGTGTTTTCCTATAAAACATGGGTAGTTGGAAGGATTTATTTTTCTCTTCTAAATCACAGAACGAAGTTCTTGGTGCTTGTAGTATTTCTACATTGTAGGGTTTGCTACAGATGAAGAAAATGGACACCTTGTGTTATAACCATTTTCCCACTCCATTATATGTTCTCTGAAGAGTGAAGTTATCATCAAGTACTTACCATCACGAGTATTTTTCAATGGAAAACTATGATTTCAAAAGCACTACATTTATAAGGCAGTAATTTTGGAAAACAGTATTAAATATATGATGAAGGAGTCATTATGCTGGTGAGAAGCAGTGAATGCTCTCAGCAGCTCAGCAGAAAGTGTACTTCCAGAAGGAAGAGAGAGGCTGAGGGGCCAGGGGAGGAGAAAAAGACAGAGGAGATCATGATGGCCGGTCAAGACACTTTTCCCTTCCCTTTGCACAAGTCCCAGAGCCTGTTTTTTTTTTTTTTTTTTGGCTGCGTTGGGTTTTCGTTGCTGTGCGCGGGCTTTCTCTAGTTGTGGCGAGCGGAGGCTACTCTACGTTGTGGTGTGTGGGCTTCTCATCGAGGTGGCTTCTCTTGTTGCGGAGCACGGGCTCTAGGCGCGCGGGCTCCATAGTCGTGGCTCACGGGCTCTAGAGCGCAGGCTCAGTAGTTGTGGCGCAAGGCCTTAGTTGCTCCGCGGCATGTGGGATCTTCCCGGACCAGGGCTCAAACCCGTGTCCCCTGCATTAGCAGGCACATTCTTAGCCACTGCGACACCAGGGAAGCCCCCCAGAGCCTTTTTAGAGGCTCAGGCTGCATTATCTCTCAATGCCTTGTGCTACGGTTTAAACCCTGCCTTCCAGGCCTAGCCCAGTTAAGAGGATTTTCTTTGCGGAGGGCTGACTTTCAGATCTTTCTCATTCTTTTCTGAAGTAGCAATTTCCCAATTCACTATTCCAATTTTAGCAGTTTTGCTTCTACTCATAATTGCGTAGAGACATTTAAAGCTTTCATTCATTTTGTAACACTAAATAGTTCCCCTTTCATCGTTCATGTCAGACACCTATTAACATTTCTTAAAAATTTATAAAACAATTTGGAGCTGTCAGAAGAAAAGCCTCTTTGTGATTCAGATTATTAATTTGCTGTCTGTTCTCCATGTTAATGTATTTTCTATCAGTCACTGGTGTCACAAAACTATTTGTACAAGTCTTAATATTCAGAAAGTAATTATATATTTTACACCTGGGAAATGTTTTCCTACACTCCCACCGTCTTAAATATGCTGTCTGTCAACCTCTCCTATTTGTTACATTTTGCTTTATCTTTGACCCTTCGCAATGTCTTTCCTCTGAAGGGGCTGAAATGAGGCAGCCATACACACAGTGGTTAAGAGCATGGCTTTAGAATGGGACAGGCCTGGGTTTGAATCTTAGTGTGGCCTCTTCCTAGCTATGTGATCCTGAGTAAGTTAAAATCTTCTGAGTCTCAGGTTCTGCAACTGGTAAATTGAGCAATAGTGCCTACCTCAGAGGTAAAGGTCAGGAGACGCCCCTAGCATGGCTCATAGTAACTGCTTCACATATTGTAGCTACACACACACACACACACACACACACACACACACGCACACATACATACACAGTATATGTCTGTTGACATTGTGACAGTTAATGTCTGTCCTTCGTTTTCACGGTAGGATAGTTGAGAACCATTTCTATCCCTCACAGAAACAGCTGGAAAAAAGGCATAAGAGAAGGCAGAGACTGGGGGTGGAAGACATCAAAGTTTGTTATTTTCAGCTATGGCATCAGAAAAGGCTAGGTTGGTAGGAATCGTGAGCAGGAATAAAAACTTATGTAGACAAGTAAGTCATGTGAAATGTGGTACAAAATATCACTAGCCATTGAAAAGATTATGTCTTATCCTCTACCATTTATAAATACTCTTGGATAATTACCAATCAGGGATTGCAAATAGCATGCTACATGTGAAGTTAATAAGCAATGATTACGTATTATGCCGTATCTATCACATGCTAAAGAGAATATAAAAATATGAGACTATTCCTGCTGACATAGTAGAGAGAGAGGTCCTAGAGGCTGGGTAAAAATCCTGGCTCTATACCCATTCACTCTAGGATTTGGGGTGAGCAACTTGTCTGTTCCTCATCTGGGAAACAGGATAAATATCACACAG
Source organism: Grampus griseus (assembly GCF_964374135.1). NCBI lineage: Eukaryota > Metazoa > Chordata > Mammalia > Artiodactyla > Delphinidae > Grampus > Grampus griseus. The sequence continues at coordinate 107,356,690 of NC_139017.1, forward strand.
AGCTGTGTGGATGTACAAGTACCCAGCCCTATGCTTGGTCCATAGACAGCACTCAATAAATATCAGCCCTTCCCTCCAGGTTTTGGGAGGAGAAATAATTCGAAAAGATGGTTCGGATGCTAAGGTGCTAAATACGATCGAGGGCAGAGAGAGAAAACTAGGTGCATGTAGAATGGTAAGTGAAGGTTCACGGAGGAGGGGTCTTAACCAAGTCAAGGTGTGCTGATGAGAAAGGTATCACTGATAAACTCAGAAATCCTCCAAGTTTCTACTCTTAAGAGAAGGAGGGGCTCAGTTTGGGCACGAGTGCTTCCCAAAGAGCATGAGTCCATCCAGAGCCCTGTCGCTGTTTGCTTCAACATAGAACAATTTGGGTTATGAAGCCCAAGCAGTATGCTGACATTCCTCAGTGTCCCCTTCACAAAGCCAGTGTAAGCAGAAGATGCTTAGGACCAAGAGGGAAGGCCCCATTCCATCGCTTTCCAGGCTGTGAAAATGGGAGACCCCTGCCTGCTGCTGCCCAGTTTTTTTTTTTGTGGTACGCGGGCCTCTCACCGCTGTGGCCTCTCCCGTTGCAAAGCACAGGCTCTGGACGCGTAGGCTCAGCGGCCATGGCTCACGGGCCCAGCCGCTCCACGGCATGTGGGATCTTCCCGGACCGGGGCACGAACCCATGTCCCCTGCATCGGCAGGCGGGCTCTCAACCATTGCGCCACCAGGGAAGCCCTGCTGCCCAGTTTTTAAACTAGAATCTTGCTCTTGTCTTCAACAGCCATATTTCAGTGTTTTAAAAGCAGAGAAGGAGTGAGGGCGCTTCAAACCAAACAAACCTCCTCTGCTGTCTCCTTTCATGTGATAAAGTGCCCATTTTCCCTCTTCTTGCCTGCTTTGGAACAGAAAGAAGTTCAGCACCCCGCAGCGGACTCTCACTGGCATGTCACAGTGGCCCCGATGCACAGAGCAAAGCTGTCCCTCTCCTGGTGATCTGGTGCTTTCCCTGCACTGCTCTGCACTCACATCTGTGCTTTCATTTTCCCCTTCTCTCCACCTGCAGCCAAGGAAAAGCTCATGGGAGGGGAGACAGTCCTGAGAAGCAAATTCAGGACCACATTGGGCTTTTGAACCTAAGCCGTGTGTGTTTACACTCATGCCCTCTGCAAATGGCTCTTAAAGCCGTAAATGGATTTACTTCCTCAGATTACGCTCCCTAACAGCTAAACATTTCTGTTCTTTCCTGGATACCCACTAAAGAGAGAACTGTGGCCACATCTTCCCTTTCCTCCAGAGAGCAAAAATAGAGGGGGAAAATAACCACAGATATGCTTTTGAAAATTTGACACCTGCCACTCCTGGTATGTTTTGTTAGGAATACCAGCAACCCCAATCAAGTCCTCAATGGGCTACAGCAACAATAAACAATCTCCCTGCCGCCCACAAGAGCTGGACCCAGAGCAGTAGGAGAGGAAAGCTCACTCCCAACATAAAGGCTTCTTGGGGGGGCTGAGCGAACCAAACAGGTGGTGAAGGATCATAAAACCCTGCTACTTGGAACAGCTGAAGGGAAGCAGTAGAGTGGTCTTCAAATAGGAAAAGTGTTGCTAAGAAGAAAAGAGATTAGGTTTGTTCTAAATGAACTAGGACCAGGTTGTGGACCTACCACCAGGGTCTAGATCCAGATACCTGTATCCTCAAAGGCTGAATTGTCCAAAGAAAAGGACTGTTTCAGGAAGTAGAAGCATCATAAGAGAGGCTGTATTGGTCAACTTTCAAAGTCCCTTCCAATCCTGAGATTCTCTGAGGAGCAATGGAGAGAGGAGCTGCAGACCCAGTCCCTGCCTTTCTCTTCTCAACAACCCCCAGTTTGGTTTGGACAGCCCACATGATTCTAGGAGCTCATTTCATGTGACCCAGTGGGTGACCAAGGCTAAACCATTTAGCTCTCTCTTGCGCTCTCTCTCTCTGTCTCTCTCTCTCTCTCTCTCTCTCTCTCTCTTTCACACACACACACACACACACACACACACACACACACACACACACACACAATGATTGATTCAGTGATTATTGGGCATGTCCCTTTAGATTAAATTACAAGAATTTGTTAGGGATATTAAAACAAATAATGCTTTCTCTTTTCTGCTAGATACGAGTAAGGAAACAAGAAGTCCTAGTTGCTGTTGGCAGATATTTGGGGCCACTACAGAAGCCATCTTTCAGAGAAGAGCAGATGACAGAAGTAAAGGGACCTTGGTGACATTGATGAATCTTGGATCAAGCCTTAACTGAGGTCAGACCTGCCTTTGGATCTTTCAGTGTTGAGAATAAATAAAATCCCTTGGTTGTTTAAACCAGTTTTTGTTAGGTTTTTCTCTTATTTGCAAATAAAAGTGTCTTAACCAAAGTGAGGGCAATAGTAAGAAGTTAAATCTCAGTCCCTGCCATCAGAGAACTTCCTATATAGTTGAGGAGATGAGACATTCACGGGATAAGCAGAACAATACAGGAGAGGAATGTAAAAGATAGCAGATTGACCACATAGGATAAGGTACAACATGGGTATCACCAAAAAACATGAAAAACCATGGGAAAGACTGAAAACTATTCTCTAAGCTACTCAAGCACAGGCACTGCACCCTGTCTCCCTCCTGCCTTATTTCTGGTAACCTTTGTGACCCAGTGATTGAAAGCATGGTCTCTGGAGCCGGATTGTGTAGACTTGATTCCCTGTTAGCCACTTAGCACCTGTGTGATATTGGGCTAGTAACTTAACCTTTTTGTACCTTAATTTTCTAATCTGTAAAATGGGTATAAAAACAGTAATTACCTCTTAGGGTATACAATGCACAATAAGTATTAGTTATTACCATGATTCCAAAAAAAAATGGTTTTGAATACCTATGATATATCAAGCTCTCTGTTTGGAGTATAACAACAATGAATAAAACATAGTCTTCACCTTTAAGGGGGTTACATTTGATGATGTATACAGAATAGTGAGCAGGCAATTGGGGAATATGATAAATAAGCACAGGGAGGATAGATCAGCTAATACTCTTTGGTTATGAGAAGCAAAAAACACCTGAGCACTTTCTTAAGCAAAAGAAGAATTCTTTAATAAGGATGTAGAGGTATGTCAGATGGTTGTAGGAACAGGAACTGGAAATCCATTGGGAGCCCCAGAAGTACTCTTACTTTGGAGCTTGGCTGCATTCTTCTCTCTTTTTCTCTCTGCAGCCTGGCCTCCTGCTTCTCTGTCCCCACAGAGAAATATAACCACCTCACAGTTCGCTCCTATGAGCAAACTGACAGGTTCCAGCCTTACCAAGAGGCTGGATGGCTGTCTCTAAGTCCCTACTGCAAATTCCTGTGGCAGAGAATTTTACTCTCCCACTTGGGTGAGGGGTTCAATCCTGGTCTAATTTGGCAGCGTCATGGTAGAAACACGGCTCCTGGGAGCCACTAACTATAAATTCTGGGGGAGCGGGCAAGTGGGTGTCAGTGCTCAGAGAAGAAAGCATGGCTCATGGGTTGATCAGATACTTTCAAAGGAGTCAACCCCAGCAGGAATCTAACCCAGCCTTGAGTCAGAGGAAGCTTCCAAGAGGACCAAATGTATAGGCTGAAAAATTTAAAACTAGTGGGAATGGGTAAAAGAGGAAGGGGATGGGAAAACAGTATTCCTGTAACAGAGAGAATCTTCTTTTTTTAAAATTTATTTTATTTTTGGCTGCGTTGGGTCCTCACTGCTGTGCGTGGGCTTTTCTCTAGCTGCGGAGAGCAGTGGCTACTCTTCATTGCGGTGAGCGGGCTTCTCAGTGTGGCGGCTTCTCTTGTTGCAGAACAAGGGCTCTAGGCACGCGGGCTCAGTAGTTGTGGCTTACAGGGTCAGTAGTTGTGGCTCATGGGCTCTAGAGCGCAGGCTCAGTAGTTGTGGCACATGGACTTAGTTGCTCCGCGGCATGTGGGATCTTCCCGGATCAGGGCTCGAACCCGTGTCGCCTGCATTGGCAGGTGGATTCTTAACCCCTGCGCCACCAAGGAAGGCCCAGAGAGAATCTTGAACAGAGAGAATCTAGCATGTCCGGGGAGTTTCAGGGAGGCCAGTGACAGGAGATGAGCATGGAAAAATGAGCAGAAGTTAGATCGTAAAGAGTGTTGTAAGCTTTTTTACTGTGTTTGGACTTTGCTGTGAGTTCAGAGGGACATCATTACAGATTTTTAAAGAGACGTGAGGAACATGATCAAATATTTATGTTGGAAAATTATTCTAGCTACAATATGGAGAATATATTGGGGCTGGGCGAGACTGGTAATTAGGTGAGTGGGATGACGGTAGTCTGAACTGAGGTAGCAATAGGGAGAATGAAGAACAAAGTTGTGTGGACCTCAGGACACCACAATAGCACAGTGCCTGGTTTATATTAGGATGTTTGCTGAGTAATAGCAACACAGAAATCAGATAAACTAGAGCTGCCCCCTCTAGTTCAGATATTTCTTGTTTCTCTGGTAATCGATGGTGCTAGACTGGAGGATGGGTTAGTAAATTCTGGCTGCAGGTCAGCACCAGGAGAGACAGATTTCTCCCATCATCATTTGTATTTGTATTCCTTGATGTGCCCGGAAACTTGAGCTTTGTAACTCAGGAAGGAGAGAAGAGTTATGGATGACGACAAGGCTGAGAGGAGGGGGAGGTGGGGAAGGAGGAGGGATGGATGGTATGAATCTCCATCCCAACTGGTCTCTGGTTGAAAGAAACAAAGGATTATTTTCCTTTGTGAGTCTTTGTGAGGCATGGGAGGGGGATGAAGACCAGATCACAGCTGTTCACAGGAAGTGGTGTGGGAGCCAAGCAAGAAAAAGAGAACATGGTGGCTGCCGTGGGTGATGCAGCTGTCAGAGTGTTTCAGGGGCTCACATGGAATCCCCTTTAGAAATACCTGGGAAGAGGAGGGGACCTAAGGGGAAGGGCTGAGTTCCTGCTTCCGTGTGTGTGTGTGTCTGTGTGTGTGTGTGTGTGTGTGTCTGTGTGTGTGTGTGTGTGTGTGTGTGTGAATGCATGCAAGGAGGGTGGGGTGGAAGTTCACGTGTGCCCTTGTAATTTGGGCAGAACTGTAAAGAAACCTCATATTCTACTGGAGGCAGGGCGACTGAACCAGACAATCTGGGGTCAAGGAAACAAATAGAAAACATACGGGGCAAGTATTTAAGTATTTATTACTTTGTTCCTGCGTGTCTGTTGTGGGGTTATTTTGCTCACTCTCTGGATCCACAGGACACACTACTTGCCAGTGTGGATCTTCCTTATGTCTGAGCTGAACCACAGATAAAGTTCCCCAAGTTCACAAGGACATTTTCTACTAATCAGGCTACATAGAATATTTCCTTTTATAAATCTGATGGTGGGGTCCATAGTCTCCTTCTTTTTTTGTATCTAGAAGTCTCCTTTAATTTAAATAATATTTATTAGTTTTTTTTAAAAAGCTACACTAAATCAATAATTTTAAAAAGTAATTTAGAATAACACTTTGTAACAGTCTTTGTTTAATTATGAAAAATTCTTTATACTTTGTAAAAAAACTGATAATAAGATATTTGATCAGAAATTTCCATTCAGGTTACAAAAAAATTATTTACCATCTTATGTAGTTAAATTTACTTCTGATGGCAAATGTTCTACACAAGAGCCCTCAATGGTCTGGAAATAGATGTTTCTTTTAGAAAATCAATTCTATTGTGCTCTGAGTGCTTTGAATTTGACTGATCTTGAGGAAAGTTCCTTTGATGAAAAGATTCAAATCTGGATATGCCATAGGTATTTTGCCTTTGTTTTATGAAGAAGTTGTTGCATTTAACTTGTGTTTTATTACCTTGAGGATGATACTATTCCCTGATAAGTGGAAATCCTTTTTCTATAAATTAAGAAGAAGTCCTTGAGCACCCTGCCCACATCCTTTGGACTCTACTATTTCAATAAACTTCAAGATTTCCAGCTGCCTGTGTCTATCTCTTCGTGCCTGAGAATTTTCTCCAAAACTGATAAAAGCAGCCACTTAGCAGGCAGGAAGTACTGGAGAAGTAATACTACTCAGGAACAGTCCTCAATAAATGACTGATAGGGATTGGTGTGTAAATACCCCAGCTCCATTCTCCTTGGTAGGGATAATTCTGACACTTGTGTTTTATACAGTTTCCTTGTGGGATTAAGCTCCAACATCACCCACAATGGTAGTAGACTTAATGACCCACTCTCAAATTAATTAAACAAGTAGGCCATTAGCCTGAGGTGGTTCTAAGGCCTTAGAAGCCTTAGTAAGCAGACCAAAACCTAAGCTTGTAATGTCTCAAAGCTACGAATATGAAACTAAGGACAACTAATCACAAACAGTTAATTAGACTTTCCCAAATAATGCAACCACGTAAGCTATACCAAATCAAATAACTTCTTTGCTTTGCTTTCGACTTTTCTCTGTAAAAGTCTTTCCCGTATCTCCTGTCAGTGCAGCACTCTTAACCATTTCTGTTTTGGCGCTGCCGAGTTCAAATCAATTTTTGTCCAAATAAGACCTTGAAATTTTTAATATGCCTCTGTTTATCTTTCAACAACCCTTTGTTAGCTGCCTTCTGTAGGGGAGGAATTCTCCCTTCTAATCTTCTAGGCTCTGTGGCTGGTCTAAGGATTTAAAAGACGGATTAACAGGGGAACGTTTTAAAATTACCTACCCACACATCGGAGTTTCACGTCTTATTTAGTATCCTGAGATAAGGAAAGGAATAGGGGTTTGGACTTCTGGAGGTACTGGAGGAGAAGGCAATTCACTGGAAGGTAAGAGGAGGAAATGTATGGTAAATAAAGTTTGCCTTGCTTTGCAGATAAGTCTGTTCGGTGAAAAAAACGTTATCTCTGGCAGTAGCTCTCTTCCTGGAACAAGTACTCTTTCTAATGGAAATTTCTTTTATAAATGTAGAATTCCCTCACAAATGGGAAAATGTATACTTTTAGGCAGTTGAAGAGAAGATAAAACACTTCTACTGAGTCTGCTGGGTCTTGACTGCCTTCAGCTCAAAATAATCCCCCGGCCAAAGGGGCATATTTTGGGGTGGTGTGTTCTGAGGCCCTTCCCTTCAATTACCTCTGTCACTTCCCCACTTCCCTTGAGTGGTCCTTGTACCTCCAAGATAAGCTACTGTGCTCAAATCCTTGTCTTAGGGTCTACTTCTGGGAAACCCGAACCTAGACAGTTCTGTTTGTTAAAAACGGGATCATTCCACTATTGTAAATTCTGTTAAATGCTGGTAGAGTATCAAAGCGTAATTTTCAAACTGTTAAAAAGGTAATTCTCATATGATAGATAACATGGGTCAAGGTTTTATTTAATTCATTTATGAGGGAATGGGCAGAAAAACAAAGCTGATTCAATGTATCCTGGCAGTAGAAAAAGGAATGCTGATTAAGATTGCTAAATTAGATGTAAAATTAGTTATGTCCTGCTGCAGGACAATAACATCATAACCTTTGAGTTATACTATCACTTAGAGGAACAAATAACATCATAGCGTCAGCTTTTCTACAGAGATAAACTTCTAAGAGGTCTGAGCCCCCAACTGATTGGTAGTTTAGGGGGGAGCAAAATTTGTCATCGCAAATTGTGTCTCTTTGGTATGAGGATTAATTTTGGCTGATTATTTTTAAGGCCCCAAAGACTCAAGAATCTTTGATCTTCCCCCTAACTGCCTAAAAGAAGGTAGATAGAGTACCTGTTCCATGAAGGGAGCTATCCCCATAGATAACTACAGTGTGAACTAGTTTCTATGTCTATAGTGTGAACTGTAGGGAGGAATCCAGCAGGTCTGTTTGTTGAAACCTCTTTCAGCATCCCATTGTCTCTGCATGACCTAGCAAACATTTGTTTGCCAAACATATGCTTTTCCATCTCCATGTAAATTGCCTTTCTCCCCTCTGAAGTCCCAAACCACTACCCCCAACATCCACTTTTGTCTTTAGCTGAAGATGGTATTTAAGGTGAGGGCTTTGGCCATTTTGGTGAGTTACTAGGTTCTCCTGGGTCTCTCCCATATGTACATGTGATTAAACTTTTGCTTGATTTTCTCATGTTAATCTGTCTCATGTCAATTTAATTCTTGGACCAGCCAGAAGAACCTAGGAGGGTAGAGGAAAATGTCTTCCTCCCCAGCAATAAATCAAATAATGTTACACATAAGATGGGCTTATTAGAAAATGCTTGAGTATCATCAAAAGGTCACCCAATTATCTTTTTACTTATTTACAAGTTTAGAATCATTTTTTCTGAACAACAGGAGAATTTTAAGGTGGTTCATAAGTAATCTATGGGCTAATGAATGCAACATTCATCTCACAACATCAGTAAGTTGTGAAATGAGGTGTTTTTAATGTATTTTAATATATTAATTTTACTTGCCGAAATATATTTTTAAGACATTTTTAAAATAAGAAATGCTGCACATTTTAATATAGATTTTAAAAAATGTAACATAAGCTACCAAAAACAAACTTCTATCTTGTAGGTGTTTGGTCTTTTCTGTTTTAATTTTTATTAAGTGTATCTAATATTTTGGTGAAATTGTCTGTAAATCCTAGATCTGGAAATTGGTTACAGATGTATTGTCTCCAGATTTCCCTCACCGGCAAAGGATCTTTGTGAAAACATCAATTATACTAGTTTTAAAAACAAGATAACAGACGCAAAATGGAGTCAGTTATACTAAATTCCATGTCACCAAACCGAAACCTAACTTAATTACGGTCTCCCAGAAATGGAATCTTAAACTGGTCAATCAGGAATCACCTGGTCAGTGCACTAGTTAATTTGCCTGATAGACTTCTGCCATCCCCTAATGGAAAGTAAGTTCTCAATAACCAATCCACTTTTTTTTTTTTGGCTAGTATAACTTCCTTGTTCCTACTCCCTTCAGTCTATAAGAGTCTTTCATTTTCTACAGCTCCTTGGAGCTCCTTTCTATCTGCTACACTGGATGCTACTCCATTCATGAATCACTGAATAAAGTCAATAAGATCTCTATAGAGGCCTAAAAGTAAATAAATAAAACAGGACATATATCACCATCCTCTGAAAATTGTACTTTTTTTGGTTTTATCTTAAAAGAATCTGAATGGACTTCTTAAGGTCACAGTATTTTTTTTCCTTCCCATGTCAAACTGTGATTAATGATGTAAAAAGATGAAGATAATCTTCTTCCTTCCACCCTATTGTTAGAGAGCCTTGACAGACCTACCTGCAACACTCGATTTGAAAACTCAGAAAAGATAAGCAAGGAGCACCCTCTGCTCTCTGACACCAGGGGATTCCGAGTGGAAAACCTTTCCACTTAATTCCGGGAATTAAGAGGAGGTAGTTTAAGAGACATTCTCAAAGCCTGAGTTCAAATGGGCTCCTCTCTTCCTTGTTCTCTTTGAAAGCCAGCATCTCTGAATGCTGGCAGGAGACAGGAGCATTCTCTCTTTGTAAATGGAATGACCTGATTTTTATCTTGAGTTGAATTCCAGGAGGAAGCATGATGTCATTTCAACCACTGGCCAGCAAACTTCTTGCTTAACGAGCATTTTGAGCATACTGGCAGCCAAGAAGGCCTTTGTTTACAGTGCTTAGAAACAGAGGTCAAAGATCCTCTTTCTCAGGCTTTAAGAAACAAAGGGGATAGGCTTGCTAACCAGCCCCTGTCTGTAAGCAAGTTTCAGACAATGGCAGACAGAGAAATACAGAGGGCTCCTTAAAAGGTTATAAAGTCTAAGAGGCCAATAGGACAGGAGAGAGAAGGAGCTGAAATGCCATCAAAGATGGGTTTTGTGCCTCATTATGGTACATGTCATCCCTATCTGACCCTAAGTGGGGACTGAGTTTCAGCCCAGCATCCTGTGGCAGGTGTGCACCCCTCTCCCCACCCCCTCTCTCACTAACTCCTGCACTATGCCTCCCTCCCCCCCATCCCACCCCCAAATTCCCTCAGCTGTCTGAGCAGTTGCGAAGAGCTTGGACAGCCTCCACCCACTGGCAGCTGTTGAGATGTGTTCTGTGGGTGGAAGCAGATCTCTGGAACTCTGGTTACTAACTACTGAAGGCAATACCAGCAATACAAGCAGAGAAAAGGTGCAGTAGGTTGATTCCTACTTGTGATGCCTAGTAAATTATATCAGGCAAAAAGTTTGAGTATTAAGACAAACACAGTGAAGCCCATTCTCCTATAGAAATAGTGAAAGCCCTCTGATAATTTAAGAAAAACCCAGCTTTACTGAATTGACATACAATAAATTGAACATGGCTGAAGTATACAAGTTCTGACATATGTACATGCTTGTGAAAATCCATCCCCACCATCAGGGTCGTCACCTCCAATAGCTTCTTCCTACCTCCCTGTAAGCCCTCCTTTCCATGGCCAGCCCTTCCCCACTCCATTTTCCCCATCCCCATGTGACCATAGCTGCTTTCTGTCACTAAAGTTTATTTTAGATTTCCTAGAGTTTTATGTAAGTGGACTTATATACTCTTTTTTATCTGACTTCCTTCACACACAATGTAATCCATGTTATTGTGTGTACCAGTAGTTCATTCTTTTTATTGCTGAGTAGTATTCCATTTGTGGCTAGACAACAGTTTGCTTATTCACCTATTGATAGACATTTAGGTTGTTTCCATTTTGAGGTTATTACAAATAAAGCTACTATGGACATTTATGTACCAGCCTTAGTATGGACATATACTTTAATTTATCTTGAGTTAATACCTAGGCGTGCAATGGTTAAATCATATGGTTTAGATTTAACTTTTAAAGACACTGCCAACCTGCTTTCCAGAGGGGTTGCACTATTTCACATCCCCCCCACAACAGTGTATGAGGGTCCGTTCTTCTACATCCTTATCAACAATTGGTATGTCGGTCTTTTTGATTTTGAACATACTAAAAGATAGGCACGCACTTATCTTTTAAATTCTACATGTGAATTAAAAGTGATTTATGGCCCACCATGACAGTACTCTAATATTCTGTATTTGTCTGTATATTAACCTTTACCAGAGAACTTTATATTTTCCTATGCTTTCATGCTGCTGTCTGTCTAGCATCATTTTGTTTCAACTTGAAGGACTCCCTTTAGCAATTCTTATAAAGGAAAGTCTAGTGATGATGAACCTCTTAACTTTTGTTTATCTAGGACAATATTTTTCCTTTATTTCATTTTTTAAAAATATTTATTTGGCTGCATTGCTTCTTGGTTGCGGCACATGAGATCTTCATTGCGGCGTGTGGGCTTCTCTCTAGTTGTGGTGCGCAGGCTGCAGAGCGCACGGGCTCAGTAGTTGTGGTGTGTGGGCTTAGTTGCCCCACCGCGTGTGGGATCTTAGTTCCCCGACCAGGGATTGAACCTGCATCCCCTGCATTGGAAGATGGATTCTTAACCACTGGACCACCAGGGAAGTCCCCCTCCTTTATTTTTGAAGGATAGTTTTGTCAGATATAGTATTCTTGGTTGGCAGTTGTTTTTAATTTCAGCACTTTGGATATATCATTCCGCTCACTTCTGGCCTGGAATATTTCTGCCTAAGAAATCTGCTCATAATCTTATGGGAGCTCCCTTATAGGTGATGAGTTACTTTCTCAAGAAGCAACTCATCATGTACAAGGGTGCTTCCTGGATAAACGAAAGCTGAGGGGGTTTATCATCTCTAGACCCACTGATGCAGTTGAAATGAAACAGCTTTTTTTACTCATTTCAATGTGACTGTTCTTGGCTTTGAACTTGCCTTGGGTACTATGACTTCCAGACTGGTTTCTGGAGTTTTCATAAAGGCTTTTTTTTTTTTTTTTTGCGGTGCGCGGGCCTCTCACTGTTGTGGCCTCTCCCGTTGCGGAGCACAGGCTCCGAACGCGCAGGCTCAGCGGCCATGGCTCACGGGCCCAGCCGCTCCGCGGCATGTGGGATCTTCCCGGACCGGGGCACGAACCCGCGTCCCCTGCATCGGCAGGCGGACTCTCAACCACTGCGCCACCAGGGAAGCCCCATAAAGGCTTTTTTGACTGTATTGTTATTTAGTCAGTATCTCTATTTGGGAACAAAGTCTGTGGCTTCTATTCTGTCATTTTGCTTATGTCACTTCATAACCTATGCAGTATTTTTGCTAAAAATGTTTAACCTTAATCTAAATATGAGGAAAGAAACAAATCCAGGGACAATCTGAAAACAACTAGCATGAATATTTCAAAAGCAGTAAAGTCATGAAAGTCCCCCTCCCACCCCCTGCAAGAAAAAAAGCAGAGAGAGTGCTTAAAGAGGACAGAAGAGGTATGATAGTCAATGAAGTGCACGAAGCTTGATGGATTCTGAATTTTTTAAAAAGCCATAAAAATCATTTTGGGTATAATGAGGAAATTTGGATATGTACTGCTTATTTCAAATCAATGGTAAATGTCTTAGGTGTGATAATGGTATGGTGAGTATACAGAAGAATGTCCTTGCTCCTAGGAGACGTATGCTGAAATATTTGAGAGGAAAATGTTATGATGTCTGCAACACACACACACACACTCACACACACACACACACACAATGAGCAAATATATGACAAAGTGTTAACTGTTGTTGGTGAATCTACACGAAGCTTATAAAAGTATTCTTTAAACTTTTCATAGATTTAATTTTCAAAATAAAAAGTTGGGGGAGAACCCTATGAGACATTATTCTCATCATCCCCACTTTACAGGTAAGAAAACTGAGGTTCACAGTGGTTAAGGAGCTTACTCTAGGTCACACAGTAGCAAAGCTGGGAATTCAACCTGAGTAGGTTCACACACATTTTATATTTTATTAAAGTGAATCCATAGCGCTTAAGGTAGGAATTGTTGCCGTTTTTTATAGAGAAGGAATCTGAGGCCCAGTGATGAGGTGGAACCACCAGGGTCCAGGGGTATAGGAGGCTGAGCCAGAGCATCAGCTGAGGGTTTTCTCTGGGCTTTGGTGCTCTTTCCATTATGTGTTGCTGAGAGAGTGAGAGAGGAATTGATTGAATGATTGATTGGACAGGGGCTAAAAGCCTTAAATTTCCTCTCCCTGATAAACTCCCCATCCTTTACTCTGACAGTATTTTAGTAAGATCTGGGATGGGGCCAGTCATGAGATATGGCAACTCTCAGCTCAGTTTACAGTCTGATGAATCCTACGCGTGTGCTGTTCTCTTTGCCTGTCCTCCTCTCCTCCCTCCCCTTGCCCCCACCTCTTTAATATTCTATCTCTCTCTCACTGTCTGTCTCTGTGTGTGTCTCTGTCTCTCTCTTTCTCTCTCTCATGCGCTCATCCTTTAGGCCTCATTTTAAACTCCATTATTTCAGGAAAATTTTCTTAACTCTCACAGGCCCCTACCCCACACCCATCCCCATAGGTTAAGATCCCATTTCTTTCAGAGCTCCCTATTTTCATGGTTAATATTTACTGGGCACAAATTATGAACACTTAACATGCATAAACTCATTTAGTCCTCAAAACCTAAATATATCTTCCATAGCAATATATCATCCCTATTTTATGGCAAAGAAATCAAGACGTAGAAAGGTTCATTAACTTCCCTAAGATCACACCACTCGTATAAATTCAAACACAGGTATCTGGTTCAGAGCCTAACTTTTAACCACTATGTGGTAACTGTTCTTCTTAGCAGCAGTTGCAAGTGTTCGTTTACTGTCTGTCTTCCCTGTGTAACTGAAAGCCCCACAGCTTGCTCACTAGTATATCCTGGCACTGAGCCTGGGGCCTGGTATCACCAGGGCCCAATAAATATTCGTTGAATGAACAGTAATGCAGGTAGGGTGATGGGGAGAGCAAGGCTTCAGGAGTCAAACAGACTAGAGTTTATCCCTTGACCACTTACCAGTGAGGTGATTTTGGATAGGTCAGTTGACTTTGCAGTGCAGTAGTTTTTGCATCTGAAAAATGGGAATTAAATTATTGTGTGAATTTATTGTGACTGTGTGGGGAAGTGTGTTATGAACTGCATCCCTGCATAAATGTCAGTTCTGATGGTTTATTGTACCTAATGGGTTATAGGAGCTTGGTTCTTTCCACTTCCAAAGGGGAAACAAGGGAGAGGCTGTGTCCTGAAAAAAGTCACTCACTGTCTTCGCCAAGTAGGCCTCCAGGATAGACCTGAAATTCTAAGTTAGGCCACAAGAACCTGCCCAAAGAAGGCTGACGGGGGAGTTGGCTGAAGTGCCTACCTAGGCTCTTCTCTTTGTGAGCTCTGCTTAGGGTGTGAGACTCAGACCATCCATGCGGAACTGAGGGCTGAACCGGGGGATGAAGCCGTGTATGGGGACAGTGCTGGGCAGAATCCAGGAGTAGGAATGGAGGAACTGTGAAACCGGGTCCCCACTCACCTACACAGCCACCCAACCCCAGGGGAGGACGTTGATGGACAGACCAAGGACTCTGCAGACGAGAATGTTGTGGGTACTGTAAACTCTGTTCCCTACACCCGGCCCGTTTTAACTGCCCATGAGCCACTGCCTTACCTTCGGCCACAGGGGTAAGCCCAGGGGAAGCAGGCAACTGTGAGGAATGATGTGATTAGGCCCATCTTGAATGCTATTGGGGAAATAAGTAAAGCAAATTAAAGAAGTCCCAGGAAAACCTGGGCTCAATTGTATAAAGTCTAGAAGTAAAACTAATTTTTGTTTTTGTTTTATGGGTTTCTTGTTTTGGGGGCCACCCCACGTGCCATTCAGGATATTAGTTCCCCGACCAGGGATCGAACTGGCGTTCCCTGCATTGCAAGACCAGTTCTTAATCACCGGACCAGCAGGGAAGTCCCTGAAATGATGCCTTTATTAAAAAGGTTGGCTACAGACCATGGGAAGGTGCAGACTTCCAAGTAAACTGGGATTTCGGAGTGTTGGACAAGACTTCCTGAAAGACACAGGGAGAGAAATGTGGATTAGAGACAACTGTCTGCCAGACCCTGGGCTAGACGATAGGAATATAAAGAAGCATAAGCACAGTTGTTACCCTCGAGAAGCTCTCAATTCAGTGGATTTTTATTTAGATTAATTCTAAGCAGTTAAAAATGTCACAAGGTGGGTGGATTAATGAAGAATTAACTGGATTTCTATTTCTAATGTAGTGCTATCACTTTAAAAATCAAAGGTATCGGGGCTTCCCTGGTGGCGCAGTGGTTGAGAATCTGCCTGCTAATGCAGGGGACACGGGTTCGAGCTCTGGTCTGGGAAGATCCCACATGCCGCGGAGCAACTGGGCCCGTGAGCCACAACTACTGAGCCTGCACGTCTGGAGTTTGTGTTCCGCAGCAAGAGAGGCCACGATGGTGAGAGGCCTGCGCACCACGATGAAGAGTGGCCCCCACTTGCCACAACTAGAGAAAGCCCTCGCACAGAAACGAAGACCCAACACATCAAAAATAAATAAATTAATAAAAAAAAATCAAAGGTATGGAGACACAGAAGTCATGACAATCGAATTTTTAGGTGACAAAAATTTGGGAGTGGTAACTAAAAGGTTGGATATCCGAATCAATACCTTTAAAAAGTTCTGACAGGTCTATCTTTAGTTTTCTGACTCTCCTTATCATTTTAACAAGCGTCAGAATAATTCTTTAACACCACGCCCCATAATTGTGGGTTATTATTTTGAATGTTGTCATCTGCCTCTTTCTCTTCCCTTTCTCCTTGAGAATTCATCTATTCCTGTGGTTTCAAACCTCTTACTTCTGTTAACCTAGAAATCTGCAGTTGTATCTTGGGTCTCTCCTTTGAACTCGAGTGCTGTGTGGCAACTAATTAGAAAAAAAGGGGCACAGGATAAGAGAGTTAAAATTTATTAATCACTGCTTTGCCTATGTTATCCCATTTAATTCCCACAAGAGCCTGTTTTGTTTGGGTTTTACCATATTCATTTTTCTGATGTGGACATGGAGGCATAGAGAGCCCAGAGTCAAACTTTTATAGAATAACAGCTTGGTGATTTGCACCGTCTTTCGGATCCTCTTTCTGGACTTTCTGGAATGCATCTCTTTTAGAATGTGTGGTCTGTATTTGGCATTTGTTCATTCACTCCATCCGTTTACTTAGGCACAAACATTGCATGCCTACAGGAGCTACACTAGGAACTGAGGATAAAGAAATGAATGGGATAGAGACCTTTCTTTTTGAAGCTGACAGTCTAATAGAGGGGACTGAAAAGGCAGATGATGGTACAAGGTGACAAAGGCTTTGATCTGTTATGGAATGAACAGTTTACCTTAGATACCCAAGGAGGCAGTCAGGAAGGGACATTGGAGGGGTTCTGGACGAGGAGTAGAAATTTGGATTCCCATTCTAATACAGTCATGCCTTTATTTCATTTTTCATGTTTATATGTCATCTTCCTCCCCATTACATATACGGGCATAGTAGGCCCTCAAATTGTTGACGAAGGAAGGCTTTGAACAGGACTGTGGCTGGAATGTGATGAAGTAGCCACACTTGATTCTTACCTTAAAAATCTCAGTGCATCAAACAGTCGGTTGTTCGTTACCCATACCAGACTACTTATCAGTGTAACATGTTTCCTTTCAATGTCGTAAGGGAAGAAATTATGTAGCAGTGAAGTTTAGGGACTTAGTTTAGTAAGGTCACACAGCGTTCAGTGCCAAAACTCCAGGCGGTGTCTGCTCCGTGGGCTCCCAATCCCTGGCTACTCACCTTTGTAACAGGCGACATCTGAATGTGTGCATCTCTTCAAGGAACAGTGGGATATAAAGCCTGAGCGAGAACAGACGTGTGTTTCATCACTGTTGGTGAGAGAAGGGTCCACAAAAGTGCATTCAAGGTAGAGATGCTAATGGCTTATTAGGATCTCTCAATTCAGGCAATTTCTTACCACCTGGACGTTAATGGCTGCAATTAGTTATCCACCACGGCCTGACCCTCGGAAAATCTTTCAGGTGCTGTCCTGCCCTACAGAAACCACTTTGCTGCCAAAGAGAAAAGGCCATTCCTTGCCACTGAATTCATAGAGAGGGAAGCAATTCTTTCTAATAGGTCTGGAATCTGAACTTTCATAAAAGGCACCTTATCTCCCCGACTTTCTCATATGTCTCCATCTGTTCCATTGACTCTCTTTGATGGAATTTACCAGCAGGCACTGCAAAGTGCTTTTTAATACCTTAGTAAACAGTTGAGAGAAGAACCTCATTACAGATAAAGTGAGAAGGAAAGTTGGACAGCCCATTTATCTTACTCAACATGAAATAAGGGCTATTGTTCAATTAGGCTAAAATAAAATCTCTCATATTTCCTTCCTAATGTCTTGTTTGGGGACAGCGGTATGGGGGTAGGGGAAGTGAGTGGCAGGATGAGTGAGCTTCTGAAATATTGCCCAAGAATGTGACAACAGAAAAATATTCTCTTTCGAGGAGGAGTGATGGGCTTTGGAGGGAGGGGAACGGGCCTTGGCAGCCGCTCCTACAGAAGTTGCTTTGCTTTAGTTTCGGCCGGCGTGGCCAATTAGGAAGCAGGGGCGTGAGATAGTTAGGGATCCAGCGGGAGACAGCCTGCTCAAGTCCTTCTTCAGTGCTGGCTGTGGAACTTTAATTAGCATGCCTCAGAGAGGAAGACGGAGCAGCAGGGCAGATGGCCAAGGACTATTGTTGGGGCTTTAAGAAGGAGGACTTGAGAGTCTATTTGATCCTAACCTAAAATGTAAGAAGACTGTACATCTGTTCTCCTTTAGCCATTAACCATAGCAACTTTTTTTTTTTTTTTGCTGATTTTTAACGGGGATGCGGGGGGGAAAAGTGTTGGGGTGGAGGGTGGTGTGCAGGCACCAGGAAAGGATGAGAGTTGGAGAGAATTAAAGCTTGGCTTGTCGGCCACAGCTTGCACATGACTTTCTCAGCTGCTGTGCCGATTAAGAGAATGCTTTCCTTATCTTTTCCCCCTCAGATTCATGTTTATTCTCAAAAACTGGAGGAAAAATCCTATTTTTGCTTTCAGACTGTTTATCTGGTGGAAGGCTAAGATCACTGCTGGGATATACCTCTCCCACAACCCCACAATCCCCACTCCTGACTTTTTCTACTTTGCTCGAATCAGATCAAATCTAGTCTGAGATATCTGTTACATTAAAAAAAAAAAAAAAAAGGCAGCCAGAATGAAGGTCCAAGTTCTGGGTCATTCATTGGATGTTTCAGACTTTCCAGGTACAAATATCCCCCTCCTGCCCTCAGCACTAATCTTGTTTTAATATAATATGCAGGGTCATAAGTACCGGTATTCAATTAGCAGACATTTTGTCCTGTCCAAAATGTCCATGGAGGCATTTGGTCCACGCCAAAATGACTTTGATATTTGGTCCTGTCCAAAACCATCTGGCATGGACCAAATATGCTTATGGACATTTTGGATAGGACCAAATTTCAAAGACCTTTGGTATGGACCAAATGTATTATGGATCAAATGTCTTATGGACATTCGGACAGGACCAAATGTCCTGCAAGGCTGGTATTCTACTCTTTGTACTATGACTCCAGTGTTATTTTTTTTTTAATTTATCTAGATAAAAAAATACAAACTGTTCACCTGTTTCTTCAAAATTTTCTTGTTAGCCTTAGAGAGTCACGCATGAATGTATTGCCAAATGGTGTTTTGATTCAGTTCCCGATTAGGTTCTTAAAATAAGAGGATTTCACTTCCTCAAGCCTTCCTCCCTTTCAAAGGGTAACCAAGCACCCCTGGTTGGAAGGACAGCAGCCTCCCTGTCAGCTGGCCCACAGGACAGTGAAAACAAAAGCAACTGTCACCACATCAAAACCCAAGTCCAGGTCACCTCCCTGTCCCAGAAGCTCCAGAACCCTGTCCCAAAGCTGCCTCTCTCAAGTCTTCAGGAAAGAGAAAATGCTTCAGAAATCACTTGGGATACTTTACTCATCATGTATAATAAAGGAGGATGAAAAATATGGACTTGGTTTATAGAATGGTAAAGAAATAGTAAGCTGTTTTCAGGATAGATTAGAGTTTAAGTTACCAGGAATGTGCTGTGAAGTAACACTAAGAGGCAGCTGTGAAGTCCTTCAATGGAGTAATCACCTTTTGAAGGGAAAATTCAACTACTCGGCTGTTTGTTGGGGTGGGTAGACCTGGGCAAGAACCAGACAAGACCCAGAGAGTGAAGTCAAGTGGCCAACACACAGTGCCTCTTGAAAACCACTTTTAATTTTAGAAAATTTTACCACTTTGGGAAGGTGGGTAGAGTAGCAGCCATTATAACTGCAATTGTATGTATGGAGCTCAGCCTTACCTACAAACTAGGAGCTTCTTGACAGTAGAAATCCTGTCTCTTTCATTTATTTATTTAGTAGGTGCACAGAATGTAATAAATGTGGCTGAACTCACTGGATGGCTTGACATGTCCCACTGCTGTAGACTATAGCAGATACAGCACTTCCTACTTTTCTAGCAAGTCCAGTAGGAAAACTTCATAAAATGGAAGGCTGAAAAGCACCCTGGAACAAGAAGCATATTTTCCCGTAAAGAGTCCTATCTCTATAGAGGGGCATATGGTCTGTGTTCCGGCAGCAAAAGTTACTCAGGCTTTTCCACACTGCATCAGATAACTTCAGATTCATCAGTTATTTGACCATCCTTCGTAAGGAAGACCACCCAACTACAACTTCAGTTTCCATGCTCACCAACTCACCCTTAGATTGCCAGGGTGGTTTTCCAGACAACTTTCAACCAGGAAGGAGATGCCCCCATGAGGATTTTCTTTTTCAAGGGGAGAAGAGGTGAAGCTAAAATAATGTTTCACCAGCTCTTTTTTTTTTTTTTTTTTTTTTTTTTGCGGTACGCGGGCCTCTCACTGTTGTGGCCTCTCCCGTTACGGAGCACAGGCTCTGGACGCACAGGCTCAGCGGCCATGGCTCACGGGCCCAGCCGCTCCGCAGCATGTGGGATCTTCCTGGACCGGGGCACAAACCCGTGTCCCCTGCATCGGCAGGCGGACTCTCAACCACTGCACCGCCAGGGAAGCCCTCACCAGCTCTTTATTCAAGAAGTTTAGAGCTCCTTTCAGGAAACAAAATGAAAATAAGTCACAGTTAATGGGCAACAGAAAACCGAGGAATTAAGCATATAACCGGGAAAGTTTCCTAAAACTAAGATGTGGATAAGAAAGCTCTAATACGCCCAAGTTCATGTGTTGAATTAGACTTTGGGCCTCCTCGTAGAAACTCAGGATGGTGGCATACAACCCAGGAAATGCCTACCCGTTGTAGAACAAGTGATTTTACATGAGGCCCTTAAATTAACTTTAAGGGTATCAATTTCTAGATCCTCAATTTCCAGCTGTACTCTTTCCTAAAATTGACCTGCCGAGTCTGTGGTCTGCTGCTGCTTCTTACCTCTCCTTTTAAATCCCTTTCTTTAAAGCAGGTCAAACCTCTCACTCATCCTAAATCTTACAAAAGTGCATTGCCTCAGGGCACCAAACACGGGGACCATTCCAGGATGCCTTGTTCTTGCGGGGAATCCTATGAATGCCAGCAAGAAATATTGAAGGGAGCAGTCCCTTATTTCATCTAAGAGACAAACTCCTGAATGAGACAAACTCAGAGCAAGGCTCCATCCATCCATCCATCTATCCATCCATCTTTTAGTTAGAATTCAAAAGTGAGATGGTTGTCACAGGAGTGAGCACTAACATGCTTATTTGAATTGAAAAGTGAAGTGAGACCTTTTCTGACTGTAA
Source organism: Grampus griseus (assembly GCF_964374135.1). Classification (NCBI taxonomy): domain Eukaryota; kingdom Metazoa; phylum Chordata; class Mammalia; order Artiodactyla; family Delphinidae; genus Grampus; species Grampus griseus. The sequence continues at coordinate 107,377,472 of NC_139017.1, forward strand.
GTGATTCTGATTGGGATGATTGATTTGACAGTAAGAACTGAGTTTGCCAAGTTATGTGGTAGATATTGTCTACAAATTGAATCATATAAGTATGCAGCTTCAAGATTTTGACAAAAAAAATGTATTCAGAGCCCACAGGCATCACAGAATATGTTGGAAGTTAAACATATGATGAAAATTTTTTGATATCAGCTCATACATGTTTTTCAAAAAATTGTAAGGGAATATGCAAGAAAATTTGAAGGCAACTGCTCTGGGGATTTAGTGGGGAATAGGCTTGGCTGGAGCCATCTGAGGAGGTTTGTTAAACTGGAACTGGGCTGGCTGTTAAGAGTATGCTAGGATGGCTCAACGTCAAAAGCAGGGAAAGGATATCCGGTCATTTGTTCACTGTTGAGAGCATGTGCAAGGACTTCGAAGTTGTACTAACTGTGTCCAGGGGTGGGATGGTAATATGACCAGCCTCCACTTCAGGACAGGAACCAATGGAATGGCAGGGACAACAACTTTGGTCACCTGTCTCAGCCTGAAAATATTTAATATCTTTCTTGCTGGGGAGCAGAAGGAGGGTAGACCAGACAGGTGAATGGGCAATAAGGCAGTTTGGAAAAGGCTTTGAAAGCCTCTTGAAGGAATCTGGATTTTAAGCCACATGAACCAAGAAAGATTGAATCAATGTTCATCTCTCCACTTTGCTAAGCAGGGTATGTTGCTCTTCTGAATTCCCATAAAATGATTTCCATTCTCCTATTATATGATGTCTCCCTTGTCATGGCAATGGCTTGTTTACACATTGGTCTCCTCCATGATTAGTCTGTGAACTCTTAATAACATGGATTGTATCTTCTGTATCTTGGTAACCCCAGTGCCTAGCGCATCTTCCCTCAAGTGACAGGATCTTAGTAAACTGTTTTTTAAATAAATGAAATAATGAACAAAAGAAATCCAAACGGAAAGTGAAGAGGGATGAGAGAGGAGAAGAGGACTAATACTGCTATGTGGTCCTATATACTAGGGACTGTGCTCATCCTCCTAAATCCCACAGCTGGAAGTAAACACCTCCTCTGAGCAGCTACTGTGCTCTGTCCACAGCTTTGCAATTTTGACTTGATGCATGATCACTTATTTGTCCCTTATTACCACTGTGTTGCTGTATATATAAAGTCTAACATATGTAATTCACACGTAGATGACATGAAGTAGTTAAAAAGCAACACTTTAAGGAAACAATTAACAGTTTAAAAACTGTTTTTCTTTTAACGATTGGGTCACTGCAGATGACAAAGAACATCTGAAAGCACAGTCCTAGAACTAATAATTTGTTTCTTTTATTTAGTACTTAAATTATTTCCATGCTAAGAGTCCATACTATCTATGAAATCTTTCATGATGGACACTACTTGTTGCATACCCAGTACCCACTCCTTGCTTCCTTGCTATGAGAACACTGCTTTTCTTTTCAGGTATCTGCTCTTCCCCCTATATTACTCAGCAGATTGCATCCTCAGCTTCTAGAAATATCTTACTGGATCCTAAGCTAATTACGATAATCCCATTCCACTCGCTGGTGCTTGGGTTATAAGTGACCGGAGAAAGTTGAAACAGAAGTGTCCTTGTAAAATGGGACTTACTGCAGAAATGACGGAATCTCTTTACTCTAAATACAATTTTAAGGGAAGGGAGAAGATCTTCTTTAGGGCACTGACCAGACATTAGGTAAAAGCAGAGATTTTTTTTTTTTAAGCCAGTGAGGTCAGCAAGGATCTTAATTTATTTCTCACGCTTTGCTTAGACAAGATAATGCACTTAGTACTGCTTGGTTGGTCTCAAATGCTTGGCTGGCTCTCAAAGAGCATTTGATTTGGGGAAAGGATAGAACGGGGCGTTCCCAGCCAGCCTTATCAGGACCAGACAGTACTTAGAACTGCAGCCCCAATTGTGTGTGTGCCCTTTTGTGAAACCTTTAAAAGGCTGGATCTGCTTACAGAGCCATTAACTACAGGGTCCCCAAAGTCACCTTACAGGGATGGCTGCTATCCCTCTCCTAAGTGTACACCAGTCATTAAGCAGGACCCTTTCATTCTTAACCATTTCCACCCTATAACATACTTAATAGATGTAGGGAGAGTTACCAAAACAGCGTGGAAATTAAACGTTCTGTTAATTTTGCTAACATATTGTTAACCCTGAAATGGGATGGTCAGAGGAGGCAACTTAAAGGAAGTGAGAATTTTCAACCATTCATTCTCTCATGAACTCACATTTTCTCAACCAGTGTTCTTCATTTGAACCACAGCACACAAAAAGTGTTTTGAGTGACTGTTTTCTCAAATACTTTCTCATTCCAAGAATGGTACATAGCTAGTGCCATTCTTGATGCATGGGAGATAAATTAACTCATAGAGTGGATAGGGGGCCATTAGGATCTAATCCTCTTATGGAACTGCAGTTCATTTACTCAGTATATTAATTGTGTGCCTACTATGTGCCAAGTGTCACTCTTATAGGTGTCAGTTATATAGCAGTGAACAAAGCAAAGTCCCTGCCCTCATGGAGCTTCCACTCTAGTGGAGGATTCAGATTCAGGATATATGTAGATATAGGTACAGATATAAATATAGATATATAATGTATATGCTATATACCTGGGTCTTGAAAAAAAGATGGACTCTGAATAGTAGAAGGGAGGGGGAAGTCATTTTACATGGCCAGGGGAAGCCAGGCCATTTTGAAATGAGTTCAGCAATCTCTTCCTCCAAAAGAAAGGGCTAAAAAGGCAGGCTGTCTCCAACTCTGACCACTGAACCTCATAATTCTTAAGCCTCCTTGTCCTCAGGACCATGGTCAGACTGCACTTTTAAGGTGGCAGATGGTCCTGGAGTCCGGTGTCACTTAGGATCAATCCCTGCGTAACTAAGACATACCCCTTTCTTTTTTTTGCTATATCACTAATAGCTTGGTTTCTTAATTTAAGTTTTTCCAAAAGCATAGCCCAAATCAAACATTAATAGAGAATTGTAGTTATTTGGGAAGTGATTCTAAATAATTCCCTGAGGGGACAGGGATTATGCACTGGGAGAAGGAAACAGTCAATAAAGTGTGCCTTGTTGAAGTCACTGCGTTAGGCAACAGGGGCTCAACTCCACAGGGACCACGGAAGCCTACAGAATGGCTTCCAGAATTGTGCATCCCTCAGATAGGAGGTTAGGATGGCTCCCATTCCCCTTTAGTTGAGAGTTGTCCCTGGGGTCTTAAACTACTCCTTCTTCCAGGAGAAACTGTGTGTGGGCTGAGTGGGCTCCTGTGGTTTTAGAGAAAGCCTTGAGATGGAAGAACAGAGAAAGGCAGGGGTACACCTGAGGTGAGGCTACATCACAGGGGTAGCTATGGCTTAGAGGATGTAATGCTATGGAGACACATTTCTATCACTTGCAACCCTGAGTTCTGACTCACCTAATAGTTTAGGATGAGTCAAGGGGCATGGGCTCCACAGTTTTAGTCTTGGCACTGTGTGATCTTGGGCAGGACCCTTCAGATCTCCTCCTTTGATGGATGAGAGAGGTGGACCACATAAGTTCTGAGAAGTCCCCTAGTGAATATTCTATGACTTGACCCCAACTTTCTATTTACCATGATAATACTGAGTATGAATTTCAGCATCACCCACATTGCTATCCACTCCCTCCCCTTTTTAAACAGCTCCTCAAAGGCCACACAGATGGTAAGGGTGGCCAATCCTCTGCCCCTATTCTTCTATTTCTAGCTGGGGACTTAATATGGCAGGTCGTATTTTCCAAAGATAGCTGTAAAAGATCTCTCACTCCACTTGCTCTTCTTATAATGTGACTCTGACACTCCTCTCACTCCTCTCATCAAGAGTTGGAGACTTTGCTCCTTCCCTCTGAATCTGCGTGGGTTTATGACATTGGAAAAAATGATGTTATTTGACTTCTGAGGCTAAGTCATAAAAGGTGATGCAGCAAGTAGGGACTCTGACAGATATCTGCACACCCATGTTCATACCAGCATTCTTCAAAATAGCCAGGAGGTGGGATGAACAAGTGTCCATCAACTAAGGAATGGATAAACAAAATGTGGTACATTTACATTTATATGATGGAATATTATTCAGCCTTAAAAAGGAAGGACTTACATGAAGCACCTAGAATAATCAAATTCGTAGGATAGGTTGTCAGGGGCTGCAGGGAGGAGAAAATGGGGAATTCTTTCTTTTTTTTTTTTAATGCAGTACGCGGGCCTCTTACTGTTGGTGGCCTCTCCCGTTGCGGAGCACAGGCTCCGGACGCGCAGGCTCAGCGGCCATGGCTCACGGGCCCAGCCGCTCTGCAGCATGTGGTATCTTCCTGGACCGGGGCACGAACCCGTGTCCCCTGCATCGGCAGGTGGACTCTCAACCACTGCGCCACCAGGGAAGCCCGAAAATGGGGAATTCTTTAATGAATGTAGAGTTTTAGTTATGCAAGATGAAGATGTTCTGGAGATTGTTTGTACAGCAATGTGAATATACTTAACACTACTGAACTGTACACTCAAAAATGGTTAAGATGAAAGATTTTAAATTTTTTTTACTATAATTGAAAAGGTGATACAGCTTCTACTTTGCTTTCTGGAAAACTTGTACTAGAGTCCTGAGCCACCATGGAAGTGGTCCAACTGCCCTGAGGTCACCAAGCTGTGAGGAAGCCCAAACTTGTGTATGTAGAGGTACCACATGAACAAACGGGACACTACAGGAACAGAGAAAGTTACCTGGCCAGCCTCAGCTACTCTAGCCAGCCACCATCTGACTACAGTCTCATGAGAGATGCTGAATCAGATCTGCCTAGCCAGGCTCTCTCCAAATTCCTGACCCACACAGCCCGCTGCTGCCATCTTGAATTGAGGTGTGGAGCACGGCTTCTGCACATGGCCTACCCAGCTGAGGTGTCGGCGCAGCGATTTTGCACCAGGAACTCTGGTCTGAAGTGTGAAGTGCAAGCCCTCTGCACACAGCCCTCTATGAGCAAGTGAAACTAGACTAAGTACAGAGGAAACAAAGGTACTATGCTAAGTGCTTGATGTGTATTACCTCAGAAAACCCATCCACAGGACATCTATATGAGAAAAGACATTGGTTCAAGATGGCGGAACTAGAAGGACGTGCACTCACTCCCTCTTGCAAGAGCACCAGAATCACAACTAACTTCTGAACAATCATTGACAGGAAGACACTGGAACTCACCAAAAAAGATACTCCACATCCAAGACAAAGGAGAAGCCACAATGAGATGGTAGGAGGGGCGCAATCACAGTAAAATCAAATCCCATAACTGCTGCGTGGGTGACTCACAAACTGGAGAACACTTATACCACAGAAGTCCACCCACTGGAGTGAAGGTTCTGAACCCCACGTCAGGCTTCCCAACCTGGGGGTCCAGCAATGGGAGGAGGAATTCCTAGAGAATCAGACTTTGAAGGCTAGCAGGATTTGATTGCAGGACTTCGACAGGACTGGGGAAAACAGAGACTCCACTCTTGGAGGGCACACACAAAGTAGTGTGCACATCGGGACCCAGGGGAAGGAGCAGTGACCCCATAGGAGACTGAACCAGACCTACCTGCTAGTGTTGGAGGGTCTCCTACAGAGGCAGGGGGTGGCTGTGGCTCACTGTGCGGACAAGGACACTGGCAGTGGAAGTTCTGGGAAGTACTCCTTGGCGTGAGCCCTCCCAGAGTCCACCATTAGCCCCAGCAAAGAGCCGGGTAGGCTCCAGTGTTGGGTCGCCTCAGGCCAAACAACCAACAGGGAGGGAACCCAGCCCCACCCATCAGCAGACATGCGGAGTAAAGTTTTACTGAGCTTTGCCCACCAGAGCAACACCCAGCTCTACCTACCACCAGTCCCTCCCATCAGGAAACTTGCACAAGCCTCTTAGATAGACTCAACCACCAGAGGGCAGACAGCAGAAGCAAGAAGAGCTACAATCCGGCAGCCTGTGGAACAAAAACCACATTCACAGAAAGTCAGACAAGATGAAAAGGCACAGGGCTATGTACCAGATGAAGGAACAAGATAAAACCCCAGAAAAACAACTAAATGAAGTGGAGATAGGAAACCTTCCAGAAGAAGAATTCAGAATAATGATAGTGAAGATGATCCAGGACCTCAGAAAAAGAATGGAGGCAAAGATCGAGAAGATGCAAGAAATGTTTAACAAAGACCTAGAAGAATTAAAGAACAAACACCTAGAAGAATTAAAGAACAAACAAACGGAAATGAACAATACAATAACTGAAATGAAAAATACACTAGAAGGAATCAATAGCAGAATAACTGAGGCAGAAGAATGGATAAGTGACCTGGAAGACAGAATGGTGGAATTCACGGCTATGGAACAGAATAAAGAAAAAAGAATGAAAAGAAATGAAGACAGCCTAAGAGACCTCTGGGACAACACGAAACGCAACAACATTCGCATTTTAGGGGTCCCAGAAGGAGAAGAGAGAGAGAAAGGACCCTAGAAAATATTTGAAAAGATTATAGTCGAGGGCTTCCCTGGTGGCACAGTGGTTGAGAGTCCGCCTGCCGATGCAGGGGATACGGGTTCGTGCCCCGGTCCGGGAAGATCCCACATGCCGCGGAGCAGCTGGGCCTGTGAGCCATGGCCGCTGGGCCTGCGCGTCCGGAGCCTGTGCTCCGCAACGGGAGAGGCCACAACAGTGAGAGGCCCGCATAACGCAAAAAAAAAAAAAAGATTATAGTCGAAAACTTCCCTAACGTGGGAAAGGAAATAGCCACCCAAGTCCAGGAAGCGCAGAGAGTTCCAGGCAGGATAAACCCAAGGAGAAACACACTGAGACACATAGTAATCAAACTGACAAAAATTAAAGACTAAGAAAAATTATTGAAAGCAGCAAGGGAAAAATGACAAATTACATACAAGGGAACTCCCAGAAGGTTAACAGCTGATTTCTCAGCAGAAACTCTACAAGCTAGAAGGGAGTGGCCTGATATACTTAAAGTGATGAAAGGGAAGAAACTACAACCAATATTACTTTACCTGGCAAGGATCTCATTCAGATTTGATGGAAAACTCAAAAGCTTTACAGACAAGCAAAAGCTAAGAGAATTCAGCACCACCAAACCAGCTCTAAAACAAATGCTAAAGGAACTTCTCTAAGTGGGAAACACAAGAGAAGAAAAGGACCTACAAAAACAAAGCCATAACAATTAAGAAAATGGTAATAGGAACATACATATCGATAATTACCTTCAACGTAAATGGATTAAATGCTCCAACCGAAAGACACAGGCTCGCTGAATGGTTACAAAAACAAGACCCATCTATATGCTGTCTACAAATTCCTGACCCAAAGGAACCTTGAAAGAAAATAAAATAATTGCTCTTTTAAGCCACTAAATTTTGGCATAATTTGTTACACAGCAAGATCTAACTAGACTTCTTGCCTCAATCTCTCAATCTGACCACAGGCAGAAAGGGATAAAGGAGCTCAAGCCCATTACTGTGCAATGGCTGATGGCATGGCATGCAGATTCAAAGCCCCTGTGAGTGAGGAGCGCCCTGTGTTCATCACTGTAGTAGTTACAGCCCCATTCCCCAGCACAGTGCTTAGTATATTTCATCTCACAAGTATTTACGAAGTACCCACTCTATGCTAGGGACTGTGCTAGAACTAAATGTCTAAGGTATGCTTAGACATCATTGCTCTTGCTCTTAAGAAATGCAAGAAGAGACAAACATTAGACAAATAAATTGTGGTAAGTTCGATGAAGGAAAATAACCAGGTACATTTACAGAGAATTTAACAGAGGGACATAATTTAGATTGGAGGAGAGTCAGGGCAGGGGTCTCTGAGAAAGTGACATGTAAGTTGAGACTGGAAGGATGAGAAGGCATTAGCCTTCCACTGGAAGAACACAGGGAACAGCAATTCAGGCACAGGAGATAGCACCTGTGGAGGCCTTGAAGCCCCAAAGAACTTGCTATGAATAATATACTCACACACTGTTTGCCTGCCTCATTTTGCTCAGTGCTGTAGGTGTGGTCCACCAGTCTCTCGACCTGTTTGAACTAGTGCCACCCTGGCAGGCTCTCCTCCTGCTGCCTGGCAGAAAGCCCAACTGTGCAAACACATCACAGCCCCTGCTTACGTGCCTGCTAGCATCCCACTGGACAAAGCAGGTCACACGGTCAAGCCCAACTCAGTAAGCGTAGAGGAATACACTCCTCCCAAGGAGATGAGGGGAGGGGGTACACACACTTTTGGGAACAATCCTTTATGTCGGTCAAATGCCCTGTATCCTCAACTATTAGGACTATTGCCTGGGCTCCCTCCTTTTATCTATGCTAGCACCATTGTAGATGGTACTGACACCAGCTAAACTGTTCTTCCTGACACTTTCAGCTCTTATATGCCCCCCCGCCTGGTCCCTCCAACCTTCCACATCCATCAACCGTCCCAACCCAATGCCTTGTTTGATTCTCCGTCCTCATCAGTCTGCCCCATTCCACAGCACTGAACTGCCTGTGCCAGCTGTATCCGGCTATGACAAGGAAATCTGATGAAAATGTAGGGTGCTGGCGAAAAACATTTCATGGAGATAAATTAAAATTGCCTAGGCTGATTAAAGCGCTGAAGAAGAATTGAATTGGAATGGGATAATAAAACTCACTTATAGAGATGCCATGAAGATTAGCTAGTCAGTATTCATGGTTTGAACACAAAAGAAAAATTAGCTAGTCAGTATTCATGGTTTGAACACAAAAGAAAAATTGTTATTGATTTACATATAACGTGTCCATTGTGTCTTCCAAAAGCCTCCTCAACTAATACATAGGAGGGGATGGCAAAACCAAACGTTAAGTTTAGGATTCATCCATCTCGGCTTTACTTTATATATATATTTTTGCCAGTCAAAGAATAACATCCGTGGTGGCAAAGATAGCACCACCTCTCCCGGCAACAGGAAGGAAAGAAGCAGAAAGAGCTGGCTTTGGACCGCGACATTTTAAAGCGTTGCAGGGTAGATCATAAAACACCATTGCATTCATAAAGTATGGTTCATTAGATTTTTGATGGAACGCTTCAAAGGGCGTCTGTTTCCCCTTCTCTTCTCCCCCGCCCCCAAGCCCATCACCATTAGAGACCGTTTCAGGGTAAATGATGGCCTGTTCTCCAGTTGATTATTCCGGGTCTATTTGGCATGGCTGCCTTCTTCCTCCTGCCAGCCGGCGTTCCTCCATCTTTCCGCTTCTTAAGCCCTGACCTCTGAGAGCACAGGGGCAGAAACCGAGAGGAGGGATTCAAGCCGATGCATTGTGCCTCTCGGCGGTGGTGCTGGTAGGAGATTAGCGGGGAAGGAGACCGGAGTTCCGGCCCCCTTAGCAGAGGCGGGTCAGGGTGCAAGGGCCTGCAGCCGCTCAGCACCATGTCACGTTTAGGGACAAAACCTCCTTGCCTTCAAGCCTGCCTTTGCAATGTTACTGAGAAGGGCTTTCCAGTGGGTTTGGAGTTTTTTCAGAGTTAAACGATATCATGCTGTAATAATAATGGTCATAATCATAAGAGGATACGTTCAGTGTGTGCTAGGCACTGTGCAGAGTTCTTCGGTGAATGTTCTCATTTAATTTCCACAAAGATCCTAGAGGGGGGAACTGTTACAGTGCGTATTTTACAGAGCAGTAACGAACTTGCCCAGGGTCACGGCGCAGAGCAGCAGCAGACACTGTGGAGAGAAGAGCGACGTGCTCTCCGTCACCTCTTGGGGCTGCCGCACCGACCCCTCCTCCCCCGGGGCACAGAAGCTCGTGTGCTTGTCCTGACCACCCTCTTTCCCACCTCTGTGGAGGGATTCACCAGGGCTCCCAGCCAGTCACTCCCCACCTGCTTGCTTGTGCCCGGCGCCTATCATGGCAGCTGCCTACACAGCAGAGCTACGCTCAGCCTCTCTCCAGCCCTCAGACAGCAAATAAAGGGCCCCGAAGTAACACAGCACACTGGTTAGTCACACTGGTTTTGGATCCACACTGTCTGCGCTCTGTTCTTGCTCCTATTGCTTATGTCCTCTGTGACCTTGGGAAGTCACTCAGCTTCTCTGTGCCTCAGTTTCTGGAGGCTAATAGTCATGCCTACTGTCTAAAGCCGCTGTGGAGGTCAAATGAGAAAATGCATTTGGAGCAGCGTTAAACACTTGTTAAATGCTCAATAAATACTAGCTATTATCAGCTGCATAGCACAGGGAGATCAGCTCGGTGCTTTGTGACCATCTAGAGGGGTGGGATACGGAGGGTGGGAGGGAGACGCAAGAGGGAGGGGATATGGGGATATACGTATGCATATAGCTGATTCACTTTGTTGTACAGCAGAAACTAATACAACATTGTAAAGCAATTATACTCCAATAAAGATGTTAGAAAAAAATACTAGCTATTATTATTTCCTACTGCATACGTGCCACCGTCCTGCGACTAAAGGGGCGCGAAAAAGCCCGGGATCAAAGAAATTTGGGGGTCTCCAGCAACCCTATACTGTTCTGGGATGCTCTAACCATCAATACTATTACAGGCACGTATATTTAGGCTAAAGAGATTTTGGTGCGCTAACTTGGGACCCTCATTTACAACCCTCATTTACAACATATGTGTTCTGAGTTTCAAAGACCTTTTGGAAAGCCCAGTTACTGAGGTGAGCTGAGTAGTCTGGGGACAGAATAGGAGAGGCACTCATTTCTTCCACTAATGATGAGACTAGCAAGGGCCCCTACTTACCCTGAGAGAGGGCCTTTCTCAGCCTGTTGGAAGTACCAAGATGGTGGGCACCACATGAAGTTAAGGAACAGGAAGAAAGGGAAAGCATTCACTGGGCAGGAACCACCAAGCTGTGCTCGATTGTTTGTCCAGCTGCATTCGAGAAGTTGCATTCTATCTTGGTAAAACAATGGATAAGCCTCTGTTCCTATCCATTTAAAATATTGGTTAGGCTAAGTGGTGTCATAGTTCATTGGGGGAACACTCAGGGTGGAAATCGAGAGCAAGGCTTTTGGAATTAGGGAGCCCCAGGTGAAAGACCAGGCTCTGCCACTCTATCAGCTGTGTGATTTAAGAGCCTTCATTTCTCCTTCTGTAAAATGGAGATAAGAGTGGTACCTACCTCACAGGTTGTGAGAATGAGACACGGGTGTAAATCACTTTCGGCACAGTGCCTGGCATGCAGGAAGTCCTTAAATCATGACAGCTATTATTATATCAGTTTTTGGTAAAGTTGCAAGGTCTCTGCTGATAGGACTTTTGGGAGAGAGGAAGCTGGGAGAGGGATGGGGAAGACCAGCAAAGCAAATCCACCTGCCCATGACCCTGGTTTATGTGATCAGTGATGTGAAGCTACCTCAATGAAGCAAGTGACTGCAAATGGAAAGGGGTCTTTCCACTGCAGCCAGGTGGGTTTCTAAGGTAAGCACACGGGGACTTCCCTGGTGGTCCAGCGGTTAAGACTCCGTGCTTCTAATGCAGGGGTCACGGGTTCAATCCCTGGTCAGGGGACTAAGATCCCACATGCTGTGTGGTGCTGCCAAACAAAAAACTTAGTAAGGTAGACAGATGGCTGCTAAGAGCTGAACAAGTTTCTGAGTAAGTACCAATATTTGTCCATTACCAAACTAAGGGAAAATTTGTTTGCTTTTTTGCATTGAAATGTATGCACCATCAGTGGATATATATTCTCTATTTTAGGGAATTATAGATATGACCCGTCGTTCCTCCGACTCTGTAGTGAGCAGACAACTGAGCCACGTGTTCAGCAAACTCTGGAGTATAGCATTGTCACAGCAGTAAAGGGGTCACTGTTCTAACAAAACAATACACCAAGTTAACCCAACCCATTTAGTAATTTGCATGCCAGTTTTTCTATCTGGCAGTGAAGCAGCTATGATAAGCTGCATATACAAATGACCATACTTTTCCTGAGTTCCCTATTGACCAAAAATATTTTTAATTGTTCGCTTTGCTAGTTGTTTAGTATCCCTCTGTTCAGTATCACTGTTGACACATTTCCCCATGTTAAGTCATGCCTTCTCCTCCTGCCGTTCTTCCTTTCCCCACCCAGGGGCGTGGGGCGGGGTGGTGGCATTCCTCGCCCTCCAGCCCCCATGGGCCCTTAAGTCTCAGCAGCCCTCTTAGGTCAGCTGTCTGGGAGTTGGAGGGCTACGGTTTGCAGAAATTGGGCTTAAAATTAGCCACAGTGGGCACTGTGTGGGAGTTAAAGGAAAAGTGGGAATGGGCTGAGAAAGAAGGCCTAAGGCACTGGTTTCCTGTTTCTGACAGTCTTAGGAGTAAAGGAAAGGATTAGTGTTAGAGCAGAGGGAGAGGAAAAGGGGATACAGCTTAGAGAGTTTACTGTCTCTAGAGACTCCAGGACCTTAAAATGAGCATAGCAGGTTCAAAACTTTACCTAAGCTTTGGTTTTCTCATCTGCAGAGTGAAGACAACCATCTCCACCTCACAGTGTTGTTACAAGAGTGAAATTAGAGAATGTGTGTAAAATGCTCGATACAGTGACTGGCTTATTGTAAATACTAATGAATGACACTGCTTTTTTTTTTTTTTTTTATTGGTGTGCTCTTGTCCTGCCAAACAGGGTATATAAGCTCTTCAGAGGAAACCAAGACTCTGCTAGAAAGAACAATAAAGATTGTATAGATTTGTTACCTCGATAAGAGACACATTTGTACAACATATTCCCTTATGGCTGAATTTTGGAATAAGCTCTTCCAATCCATGAGCTCTTTCCCCTATTCCGGGCAAAATGACACTCTAAACATTTTCACTTGTTCATCAAATTACTCATTAGTAATGGCCTACTTAACTGAAAAGAGTCAGTAAAATGGTATTGTATTTCAGCTTAATAGCTTGCAGTAATATTTTGAGGACTGTCATTATTCTTTTATTGTTACTGCAGATGAGTCAGCTTTAAAGTGAAAGACAAGGTAGTTTTACTCTCTCTGCTTTATTTAAACATGTGCATCAGAATCACCTGGAGAGTTTGTTGAAGCACAAGATGGTTGGGTCCCATCTCCAGAGATTCTGGGGGTTGCACATTGAGAACTTATGTAAGTCAAGGCTGATTTCTCTGCACTTTCAGCTGTGACAGGTAGCAGGGCTGAAAGATTCCCCACTTGGCTTGATAAACTTGGTAGATTTTTTTTTTTTTAGTTGCTTAAGCAGTGATTTACAGCTACTTTATGTTAGGAACATTTTTTTTTTTCTGCCCCAAGAAAAGTTACACAGAAGGAGTATAGGAAATAATGGGACATTGACCATATTTTCGGGGCACATATAAAAAAATGTGTCTGTGTTACACATGGATTAAGAGCTTGGGCTTTGGAGTTGGGAAGACAAGGAATCAGACCAGGCTCTGCCACTTTCTGGCTCGGTGGCTCTCTAAACTGTTTCCACATCTGTGAAATGGGGTAAAAAAATACCTATGTTCCTGCCAGGTTTAAAAAAGGAAATGCACATAAACTGCTTAATAAATGTTAGCAACTTTTTCCAAAGGGATGTAGAATCTCAATAATGCTTAAGACTGTGAGTGCCGCTGTTCATATTTGTTCATTAGAACCCTTCAGAGAGTCTGAGCGTAAGTGGATCCTTTCCCTCTGAGGTCTAGGTCAGTTAGGTCTGTCAGTCCAGGTAGAGGGATTTCTAAAGGAATCACTTACAAGTTTTCATTCAGTCTTTTCTAGAAAATTCAGACTGAAGAGTTTTGTTCTCTACAATTAAACAAACAACAAACTCATTGTCTACCTGCCAATAGATTGTGTGTGTCATTTAAGTTAACTAATAATTTGGGGTTTGTCATTAGTTACTATTAAAACACGAGCAACTCTGCCTTGTTTAGACCATCTTAGGATGCAAGAACTTGAAGGACTTTGGAGATCAGTTGGTTTAATCCTTTCATTTTACAGATAAGAAATCTGTGGGCTTTAGAGGTTAAGTGAATAATTTGCCTGAGGACGTAACCACAAATTTAATTTCTACTGGACTTGCTATCTAAACGCTCTCAGAAAGAACGGCTTATGATGAACTATTCTAAAACAATTGTTTTAGTTTCCTGCAACATGTAATTGGTTTATATCTAAACACCCTACTGGAAGGTAAATTCATTTAGTTTCCAAGGGTTACATTATGAAACAAATTTCTCTTGAGGCACTCATCAGAAAGTTCCATGGAATAAAATTAGACATTTTATAAGTGCATGATTGAAACTGTTTCATAACCACAACACGTAATTGGTAGCAAATGCTTTGAAAACTTTCACGTCAAAATGATCACGGAGTTTCAATGTCTCATTTCTCTATATATACGCATACACTGGATGTTTTCTGAGGAAAATCTTGACCCTTTCTCCAAGTGCTCCTTTTTGCGGAGATAGAGTCACTTTCTCTACAGATTTCAACTGGTTAATTTTTGGTAAAAATAATTTCAATTCATTTTTTATGTGATTGGTTAAAGTATAGGGATTTGTACTCCACGTTCTCATCAGAGAACTTAACTTCTAACCTTCAGCTGCCAACTTCTTATGAAAAGCCTGATAATGAGAAATATATATGGAACTTTGCCTGAAGGGTATGTAGTTCATTCATTACTTTAGAAATACTGATAGTGATGATGATGATGATGGTGGTGACAATAACAACAATAATGATAGAAATTAGATGTGCATCTTCTGATCTTGCTGTCCAAAGGGGGCAATGTTTCTTAGGGCGAACACACGTAACAGCACCAAGTCTGAATCATTAAAGATCGTTTGAAGAAATCAGAATGCTGTTAGCAGCTACGAGGGCTGCTGAAACTCAGCTTTAGGTGTGCTAAGAGTTAGGGGACACAAAGTCCCTGTCCTTGAGCTCAGCTAGGTTAGCAAGTAATTGCAATTCAAGGCAATACATGCCACAGTTGAGTTACATTTATATATGTGAATAATTAATTCTGCCTGAGGGAATCCAGAATATCTTCGTACCAGAGGGAGCTTTTGAACTTACTCTTAATAAGTTGAGGGTCTTCAGGTAGAGCTGAGTAAACTATATACCAAAGGCAAACAGGTATCAAAGCATATGGTTGCTGGGGTTACCTATTATACCTTGTTTCATACGACTTCACTAGAAAATGGGACTAGGCAGAAACATGTACCCTTAACCCTAGGGCATCAGGCTTTCAGAAGAGTTGCTGAGAGTTGTAGCCCATCTTCTTTCACCTCATAATTATTCATTTAATTTGTTTTGTTCTCACAAACCTAAAGCTTCCTGTATAGCCTTCCTTCCTTACATCCCCTCTTTTAAGTTCTCTTACTACTCATTTTTTATTGGCTGAGTAGTTCTGAGTTATAATCAACAAACTAGATGCTAATTTCAATGTATCTGGTTCATCCAAATTTGAAAATGGGTTGGTCTCTGGCGAGCTGTCTGCTATGATTACTGGAGATGTTGTTACCTCTGGGACATCTATCTTTTGGAAATATTGCTGAGCAACTTTTACAATTCAGATACTTCTCTAAATTAATTTACTTCATTATCAATGAATCAATTGTGTGTTCTCTCATCCTGGGGATGCTACTGAGACTTAACTGGTTATCACTACCTTTACTGAGCTGAGCCCTCCGTGTCAGGTTCTCACAGGTGGAAGGCAAGCCATCCAAAGTACAAAGATCAGCTGTAGGTCAAAGGTGGGGTTTCAGTCAGAAGGGGAAGTTTGGCATGGCTGACATGTCCAGCTCACCATTTTAGAATAATATGATTACCATTTTAGAATAATATGATTACCATTTTGATACACTGTCATAAAAGCATAGCAGTTGAAATGTTCCATTAGCTACCTGTCTGGGAGTTTTATCTGGTTAGGTTACTTGTGTGGAGAAAATGAGACACCCTTTAAAAACTAGATTTTGTAGGTAGGATGTACAAGGCAATGTCCATTTATTGTGACACCTTTCAAGGAAGATTCTATTTGGTGACGGCAGTGATATTTACTCCACTGAGGTAGATAATAGCAACTGCTCTAACATACTTAGGTGGAAATTCTATTAAGTTATTATCTACTAGGTGCCAGGCACTTTGCCCATAATATGATTAATTCTTTCAACCCTACAAGTTTATACTATTCTCATTTCTGCATATGGGCAAACAGGCTCAAAGAGGTTGACTGACACAAAACTAGGCAACAAAGTGGGAGAGCCAATGTTCTGCCTACCTTCCGAAGTTTCTACTTTCCCTATGATGTCCATGCTCCCTAAATGCAACAATAAGCCTGCATCAAAATTATCCAGTCTGTTTAGGATTGTTCTCCTACCATTTCGGCAAAAGTCAGAAAAGTCAGTGCTTCCAGGAGACTGAATAAAAGGAAGGGGAAAGCCAGTAGTACAATCATTCCCAAAGTATCACAAAATACATAACAGAAGGTAGAACAGTAAATGATGTCATGTCAGAATAATTTAAGACTGATCTTGGTTTTAATTTTGCAGGGTCTTTTTATCTTCCTTTTACCCTTTATTTTTAAACTGAAGGTTCTAAGAACATTCAGTTGGAAGTCCTCCAAAAAGAAATAGTATACTTTCTTATACTGCCGATAAAGTGTAAGCCGATAAGTTTTCTAAGGGGCAAAGTGGCAGCGACAAAAGCTTTTATAAACTGGCATACTCTACACTAGCAATTCTACT
This sequence comes from Grampus griseus, assembly GCF_964374135.1. Taxonomy (NCBI): domain Eukaryota; kingdom Metazoa; phylum Chordata; class Mammalia; order Artiodactyla; family Delphinidae; genus Grampus; species Grampus griseus. Next base: position 107,394,197 of record NC_139017.1, read on the forward strand.
TCCAAATATTCACCTTAAGGAAATATTAAGAACACATAAAAGATTTAACAACACAATATTCTTTTAAGCAGTTTATTAGCGAAAAATTGGAAACAACCTGAAAACAGTAGTTTAATAAAATGTGGCACATAAGATGAAATACCATGCAGCCATTAAAAAAGATATAGAAACATTTTTGACATGGCAGGATAGTCATGGTATTGTCAAGTGAAAAAGTTACAAAACAGTATGTACAACTTGATCCCACTTAAAACAATCTATAAAAGCACAGACGAATCTGGAAGTCTATGCACCTAAGTAACAGTAGCTCTCCCTGGATGGTGGAATTATAGGTGATTTTTATCTTTAAACTATATACTCTTTTTTTCCCTTTTTTAATGCATCTATGACTTGTAGTATTAAAAAAAAAGCATTAACAATTCTTAAAAAGTCTCCTTTGAAGTAGGGAGAGTGGAGTTAGCAACCTGAGCACCGGGGTGTACACGTTAGTCTGATATAACTTTAATGGTTTGTCAGGGAGCTTTGATGTCAAATTGTGACTGTGCTGAGTGGAAATGTGGGTGGTAGTAGTGCTTACCCTTCTTCAGACTAAGGGATCCATCCCTAGAAACCCTCCATAGCAACCAAGTACTGGCATTCCAAGCAATATTTCCCTTTCTCACACTAAGCATACCTTATACCTTCACACCCACTTGTAATACAGCCCAGCAACGTTCCTCTACACTTGAGAGAAGTGTTGTTGGTATACAGAAGGGAGGGAGAATTTTCAAGCAATGTCAGATAGCACGTCTGAAGGTAAAAGGCACGATTTCTTTATTCTACTGAAGTGGGTCTCAAACTTGAGAGTGTAACAATCACCTAAATGGCTTGTAAAAACAGAATGCTGGGCCCTACCCCCAGAGTTTGATTCAGTAGAGCTTGGATAAGACTTAAGAATTGCATTCTTTCTTTCTTTGACAAATATTGAGTACATACTATATGCTAGGTCTCCTGCTAAGAGTTGGGAATTTAACTGTGATCAAAAGAATTAATAGTCTCAATCTCAGGGAGCCTACACTCTAGAGTGACAGATACATACTAAACAAATAAATTATTAAAAGTAACTATATAATTATGATTAGTGCTAGAACACAGTAAAGAGGATCAGAATTTAGTTTTTGTCTTGAAATATTTTAAAAAATGTTACATGGAAGAACTAAGACTAGTTTTATAGCCCCTTGAAGACAACAAATAGGTACAAAAAAAAAGGTACTTGGAGATACGAATTAACATTTTTAACAAGTTCCTACGTGATGCTGACATTGCCTGTCTTGGGGGTCCCACACTGAGAACCACTGCCCTGCTGAGCTGACTTTCTCGTTAGGATAATGTGGGAGAAAGGGCAGTTCTGCTGTGGACAACCACCAGACAGACCCCCATTTGAGTCTCACCATGAGGTAAGAGCCACTTAATCATCTGGAGAAGGGGTTGAAGCAAAGCTGGCTGTAGGTCAAATTGCAAAGTCTCCTATCTATTATTATGGCTTCTCACCCAGACTTGAAGTGCCACATACTAGGGCAACATATTTCAAACTTTCAGGTGTTTGGGAGCTAGGGAAGATATTTTTAAGGAATACTGTCAACAAAGCATGAAAGTAAGCCAGGCCTCTCTGGGTAGACAAAGATGTTGATTTTTGTCCTGTGATCCTTTATCTTCTGCATGTCCTCCCAACACCAGCTCCTCCATTCTCATTCTGTTCCTTTGTTCTGGTGAGGATAACAGCAGACTATGAGGATGGACTCTAACCCACTAGTGACCCTGGACTCAGGTTTCTTATTTCTTACATTACTCAGAGTGAGGCTCATTCCCATTTCTGGGACCTAGTCTCCTACAATATGAATTTTTCTGATTAGCACCATAAAAAACAATTTAATGCAATGATCTTTTAGGTTAATTACCTTCAGGACAAATACAGAAACAATAAAATCACTTTTTTTCTGTTTGTAAAAGGAGCCTACAATTATTTCCAAGTTTACTATTTCATTCATAAATGCATCCTTCACATTACTATCCCTTTAGATTAAGCTCAGGGGCACAGAGATTATTTAAATAATTCTGAATTGCACCATGAATTAATAGGCTTCCAAAGCTCTTCTTCCATGCCTAAGAACCTATGGGCCTTTACCTGAGTAAAAATTAAACCTGTGACTTTATAAAATAAGCCCAAACCGAAATAAAACAAACCCAAAACTCCCCGAACAACCAATCAAACAAAACCCCATTAAAATAAAAAACAATAAACATAAGAATGAGCCCACATATTGTGGCAAATTTGTGGTGGACAAAGGCACAAAATAACCTTTGAACCCTCACATTACTGAAGGCTACTGTACATTATTGGGTTACTATAATCAACATTCATTTGATGGAAAGCAGAAGGTTCTGATAAAAATGTACACTGACTATGGTGAGGTTAAACCTAGATCTGGGTCTCATTTAAAGAGGGTGGAGGATAGAATTGATAAGGAGTAGAACAGAGCATTGCAACAGAAGATGTCTGTCTGGTACATAGTCATAAACAAGGCCAACCGTCTGGATAGGTCAGGAAGCTACAGGGGCTAACAAGGGGAAACATATTCACAGCATGTTTCTGCTGTGCCAAGCCTTTCCCTAAAAATTATCTAACATACGAGATAGTCAGAAATCTATAGTTACAGATTTTATAGTTATTTTATAACTGCTTTTAACACTATTTTTTGCTATAAAATCCTCACAATAACCTTAAAGTGGCATAATTGTTATCCCCATTTTGCTAACAAGGAAATGGCAGTTTATATGACATCTAAGTCGAAGCTCAAAGAGCACAGTATGTGAGGAAGACTGGATTTGAATCCAGGACAATTTCACTCCAGTACCCATACTCTTTCCGTTTTACTACTCTACTTCTCATAAACCTAATTTATAGTTGCTATTAAAGTTGACCTGATTTTTTTGTATGATCTTTTAAAGCCTAAATCTTGATTTATGTAACATAATAGATGGTACTCTAGGCTGGCCACAGAGCTTCATTTCTGGGGGAAAAAGCTTCACTCAAGTGGTTCTAAGCTAACTAACCAGCTTGAGCAGCTTTGGGGGTTAACAGTATGGCAATTCACAGTGTGAATCAAAGCATCTTGTATAACTGTAAAACTGCAGAGGAATTTGTCTCACAGCACAGAAATGTAACAACTACTGTTAAAATCTGAACTGTAAATTAAATTACCAACATGTTTACCAAGCTCTTATTAGGAACTCTTAAACACCATTTAAAAATATCCTTTTGTGCTAAGTGTTCATTTTTTAAAGTACCAGAAAAATATCATTTTGACACATTAACACTTCCTGAAGAAATTAACTACACCTTTACACTGCATGCAAAAGCCAGACTGAACTGCTTTTAGCTTTAAGAATGTGCTACATTCTCTTAGCTCCAGGCCTGTCACAACTTCTTCCTCTGCCTAGAACACTTCCTCTCCAAACCATCTCCCACTCCCAAAATCTGAATTAGGTGACTCCCAAAACTCTGAAACATACTAACCCTGTATTTCTTCTATCATGACACCGATTCTGTTATATGACCATTGCTTACTTATTTTTCTGTATCTACCACCAGTCTTTAAGATCTGTAGGGGGAAGAACTGTGTGCATCTTGTTCAGGGTCGTATTCCCAGTTGATCAGCATAGTGCATGGCCCCCAACAAATGTTTGACGAAAGAATGAATAAATGAAAATGAGAGCAGAAGTCCTGACATGGAAATAATCTGCTGATTCATAGCAGTGGTCTAAATAGCAATTTTCTGATTCCATGTATATCACTAATCATTTCATTAGTATGTGTTTCATAACTAGAGAGCCTGATCAAGATAACCTAAGTTCATTAGTAAATTTTCAACATTTTATTTGTAGGCTCAAAGTAACCAAAAGTGTATTCTGTTTGCATACAATTTACTCTATAATGAACACAGTTGTGCTAATCCATTTTTATAAGGATTTGTTGTTCAATAAGAACAAATTCTCTTTACTGCAGTATCTTAACAGATCCAATTCTGATTATGGATTAAACAGTACCAATTGAACAATCTTAAAAACATTATTTAGTGAACTGAATTTGTCCCAGCTGTTTTAGAACCTTAAATGCAAATGTACTAGAGAAATACGGTAGTATTTCTCAAGGACTAGTTACTCTTAAAAGAAATCATTCAGTAGTGTTTAGTAAAACAAAAACCCTCAAAATAACTCACTGAACTAGAATATTGTAATCATTCCATGTCTGCTGGAAAACAAGGTAAACATGGTATAACTGCATTTCTGTTTATGAAAACATTCAGAAACATTATATTTTTTACAAAAGAGGTTTACATCCTAGAGCTCTTTTTAAACCAACAGTTAAAAACAAATTTTAACTTTATTCTTTGGCTATTAATTATACCTAATAAATGAGTCACATATCAATTCACAATAAATTTATTTTACGTAAAAGAAAAAGCTTGCCATTAATGAAAAATTCAGTAGAAAACAGTTATGCTTTAAGTTGGGGCTCAAAAGTAGAAGCTACTTATTAGTGAAACCTCAGTAGAAAGAGAATTTTGTAAGAAAACGTTCTTGGCATGAAAGCTTTAACATAAATTCTGTAATGAAATATTTACCATGCAATTTTATTGGCAGAAAGGCCAGTTTCTGATGGCTAGTATTTTCTTTTCAGTCTCTTAAGACATTAACATGAAAGATACTTAAACCTGCTTTATTAAGAGTTAATTGTATATAAATACGGTGTACCTTTTCACAGTCCACGTATTTAATTGAGCAGTTCTAAGTAGGTAATTGGCACCCTGCCCTTCTGGTTTCCCCTTTCCCCCATTAGCCAGTCTGAATCCATTCCAACGACACTGAAAACAGTGATTACCTACAAAATAAAACATTTCCAGTTATTAACTATGTTAATAAACACACAGAAAACTAATCAGACTTAATTTGTTTAAAGTATAAATTATTCACTATCAAAGAATTTAAACATTATTATCAATTTGGTGAAAGATAAAGGATTTTATTAGAGACAGTTTTAGAAATCTAGTGATTTAGCAGTTAAAAGCTTTAAATATTTCTGTGATGTTCTATTTTGTTAAAAAATAGTAGTTAAAAAATTATAAAATGTTAATATAACCAGCTGTAATCTATGAAAACATTCATAATAAACTATTTCCAAATAAGTAATGAGGAATTTGCATTTTGTTATACTGGAAGGTAAGTCAATCTATGATATAGTTTTCCTTTTATACCCACATTACTCACCTCATCTGCCAGAAGTGATAATTCAGTACTGTTTGCAGCATCATAATCATACAGAACCCTGGCCTTCCTGCTGCCACTGCACTCCTTAAGGTCAGTGAGGTTGGAAGGAGAGGTGATTACTAGGCCACTTGTTGAAGTCAAGGGAGAAGAACCAATCACGTTTGATGAAGCAGATGGTATAGGTGCCACAGAAGTCTGGTTGTTGTTACAATGATAAACGGATGGAAAACTGTTGAAAAGAAAATGGCCAGTTATCTATTTGCAAGTGACCAAAGTTCCTGTATACCACCACTTGGGGGCAGTGTTTACCTTCTACCAACCTTCACTTTGGCTAAAGATTTGAGGATGCTAATATTTTAATGACAAAGTACACTATCCAGCTCACCCCTCTAGGGTCAATCACACTAGAGAAAATGCAGGTTGTTTTTAAATATAAAATCTTTGAAAGTCTGTTTCAAAGCCATCTTTACAAGTATAAACTTTAAAAAGTTTTTAAAAAACACAATGGTTTTCTTTTTCCAGAAAAATGAGTTTATGATATTTCCAACAACCTTCTATAAGTATGTTCCATTAATCTTTTCCTCCCTTTATGAATTGTTAAATAAAAATACCAATGAAAGACTTACTTAAATGTTAGATACTACTACAAGAATGAAGTTTTCTCAAGTTAATTCTTTGAGAAATATTTGAGTAACTGAACTCTTTTTCATAAAATCGATCCAATCACATTTTCCTGTTCATTCAAGTACTTATTGAGTATCTACATGTCCAAGATCACTACCACAAGCTGAGATATAAACATGAAACAATGCCATTCCTTTATGGACATGTAGATAAGTGAGGAGATGGACATTCAAATAATATGTTATGACTGATAATTAACATAATGAAGACTGAATGGGAGAATACGGAAAATGTCACAGTTCATTTTGTCTTCTATTTTTTAGGGGAAAAATAAAAGTTTTATTAGGAATTAGTGAAATCCCTGTGATCAATGTGCCTATAAATAGTTTAAAGATAATTCTCAATTTATTGTAAGCCTACTGTTTCTCCAATAATACTCAACGGAAAACAGCATAAGATGGCTGGCCTATAATCATTCTAATCCAACCACTTCTAAGGTTGAAAAACATCCTATGAAAATTCATATTTAAGTTTAAATAAATCCATTAGTTAAAATATAAAATGCTTCATCTGGTAGGGTAGGTGAAATTAATCCCTTCATAAAACAGTTTTCTTCTTTATGACTCCTGTGCCATCTGGAAATCAGTCAGCCAGCAGCAAATTTCCCTGTACCCTTAACCTCTTCTCTAACCCTTCCATTCACCTCCTGATGCTTGAGTTTAATCTCCCACACTCCCTTTATCATTGAGCCTAGAGGTGGATGTTGAAGGAGTTGCACGTTCCTCATTACCATTCCTATACTCCTTTCCCTAACCAATCCTACCTAATCTTTGAATTTCATGTTATTCAACTATATACTACCTATCATCTCTTGTTGCAATCATCTACAGGCGTCTCATTCTTTTCCCTTTATTTCTGGATTTTAGCTCCTGGCTCACTAACAGTGGATCTTAATTCTCGGTGGTTCTAATAGCCATGTAGACAATTATTTGAACACTTTGGCCTGTCAGACCCGTGAGCTCTCCTCTTCCAGTGATTCTGTGACTGACCTAGTTCAGCCACCCATTCCCAATGCCTCATCTAGACCATATCAATTCCAAAAACTATAACCTTTACAATAATCAATTTCCAACATCCCATTCTCTGACCATCATCTTGTTTCCCCTAGTACTCTCATTTCAACAAGCCTATCCTGGATCTATAGTCCTCCACAGGCCTACCATCTATCATCCTACCAACACGCCCTTCGTGTCCAAGGTAAATTATTATAATCACCTCCTTGCACATGCCTTCATATCCTTTGCCCTTTACTTCATACTACTCGTTTGGTAAAAATCTCTGTAATTATCTACTCAGTATCCATGTATGTACTATGACAGTAAAAAAACTACAAAACCATGTAGTCTAGTCTCACACTCAATGAATGAGTAGGAACCTAAAGTGGGTCCACAATGCTGCCTGGCAACTACACTACATTTCTCTAGTCCACCCACTTTCAACATTCTGCTGATGACTATTTCATACCCCTTCATCCATCCTCAAAATTCCAGCATTTCTCCCCTAACCTTTATAATCAGCTGATAAGTTGCTTTCTTTTTTAACTGAGAGGAGAAAAAAATCAGGAAACTTCCATGCTTTGGTCATCTCTCCTCCTACTACAGATGAGCTATCTATGCTCTTAAGATTAATTTTTTTAAGGTTAATTTTTCCACCTGTGTACAAAATCTCCTCTCAAGGATATCACACTACCAATTCTTCCCTTTCTTTCTAATATTATATTTTCTCCATTTACTGTGTCATTCTTATCAGATTACAATCATGCTCTTATTTCTCCTATCTTAAAAAAAAAAACCAAAAATTTGCTGGACTCCACTTTCTCCTCTGGCTAGTGCTTCATTTCTGTTTCTCTTTACACTAGAACTCCTTGAAAGACTTATCTAAACTTACTGTCACAGCTCCTCTCCTTCCATTCCCTTACATTAACGAACAAGCTTTTGCTCCTACTGTTCCACTACAACTACCCGTCAAGGTCAGCAATGTTCAAAATCCAATGGTTCACTAGCAGTTCTCTTTCACTTGACCTATCTAGTGGTCACAGTGGACCACTCCCCTCATTTTTTACAGCTTATTCCAAGGCCACACTTGGTTTACATCTTACCTCAGTGCTCATTCCTTACCATCCTCCTTAGCTGGTTCCTCAACTCTTTGTTGGAGTACTTCAGGGCTCAGCCCTTGGTTCTCTGTTTTTCTCTACCTGTACTTAACTCCCTTGGTAATTTCATCTAGTCTCACAGATTTGAATATCCTTGATATTGCTGACAACTCTCTAATTTATACCTCTAATTCACCCCCACCCCCAATTTCCAGACTTGTATACCCTAAAATTGGGTATCTCCACTCAGATGTTTCATATCTCAAACTTAACATGTCTAAAACTGGGCTCCTGATATACCTTACATGCCTTCCCCATCCCAACCTGCTCCTCCTGGGGCATTCCTCATTTTAATTAACCAAAACTCCATTCTTTCAGTTGCTCAGGCCAAACACTTGCAGTAATTCTTGACACCTCTAAGCCTCATATACAGAAAGTTTGTCAGCAAACTCTGCTGGCTTTACCTTTAAAACACACCCAGGGTTTGAGCACTTCTACCACATCTATCACAATCACCCCGATCCAAGCCACTGTCACCTCCTGACTGGATTATTGACCGAGTTATTGCAGTAGGCTCCGAACAGGTCTGTCAGCTTATACTCATGACCTCTAACATCTATCCTCAACAGAGCAGCAGGAATGATCTTCTTAAAGGTTAAAATCAAATCATGTCACTCCTCAGCTCAAAATCCTCCAGACTTCCTCATCTCTGAGTACAGCCCAAAGTCCAAAAAGTGGCTTCCAAAGCCCTACATATCTTCGCTCCCTGTTTCCTTGATTAATCTCCAGCCAAGCTCTCCTTGCTGTTGCCTGAACATACAGCTATGTTCCTGCTTTAGAGTTTTTGTACTTTGTCTCTGGAGCATCTCTAAGATGCCTGCGTGCTTTGTTTCCTCACATCTTTCCAATCTGTCTTCCCTGACTACTGTAAACCTCTACTCTAACCAAGGTACTTCCCTGTTGTATTTTTCTCCATAGCATTTATCACCTTCTAATAGACTGTATAATTCATAGACATTGATTTTCTACTCCCTTCTACCCCTAAATAGAATGCAAGATCCATGAAGGCAGGGATATGGTCTATTTTGTTTACATTGTATCCTTGATGCCTAGAATAGGGCATCTGTAAAAATTAAAAGCAAATGTTTCTCTGATGGGTAAAAGGGTTCTAATGATAAAAAGAAATGATTTCTAATTCAAGTTTCACTCTAAAGTTAAGAACACATTTCCTAGCATCCTTTCCTCAGTGAACTCGGCAGTGATTAAATATATACATTTCTGAAGAGAAAAAAAAAAGATAAGTTCTCTCTCCCTACGTATGTGTGTGTACACACACACGATTTTTAAAGTCTTTAACCATCTACTTTACTTTCAAATTTACTAGTATAATTTAGCTTTTGTTTAGCCACTGAGGTCTACCTATGTCAACTTTGGGAAATTAATGGTAAAAAGAAAAACAACAAAACACCAAACCAAACAAAAAAACCCTGAAAGGCCATCTTCAACTTCTAAGAACTTTTACTAATAACTTTAAAAAACTCTAGACCTCCTGCCACTGTAGCTCAATATGTTAAACTTTCCAATTATTTAAAAATAAAACACATTTACTAATCTTATAACTAGCTCTTCTGTTTCCTTATCTGTATGTGGATAATAATAATACCTACCTCAGCACATTAATGACTAGATTTTGTGTGAATGGCTGAGTTCCAAAGCATGTGTATGGCCTTAAGCAGAATTCAAGAATGAATGGTTTCAACAGCAACCCCTCTGCTGCACTGTGAGAGTATCAGGACAAAGTGAACAGGAAGTACTAAGGCTTCCTGGGCTTAAAATACTTGTAATGATGTGGGGATAGAGTAGTATTCTGATTTCAGATATTAATACCAGTAACAAAACTTCAAATATATAAAAGTGTAAATACTTCTGTAAATCCTATTAGAATAACCAGTGGTATTAGACTACAACTCATTTTTAAGATCTAAAATTGGTTTTGTGGATGTGCCTAATTTTGTTCTAGGTCTAGTTTTGAAGGATTAATATGCAGAAAGGAAGACCAAAGTGATGGGTTTTTTTTTTCTCCTTATTCCTTGAAATAACTTCTCTTGATATTCCTCCTTCAAATATTATACATCACTCCCCTGCTTTAATGGTTCCTCACTATGTAAATTCCAAACTCTTTATCATTACTTATTTTAAAGGGCATTCATGACATGACCTGGCTTCATTATTCTAGCCACATCTACTATCCCATTTTAAATTTGAACACTATGATCCAACCAGAATGAACTATTGTCAGTTTCCTGAACTTGCCACACTCTTTTTCCTCTGGCCCTTTCATATACATATTCCTCCTCTGCCTGGAATATTTGTCCCTGCCCCTTTCTTGTTCTAGATTATTCCTACTAAAATAATTTCATCTGTGAATCTTTGCTAGACTCACTTGAGTCACAGTTAGATGTCCCTTACAGTAATCTGAACTCCTCTTTCCACTTATCACATGGCCTGTCCACCTATGGCCTGTACTTCTACCTAGGCTTTAAGTGTTCGTTGTGAGAGCAGAGACCATGTTTGTCCTGTACATCTTTTATTTTCAGTGTCACCTTACAACGTTAGCTCCATAAAGGTAAGCAATTTTGCCTGTTCTGTTCGCTGATATAATCCCAGAGTATAGAACAGTGCTTGGATATGACAGGTGTTCAATAAGTATTTGAGAACGAATGATTGAGCTGTGTTGCTTTACATATGTGCTGTAAAGTATATTACCACACTCAAAATAATAACATCAATGGGCTTGAGGTCTTACAGAATATTCTAAAATCTTTTTAACAGTGAACAAGTAATGAATAAGTACAAATTAGTTTACCTCTAAGGGCAACTAAGTGTCAATATAACTATATCTTCCTCAACCACCTGCAAAGGTATTCAAGAGAAAAGTGAACTTCAAATGCTTTTTGAAGTTCTAAAAAGGTATTCACTTAAATTATCTAAAAAGCACTAAAAAGGTATTCACTTAAATTATCGTCTCACCCCTGTTAACATTTTTCTGTGCCAGAAGAGCCCAAAATGTCTTTGTTACCACAGAAGTGTGATAATCACTTTCCTTAAAAAAAAAAAAAATCTGATTCTAAGTAATCTAATAAAAGCCTTTAATTCTTCTATTTTTCACCTCTATTATTAGTTCATATGAAAAAATCTGAATTTCTTCTCTTATCAGGAGTTTCATGTATGAAAAGGAAATTGCCACCTTCCCAGTTGCTTTTGGAGGTCTAACATGTACTGGTAACACTGTGCGTAGTAAGTCATCTGGGCTTCTACAAAGTCATTCAGACAGCGGAGGTGATGGGCCTGTAAAGGAAAGTTACAGTCACTTCTTAGCTCTATAATCTACTTAAAGTGGCACACGCTAAGGGAAGACAGAGCACGACACTGTACTCGGGGTAAATCATCAGTATCTATCATTTTACTACAATTTACAACAACAAACTGTTTAGCCAAAGAAAACCAAAAAACAACATCAAATGGACTTGAAGATGGTGGGAGAACTAACTACCTCATCAGGTGATGAGGTGTAAACAAAAATTTAAAATATTTCTTCATGTATCTTGAAAAGTGCTACAATTTAAATATCTTGATAAATGACTGAAAAGGAAGTTCAGTTTTTCCTCCAAGAATTTCCCTAAGACTATCAAAGTCTTTTGTTCCAAATGCATTTCCAATGAATGAACACTCACATGTGTACTGCTGATTCCCTCTAGCAGAAGTCTGGTAATCTCTGCTTGACGATCAAATTCACTTTGAGTTATTCTTAATTCCTGTTCAGACTTAAATTGGAACACAGTTTTAGAATCTCATTAGAGGACTTAGTCCATTTTATGTACATTCATTTAGACAGTTAGAAAATCCCCCAAACAGAAGCAGCCACATAGCACAGGGAGATCAGCTCAGTGCTTTGTGACTACCTAAAGGGGTGGGATAGGGAGGGTGGGAGGGAGACGCAAGAGGGAGGAGATATGGGGATATATGTATATGTATAGCTGACTCACTTTGTTATAAAGCAGAAATTAACACACCACTGTAAAGCAATTATACTCCGATAAAGATGTTAAAAAAAAAATCCGCCAAACAAACCCCAAATGATAATCTGGCAATTCCCTGATTCTGCTTTGTATCTAAAGTGGTCCCTGGTTTCCAGAACTTAGCTTTTCTATGTTACTTAATCTAGACAGAACTGACTCCTTACTGGTACTTAACTCAAAAGAATCTATTAAAGCCAAAGCTTAATGACATAAACATAAAAGCCTAGGAAAACTACTATGGGACTGTCAATCTATTTTCATACATTTTCTAGTATCAATTTTGCTAATTTGTAACATTTTATGAAACCTTAAGATTACCAGTTTACTTGTATAAATTATTTCAAAAAATTCTCAATTATTACTGTAGCTACTTTACTTTGAAGTTATATATGCTTCAATCTCAAATGAAAAAACTTCAGAGTGAAGCTAGGACTTTAACCTCATGGGTTTAGTTATCAAGCATACACTTGTTTCTAGGGACGTAGCTCTTAGGTTCCCTCAAAGGATTCTTTATCCTACATAAATGTCTTTTTTAGTTTTCTTTCCAAACTTTGCATAGAATATGTCTTAAGCACAAATATTACCTATAAGATATGCTAGGGTTTTTCTGCAAGTTATGGGTGACCTTTAATCAATGGTGTGCTGGTAAACTGGCTCTCCAAGGGGGAAAAAAAGCTCCAATGTGCTGAGTTTCAATGGTATAAATACTCCTACCACAGCTGATTTCAAGCTACCAAGGTGAAGTTACTGACCTCAGAGCTAGAAAGACATGTGCATAATAGCACACCACTACTAGCTTCAACTATCTGATATAGGTTTAGTGCTGGAAAAAAACAGTTCACCGAAAAAAAAAAAAAATCTAAAAATAGTTAAGTACTGGCAAAAAAACATCCTCACAAACCTTTAGTCAGAGTTGCTTGGTAGTGAGGAGGAAAAAATAAAATCTCACAGGTCACTCAAAATAGTTAGCTTATCCCCCACTGGGAATTACTATTGGTGATAATATCACTATAATGATATTTCCCACTACCTCTCCAGGATAAATTGCTCCCCTGCCATCCAAATAATTACAGTATTTCCAAGACTGTAGTAAGTATATAAACAAGGTGTGAACTTTTTCCTTTCACACCCCCATCTCCCTCTCCTTCACCCTTTGGTGGCAATAGCTAACCCAGTGAAATAGTCAACAATGAGGTAGCAGCAAAAGAGATAATCAGTTGCTATAATCATTCTCATACCATTGGCAAAAGATATGGCAGAGAGGACTAAGGCTTGACCATTAGACTGGATTTATGGAAATAAGCTTGAATTATTCAATAAGTCAAGAGTTAAAATTAAATTTACTTGATCAAAATAAGAATACATGGTGTTTTGATAACAGGGCTTAAGTAATAAGCTTCATCTGGAAGCTAGTATGCAGCAGAAAAAAGTTACAGGGGAATAAAACAATCAATGTTCTTCCTAAAAAAGTATTAAGGAAAACCAATCCAGTGTTACATTTGCACTATTTACTGTTCTGCTTGGTTGAAAGGTTCTGATTGATAGAAGTAACCACAGCAAACCAAAAATAAACGCATTCGGAAACAAATGAGGCTAATTCCATATAGGTTTGATTGTGAAAGTACAATTTGATTTAACAGCCTTTAGCAGAAATGGCAGGAAAGTCTACTAAATGGCAATATTTCTGTACAAGGTGTAAGTAAGCAAGCTAGGTAGCAGATTAAAAGTGACTAGGAAGCTTGAGACTGAAATAGAAAAAATGTTTTTAAGCTAAAAACACTAAATAGCAACTAGCCCGTGCACCACAACTACTGAGCCTGAGCCTAGAGCTCGTGAGCCACAACTACTGAGCCCTCGTGCCACAACTACTGAAGCCCGCGCGTCTAGAGCCCGTGCTCTGCAACGAGAAGCCACCGCAATGAGAAGCCCGTGCAACGCAATGAAGAGTAGCCCCAGCTCGCTGCAACTAGAGAAAGCCCGTGCGCAGCAACAAAGACACAACACAGCCCAAAATAATAAATAAATAAATAAATAAATAAATTTGCTTCCATGTCCTTGCTATTGTAAATAGAGCTGCAATGAACACTGTGGTACATGACTTTGAATCATCAAAAAATCTACAAACAATAAATGCTGGAGAGGGTGTGGAGAAAAGGGAACCCTCCCCTCTTGCACTGTTGGTGGGAATCTAAATTGATACAGCCACTATGGAGAACACTATGGAGGTTCCTTAAAAAACTAAAAAGAGAACTACCATGTGACCCAGCATGGGTATATACCCATAATTCAAAAAGGGACATGTACTACAATGTTCACTGCAGCACTATTTACAATATCCAGGACATGGAATCAACCTAAATGTCCATCAACAGATGAATGGATAAAGATGTGGCACATATATACAATGGAATATTACTCAGCCATAAAAAGAAACGAAATTGAGTTATTTGTAGTGAGGTGGATGGACCTAGAGACTGTCCTACAGAGTGAATTAAGTCAGAAAGAGAAAAATACTGTATGCTAACACATATATATGGAATCTAAAAAAAAAAAAAAAAAGAAGGTTCTGAAGAAGCTAGGGTCAGGACGGGAATAAAGATGCAGACGTAGAGAATGGACTTGAGGATACAGGGATGGGGAAGGGTAAGCTGGGACAAAGTGACAGAGTGGCATGGATATATATACACTACCAAATGTAACATAGATAGCTAGTGGGAAGCAGCTGCATAGCACAGGGAAATCAGCTTGGGGCTTTGTGACCACCTAGAGGGGTGGGATAGGGAGGGTAGGAGGGAGATGCAAGATGGAGGAGATATGGTGATATATGTATATGTACAGTTGATTCACTTTGTTATAAAGCAGAAACTAACATACCATTGTAAAGCAATTATACTCCAATAAAGATGTTAAAAAATAAATTTATAAAAAAAATAAAAACACTGAATAAAAATATAAAATGATCTCATTAAGGACAAAGGATCAGTCTTCTATGTTTGAGCAAAATTTAATTATTTAACTGTGAAGAAAGCACCATAATACAAAGCCTAGGAAGTCATTCTTTTGTACAATCTAGACTTTATATTTAGAAAAGGTAAATAACAGGAAGGAAACAAATCTTGTTTCTTGAACAAGTTTCTGTGTATGTTTGGGATGGCCACAAACAGTCTAATGTCCCAAACCACCTCTACTTCTGACACTTTTAACTGATCATAATAATTAACCTGAGAGGCTGAGGTAACTGAAATTAGGTTCAGCATAATTAATTTGCTTAGGAAGAAAATAATCCATTTTAGAAAGACAAAAAGGGTTTAAAGAAAGACAATGAATTTAAAGAGTTTTTATTCTGTCCTCCAGAAGATCTCATTCCCCAACTTAATTTTACAATTAAGACAGAGTTCTAGGCAAAAGATCTTCTACTGCTTAGAACTACTGTTACTGGGCTAACTGATCTAGAACATAGCTTGGGTTAGAGAAGCAAGAAGAGTTCTTTTAGGATGTAAGCTGGAAAAAGGGCAAGAATGTGTTGGTTGGTTTGTTTTATCAGGACTGGGCAACTTATTTTAAGCCAGAAATTTTGGCCAAGCTTCTGAGGCATTTGCTATGACAATCTTGGTCAGTGTTACCTACTTTTTCTAGGGGCTTAAATCTTAAAATATTCCAGGAATATGCAGTTTTTATTTATTTTTATTATTTATTTATTTATTTTTTTGTGGTACGCGGGCCTCTCACTGTTGTGCCCTCTCCTGTTGCAGAGCACAGGCTCCGGACGCACAGGCTCAGCGGCCATGGCTCACAGGCCTAGCCGCTCTGCGGCATGTGGGATCTTCCCGGACCAGGGCACGAACCCGTGTCCCCTGCATCGGCAGGCGGACTCTCAACCACTGCACCACCAGGGAAGCCCTGCAGTTTTTAAATTATACATTTTTAAATTATAAAAATGACAGAAGTGAGAATACAGGAAAAATATATCCAGAAATCCATTTTGATATATTTTAAGCTTTTTTCACATATACAAACATAATGTTTCATGAGTTTCTTGCCATTACATCAACTATTTCCAAAATTTGTAGAAACTGAAGAATCAAATCAGAAATTTTTTGGTGTACCTGTATGCTAACCAAAGTGGAAGAGACCCTGGCTTTCTTGATCAACCTATTTTCTCTTCTACGTTACTCTGCCCCCTTTTCACGCTAGACATTCAGGAAGAAATCAGAGGCCAGGGTGTAACCATAACTAAGTTGATGAATGGATTCCACAAAGAGGGGTGAGAGCATAAGTCAAGAATTTCACATTGGATTTCCAAGTTATGCTCCACAACCTATTCATGAAACAAGACTGTATAGTTAGCAATCCTACAAAGTCAGAAAATAAGAAGTTGAAGTTTGTAAAACTACTTAATATTCAGGGGCCCAATTAATACCTGCCCTCAATCCCCAGCACTGTCCTCAACTCACGGTCAGATTCTGAACATGAGAAGTAAATTAAAAATGCTTCTGAAGACCTCAAATAGCACTTGAAACAAATCTGCACTAAAGTCATAATTTTATTCCTTATTCCTTGCTTTAGGTATTCTCCCAGCCAAGAACAGATTAGAAATGGTAGCACAGGCAGAGAGACTGGCAGTAGCAGTAATATGGACAGCTTCTCAAAGTGACAGTCTGACACTGAGGGAGGAGACAACATACTTCAAAAACAAAGGATCCAACGGTTGCACAGTACAATAACGGATATTCATAATAATGACTAACTGTAATGAAGTTAAATATATGCTATCCGGTATTTAATTTTTTACAAATATTTTCAACTAAAATGACAGAAATATTAGCTTTAGTGCTGTAGAGAACAAGCTTCAGTTACCTTGAAAATTCATTTGTGTGACATGATATATATTCACTTCCCTGAAGATATAGGACATTGTGTTAACTATATTTTATATAATTATCATATGAATAAACCAAGTATTATTTAAAAACTGTCTTCTGACAAGGCGTTGTAAGGATTACCACTTAGTATAACAGCTATCTAGTATTTATTAGAGTGTGTGCAAACCACATCTCTGCAGCATTGTTCTATTACTCTGTGGAACTACTACTAGCCAAACAGATCTGAGCTTTCCATAATAATTTTCAGATTTTATAAGATACAGTAACAAAGACTGTGATTGGCCCCATAGTTGTTGTCCAATAAAGATTTACTGAATAAATGACAATTAAATTCTTGTTTCATAATTCTGTAGTTTAATGATTTACTTACTTTTGTCACTTCCTCTGCCCAAATCTAGCCAGCATTAAAAATTAGAGAAAAATATAGAGCATGAAAGTTGGAATTTAACATTTTCTACAACTTACTATAGAAAAATGTAAATATTTTAATTTACATGGCATACTCTCTTTTTCCAGAATCACATTAACAGATTAAACACAGTAATAATTAAATCAGTAGAGCTTAATATACTGTGAAAGTATGCCTTCATATGTATCAATACTATTGATTTTTGAATCTTATACTAATTCTATAACTTAATAACAGTTTTCCAAAACTGGGAATATTTAATGCCTCAGTTCTAGTATTCTCATCAGTAAAATGAGAGGTTTAGAGTATATGATTTCTAATTTCTCATTTAGGTCCAAAATTCTGCAATTTTAGTAAGTTATAATAAAGCAAGGATAAATGGACACTAAATGTTGATTTAGCCATGGTGGGGGGCACAATGAACTTGAGATATAATGAACTTGAAATTACCAGAGTTAAATACATCGTACTATAAGTAGATGACCTAACTAGTAAAATAAATGCCTAATAAATGAAACAAAGTCTTGCTAACTGTTTAGGGTATTTTTACCTAAGATTAAAAAAAATATATGATTTATATGCTAAATTACCAATGACTGAAACAGTTTCACAGTTCTCATTTACCTACATACAGATAGGACAATGAAAATAAATGAATGCATTCTCTTGCTATCTAAGGAAAGCTCTAATTTAGCCAGGGCTTCAATAATTATAGTAGTTTAAAAAAACAAATGCATTTTACATATTCTGTACAATAATCTTTTCTATTACATGTTTTTTCCCCTCCTTTTAGTTCAGTGCTAATGAAATAAAAGTAGTCAATTGATTTAACAAATAAAAACTGTCAATTATTTATTACTTATACGGCAGAGTCTATGCTACTTCTATGGCAGTAATACACCCAGGAGTATTATACCAAACACTGTATCTATAAATCTTTATTGGCTAACATTTATGAATTTTGGGACTATGTTCAGATTTCTATCTTGTTAAAAAATTAAAAATACTTAACATCTCAAAAATTTCCTCAAATCAAGCTCAATAATATACAAAGGATATTACAGAATAATTCTCATTCCCAATTCAAAGCTATCACTATTCTGCAACTCTCCTAAGTGAATTAACACTGGACAGGCTTCCACACTACAGAAATACCTAAACTACTGGGGTTTGTCTTGGCCTGGAATTGCAGAAGAAATTAATTCTATGCTGAATTTGGGTGAAAATTAAGGTAAACACTGAAGGTACTGTGGAGCAAAGTAAATCTGTACATCTTATACATTTCTTTAAGTTAAGTAAACTTTGTTAATTTTTTTTGCCAACAGTGAAAATATGAAGTGCCAGCTAAATTAACATCTTTTATTATGTATAAAAGGCACTATATATTTATGTGTAGTATAAATACATGTAAATATTTATGTATTTGTGTATATATTCAGACTCTAATTTGGCACAGCTGAATTTGGCAATTAGAACACAATTTCTTTTCTTCAAGTTCCAATATTTCTTCAGCTAGTATTCTCTGTATTTTTTGTTAGACTAATGAATGCATGGCTTCAACTACTTTAAACTTTATATGTAGATAATAGCAAGAGAAGGCACTTTATTCAAGATGTAGAAAACACGGTAGGCCAACAAACCTTCAGCCATTTTACATGCAGGAAGTTGAGCATGTAAGAGAAATTTACCATAATGTTATCTCCTTCAAGGCGTGCTGAGTTTAGTTGCTTAAGTGCATAGGTAAGAGACAAAGAACACATTATACCAATGAACACAGTAAAACAAGTTACTTCTGCACACTAAAGAACACACAAACAAGTATTAAGAACCGATAAAATGGTCTTCTACTTAAAAAAAAAATCCAGCTACGGAATTTCATATAATGGTACCTGTTCAATTTTTTCAAAAGACTGAATTTTCAAAGATAAAAAACATGGTTGATGCTTGATTTTAAATTAGAATTACTTAGGGAAAATGCATCACTTTAAAAACTGCTACAATTTCCTAAATTTTTATTAAATTTTTACCTATGAAAGCCATTCTGCCTACCCACAATTTCCCTATTCAAAGATCATTTCTATTTTATTAATGTATGATGCCTTCAACCATGTTCTCTTTCAATCAGTCTCACAGGTCTTAGCATACCCTGAAGAAATATATGAAAGGCATGTCAATCCTTGTATTTTTAATAAACTTTAAATTCTAATATATGTACATTTAAGTTAAGGTTATATGATGGTGCTATAAATTCACTCAGTTTGCAGATTAAAGACATAGACTGCTGTGGAAATGCTTAAGTGGGCAGAGGGACATACTTGTTATGTTACTTGAAAATGTATTTTCCATCATGTTTGGATACCCAAAAGTAACAGACGTCGAAACCTCTCAGTATCAGAGAGCTTTGAAACCAGATGATTTTTTTCTTCCCATTAGCAACACTCTAAAATGATTTTTTAAAAAGTTTATATAGACTAAGTTAGGTTAAAAATGTCAGTGCCTTATAACTTAAATGCATAAGTTATATTTGTTTTTGCTTCTCTGATATAAGTTTTATACTATTTTCAAAGCTGTACTTTATTCATTGTAAAATATTCAGGGAGGTTTTCTCTTTTCTGCTCAATTGGTATATTTTTGAGAAATGTCTTTGATGCTGCTTTACCATTCTTCAACACATTAACTAATAAAACAGATTAGTAAAGTAGCAATATTGAATACAGGCAGAAATATTTTACTGGTATGGCAAAATCACCAAAAAATTCAATCTACTATAGCAGATTGTAAACTGAGGGCAGCAGAGATTTTGCACTATTTATATATGAACTCCTTCTCAGCAAAGCACCTTGTACAAAATTAGCATTCAGTAAATCTAGAATTTAAAAACAGGTCACAAGAAACTAGTAAACAAATTTTTAAAAAAGTGCTGACATGCACAGGTCCCAAATCTTACTTACAGAGGAACAACTAGTCACAAAACAATCCGAGGAAATTTACAAAGAAGTAAAATCAAAGAAAGTCTGAGGTTAGAGTAACCTCCTCAGCCACCAACTAGGAGCAGGAAATGTGTCAAAGAAGAAAAAAAAAGGAAAAACAAACTCCTAGTGGTTTCAATTTTTCTGTATTCTTCAAGTAAACGGAAGAGAAATACAGAGAAAAAAAATCACAAAATATAGGCATGCCTCAAGGCTTTATGTGATAACAAACTAAGAGGGCTTTTCCTTTCCAAAGTATTTCAGACTTACTGCTATAAAGTTTGAAGAAAAACAAGTTGTTATCTAGAGGGAAAGAACACAACTAAAATCAGGAAATGTGAATTTTTGTCTAGACTAATATTTTTAATATTTGGCTACAGTTAAATTTTGTTTAATGCAATATATAAATTCTAGAAAAGCTGTGTACAAACGTAATTGTTGAAAAATTCATTTGTATAAACTTTTATTTTTAAATGTAAATTCTCATGGAAAAAATTTTGTCCTCAATAATACACAGCACAGAAAATCTGTCAACATCTTTTCTGGATATATCAAAAGGAATTATCTCTCAAAATTTGTCTACTATTATATTTGGTTCCTACACATTTTAATAGCAGTGGTAAAATAATTTAGAATACATAGGACCTGGTATACTGTTAAATTTATGAACTCTCTGGCACTTTTCCAAGTAAAATGTAGACTATCATTATTCTGTAATAGTGTTTGTTAAAGAAAGTTTTGTATTCTTATTCCATAATCACTGGGCACATATAGACATTTCAAATAAAGATATTCTGTTCTAACATTTATTTCCAAATGATCCTTATTTAACATTTTTTCTGATTATGAAATTTGTATCTTAAAAACCAATTCATATTTTGCTATATAAGTTTATTGTTAGCAACTTAGAAATTAATATCCTAATTTAGAGTCTCTTGCCATCTATGGTATTCATCTGTAAAGTTCTAATTCTGCAAAAAGCTTGTTTAGGGAAGTTAAGCCGTTCCTTATGATGATGTCATCATAAATTCTGAGGTGAACTAGCCAGTGATTTTGAAATTAATGTCTTGTCAAAGATAGCTCTTCTACAGCAGTTGCTAATACAGAATCTCCAAAAGGAGAACTGTCTAGAAGAAAATAATTTATTCTGCTCATATAAGGTGTTGGGTAATCTCATAAGACAACACTGTCCAACACCAAGTTACCAGTTTTAAATTTCACTCTAAACCAAGTCTCAACCTTTTCTTTCCCAAAACAAGAGAGCCACAATAGACTTCTACGAGCACCATGGTAATATGCTCCTAAGGCAATGATTCTTGACGATAGTAGTGGTAGTGAGTTGGGAACAGAAGGCAGTGGGAATGTCACGTCTCTTAACAACACATATCCCTTAGCTCAAGAATGAACTTGTTAGCTTCATCTAATAAATTCATACTTGTTTATATTGTACTATCTTAAAGGTGCTCCAATTCAAGCTGATTAATCTCTTCAAACTTTGGAAAAGAGATATAAACTATATAAATATTAGATTAAATCAGAAGCTTATAAATAAAATCTTTAAAGTTATTAAAGTTATATATATATCCTCACATATACATATATATAAAATCATTGAACTACTATATTTAATATATACCCACTTAGTCTTAAAAGACTACTCTGAGATTGATTTTTATAAAAAATATACCAGAACTAATTTATCCAAACAGGTTTCCTCCCCCTTCAAAATAGCCACCTGGGACTCCATGTTGCTGCTATCTGAATAGTTTTGGAACTATTCTTGGTGACAACTCCTTCGGTCAGTTTGAGTCCCATGTGGAAAGGGAGTCACATCTAATTTTTAAGCTACACATAAGCATTCTCAAACTTGATTCATTCTTACCTTAATTACTATCTGTTTTTCTATTTCAAATATAATAAATCTATTTCCAGAAGACTTATTTTCCATCACCGCTGAGGTTATTCAAAAAATATGACACAGCTTTAGGAGCTCTTATAATTTTTGTTTTTTAGCAACAAGTATATCACTAAAATAAGAATATTGCCTCCTGATATGACTACTTTTCACTGATTTGAATGTATTAAGTTCTGAAAAGTTTGTTTAAAAACACAAAAACAATACTCTAAAGTCATATTCTAGTTTTAATGATAGATTACAGCTTGCATGTTATATGAGTGAAACCTTTTAAAAGTCTTAAAGTTATTAACCTCAAATACTCTTCTATTAAAAAAAACACTACTTACTGATGCTCTAGTTTCTGCAGCTTTTGCCTTTTTTAGTCTGGTTTTTGCAGCATCCAAATCCAGTCTCTTATTTTGTAATAGTTTCCTTTCTTTCTATAAATATAGGAAAGAAAAAAAAGCCTAATGATGCTAAAAATCCAGTAAGAGCATACACATTTAAGGTATTATTTTCCATTAAATATATGAATCATCTGATAAAGATCTATGATTACAAAATTGGCTATAAAGTGACGATTCAGGTATCTGACTCCATTTTCTCACTATTTCCAATTTTAAAATGATAGAGACATTCTAGATATCTGGGAAAGATGGCAGGTGATGGCAGAAACAGAAGAATATTAGTTTTAATATTCTGTGATTTTGCCCTTCCAGGGAACATTTGGCAATATCTTCTTTGTTGTCACAATTGGGGTAGGGATGTTACTAGCATCTACTGGGTAGAAGCCAGGGACACTGCTACACATCTTATAATGCAGTATAGCTCCCACAACAAAGAATTATTCAACAGATAATCTAGGAAGCGCCTATGGTGAAGAAGGTAGAGGGCCCAGGGCAAAGCTCCTTGAAACTCTGTGCCACAGCAACAAAAGCAACTCTATTACTACGAAAACAGAATTTCAAATTTATAGAATGAATAATGAACAAACATTAGTATGATATCTTAGAATTAGTACGATATCTTAGAATTCCTCACGGGAACATCAAGCTTCTTTATAACAGATAAGTTTATAAGAATTCACTGTTTGCTTTATTAGTTCTTAGAATTCATATATTAAATATCATCCTATTGACAATCTAATATCTTTTCAATTGTATTTCAGCTTTGTGGTTTTTCCTTTGTCTCAGGTCAAACACTTTTTATTCACAAATTCATTGTAAACATATTGAGTTTCAATAATATTTTGTAATAAGAAATCTTCAATTTAAGTTTGAAGTAGTATTTACAATAAAGAGAAGTCTTGCAAGAATCTTAGGAAAAAGATATTCACCTAGAACTCCACTCTCCATCACTCAAAAAACAAATTAAACCAAAAAAATAATAGATTAACAGATTAGGTTTGGGAAAGTGAAATTTTTTTCTTTATTTCAGCAATAAAACACAGCTGTGTGAAAAGAAGATAATAGACTTCTAGGGATACAAAAAGACAGAAAGGCTAATAGCCAGGAATATAGCTTCCAGTAATTGGGATTCTGGCTCCCAGTTTAAATGAACAGCTATATGGCTATACTGTGGTGATAAATTGTGCCGTATTTTAATAATCATTCCAGGAACTTCGCTATAGATTTTAGTGCTGGTAACGAACAAGAATGGATGTAAAGACACCTCAATAACACTACAGGGACACAAAAGTGGAGTCCGTATCATTAATAGTCCTTTATTTTGGTTAGTTTTGTGTTCTGCTGGAATATGCATCTAACTAGATTATTTAATTTTTCTAATCTGCTACATCTACAAAGTCATTAAGAGGGCAAATTATTCATTAAAAACTAAGTATATACCTAAATTATTTTACTAAAAAAATGAACATTTTCCAACTCACAGCAATTGTTTTGTAATCTCCTTCTATAAAGTTTCTTAAAGGAGTGAGAAAATTTAAGGCTGATGTTTGAATCAGCTCTCTGTCTGCTGTTCCAATTCGTTTTTGTGTTTCTCCACATTTAATAAGTGCATTACCTGCAAAGGAAAAAAGTTTGGTTTTTTTTTTTTTTTTTTTTACCATTGTCTGGTAATGTCAGAAAATCATGTTAAGATAAATCAGCATTTGATCTCCTTAAAGTCAGTTGTTACTTGTTTACTTAAGTAAAAATCAAATAAAATTAACTGTAGTTAAGGTAGTTTTATTTTGAAAGTAAATTTAAGATTATAAATATCAAAATGAAAATGACAAAGGTGAACTCCTTATCATAGCATAGTTTATTGTACCAACTCTACCAATGGGACAAAAGAGGACAGATACACTAAGAAATACTTATGGTCACAGCTCAAATATTGTAGATATATTTATAAAAGTATAATTCTTAAAATATTTTAATAAGTAGATAAAGTCAAAATTCTTTTGTTTCTGTATTTATACACTTACCTCGTGTCTATAAATAAGAGTATATATTTGTATCTTAAGTTAAAAAAAAAAAAAAACCTATGTTTTGCAGCACATATACCCTAATATTTAAATAGGACAAATTCAGTAGAAAATAGAGAAAAAGAAAGAGAACCACAAGATTGGTTCTACTTCCAGTTCTACCTCTAATAAGCTTTAGTTCTGTGGATCTTAATTCCTTCATTCTCAGATAAAATTAGATCTGATTGATAAGGAAGGTAATAATATAATGTAGTTAAGAGCTCAATTTCTGGATACAGATCTACATTTGAATTACTAGCTGTGGATGAACTATGTAACCTCTCTAAGACTCAGTTTCCCTGTCTTTACACAGAGATAATAGAATCTACAAGTAGGATATAAGTGAGGATTTACTAATACATATATTGTACAGTGTTTAGCCCAATTCCTGAAATATTCAATTACTAATACTAATTTATTACTAATACTAATCATCTATTACTAATACTATTATCAATTATTAATAAATAGATTCACAAAGCTCAATTCAAATAATCAGGGTACATTCAATGGAATTATTAGAAGTGCAAACAGATTAAGCAGGTTAAAAAGGAAAAAATTTAGAAGCTTTCTGAATGTTCATGCTCCACTAGGTCTTCAGCTTGGTGAAGGAAAGGGCTGGGTTTTCACGTACCTTTATGACCCCAGCATCTAACTGAGTCTGGCACAAGAAGGCAATAACAAATCTGATCGATATATAAAGTTTTTGTAAAATTTACAGTTAAAATTTAGAAGTCAAAGTATAGAAATTTTAAGCATTTTCAGACTTCTGAAAGAATTATATTTTGAAGAACACAATGTAATAGTTTCAAAGTTGTACAGCTATAAGCCAGTTAATGGATTAATAGCATTCGTTACACAGTACTTAGGTTATTTCCATCTGACATAAATACTACTAAAACTAAGTTAATTTAGTCCCAGAATTTATGTGCTATTTCATAAATCAGAACTATATACGTAGAAAATCACTTAATTTACCTATCATTTCATATCTAAATAAGGACAAATTTCTTGCAGAAGTCTTAATAAAAAGAATTATTAGCCATGAAAAACAGGAAAAAAGCTATAGAAATCTGAAATGGTCTTATGTTCTGAGAAAATTAGATTTGAGGGGTAATCATATATAATTGAGCTTCAGAGTTATACATTAAAAAAGTCACTACAGCAACTAAAAAAAGCTGGCATAACTGTGAAACGTAATAGAAAATTTAAAGTATATGAGGAAAATAGAAATAAAATGTCATCCAAACATCGAGAGATAACCATTGTTAACATTTTTGTGGTACTGACATTACTTGGGTAATAAAAGCACTAGTTCAAATACTTAGTATGTGCCAGGTACTTTATTATAGAAATAAATCCTCAAGAAAGCTTACAAAAGAAAAATCAACTAGAAGAGACATATGTAAACAGAGACTGCAATATATCACAAAAAGTACAACAGAGGTGCTGCAAGATTCAATGGGAATACCTATTTAGACATAAAAAGATGTGAATTCTCAGAATATATGCTTAAATATATTAAATACTAAGTTACACTGTATATATTTAGTGGTCACCTACATTTGTCACTGCATCCAAAATTTTAAGACAAAAAAATTGAATTTAAAATTGATTCTACTAATATTAGGTAAATGTTAATGATGTCTCTAAGTAGTAAAAATCTAAGAGTAAAGATATCTCTTAGCAGACCTTTTGCCTTTCACTTACCATAAGCTGTTCCAGGGCCAAACTCAGTCCCTGCATCAATCATATATTGTCCCAAAAGTTCTGGGTTGTTTATACGACTTGGAGCTTTTCTATCCAGTTTCTCATAAACAAATTCTTCTATCCTGGCATCTAGGAAAAAGGTTTAAAATTACCAATGATTTCAAAAAGCTAAGCTATTTGAAAGATTGTTTTGTTCCCCTACTAGACATTTATTACCTTGTAAAATAAACATGAAATTAGTATGCTTTCAAGTATATATCTTAATATATAATTTTTCATTTGCATGTTAAGAGTATTACATAACTCTAAGAAACTTATATTTTAAAAATCTGATAAAATATTTTGGCACAAAAATATTTAAAATAAAGTAAAACTATTATGAGTATTTTATAGGATTTTAAGTTCCAGAAAGGGTTGGTATTCCTTTAATATCTAGTGAAGTTGTCTTTGCCCCATTCATATACTGTCTAATTTTTAACTTTGAATATATGTACACAATTTTAAAATCAGGGATTTCCAGCTATAAAAATACGGATATAAGGTACCTAAGAAAAATCAAAGAGTCACATACTTCTGCCACTATTATTTTGATTTAGTTTGCTCATATGCTCAATCTCCCTCTTAGAGGCTAAATACTGGGAGTTTAAGGAATGGAACAATAGGATTTGGAATAGTCTACAGAGATCAGCAATATGATTCCTTGGCTTAATTTTATTTAATTATGTTTAAAGTATATAAATATCTGAGCACTCAAAAGATTTCATCATTAAAAATAAGTTTAAAATACAAAAGGTTAAAAGCAATAATAGGAATTAGCATAAATGAAAAGGAAAAAACATCTGTAAGATCTGAATAAACACTTGGTTATCATAATATTTAAGAAATTCACATTTACACTGCTGCCCAACAGTGAGATATTTCAGAGACAAATAAGAAAAAAGTCAAAGTTCCAGACTTTTCAGAAACAATGATTAAACATAAAATTACAATCCAAAAAGAATCTCAGTTAAATAGGGTTCCTTCTAAGCACCTCACATAACTCCTCCACAAGTGAAAGTGTCACACAGTACACTGAAAATTTCAAAAATAAGCTGAACCAGTAATAGAAACACTTCAGGAGTTGGCAAAAGTGCTAATTTTCATACATAAAACAGGCTGTTGGAACAATACTCGCTTTTGTGGTAGACTCTGGTGCAGCATCAGAAGAGTTTTTAAGCAGGAATTTAAAAATCTTTCAATTAGTTAAAATCAAAAGGAGTCAGTTCAAAACATAGCCACTGAGAAGATATTAACTAAATTGCAGAACTTCATTTTCTGACCGTGAGAGTGATTCTTATCTTTGCCATCTATCTATTTGGTCAAAAATTTAAAGTTGAATCCCATGTTGATTTCATTCAGTTAAAAAAAATTGGTATATTTTAAATAAATGTTTCATTTCAATAGGGCATTAAAAGGTCATCATAAAATCTTAACAAAAAATGCAGGCAATTCTTCTATAATACAATGTATATTTCTGAAAAATCCTAGGATCTGAAAAATCATGCACTAAAAGTAACAGGGCTTACAGGAAAAAGAAGGTTAGGTCTGACTACTCAAAATCTGTGTAACTTTATAATGAGAGCATAAATAAAACACACAAAAAATTCTGTTACTACTTTAGACTTAAAACACTAATGTAAAACTGTATTATATGAGCCATTGTAACTCCCTTCTACCGACATCATTCCCGTTTACCAGTTGAGTGTGAGCTTATTTGCCAATCACAAAAACATGTTGTAGAACAGACTATATTATTTAAGGAACTATGGATAGAGCAAGAAACAAGAGGAAAAATGTCTACTACTTTCTTTTCTCTTTCTTTCTTTTTTTTTAAGATACCATGGTATATTATTTAAGTAGCCTTAAATGAATAAGAAATAACACATAGTGTCCAAAAACAACAGTCCTCACTCAAAGTGTAAAAGGACTATTTTAAAAAAGTCACCACAATTTAACTAAAATAGCACGGTATTACTAATATTTTGTACAGTGCTTGAGGTTTACGTAATAGCAACAAAGTTTAAAGCTTGGAACTTTAAATTAGTAACAAAGTAAGTTTATGGCATTTCACAACATGGTCACAATAACACTGGGGAAAAGGGGAAGGAAAGCAGGCATTGTTATTGTTGTTTTTGTCCTTCAGTTTTGATCTGTAAAACTCAGGGTGTCAACACACCTGGTTCTAGTTCAAGTTCCACTTCTAATTAGCTATGCTACACTGAACAAAATGCTAACTTGTGAGTTTCAATTAAAACAATTATTATGCACCTTATTTGCCACCTTATTGACTTAGGTGATCTGAAAAGCTTTATGATGCTGTCTGAAAATCAAACGGAATAATTTATGTAAAAATGTAAAACTTAACATAAACATAAATAGTTGGTAACTACTTAAGTTTCTATATAATTTTTCCTTAATTACTAGGGACAATTCTTCCCTGGATGAGAAAGGAAGATTAATTTATCTACACAGGCTTTCATAACTCTTAAAATTCAAACTCACTGCCTGAAATTGAGTTTTCAAGAGGATTCTACAGAGGCCTGAAAAATGTTACTTGTCAGTTTGTTAGAGGGTATACAATGACGTGTTTATCACCCTCTTCTTCACCAAAAGTACACACACAAAATAATTATAGACCCCAAAGCCATAACCAAAAAATGTTTTCCAAGAGCCATTAAAACTTTTTTAAAAAACATTAAAAAAAACCTATTAACAGTACTTTTTAATAAAATTAGTCAATAATGGAGACAAAAGGTAAAAAATTTCTTACTTGGATTTGGCTGCAATAACACTTCAGTTTGTTTCATTATTTTTTCTGTCCACATTTTGGTACATTCAGCTTTGCTAAGGAGGTTCTCTAAGTGAGCATCCAATTCTGTCTTCTCTGCCTGGCCAAGCTTTTCTTCTGTGAACTGTTATTGATTATACAGTTAAAAAAAAAAAGTTAAATATACCCCCAACACATTTTAGGAATCTGTATTAAAAAGAAAACTCAAATCCAAACAATCCCGGGCATACAAATAATTGTCTGTAAACTGTTGTATATGAATGCTCCTTTTTGCCCCTCTGGTAATTTATCCATACCTCTTTTGTGGCACTTAGGATAATCCTATTCCATAGTTAACACATATCCTTAGTTCTGCTGAAATGTATGGTGTGAATGCTATAGAAAATCTAGCATACTGTCCTGTATATAAAGTATATAAATATTTCTTACATTATAAAGGTAGGATAACATAGTGGTAAGGAGTAAAATTTTGAGCCAGCTGGATCTGAATTCAAATCCTGACTGCACTGCTAACTGTGTGACCTGAGCAAGCTTTTGAATATTTTTTCCTTAGGTATCTTCCATCGCAAAAGAGAGACAATATATATATTACGGTGTTTTAAGAATTAAGTAAGGGTATGTATGTAAATCGCTTTGTTCAGGGCCTGATAATTATTATTTTGAATTTAAAAAGGGCTATTTATGTTTAATGTGGCTTTGTATCATTGGCACTTTAATCACACCTAGTGAGATAAGCTTTTATGGGATGTTCTGGGAAACTATCATTTAAGTTGTTTCTTCAAAATATGTTCCAGCAATTGATTTATGGACTAACTTTTGGAACATATCCTATTCATACTACTGAGGCATCTTTTAAAGATCATAAATGTAGTTAAATATACTCACAACGTATCAGTTTTTATTATCCTTAGTGGTTTTTGAGGAAAGGCAGCATTGCCCATACAATAACAAAGAGGTAAAAGTATTTCTGTGTAGATTTTATAGAGACTTCTGGACACTTTTAATTAAATACTAGAAGCAATGACTCAGGCTGTTTATCATGCATAATTTTCCTCTAGAATATGTGGTTTCCCATCATAACACAGGTATATCACTAGCACTAATTCTATACTCATTAGTCATGACTTATTTCTGGATAACAAAATAGAATGTTCACCTTTAAAATATCTTCTGCAGCTCCATTTTTCTGAACTTTATTATCTGTTTCTTTCAGCATCCTTCTTGGTCTAATACTTTCAATTGATTATCAGTTAGCACTTATAGCTTTTAGAATGTTTTTCTTAGACTTCTGGTACACCCCCACTAAAGGTTTTATTCAAGGCCTAGAAATAGCTTCAATAGCTTTTGTAAAGCTTTAGGTCTTTTAAAGACTGGCCTGTAGCCAAACCCTGACCCAATGGGTGGAACTGAGAATAGTAGTTCCAAAGCTATTGCCTAAGCCTGTAAACTTGCAGTGTACTGTAACCAACGATAGGAGAGGCATTGGGAAAAAGATCAAAACTCTGACCCCAAGGTCAGCTGGGTAACTATGCAATCTAATTCTTAAGAGAGAATGCTGATATTCTTTACAGATCCCTGAAGATTCTAAGCTGTAGACCTGCCAAAGGTATACATTAGAATTTTAGAGGTTCCAAGTCTAACCTCCCTTGGTTAAATAGATTATTTCCCAGATAATGCGAGTAGTTCACCCAAGTGAATATTATCTATAAAGGATGATCTACCAGTAGAGAAAAATTCTCCACTTAGCTCCTTAGTAAGCATCTATTTTGTTTGTTCATTCCATTCATTACTTCAACAAATATTTATTAAGCACCTACATATGTGCTAGGCATTATTCTAAGCACATGGATTTCAGAAGCCAAAAAACAGACAAGGTTTCTGCTCTAAGAAAGCTTACATATTAATGGAGAAGACAGACAACAAACAAGTAATTTGACAATAAGGATACAAAGATAAAAAGATGGTGGACAGAGGACCAACACAGATGGTCCTATTGTTTCTTGATCCAGTGACTGAATGATTAACTGAGTGAATTTATGGAACCCTTAAGTATGAGTGAGATAGTTTGATTATAGAAAGCCTGTTCAGAAAATAGCAGTTCTGTAGGAAGAACCACATGAGCAATTTATTTAAGTACCAGTAATAAATTCTGATGTTTACTTGCATTTTCTGAGAGTAAAAAACAATTGCTGTGCATTTTGTATCATGTACTCAAAAACATCTTGTTATACAGGTAAGAATCATAAATTTAGTGATGAAGAAATTGAGGCTCAGGATGGTTTAAAATTTTGCCCTAAGATGTCAGTGCTGGGATTCAATCTTGTATCTGTTTGAATCATAGTCTTATTATATACTATGCTACCCTTCCAGTAAAATACTTGCTGATTTCAAGCAATTAATATTTTCTATCACCATTACCTAAACACACCTTGTGCTTCTCTGTCCCTCTTTCTTTGTTCATAGCACTCTGGTGAGCTGTATCCTATAGCCCACCTCTGCTTCCTACCTGATATTCAATCATCATCAAATTAAGGATAATAACTTCAATCCTATCTAAAATAAACAATAAAAGGGTGGGAGGGGACATAAGAACATTGCTAATGTTATATATTTAAGTTGAAATCATATATTTAAATTTTATTATTTCAATGTGTAATTGTAAAAGATATATTTCCCATGATTTTATCACTATGGGGATTTAAAAATTTTTTCCATTGTTAATCACAAGGTATGATATATTAGGTTAACAAACTAGTACAACACTTAATGCATAAATCTTCCTCTAAAACATTTTTAAGCATACATCAACTACAGAAATGATGAGTTATATCAACTAAATTAAGGAGAAGTATTAATCAAAGATATTTGTGGAGAATACATACTTTTTCTTCAACTGCATGTGAGATATATATTTAGCATATGACATGGTTCTTGCCCTCAAGGATTTTATGATCTTAACAATATTGCTTAAACACAAACATAAAATTATGATATCTTTGTCAAAAGAACAAAAGACTTATTCTTTCTTTAAAAAAAAAAGACCCCTTTCCTAATTGCCAAAAATTTTAAATTTTACCCTAAAAATTTTAGTTTTCAACATCTTTAAGTCCAAAATCATTACTGACTTTGTAGTCAATTAGTGCTGATAGTTGTTCATTATAAACTACATTTGATTTTAAGCATATATATACATATATTTTTTTTCTTTTTGCGGTACGCGGGCCTCTCACTGTTGTGGCCTCTCCGGCTGTGGAGCACAGGCTCCAGACGCGCAGGCTCAGCGGCCACGGCTCACGGGCCTAGCTGCTCCGCGGCATGTGGGATCTTCCCAGACCAGGGCACAAACCCACGTCCTCTGCATCGGCAGGCGGACTCTCAACCACTGCGCCACCAGGGAAGCCCTTAAGCATGTATTTTAATGCATGTATAGCACTACCATTTAATAATTAAAAACTTCTGTGAAAACAAGCTACGATGAATGTCAGAATGCAAAAAAGTCATAGAAATCCAAACCCAATGTTCTCTAAAGTGTAATTTGATGTACTATTCTTTCATAATATTTCATTAGTAACCCAGTAAAATGACCTGAGAAAAGAAAGGTTAATCCACTCTTTATATATTTTCTCTAAACATTGCTTTAAGAAAAAGATTGTCTTTGAGTCAGTCACATTATGCCAGGCCCTGCAATCCTTCCTTTACTACAGGATAGACATGCAGGCTACAGTATGAAATAAGAAGCCTGGATACCATGCCCTGATTTACTAGAGAGAATAAAGGACTACAAGTAAAAAGTCTGTGTGATCAAAGACATCTATTTAATATAAACTCTAACCATCAATTCTTTGATTGGGTAAAGTAATAGTTTAAAAGTATTCTAAACTTCTTTGGGGCAAATGTATAACACAAACTCTGAATATATTAGTAAACTGTAAAGTAGATTCTCCTCAACTGGTTCTCAATTTTGGCTGCTCTTTGGAATTGGGGGAGCTTTCAAAAATATTGATGCTGAATCCAATTCCAAGGATTCTAATTTAACTGGACTGAGGTGCAAGCTGTAAAGATTCCTTGGGTAATTTTAAGTGTAGCTAAGACTGAGAACTACTGTTCTAAGCTCATACACAATTATTTTAATATCAGGTTAACAAAACATGTTCTATCTAGTTGTTTACTAAATTAATGCCAACAGCACCAAAGGATGTGAACACAGTTTTGGGTAACACTAAAGGCGAAGAGTTTTTACAGAATGAGAAAATGTATGGCCTTTGAATGGGATATATTTATTAGAATTTCAGAGACATGGTGAAGTTACTGCAATTTAAATTCTATAAAAGAAATGGAATTTCAGGAGGACCTGAGAGTGAGTGGAATTGCATCCAGACAGGATCCGACAGGAGCTGGTGGAGGCCAGCATCATAATTCATCTTTACATCTCCAGCTTAGATACACTATTGTGCTTGTTAAATTAAATGGGAAATAAAGGCCAAACCTGCAACTAAAGTTTAAAGACCTCTTCCCCCTCAGAAAATAGCTGGTGTTCATGAAGTTCATAGTGTAACTTTAGTAGTCAGTTCAAAGAAAATGTTAAAAAATTAAAATGAACCCCCTTCCCCCAGTAATTTAGTTTGAAAATTTTTTTTTAGAGACTATATATCATTTTAACAATGGTGAGCAAAGTTTTGCTTCAATATCAATTCTGAATTAAAAATGCGCCCACTTGAAAGATTTATCAAATGAAGAACAGTAATTCACAAAACGGCTACTTACTACAAAGAATATTTAATTATGATAAATTGAGAGTAGATTATGAAGTCCTTGAGGGCAGCAACTGGCTCTCATTCATTTTTGTATCCTTCAATACCAAGCACCTAGGAGGTACTCAATAAATATAGGTTCAATTAATGAGTCTGTTTCAGACTAGCATTAATCAACTTCAAGGTCAGCAGATATAATGTCAGAAAAATACTAATAAAAATAATTATTTAACACGCTAAATGATTCAAAGAGTAAACTTTGCATACGGATACTACTTTCTTGGCTAAAATGACATAAAAATTAAAACAAAAACCAAACAGAAAACCATATTGGATATTGTGAGAGGGGAATAAGAAAGAGAGTTGGGGACTTCCCTGGTGCCACAGTGGTAGAGAATCCGCCTGCCAATGCAGGGGACATGGGTTCGAGCCCTGGTCTGGGAAGATCTCATGTGCCTTGTAGCAACTAAGCTGTGCGCCACAACTTCTGAGCCTGTGCTCTAGAGCCCACAGGCCACAACTACTGAAGCCCATGTGCCGAGAGCCCGTGCTCCACAACAAGAGAAGCCACCGCAGTGAGAAGCCTGCGCACTGCAAGGAAGAGTAGCTCCCACTCGCTGCAACTAGAGGAAGCCCACGCGCAGCGACAAAGACCCAAAACAGCCATAAATAAATAAATAAATAATAAATTTATTAAAAAAGAGTTGATTCCTTTAGACATACAATCTTATTAATGATGCGAAAGCCACAGAGTGACAGAATTTCAGAGTTCTAAGAGACCTTACATAATAATTCATTACAAGAAAAATGCCACATGATCATACAAAATTGAGAAATGACACAGGAATTGACATAGGAATTCACATCAAGATTCTGTGGTCTGAGATGGACTTGAAGTTATATCTTGAGGTAAGGAAAGGCCACAGAAAGGGAGCAGAGAGCATTCAAGATGAGTTTAACTGTTTGAACAAAAATCTAGAGTTAGGAAAGTACAAGATATTTTTGAAATTAAAAAATAATTTGATAGGAATACAGTATTTATATATGAGTAAGAGAAAAGACAAGGCTGGAAGGGAGTATTTAATTCTCAATTAAGGAATCAGGACTGAAAAGGTAGGATTTGAATGGTTTTTAAGACATTAATAAAGTCAACAATTTATCAAGGATATATTACCTGATCCTTTTGTGTTCTACTGAAGGCATCACGAACAACAAAAACACCCAAATGGATTGTTAGGGAATGAATACTCCTATTCATTTATACATTTTACCTTAATATTCTTTTTAAAGTACCGAGGTATATAAACACATTTTAGAAGACTGAGAGTGGAGTAATGGGACACATTTATATGATTTAGTAGTTTGATTTTACTTTTTTTTAAAACAGGGAACATGTTTAATTTTTAAGTAAAATGAAAAAAATGTATAGCAGCTGTCTAACCAGAGTGGCCTATTCCTTAAGGTATAATTTGATTTGAATAGAATTATTTAGAAATATCAAAGCTAAATTCCATTCCTACTGTTTTTATTGCTTATAATGAGTAACTGGCATAGCTCTTACATACACTATTCTTAGCATGAAACTTGGCACTTTGGCACTACACTGATGTCAACTCAATTTAGAGTAGGAACTCAGTTATCGACTAAATACAGAGATGAGAAAGTGGTGTTCTGTTGAAAATTACCACACAGCATTCCAAATTTCACATTACATTTTGGAACCATCCTTTTTTTCCTTACATATTTTATTTTAAAGAATTGTGGGGACTTCCCTGGTGCCACAGTTGTTAAGAATCTGCCTGTCAATGCAGGGGACATGGGTTCGAGCCTTGGTCTGGGAAGATCCCACATGCCGCAGAGCAATTAAGCCTGTGCGCCACAACTACTGCCTGTGAGCCACAACTACGGAGCCCGCGTGCCACAACTACTGAAGCC
This sequence comes from Grampus griseus, assembly GCF_964374135.1. NCBI lineage: Eukaryota > Metazoa > Chordata > Mammalia > Artiodactyla > Delphinidae > Grampus > Grampus griseus. The sequence goes on from NC_139017.1 coordinate 107,430,207, forward strand.
TGCGCGCCTAGAGTCCATGCTCCGCAACAAGAGAAGCCACCGCAATGAGAAGCCCCTGCTTGCCGCAACTAGAGAAAGCCTGGGCGCAGCAACGAAGACCCAATGCAGCCAAAAATAAAATAAAACAAATAAACTTATTAAAAAAATTGTGGAAAATGTCAAACATAAACAAAAGTATAATAGTATAATAAAACCTCATGAACCCATAACCCAGCATCGGCAAGTATCAACCTTCTGCCAATGCTGTTTCAACTACCCATCTTTATTTCTTCTAAAATATTTTAAAGCAATTCTCAGACATGATATAGTTTATACATAAATATTTCAAAATGTACCTCTAACAGATACAGATGTAATATAAAAAGTCACATTAAAGAGCCTGTTCATCCTGAAATTTTTCCCTTCTTAGTAAATGGCTCAAGCCAAAACCTCACAGTCATCCTTGACTCATCTTTCTCTCATACTCCAGAGCCAATATGACATGCAATACTGGTTAGATTCTGAACCTCCCCTGCTATGCTATCATTATTTAAGTCATAACACCTTTTGCCTGTCCTATGGCCACAGCTCCCTAACTGGTCTCCCTAGCACCCCCGTAACCTCAGATTCTGCACTTGTTGCCTCTGCCTGAAATGCTTTCCCTCCAAAAAAAAACTGGGAACTGTCACTTCCTTGAGGTCTTTTCGAATTTGATCCTATTAGAAAGGCTTGCCCTTACCATCATGTCTATACAACATGGCAACAACCATCACCCCTGCCCTTAACCTATCCCCTTTGGCCATCTTCTCCATCACCACCTGATGTATTTCCTATTTTGTCTTATCCTGTTAGATTGTAAGCTTCAGGAGGGCACTGTGTTGATTTTATTCACTTTTGTATCACTTTGTATCACTAGTGTCCAAAATTGTAGTGACACACAGACATGGAGTAGGCACTTAAGTATTTAAGACTGAAAATTATTTGATAACTAACAGATTATAATTTTAAAACTTTTTCCTACAGAATTTGAAACAATAATTGAAATTCATTTGGGAGGTACATCTTGAGAGCTCTGTCTCAAGATTTTTTAAATCAAGTCTATCAATTATTTAAATCTATTTGTAATATATGTGACTTATTTAAGCAGTGCGGATTATGCACCTTGAAAACATATCTAGATGTTTGTATGTATGTATGTATTTATTTTTATTTATTTACTTATGGCCCCGCGGCGTGGCATGCGGGATCTTAGTTCCCCCACCAGGGATCTAACCCCAGCAGTGCAAGCCAGGAGTCTTAACCACTGGACCACCAGGTAAGTCCCTCTAGCTGTATTTAAAAGAGTGGCATTACTTAGTGTCAAATCTGCATTCAGCATCTAGAATCACATGGAATCAGCACTAAAACAACACCAAAGCTCACGATATAGGCAGCCATTATCTTGCTCTAGTTCTATGATTCTTTGCCAAAAATAGTGCAATGTAAGATCAATCAACTATGCCAATAAAACCGTGGTAAAGGAGATAAGGAAAGCAGTGATGCAATACAAATGATTTATTTCAGTATCAATTTGGTATGTTATATTAGAAAACTATTTTTGTTTTCTCTTTACAAAAGAGAATGTTGTTGCTACTATGTCTATGTCATCAACTTAAACACCAGACTGTTTACAACCCATGTTGTGGTGAAATTTACATCTGTTCGTAGATTTAACTTAGTTGGCATAATGTGGGTGATGACTGTAGAAAACTGTCCAAGTTCCCTAGTACTGACACTTCCTTGATTTCTGAATACCGCGAGACGGTCAACTTTTCCCCTTAAAGTGTATTTGAAAAATGTCCCTGTGACTATAAGCACAACATGAATCTTCCCTTTCTCTCGCACTGCTCTACTGTCAGTGCTTCCCATTTCGAAAATGAGTGGGAACCCCCCTAACTCAGTGGCCCTGGCAAAGTCTGGACGCCAACTGGGGATCTCCATTTCTCCCGCGGACTGCCAAGTCCAGGGACCGGACGGGGTGAGAGAGGACTGCAGGGAACTGTGCTGGCAGCTCTCTGGATTGAGGGGCAAGGAAAGGAAACTTCCTTCTTGGACTCGGCGAGGAGAGTGAGAAAGACGAAATGAAAGGGTGGGGGTGGTTCAAGAACGGTCTCTGTTACGCCGCGGACTCGCAAGGCCTCCGCCAGCCCCGGGAGGGAGGTCACACGAGCACCGGCGTCGTGAGGTCAGAAAGGCGGGTGGTGCTGTGCCTCGGCCCGAAGCCAAAATCAAGGCGACCTCCAGAGGAGGGAGGAAGCTCCGGGCCCCGTCCCCACTCCGCCTCGCTTCCCCGGGAGCGGCGGCTGGGCAGGAGCGGGGAGGAAAACGGCCGCCGGGCCCAGAGGGGCACCAGGCCGCGCCCATCACCCGGGCCTCCGGCCACAGCAGGCCCGCCGGGCGGTCGGCGAAGCCCGGTGCGGAGGGCGCGGCCGCCTCGGGCGAACCGTCCCTGGCCCCTTCGGGAGTCGCCACTCCTTCTTCCCGCCGCGGTACCTGAACTGCACGACTGAGGAAGGTGCCCGCGTCGGCCGCCAGCTTCTTCACGTTGAAGTCCATGATGTTCATTCTGGGAGGAAGCCGGGCGGAGCTGCCGGCTGACCTAGCGGGGAGGCTGAGGCGCCGCGGCCGGGCTGGGGCGCCGGGCGAGTGGCGGGGTCAGACGTGGTAGGTGGAGGGAGGCGGCGCCAGTCCCGCCGCCGCAGCTGTCGTTTCCGTGAAGGGGGAGAGAGAGGGTGGGGCGAGGGCAGAGAACTAGCGCCTCGGAGCCGGCCGCGCGCCCAGGCGGCGGCGGCGGCGGCGGCCGAGACACAGGGCCTGTCCTACCGGGAGTGCTGCCACTAACGTCGGCAGGGGCCGCGGTGGGCTTGCAGAGGACTACCGGGCAACTCGGCCGTGAAAGTCCGGGTCCCGAACGGAGAAAAAGAGCGCGGGCCGCGGGGCGGAGCCTTTGTAGAGGTTATCGCGGGAACAGCGACCCCTTCAGGATCGCCGCGGGGCGCGCCGGGAGCTTGGCCAGTTCCGCCTCGGGGAGGGTCGTGTTCGTTGTCAGGTGCGCGCCGCTGGGCGGCTGAGGCGCTGCGGTTTGCAATTAAGCCCCTGAGAACCAAGAGCAGAGGCAACCCAAATCCCCCCTTTTTGTTTTAAGTGAAAATGTGGAAGTTGTAGCATAAAATTACAGTATCTGTGAAATTAGAACCAGCAGCTCCCTGTCATCTTGTAGCACCCGCGCCCCGCTGGTCCCTGAGGCCTGGATGGCACTTGGCGAACGTTTGCAGTATAGGGTCGAATTTAATGTCCCCACCGAGCCTGTTGTTCATTCATTCAGCATTATTGAGTATCTGCCGTGTACCAGGATTGAATCATGTGCTGGAGATACCACGCTGAACAAGACTGTCCCTGCCCTCAGGAAGCTCTCAGTTCGGTTACTTGACAACCTTCAGAGACACCCTCTTCCCCCTGCTCCAGTTTTGTTTCTATTTGCTGCCACAAGGATTTTGTGACTGCCTAACGTGCTGGATTACAAGATCAACACTAGGTGCATACTTGGTGCGAAATACGGTGCCCAGGACACCAGTGCCGGGTGGAGAACGTTTAAGATGGTGAGTGAGATAGAATAACCCTTAACTATTCAGCGAGGCGAATTTTAATAACTAATGAAAATATGATGTGAATTTTAATAACTAATGAGAATATGATGTGAAATCTGTTCAAAACCCGGTAATTCCAAATGGCTTCTAAAGCAGTCTTCAGGATACAGCCTATGCTTGAACTAATTTAAAACAGGTGCAAGAACGGAGGGAGAGACATTAGTATTTCAAGAGTAAAAAAAAGCTCTATGTATTTTTTGTCTCTGTGCCTTTGTGTTACCATAGGACTGGAAAAATGCAGGCCCGGCAGGCAATGAAATGAGCTCACATTCATGCTTCAGTGTTGTACTGAAACAGCGGTCACAGCAGTAGGAGCTATGTTAAAGGCACAAAGATTAGTTCCTAAGGGTATTATAAGGAACAGCAGATAACATAAATATTTGTGTTCTTTGTGGTGGTGACAAAAGAAGCAACCATTTCTTTCTAAGGTAACTACGAAAGAAAGAGTCGACTCCATCTTTCTTCTCGTTTTTCCAGAAATATGGAAAAGGAAATATGTAATCAGTAATTTGTTCTTTACTGTCCATTTTAGATTTTTATGTGGAAAACATTTTATCTCCAGATGTCTGTCTTCACAAGTATATTTGTCATAATCTATGTCTGTTTCTACGAAAGGAACACAACAGTGCCTTCACCATTAGAGGAAAAAACTCTGGATCCTCTTCCTCAAACTTGTAGATCTCCTGACTTGAAAAAAAATCTTCACTTGTTCCTGTTGAGCCCTCTATAGCTATAATACTGATTCTTTCGTTTCACTGACAAATTCATAAGACTAGTGTGTTGTCTCTATTTCCTTACCATCTTAGAATTTCCTGCCTAGTTCCATGCAGTTGATTTCCACTTCTGTAACTATACCTAAACAGCATTCCTGAGGTTGCCAGTTATCTTCCTGATAAATCAAACGGCCTTTTCTCAGACTTCCACAGTGACTCTACCCAGCTCCTTCCCACAACACACCTCTTTCCAGGGCCTTATTGTTTCCTGGTTTCCCTGCTACCTCCTGGACTTTCTCACTCTATTTTGCTGGGACTTCTGATGACTTTACTGTAAGTATTCCTTAAAGCTCAATGGTTAGTACTTATTTATTGTTGTTGTTTTCTTTGATTAGTTTCTTAATTGAAACTTCAGTTATACTACTTCATTCTTTCATTCATTCATTTAGTAAATATTTTTTGAACATCTGTGTGCCACATGGCATTGTTCTTATGACTAGGAATATAGCAGGCAACAAGACAGACAGCGCTTGCTCTCATGGGAGTTTATAACTAATCCCGTAAAACAGAAATTGAATAAGTAGTCATAAGTATGATAAAATGCCTAGGGGAGTTCAGAGTGCTCTTAAATGTTCACCTCCAGCCTGTACCTAGTAACCTGAATTTTAATTTGGAGGCTTGGTCTTTCTGTAAGTGTTCCAGATCACCTTTTAAGGCTTTCTTTTTCTGTCCGCCATACTAACTTCTTATTCCAATAGTTCAAGGTATTAGGAAAGCAGTCTTTTAAAGTTCATATAAAGTGCTGAATATCTGAAATTATCCCCGAAGTTTTTAGCTTAAAAAATAAACAAAAATTTTAGTAGTATATATTTTAATGGGTTTTTTTTGTAGTGGCTAACAAAGTGTTCATTACCTTATGTTTAGACCAATGACATCGAAAGTGGAGGTATGTATACTTCATGGGTGTGCAAGATGATGCACTGGGGCACATAAAGATATATTAGAAGTTTGGCTTGCGTTTACTTTTATCTAATAAATAGAAAAATTTGTTTCATTAATTTTTTAAAAATACGGATTGACACTGGTCTCCCCACCTTGTGTTTATCAGATAGACACACATCACAAACAAACAGTAAATGAAGTATCCTAAGGGAAGAGTTGGAATTCCACAACTTGGAAGAGTTGAAATTAGTACTTTACTTTGATTATGTGCTTCAGCATATGGTTACATAATACATTGTGACTGGTTCCATGTCTTTGTAGATTATATTATCTATCTAGCTTTAACTGAATAAAACTTCACAGTAATGGACAGGTAGCCTAAAGAGTTTTCCCCAAATAAATCATCATTAAAAGTGTTGATACAAGCATAAGCAAACAAGAAATGCCAGAATCAATACTTCTACTTGCTGCATTTATCAGGAAGATTGTTGAAATATGGATTAAAAGATGATAATACTTGGTTCCAGCTTTCAGGGAACTCAGAATCTATTAGGGGAAACAAACTTGTAAAGCAGTGTGTGAACAGTACCTGTAAAAGCTTGTTTAAGATTGGGCAAGGGTGAGAAAGTGTAGAGGAGGTGGGTATTAAGTTACCAGAATAGGGGAGGTGATAATTAGGACTTCTTGAGCTGACTTTTTTTTTAAAACATCTTTATTGGAGTATAATTACTTTACAATGGTGTGTTAGTTTCTGCTTTATAACAAAGTGAATCAGTTATACATATGTCCCATATCTCTTCCCTCTTGCGTCTCCCTCCCTCCCACCCTCCCTATCCCACCCCTCTAGGTGGTCACAAAGCACCGAGCTGATCTCCCTGTCTTGAGCTGGCTTTTGATGGAGTTCATCTGGCAGATTGAGGCATGAGGGTGGGGAGAGATGATCACATTTTCAACTTAGAAATATCAGGTTTTGGGCAGTGTGGATAATGGGTTGGAGAGGGGCAAAGACAGGTAGCAAGAGTGATTAGTTATCTATTGCCATACTCACCCTGTACTCTGCTATCTTTAAATCTTGGATTTGGAAACTTAGTTTTGACCAAAATTCCCCCTCCTTTGATCTCTGACTTCTTTACTCATTTGAGTGTGTTCTCATCATCATCAAGGCCTGCAATCCCATGCGTTGTTTTTATTTGTCCTATTTTTAACTTTCACCAGCACTCTCAGTTCCCTTTATCCTTCTGACCTATCAATCTACCTTCCTGGTTGAATGTTTTCTCTGTGCGTACTCTCAAACTGCCAAGCATCATTAGGGAGAGTTGTACAAACTTGTAGATGGATGCTTGTACCAATGCATGATTGCTAACTTCCACTGAACCTTTACAACTACCTAAAATGCTTCTGCTTCTTCCTAATTAACTCTTTTTCACACACTCTGCAGAGCCTACTGCAAAATTTTGCCTCTCTCCTAAGATACCTGCCTTATTCTCATATACTCTTATTTTTAGCCTTTGATACTTTTTCTCTGCAGAGAAACTATGAATCATCAAGCTATATGGAGGGAGCTCCTTCAATAAAATTCTCTTATTTCTACCTCTTATCCTTCTCCACACTCCTCCCCCAAATACTGCCAAATATTTCAAAGGAAGTGTCCTAGGTGTTCTCTTCTGATTTGAGCTACTGCTTTCTTAATCTTGGCTGCATATTGCATATTGGCATCACCTGGAGAGTTTAAGCATCCACTGATGCCTAGATCACAACCCCAGGACCGGGCATTGGGGTGCTCAGAAGCTCCCACAGGTGATTCTAATGTGTGGCCAAGGTTGAGAATGTAAGTATCATCCTCTGAGAACTTGGTCTGCCAGTCTCTACCCTCTGCCTACAGATACATTACATTTCTCATCTTCTGGGCAGCAACCATTTCTTGTTCATTTTTATATTTTTATGGTCTACGTTCCTGGCAACATAGTGGATTCTCAAATACTCTTGTTAAGTGAATAAAGTAATCAAATAAAGCTGCATACAGTTCTTTTGTGACTCCTCCTCCCCAACCTAAATTTCCAACTACAGATTCAGTATTTCCAGTGCTGAGCCTGTTGTAGTTTACTCTTTCTGAAAGTTACTTTTCTTTTTGGGTTTCCTATAACTTTAAGTTGAATTATATGCACCAAGTCACCTAAGCTAGAAATCTGATCCCCTTTGATTATTTCCTCTTATTTCCCATGTCTCATTGATCGAGTCCTGGCAGTTTTTTTCCTCTGAACAGTTTCTTGTCTTTATCCTCTTTTTTAAAAAATTGAGGTATAATTGACATTTAACATTATATTAGTTTTAAGTGTACGATGTAAAGATTTGCTGTTTGTATACATGTGAAATGATCACCACGATTAGTCTAGTTAACATTAGTCACCTTACGTAGTTAAAAAAATTTTTTTTCTTGTGATGAGAACTTCTAAGATCTACTCTCTTAGCAACTTTCAAATATTGAATACAGCATTAGTAACTATAGTCACCAGACTGTATATTACATCCCCAGGATGTGTTTATTTTATCACTGAAGGTTTATATATTTTGACTCCCGTCACCTATTTCTTCTTGTCTCTTTCCCCCTCTGGCAACCACCAATCAGTTCTTTGTATCTATGAGCTAGTTTCTTTTGTTTTTATTTCTGTTTAGATTCCACATATAAGTGAGATCATATACTATTTGTCTTTGTCTGACTTACTTCACTTAGCATAATACCCTCAAGATCCATCCATGTTGTTGGAAATGGCAAGATTTCATTCTTTTTATGGCTACATAATAGTCCATTGTGTATATATACCACATTTTCTTTATCCTTTCGTCCATTGATGGACACTTAGGTTGTTTCTATATCTTGGCTATGGTAAATAATGCTGTAATGAACATGGGGGTGCAGATATCTTTTTGAGTTAGTGTTTTTGTTTTCTTCGGATAAATGCTGAGAGGTGGAATTGCTAGGTCATATGGTAATTCTATTTTTATTTTTTTGAGGAATTTCCTTACTGCTTTCCATAGTGACTGCACCAATTTACATTCCTACTAACAGTGCATGTCCCTTTTTTCCACATCCTCACCAATACCTGCTATTTGTTGTCTTTTTGATAATAGCCATTCTGACATGTGTGAGGTAATATTTCACTGTGATTTTGATTTGAATTTCCCTGATGATTAGTGATGTTGAGCATCTTTTCATGTACCTGATGGCCATCTTTATGTCTTCTTTGGAAAAATGTCTATTCAGATCTTCAGCCCATTTAAAAAAATTGGATTTTCTTTTTTTTTTGCTGTTGAGTAGTATGAATTCTTTATATATTTCAGATATTAACCCCTCATCAGATATATTACTTGAAAGTATTTTCTCCCACTCAGTAGGTTGCCTTTTCACGTTGTTGGTGTGGTGGTTTCCTTTGCTGTGCAAATGATTTTTAGTTTTATGTAGTTCCACTTGTTTATTTTTGCTTTTGTTGCTTTTGCTTTTGGTGTCAGATTTAAAAAAAAATCTCTGGGTATATGCCCAGTAGTGGGATTGCTGGGTCGTATGGTAGTTCTATTTTTAGTTTTTTATGGAGCCTCCATACTGTTCTCCATAGTGGCTATATCAGTTTACATTCCCACCAACAGTGCAAGAGGCTTCCCTTTTCTCCACACCCCCTCCAGCATTTATTGTTTGTAGATTTTTTGATGATTCAAAGAGTCATGTGCCACAATGTTCATTGAAGCTCTATTTACAATAGCCAGGACATGGAAGCAACCTAAGTGTCCATTGACAGATGAATGGATAAAGAAGATGTGGCACATATATACAATGGAATATTACTCAGCCATAAAAAGAAATTAAATTGAGTTATCTGTAGTGAGGTGGATGGACCTAGAGACTGTCATAGAATGAAGTAAGTCAGAAAGAGAAAAACAAATACTGTATGCTACACATATATATGGAATCTAAAAAAAAGAAGATTCTGGAGAACCTAGGGGCAAGACAGGAGTAAAGACACAGATGTAGAGAATGGACTTGAGGACACGGGGAGGGGAAAGGGTAAGCCGGGATGAAGTGAGAGAGTGGCATGGACATATATACACTACCAAATGTAAAATAGATAGCTAGTGGGAAGCAGCCGCATAGCACAGGGAGATCAGCTCAGTGCTTTGTGTCCACCTAGAGGGGTGGGATAGGAAGGGTGGGAGGGAGACACAAGAGGGAGGAGATATGGGGATATATGTATATGTACAGCTGATTATAAAGCAGAAACTAGCACACCATTGTAAAGCAATTATACTCCAATAAAGATGTTAAAAATAACATTTAAAAAATTAAAAAATTAAAAAAAATTAAAAAATCTCCAAGACTTACCTCAAAGAACTTACCACCTATGTGTTCTTGTTGGAGTTTTATGATTTCAGGCCTTATGTTCAAGTCTTTAATAGATTTTGAGTAAATTTTTGTATGTAGTATAAGATAATGGTCCAATTTCATTCTTTTGCATGTGACTGTCCAATTTTCCCATTACCATTTATCGAAAGAGACCATCTTTTCTCCATTGTATATTCTTGCTTCCTTTGTCATAAATTGACCATATAAATGTAGATTTATTTCTAAGTGGTCTGTTCTGTTTTATTGATCTATGTGTCTGTTTTTATGCCAATACTACACTTAAAAAATTATTTTAGCCCTATAATAATATAGTTTCAAATCAGGGAGCATGATGCCTCTAGCTTTGTTCTTCTTTCTCAAGATTGCTTTGGTGTTCAGGGTCTTTTATGGTTCCATACAAATTTTAGGATTGTTTGTTTTATTTATGTGAAAAATGTCATTGGAGTTTTGATAGGGATTGTGTTGAATCTGTAGATTGCTTTGGGTAGAATGGACATTTTAATGATATTCATTCTTCCAATTCATGAGCATGACATATCTTTCCATTTATTTGTTCCTTCAATTTTTTCCACTAATGTTTTGTATAATGTTAAATATACAGGTCTTTCACATCCTTGATTAAATTTGTTCCTAGGAATTTTATTATTTTCAATGCTTTCTTCATTTCTCTTTCTGATAGTTCATTATTACTGCATATAAACAAAACAGATTTTTGTATATTGATTTTGTATCATGCAACTTTACTGACTTTATTAGTTCTAACAATTTGTTTTGGTGGAGTCTTTAGGGTTTTCCGTATCATGGGATCTGCAAATAGTGATAGTTTCCTTCTTCCTTTCTAACTTGGATGCCTTTTATTTCTCTCTTCTTGCCAAATTTCTCTGGCTAGGACTTCTAATACTATGTTGAATAAAGTGGAAAGAGTTGGCATCCTTGTCTTGTTCCTGATCTTAAGGGAAATGCTTTTAGCTTTTCATCTTTGAGTATGATGTTAGCTGTGGGCTTCTCATATATGGCCTTTGTTGTGTTGAGGTTTTTTTAAATCAGAAATGGGTGTTGGATATTGTCAGATGCTTTCTCTGCATCTATTGAGATGATCATATGATTTTTATCCTTCGTTTTGTTAATGTGGTATATCACGTTGATTGATTTGTGGATATTGAACCATCCTTGCATCCCTGAATAAATCCCACTTGGTCATGGTATATGATCTTTTTAATATATTGTTGAACTCAGTTTGCTAAGATTATATTGAGGATTTTTGCATCTATGTTCACTAGGTATATTGGCTTCTAATTTTCTTTTCTTGTGGTATCCTTGTTGCGAGGTTTTTGATTACTGATTCAATCTCCTTCTAGTAATTAGTTCAGATTTTCTGTTTCTTCCTGATTCAGTATTGGTAGGTTGCATGTTTCTAGGAATGTGTCCATTTCTTCTAGGTTGTCAAATTTGTTGGCTTATAATTGTTCATAGTGCTCTTTTATGATCCTGTGTATTTCTGTGATATCAATTTTAATAGCTCTTCTTTCATTTCTGATTTTTTTATTGAGTCCTCTCTTTTGCTTGGTGAGTCTAGCTAAAGGTTTGTGAATTTTATCTTTTCAAAGAACCAACTCTTAGGTTCATTGATCTTTTCTATTGTCTTTTTAATCTCTATTTTATTTATTTCTGCTCTAATGTTTGTATTTCTTTCTTTTTACTAACTTTGTGCTTCATTTGTTCTTCTTTTTCTGGTTCCTTTAAGTGTAAAGACGGAGTGTTTATTTGAGATTTTTCTTGTTCTTGAGATAGGCCTGTATCACTATGAACTTACTTCTTAGAACTGCTTTTGCTGCATCCCATAGATTTTGGAATGCTATATTTCTATTTTCATTTGTCTCAAGGTATTTTTAATTTTCCCTTTGATTTCTTTGTTGACCCATTTGTTGTTCAGTAGCATGTTGTTTAATCTCCACATATTTGTGATTTTCTAGTTTTCTTCTTGTAATTAATTTCTAGTATATTATTGTGGTTGGAAAAGATGCTTGATATGATTTCAATCTTAAGGTTAAGATTTGTTTTGTGCTCTAACGTATGATCTATCATGGAGAATCTTCCATGTGCACTTGAGAAGAATGTGTATTGTTTCAGGGTAGAATGTTCTGTATGTCTATTATGTACATCTGATCTAACATGTTATTTAAGGCTGATGTTTTTTAATTTTCAGTCTGGATGATCTATCCATTCATGTAAATGGGGTATTAAAGTCCCCTACCATTGTACTGAAGTCTATTTCTCTCTTTAGGTCTATTAATATTTGTTTTATATATTTAGGTGCTCCTACGTTGGGTGCATAAATGTTGACAAATGTTGTATCTTCTTTTTGGATTGACTTCTTTATCATTATGTAATGCTCTTTGTCTCTTATTATAGTCTTTGTTTTAAAGTCTATTTTGTCTAATATAAGTATGCTACTCTTTCTTTGGTTTTAATTTTCATAGAATATCTTTTTTCATCTTTTCATTTTCAGGCTGTGTGTGTCCTGACATCTGAAGTGAGTCTCTTGTAGGCAGCATGTATGGGTCTTGTTTTTTTTTTAACCCATTTATCCACTCTATGTCTTTTGACTGGAGAATTAAGTAATTTACATTTAAAGAAATTATTGAAAGGTATGTACTTATTGCCATTTTGTTAATTGTTTTCTGGTTGTTTTGTACTTCCTCTCTGTTCCTTTCTTCTTTGCACTCTTCTTTTGTGGTTTGATGAGTTTTTAGTGGTTTACTTATATTTCTTTCTCTATCTCTTTTGTGTATCTACTATATGATTGTGCTTTGTGGTTATCGTGAGGCTTACATATAACAACTTATAAGTCTTTCTTAAGTCAGTAACTTAAATTTGATTGCATCTAAAGTTCTCCATTTTTACTCTACTATTTCCCCATTTTATGTTTTTTTTAATTTTAAACATTTTATTATGAAAATTTCAATCACACACATACTTAGTGAGAACAGTATAATAAATTCCCATATTCCATCACCCAGTGTCAATAATTATCATTTTAACAATCTTTCAACTTTTTTCAAAAATAAGAACTACTTGAGTCATATCTTACAGATATCCTATTCAGTTCCTTGCCTAGTCATTTCTATTCATTATAGACTTTAAGACACCTCATTGTTAATTTCAATAGATTTTCTTATCTCTTACTTCCCTGAGAAGATAGGCTATTCAGTTTGAGATCTGCCATTTTCCCTTCTCTACACTTCAAAATATCTCAGAATTCTGTTCTTCTTTTTTCTCTATAATTTTAAAAATTTTATTTATTTCTTTATGCAGCAGGTTCTTATTAGTCATCAATTTTATACACATCAGTATATATATGTCAATCCCAATCACCCAATTCATCACACCACCCCCCTCACCGCCCCGCTGCCTTCCCCCCTTGGTGTCCTTATGTTTGTTCTCTACATTTGTGTCTCAATTTCTGCCCTGCAGACCGGTTCATCTGTACCATTTTTCTAGGTTCCACATACATGTGTTAATATGCGATATGTGTTTTTATCTTTCTGACTTACTTCGCTCTGTATGACAGTCTCTAGATCCATCCATGTCTGAAAAAATGACCCAGTTTTGTTCCTTCTTATGGCTGAGTAATATTCCATTGTATATATGTACCACATCTTCATTATCCATTCATCTGTTGATGGGCATTCAGGTTGCTTCCATGACCTGGCTATTGTAAATAGTGCTGCAATGAACATTGGGGTGCATGTGTCTTTTTGAATTATGATTTTCTCGGGGTATATGCCCAGTAGTGGGATTGCTGGATAATATGGTAATTCTATTTTTAGTTTTTTAAGGAACCTCCATACTGTTCTCCATAGTGGCTGTATCAATTTACAGTCCCACCAACACTGCAAGAGTGTTCCCTTTTTTCCACACCCTCTCCAGCATTTGTTATTTGTAGATATTCTGGTGATGCCCATACTAACTGCTGTGAGGTGATACCTCATAGTTTTGATTTGCATTTCTCTAATAATTAGTGATGTTGAGCAACTTTTCATGTGCTTCTTGGCCATCTGTATGTTTTCTTTGGAGAAATGTCTATTTAGGTCTTCTGCCCATTTTTGGATTGGGTTGTTTGTTTCTTTAATATTGAGCTGCCTGAGCTGTTTATATACTTTGGAGATTAATCCTTTGTCCATGGATTCATTTGCAAATATTTTCTCCTATTCTGAGTGTAGTCTTTTCATCTTGTTTATGGTTTCCTTTGTTGTGCAAAAGTTTTGAAGTTTCATTAGGTCCCATTTGTTTATTTTTGTTTTTATTTCCATTACTCTAGGAAGTGGATCAAAAAAGATCTTGCTGTGATATATGTCAAAGAGTGTTCTGCCTATGTTTTCCTCTAAGAGTTTTATAGTGTCTGGTCTTACATTTAGATCTCTATTTCATTTTGAGTTTATTTATGTGTATGGTGTTAGGGAGTGTTCTAATTTCATTCTTCTACATGTAGCTGTCCAGTTTTCCCAGCACCACTTACTGAAGAGACTGTCTTTTCTCCATTGTATATCCTTGCATCCTTTGTCATAGATTAGTTGACCGTAGGTGCGTGGGTTTATCTCTGGGCTTTCTATCCTGTTCCATTGATGTATATTTCTGTTTTTGTGCCAGTACCTTATTGTCTTAATTACTGTAGCTTTGTGGTATAGTCTGAAGTCAGGGAGTCTGATTCCTCCAGCTCTGCTGTTTTCCCTCAAGACTGCTTTGGCTATTCAAGGTCTTTTTTGTCTCCATACAAATTTTAAGATTTGTTGTTCTACCTCTGTAAAAAATGCCATTGGTAATTTGATAGGGATTGCATTGAATCTGTAGATTGCTTTGGGTAGTATAGTCATTTCCACAATATTGATTCTTCCAATCCCTGGTATGTCTCTCCATCTGTTGGTATCATCTTTCATTTCTTTCATCAGTGTCTTATAGTTTTCTGCATACAGGCCTATTGTCTCCCTAGGTAGGTTTATTCCTAGGTATTTTATTCTTTTTGTTGCAACTGTAAATGGGAGTGTTTCCTTAATTTCTCTTTCAGATTTTTCATCATTAGTGTATAGGAATGCAAGAGATTTCTGTGTGTTAATTTTATATCCTGCAACTTTACCAAATTCGTTGATTAGCTCTAGAAGTTTTCTGGTGGCATCTTTAGGATTCTTTATGTATAGTATCCTGTCATCTGCAAACAGTGACAGCTTTACTTCTTCTTTTCCAATTTGTATTCCTTTTATTTCTTTCTCTTCTCTGATTGCCATGTCTAGGACTTCCAAAACTATGTTGAATAATAGTGGTGAGAGTGGGCATCCTTGTCTTGTTCCTGATCTTAGAGGAAATGCTTTCAGTTTTTCACCACTGAGAATGATGTTTGCTGTGGGTTTGTCATATAAGGCCTTTATTATGTTGAGGTAGGTTCCCTCTATCTCCACTTTCTAGAGAGTTTTTATCATAAATCGGTGTTGAATTTTGTCAAAAGCTTTTTCTGCATCTGTTGAGATGATCATATGGTTTTTATTCTTCAATTTGTTAATATGGTGTATCACATTGATTGATTTGCATATTTTGAAGAATCCTTGCATAGCTGGGATAAATCCCATTTGATCATGGTGTATGATCCTTTTAATGTGTTGCTGGATTCTGTTTGCTAGTATTTTGTTGAGGATTTTTGAATCTATATTCATCAGTGATATTGGTCTGTAATTTTCTTTTTTTGTAGTATCTTTGTGTGGTTTTGGTATCAGGGGATGGTGGCCTCATAGAATGAGTTTGGGAGTGTTCCTTCCTCTGCAATTTTTGGGAAGACTTTGAGAAACATGGGTGTTAGCTCTTCTCTAAATATTTGATAGAATTCACTTGTGAAGCCATCTAGTCCTGGACTTTTGTGTGTTGGAAGAGTTTTAATCATAGTTTCAACTTCATTACTTGTGATTACTCTATTCATATTTTCTGTTTCTTCCTGGTTCAGTCTTGGAAGGTTATACGTTTCTAAGAATTTTTCCATTTCTTCCAGGTTGTCCATTTAATTGGCATAGAGTTGCTGGTAGTAGTCTCTTAGGAGGCTTTGTATTTCTGTGGTGTCTGTTGTAATTTCTTTTTCTTTTCTAATTTTATTGATTTGAGTCCTCTCCCTCTTTTTCTTGATGAGTCTGGCTAATGGTTTATCAATTTTGTTTATCTTCTCAAAGAGCCAGCTTTTAGTTTTATTGATCTTTGGTATTGTTTTCTTTGTTTCTATTTCATTTATTTCTGCTCTGATTTTTATGATTCTTTTCTTCTAATAACTTTGCGTTTTGTTTGTGCTTCCTCCTCTAGTTCCTTTAGGTGTAACGTTAGATTGTTTATTTGAGATTTTTCTTGTTTCTTGAGGTAGGCTTGTATAGCTATAAACTTCCCTCTTAGAACTGCTTTTGCTGCATCCCGTAGGTTTTGGATCATCGTGTTTTCATTGTCATTTGTCTCTAGGTATTTTTTGATTTCCTCTTTGAATTCTTCAGTGATCTCTTGGTTATTTAGTAACGTATTGTTTAGCCTCCATGTGTTTGTGTATTGTATGTTTTTTTCCCTGTAATTTATTTGTAATCTCATAGGGTTGTGGTCAGAAAAGATGCTTGATATGATTTCAAGTTTCTTAAATTTATTGAGGCTTGATTTGTGGCCCAAGATGTGGTCTGTCCGGGAGAATGTTCCATGTACACTTGAGAAGAAAGTATAAAATGCTGTTTTTGGATGGAATGTCCTATAAATATCAATTAAATCTATCTGGTCTATTGTGTCATTTAAACCTTCTGTTTCCTTATTTATTTTCACTTTGGATGATCTGTCCATTGGTGTAAGTGAGGTGTTAAAGTCCCCCACTATTTTTGTGTTACTGTCGATTTCCTCCTTTATAGATGTTAGCAGTTGCCTTATGTATTGAGGTGCTCCTATGTTGGGTGCATATATATTTATAATTGTTATATCTTCTTTTTGGATTGATCCCTTGATCATTACGTCGTGTCCTTTCTTGTCTCTTGTAACAATATTTATTTTAAAGTCTATTTTATCTGATATGAGTATTGCTACTTCAGCTTTCTTTTGATTTCCATTTGCATGGAGTATCTTTTTCCATCCCCTGACTTTCAGTCTGTATGTGTCCCTAGGTCTAAAGTGGGGTCTCTTGTAGACAGCATATATAAGGGTCTTGTTTTTGTATCCAGTCAGCAAGCCTGTGTCCTTTGGGTGGAGCATTTAATCCATTCACGTTTAAGGTAATTATCGATATGTATGTTCCTATTACCATTTTCTTAATTGTTTTGTGTTTGCTTGTGTAGGCCCTTTTCTTCTCTTGTGTTTCCCACTTAGAGAAATTCCTTTGCATTTGTTCTAGAGCTGGTTCAGTGGTGCTGAATTCTCTTAGCTTTTGCTTCTCTGTAAAACTTTTTATTTCTCCATCGAATTTGAATGGGATCCTTGCTGGGTAGATTAATCTTGGTTGTAGGTTGTTCCCTTTCATCACTTTAAGTATATCATGCCACTCCCTTCTGGCATGTACAGTTTCTACTGAGAAATCAGCTGTTAACCTTATGGGAGTTCCCTTGTATGTTATTTTTCGTTTTTCCCTTGCTGCTTTCAATAATTTTTCTTTGTCTTTAATTTTTGCTAATTTGATTACTATGAGTTTCGGCATGTTTCTTCTTGGGTTTAATCCTATATAGGACTCTCTGCACTTCCTGGAGTTGGGTGGCTATTTCCTTTCCCCTGTTAAGGAAGTTTTCGAGTATAATCTCTGGAAATATTTTCTCAGGTGCTTTCTCTGTCTCTTCTCCTTCTGGGACCCCTATAATGCGAATGTTGTTATGTTTCATGTTGTCCCAGAGGTCTCTTAGGCTGTCTTCATTTCTTTTCATTCTTTTTTCTTTATTCTGTTCTGTAGCAGTGAATTCCACCCTTCTGTCTTCCAGGTCACTTATCCATTCTTCTGCCTCAGTTATTCTGCTATTGATTCCTTCTAGTATAGTTTTCATTTCAGTTATTGTATTGTTCATCTCTGTTTGTTTGTTCTTTAATTCTTCTAGGTCTTTGTTAAACATTTCTTGCATCTTCTCGATCTTTGCCTCCATTCTTTTTCCAAGGTCCTGGATCATCTTCACTGTCATTATACTGAATTCTTTTTCTGGAAGGTTTCCTATCTCCACTTCATTTAGTTGTTTTTCTGGGGTTTTATCTTGTTCCTTCATCTGGTACATAGCCCTCTGCCTTTTCATCTTGTCTGACTTTCTGTGTATGTGGTTTTTGTTCCACAGGCTGCCGGATTGTAGTTCTTCTTGCTTCTGCTGTCTGCCCTCTGGTGGATCTAAGGGGCTTGTGCAAGTTTCATGATGGGAGGGGCTGGTGGTGGGTAGAGCTGGCTGTTGCTCTAGTGGGCAGAGCTTAGTAAAACTTTAATCAGCTTGACTGCTGATGGGTGGGACTGGGTTCCCTCCTTGTTGGTTGTTTGGCCTGAGGCAACCCAACACTGCAGCCTACCGAGGCTCTTTGGTGGGGCTAATGATGGACTCTGGGAGGGCTCGCGCCAAGGAGTACTTCCCAGAACTTCTGCTGCCAATGTCCTTGTCCTCACGGTGAGCCTCAGCCGCCCCCCACCTCTGCAGGAGACCCTCCAACACTAGCAAGTAGGTCTGATTCAGTCTCCCCTGGGGTCATTGCTCCTTCCCCTGGGTCCTGATGCGCACACTACTTTGTGTGTGCCCTCCAAGGGTGGAGTCTCTGTTTCCCCGAGTTCTGTCAGAGTCCTGCAATCAAATCCCCCTAGCCTTCAAAGTCTGATTCTCTAGGAATTCCTCCTCCTGTTGCCGGACCCCGAGGTTCGGAAGCCTGACGTGGGGCTCAGAACCTTCACTCCAGTGGGTAGACTTCTGTGGTATAAGTGTTCTCCAGTTTGTGAGTCATGCATCCAGCAGTTATGGGATTTGACTTTACTGTGATTGTGCCCCTCCTACCATCTCATTGTGGCTTCTCCTTTGTCTTTGGATGTGGGGAATCTTTTTTGGTGAGTTCTAGTGTCTTCCTTTCGATGACTGGTCAGCAGTTAGTTGTGATTCTGGTGTTCTCACAAGAAGGTGTGAGAGAACATCCTTCCCCATTTTATGTTTTGGATGTCAAATTTCCATCTTTTTATTTTGTGTCTCCCTTAACTAATTATTTTAGTTATAGTTATTTTTCTTTTACTACTTTTGTCTTTTAATCTTCATACTAGCTTTACAAATAATTAATCCACTACTTTACTGTGTATTTACCTTTCTATTGAGATTTATTCTCTCATGTTTTCATGTTACTAATTAGTACCCTTTCTTTTCAGCTTAAAAAGGTCCCTTTAACATTTCATGTGAATTGCATTTAGTGATGATAGACTTTTTTAGCTTTCCCTTGTCTGATAAACTCTTTCTCTCTCCTTATCAATTATCATTCTGAATGATAATTTAGCTGGGTAGAGTATTCTTTTTTTTTTTTTCGGTAGGAGGGCCTCTCACTGTTGTGGCCTCTCCCGTTGTGGAGCACAGGCTCTGGACGGGCAAGTTCAGCGGCCATGGCTCACGGGCCCAGCCGCTCCGCGGCATGTGGGATCTGCCCACACCGGGTCATGAACCTGTGTCCCCTGCATCAGCAGGCAGACTCTCAACCACTGTGCAACCAGGGAAGCCCTGAGTAGAGTATTCTTGGTTGTTAGTTTTTCCTTTCAGCACTTTGAATGTATTATGCCACCCCGTTTGGCCTGCATAGTTTATACTGAAAAGTTTAATACTGCTCATAGTCTTATGGGGGTTGCCTTGTGGGTAAAAAGTTATTTTTGTACTGCTGTTTTTAAGATTCTCTCCTTGTCTTTAACTTTTAACATTTTAATTATAATGCCCCTTTGTGTGGGTCTCTTTGGGTTCATCTTATTTGGAACTCTCTGGGTTTCCTAGGGCTGGATATCTGGTTCCTTCCCCAGGTTATGGAAGTTTTCAGTCATTATTTCTTCCAATAATTTTTTCTGCCCTTTTCTCTCTTCTTCTTCTTTTGGAACCCCTATGTGAGTGTTTATCTGCTTGATGTTGTCCCATAAGTTTCTTAAGCTATCTTCACCTTTATTCATTCTTTTTTCTTTCTTTTTATATTTTAACATTTTTATTGGAGTATAATTGCTTTACAATGTTGTGTAAGTTTCTGCTGTATAACAAAGTAAATAAGTTACATGTATACATATATCCCCATATTCCCTCCCTCCTGTGCTTCACTCCCACCCTCCCTATCCCACCCCTCTAGGTGGTCACAAAGCACCAAGCTGATCTCCCTGTCCTATGCAGCTGCTTCCTACTAGCTATCTATTTTACATTTGATAGTGTATATATGTCAATGCCACTCTCTCACTTCATCCCAGCTTACCCTTCCGCCCCCTATGTCCTCAACTCCATTCTCTATTTCTGCATCTTTATTCCTGTCCTACCCCTAAGTTCATCAGAACCTTTTTTTTTTAGATTCCATATATATGTGTTAGCATATGGTATTTGTTTTTCTCTTTCTGATTTACTTCACTGTGTATGACAGATTGTAGGTCCATCCACTTCACTATAAATAACTCAATTTCGTTTCTTTTTATTGCCAAGTAATATTCCATTGTATATATGTGCCACATCTTTATGCATTCATCTGTTGATGGACACTTAGGTTGCTTCCATGACCTGGCTATTGTAAATAGAGCTGCAGTGAACATTGTGGTGTATGACTCTTTTTGAATTATGGTTTTCTCAGGGTATATGCCCAGTAGTGGGATTGCTGGGTTGTATGGTAGTTAAATTTTTAGTTTTTTAAGGAAGCTCCATACTGTTTTCCATAGTGGCAGTATCAATTTGCATTCCCAGCAACAGTGCAAGAGGGTTCCTTTTTCTCCACACCCTCTCCAGCACTTATTGTTTGTAGATTTTTTGATGATGGCCATTCTGACCAGTGTGAGGTGATATCTCATTGTAGTTTTGATTTGCATTTCTCTAATGATTAGTGATGTTGAGCATCCTTTCACGTGTTTGTTGGCAATCTGTATATCTTCTTTGGAGAAATGTCTGTTTAGGTCTTCTGCCCATTTTTGGATGGGCAATATAGTCACTTTGCTTTTTTGATACTGTGCTGTATAAGCTGCTTTTATTTTTTGGAGATTAATCCTTTGTCAGTTGCTTCATTTGCAAATATTTTCTCCCATTCTGTGGGTTGTCTTTTCGTCATTTTTATGGTTTCCTTTGCTGTGCAAACGCTTTTAAGTTTCATTAGGTCCCATTTGTTTGTTTTTGTTTTTATTTCCATTACTCTAGGAGGTGGATCAAAAAAGATCTTGCTGTGATTTATGTCGAACAGTGTTCTGCCTATGTTTTCCTCTAAGAGTTTTATAGTGTCTGGCCTTACATTTAGGTCTTTAATCCATTTTGAGCTTATTTTTGTGTATGGTGTTAAGGAGTGTTCTAATTTCATTCTTTTACATGTAGCTGTCCAGTTGTCCCAACACCACTTATTAAAGAGGCTGTCTTTTCTCCATTGTACATTCTTGCCTCCTTTATCAAAGATAAGGTGACCATATATGCGTGGGTTTACCTCTGGGCTTTCTATCCTGTTCCATTGATATATTTCTGTTTTTGTGCCAGTACCATACTGTCTTGATTACTGTAGCTTTGTAGTATAGTCTGAAGTCTGGGAGCCTGATTCCTCCAGGTCCGTTTTTCTTTCTCAAGATTGCTTTGGCTATTCAGGGTATTTTGTGTTTCCATACAAATTGTGAAATTTTTTGTTCTAGTTCTGTGAAAAATGCCAGGGCAGTTTGATAGCGATTGCTTTGAACTGTAGATTGCTTTGGGTAATATAGTCACTTTCACAATGTTGCTTCTTCTAGTCCAGGAACATGGTATATCTCTCCATCTGTTTGTCTCGTCTTTAATTTCTTTTATCAGTGTCTTATAGTTTTCTGCATACAGGCCTTTTGTCTCCTTAGTTAGGTTTACTGCTAGGTATTTTTTTTTTTTTTGCGGTACGCTGGCCTCTCACTGTTGTGGCCTCTCCCATTGCGGAGCACAGGCTCCGGACGGGCAGGATCAGCGGTCATGGCCCAGCTGCTCTGTGGCATGTGGGATCCTCCCAGACTGGGACAGGAACCCGTGTCCCCTGCATCGGCAGGTGGACTCTCAACCACTGCGCCACCAGGGAAGCCCTCTCCTAGGTATTTTATTCTTCTTGTTGCAATGGTAAATGGGAGTGTTTCCTTAATTTCTCTTACTGATTTTTCATTGTTAGTGTATAGGAATGCAAGAGATTTCTGTACATTAATTTTGTATCCTGCTACTTTACCAGATTCATTGATTAGCTCTTGTAGTTTTCTGGTAGCATCTTTTGGATTCTCTATGTATACTATCATGTCATCTGCAGAGTGACAGTTTAATTTCTTCTTTTCAGATGTGGATTCCGTTTGTTTCTTTTTCTTCTCTGATTGCTGTGGCTAAAACTTCCAAAACTATGTTGAATAATAGTGGTGAGAGTGGGAAACCTTGTCTTGTTCCTTATCTTAGAGGAAATGGTTTCAGTTTTTCACCATTGAGAATAGTGTTGTCTGAGGTTTGTCACATTTGGGCTTTATTATGTCTCCACTTTCTGGAGAGTTTTTATCATAAATGGGTGTCGAATTTTGTCACAAGCTTTTTCTGCATCTATTGATATAATCATATGGTTTTTATTCTTCAATTTTTTAATATGGTGTATCACATTGATTGATTTTCATATATTGAAGAATCCCTTGCATTCCTGGGATAAACCCCACTTGATCATGGTATATGATCCTTTTAATGTGCTGTTGGATTCTGTTTGGTAGTATTTTGTTGAGGATTTTTGTATTTATGTTCATCAGTGATATTGGCCTGTAGTTTTCTGTTTTTGTGACATCTTTGTCTTGCTTTGGTATCATGGTGATGGTACTCTTGTAGAATGAGTTTGGGAGTGTTCCTCCCTCTGCTATATTTTGGAAGAGTTTGAGAGGATAGGTGTTAGCTCTTTACTAAATGTTTAATAGAATTCACCTGTAAAGCCATCTGGTCCTGGGCTTTTGTTTGTTGGAAGATTTTTAATCACAGTTTCAATTTCAGTGCTTGTGATTGCTCTGTTCATATTTTCTGTTTCTTCCTGTTTCAGTCTTGGAAGCTTATACGTTTCTAAGAATTTGTCCATTTCTTCTAGGTTGTCCATTTTATTGGCGTATAGTTGCTTGTAGTAATCTCTCATGATCCTTCGTATTTCTGCAGTGTCAGTTTTACTTCTCCTTTTTCATTTTTAATTCTGTTTTTTGAGTCTTCTTTTTTTTCTTGATGAGTCTGACTAATGGTTTATGAATTTTGTTTATCTTCTCAAAGAATCAGCTTTTAGTTTTATTGGTCTTTGGTATTTTTCTCTTCATTTCTTTTTCCTTTGTTTCTGATCTGATCTTTATGATTTCTTTCCTTCTGTTAACTTTGGGGTTTTTTTTAATTTTTCTTTCTCTAATTGCTTTAGGTGTAAGGTTAAGTTGTTTATTTGAAATGTTTCTTGTTTCTTGATGTAGGAGTGTATTGCTATAAACTTCCTTCTTAGAACTCTTTTTGCTGCATCCCACAGGTTTTGGGTCGTCGTGTTTTCATTGTCATTTGTTTCTAGGAATTTTTTCATTTCCTCTTTGATTTCCACAGTGATCTCTTTGTTATTTAGTAACATATTGTTTAACCTCTGTGTTTGTGTATTTTACGTTTTTTTCCCTGTAATTCATTTCTAATCTCATAGCATTGTGGTCAGAAGAGATGCTTGATATGATTTCAATTTTCTTAAATTTACTGAGGCTTGATTTGTGACCCACAATATGATCTATCTTGGAGAATGTTCCTTTCACACTTGAGAAGAAAGTATAAAATGCTGTTTTCGGATGGAATGTCCTATAAATATCAATTAAATGTATCTGGTCTATTGTGTGATTTAAAGCTTCTGTTTCCTTATTTATTTCCACTTTGGATGATCTGTCCATTGGTGTAAGTGAGGTGTTAAAGTCCACCACTATTATTGTGTTACTGTCGATTTCTTCTTTTATAGCTGTTAGCAGTTGCCTTATGTATTGAGGTGCTCCTATGTTGGGTGCATATATATTTATAATTGTTATATCTTCTTCTTGGATTGATCCCTTTATCATTATGTCATGTCCTTTCTTGTTTCTTGTAACATTCTTTATTTTAAAGTCTATTTTATCTGATACGAGTATTGCTACTCCAGCTTTCCTTTGATTTCCATTTGCAAGGAATATCTTTTTCCATCCCCTCACTTTCAGTCTGTATCTGTCCCTAGGTCTGAAGTGGGTCTCTTGTAGACAGCATGTATATGGGTCTTGTTTTTGTATCCATTCAACCAGTCTGTGCCTTTTGTTTGGAGCATTTAATCCATTTACTTTCAGGTAGTTATCCATATGTATATTCCTATGACCATTTTCTTAATCGTTTTGGGTTTTTTATGGTAGGTCTTTTCCTTCTCTTGTGTTTCCTGCCTAGAGAAGTTCCTTTCCTTTAGCATTTGCTGTAAAGCTGGTTTGGTGGTGCTGAACTCTCTTAGCTTTTGCTTGTCTGTAAAGGTTTTAATTTCTCTGTCAAATCTGAATGAGATCCTTGCTGGGTAGAGTAATCTTAGTTGTAGGATTTTCCCTTTCATCACTTTAAATATGTCCTGCCACTCCCTTCTGGCTTGCAGAGTTTTTGCTGAAAGATCAGCTGTTAACCTTATGGGGATTCCTTTGTATGTTATTTGTTTTTTTTCCCCTTGGTACTTTTATATTTTTTCTTTGTGTTTAATTTTTGGTAGTTTGATTAATATGTGTTTTGGCATGTTCCTCCTTGGGTTTATCCTGTATGGGACTGTCTGCACTTCTTTGACTTGACTGACTATTTCCTTTCCCATATTAGGGAAGTTTTCAAGTATAATGTCTTCAAATATTTTCTCAGTCCCTTTCTTTTTCTCTTCTTCTTCTGGGACCCCTATAATTCGAATGTTGGTGTGTTTAATGTTGTCCCAGAAGTCTCTGAGACTTTCCTCAATTCTTTTTATTCTTTTTTCTTTATTCTGCTCTGCAGAAGTTATTTCCACTATTCTATCTTCCAGGTCACTTATCTGTTCTTCTGCCTCAGTTATTCTGCTATTGATTCCCTCTAGAGTATTTTTAATTTCATTTATTGTGTTGTTCATCGTTGTTTGTTTCATCTTTAGTTCTTCTAGGTCCTTGTTAAACTTTCTTGAATTTTCTCCATTCTGTTTCTGAGATTTTACATCATCTTTACTATCATTACTCTGAATTTTTTTTCAGGTAGACTGCCTATTTCCTCTTCATTTGTTTGGTGTGGTGGGTTTTTACCTTGTGCCTTCATCTGCTGCGTATTCTTTGTCTTCTCATTTCGTTTAGCTTACTGCTTTTGGAGTCTCCTTTTCGCAGGCTGCAGGTTCATAGTTCCTGTTATTTTTGGTGTCTGTCCCCAGTGGGTGAGGTTCATTCAGTGGCTTGTGTAGGCTTCCTGGTGCAGTGGATTGATGCCTGGTGTTCTGGTGGTTAGGCCTATATCTTGTCGTTCTGGCAGGCAGGGCTTTGTCCAGTGTTGTGTTTTAGTGTGTCTGTGAATTTAGGATGACTTTAGGCAGCCTCTCTGCTAATGGGTGGGGTTGTGTTCCTGTCTTGCTAGTTGTTTGGCATGCGGTGTCTAGCACTGTAGCTTACTGGCCATTGTGTGGAGCTCAGTCTTAGTGTTGAGACAGAGATATCTGGGAGAGCTTATGCTGATTAATATTATGTGGGGCCATGAGGTCTCTGGTGGTCCAATGTCCTGGACTCTCCTCTAGCACCTCAGAGGCTCTGGTCCGACACCTGGCCAGACCCTGCCAGCCACACGAGCCACATGGCTCGGAAGAAAAGGAAGAAAAACAAACAAATGAACAGATAGAACGCCAAAACAAATGGTAAAAGCAAAACTAAACTGACAACGTCACACAAAGAAACATACACATACACAGTCATAAAAAGAAACAAAGAAACAAAAAAAAAAAACAAAAAAAACCAAACAGACAGAATCCTAGGACAAATGGTAAAAGCAAACCTAAACAGACAAAATCACACAAAGAAACATACACATGCATGCTCACAAAAAGAGAAAAAAGCAAAAAAAAAAAAAAAAAAAAAGGAAGAGCAACCAAACCAATAAAAAAACCCACCAGTGATAATAAGCACTAAAAACTAAACTAAGATAAACATAAAACCAAAAACGAATCAGATGCAGAAAGCAAACCCCAAGTCTACAGTTGCTCCCAATGTCCATTGCCTCAATTTTGGGAACATTTATTGTCTATTCAGGTATTCCACAGATGCAGGGTTTATCAAGTTGATTGTGGGGATTTAATCCACTGCTCCTGAGGCTTCACAGAGAAATTTCCCTTTCTCTCCTTTGTTTGCACAGCTCCTGGGATTCAGCTTTCGTTTTGACCCCACCTCTGCGTATAGGCCACCTTCAGGTGCCTGTTTCCCACCCAGACAGGAGGAGGTTAACTCAGCAGCTGATTAGGGCTCTCTTGCTCACTCAGGCTGGGGAGAGGGAGGGGTATGGTAGTCATAACTGGAATACGGGGTGAGCCTGCGGAGGCCAGCATGACATTGTAACAGCCTGAGGTGCACCGTGTGTTCTCCCGGGGAAGTTGTCCCTGCATCACGGGACCCTGGCAGTGATGTGCTGCACAGGCTCCCAGGGGGCTGTGGTTCATTACCTGTGCTTGCACACAGGATTCTTGGTGGCAGCGGCAGCAGCATTAGCGGTCCATGCCTATCTCTGCCGTCAGAGATGAGAGCTGTGACTCGTGCCCATCTCTGGAGCTCACTTAGGCAGTTCTGTGCTGTCTGTGGGAACACAGACCAGGAATCCCTCTCCTCACGCACCCCAAAACAATGGTTTCTTGCTTTTCCAGTAGGTCCAGACTTTTTCCTGGGCTCCCTCCCAGCTAGCTGTGGTGCGCTAGCCCCCTTTAAACTGTCTTCATTCAGCCAGCCTCCGTCCTCTCCCTGGGGTCTGACCTCCAAAGCCCAAGTCTCAGCTCCCACCCCCCACCTGCCCTGGTGGGTGAACAGAAAAGCCTCTCAGGCTGGTGAGTGCTGGTTGGCACTGATCCTTTGTGTGGGAATCTCTCCACTTTGCCCTCTGCACCCCTGTTGCTGTGCTCTCCTCTGTGGCTCTGAATCTTCCCCCCCATCTCCCCTGTCCCCACTAGTGGAGGGGCTTCCTAGTGTGTGGAAACTTCCTCCTTCATAGGTCCCTCCCAGAGGTGTGGGTCCCATCCCTATTCATTTGTCTCTGTTTTTTCTTTTTTCTTTTGCCCTACCCAGGTACGTGGGGAGTTTCTTGTGTTTTGGGAAGTCTGAGGTCTTCTGCCAGCATTCAGTAGGTGTTCAGTAGGAGTTTTTCCACATGTAGAGGTATTTTTGATGTATTTGTGGGGAGGAAGGTGATCTCCACATCTTACTTCTCTGCCATCTTGAAGGTCTCCTCTCTTCTTTTTTCTTTCTGATGCTCTGATGGGGTGAGTTCTTCTGATTGGGTGCCTTGTCTTCAAGTTGACTGGTCTTTCCTTCTGTTTCATCTAGCCTGCTGTTTAACCACTCTAGTGTATTTTTCAGTTCAGTTATTGTATTCTTCAACTCTGTGACTTCTGCTTGGTTCTTTCTTGTATTTTCTAATATTTTTTGAAGTCCTCAGTGTGTTCATCCATTTTTCTCCTGAGTTTGGTGAGCATCTTTATGACCATCCTTTGAATGCTTTATCAGATAAATTACTTATCTCTATTTCATTAAAGTTTTTTTTCTGAGGTTTTATTTTGTTGTTTGTTTTGTTGTTTGTTTTGTTGTTTGTTAACTCTTTCTGTTGGTTTCTATGCATTTGATGCAATAACCACCTCTCCCATTCTAGAAATAGTGGCTTCATGTAAGAGATGAACTTTGTCATTCAACCCTGCCCTAGGTGTTGGTTGTCTCTCAAACCTTTGTGATTATCCAAGGAGCCTATTATATTTTAAATAGTTCTCAGTAGTCAAGGGTGTGCCAACACTTGTCAAAGTCCCAGAGGGGAGGATCTCAGTCAGCATGTAGGTTCAGGCTGATTGGAAGCCAGACCCTCAGACAGCAGCTTTAAAATATGCAAATATACACAGTCCTGTGGGACCACAAGTGTATGCCCCACTGGTCACCAGAACCTGGTAATCTGGAGGTCTCCCCTGTTGGCAGTCATAAAAATCAGGGCTCTAGACAAGTGTATAAACTCTTTTCTGTGATACTGGTGAGACATAGCGAGGCAGAGGAAGACCACAAAGATGGCATCCTTTGGGCCGTGTTCTCTGAGAGTAGCTGCATAGGCCCTTAGGTGTGTGCCAGACCTGAAGCTTGTCCATCTGGCCAAAGCTCCAGGACAAGAAAATAGGCCTCTTTCACAAAAAGCCTGGGAATGTCTTTCAGTCTGTTGTCTGTGTAGTACCTTGGGGATAGTAGCCTGTCAAGAGTTGTGTCTCTGATTGGTACATACAAGTCCCCTGCCACAAGAAGCAAGCAGTCAAGGGGTGTCACCTGGACAGTATCCTCAAAAACTGGGTACTAGACATAAAAACCAAGGGACCAGATATGTGTAAGAGTTCCCCTCTAGGAGATACTAGCACTCTGGTGCATAGCAGAGAGAGAGTGCAAAGATAGCAGTTGCCCTGTGAGGTCTGTGGCAGGGATTACAGTCAGCCCTTACATGTGTGTTTAACTAGAAGCCTGCTTCTAGGCTGCATGTATGATGATTAGCTAATAGGCCTCTTTCACAGAGACTGAACTTTGTTGCCTCTTTCTGTGCTCTGGGGGTGGTATCTGTTTAAGAACTCTTTTTCTGTTGATTACAGTCTTGTGTGACTTGCAAGCAGAAGCTCCACTGGCCACCAGAGCCAGGCCATGTAGAGGTGTCCTGTGTAGAAGCTGCAAAAATTGGGGTATATGACAAAGGTATATGTTCCTTTCTGGAAGATACTGGTGATTGGAGTAAGGCAGAGGGACTGTGCAAAGATTCCATCCACTGGCCTGTATTCCCTGCGAGCACTTCCTTAGGTCACTAGATATGTGTCAAGGCAGAGGCGTGCACCTCAGGCTAAAGCTCCTGGACTAGCAAATAGACTCCTTTCACACACTTGGGGTTGTGTTTCAGTCTGCTGTCTGGACAATGCACCAGGGTGGTAGCCTTCCTAGAACTGTCTCTCTGATTGTTACAGTCCCTTCAGGCCCAGGAACACAAACTCCCCTGGCCTCCAGAGTCAGCAATCAAGGGGCATCCCCTGGGCAGTAGCTGTACAAATCAGGCTTTCAGACATGTGTAAAAACTCCCTTCTGGGAGATACTGGTACTCTGGAGCACTGTAGAGGGACAGCGTGAAGATGGTGCCCACTGACTGTAGTGAGGTAGAGGGGGGAGAATAAAGACGGTACCCACTGGAAAAAGAAAAAAAAAAGAGATTGTGGTGTCCCCTAGGGGGCTAGAGCAAGGCAGAGGGAGAGTATAAAGATGGCATCACCAGTCTCTGTCCCCAGGAAAAGTTTCAGCAGTCTCCTACATGTGTGAGTTAAATTAGATGCCTGCCTGTCAGGCTAGTGCTTTAACATAAGTAGAGTGAGCCTCGTTCACTTTGTTATTGTCTGTCTCTGTGCTGGGCCCTGGGGAGGATGAGTCCTAGCACTCAAGCCTTTTAAAAGCCAATTCTGAGTCTTGTGGGTTCGGTGAATGCAAGCCTCATTGGTTTTCAAAACTAGATATTTTGGGGGCTCATCTCTCAAGTGCAGGTCTTAAAAGCTGGGGTGCTGGATGTGGGGTTCCAACCCTGCGCTCCTCAGCTCTGGGTTTGAATTCCCTCCTGATTCTGGATTGCATGCTGGGAGTGGAGTTTATGGTGAGATTTTGTCCCAGCCTCTCCTACCCATTTCAATGTGTTTTTCTTCTCATTTTCCTGATGTGTAGTCATTGTTCAGCCAGGCTTTAGGGCTTTTTTTTTTTAAAGAGGAAATTGTTCCATATGTAGCTGTAGACTGTATGTCCATGGGAGGAGGTGAGTTCATGATCTTCTTATATTGCTGTGTTGAACCGTAACCCATCCTCTTTTTGAAAACGTTTTTTAAAAATATAGAAACAGTTTCAAACTTACAAAAAATGTTGCAGTGACCAATTTTTATATGAATTTCTTTCTGGACTTAGAAGTTCTAAGATCATTCAGATATGGTACATTTGAAACCCTATCAGTAGGAACACAAATCATGATTATAAATTCTCTTGGGAGACCTTTCTCTCCACCCTTTTCAGAGCTTATTCCATGACAGAAAATCTTCCTTGTCATCTTGCTGTGCCAGGGATTGACTTTATCACTGAGGGTACAGAACTTCCCAGATCTTTTTATGGGGGGAGGGCATGAGGAGGGGCTCATAGTTTCTAATTTCTGCATGCACCAAGGGCCCAAATTCTTATCTCCAGCTACCATATGAGTTTAAAGCTACCTTCCTCATCCAACCCCCTTCCCACTCAGGATAGGATCATACTGTGTGCTCAGAGTTCCAGTGTTCAGTTCTTTCTCTATTTCTGACACCTAAGTATTTCTCTCTTTTTTTGCAAACTCAAATATGTGTTAAAAATTTTTTTTTTCACTCTACATAGCATTACTAGGTGTTTGTAATGGAAGAGCTTTCATGTTATCTGGTCTGACTGTATTAGTTAGGAATTGATTGTGTTCAGCTTAAGTTACAGAAACCTGGGTACAGTGACTTACTAAAATAGGGATTCATTTTTTCACCTGCTAAGAAGTTCACAGGTTGGCAGCTTTCTATGTTTCTATTTTGCTATTTGTAGCATGTAGCTTTCATCCCCATATCTCAGGATGGTTCCTATACTTCTAGGCATTACATATGTCTTAAAGGCAGAAAAAAGATGAAAGGTGAAATCAAAAGGTACTTGCAACTGAGTCTGCTTTCTCTTTTTTTTTTTTTAAATCAAGAAAATAGCATTTTCATAAGCCCCACCTAGTAAACTTTTATTTGCATCTCTTTGACCAGACGTGGGTCATTTGATTCCTTCTAAAAGCAATAGAGTTTGATAAATGCAGTGTGCGCTGTTGAAAAATACCCATTTTTTTTTTAACAAGGCACACTGTCATGCTGAACAAGATGGGGGTACTGTTAGCAAACAAGAAGTGGAGAAGAGTTATAGGACAAGCAACTATCAATATCTGCCATGCTTCTGTGCGGCAAGAACTGAAAGTCTCCTGTGTTCTTTCTGCTGCACTGCAACTTCCTTTCAGTTTTTAGACTGAACAGGGTAGGCAACATAACTCGCAGGGCAGAGTACAAAATGGAAGTATGGAACTCCTTGTTCAAGAAATAGGAGAAAAGTGTCAAAGGTACAAAAGTAGAAAACTTTTTCCTTTCTTCTGTGGTCTCTCAACTTTCATAGTGTTTTTAATTTGCTACTTAATGTCATTCTAAGCAAAAAATAAATAAATAAAAATTTAGATTATTAGCATGAATTTTACCTTGCATCTTCATATTGTAAATGCCAGTTTTAAAACTCAAATATAAGACCATTGAAATTACACAATTTGTAATTCTTAGTGTGTCCATACATTTCTATTTCATTCTTACCAAAGTAGTAGAAATGCTGTACAAATCTAATTCAGTTTTTAAAATTTCATTTCTTGATATATGCACATTCTACCAATATTCTGTACCTTTGGCTTAATGATGAATAAGGAAGGACTGAAAGGAAGATGAACTATAGATTGCCCTTTCCTTCTCTCATCATTTTCAGTGTCATTAGTTGGAAGCTTCCATATAAACTTACCTTATTCTCTCATTGGTCTGCTAGAATTCTTTATTCATGAAGTGTTGTTAACACTATGTGAATGTGGCAGCAAGGACTGGCAGTGAATATGTGTATCTGAAAGTGCTGATATGGAAAGATTTCTAAGATATAATAATAAAACAAACAACATGCGGAACAATGTGTGAGTCTGTGTAAATAAAAAATGAATGTGTTTGTTAAGTATATATAAGTACTTTGTATATGCAATAATTTTAAGAAACTTTTTTTCAGTGGTTATCTTTGGGGAAAAAGTACAGTGGGGCAAGGAGTGGGAAGGGTTGAAGTCTTTCACTTTTCATTTTGTATCTTTCTTTACCGCTTGGATTTTCAGCCTGTGTGTGTCTGTTTGCTTGTGTGTGTGTGTGTGTGTGTGTGTGTGTGTTTGTGTGTGTATACACACTTATATATAACATTTCTTTCATATTTTAATTTTTTAGTTTTAGAGTACTCTAACAATTTTATTGATTTAATAAATATGATGCATGCTCATTAAAAATATTGAAATGGCAAAGCAATGGACAAGGAAGAAAGCAACCAGCAACCCAGAACCACCACCCAGAAATAGCCAGTGTAAACATTTGGTGAAAATCTCTTTCTATGTAAATACAGGTGAAGAATGAGTGAGAGAGACACAGAAGGAAAGATAAAAAAGAGAAAGGGACAGTTATAAAAGGCATTAAATTAAGTTTACTTGAATTTAACAGAAACAAAAAACTAGAATGAAAAATGAATAGCTAAACTTCATTATTTCTTTTCTGCAGGAGGTATTAGATCCTAAAGGACCCCTCTTGGAGTCATTGGAATCTTTTTGTATGAGTTTTTTTTCCCCCCCTCCTTTGACTACTGGTTTCAATCTTAGACATTGTCTATTAACTTATTATATGAAAGATGAGATAATGAGAACTCATATTTTTTTACCTTTCCTTTGTCTCCCTACAAACTTATATTGCTTTTATTATTTCTAATTTTCAGTAGAGAATTAAACAGAGAGTCAGGATTAATGTTCAGTGTCACTAGAGGATGTAGGAAAACAAGTACTCTCATATACTGTTGAAGGAAGTTATACATTGATAAAGACATTTGGGATGATAATTATTTATCAGCATATGAAATGTATAAGGTCTTTGACCCAGCAATTCTACCTGTAGGAATCTATCCAAAGACATGTTTGTACAGAGATAAGTATACAAAGATATTTTTGTAACACTGTTTTAATACTAAAAAATTGGAAACAACTTAAATATTAATCAGTAAGGAAATAGTTTTATGACTTATAGTGCATTCATAATTTGGAATAATATACACTTGTTAAAAGAATGATGGAGATAAATATGTACTAAAATGGAAAAAAAGTCTCAATTATGTTGTTAAGAGAAAAAAAGCAAGTCATATATTATACCTACAGTGTGATTCCATTTATTTATTATAAAAGAATATATATATTTATACATAAGCATAAAATTTACATACCCACATTGGTACAGAATGGTACACATAGAGAAAGAGACAAAGAGGAAGAGACTGGGTGGATAAAGAGGAACTTTAACATTTAACTGTATATACTTAAAAACTGCTTTAGTGTTTTACAATAGGAATGTATATGTTGTATAAAAGATAGAGAGGGGGCTTCCCTGGTGGCGCAGAGGTTGAGAGTCCGCCTGCCGATGCAGGGGACATGGGTTCGTGCCCCAGTCCAGGAATATCCCACATGCTGTGGAGCGGCTAGGCCCATGAGCCATGGCCGCTGAGCCTGTGCGTCCGGAGCCTGTGCTCCACAATGGGAGAGGCCACAACAGTGAGAGGCCCGCGTACCACAAAAAAAAAAAAGATAGGGAGGAGAAAAAAGAAAAAATAACTAGTTTCTTCTCAAAAATTTAATATTAATATGTGAGAGTAAAATACCTAATTAATTTTGTCTAGTAATTCATATTTAAGGATTAATATGATCATTAAATCTGCATTATATTTCAAGTAAAAAAAACAAAGCAGCTTCTGACACAATCCACATGACTTGCCATAGATATTGGCCAAAAAGTCAAAACTTTCCCTCACCTCAAAATGACATAATTTCTCTCCTGTTATGCTTAGGATCTTGGAATAATTTAATTTGCCACCTTCTTTGTTCCTGAGTAAAAGTGCTAGGTTAACAGCAATGTTATTCTCTTTCAAAGTATTTCTAGAAATATCTTGGTCTTTATGCCCAAGTTTTCACTGGAAGAACTGAATACTCATTCCACTCATTCTGCTTGATTATACTTTTGTTTTATACTTTAGTTAATGATACTACTTTGTGACTTGAGATGAAATCTAAAAGAAAGAGTAAAATAACAGGTTGACCCACATTGTTGTAATTTAGGTTAATATGACTCTTACTAGCAATAAACTTCCTATACTGAAAGGTACATATCAGTTATTCACTGATGCTTTGAAGTATGGGAATAAGGAGACAATATCATCAAATGCAGTGGTGTAAGTTTAAACTCTTAAGTTCCCAAGGAAAATTTCAAAAAGACCCACTTACCTGTTGCTTACCAGTCAGATCAACTAACAGACACCTATTATGAGCAATCCCTAACAGACACCTATTATGAGCAATCCCTTTGGTAAATTCAATACAGTACACCAACCAATATAAGATTGCCCCTTCTATCAAAGGACAGACCCACATAAGATTTTATGGAAAGTCAAATCTAAGAAAGTCTAGTTTTGAATGCATTCTAGTGATTGTGCTGGAGTTAAGGATATCCACAAGTCTTACTCAGAAGCACAAAATGTGATCCTTGTGCTCCGAGGGCATATAATCTAGTTTTGTTCACGTGCAAAGAAAACCTACACTGTGAGGTTGTGTGATGCCAAGTATTAATTGAACAGAACAGATAAGTGTTATAGAAAGTCACAGAAAGGACACATTATTACTCTACTACACATAGAGTAGTCAGGTAAACCCTAGAGCATGAGACAGGAGACATCTAATAATGTTTAGAAGGCAGTTGGAAATATGTAACTAAAGCTTGGGAAAGAACACCAGGTTAAAGGTACAATTGTTTGAGTATTTGCGTAGATGTGATAGATAAGATTTCCATCAGGAGATATACAGTGAGAAGGAAAGGAAGGTTAAAGCTTGAAGAAAAGAGTAAGACACTGTGAAAATAAGAAAAGACAGATTTTAAAAAATAGTAGAACATTTGGAAATTTAAAATACAGTCATTAAAATAAAAATCTTATGGACTGATTAATAGCTTATTAGATGCAGATGAAGAGATATTAGTAAATGAAGGTAGTTCTGAGGAAATTATACAGAAAGGCAGCATGAAGAAATAAGGAATGAAAAGTATGAATTAAGAAAAATGATAGGGTGAGAAAGTTCAATATATTATCCAATAAGATTTCCAGAAAGCAAGATAAGAAAGAAGGAGACAGACAAGTTTGATGAGATCATGGTTGATAATTTCAAAACTTTGAAAGAATTGATGAAATAATGACTCAAGGTCAATAATCAGAAGTCTCAAGCAAAATAAAAAGAAGTATACTCTAGGCACATTGTAGCAAATTGGAATACTGCAAAAAAACAGATAAAATCTAGAAAGGAATCAGATATAAAAGATAGGTTACTTGCAAAGAAATAACTATTGGATTAGCAATAGAGTAGCAACAGATTTCTCAAGAACAGTGGAAGCCAGAAGTTAATTAAACAGTATCTTCAAGGAGCTGAGGAAAAACCAATAAACTTAGAATTTAATACACAACTAAAGTATCACTTAATAGTTCCAAATAATGACACTTTTCAGACAAAGATTGAGAAAATTTACCTCTCACAGATTGTCATTGAAAGACTAAAATATCCACATTAATTCTGTACATTGTTTAAAGATATATTCATATGTCTTACATATGTATCATATACAGTACATGTAAATGGTAAAATTATAAAAACAAGCATATATGGGGATATATATATACGTATAGCTGATTCACTTTGTTATACAGCAGAAACTAACACAACATTGTAAAGCAATTATACTCCAATAAAGATGATATAGGGCTTCCCTGGTGGTGCAGTGGTTGAGAGTCCGCCTGCCGATGCAGGGGACACGGGTTCGTGCCCCGGTCCGGGAAGATCCCACATGCCGCGGAGCGGCTGGGCCCGTGAGCCATGGCCACTGAGCCTGCGCTCCACAACGGGAGAGGCCACAACAGTGAGAGGCCCGCGTACCGCAAAAAAAAAAAAAAAAAAAAAAGATATAAAAAATAAATGAAAAATAAAATAAGGGAAAAAAATAATAATAAAAACAAGCATGGGAATGAAAAAACACCTAATTCAAAATAGTGTTTATCTGTGAGAGGAGAGAAGAGAATGGAATTAGAGCTTCATTTGGATTTTTTAAGCTAGTTATACAGGCATTCATTCTATTTTTTAAGGCATTTTTTGGTCTACTTGAAATATATTTAAAAAGGGAGTAGGGAGTAAGAAAAGGAATGATCTACGATATCAAATATTGCATGAGAAAATGAGAACAGGAAATTCCACAGATTTGGATACTTAAAGCCCACTGAATATGCTCCAGAGAATTGTTTTCCTAGAGAAGGGAGAATGAAAACATCCATTCCAGTCTGCCTACATGTGTTCCTATCATTTCTCCCCTCCTGTTATAGTAAAAGAGATGTCCCTCTGCCCATCAAATATCAGTCCTTTCCCTGTGTGTTCTGGATCCTACCTCTCCCACCTTTTTAGGGTCCATATATTTACCACTTTCTTTCCTATATTTTCATTTTCTCCCTTTCTACAAGTTCCTTTCCAATATTTAAACATGCTTAGGTCTCTCCTTTTTTTAAACTCCTCTTCCCCGATTGCTGCGAAACCAAATACTGCCTCTTTCCACTCTCACAGTCCTATTCCAACCACTGCCTTTTTTATCTCCTTCCCATGTCAAACATCTTAAAAGAATTATCTCTAATTAGTGTCTCAATGTCTATACCTCCCATTTACCTCTGAAACCACTCTAATGTAACTCCTCCCCCGACCCCCATTCCACAAAAATTATTCTCCTTAAGGTCACCAGTGATTTCTCTGTCTTGACCTCTTACCATTACTTATTCCGCACTATTTCCTTCTTATCCATCATCATCATGCAGTATTTACTGAGCATTTACCATATGCCAGACACTGTTTTAAGCACTTTATGTGTATTATTTCCTTCTTGAAACCTCTCTTCCTTTGGCTTCTATGACATAACACCCCTCTGATTTTCCTTCTACTTCTCAAGTAGATACTCTTTGGTTCCTTTGCTCATCCTCATCTCTTCATCTTTAATAGATGAAGTTCCTCAAGGCATCATCCTTATTCCTCTATTCTTCTCACTTTATACCACAGATATTGCTTCCACTCATATATGTCTATATATACACAGATGACTTTCAATTTTATTTTCATTTCATCCACTAGTATTTCAGCATGTAATTCTTTAAAAGATAAGAACTCTTTTTTTTTTTTTTGGTTAAACGTAACCACAATACCATTATCATACCCAAAACAAAAGTAATAATAATTCCTTAATATTGGCAAATACTGGGTCAGTGGCAACTTTCCAATTGTCTCATAAATATCATAAAATTCAGATTCTAATCAAGTTACTCACTTGATTGCAAACCTTTAGTGGTTTCTCAATATTCTTAGAATAAAGAACAAAATCTATAACCTGTCCTACAGATCTTGCATGATTTTTCCTTGTTTATCTAGTCAGCCAGATCAATAGAATTGAATCTAGAGACCTAAAATGTTATTTCACATCTATTATCTTGAGTTGACATCTAATTGATAATAATAAGTCAGAAAAAGGAACTGAAACACTCATGGTGAAATTTTTGTCTTTTGGAGTTTGTTTTGAGCAAAACCAGGGAGTTGAGAAATACTCATTAGAGAAATGATGCAGACCTGGCTCAGCTAAGGTACAGATGCTAATGGAAGGGTCTTGATAGACATTACCCTTGGACAGCCTGCCACATATGCTACACAGCAAACTCTCAGGGTTTGGGGAAAATCCAATACAATTTAAATTGTTTTTTTTTGTTATCCCTGGACAACCTTCACAAGGACAGACTGCCTAGATGGACCTCTTTGCTGTCAGCTAATTAGTTTACCACTAAAGATGTGCAAACACAACTCAGTCTTCTGAGACTGCAGTTTTTTCCTCATAAGTACAGTTTTTGCCCTTGTTCCTGGATAGCAGTCTAATGACTGTCTCCCTGTATGTTAAAAATTTTGTTTGTAGGTAAATAACAAAATGTCTCTGAGTTGTTCTTTGATAATAAAAACTTAGTTGTACTTGCAAATTTGTTCTTTCTCTACTCTTTCTCACCTTAATACCTCAACCAGCTCAGTTTTTCAAGATGGAAATCTGGGAATATTTTCAATGCTTTCTTGTCCCTCATGCCTGGTTCCTTCCCAATATCCAATTCATCACCAAGATCTGAATCTGCTTTCACAATACATCTTGACAGCAACCACTATAGTCTGAGCCCAAACCATGTATTGTTTGGGCTATTTAAATACTCTCCTAATTGGCCCTAATTGCTTTCCCTACATTCACATTCATCTCCTTCCATTTCACTTCCCCAGGGAGTCAGAATGTTCTTTTAAAACCATATATCTTATCACATATCTTTCCCTGTTTAAATACTTCAAATTGCTTCTATGATACCTATGATAAAATGATAAATCCTGAATTCGTTACATGGCCTATTCTTTCACAAGGCCCTGCTTGATCTGGCCCCCATATACACCTGTCTAATCTAATCTGGTACTGTTGTCTCCCTTACAACTTTAGCTACACTGACCTTCTTTCAATTCTTTTGGCACCAAACCTTTTCCCACCTCAGGACCTGCACTCATGCTGTCCCTCTGTCTTAAATTTGTGATGGGGATATGTGAACCAACTTCTAAAGAATAAGAAGATGTCAGCCTAACCTAAAAAATTAATTGTTATGAACCTCAAGTATTGTGCATAACTCCAGTGTTCAGTTGAGCTGTTAGATGATTCATATATATATATATATATATATATATATATATATATATATATATATATATATTTTTTTTTTTTTTTTTTTGCGGTACGCGGACGTCTCACTGTTGTGGCTTCTCTCGTTGCGGAGCACAGGCTCCGGACATGCAGACTCAGCGGCCATGGCTCACGGGCCCAGCCGCTCCGCGGCATGTGGGATCTTCCCGGACCGAGGCACGAACCCGTGTCCCCTGCACGGGCAGGTGGATTCTCAACCACTGCGCCACCAGGGAAGCCCGATTCCCATATTTTTAAAGAATAAGAAGTTGGTTCACAAATCACTTCCTCAGAGGGTTAAGGATTCTCTTCTAATGTCCTTCATAGCTCTAAACACAATTTATAATTTTATTAATTTATATAATTGTTTGATAACTCATCCCTATTAGTCTGTGAACTCTAAAAGGAAAGGGATCATATCTACTTTTTAAAAATTCTGTATAATAATTGTCTAGCATACAACAGATACCAAACACTTTGAACAAATGAGTGAGTGAGATGTTTGGGGAAGCATTTAGTTCAGTGCCTGGCAAACAACGCTCAGCTTGATTTTCCTTTTTCATTTTAAACATTTACATTAGATATTAGTCTTTTATTTAATGGAATGTTGCTAGGGTTTTTTTTTTTAAAGTAGGTATTTTAAATCTTTCGGATGGCTACAGATGTCCACTAGATGTCAGCCTAACTGAAAAAATTAATTGCTATGAACTTCAAGTATTGTGCATGATTCCAGTGTTCCGTTGAGCTGTTAGATGATTCCTATATTTTTAATTAAATGAAGATATAATGTTTTCATAAATACCTTTGAATTTGAGATGGTGGATGCTCCATGATTGTATATTGAGTACTGAGAATATAATTCTCTTGTGTTGTAAAACTCTATTAATAGTAAAATATTTATGAAATATAATAATAAGGTAATAAAAGCTGCTAATATTTATTTGGCTTCAACTACATGCCAGACACTTTGCTAAATGCTTAAATGTTTTATCTCATTTAATCTCAATTGATTTCTAAATTAAGACAGTAACTAAAACTATCTCAAATGATTAAAAAATCCTGTGAGATAAATAGTATTACTAACACCATTCAAAAACTGGAGTTTAAAGAGGTTAAGTAGCTGTTCTTAAAAACTCCAAAAGAGATAGCATAACGTATCATAATTACTTATTTATTAAAAATAAACATTTATAAAAAATAAAAAATTTAAAAATACCTCTTTGGTCAAGAGGTTGTTATTTAATTTTATTTATTTTATTATTTATTTTGGCTGCACTGGGTCTTAGTTGCGGCACGTGGGATCTTTTAGTTGCAGCATGTGGACTTCTTAGTTGCGACATGCATGTGGGCTCTAGTTCCCCGACCAGGGATCGAACCTGGACCCCCTGCATTGGGGCCCCCTGGAGTCTTACCCACTGGACCACCAGGGAAGTCCCAAATATGTTTTAATAATGGGTGACTTGTCAACATTCATTGCTACTTGGAACTGAGGATTTTGTTTATATTACAGCTAAATAAATGATGTTGTTTAGTGGAAGACATTAGGATGGTAGTGGAAAGAGCACAGATTTGGAATTACACAGACTTTGGTTTGCATCTCAGTATCACCATTTACTACTAGCTTTACTCTGATGTTGGGCAGGTTATTTCCTATCTTTGAGCCTCAGTTGCCTTGTCAGTTAAGAGGGGTTATAATGTAATGCCTGCTTTACAGTGCTGAAGTAAAGGTTAGATAGGAAAGTATATGGAAAGTGCCTACCACAGTGACTGGCATGTAATAAGTCATAGTTTTTATTATTTTTTTAATAAATGTCTCAATCTGAGAAAAATAGATATTAATTTTGTGGATACTATGGGTAAACAAACCCTCATATTTTTGTGATGGTAGATGAATATGCAAAATACCAATGCCAAGTTCATACCCAAATGACTTAAAATTCATCTATGCGCAGTTACATACAAAAATTATTTAACTTGCAAAATTATTGATAATATTTTTATTGAGGAGCTAAGGATTAAGATCATATATTTTGTACTCAGTTCACATTTTTCAAGTACCTTTGGTGTTTGGGTATGATGATGAAGGAGGTAGAAATGAGATTCACTATCTTCTTTCCATGTTTATCACTACTTACCATTTACTAATATAGTACATTACTTCTTGCTTAGATTCCTTTAATAGCCTCCCAAATCATCTCTCCATTTCAGTTTCCTTTACACAAGTTGGAAAGATGGATACTCCCCAAATTACAGCTCAAACCATGTGACAGCTTGCTCAAGCATCTTCAGCCTCCATTGCCTACCAATGTAAGTATACACTAATCTTGGTTGGAGTCATATTGTAGACTGTTTCCCCATTTTTACTTTACGATATGCCCCTGTGTACATCCAGAGCCAGATCAGGATATGTGAGCACAAAAACTAACAATTATAAAAGTACTTTACTTATCTATGTTTATAAACAAATATAGTATGTTTTGTGTGGTTTTAATTTATGTACATGGTATTATACTGTGCCTATAATTCTGTAGTTTTCCTTACTCAATATTATATATATGAAATCTGTTTAATATTGATTAGAGGTAGGTAGACATGATCTATTTCTTTTGGCTGTTGTATAGACCCATCTTACGAATACACCACATTTTGTTTGTCCAGTCCGCTACTGGGGGATAGTTAGAGTGTTTCCAGTTTTCACTGTTAAAAATCATGCTGTAGTGAACATCTTCATGTATCCTAGAACACAAATATTAAGAGTTTCTTTAAGAGGTCTACATATAAGTGTCTGCATATTTTTTATTTTACTAACTACCACCAGTTGCCTTCAGCAGAAAGTCCCTGTTTCCTCCCATTTTAACGAAAGCTTGATAGATATTATTGGGTGGAAATAGTATCTTCTGGGCTTTTTTTTTTTCAAATGTGCATTTCTTTGGCTGACTTCAAGATTGAGACTCTTTTCCTAAAGTGATTGGCCTTTTAATTTTCCTTCCCTGTGCATTGACAATTTGTGTCCTTTGCCCATTTTGTTGTTGTTGTTGAATTGCTGACATTTTTTTCTTTTTTCCCCCCCCTCTTTTTTTTACTGAATCTAAAAATATCTGCTTCTTATTTGTCATAAACCTTTAGTGTCTTTAAATTGTTTTTTTTTTACTATCTTAAATTTATATGTAATTAAAATTCAAAGAATTGAGTATTTTAATACATGAATATGATGTATTTCTTCATTTTTTTCAGCTCTTTAATTACTATTATGAATTTATTTGCTTATAAATAGTAATATAATTAAATTTCATACATTGAATTCTTATATTCCTAGAGTTTTGGTTGCATCTCTCAGGATTTTCTATGAAAATGATTATGATTTTCAAATAATGACAATTTTGTCACTTTAAAATACTCATACTTATTCATTATCGTGCCTTTTTGCGTTGGTTAGGGCCTCCAGTATAATACTGACTAGGAGCAATGCTAGCAGGTATCTTGGTGCATTCCTGACTTTAATCTGCATGCTTCTAATGTTTCCTATAAATTATGATGCTTGATATAGAATTGTCTAGATACTTGCTAAAGTTTCTTTTAAATCCCAGTTTTCCAGATTTTTGTTTCTTAAAAATCATGAATAAGTAGTTGAATGTATCAAATGCCTTTTCTGCATTTATTGAGATACTTATGTTTTTCTCCTTTAATCTGTTAATATGGTAAATTGCACTGTTTTTATTTTTTGTCATTATTATCAGTTTTGCTTTTTTATTATTCCAGTTTTTTATTATTATTAGTTCATTTCATTTGGAACTCAGATATATAATTTAATTAATAATTTTCCTCAGTTGATGATACTCTGTCATCATTTGACCATATCTCCTCTGCTGTATCATTTTACTTATTTTTATTTTCATTATCCACAACTCTGTTCCA
Organism: Grampus griseus; assembly: GCF_964374135.1. Lineage (NCBI taxonomy): Eukaryota > Metazoa > Chordata > Mammalia > Artiodactyla > Delphinidae > Grampus > Grampus griseus. The sequence goes on from NC_139017.1 coordinate 107,472,866, forward strand.
TTTCTTCTACCCACACTTTTACTTTAATGTGTTTGTTATATATCCTGATACAATAAAGTGTTATTTTTTTGTGTGTGTCTATGCATTAATTTATACAAATGTTATTGGTTTATAGCTATTGCTTTGTTTCAACTTTTTTTCACTCAACACTGTATGTTTAACTCTATTTTGTTGCTATCTATGCATCTGCTGTATTGTTTTTAAGTATAGTATAGTATATTAGTAATATATAGTGTAATATTTCAGATTATGTACACTTTGCATTTACTTATCTATTCCCCCAGAGATGGGCACCTAAAGTAACTTTCAACTTTCTGCAACTATAAAATAACACTGTGATAAATATCTTCACGTAAGTTGCTTTTTGATTTGTGCCCTGGTTTCTTTGATGCTTATACCCAGGTATGTGATTGTTGGAACATGAGATAATTTGTACATTGATTTTATTAAATTCCACCAGATTATTTTCCATAATACTGCCTCAGTTACACTCCTGCCAGTAGAGTAGGAGAAATCTTATTTCTCTACTTTCTTACCTACAATTGCTGTTATCTGATTTTTTTTTTTTTTTGGGTCTTCGTTGCTGTGCTCAGGCTTTCTCTAGTTGCAGTGAGCGGGGTCTACTCTTCGTTGTAGTGTGCGTGCTTCTCATTGTGGTAGCTTCTCTTGTTGCAGAGCACAGGTTCTAGGCGCACGGGCTTCAGTAGTTGTGACACGTGGGCTCAGTAGTTGTGGCTTGCAGGCTCTAGAGCATAGGCTCAGTAGTTGTGGCGCACGGGCTTAGTTGCTCCGCGGCATGTGGTATCTTCCCAGACCAGGGATCAAACACATGTCCCCTGCATTGGCAGGCGGGTTCTTAACCACTGCACCACCAGGAAGTCCCTGATTTTTAATTTTTATTCATTTGATTAATGTTAAAGTATATATCAATGTTGAAATTGGCATTTCTCTGATTCTAGTGTGTTTCTCTGATTTCTATACTTACTTGCCACTGAGCTTCCTTTTATTTTTATTTTAAGTTTTATTTATTTATTTTTGATGTAGACCATTTTTTAAAGTCTTTATTGAATTTGTTACTATATTGCTTCTATTTTATGTTTTGGTTTTTTGGCCATGAGGCATGTGGGATCTTAGCTCCCCAACCAGAGGTTGAACCTGCACTCCCTGCTTTGGAAAGCGAAGTCTTAACCACTGGATTGCCATGGAAGTCCCTGGGCTTCCTTTTAAATGATTCACCTACTTACGTCCTTTGCCTGTTTTTCTATTGAGGTTTCCTGTCTTTTTCTTATTCGTTTGCAACTGTTTCTTATACATGCCGTATATTAATTCCTTAGCAGGTTTTAAACACTAAAAATATTTTCTTTGGTCTGTCAACTGTCAGTTTTGCCTATGACGTCCTTGTGAGCAGAAGTTCTCAATTTTGATGTATATAAATCCATTTTTTAAAAATGTTTTGTGTTTTTAGGTCTTGCTTGAGAAGTCCTTTCAACCCTAAAATCACTCAGATATTTCCTTTTATTTTCTTCTGTTAGCTTTTAAAATTTGCCTTTTACACTTGAGACTTTATTCCAGATGGCATTCCCCTGTGTGTATGGCATAAATCAAGGAATACTACTTTATTCTTCTGGATATATTGAGCTAGTTTTCCTAACACTATCTGGAAAGTAATCTATTTTTTTCTATTGATTTATGGTGCTGCCTTTATCAGACATCAATTTCTGTTTCTGAACTTTCTATTCTGTTACATTGTGTATTTGTTTCTGTGTAATTGCATAGTACATTTATTACTATAGCTTTGTAGATTGTATTAATATCTGGGAAAGAAGTTCTTCCATTTTACTTATCTTTTTCAAAATTAGATTAGTTTTTCATGAACCTTTATTTCATGTAATTTCAATGATGTGATTGTTAAATCTTCTAGAATTTTCATTGAAATCTGAATTAGTTATCTATTGCTGTATAACTAATTACTCCATAACTTAGTGGCTAAAAAATAAATATTATCACTCAGCTCTGTGGATCAGGAATTCAAAAATATCTTAATTGAATGGTTTCTGTCTTGAGGTCTCTCATGAGATTGTAACCAAGATGTCAACTGGGGCCACAGTCATCTAAAGGCTTGACTTGGTCTGGGGGATTCCTCTCCAGGTAGGTTCACTCACATGGCTGACAAGTTGATGTTGACAGTTGGCAGATCAGTTCCTTGTCACATGAATCTTGTGACAGAGCTTCTTGAATATCCTTACAACATGGAGGCCGATGTATGCTAGAGCAAGTGATCCAGGAGATAGCAAGGTAGAAGCTGCAACGTTATTTATGACCTAGTCTCAAAAGTCACACTCCAACATTCCTGCAATATCCTGTTGATTGCACAAGACAGCTCTCCTCAGTATGAGAGGTGACTACACCAGGAAGCAAGAATCACTGGGGGCCATCTTGGAGGCTGAGTACCTCAGTTCACCCTCTGGCTGCCAATAATTAATGTCGCTCTCACATGCAAAATAGACTCATCCTTCTCACAAGACTCCCCTAAATCTCACCCCACTACAGAATCAGCTTGAAGTCCAGAATCTCATCTAAATAAGGTCCAGAGGTGATGAGGCTTCTTGGGTATATTTCCTTAAGTACAGTTCTTTGAGTACAGTTTCTTTTGATCTGAAAACTTGTGGAGTTAAGAGAGGGAACCAAACAATGCCATGTATATCAGGAGGCAAGAATCACTGGGGGCCAGTCTTAAAGGATGGCTACCACAAAATTTCATTTAACATTTCTTATAAGACAGGTCTATTGGAGACAAATTCCTTCAATCTTTGTTTAAGAAAGTATTTCTCCTTCACTTTTTTTTTTGAATGAAAGATTCTTTAAATTCTGTGGTGCGTTACAATTTTCAAAAGTGTCACATACACGATTTCATATAATCCCATAATAAACTTTCTTTAACCCTCTACCACTATATTGCCTCATACCCTTTCCCTCTCCCCTCTAGTAACCACTAGTTTGTTCTCTATATCTGTGAGTTTGCTTCTTTTGTGTTTTATTCACTAGTTTGTTGTATTTTTAAGATTCCATATATAAGTGATATCATACAGTATTTGTCTTTCTCTGTCTGACTTATTGCACATAGCATAATGTCCTACAAGTCCATCCATGTTGCTGCAAATGGCAAAATTTCATTCTTTTTTATGGCTGAGTAGTATTCCTTTGTAGGTGTATCTACCACATCTTCTTTATCCATCATCTGTTGATGGACACTTAGGTTGCTTCTATACGTTGGCAATTGTAAATAACAATGCTATGAACATTGAGGTGCATGTATCTTTTTGAATTAGTGTTGTTGGTTTTTTTGGATATATATCCAGGAGTGGAATTGCTGTGTCATATGGTAGTTCTATTTTTAGTTTTTTGAGAAACCTCCTTACTGTTTTCCACAGTGCCTGCACCAATTTACATTCCCACAACAGTGTATGAGGGTTCCCTTTTCTCCACATCCTTGTCAACATTTGTTATTTGTGTTCTTTTTGATCATAGCCATTCTGATGTGTGTGGGGTGATATTTCATTGTCATTTTGATTTGTATTTCCCTGATGATTAGCGATGTTGAGCATCTTTCCATGTGCCTGTTGGCCATCTGCATTTTTTCTTTGGAAAAATGTCTCTTCAGTTCTTCTGGCCATTTTTTAATTGAGTTTGTTTTTTTGATGTTGAGTTGTATGAGCTGTTTATATATGTTGCATGTTAACCCCTTATCAGTCATATCATTTGCAAATATCTTCTCCCATTCAGTAGGTTGTTTTTTTGTTTGTCGATGGTTTCCTTTGCTGTGCAAAAGCTTTTGAATTTAATTAGGTCCCATTTGACTATTTTTGCTTTTGTTTCCTTTGCTTTAGGAGACGGATCCAAAAAAACACTGCTTCAGTTTGTGTCTAAGAGTGTTCTGCATATGTTTTCCTCTAGAAGTTTTATAGTATCCAGTCTTACATTTAGGTCTTTAATCCATTTTGAGTTTATTTTTGGACAGCTACTTGTAAAAGAATAAAATTAGAACATTCTCTAATACCATATACAAAAATAATCTCCTTTGCTTTTGAGGAATAATTTGGCTGGATAGAGAATTCTAGGTTGGTGGTTTCTCTTTCAGCACTTTAAATGTATCACTCTACCCTCTTCTTGCTTGCAGGGTTTCTGAAGAGAATTCTTATCCTGTTCCTTTGTAGGTAAGGCATTTTTTATTTCCAGCTTCTTTCAAGATTTTTTGTCTTTATTTTCTGCAATTTGAATATGATATGCCTAGGTATAGATTTTTTTGAATTTTATTATACTTGTTCTCTGAGTTTCCTTAATATGTGGTTGATATTTGTCATTAATTTTGGAAAATTCTCAGCCATTATTCATAATTTCTTTTCCTTTCTCTTTCTCCTTCTCCTGCTACTCCCATTGAATTTTTGTAATTGTCACATAGTTCTTGGATATTCTATTCCATTTTTTCTCTTCTTTTTTCTCTTTGCTTTTCAGATATTGACATATCTTCAAGCTTACTAATTCTTTTATTGGCCATGTCCAGTCTACTGATGAGTCCATCAAAGGCATTCTTCATTTCTTTTACAGTGTTTCTGATTTTTAGCATTTAATTTTGATTCTTTATTAAGGCTTACATGTCTCTGCTTATATTACTTACCTGTTTTTACATGTTGTCAATTTTTTATATTAGAGCCCTAGGATATTTATCATAGTTATTTTTAATTCTTTTTTTAAATTTTTATTGGATTATAGTTGATTTACAATGTTGTGTTAGTTTCAGGTGTACAGTGAAGTAAATCAGTTATATATATATATATATATATATATATATATATATATACACATATCTCCACTCTTTTTTCGATTCTTTTCCTATATAGGTCATTACAGAGTACTGAGTAAAGTTCCCTGTGCTACACAGTAGATCCTTATTAGTTATCCATTATATATATAGTAGTTTATATATGTCAATCCCAATCTCCTAATTTATCCTTCTCCCCTTTTCCAGTTATTTTAAATTCTTGATCTGATGATTCCAAAACTTCTGCTCTATCTGAGTCTGGTACTGATGCTTTTGGTCTTTTCAGACTATTTTTTTGCCTTTATCATGCCTTGTAATTTTTGGTTGAAAGCCACACATTGTGTATTGGGTGAAAGGAACTGAGGTAAATAGGCCTTTCATCTGAGGTTTTACACTCTCTGGCTATTAGTTAGGGTATGCTACTGCTGTAGCTTTAGGTGTCAGAGACAAAAATTTCCTCTAGTGTCTATTTTTGTCTCCTTGGATGTTTTGGGCTTCCCTAGAGACTCCTTCTTAAATTGGTTCTGAGGCTTCCAGTTCTTCTGTCTGTTATCCCCTGTTATTATACTGCAGCCTTATTCATGTGATGATGAGGTGTGAGGGAAGGGGAAGCATCTTATAGTCCTATAATTAGGTCTCATTTTTTTAGTGTGCTTGTCCCCTGAGCTGTGACCTTCACACATTTTATAGATTTTTTTTCCTTTGATAAGACAGGAAAAACTAAATGGCTCTGGAGTTGGGTATTTCTCTTCCTCCATGTGGAAGGCTAGTGAGGGTTGGATTTGGGTATTTTCCTCTCCCCACATGGAAGTCTAGGGGAGATTGGAGTTGAGTATTTCTCTTTCTCAAAGTTGACTGGGCTCTTGTAAAACCCAAGCTGTATGGTTAGGTAATATTGTTTCCCTTGAGGACAGCCTTTTGTTAAGGAGAACAGAATGCTCTGGGCATATTTCAAAATGATTACTTTTCCTTCTCCCCCTGCTAAAAATCTGAAAGAATTTTTCACCAGTTCTCACTTCTGAGAACCTGGTAGGGCTCCTGGAGCAAAAGCTCAGGAAAGTGTGGAGGTTCCTCTAAGGCCCCCTGGAGTTTTTAACTCTTAAGTTTAGCTGCACTGAGCCTCTTGCAGTTCATCATTTATAGTTTGTGTTCTGTTGGTACTGGCTTCAGTGGCAATGTTTAGCTCCTGGGCTTCTGTTCTTGGTAAGCTGTGATTCTCTATATTAATGGGGCAGCAGATAGTGATGTGGCCTTAATTCTTTGATGGATCTAAGAAGAATTGTTGATTTTCAGTTATTCAGCTTTTTTTCTTGGGAGGATGGTAGTGATGACATCTAGCTCTTTATGTGTCAGACTGGTGCTATTGATTTTTATAAATTGATCTTGTGTCTGGTAACTTTACAGAGCTCTCTTACTAGTTTTAATTATTTGTTAATTCTGTTGGATTTTATATGTCACCTGAAAGTAATTACAGTTTTGTATCTGTCTTCCCAACTATTGTATCTTCTATTTTTTCTTTTAACTGCATAGGAATCTTACTTTCCTCAGTGACTGTTAAAGCTTTGTAAATCATTTCTCAGTACAGTGGCCAAGTAGATAGAATAAATTATTCCTTGACCCTTTGAGACTTTCATAATCAACAGTAATTTTTTATGATTTATAGACTCTTAAGTGATTTGTTTTCCTCAGAATTTAGAATTCTTCCTCTTTTGTGTCTAATTTCTCATCCTACTTGAAGATTTAATGCCCTCTTTTAAAATTTTTTTAAAGGTTAAGATTGGACATTAAAGTTCATAATATCAGGTTAATAAAGTTTTCAAAGGTTTCATTTTTAATGAATAATGGTGGTTGAATTATAATATAATTTTATATGTGTATTGAAATGACAATATAGTTTCCCTTTTTAATCCATTAATGTGGTAAATTACATTGATTTTCTAATATTAAACCATCTTTGGATTCCTAGGGTAAATTCAACTTGGTCATAAATTCAACTTGGTTATTATTTTTTATATATTCTTCTGGATTTGGTTTGCTAATGTCTTATAATTTTTTCCAACTTTTCCAGATGTATCATATAACCTCCTTTCAGACATTCAAAGAGTTTTTGAAATATTCCTGCCTGTAAACAAAGGATTTTCCTCTAATATAACTGTTACTCTCTCTGTCTCTTTCTCCCTCAGAAAAAATCACACTATTGCTATATTCATAGCTTAATTTACATTTTCTTAGGTAGTTTATAAATTCTATTGACATGATACAATTAATTTCCTGAAATGCTATGTGTTGTTTCAGATCACTATTATTAAGTGGTTAGTTTTCATTATATCAGATCCTTACAATACCATGTGCACATGATATCTTGTGGATATTTTTTGATGTGATTGGTCAAATTTGAATTTCTTTGATGGTATGAAAATTTTCATTAGTTTGTTTTCATGAATATTTATTGAATATCTAGTATGTGTCAAGTACTATTCTAGATGCTGAGGATACAGCAGTCAAAAAAAGATCCCTGCCTTGATGGAACATCTTGGTGATATTCTTAGGACCTAATAATAATGGTCTCAGAATATAAATGGGACTTTAGTGATGTTCCACAATTCATACAAAAAAAATTATTCTTGTTGTCTAATGGTCATTTCATGCCTAGGGTCAAAGCTTTGATAGACCACTTTGGTTTTTTTTTAACATCTTTATTGGAGTATAATAGCTTTACAATGTTGTGTTAGTTTCTGCTGCATAACAAAGTGAATCACCTATATGCATACGTATATCCCCATATCCCCTCCCTCTTGCGTCTCCCTCCCACCCTCTTTATCCCACCCCTCTAGGTCGCAAAGCAACGAGCTGATCTCCCTGTGCTATGCAGCTGCTTCCCATTAGCTATCTATTTTACACTTGTCATGTCAATGTTACCCTCTCACTTCGTCCCAGCTTACCCTTCCTCCTCCCCATGTGATAGACCACATTTAATCAATGATAAAAAACAAATTTGACCTCCTTACTGCTTTGGACCATATTTCATTGAAAAATTATACTCTTTTTGATTATAGTTTATATTAACATGAATTATTCATTCATAATAAAAATGCAACCTAAATAATTCTACCATAAAATTTTTTCTATTGTGGATTCATAAATATTTTTCAAATGGCTTGGATGAATTTTGATTTTGTTAATATACAATACCAAATGAATTTTTAGCACACTTTGAAAATGTTTCTTAAAAAGCCAGCAGGTAGGGAGTTCCCTAGTGGCTTAGTGGTTAGGATTCAGCTCTCTGGCATGGCCAGGGTTCAATCCCTGTTTGGGGAAATAAGATCCCACAAGCCGCAAGGTGCAGCCAAAAAAAAAAAAAGCCAGCAAATAAAATCTGTATTTTATTTTATATTGAGTTAATAAATGGAATTTTTAAAAGATAGGAAATGGTATATTCATTTTGCTTACATTGAGACTAATTAGAACTATTAAACTCAAGTACTTAGGAAATTTACTACTTTTGTACATTCACTTGTATATTTCAAACAGCTTTATAAAAGACAATGAGTATAGCAAATTAAATTCTAAATAAACGTTTACCAAATATGTATAACATTGAATTTCAGTTCTGATACAATTCCTAGTTTAAAATACAGATAAAATCATAATACAAAATAATGTACAAACTAATACAAAAATTGCCAAGCTGATTGCAGAAATTTTGGTACCCAGAGCAGGGACACTGTCTTCTGACAGAGGAATAAGCTTGGCTATTTGTGCAACATTAGAAACCTCTGAGGTGTTATTGGCTTCATTGATGACTTGGACTGCAATATAGGTTAACATTTTCTATTTTAAAAGGTTCTGACTTAAATTCAAAATTTTCTATTGAGCTGGCCTCCTTAGGTATTAGACTTGAAGTATTCACTAAAGCAGCATTGTCAAAATCTTCTCGGAGATCCAGGAAACTCTTACTTATTCTTATAATGTACCTATTGGCTGGAAAACAAACAGATATTTCATGTACGTTAGAATCACTAGGATGCCTTATTGCTACCACATTGCCTTGCATTTAGGGGCCTATCAGAAATGCACACTGGGTTTTTTGTCTGGTTATTCCATATTCTTTATTTTAAGAAAAAATATGGGAACAGTTTTTTATCTAGTTATCTAATCACAAAGAATTAATTCAAAATTGTATAGTACTAAAAATGGAATCTAGATTTCTTTTTAGAAATAGAAATATGAAGAACTGAGTCCACTTTTAATTTAGAACAAGGAACACAGTAATGTTTGAGTATAGTAAAGATACTCAGTACTCTATGCCTGTATTATTTCTCATTAAGCTGAGAGAGAGTAATGGGACGGGTGAGGAAGAGAGCAGATAAGTAGAGTGGGAGCCAGGGATAAGGATAAAGAGCAAAGGGAGGCAGAGAGGCTGGAATGTGTACCAAATAAACATGTTTAGGAGCTAGGCAGACTTTGATTAGCACCTTAGTTCTACTATTTTCTGGCTGTAACAAAGAAAAATTTATTTACCCCTTCTTACCTTTAGTTTTCTTATCTGTAAAATAGAGAATCGGTCATTCAGTTCATTCAACAAATATTTACGGAATGCTAGTGATGAGCATTATATGTGATAATGCATGAAAAATATTTAGCACAATGGGAGTTAATAAATGTTTGAAATATTAGCTGTTTTTACTGTTACTTTATCAAGAAAGGAAAGAAAGATGCTGACAAATGTTTCATTTCAAAATGGTTTTAGAAATCTACAAGGGCCATCGATATAGAAATATATTCTCACATTATGAAATGCCATGAACAATAAAACATCAGATGTCTTTTTTGAAGTGAAGACTTTATTTTTTTCATGAAGTGTTGAAGATGTTTTAAGCATGTGGTGAATAACTTCAATTTAGTGTTTTTTTTTTTTTAAATTCAGGCCCTGTGCCTTAAAATTCTAGTCTTTAAATAAATAGGCCTTATTGATCTGATCTATTCCCCTACTCTTTACATCCTCTCTGCATTCCATTTACGTCGATCTATCTATCTATCCATCCATCACTTACTTTAATTCAAATATTTCATTGTGAAATTTTGCTTTCTTGACTTTGATCATATTATTTAGTTCCTTTTTTCCCTGTCATGACTCCCTGGAATGTGCCTCCCTCTCCCTATCTATGCAAATTGTACTCATTCTTGAAGGTCCAACAGGAGGTCCAGTTTCTTCATGAAGTCCTGGTCATGTATTTCATCCCCTTATGACTCTCTTCCATGAATTCTTATTGCATGGAAAGGAGTTTTCCAGTTTTATAGAGGTTCAGTTTATCTTTTCAATTTGAACATATTATTTTTGAGAGCAAAAGTATGTTTTTGTATGAACTAGAGTACTCTTTTTGTATGAACTAGAGTATCTGATACTGTGTTGGGCATGTATTTGACCTCCTTAATTACTTCTAGGCCCCAACAGACACATGAAAAGATGCTCAACATCACCAATCATCAGGGAAATGCAAATCAAAACTACCTTGCACCTGTCAGAATGTATTTTATCAAAAAGACAACAAATAACAAGTGTTGGTGAGAATGTGGAGAAAAGGGAATCCTCTTGCACTGTTGGTGGGAATGTTGGTTGGTGCAGCCACTATGGAAAATGGTATGGAGGTTACTAAAAGAATTAAAAATAGAACTACCATACAATCCAGCAATTCTACTTCTGGGTATTTTTCTGAAGAAAACAAAAACTCTAATTCAAAATGATATATGCACTTCTGTGTTCATTGAAGCATTATTTTCAATAGCCAAGATATGGAACAACCTAAGTGTCCATTGATAGATGAATGGTTAAAGAAGATGTGGTATATATACACAATGGAATATTACTCTGCCATAAAAAATAATGAAGTCTTGCCTTTTGTGACAACATGGATGGACCTAGAGGGTATTATGCTAAGTGAATTATGTCAGACAGAAAAGGACAAATACCACATGATTTCACTTATATGTGGAATCTAAAAAACAAACATAACAAAACAGAAATAGACTCATAGATATGGAGAACAAATAAGTATTTGCCAAAGGGGAGGGGAGTGGGGGGAATGAGTTAAATAGGTGAGGGAGATTAAGAGGTACAAACTTTAAAAAAATAGATTAGTCATGGGGATGAAATGTACAGCATGGGGAATATAGTCAGTAATACTATAGTAATTTAGTATGGTGACAGATGGTAACTAGACTTAAAGTGGTGATCATTTTGTATTGTATAGATATATCAAATCACTATGTTATGCACCTGGAACTAACATAGTGTTGTAGGTCAATTATACCTTAATAAAAATATTACTTGTTGAACAACAATAGAGGTATTCACTTGATGCCCAAAATGACAAAATTAGAGGATCATAAAATATTAGAATTACATCTACTTGTTTTAGTAATTTTAGGTCATCTAGTCTGATTTGCATATTTGACAGGTATGGGAATTGGGTCCCAGAAAATTTAAGGTTTTTATTCAAAAATATATAGATATTTATTTTTTGAGATACTTCTACTACCTCCTTTTGCAATGCCTAGGGGTAAAATTTGATAGCAACTACAGTATCTTCCTATTTGTCACAAGGAAAGAGGACGATCAGATCCCACCTATTTGAGGCATTTGAGGTTAAACACAGTGAAGTTTTTTTTGTTTTTTTTTTTCTCTCCCAATGTACGTATGAAATACTTTCTTCCTTCTTTTAGTTCCTGTAATCAGCATAAGGGACATTTATTATGAAGCCAATCATGAACTGAAGGCTTGGTCTTAACTGAATTCAATTCAGAATTAAACATTTGGTCAGATAATTTCATTTATGGCTTTTTCAGTGGAAGTTTCTTTTTAATTTCACCGTATTTTTAAGGGTCATAATGTATTTCAGAGCTGTCATGATAAGAATCTCAATATTGAAGTACAAAGAGCACTTCATGGGTATTTTATGTTTCCTTTGGCTTTAGAATGATTTTTTTTCGTTGTGTAATAATGATAAAAAGAAATATAGCTACATGGGAAATGAAAGATTAAAAGCATCATTTCTTTTCAGAGCATATAGTAAGGGGTTTATTATAACCCAGGAGAAATAACATTGAAAGTGGCTTTTCAGCACTGACAACCTCTGAGATATGTGTCTATTGATATGCATATTGCTTTCATTTTACCACCTTAAAGGGAAAATAGCAAGATTGGCTTTACCCCATAAGAATCTACTAGTTTAGGGCGTCCCTGGTGGTACAGTAGTTAAGAATCCACCTGCCAATGCAGGGGACATGGGTTCAAGCCCGGGTCCAGGAAAATCCCACATGCCGTGGAGCAACTAAGCCTGTGAGCCACAACTAAGCCTGCTCTCTAGAGCCCCGAGCCACAACTACTGAACCCACGTGCTGCAACAACTGAAGCCCGCGTACCTAGAGCCTGTGCTCCACAACAAGAGAAGCCACTGCAATGAGAAGTCCGCTCACCACAATGACGAGTAGCCCCCACTCGCCGCAACTAGAGAAACTCGCATGCAGCAACGAAGACCCAATGTAGCCAAAAATGAATTTAAAAAAAAAACCAAAAGAATCTACTAGTCTAGCACAATACTGGAATATGGTACGCATTCAATAAATACTAATTTAATTTAGTTAAATTTAAAGCAAAGCTGAAAGTGATTTAAGCTTACTGGAATGATGGCAATTTATTCTAAGGAACTTGGAATGAATGAGATATTTTGGCCTTGAACTCTAATTCAAACTCCACAGCCAAATCTCTGCATGAGATCCTCTCTCTCTCTGGGAAATCTTCATTTAACTTGGCTAACTTCTCTCATTCTTCAAGCCTTAGGTCAGGGATAGTCTTCCCTGAAAAGCCTTTTAAGATATACCTTGTGATCTTAACCCTCAAGCAGAAGTGGCCATCCAATGGCATATCTCATCATATTCTGTAAAATTATCTGTTTATTTGCAGGAAGTATCTTCTGCACTCAACTAACTGTTGAGGGTAAGCATTGTTTCTTAAGAACCTAATAGCCTTAGAGGAAAACATAGGAAGAACACTCTTTGACATAAATCACAGCAAGATCTTTTTTGATCCACGTCCTAGAGTAATGGAAATAAAAACAAAAAGAAACAAATGGGACCTAATGAAACTTCAAAGCTTTTGCAAAGCAAACTACAATCAAGACAAAAAGACAGCCCTCAGAATAGGAGAAAATATTTGCAAACGAATCCACGGACAAAGGATTAATCTCCAAAATATATAAACAGCTCATGCAGCTCAATATTAAAAAAACAAACAACCCAATCCAAAAATGGGCAGAAGACCTAAATAGACATTTCTCCAAAGAAGACATACAGATGGCCAACAAGCACATGAAAAGCTGCTCAACATCACTAATTATTAGAGAAATGCAAATCAAAACTACAATGAGGTATCACCTCACACCAGTTAGAATGGGCATCATCAGAAAATCTACAAACAACAAATGCTGGAGAGGGTGTGGAGAAAAGGGAACCCTCCCCTCTTGCACTGTTGGTGGGAATGTAAATTGATACAGCCACTATGGAGCACAGTATGGAGGTTCCTTAAAAAACTAAAAATAGAATTACCATATGACCCAGCAATCTCACTACTGGGCGTAAACCCAGAGAAAACTATAATTCAAAAAGACACATGCATCCCAATGTTCATTGCAGCACTATTTACAATAGCCTGGTCATGGAAGCAACCTAAATGCCCATCGACAGACGAATGGATAAAGAGGATGTGGTACATATATACAATGGAATGTTACTCAGCCATAAAAGGGAACACAATTGGGTCATTTGTAGAGATGTGGATGGATCTAGAGACTGTCATACAGAGTGAAGTAAGTCAGAAAGAGAAAAACAAATATCGTATATTAACGCATATATGTGGAATCTAGAAAAATGGTGCAGATGAACCAGTTTGCAGGGCAGAAATACAGACACAGATGTAGAGCACAAACGTATGGACACCAAGGGGGGAAAGCAGCGGGGTGGTGGTGGTGGTGGTGTGATGAATTGGGTGATTGGGATTGACATGTATACCCTGATGTGTATAAAATTGATGACTAATAAGAGCCTGCTATATATAAAAAAAAAGATTTGTGCACTCAACTAAGTGCAAGTTATATAATTTTTAAAAATTTTAAATTTAATTTTGTTTATTTTTTATACAAAACTTTTTATATTTATTTTCACTTTGGATGATCTGTCCATTGGTGTAAGTGAGGTGTTAAAGTCCCCCACTATTTTTGTGTTACTGTCGATTTTCTCTTTTAGACCTGTTAGCAGTTGCCTTATGTATTGAGGTGCTTCTATGTTGGGTGCATATATATTTATAATTGTTATATCTTCTTCTTGTATTGATACCTTGATCTTATGTAGTGTCCTTCCTTGTCTCTTGTAACATTCTTTATCTTAAAGTCTATTTTATCTGATGTGAGTATTGCTAGTCCAGCTTTCTTTTGATTTCCCTTACATGGAATATCTTTTTCCATCCCCTCACTTTCAGTCTGTATGTGTCCCTAGGTCTAAAGTGGGGTCTCTTGTAGACAGCATATATATGGGTCTTGTTTTTGTATCCATTCGGCAAGCCTGTGTCCTTTGAGTGGAGCATTTAATCCATTCACGTTTAAGGTAATTATCGATATGTATGTTCCTATTACCATTTTCTTTATTGTTTTGGGTTTGTTTTTGTAGGTCCTTTTCTTCTCTTGTGTTTCCCACGTAGAGAAGTTCCTTTTGCATTTGTTCTAGAGCTGGTTTGGTGGTGCTGAATTCTCTTAGCTTTTGCTTGTTTGTAAAGCTTTTTATTTCTCCATCGAATCTGAATGAGATCCTTGCCGGGTAGAGTAGTCTTGGTTGTAGGTTTTTCCCTTTCATCACTTTAAGTATATCATGCCACTCCCTTCTGGATTGTAGAGTTTCTGCTGAGAAATCAGCCATTGACCTTATGGGAGTTCCCTTGTATGTTATTTGTCATTTTTCCCTTGCTGCTTTCAATAATTTTTCTTTGTCTTTAAGTTTTGCCAATTTGAGTACTATGTGTCTCAGTGTGTTTCTCCTTGGGTTTACCCTGCCTGGGACTCTCTGCGCTTCCTGGACTTGGGTGGCTATTTCGTTTCCCATGTTAGGGAAGTTTTTGACTATAATCTCTTCAAATATTTTCCGGGTCCTTTCTCTGTCTCTTCTCCTTCTGGGACCCCTATAATGCGAATGTTGTTGCGTTTCATATTGTCCTAGAGGTCTCTTAGGCTGTCTTCATTTCTTTTCATTCGTTTTTCTTTATTGTGTTCCACAGCAGTGAATTCCACCCTTCTGTCTTCCAGGTCACTTATCTGTTCTTCTGCCTCAGTTATTCTGCTATTGGTTCTTTCTAGTGTAGTTTTCATTTCAGTTATTGTATTGTTCATCTCTGTTTGTTTGTTTAATTCTTCTAGGTCTTTGTTAAACATTTCTTGCATCTTCTCGATCTTTGCCTCCATTCTTTTCCGAGGTCCTGGATCATCTTCACTATCATTATTCTGAATTCTTTTTCTGGAAGGTTGCCTGTGTCCTCTTCATTTGGTTATTTTTCTGGGGTTTTATCTTGTTCCTTCATCTGGTACATAGCCCTCTGCCTTTTCATCTTGTCTGACTTTCTATGAATGTGGTTTTTGTTCCACAGGTGGCAGTATTGTGGTTTTTCTTGCTTCTGCTGTTTTCCCTCTGAGTGCACAAATCTTAAAAAAAAAAAAAAAAAAAAGAACCTAATAGTATTTGAAAATTCAACAAAAGGTCAATCAATGAATGAAATTGTGCAAGTACAGAAATACTTAGAAAAAGTTTTCCCTGTTAGGGAGAAAGGGATGCAACAGAAAGCTCTTAAGTCAGTCTTCTCCAAGTAATTTCTAAGATGGTTCATACTGTGAGAGGCAGTTTGGCACAACAGAATCTGACGAGAGTGAGTTAGACTTATAATTTATTTAATGTGAAGTACTTTGGTCCAGTTCATTATTTCTTGCAGCTTAAGTTTTCACATATGAAAATAGGTGGCCCATAGTAGACAATCTATACATATTATATATAAATAAGACATTAGAAAATTTTTAGCAAATGAAAACCAGTGGGATTTCTTTTAGTATATGATATTTTTAAATGTAATATGAAACTTACTGTTTCCTTTATCTAGGACATTGCTAGGGGCTGTCCATGAAAGTTGAATATGATCTTCTTTAAACTTAGCCTCAAGGTCTGTAATTTTAGCGGGTGGGAACATGTGAGGGTGATTACCAGGAGGAGGAGCTCCTGATACAGTAAACGACACTCTAGAGGTTAGTCTGTTAAAGTCCATTTCAGCTTTTGCCACGTCACCTTTGACTCCAGGTCTGGGCCAGTTCCGTATAATTTTACCTACCAAAACAGCAATTTTGTAACTTTTCATATTGTGATACCTATTCTTTATTTCATAATCTCATTTGCAGCTGTAGAGGGTTAATATTGATTGATAGCAGCCATTGAAAAAGTAACAGCTTTTAGTGAAAAAAAAGCTTGTTTTATTGGTGTCATTTAAAGATTGATGAGGAGGGACTTCCCTGGTGGTCCAGTGGGTAAGAATCCTTCTCCAAAGTAGGGGACATGGGTGCGATCCCTGGTTTGGGAACTAATATTCCACATGCTGTGGGGCGACTAAGTCTACGCACTCAAGAGCCCGTGTGCCACAACTAGAGAGCCCGCTCACTGCTGCTACTGAGCCCACAGGGTCTAACTAGAGAGGAGCTCGTGCCCCAAAACGAAGAGCCTGTGCCGCAACCAAGAGCCCACGTGCCACAGCAAAAGATCCCACATGCTGCAAATGAAGATCCTGCAACTACAA
This sequence comes from Grampus griseus, assembly GCF_964374135.1. Taxonomy (NCBI): domain Eukaryota; kingdom Metazoa; phylum Chordata; class Mammalia; order Artiodactyla; family Delphinidae; genus Grampus; species Grampus griseus. The sequence goes on from NC_139017.1 coordinate 107,489,560, forward strand.
CCCAATGCAGCCAAATAAATATTTTTAAAAAATAAATAAAATTGATGAGGAGACGTGCAATGTTAGTACTATCTTTTAACCTATCCATCTTTACTTCTTGACTGTAAATTCTTCAAGGACAAGGATGGCAACTTATTTATCTCTGTAGTTCCAGCATCTAGCAAAATGCTTGCCACCTAGGACGTGCTGAGTAATTTCTTTTTTCAATGTAAATGAACCGAAGGAGATGTAAACAAAACATATTGGAAGCATAGTCCTATGCTAGGTCTGTTAACATAAATATGGTTTTGAAACATAAAGGTGATTATATAACTAGGTTTTCCATAGTACATTATAATTTAAATGCTTGCCACATATAATTTACCTAAATAAATGACACATTTCTATTTTAATGCCACTTACCATTTTCAACATAGCCTGGTATGTACAGAGCTTTGTTCTGTTGTTGTCTTAAACTTAGCCTAGCCATGTTGTTTCTTTCCTGGGCATGTCCTTTTAAACTGTATCTACCGCTTCCATGATAATCTGTAAAATATCTTGAGTAGATGCCATCATTCTTGACAGTATCAGTACCTTGATATTGAAATGTAATATTAGACATAACAACAAAGAAAAAATGACAATATCAACTTCATGAGCACTAGTGATGGAAGCTATTTTGGGCAATAGTATAGCACAATTTTTTAAGCACATGAGCCCTAGAATCAAACTACTTGGGTTCAAAGCCTGGCTTGGCCACTTGCCAAACTTTGACTTTGGAAAAGTCTAATTCATGGTAAGCATTCAATTAATATTAGCTATTATTATTTCATAAGAGACTCCTAACAAAATAAGGAAAATATAACTAAACCACAGAAAGCATATGCAAAACACCGACACTAATGAAAATAGAGAAAAACTGTACTCTTGTTACATGGGAAAGGCAAAATTGTTCATAAAATTTAAAGAAGATAAATGTGCTCATGTTTATGCCTAGACAAGATAACTAATTGAAAAGTTAAAAAGTTTTAAAAACATTAAAATTAAATTCACTTAAAATATGTTTCATTAGCATATATAGGAAATATTGACTTCTAAGTCATGTGATTATAGTAGGATTTTAAGTTCAGTGGAAGTTGACGCAGATTCTTATTACCTGCACCGTTGTCCCATAGCTCTAATGTTACTTGATGTCCATCTTCAGTTTCTATAATGGCTGTTACATTGATTCCCAGTACAGGCAAAAACCCTTGACTGACTTGTGCATAAACAATCAGTGGGTTAGGGTCATGGGCTGTAGTTTGACTTGTGACCTGTTTCAATTACTGGGAGTGTAGTAGGACTTCTTGCTCGAGTAGTCACTGTCACCGTTTGCATTTGAGGGCTGGCATGATTATTTAGAAGGCTGTAAGTCCAAGTACCTGTCTGAAAATTTTAAAAATACCTATTTGAGAGCTTTTGTAATATCTTCCTACTCCTGTATATGATGTTATCTTCATTTTTTCCTCAAAATTGGTTGATAAAGCATGGAGAAAATTTAAAAAATATTCTTACTTCTGCAATACCTGGTATTCAAAGACAAGCAGATCAAATATTTAGCTTATCTTCTTTGAAATCTGAGGTTTTATATTTCTTTCCTTGTGGACCTTGGAGAAGAATTTCTGGCTTTTGTATTGTCCATGTGACAACAAAGAAGGTGGCATTTCCAATTGTACTGTCCATAGGCACTGTACCATTTATCCATTTCCTTCCTGTAATTGTCAAGGCTTTGCTTTCCAACTGTTACATAAATAAAAACAACAAACATGTGAAACTGATTTGTTATTACAGTTAGTAACATTTCAAAGTTTAGTCAGTTCAGAGTAATTCTAAATATACTTTTAAGATTTCAATTAAAATAACTAAGAATTATTTTGAAGAATTTTGCAAATAAAAAGCATTTATACTGATAAAAAATAGAAAAATCAAAAGAAAAAGTGACTATAAGTATCACAAAAAGCAAATTCAATAAGGATGTTACACCTGAAATGTTTTCAGGCAGAATAGTTATTTATTAGAGAAAGAAGTTACTATTTAGGATAACAAAAAGTTATTACAAGTGTAAAAAGGCAAAGAATATTTTTAAACATACTGACCTGAATAGCCTGCTGAGTGATGCTGCCACTTCTAGATGAAATTCTACTGAAAGCATTAGTAAGGCCATTTATGTCTTTATTGGCATAAAAATGATGTCCTCCTAAAATGGAATTTTATTTACCTTTATAATACTAATTTTATTTTTTAAATTTTTATTGGAGTATAGTTGATTCACAATGTTGTGTTAGTTTCAGGTATACAGCAAAGTGAATCAGTTATACATATACATATGTCCAATCTTTTTTAGATTCTCTTCCCTGTTGAGTAGAGTCCCCTGTGCTATACAGTAGGTCCTTATTAGTTATCTATTTTATATATAGTAGTGTGTATATGTGAATCCCAGTCTCCCAATTTATCCCTCCCACTGCTTTTGCCCCTGGTAACCATAAGTTTGTTTTCTACATCTGTGACTCTTTCTGTTTTGTAAATAAGTTTATTTGTACCATTTTTTTAGATTCCACTTATAAGCAATATCATATGATATTTGTCTTTCTGTGTCTGACTTGCTTCACTCAGTATGACAACCTCTAGGTCCATCCTTGTTGCTGCAAATGGCATTATTTTGTTCTTTTTTATGGCTGAGTAATATTCCATATAATACTAATTTTAAATGGGAAAATCATGTTTGCTATTATACTCTTATCAATATACTATAAAATACATTAAAATTTTTCTTTTTTAAACTTACAGAAGATGAATTTCCCAGACCTTAGGAACTTTTAATATATCAGTATCCTAGATGTAATCCTACAATAACTAAACCTTGCTCAAAATATGTTAGAACAAAGAAAAAAACTAGCCAAATATTATTTTTATATCAATCATTAGATTTAAGTGCTTTCCACATTAGTAAAGCTGATCTAATCACCAAATAACATTATGAAAATTAAAGACAATTCTTAAACTAGCTGCTTATTTTCTAATTTTATCTAAGATATACCAAAACAATTAGAGAGTGACAGTTTAGAATAAAGTAAAAATTGATTAAGTGCAGAAAATAAGTGATACAGGAGTTAATGAAGAGGGAGATAACTTAGGTGTCAGGAGCTGGAAAAGAATGGATTTCAGAGAGCAAGACTCAGTAATCAGGTCTCTAACTCTAGCCTTGGGCAAATCATTTCTATTCTCTAGGTTTACATTTCTTCCTCAGTGAAATAGGGCTATCTGAATCTCTACTTTAAGACTGAGCAGGACAGATGCTGAGCCAGAATTTTGGAACTGCAGTTGAATGTCATTAGTAACCATGGAGAAAGAAGTTTCATTTTGGTGGTATTGGTAGAAAGTGGTGAGAAATGAATGAAGACAGAAAATGTTGACTAATATTAGAAAAAGTTAATATAGGTAGAAATGGAGAGAAGTGGGGGTGGGGAGAGGAAATATATTAATTTGAAGGACAAGGACAAGGAAAGGACAAAGATTAATTTTTTAGAATAGGAAAATTTTGAGCAGTTTGTAGTTTAAGGGGAAAGAGCCCCTGGAATGAGAGAAACTGAAAAAGTGTTTTCTATTCAAACTCTATTCCAAAGGTTTACCTGTCATATCTGACAGTGTCTCCAGTTCTTTGGCAGCAGAAGGTCCCAGAGCAATGGTGTGGATGATCGCACCACTTTGTTTTACCTCCTCAGAGCATAAGTTTATTTCATTATCTTCCCTATCAGTTAGTAATATGATTTCAGAACCAGAAGTGCTTTGGTTACTGTGGATAACTGCCTGATAGTAAAAAACCAGATTATTAATTATAGAATATAATATCTAAATAAATTAAGCTAAGAATAAATCTGTTCTTTAGTCTTGGAGAAGTTTTTAGGCCTATGCATCAGAATAGGCAAAAGGAAACTTTGTATTGTCATTCCAGGTTTTGTTGGTTTGGAAATGAGTGTAATGTAGAATGGTCTTGTAGGTTTCCAAAGGCAGAATGTTAACAGTGCTTTCACATATACTTAAGCTACCCAAGAGAGAAAGAATAAAACACTGAGAACAATGTCTAACCCATAGTAAGTACTCAATGAATGTTAGCTATTTTTATTATCCCAGGAGATACTTGGGGTAGAGGCAAATGACCCAGGCAGTTTGGAAGTTTGCACACTAGACAACATTTGTAAGGCCGTGACTGAAGGCAGGTGTTCAAAGTTAAATGATGTGACGTGCCTTTTAACGCATTTTAGTTGCTAATTGAAGAATCTCAGGATTTCCTGGAAAAAACATTGACCTGTCATGAAGAAGGAAGTTCCTGAATTTATCAAGTATTATAATTTGGGGGGTATTTTCCTGATTTTTACCAAAAGTAGTGGCTAAGACAATTTACTCAAACAAATTGAGAGTAAATTCTAGCTCCGCCATTTGCTAGATAGAATAGCTAGTGTTTAGTTTCTCTATCATTCATATATATGAATATATATTTATAATAGAGTTCTATAAATAGCTCACTGTAATGATTACCTTTTTGAACTTTGGAGTAAGAAAGAACAGATTTACCAATTACTGACTCTATGATCTTGAGAAAGATATTTAATTACTCTGAACCTCAGTTTCTTTATGTGCAAAATGGGCATAAAAATAGTGCCTGACTAAAACATTAATGGTAATGATAAAGTAAGATCATGAATGTAAAGCATTTAACGTAGGCACTGATGCAGTATATGCTCAATAAATTTCAGATATTATTATGATTCTGTAAGTAAAAGCTTATATGTTGATATGGTTTCTTTACATGAGTAACAGAGGTTTTTTATATGTCTGAATGTAATTTGATATAATCTCTTCAGTAATAGACTCTGTGGTCAAAATGTCATAGATATATATCAAAACATATTAAGAAAAACATGTATGAACCAACATGCACAAACATTATAACATATTCCCAAGATATAGTACTGTCATATTTTAGAAGTGAATAGACATATATGAGAATTATGATTTTTATAATAGCAATCCTTTCTTGAGCACTTGTTTATCTTTTTTATTGAATTATAGTTGATTTACAATGTTAAAAGTTTACAAAGTTTCAGGTGTACAACATAGTAATTTACTCTTTTTATGAATTTACAAAGTTTACAAGGTTTCAGGTGTACAACATAGTAATTCACTCTTTTTATGAATTATACTCTATTTAAAGTTATTACAAAATAATGGCTATATTTCCCAGTGCTATACAATATATCCTTGTTGCTTACTTATTTTATATGTAGTAGTTTTATCTCTTAATACCATACCCTAATCTTGCACCTTTCCCTTTCCTCTCCCCACTGGTAACCACTAGATTGTTCTCTATATCTGTGATTCTGTTTCTGTTTTGTTCTATACATCCGTTTGTGTTATTTTCTAGATTCTACATATAATTGATAACAGAGTTTTTGTCTTTCTCTGTCTGACTTATTTTCCTAAGCATCATACCCTCTACGTCCATCCACATTGTTGCAAATGGAAGAATTCCATTCTTTCTTATGGCTGAGTAATATTGCATTGTATATATGTATTATATATATATATACATACACCCTACATCTTCTTTATTCATTCATCTCTTGATGAACACTTGGATTGCTTCCGTATCATGGCTATTGTAAATGATGCTGCTATGAATATTAGGGGAGCCCTTATTTGTCTGACATAGTTCCTATTAAATGAGATAGGTTCTGTTATTTTCCACATTTCATTAATTGAGGAAACTGAGACTTTCTTAGTTGAGTAACTCACCCACAGTCATTTAGCTAGGGCATAATAGAACCAGAATTCCAGGTTTGTCTGAATCTAGAACTTGTGTGTTTTCTTAAAGCAATATGATTTACAGGAAACAGATATCATGAGGAAAGCTAAGAGACGATATTAACTAGTGGCCAAAATAAGACTAACAGTCTCCACTTTGTAGCTGAGGCAATGAGAGGGTCAGTGAAAGGGAACGGTTTTCCTTTCACTGAAAAAGAATATAAATAGGCTTAAATAGAGGCTGTCTTAGGTTGGAAGAAATTCAGATGAATACTGAAGGTGTTTTAATATAGTTCACAATTTTTATTTCATTAAACTTCTATGCATCTGTCTTGAGTTTGGTACTATACTTGAGGAACTACCTCTATCTTTGTGATTTTTAAATGTCAATTTAACTTGATGAACTGGGGTTTTCTTTATCCGTAATATAAAAATATTAGTAATCTCCCTCTTCCACAGTCCCCTTAACAGCATTATTTTCTCCTCATAGAAATTCAGACTATGGGAGTGATAAAGAAATGAGGAGCTCCTAACTAAGTAATGATGATTATGTGCACACAGGATTTTTCTTCCCTTTAACCACTCCTCAGCGCAACTCAGTTCCTCAGGAGCATGTGGGTGAAATAACCACTCTCAAAGAGGATCCAGCTATGAACAATAGACAACAGAAGGTCTTTAAAAATTATTTAAGTGAGGGACCTCTAAGCTCATGACCCTTGTTCCAAGAGAGCTGGACAAAATTAAAAGCAATGATAAATGGCAAGTGATATTTAGAAAAGCATTCTTATCTTACCTGGAATCCTGCTTTGAGTCCCCTGCAAACTGAAGTTCCACCATCAGCTTGAGGCAGATTTCGGTAAACATCATCATCAGTTTTTTTGTTTGTTTGTTTTGTTTTTTTTTTTGTTATGCGGGCCTCTCACTGTTGTGGCCTCTCCCGTTGCGGAGCACAGGCTCTGGACGCACAGGCTCAGCGGCCATGGCTCACGGGCCCAGCTGCTCCGCGGCATGTGGGATCTTCCCACACCGGGACACGAACCCGTGTCGCCTGCATCGGCAGGCGGACTCTCAACCACTGCGCCACCAGGGAAGCCCATCATCAGTTATTTTTGTTAGATGATTTCGGATTTCAGCAACACTGTCAAATGTAACCATCCCAACCAAGGATCCCTTTTTGATAATTTGAATCAAGTGTAGTTCTGCTGCTTGATCCATTCGAAAGAGACAGTCTTCCTGTAAGAAAAAGATGTCTGAACAATTCTTGAGTTTCCTCCAATCTTGACAGATGGGTGAAAGACAAAGTTCATGGGCCAGAGATCATAATAATAATTGATTACTGTATTTTAGAGTTTAACTTCTTCATTATATTAAAAAGAAATAATATTAAAGAAAAACTTTAAAAATCAGTCATATTATACTTGGAAAAGCCTTAAAATTTTATACCTTCTTCTTTAACAGTAAGAAAATAATTTTAAAATGCACACAAAAATGTTTGTTGCAACATAATTTTTGATAACAAGTTGAAAGTCACCAAAATGTCCAATAATGGGGGTTATTTGACTAAATTATAATATGTGCATACCATATGACCATTAAAACTTGTGTCATGGAATCGTTTTTTTTCCTTGGGGAGTGTTTAAGTTATAGTAAGTAAAAAAAATCATATTATAAAACATTATATAAGATATAATCACATTTCTGAGGAGGAAAAACAAAATACATGAACAGAAAAAAGATAGGAATGACATATGCTCCGTAGAATTATGGATGATTTTCGTCTTTTCTTTTTGTTCAGTTATGTTATTTCTAGTTTGTTAGAACTAAAAGTTAAAGAATAAACATCATCCGTAATCCAATAACCTTAATATAATAATTATTTTTATTTTAGTATATTATCTTCTAGTGCTTGTCCATGTAAAATCACTGTACTAAAATTTATTAGAATAATAAAAATATTTTTTAGTTAGCTTAGTAGAACTAAACCTAAGATTAAATTATATTTCTATTAGCTTAAATACCTAATTTAGGAGAGCTAACAAATAAACGTGTTACTGAATTCATGCTTTCAGATTTGTCAAGTAACGAACAGACTACCCGCTGTTTGGACTTGAGTAACGAAAATGTAGGATGAGTCGGTGGATTCATTTCTCTCATAGGAGATATATTCTGAAAGTCATCAGAGTCCATGATTGCATCCCACGTGGTTCTGCCATTGCACATTTTGTTTTGTAGGTTTGGAGCTTCTGTATCGTGTCTTTTTTCTGTACAAAATTCAGTCACCTGGGAAAAATCAGTTGAAAGACAGTAGTACGGTAACTGATGAGGCATTACCTTCCTTTCCAAATATACAGTTGGCTGCCTTGTACATCCTCCACAGATTTTATCTCCTGACAGTTAAAAATTATTTCATAATCTAACATTCTCACATCCATTTTGCATACTTGAATGGAGAAAAAGCAAATTAAAACCATCAATATGCACTGGAAATTTATTTGGTAATTCTTTTAGGTATAGGTAGATCATAGCACTGGGGGATGATGGCGGCTGATGCAACTGCTTAAGCTAACTTCTTACTTTCCCTTCTAGACTCTTGGGGGACTCAAGCCTTGAAATAAATTTAATGGAAAAAGGGACAGGATTTGCAGTAATTTCTAGCTTCCCCCTAAAAGTGGAGTAAAGAAAATGGCCTTCTTTAATTGCCTAAGCATTTTCTATCTCTTTATAGTTTATTGAAAAACTTGAGAACAGATATTCTAACAATCTCAAATGTAATTGGCTCTGGTGAACTTAGACAAATAAAATAATACTCCCGAAAAAGTAATGAAAATGTGGGAAGAAAATGAGGAAATGTGATTGCTTCTCTTTGAGTTGCAAATGGTGAGTTGTATCCAGTAATTCTGCCAAATGATACTTCATTACTATAGAATCTATGAAAATCCTCCAAGTTTTGAAACCTAGTAACTTGGAAAAACACTAGCATAAACTAGTAGCATTCAGGAAAGAATTCGTCTTGCAGTAAAGCCTCAGCTTTATAAATATCATTTTGTTTTTTTAAATGCCCTCCTCATATAAATCTCCTGCTGTAAGCTCAGATTTAGAACTAAATTATTAAACCTGAATACCTTTTATTCAAGTTTTAAGAGTTTGTTTTCTTTCTGTTAAGTTTCTGATCTACATTTTTCAGAAGGGGTTATATTGGATGGGAGAAAAATATAGTTTTCAGTCAAAGCAGTGATTTATAATTAACTTGATGATATGAAATGCCTACCAAATGTGGCTCCTCTTGCTACTGTCACTGCCTTTATTCAGGGCCTTCAGGTCTCTTATCTGCCTATTGCCATGGCCCTCCAACTGGTCTCCCTGCCTCCACTATCTCACTTCCTTTTGTTTTTCACAGTCAGTAGAATTATCATCCTGAAAGGATAAGCTGGTTACATCACTAGACTGAAGTTGATAAAATAAAATACAAACACCTTAGTTTTGTAGGTTCCAATTTTGTGTTTCAATTTCATTTCTTGCTTCTTCCTCACCATGTATGCTTTGCTTATAGAACATTGAACTTTCTCCTGTCCTTAGAGTATGCCAGAAACTTTCACAAGGCTCTCGCTAATACAAATGGAAAAGGAAATTTGTGCAAATTAGAAAAAGGTGCCCTTTTCTCAAGTTCTTTTATTGCTGTCTACCTGAAAATTGTTCTAATGAATATGAAAATCTTTAGTGACCATGATGCAAGTAATTTGGGCAGTGCTCAACTTGTACAGTCATGTGTGGCATCCTGTATTTTTCTTATTTTTTAAAATCTTTTTTCTTTCTTTCTTTCTTTTTACATTTTTAGTGGAGTATAATTGCTTTACAATGTTGTGTTAGTTTCTGCGGTATAACAAAGTGAATCAGCTATATGTATACATATTATCCCATTATCCCTTCCCTCTCATCCCTGTATTTCTCCGTCTTTGTTTCTGTAAACCTGTTTCTTTGCCTAGAATACCCTTCCCCTTCCTGCTTTAGCAAGTTCATACTAATTTTATTTCCAAATCCCAGCTCAAAACTCATCTCATTAGACACAATTTTCTGACTTTCAATTGGAGACATTTGCTGTACTCTCATGGCACTTAGTTTCTACTTCTTCCTACTTTGTATTCATATTTATTTTTCTTTTATCTCTACTTCTCTCACTAAATTGAGTTCTTCAAGAACAGTTATTTTTAATTATTTCTATATTTTTTCAGTTCCTAACATGGACATGAAGTGGGAATCATGAATTTTAAAGAAAGAAAATCATGGACTTGAATATTCATTATTTCAGATCATATTTCTCTTGAGTCTGAGCTTATGCCCTGGGTACAGATGCTATGCAATATATTTAGTCTATGTTACGATAATTAGAAGGTTGTGTTATTATGCACAAGATATATGGTTAAAGTACAGTATTTATCTCTGAGCCATATCTTATATAATTAGTTGCCCTCCATATTTCAGTTACATGATTTTCTTTCATTTTCATTTATTTTTCAGGTAGGCAGCATGAGTTATCTCCTCATAGTCAAATGCTTTTGGAATTTATAGTTTGGTACAGACAGTATATATTCCAATTATCCTCTTGCGTCACATGATCTGATATCTATTTGGATGCTGAACTTTGGCTGCCTTTGTGGATCCAGATTCAGCAGGTTAAAGTGAAACTTCTAGATTCATGTTTCAGATATTCCCAGGAGGGAGTTTTATTAGGCTGGAAAACAATTTCTACTTAAATATCTCACTGGATTCATTTAGGAGTTTTAGAAAAAAATATCGAGTCTATATTTTTACTCAGGTCCTTCATCATTAATGCCCTAGACTCCAAAACAATTTTAAATCTTATTGGAAATAATAGGCCTTTCCAAACCTCTACCCATAGAAGTCTATGTTGCTAGTAATTTGGTATATGAAAATTTGCTTCTTTCAAATGTTAGTTTACTATCTAGAGATAGTATACTTTATTTTGATTTGTTGTTTTTGATAACTTTCATATGTTTCATATTTTAAAGTCTTTTTTACATGTTTCAAAACTTTCATTAGGTAGCTATAATATGTTTGCATTAATTAAGGCTGGATTTATCCAGGGAAAGAGACAATTCCCTATTATCCAAATATTTTATAAATTAAAAAAATTTTAAGTTTATGTTATACTTACCTTGTGCTAAGCACTGTAATCGTACTTTATTTATATTAGCTCTTATAAAACTAACAGCAATAACACTGTAAAGTGAGTTTTATAATTCCTGTTTAAAAGACTAGAGAATTAAATCTCAGATTTAGCAGTTTGCTCAGAGTGACACAGCTCGAAAATTACAGACTGGGTTTTGACATCAGATCTGTCTGACTCCAAGTCACCTGTTCTTACTACTGAGGTTTATACATTCAACCAAATATTTCAGGTCAAACATTAGCTTTGGAACTTGAATTATTGTGTTGTTATTTTTTAATTGGTCAGATTGGTGATTGTGAACCTCTCCTCTTTTGTTGTTCTGTAGAGACAGAGCCGTTTATGTTTTCACAATATCACTTTGCAAAACTTAGTGTGCTTTAGTGTGAAGATAATGGAAAGTAGAGACTGTCAGTACTTTCCCAAGCTGAATTTCCCAAATTCATTTTCCCAGAATGAATTACTTTGGAATAGTAATATGAATAACACTTAGAAGAAAGAATTAAAAGTAAGGTTGTAGTTCTAGACACAAGTCTACAGAAGTCAAATGAGGGAAGGGATGTAATAAGAAATTCTGTGATGCCAATGAGAAGGGTACAGTTCTACCTCTGAAGAAAAAAGAAAGCAGGCTAGTAAGAAAGGGTGGAATAATTTCCAGATACACCCTGACAAGACTGGACACACAGGACTGGATAAAATGGCTATTAATTAACTGTCTTAGTAATTTCCCTTATTTCTATTGGTATATATAATTTCATAGTAGAAAATCCAGCTTCCCTAATTAATTTTTCCTAAAGGGTTCCTTTGTGAGACTAGGAAAAGAAGGTACTTACAGAATGGAGACTTTGCATAAACATAATGGACTCCCTTGCAGTCTGGGATTTTTCTGGGATGAATATACATTTTGCTTCATACAGCCTTGTCTATGAGTCACGTCTGCATGGCCTTGTTATGCAGCTGCCTCCCTGGCATTTCTTGAAAACCACGTTTATACCAGTAATATGAGTTGAACATCTGTGATGAAAGAATTAGATTATATTTGTACATGAAGGCCAGAGAAATTATGAATAAAGACTAACATCCTAAAATCATTCCCTCAGTGATAATTGCTCTAGACCATGTACCAACATTCCATTTTGACAAAAGTAGGCAGTGTCTTCCCCCTATTTACCATGATTTCAACAAGAACAATGATGTTAATTCATATTTCTTAATGTTTACTGCTCATTAATATGATTAATATATCTATTATCCTTGTGACCTTGAGTTTAAGATGATAATTCCTAATTCACAAGGGTGTTGTGAAAATTGAGTTAAGAGATACAGAGGAGTTGCTTCCCAGCAGGGAGGGGAGAGTCAACATTATGTTTAAAACCCTCTTAAATTTCTTATGTATGGTACACATATACATATATATATACACACGTATACATATTGCTATATAGATGTATACATATATGCATGTATACCATACATACAAAACCATGTGTGGTTTTTGTGTTTACAGCATTTTACAATTTACATTTGAAAATCACTGAGCTAGACTGAAAGAAGAAATGAAAATAAACCCTGCATGGAAATGCTTGTGCATTCAAACCTTTTGGTCTTTATAATTGTCAAGGCCCTGGCAGAGAATGAGGTGGGGTGGGGTATGGGTAAAAGATAAAAAGAGTTCTTGTTTATCTGCAGGATTTACTCCCATTCTGTGTTAATATTAAACTTCAAAACATTAATCTATTTAAATAAATTTATTTGTATTGCAAGGATTAAAGGAGATGGTTAGTCATGTTTTCCAAGAGGGTTAACTCTAGAGTAAAAGCCTGAAAACTAAACTTACACTGCCTCCAACAAAGTGCCTGGCACACAGTAGGAGCTCAATAAATGTTATTTTAGATACTTGTTTTTACTAATATATCTCTTTTTATGACTGATAAGGAAACTCATTTATTTTTCATTAATTTATTAAAAATTGGTTGTTTGATACATTCTTTGTTTAGCTTTTACTTTGTACCATGTCCAAGGCTAAGGGATTAAAAAAAAAAAAATCAGCCCTCAAGGATCTTAAAACACAGACAATTACTGCCCAGTGTGAGAGAAGCCCACGCACATTGCTTTGGGAACAGTGTCAAGGATGTCTAACCCCAAATGGAGGGAGAGGAAAGACACTTAGGGAAGAAGCATTTAAACTGAGTCTTGAAGGATGAACAAGCATTGTTTGAATAAGGGAGTCGGTGCTGGGAGGAGTTGCGTGGGAGGAGGTGACAGTAATGAGTGTCCTGGGTTGAAAGCCTCCTCTGTGGGAAAGATTCTAGGCAGCTTAAGAGAGATAAAGCAAACAACACAAAGGCATTTTTGTACCACACCTCTTTTCTCTAATATGTTTTTTATCCTAAAGACTTATTTTCTATTACACTGATTTCTGTTGTTCTTTAATACTCATTAACTACTCCACCTGCTTGACATTTTTAATTTAAATATCTCATCTATTCATAAATAGGACCTGTCTAAATCTACCCAGAATTATACTTCTTAAAAAATCAATTTTCTCACTTATCCTTATGAAAAGTACTTCTTAAGCTCAAGATTAAATGAAAAATAAATATATTTAATATGAGGCTCTAACAGTTTAATTGATTTCAATGAAACAGATTCACCTTAAAAGGTTATGAATCAAACGGAATAAAAGATTGGGTAGGAACTTGAACTCTAACTCTCAGGTATCTTAAGTTTTAGGGTACAACGTTTTTCTTTCTCTTTCCTCTGACAATAACATATTTTTAGTACAACTCCCATGAATACTGAAAATTTTCCCAAATTTTGATTGATCTTGATTCCAAGGTGTAATACCAGAAATTGTTGGACAGATATATAGTGGGGCAGGTTGGATATTGCAGTTAACTCTGAGCATTCAATCACTGAGGTAGCCTTTGTTTGCCTAGTACAGAAAATTAAAAAGTCATAAGTGAAAGGTTTTGAAAACAGATTTGTTCAATAGAATGATACCTTGTTGCTTCAATAGTGTTTCTTCTGGAAATATAGAATGTCTGGTCCACATTATACTCATCAAATATTCCCCATCGGAGATGGGCCCACTCATGGACAAATACTCTGCATATGAGAGAATATTGCCACTTATAAATTTATGTTTACAATACATGTATCCCGGCTTTTTGAAAGTTCACGTTACACCACTTCACTTTTACGAAAGACCTGAGTACCTGTTTTTGCTAACAGAAAGAAGTTCGAAGAGGACTTTTGCTTTTATAAAAAAAAGCGAAAAGTAAAAATAGCAATCAGCATTTGTTTCGCAGCCAGCTGTTTTACAAACAGCACACACCCAGAGCAGGAAAAATGGCACCACCAAGCTCCTTCCCTGGGAATCGCACTCAGCATCTCACCCTCAAACCCCATAGATTTGAACTGTGTCTGTGAGCATCTGTGCTTTATCTCGACATATTTTGTTCATCTGTTAACACGATGTGTCCTAAGGTAATTGCTTCTTTGCTGTATACAATCTTGACTTATGAAAGGTTTCATAGAAATGCTTCTTTTGGATAGAAATGCTTCTTTTGGATGCTATTCTTTGGATAGCTTCTTTTGGAAATGCTTCTTTTGGGGGAAACCTGTATTTAACTATTTTCCTTATATTTTAAGTCTCCCTTCCCCATATCCTCAACCTGAGTCAAGGAAATCTAGAAATTGACAACTTTCATAAGGCCAAAGAAGTTAAAATGGGTTAGTATCAATAAATGGTTAATTTTATTATTAAACACACACAAAAAGAAATATAATTAGGTTGAACATAACTAGTAAATTTCCAAAGGTATTAACAACTATTTTTTCCTTTAAAAATTTTTTTAAAATACCATTAATCACAATGTTATATTTGTTTCCAGTGGAAATAAAAATAGAAGTATAAAATAGATATCCCTATCTCAGGACCCATAGATAGGCAAATTATTAGTCAACAAGAAGTTTGGAGTAAAATGTATATATTGTCCTTTTTCTCCACATTTTCCATGTTGAAGTGTATGGGGATCATCTCCATATTTTAGGTAAGAATTGGCAACTATGACATCTGCCTAAAAAGCAGAACAGACAAGCCAAAACAGATCCCAAGAGCAATAGAAACAAGGAATTTTTCATCTAAATTAAGACCCATAATATTACTAATTTAAATACTAAAGTAGTCATCAGTAATTACTAAAAAAAGTTGAGTATTAATTTTTTTAAATCACAGGGAGAAAGAAACAGTTTAGGAGCTAGATAAAATACCCTACCTGGTCATGTGCTTCTTGTTTAGGCATTAAGTACTCAGATTTTGACTTCCAGGTCATTGGAATTAAAATGCTTACATTCCTGAAATAAACTCTTCGTTTGGTGGCATGAAACAGGTAAGTAGAAGCTTCAGTTACCATTTCCTGAAAAAATTAAAAATACCTTGTAGTAACAATTTCACAATGAAATGAAAATGTACAAACAAGAAGAAGCTAGGGGCTTCCCTGGTGGTGCAGTGGCTGAGAATCTGCCTGCTAATGCAGGGGCCACGGGTTCGAGCCCTGGTCTGGGAGGATCCCACATGCCACGGAGCAACTAGGCCCGTGAGCCACAACTACTGAGCCTGCGCGTCTGGAGCCTGTGCTCCGCAACAAGAGAGGCCGTGACAGTGAGAGGCCCGTGCACTGCGATGAAGAGTGGCCCCTGCTTGCCACAACTAGAGAAAGCCCTCGCACAGAAATGAAGATGCAACATGCAAAAATAAATAAATAAATAAATAAATAAACTCCTACCCCCAACATCATCTTTAAAAAAAAAAAAAGTTAATTTAAGCCCCTCTCCCCAAATATTTTGGCAAAGACTTACTGAAAAATAGGTTACATTTTACTATATTTTTCTAGTCTGGTAAATCAAATTTACCACTGAGCTTTTCATTCAAGGCAACAGATGCCTGTAAACTCTCATTTTTATATACTTAGAAATCAATTCTTTATTTTTCACTTATCCAGACCTGCATTCAGCATTATGGGTTGGAGCAGGGAGTGAGGGTGCTAGGTGAGATATAAAGGTGATTAAGACTGGCAGTCTGTTGGCAAGTTGCTTATTGCATTGAACAGAGGTGCTTAAAATGGGGTTGGGAGTTTAAAGTTTGGTAGATTTTATACTGTTGTTAATTGAAAAAAACATTTTGCTAGATTTATTTTGAGTTATCTTCTCATAAAGAATGTGTTCATAAAAGGCAAAGTTTTACCAAGCAGTGATTTTCTAAAAATATGTAGGTCATTGGCTTCAAATTCCAGTTTTGCTACTTATCGTATGACTGTACAAATCACTTCTCTCAATTTATACAAGGGTAATTAATAATCTCTATTCTTGACCACCTCATAGGGATATTGAGAGGATCAAAGAAAACAGTATATATTAGAGGGCTATATATAGAATATTTTATTATAATGACTAACCCAGATAAAATTAGGAAGTAAGTCAACTTCAAAAATAAGTAATATTTTCTTTAAGATCAGATACCTAAGAATTTCAAAATTTTTAGAGTTGAACAATATGAACAACTGAAAAAAATGTATGATAATGAACCTCTAGGGCTTAAATGGAGGTTAGTTATTGAAACATTATAAAAGTAACTTCATAAAGATAAAATTTGAAAATAATTCTCCAGTAGCTCGAAGGTCTTTCTTTTAGCTTAATGAGTTGAACAAATATTAGTAGTTTGGCCTTTTAATAATTCATTTGGAGAATGACTAATGCTATTAATATATACTATATAATATTTAAACTAAGCAGGTATTAATCTTGATAGTTTAGATACATGTTATGTAAATGACGAATACTGTCTAAGCAATTTTGGAAAGTTATAACTGTGTGAATGTGTGTATGTGCCTAGGTAACATGAGTTGAAAATACTCAATAAAATAAATATAAATGGATAATCAATTTTTCACTTACCTTTATGTTTTGAATGAGTTTTTCATCTTCTGGCACACTGGGGTTAATTGCAATGACAGTGCCATCATATCCATTGTTAATCAAATTTACCATTGAGCTTTTCATTCCAGGCAAGAGATGCAAAGTTAGGAACAGAATAACATTCAGAGTGAGCACCATTTTTTCGCATGTTACAATAAACCTATTGGAAATGTAAGGAGAGTATTTATTTATCTGCTTAACTCAGAAATTTGACTCTAGACCCAAATATTTGCAAAAATATATTACTAAAATATATATATATTATTACTAAAATATTTTGATGAACTTCTTTATCTTATTCTAAAGAGTTCTTTAATTGTTAAGTAGCAATGGGGATTATGCTGAACATTTATCATACTTTCTAAGACAGCTAAGGTTAAATACTCATTGAATTGAGCAATTCTTTTAGATTGTTTGTGTAGTAATCATCCTCATCATGGTGATCATTCTTTGTCTTCATTGTCATCATCATCAAATAGTATTAGATATTCTCCAGTTCTGGGATCTATTTACAGAAAAGCGCTCTGTGGAAGGATGAGGAACTGAAATGAAAAGCACCAGGAAAATAAAAAGGCTTGTTTAAAAAACAAAACAAACCAAAAATGAATAAAGAAACTAGAGTGGGAGGGGCAGTGAATTAGGATTTCTATTCTTTAGATGAGAGTCATATTATAAGCACAGTGGTTGGGAACAGCTATGGGTCAAGGGGGAAATGTTTTTTTTTTTGTTACTTTTTCTGATGACTTCTTGGATATTTCAGTTTTCAAATAGCACTGAATGATTTAAGTCCTTGTATAACTTGAAAACTTAAGATGCTTCAATTAGATTTCTTTTTTGGATTGAACACAAATCTGCCAATATTCCTTAGCTTGAAATAGTTGTACACATAGCATTGTAAGCTGGCTTTAGAGTCAGATGAATCTAAACCTGACCCTTGCCTTTGTCATTTAACAGTCATGTGATTCTTTTTAAAAATTGAGGTATAGTTGTACAATATTATGTTTCAGGTGTACAACATAGTGATTCACAATTTTTAAAGATTATATTACATTTACATTTATAAAATATTGGCTGTATTCCCTGTATTGTACAGTATATCCTTGTAGCTTATTTTATGCATAGTAGTTTGTAACTCTTAGTCCCCTACCCCTATCTTGCCCGACCCTTCTTCCCTCTTCCCACTGGTAATCACTAGTTCTCTATATCTGTGAGTCTGTTTCCTTTTTGTTATGTTCACTGGTTTGTTGTATTCTTTATATTTCGCATATAAATGAAATCATACAGTATTTGTCTTGCTCTGTCTGACTTATTTCACCTAGCATAATACCCTCTACATCCAACCATGTTGTCACAAATGGCAAGATTTCATTCTTTTTTATGGGTAATAATTCATTACATATATATACTACATCTTCTTTGTCCATTCATCTATTGATGGGCACTTGGGTTACTTTCATTTCTTGGCGTTTGTAAATAATGCTACCATGAACATAAGGATGCATATATCTTTTCTATTTCATGTTTTTCTTTTCTTTGGTTAAATATCGAGGAGTGTAATTGCTGGATCATATGGTAGTTCTGTTTTTCTTATTTTTTGAGAAATCTCCATACTGCTCAGTGTTCTGCTCTTTAGAGTACAGAAATAGTAAAACATAGGCACTGCCTATGAATCCAGTTCCAGAATCCATGTTTTTAAAGTATACGCAACATATACTACTTTTCAAAAGGGCGAATCAGTGAGTATCAGCCTAGAAAATTATTTTGAAAGCAGTTTCTTTTTGTTTCTATTACAGACTAGTACTTAACAGTACAAGATCCAAGAGAATGTGGATTGCTATAATTAATTGCTATAAATCAATAGAATTTTTATTTTGTTTCAATTTTAGGTTGAATAATGGAATTTTCAAATGACTGTTTTGCCATGAAAACTTAATTACAGGTCTTTCAGAATTCAATTATTCATTTTTTGATAATTTTGGTGACAGAAAACCTTTCAATAAACAATTCTTAAGTTGTATCTGAAACTGAAATGGTCAACAGAGGTATAAAATCATATTGTCATAAAATTCCAAAAACTTAATCTCTAACCAAGTTTCTTTTCATGATCTTTATTAAAACTTATTTCTTTATTCTTTTCCTGTTGCCTCTTCTTCCTGAAAGATATTTTTCTGGATGCCTCACGGAAGTGTTGAGGTAATAGCAAATTATTTTTTATATATACTACCTTTCAAAGAGTTACATAAAATGAATGAAAAGCAAATGCCATTCTTTGTAACGTGAGATATAAAGAAGGAAATGTTGAGATTTCACCTATGGGTATGGTGTACTGATTCAGAGATTTATGAAACATCACAACCTCACACACCCACTCATGCTACAGTCCAGCCATTCTTAGATGTCATAGTTAATTCCTGTAGATATTATGCTGGATTTAACCAACTGTTACACAAACTTTAAATTGAAGAATACAGTGAATTGGTAGCTTAATCTCCTTGTAGATACTCCCTTAGAATTTTATTAGCCCTTCTTTTTTCTTTGCTTCTTTTTTTTTTTTTTTACATCTCTATTGGAGCATAATTGCTTTACAATGGTGTGTTAGTTTCCGCTTTATTAAAAAGTGAATCAGTTATACATATACATATGTTCCCATATCTCTTCCCTCTTGCTTCTCCCTCCCTCCCACCCTCCCTATCCCACCCCTCCAGGCGGTCACAAAGCACCGAGCTGATCTCCCTGTGCTATGCGGCTGCTTCCCACTAGCTATCTATTTTACATTTGGTAGTGTACATATGTCCATGCCACTCTCTCGCTTTGTCACAGCTCACCCTTCCCCCTCCCCATATCCTCAAGTCCATTCTCTAGTAGGTCTGTGTCTTTATTCCTGTCTTACCCCTAGGTTCTTCATGACATTTTTTTCCCTTAAATTCCATATATATGTTTTAGCATACAGTACCAGACTTTCTCTTTCTGACTTACTTCACTCTGTATGACAGACTCTAGGTCTATACACCTCATTACAAATAGCTCAATTTCCTTTCTTTTTATGGCTGACTAATATTCCATTGTATATATGTGCCACATCTTCTTTGTCCATTCATCCGATGATGGACATGTAGGTTGTTTCCATCTCCAGGCTATTGTAAAAAAAGCTGAAATGAACATTTTGGTACATGACTCTTTGAATTACGGTTTTCTCAGGGTATATGCCCAATAGTGGGATTGCTGGGTCATATGATAGTTCTATTTGTAGATTTCTAAGGAACCTCTATACTGTTCTCCATAGTGGCTGTACCAATTCACATTCCCACCAGCAGTGCAAGAGTGTTCCCTTTTCTCCACACCCTCTCCAGCATTTATTGTTTCTAGAGTTTTTGATGATGGCCATTCTGACTGATGTGAGATGATATCTCATTGTAGTTTCTTTTTGTTTGTTTGTTTGCGGTACGTGGGCCTCTCACTGTTGCGGCCTCTCCCATTGCGGAGCACAGGATCCGGACGCGCAGGCTCAGCGGCCATGGCTCACGGGCCCAGCCGCTCCGCGGCATGTGGGATCTTCCCGGACCGGGGCATTAACCCGTGTCCACTGCATCGGCAGGCAGACTCTCAACCACTGCGCCACCAGGGAAGCCCTCATTGTAGTTTTGATTTGCGTTTCTCTAATGATTAATGATGTTGAGCATTCTTTCATGTGTTTGTTGGCAGCCTGTATATTTTCTTTGGAGAAATGTCTATTTAGGTCTTCTGTCCATTTTTGGATTAGGTTGTTTGTTTTTTTGTTATTGAGCTGCATGAGTTGCTTATAAATTTTGGAGATTAATCCTTTGTCAGTTGCTTCATTTGCAAATATTTTCTCCCATTCTGAGGGTTGTCTTTTGGTGTTGTTTATGGTTTCCTTTGCTATGCAAAAGCCTTGAAGTTTCATTAGGTCCCATTTGTTTATTTTTCTTTTTATTTCCATTTCTTTAGGAAGTGGGTCAAAAAGGATCTTGCTGTGATTTATGTCATAGAGTGTCCTGCCTATGTTTTCCTCTAAGAGTTTGATAGTTTCTGGCCTTACATTTAGGTCTTTAATCCATTTTGAGCTTATTTTTGTGTATGGTGTTAGGGAGTGATCTAATCTCATACTTTTACATGTACCTGTCCAGTTTTCACAGCACCACTTACTGAAGAGGCTGTCCTTTCTCCACTGTACATTCCTGCCTCCTTTATCAAAGATAAGGTGACCATATGTGCATGGGTTTATCTCTGGGCTTTCTATCCTGTTCCATTGATCTATCTTTCTGTTTTTGTGCCAGTACCATACTGTCTTGATTACTGTAGCTTTGTAGTATAGTCTGAAGTCAGGGAGCCTGATCCCTCCAGTTCTGTTTTTCGTTCTCAAGATTGCTTTGGCTATTCGGGGTCTTTTGTGTTTCCATACAAATTGTGAAATTTTTTGTTCTAGTTCTGTGAAAAATGCCAGTGGTAGTTTGATAGGGATTGCATTGAATCTGTAGATTGCTTTGGATAGTTTAGTCATTTTCACAGTGTTGATTCTTCCAATCCAAGAACATGGTATATCTCTCCATCTATCTGTATCATCTGTAATCTCTTTCATCAGTGTCTTATAATTTTCTGCATACAGGTCTTTTGTCTCCTTAGGTAGGTTTATTCCTAGATATTTTATTCTTTTTGTTGTAATGGTAAATGGGAGTGTTTTCTTGATTTCACTTTCAGATTTTTCATCATTAGTGTATAGGAATGCCAGAGATTTCTGTGCATTAATTTTGTATCCTGGTACTTTACCAAATTCATTGATTAGCTCTAGTAGTTTTCTGGTAGCATCTTTAGGATTCTCTATGTATAGTATCATGTCATCTGCAAACAGTGAGAGCTTTACTTCTTCTTCTCCGATTTGGATTCCTTTTATTTCCTTTTCTTCTCTGATTGCTGTGGCTAAAACTTCCAAAACGATGTTGAATAAGAGTGGTGAGAGTGGGCAAGCTTGTCTTGTTCCTGATCTTAGTGAAAATGCTTTCAGTTTTTCACCATTGAGGACGATGTTGGCTGTGGGTTTGTCATATATGGCCTTTATTATGTTGAGGAAAGTTCCCTCTATGCCTACTTTCTGCAGGGTTTTTATCATAAATGGGTGTTGAATTTTGTCAAAAGCTTTCTCTGCATCTGTTGAGATGATCATATGGTTTTTCTCCTTCAGTTTGTTAATATGGTGTATCACGTTGATTGATTTGCGTATATTGAAGAATCCTTGCATTCCTGGAATAAACCCCACTTGATCATGGTGTATGATCCTTTTAATGTGCTGTTGGATTACGTTTGCTAGTATTTTGTTGAGGTGTTTTGCATCTATGTTCATCAGTGATATTGGCCTGTAGTTTTCTTTCTTTGTGACATCCTTGTCTGGTTTTGGTATCAAGGTGATGGTGGCCTCGTAGAATGAGTTTGGGAGTGTTCCTCTCTCTGCTATATTTTGGAAGAGTTTGAGAAGGATAGGTGTTAGCTCTTCTCTAAATGTTTGATAGAATTCACCTGGGAAGTCATCTGATCCTGGGCTTTGGTTTGTTGAAAGATTTTTAATCACAGTTTCAATTTCAGTGCCTGTGATTGGTCTGTTCATATTTTCTATTTCTTCCTGATTCCGTCTTGGCATGTTGTGCCTTTCTAAGAATTTGTCCATTTCTTCCAGGTTGTCCATTTTATTGGCATAGAATTGCTTGTAGTAATCTCTCATGATCTTTTGTATTTCTGCAGTGTCAGTTATTACTTCTCCTTTTTCATTTCTAATTCTATTGATTTGAGTCTTCTCCCTTTTTTTCTTGATGAGTCTGGCTAATGGTTTATCAATTTTGTTTATCTTCTCAAAGAAGCAGCTTTTAGTTTTATTGATCTTTACTATCATTTACTGCATTTCTTTTTCATTTATTTCTGATCTGATCTTTATGATTTCTTTCCTTCTGCTAACTTTGGGGTTTTTTTGTTCTTCTTTCTCTGATTGCTTTACATGCAAGGTTAGGTTGTTTATTTGAGATGTTTCCTGTTTCTTAAGGTAGGATTGTATTGCTATAAACTTCCCTCTTAGAACTGCTTTTGCTGCATCCCAGAGGTTTTGGGTTGCTGTGTCTCCATTGTCATTTGTTTCTAGGTTTTTTTGATTTAATATCTAGTCTCATAGCTTTGTGGTCGGAAAACATAATTGATACAATTTCAATTTTCTTAAATTTATCAAGGCTTGATTTGTGACGCAAGATATGATTTATCCTGGAGAGTGTTCCATGAGCACTTGAGAAAAATGTGTATTCTGTTGTTTTTGGATGGAATGTCCTATCAATATCAATTAAATCTGTCTTGTTTAATGTATCATTTAAAGCTTGTGTTTCCTTATTTATTTTCATTTTGGATCATCTGTCCATTGGTGAAAGTGGGGGGTTAAAGTCCCCTACTATGAATGTGTTACTGTTGATTTCCCCTTTTATGGCTGTTAGTATTTGCCTTATGTATTGAGGTGCTCCTATGTTGGGTGCATAAATATTTACAATTGTTATATCTTCTTCTTGGATTGATCCCTTGATCATTATGTAGTGTCCTTCATTGTCTCTTCTAATAGTCTTTATTTTAAAGTTTATTTTGTCTGATATCAGAATTGTTACTCCAGCTCTCTTTTGGTTTCCATTTGCATGGAATATCTTTTTCCATCCCCTTTCTTTCAGTCTGTATGTGTCTTTAGGTCTGAAGTGGGTCTCTTGTAGACAGCATATATATGGGTCTTGTTTTTGTATCCATTCACCCAGTCTGTGTCTTTTGATGGGAGCATTTAGTCCATTTACATTTAAGGTAATTATCAATATGTATGTTCCTATTCCCATTTTCTTAATTGTTTTGGGTTCGTTATTGTAGGTCTTTTCCTTCTCTTGTGTTTCTTGCCTAGAGAACTTCCTTTAGCATTTGTTGTAAAGCTGGTTTGGTGGTGCTGAACTCTCTCAGCTTTTGCTTGTCTGTAAAGGTTTTAATTTCTCCATCAAATCTGAATGATATCCCTGCTGGGTAAAGTAATCTTGGTTTTAGGCTTCTCTCCTTCATCACCTTAAATATGTCCTGCCAGTCCCTTCTGTCTTGCAGAGTTTCTGCTGAAAGATCAGCTGTTAACCTTAAGGGGATTCCCTTGTGTGTTATTTGTTGTTTTTCCCTTGCTGCTTTTAATATGTTTTCTTTGTATTTAATTTTTGACAGTTTGATTAATATGTGTCTTGGCGTGTTTCTCCTTGTATTTATCCTGTATGGGACTCTCTGTGCTTCCTGGACTTGATTAACTATTTCCTTTCCCATATTAGGGAAGTTTTCAACTATAATCTCTTCAAATATTTTCTCAGTCCCTTTCTTTTTCTCTTCTTCTTCTGGAACCCCTATAATTTGAATGTTGGTGCGTTTAATGTTGTCCCAGAGGTCTCTGAGACTGTCCTCAGTTCTTTTCATTCTTTTTTCTTTATTCTGCTCTGCAGTAGTTATTTCCACTATTTTATCTTCCAGGTCACTTATCCGTTCTTCTGCCTCAGTTATTCTGCTATTGATCCCATCTAGAGCATTTTTAATTTCATTTATTGTGTTGTTCATCATTGCTTGTTTCATCTTTAGTTCTTCTAGGTCCTTGTTAAATGTTTCTTGCATTTTGTCTATTCTATTTCCAAGATTTTGCATCATCTTTACTATCATTATTCTGAATTCTTCTTCAGGTAGACTGCCTATTTCCTCTTCATTTGTTAGGTCTGGTGGATATTTATCTTGCTCCTTCATCTGCTGTGTGTTTTTCTGTCTTCTCATTTTGCTTATCTTACTGTGTTTGGGGTCTCCTTTTTGTAGGCAGCAGGTTCGTAGTTCCTGTTGTTTTTGGTGTCTGTCCCTAGTGGCCAAAGTTGGTTCAGTGGGTTGTGTAGGCTTCCTGGTGGAAGGGACTAGTGCCTGTGTTCTGGTGGATGAGGCTGGATCTTGTCTTTCTGGTGGGCAGGTCCACGTCTGGTGGTGTGTTTTGGGGTTTCTGTGGTCTTATTATGACTTTAGGCAGCCTCTCTGCTAATGGGTGTGGTTGTGTTCCTGTCTTGCTAGTTGTTTGGCATATGGTGTCCAGCACTGTAGCTTGCTGGACGTTGAGTGAAGCTGGGTCCTGCTGTTGAGATGTTAATCTCTGGGAGATTTTTGCCATTTGATATTATGTGGAGCTGGGAGGTCTCTTGTGGTCCAGTGTCCTGAAGTTGGCTCTCCCACCTCAGAGGCACAGCACTGACTCCTGGCTGGAGCACCAAGAGCCTTTCATTCACACGGCTCAGAATAAAAGGGAGAAAAAATAGAAGAAAGAAAGAAAGAAGGAAAGAAAGGAAGAAAGGAGAAAAGAAAGAAAGAAAGCGAAAGAAAGAAAGAAAGAAAAAAATAAAATATGATAGAATAATTAAAATAAAAAATAATTATTAAGAAAATAATTTTTAAAAAGTTAAAAAAAAAAAAAGAAACGGACAGACAGAACCCTAGGACAAATGGTGAAAGCAAAGCCATACAGACAAAATCTCACACAGAAGCATCACATACACACTCACAAGAAGGGGAAAAGCGGAAAAATAATATATCTTGCTCCCAAAGTCCACCTCCTCAATTTGGGATTCGTTGTCTATTCAGGTATTCCACAGATGTAGGGTACATCAAGTTGATTGTGGAGATTTAATCCGCTGCTCCTGAGGCTGCTGGGAGAGATTTCCCTTTCTCTTCTTTGTTCTCACAGCTCCCGGGGTTCAGCTCTGGATTTGGCCCAGCCTCTGCATGTAGGTCGCCTGAGGGCATCTGTTCTTCGCTCAGACAGGACGGGGTTAAAGTAGCAGCTGATTCGGGGGCTCTGGCTCACTCAGGCCGGGGGGAGGGAGGGGTACGGATGCGGGGAGAGCCTACGGTGACAGAGGCCAGCGTGACGTTGCACCAGCCTGATGCGCGCCGTGCGTTCTCCTGGGGAAGTTGTCCCTGGATCATGGGACCCTGGACGTGGCGGGCTGCACAGGCTCCCCGGAAGGGAGGTGTGGATAGTGACCTGTGCTCGCACACAGGCTTCTTGGTGGCGGCAGCAGCAGCCTTAGCGTCTCATGCCCGTCTCTGGGGTCAGCGCTGATAGCCGTCTCTGGAGCTCCTTTAAGCAGCGCTGTTAATCCCCTCTCCTCGCGCACCAGGAATCAAAGAGGGAAGAAAATGTCTCTTGCCTCTTCGGCAGGGCCAGACCTTTTCCCGGACTCCCTCCCAGCTAGCTGTGGCGCACTAGCCCCCTTCAGGTTGTGTTCAGGGAGCCAACCCCAGTCCTCTCCCTGCAATCAGACTGAAGCCCGAGCCTCAGCTCCCAGCCCCCACCCGCCCCGGTGTGTGAGCAGACAAGCCTCTCGGGCTGGTGAGTGCTGGTAGGCACCGATCCTCTGTGCGGGAATCTCTCCGTTTTGCCCTCAGCACCCCTGTGGCTATGCTCTCCTCCACGGCCCAAACGCTTCCCCTCCGCCATCCGCAGTCTCCGCCCGCGACGGGGCTTCCTAGTGTGTGGAAACTTCCTCCTTCACAGCTCCCTCCCACTGGTGCAGGTCCCGTCCCTATTCTTGTGTCTCTGTTTGTTCTTTTTTCTTTTGCCCTACCCAGGTACATGGGAGTTTTCTTGCCTTTTGGGAGGTCTGAGGCCTTCTGCCAGCATTCAGTAGGTGTTCTATAGGAGCTGTTCCACATGTAGATGTATTTCTGTTGTATTTGTGAAGAGGAAGGTGATCTCTGTGTCTTACTCTTCCGCCATCTTCTCAAAGCCCCCCAGGCTTGTTTTCTTTATGTTTAGAGATGTTTGACTTTTCATTTGCTCATTTTCCCTTTATTTGCAGAAGATCTTTGAAGTCTAAATTTAAAAAGAGTCCCTCTAAAAAGGATTTATATTTGTGTCTTTCAGATATCTGGGTGCACTACTGGTCTGAGACCACTTTTTTTTTCTTAATTCAAATAGATTTCCTTCATGTGATGGTTAATGTAGTAACCAACAGCTTTTGTCTTTTGTCTTATTCCATCAGAGAAGTTAAAACAGTCTCAGAGAAAAAACTTGCTTGACCTAGCTTTGGCAAGCTCCCAACAACCAAGCCAAGCAACTATGGCCAAGGATTGGGGTAATACGTTTCAGGACTCAAGATTGATCAATCAGTGATTATGAGATGGCTGGTAGCTTCTAAGGGAGCAACATGTATAAAATGATGGGTGAACAAACAAATAGACTTCTGCTACATATGCTCTCTTTCCTATGATGTCCAAAAATTTGTACTACGTGGCTAACAATGGCCTAACACACACCTATTTTATTGTTCTAGTAGTTTTAGAAACTGAAACTTGTGACTTAAACATTCTGAAATACCTAGAAGGATGAAATTGAGCAGCTTACTAAACTTCTTTGGGCTTCTGCATCTGCATCTTGACAGTGAAAGTGTTAGAATCAATGGTCTCTAAAGACCCCAGTATGAAAGCGTTATTATTTTAGGAGTTACATATTCACTAATCAATGAATAAGAATTCACTCAACAGCCATGCATTTAATAGATGTTTGTGAATTCCTACTATGTACAATACATTACGCTAGGTATCATGAGAATGATTTTAATCAATTCTTTGTCAGGAAATTAATCTTTTCCCTTGAAATCTTGCTTATACTTCTAAAATGCATACTAAGTTTTATTAATACTGAAGCAAAGGCAAACTTTAGTACAATTCTGATTTTTTAAAATTCTTAAATTTTAAATTAGTGCTGTAATGTTTTTCTATACAGACATCATGCAATATTGAATTTTGAGGAAGAATCAACAGAAATGATGAAGGAAACTGTGATATTGTTAGACTTTGGAATCACAAAACATTAAATAATTGTGTTTACATAGTAAAGAATTTGTTTTTATGCCATGTAAGATCCTATAAGATTCCACTGGGACTAACCTCACTCAAAAGCAGTTTACAATTTTTACATTTAGTAAAGAGTTTGACAAACTTTTCAGTTTTATATCCATATCTGATTACTCTTGTCAGATATGCTGTGACTACTAGAATCATTAAAAAAAAAAAAAAAAAGCAACTAGGCCTAGAACCCAGCACTTGCCTGTTAATTAGTGTTATCTGGCAAGATTTACATAACTTCCTTAGTCATACGGTTAATGAACTTTGATTTAGAACTGGGTGACTTGGCAAACTTCCTGTAAAGATATAATAATACTTGGACTGTTAAGTGTAAATAAAGGCCTGAATGAATGTAAATTTACCATATTCACCTATACTAAACAACCTCTTATTCACCATATTTTTGAATATGAAGGTATGTAGAGAGGAGAAGAAATTTTATATAATATTTTGTTAGCATGATTTATAACTTTTAAATATTTAAATATATGGTATTTGTTCCATACTGTACCATTAGTACATAGATGTCAGGGATGAACCCCTTGGCCTTATTTTCTGCCATGTTCTCTCCACTTTCTGCTGTAGTCCTTCATGGTTGCTTCCTGTTCCCCAGCATGCCCAGTTCTTTTTGTATACTGGAGTCTTTGCCCTTGTTGTTTCCCCTTCCTGGAATGCCTTTTCTCTTTTGCTGCCTGGTAGAATCTCTCCCATGCTTCAAAACTCAATTCAAATGTTTCTTCCCTTGGGAGCCTACCTGATCAGTTGATCTTTTCCTCTTCTGTGATCCCACAGACACTTTTAATTATATAGATTATATCACCTACAACAGTGAGATTTTGAAAACAAGCTCTGATTATGTTATTCCCATTTACTTTATGATAAAGTCCAAAATCCTTAGTGAGACTTGTAAGGTCCCCACCCCATTAAAATCCACATACTTAATTCTTCAGCCACATCTCCCACTCTGATCAGACTAGTCTGCCTGAGAATCTCCTCCCCAACTTTTTGCACATGTTGTTCTCTTTGCCTTGGACATTATTTTCTACCCTCTTGGTGAATCTCTACTCACCTCTTAAGTTTTAGCTAAAATTTTACTTTCTTAGAGAGACTTTCCACGACCCTTAGATTAGGTTAGTTCTCCATGATTTAAGTACCCAAAGCACTCTATACACTAAAATGGTGTATCTGATGCTGTCTTTTCCATTAGATTTCATGAATATGCTTACCTTGTTCAGTTATATTTCTGTTAATCAAGCATGTGTCAGGTATTTCAAAGGCATTTGCTAAATATTTCTTTTGATAGAATGAATGCAAGGATAAATTCAAGCCTTCATTTTGAGAGAAACCTTCTCACCCACCTCACTCTTTCTGTGTCTATATAATGCCAGACATGGAGTGGGCACTCAATGATATCATTATATTTCATTTTCATAAACATGTTTTCTTTATTTATAACTTATTTGCAATGGAATGCTCAGAATTTTTCAGGTAAAGTTATTCCAATTATATCCTTTTAAGTACTTGACTATTTTCTATAAATACCTTGTTGAATATTCAGAAAGTTTTTCAGACCTCCTGGTGAATCCTTCTCAAACACGTTTGTTTTTTCCTCCTACTGTGCCTGATCTACAAAATTTGGAGACTTCTCCCCATCTAGGCCTCTATTTAGCTCCTTTCTCTCCTTAAGGTGATCTCATCCAGTCTTGTTGGCTGATGACTCTCAGACTTGATGTGTATGTACTGGAAATTCCAGATTGATATGACCTAATTATCTTCTTGACATCCTTATTGGAATGGCTGTTAAGTATCTTAAACGTGACATGTTCTAAACAGAGTTTAAGTATTTTTTTATTTCTTGACAATAACACATTCTTATTCACTTAGAAAGAAATGGATGATCTTTGGTCACAGTAAACAGTAACAGCAGGTCAGATGTTATACCCATCCCAGTGGATCAGTGACAACTTCCTACTATGACTTACACCTTTAAAAGCCAGCCCAGCAGCAACAGCCTAACTTCAATGACCATACTCTGGGCTATAGGTCAGTCAATCCCTAAATGCTCCCACTTGTGATATTCCACCATTTCCTGAACTACTTGCTCTTGGAAACCCCAAATGATAGTGGTTTGTTTTCTTCAGAGGCTTCACCTGGAAACAAAGCTCTTTTTTGCTTAACAAACACAAGAGTCCAATTTTGCTTTCACTTGTTTAATGGAGGCCTCTTCATTTTACACCCTTCAATCATGATACTTTCCCAGTTTTCTTCATCCCATTATGGAATCATCATCTTTGATTCTTCTCTTTAGCTTGCATAGCAAATCTTACATATCAGTAACTTCTGCAACTGTACCTTCAAAATTTGTTCTGAATCTATCCAGTAGAGCATAATGGTTAAGTGTATGAATTGAAGCCAAACTACCAGCTTTTCTACTTACTACACAAGTCACTTAAGCTTTTTGTACTTTAACATCATAACAGTACTTAATAACAGTACCTACTTCATATGATTAGTGGGAGGATGAAATAAACCAATGCACACAAAGTACAGAGAACAGTGCCTGGCACATAATAAATGTCATATACACATTAACTATTATCATTGTGATTACCACACTCATCCAAGCTACTATTATCTCTGCAATAACCTCTTAATTAGTGTACCTGCTTCCACCATTGTCTGGCCAAAATCCAATTTCCTCATGGTAGCTAGAATGATCTATTTAGAAAATCAACTTTATTAAAGTATAATTTACATACAAAAATGTATCCATTTTCAGCATACATTTCTGTAAATTTTGAAAACTTATACACCCATGTAACTATAATCACAGTCAAGGTATAGAACATTTCCATTATGTCAAATAGTTCCCTAGTATCCCCTTTTAGTCAGTTCTCCTTTCCCAGCCACAGCCCTGGGCAATCACTAATCTAATTTCTGCCAGTGTATTAGTTTATACTTACTAGAATTTCATAAATGGAATTGTACATTATGTTTTTTGGTGTTTTGTTTGTTTTGTTTTTCGTGTCTGGTTCCTTTCAGTCAGCATGTTTTTGAGATTCATCCATATTGTTGCATATTGTTCACTACTATTTATTGTTGAATAGAATTTCACTGGATGAATAAACTACAATTTGCTTATCCATTTACCAGTAGAAGAACATTTATTTTTTCCTCCTACTTTTTGGTTATTATGAATAAGACTGCAATAAACATTTGTGTAAACTCTGAGTGGACAATAAAAAAATTGTTTAAAGTATTTGACTTTTATTAATAACACATTTTTAACAAGTCTTTTAGTGCACATGCACACATATTATTTTGGGGTATATAATTAGAAGTGGCATTTCTGGGTCATTGGGTATACATATGTTCAACTAGAGTAGATAATGCTCAAGGGTTTTTTGAAGTTTATTGCCCATATTTGATGAAAGATATGAATCTACATATCCAAGAAGATCAAACCTTATATAGAATAAATTCAGAGATTTATGCTGAGAAACATACAAGAAATTTTTCAATAAGATTAAGAGCTGATTTCTCATCAGAAACCACAAAAGCCAGAAGGCAGTGGGATGATTTAATCAAAATGATGAAAGAAGAAAACCTGCTGATTAAGAATTCTATATATCAGCAGTCCCCAACCTTTATGGCACCAGGGACTGGTTTTGTGGAAGACAAGTTTTCCACAGACAGTGGGAGGGGATGGTTCAGGCGGTAATGTGAGCAATGGTTCAGGCTGTAATGTGAGCGAGGGGGGTGTGGCAGATGAAGCTTTGCTTCCTCGCCTCCTGCTGTGCAGCCCAGTTCCTAACAGGACGAGGACCAGTACCAGTCCACGGCCCAGGGGTTGGGGACCCCTGCTATATAGGGCAAAAGTATCCTGAGGAAGTGGAAACAACCCAAATGTCCATCAACTGATGAACAGATAAACAAAATGTGATTTAGCCACACAGCGGAATATTATTCTGCCATAAAAAGTAATGAAGTACTGTTACATGCTATAACATAAATGAACTTTAAAACCACTATGCCAAGTTAAAGAATCTAGACACAAAGGCCATGTATTTTATGATTCCATTTATATGAAATGTCTAACATAAGTAAATCCATGGTGATAGAAAGTAGCCTAGTCATTACCAGGGGCTTAGGGGAGGGGAGAAGAAATAGGAAGTGATTACTTAATGGGTGTAGGATTTCTTTCTGGGGTGATGAAATGTTCTAGTGTTAGATAATGATGATGGTTGCACAACATTGTGAATGTACTAAAAGACATTGAATTGGATTAGTTGCATTCTACATTATAAAAAATCAATTGAAAAGAATATGTCTTCAGTGGTAGGATTTTTAAGACCATGGCACCTGGAGTTAATTCTAGCAACAAAGTTTTTCTAATCTCAAATATTACCACATGGCTGCCTACTTAATGTATAGTTAAGGCTTTACACTTTAAAATATTTAAACTGGTAAATTTATATTATGTGAATTTTAACTCAATTTTTAAAATTAATGATAGTATTCAATTATAAATTAAAGAATAAAATAAATATTTCTGAGTCCATGTGATATGAATAAAATAGGGGGAAAGGAGAAAGGATAAATCTTATTTAAAGCATTGCAATGAATAAATATAGAAAGAATGAAAAAATGGAAATCACCATTAGAACATCATGGTAATATTATTGCAGGCAAACCTGTCTTTTCACGTGCTTATTTACCACCTGTATATCTTCTTTGGTGATCTATTTCTGAATAGATCTGTTCAGATTCTATTGCTCACTTTTTACTGAGTTGTTTATATTTTTAATGTTGAGTTATAAGTTCTTTATTGGATATATTAAAATATTTTTTTTCCCCAGGGTATCTTTTTCAGAGCAAAATTTTTCATTTTTTTAAAGTTGAGTATCAAATTTTTTTTAATAGATCATGCTTTTGGTTCATATCTAAAAACTCATCTCCAAACCAAAAGCATATAGATTTTCTAATTGCTTTTCTACTAGAAAGTTTATCGTTTTATGTTTTATATTTAGATCTATGATCCATTTTTGAGAATTTTTGTATGAGGTCTTAGATATGTATTACAAATATTATTACTTTTTTTTGCCTATGGACGTCCAATTTTTTCAGCATTATTTGTTGAATTGGTACTTTCTCATTTTTTGTCAAAAATCAGTTGACTATATTTGTGTAGGTCTATTTCTGGACACTTTATTCTGTTACACTTATCTATTTGTCTATCTTTTTACCAATACCACACACTCCTTTGATTACTGTAGTTTTATTGATTGATTGGTTGACTGTGGATCAGTTCCTTTTCTCCCTCTAGCTTTATTGAGGCATGATTGGCAAACAGAGTTGTAAGAGATATTCATTTATTCATTTAAAAAATCTAAAATCTAAATATATTGTATATATAAATTTAAATTGTGTAATTTGATATATATATATGTTAATTAGATATATTTATATATTGTAACCTGATTGCCATTGTAGCAATAATTAGCACCTCTATTATGTTATATAATTATTCTTTGTCTTTAGTAGTTGGAATAATTAAATTCTAGACTCTTAGCAAGTTTGATGATTATAATACAATATTCACTATACTGCATATTAGATCTCTGGGGTTTATTTACTACTTGTTGTAAGTTTTTACCCTTAAACTACATCTGTCCTGTCCCCCTAACCCCATCCCTTAATAACCACAATTTTATTCTCTGTTTTTACAGTTTTGGCTTGTTTAAATTCCACATATAAGTGATATCATACAGTACTTGTCATTCTCTGATTCATCTCACTTAGCATAATATTCTCATGGTCCATCCATGTTGTTACAAATGACAAGATAGTTCTAGTTTTATTTTTTTGAGGAAATTCCCTTTTCTCCACAACCTTGCCAACAGTTATTATTTGTATACTTTTTGCTGATAGTCATTCTGACAGGTGTAAGGTGATATCTCATAGTGGTTTTGATTTGCATTTTTCCAGTGATTAGCAGTGTTGGTCATCTTTTCATGTACCTGTTGACCACTTGAATATATTCTTTGGAAAACATGTCTATTCAGGTTTTATGCCCATTTTTAAATTGGATTTTTTTTTGATATTGAGTTGTAGAGCTGTTTATATATTTTGGTTATTAACTCCTCATTGGTCATATCACTTGCAAATATTTTTCTCTCATTCAGTAGGTTGTCTTTTCATTTGGTCAGGAGTTTCTTTTGCTGTGCAAAAGCTTTTAAGCTTAGTTAGGTCCCATTTGTTTACTTTTGCTTTTTTTGCTTTTTTTAGGAGACAGATCTAAAAAAAAATAATTGCTGCAATTTTTATCAAAGTGTGTTCTGCCCCTATTCTCTTCTAGGAGTTTCATGGTTTCAGGCTTTATTACATTCAGATCTTTAATCCATTTTGAGTTTATTTTTGGATATGGTGTTCTAATCTCATTCTTTTACAGATAGCTGTCCAGTTTTCCCAGCACCACTTATTGAAGAGATTGTCTTTTCTCCACTGTATGTTCTTGTCTCCTTTGTTATAGATTAATTGACCATAAGTGTGTGGGTTTATTTTGGGGCTGTCTATTATGTTCCATTGATCTACGTGTCTGTTTTTGTGCAATACCATTCTGTTTTGATTACTGTAGCTTTGTAGTATAGTCAGAAGTAAGGGAGCATCATACCTCCAGCTTTGTTCTCTTTTCTCAAGATTTCTTTGAAATTTCAGGGTCTTTTGTGGTTCCATATAAATTTTAGGATTATTTGTTCTAGTTTTGTGAAAAATATCATGGTATTTTGATAGGGATTGCATTAAACCTGTATATGCTTTGAGTAGTATGGATATTTTAACAATGCTAATACTTCCAATCCATGAACACAGGATATCATCTTCAATTTCCTTCATCAGTGTTTAATAGTTTTCAGAGTATTAGTCTTTCACCTCCTTGATTAAATTTACTTCTAAATATTCTATTCTTTTAAAAAAATTTTTATTGAAGTATAGTTGATTTACAATGTTGTGTTTCTATTCTTCTTGATGCAATTTTAAATGGGATTTTTTTTTGCTTTCTTTTTCTAAGGATAATTTTCTTTATTTCTTCTTCAGATGTTTCATTCTTAGTGTATAGAAATGCAACTGATTTCTGTATGTTTATTTTGTATCCTGCAACTTGACTGAAATTTTTGATTAGTGCCAACAGTTTTTGGTTGAGTCTTTGGGATTTTCTATGTACAGAATCATATCATCTGCAAATAACAACAGTTTTACTTCTTTCTTCCTGATTTTGATACATTTTATTTATTTTGTCAAATAGCTCTAGCTAAGACTTCCAGTAAAATATTGAATAGGAGTGGGCATCCTTGTTTTGTTCTTGATCTTAGAGGAAAAGCTTCCCATTTTTCTCCATTGAGTATAAATATTAGGTGTAGGTTTCTCATACATGGCCTTATTATATTGAGGTATGTTCCTTCTATACTCAGTCTGCCGATGGTTTTTATCGTGAAAGAATGTTGTATTTTGTCAAATGCTTTTTCTGCATCTATTGAGATAATCATGTGATTTTTATCTTTCATTTTACCAATGTGATATATTACATTTATTGATTAATGTGTGTTAAACCATCCTTGTATACCAGGGATAGATCTCACTTTGTCGTGATTAATAATCCTTTTTATGTGTTTTTGAATTGGGTTTGCTAATATTTTGGGAATTTTTGCAATCTATATTAATCAGGGATATTGGTCTGTAGTTTTCATTCCTTGTGGTGTCCTTATCTGTCTTTGGTGTCAGCATAATGCTGGCCTCATAGAGTGAGTTTGGAAGTATTCCCTCTTCCTCAATTTTTTGGAAGAATTTGAGAAGGATTGGTGTTAATTCTTCTTTGAATGTTTGGAAGAATTAATAAGTGAAGCCATCTGGTCCTGGAGTTTTCTGTGTTGGGAGGTTGATTACTGATTTAATCTCTTTACTAGTTATCATTCTGTTCAAATTTTCTATTTCTTCCTGATTCAGTCTTGGCAGGTTATGTGCTTTTAGAATTTTATCTAATTTGGTGGCATATAATTGTTCATAATAGTCTCTTTGAGCCTATGAATTTCTATAGTATCAGTTTTCATGTTTTCTTTTTCATTTCTAATTTTATATGTGTTTTCTCTCTCTTTTTTTCTCAGTCTAGCTAAAGGTTTGTCAATTTTATCTTTTTGAAGAACAAGCTCTTGCTTTTATTAATCCTTTCTATTGTTTTACTGGTCTCTATTTCATTTATTTCCATTCTGATCTTTATGACTTCCTTTTTTTCTGCTAATGTTGGGCTTAATTTGTTCTTCTTTTTCTTGTTCCTTGAAGTGTAAAGTTAGGTTGTTTATTTGAGATCTTTCTAATTCTTAATATTATATGTATTTATTGCTATAAACTTTCCTTTCAGAATTGCTTTTGCTGCATCTCATAATTTTGATATGTTTTATTTCCATTTTCATTTGTTTTGAGATAATTTTTTATTTCTCTATTGATTTCTTCTTTTACCCATTGGTTGTTCAGAAGGGTATTGTTTAATTTCCACATATTTGTGGGTTTTCCAGCTTTCCTCTTGTTGATAACTTCTAGTTTCATACCATTGTGGTCAGAAAATATAGTTGGTATGATTTCAGTCTTCTTAAATTTGCAAAGATTTGTTTTGTGTTCTATCACATGTTCTATCTTGACAATGTTCTGTGTGCATTCAAGGAGAATGTATCAATATATTCTACTGCTGTTGGGTGGAATGTTCTATATATGTCTGTTAAGTCCATTTGTTCTGGAGTATGGTTCAATTTCAATGTTTCTTTGTTCATTTTCTGTTTGGATGGTCTATTCACTGCTGACAGTGGGGTTTTGAAGTGTCCTACTATTGTATTGTCCTATTATTGTATTGTTGTCTCTTTCTCCCTTTAGATCTGTTAGTATTTTCTTAATATCTTTTAGTACTCTGATACTGGGTGCATATATATTTACAATTCTTGTATTTCATGATGTTTTGACCCTTTTATTATTGTATAATGACCTTCTTTGTTTCTTATTACCATTTTTGTCTTGAAGTCTATTTTGTCTGATATAACTTTGGCTATACTCACCTTCATTTTGCTTGCACTTTAAAAGATATCCTCTTTAATCTCTTCACTTTAAGCCTATAAGTATCTTTAGAGCTGAAATGAGTCTCTTGGAGGCAGCATATAGTTGGTCTTATTTTTTTATGCATCCAGCCACTCTGTGCCTTTTGATTGGTGAATTCAATCCACTTATATTTAGAGTGATTATTGATATGTAAGGACTTACTACTGTGATTATGTTGCTTGCTTCTGATTTTGTAAAATTGTGATATATCATGATGATTTAAAATATGTATGTTTTGTGAAAGAATTCCCCTCATCTAGTTAGTTAACACATCCATTACCTCATATACTTATCTTTTTGTGTGTGAGAAATTTATTGTACACTCTTAGCAAATTCCAATTACACAACAGTGTTATTTATTATATTTATAATGTTATATATTAGATCCTCAGACCCTATTCATTTTATAGCTGAAAATTTGTACCCTTCTACCTGCCTTTCCATATTTACCACACTTCCCACCCCCCCACCAGCTCCTGGCAACCACTTTTCTACTCTCTGTTTCTATGACTTTGACTTTTAAAAATTTAGATTCCATATATAAGTAATACCATGCAGTATTTGTCTTTCTCTGGCTGGCTTATTTCACTTAGCATAATGCCCTCAGGATCCATCTGTGTTGTCACAAATGACAGCATTTCATCCTTTCTCATGACTGAATAATATCCATTGTACATACCTTCCACATCTTCTTTATCCATTCATCTGTTGACACACACGTTGTTTATATATCTTGGTTATTATGAATAATGCTGCAATGAACATGGTGGTACATATATCTTTTTGAGTTAATGTTTTCATTTCCTTTGGATAAATACCCAGAAGTGGAATTGCTGGATCATATGACAATTCTATATTTAATTTTTTGAGGAAAATCCATACTGGTTCCATAGTGTCTGCACCACCCTCAACAGTTCACAAGGGCTCCCTTTTATCCATATCACTGCCAACACTTCTTATCCCTTGTCTTTTTGATGATAGCATTCTAACAGGTATGGGATGTTACCTTATTGTGGTTTTGATTTGCATTTCCCTGGTAGTTAGTGATGTTGAGCACTTTTTCACATACCTGTTGGTCATTCTTATGTCTTCTTTTGAAAATGTCTATTCAGTTCCTCTACTCATTTTTAAATTGAATTTTTTCTATTGATCTATATGGCTTATTTATATATTTATATATTTTGGATGTTAACCCCTTATCAAATATACGATTTACAAATATTTTCTCCCACTCAGTAGTTTTTTTTTGTTTTTTTCCACTCAGTTTGACCTTTCATTTTGCTGATGGTTTCCTTTGCTCTGCAGAGACTTTTTGGTTTGACATAGTTCCACTTGTTTATTTTTGCTTTTGCTGCCTTTGCTTTTGGTGTCAAATCCAAAATGTCACTACAAATACCAATATTAAAGAACTTCCTATATTTTATTCTGGTTTTATAGTTTCAAGTCTTAATTTAAGTCTTTAATTTATTTTGTGTTGATTTTTATGTATGGTGAAAGATAGTCATCCAGTTTCATTCTTTTGCATGTGGCTGTCCAGTTTTCCCAACACCATTTATTGAAGAGACTATCCTCTCCCCATTTTATATTCTTGGCCTCATTGTCATAAATTAATTGAACATATATCCATGGGTTTATTTGGGGTCCTTCTATTCATTGCTTTGATCTATGTGTCTGTTTTTATGCCAATGCCAAACTGTTTTGATTACTATAGCTTTGAATGTAGTTTGAAGTCAGAAAATGTGATGTCTCCAGATTTGTTCTTCTTTCTCAAGATTGCTTTGGTTATTTGGGGTCTTTTTGTGGTTCATACAAATTTTAGAGCTTTCCCCTCCTATTTCTGGTAAAAAAAAAATGCCACTGGAATTTTGATAGGGATTGTACTGAATTGCTTTGGGTAGTATGAACATTTTAACTATATTAATTCTTCCAGTCCATTAGCATGGAATATTTTTCCATTTATTTGTGTCTTCTTCAATTTCATCAATGTCTTATAGTTTTCAGTCTACTGTTGTTTTATATTGTAGTAGGTCTTGAAATCAGACAATGTGAGTCCTCCAACTTTCTTATTTTTCAGAAAAAAGAAATTGGTTACTCTAGTTACTTGCAATTTCCACATAAGTTTTAGGATTGTCTTCTCACTTTCTACCAAAAAACCTGGTGAGATTTTGTCAAACTTACTGGTAATTTTTAGGAAAATTATCATCTTAGCAATGTTGAGTCTTCTGGCATAAATATGATTTAGTGCTCTATTTATTTAGGTCTTCTCTAACTTCTCGTAGCATGTTTTGTAGTTTGCAGTGTACAAGTTTTTTTTACAGTTATATTATTTCTGTATTTCATATTTTGATATTGTTATAAATGGCATTTTAAAAATTTTTCAATTTTTTTGCTAGTGTATAGAAGTATGATTGATATTTTTGAAAATTGTTATTGTATAATGCAACCTTGCTAAAATCACATATTAGTTTTATAGCTGTTTTGTAGAAGAGGTTGGATTTTCCACATAGATGATCATGTCACTTGCAAACAAGGAGACTTTTACTTCTTTTCTAGTCTCAATGACTTTTATTTCTTTTCTCAGGTTATTGCACTACTGGAATCTCCAGAGGAATATTGAATAGAAGAGGGAAGGTTGATTTGAATTGCCAAATCAACATTACTATAAGTGAAAATCCATACTGATGTTTTTATAAACCTTCCAGATGATTTTAATATTTACCCAGTATGGAGATATATTAACATACACAAAATTTCATTACTGTTGAGATATACTAATCTGCTTCACTGTCTCCTCATGCACTTAGTTTCAGTTCCTTGGACATGCCAAGTTTATTACCATATTAGAAATAGGGGTAATGTTTGATATAAGGAGCCACAAGATGAGCAGGAATCACGCTCTGTTTCTTGCTTTTGTTTCTGTCATCATGTTAGCATCCATCTTCCAGACTGACCTTCCACAAATCAAGAACCTTGGCTGCTGACAGTTCTAGGCTCATGTCTTTCCAGCTTCACCACCTGAGAAAAAAAACTTATTATCACCTACCTCAGCTTAAACAAACATGGCAAGGGACTCCGGTTGCATTGGCTTAAGCCATGTGCTCACCCGCTGAACCAATCTGTGTGGCCAGGGTGTTAGGACTTTGTGACTGGCATGTCCAGTGTTAGGTGCCATGGCAAGGGAGGAAAGGTCCTAAATCACTTGTTTAGGCTACATGTTAGAGTAGGGAATGAGGCAAGAGGAGCAATGGTGCTCCATAAGGAAAGTGAGTGATAACAACATGGCCAAGTGTTAAATCACTGGGAACTTAGGCATTTCCTTGGTTTATGTCTTATACAGTTCTCAAGAGGTTCTTTCATGATGTTTCATGTATGAGATGTTAATACTTATTATTTTGAGGATATGAAGTAGAATAAGCTCAAAAGAAGTGTTATACTGTTCAGTACTCAGTCATGTCCATCCCTGCCAGGCCTTTCTTGTCAGCTTAACA
This sequence comes from Grampus griseus, assembly GCF_964374135.1. NCBI lineage: Eukaryota > Metazoa > Chordata > Mammalia > Artiodactyla > Delphinidae > Grampus > Grampus griseus. The sequence goes on from NC_139017.1 coordinate 107,530,099, forward strand.
CACCTTCCTTGGTTGAGTGTACTGGCACTGCTGGACCTCTGCTGATGGTCTCTCTTTTAGCATCTTTTATAGGTTTCCCTACTCATGGAGGGCTAAGAACTTTGCTTCCACACAAGGAATATTTGAAATGTTAGATTCCGGAGGATATGCACACAATAGCACTTAATAAATATTTGTCGTATTGAATTGAACCTGAAGAAATGAATTTACCAATGGGAAGTAGATAATGAAGGAGGGGAAGAGGGAGTCCAAGGTAAGCCATAGGGGAGCTTTGCACAGGCAGGTAAGCTTGAACACAGTGTTCTAAAAATCACTTCAAGTAAATAGCTGCTTTAAACCTGCATGAACCTGCAAGAGATTTTCTATGACAGCAACCAGGTGAAGAGTTTATTAGCATCTCCCCTTCACTGGGCCACATTCTGTTGCCAAGAATACTGATGCTACCCTCCACTTGAACTGTAGTAAACAACAATTTACCACTCATATTTTAGGAATGTGAATGTTGCAACAACAAAATACTCATTGACAGACATTAATCACTTTCTGAGCCAAGAAGGATAAAACTACACAGAAATGGGCTTCCCTGGTGGCGCAGTGGTTGAGAATCCACCTGCCGATGCAGGGGACACGGGTTTGTGCCCCGGTCCGGGAAGATCCCACATGCCGCGGAGTGGCTGGGCCCGTGAGCCATGGCCGCTGAGCCCGCGCGTCCGGAGCCTGTACTCCGCAACGGGAGAGGCCACAACAGTGAGAGGCCCACGTACCATAAAAAAAAAACCCAAAAAACAAAACAAAAAAAAACTACACAGAAACAATAGAACCCAAATGACAGATGGGACTGAGGGGTGTTCAGGACCTCATTGAGACACCTGTGATCATGCTGTAGACAGGCTTTCCTAATTAATTTCTCAAAGTAAACTAAAGCAAGCACGTATAACCTTTGTATTCCCAGTGCCTAACACTGCATTGGCAGAGTTAAAAGCTGATTTGGTAATGAAGGCTTTCTTCTTACCTTCTGATTGTAATTAAATGACTAATTTGTCTTTTCCTTAACACCAGATTATAAATTCTGTGAGGGCCGGGATGACATTTGACTTGTTTACCCTCATTGCTCAAGATCCAGTGCACATAAGTAGATGCTTAGCAAATATTGTTGACATGAAAATGAAATGATAGGAAATCAGGAGAGAACAGAATGATTGAGCTTCTACTGTGTGCCACGCATTTTGATAGGTGCTTATGCATTACAGTAGGTACCTCACTTTTATTCCCCATGACAACTCTGGTAGATATAAATTAATATCATAATTTTACAGTTAAAACTGGGAAGGACAGGGCTTCCCTGGTGGCGCAGTGGTTGGGAGTCCGCCTGCGGATGCAGGGGGCGCGGGTTCGTGTCCCGGTCCGGGGGGATCCCGTGTGCCGCAGAGGGGCTGGGCCCGTGGGCCGTGGCCGTTGGGCCTGCGCGTCCGGAGCCTGTGCTCCGCAGTGGGAGAGGCTGCAGCGGTGAGAGGCCCGCGTACAGAAAAAAAAAAAAAAACTGGGAAGGACAACTTAGAGTGTTGAGTATTAACTATTTGCTGGGCCCTACGCTAGGAAATTTACATATATTATCCATATGTAGATCTTCAAAATACCCTGGAGTATTTTTCTCCATATCTTACAAATTTACAGAAAAAAACTGGCATGTAGTTAATAAAAATGATGCTAATATTTAGATCCATATCTTCTGATTACAAATTGAGTACAAATAATTAAATGTTCACTGAATGAATTAAGGGATTAGTAGTTCTTTTTAATTAATTTATTGATTCATAGATATTTATTTGCCCATAAAACTCTTATGAAAAGCAACTTTGCCAGTAGCACTTATTGTAAACAAAAATAATTTTAAGATCATTTTTCACCTGAAAAATCAAATTTGTGCTTGAAAATCTCTTCTAAAATTTACTTCATCCTCTACTTACAGCTTGTATCACATTTAAATTATCTCTGACATAATTATTAAATCATAATCCAAGAAAACTCTTCATAAGATCTTTAAGTAATACACTCAAGTATTTAAGAAGTCTCATTTTTATATATATCTTGTTGAAACTCATTTTATCTCCTTTTTTAATGGTAAATGCAATAAAAAGATTTTTAATATCTTATCCCTTATTTTACTGAATAGAATCCTGCCTTTATGTTCAGTGTTATTCTGTAAATAAATCTGGACTTTTAAAGACTAATTTTAATAGCAACAATACTATTTGTAACATACTTTTTCTTTTCTTGGCCTTAGGAAAATATTCTAATAATTTAACTATGAAATTACATACCCTTTCATTTCCCAGATCCACACCCTAAAGCCTTCCTTATTTTTTATTTATCTCACCAGTTAGCCTCCTTTAGTGACATTTACTGACAGCTCATTCCTTTTCCTACTTTTCTGTTATAAGATCTTACTTTTCAGTGGAGGTCACAGTTTTGAAAGCTGTGGCCACAAATGCTTTTATGGTCCTTTGGATGAGCTAAATCAAAAGGGCAATGAAAGGGACACATTTTGCAACCAGATGGCTCTGTAATACACAATTAATTTTCTAATTTCTGCATGAAAATTAAAAATATATAGTTTGATTACAGAATGTATTTCATATATATGCAAGCACTTAAAACCTTTCTAATTATGTATGCAAGGCCTAAACAAATCTCAAGAATTAATGTCAGATTCAGAGCAGAATCTTAAAATATTGCTAATCCATTTTAAAATGTAAATGAATTAGTCATTTGGAGAATGCAAATTAAAATGGCAAAATACCACTACATACCCATTAAAATAACTCAGTGAAACAGACAATTTTCTAGGAAAATACAAATTATCACAATAGAATCAGTCATAGGAAACCTGAATAGACCAAGAATTAACTTTTACTCAATTAATCAATAAGAAAAAGGTACTCCACTTGAGAAAATGAGTTAATGACATACTTTTTTGTCAGGTTGACAAAAATTTTAAAAGGACAGTAATATCTACTTTTGGTGATAGCTTAGGGAGGCAAATACTGTCATATATAGTTGATAATAAAAAGAGTTGCTAATACTTTCTTATGAATAAATTGCCAATGTTAATCAAAAAAGGGAAAATGTTTTTTCTTTTGGTCTCTGAAAATTTTCTTTTAGAAATTCTTCCTAACCAACTAAAGATGTAAATTAAGATTTTTCTATAGGCGTGTTAATCATAAAGAACATTATTTTAAAAGAGTGAAAAATTGGAAAGATTCTAGATTTCCTTGTATAAATTTTATTACATGAATATATGATCATAAAAATGAACTGATATTTCAATATGTTAATGATAGAGTGTTGAACTTAAAAGCTCTTATTATACTCTAAGGAATCAACAAAATACAACTACACACAACAATATAGAGGGTTCTCACAAAGATATTTCACTAAAAGAAGTCAATCACAAAAAAATATGTATTATATTATTCCACCTATATAAAGTACATAAACAGGTAAAAACAATTTATGCTGTTAGAAATCAAGATAATGTTTAACTTTTGGGGAGATAATGACTGGAGGAGAACAGAAAGGGGTCCCTGGGGATGATAGTAATGTTCTTTTCTGAATATTGGTCCTGATTGCATGGGTGTGTTGTGAAAATTCTTCTAGCAAATGACAGAAGCCAAGGTTTTCATGTACTAAGCTCTAAAGAGGAGCCAGAAAAGATATAAATAAGATATTATGTAACATAAATACTTTAAATAACCCTCCTTGGCCTGATTCTAAATCCTCATACAAAAGGATATTGATAAAATAACCAGTTCATTCTTCCCTTATCTCTTCATTCATTCAACAGTTAATTATTGAGAATTTCCTGTGTGCCAAGTCTGCTTCTAGTTAATAAAGTGAGGAAAACCATTAGGTCACTGGTCTCATGGAATTTATATTCCAGCTGGGAAGATAAACAATAAACATTGTAATATTCCATTGAAAATTAATATGTATCACTTAGTGTTAAAAGCTATACAGAGATTAATCCTTTGTCAGTTGCTTCATTTGCAAATATTTTCTCCCATTTTGAGGGTTGTCTTTTCATCTTGATTATGGTTTCCTTGGCTGTATAAAAGCTTTTAAGTTTCATTACGTCCATTTGTTTATTTTTATTTTTATTTTTATTTCCATTACGAGGTGGGTCAGAAAGGATCTTGCTGTGATTTATGTCATAAAGTGTTCTGCCTATGTTTTCCTCTCAGAGTTTTATAGTGTCTGGCCTTACATTTAGGTCTTTAATCCATTTTGAGTTTATTTTTGTGTATGGTGTTAGGGAATGTCCTAATTTCATTCTTTTACATGTAGCTGCCCAGTTTTCCCAGCACCACTTATTGAAGAGGCTGTCTTTTCTCCATTGTATGTTCTTGCCTCCTTTGTAAAGCAGCCCATGCAGCTCTTTATCAAAAAAAACCAAACAACCCAATCCGAAAATGGGCAGAAGATCTAAATAGACATTTCTCCAAAGAAGACATACAGATGGCCAAACAAATACATGAAAAGATGCTCAACATCACTAATCATTAGAGAAATGCAAATCAAAACCGTAATGAGGTATCACCTCACACCAATCAAAATGGCCATCATCAAAAAATCTAGAAAAGCAGAAGCCGGTTGGAACCTGCGACGTCTTGTAGTTGTCTGAAGATCCTTCAATCACTATGTCAAGCGACACAGATGATTCTCTTTCTTCATATGATGAAGATCACGGATTTGAACTTATCCGAAAAGCTAGAGAGGCATCATTTGTCCCCACTGGAATGGCAGGTTTTGCAACAATCGTTGCATATAGATTATATAAATTGAAGAGCAGGGGAAATACTAAAATGTCTGTTCACCTGATCCACATGTGCATGGCAGCCCAAGGCTTTGTTGTGGGAACAATGACTCTTGGTATGGGCGATTCCATGTATCGAGAATTCTGGGCAAAACCTAAACCTTAGAAGAGGAGACGTTGTCTTGGTCTCATTGGTGGTGCTTGCTTTAGTTAGACATCTCATATTGAGGTTATATGTTTATGTTGAAAATAAATTCTTTGGGTCGGGCAATAACATGGTAATTTGAATACTGGCTTCTTTTCTTGCAGGCTTGATTTGCCTGGTGACCAGGTTACTGGTGACTAGTTCACTAGCTAGGTCATTCAGGGGAGGCAGATTAGCACAAAAACATGTCATTTTTAAATGCTCTTGATAGTGGTACAATGTCCACCTTCTTAAACTCTTCTGATGAAATTAGTTTTAAAGAGGACAACATGCCAATCCTGATAATGCTCCCAGTTGCTGCAGAATATCATATGCTTTTGATGTAATATAGGAATCCTATTTACCCCAGTTAATTTAACTCTTTCTGACTGCCTTGTGGACTGAGTACTGTTTTAAGGGCTGGTTGGCTCTAGAGGAACCCTTTCAAAACAGTGCACAGAATACAACATTATAAACCTCCTGGCAACTATATGTGTGTTTTTAAGCCAAACCGAAAAAGCTGGTAAGAGAGCTGCTTTGAAGTAGTATTTATTTCAGAATCATAGTTGTAAACATGAGAATAACTTAACTGTAGATCCCCATTTAGCTCGTTTGTAATTGCAGAATTATATTTTGCTGCTGTTATATTAGAATAATTTTGTGTCATTTTGAAATAGAAATATGAATTTTAAGTGCTAATGCAAGGGTAAACGAAAAACACTTTTTAAATGTGTGCAGTATGTTTATTTTCTCTATAAGAATCATAAATGTTTAACTAAATAAATTGCCTATAATGGAAGTGATTTATGAGCAAGCTGGTTTGGTCAGACGTTATACAAACTTTGGTATACTACAGAATGCTTTGTTGTACTTGTGAAATTCTCTTGTCTAACCTGAGTTTACATTCCATGATGATAACATGGTAAATGTAGTGTTATTAAAGTAAGTGAACACATCAAAAAAAAATCTAGAAACAATAAATGCTGGAGAGGTTGTGGAGAAAAGGGGACCCTCCTGCACTGTTGGTGGGAATGTAAATTGATACAGCCACTATGGAGAACAGTATGGAGGTTCCTTAAAAAACTAAAAATAGAACTACCATATGACCCAACAATCCCACTACTGGGCATATACCCTGAGAAAACCATAATTCATAAAAGAGTCATGCACCCCATTGTTCATTGCAGCACTATTTACAATAGCGAGGACATGGAAGCAACCTAAGTGCCCATCGACAGATGAATGGATAAAGAAGATGTGGCACATATATACAATGGAATATTACTCAGCCATAAAAAGGAACAAAATTGAGTTATTTGTAGTGAGGTGGTAGGACCTAGAGTATGTCATACGGAGTGAAGTAAGTCAGAAAGAGAAAAACAAATACTGTGTGCTAACGCATATATATGGAATCTAAAAAATAAGCACTGATGAACCTAGTGGCAGGGCAGGAATAAAGACACAGATGTAGAGAATGGACTTGAGGACACGGGGCGGGGGGAGGGGAAGCTGGGATGAAGTGACAGAGTAGCACTGACATATATACACTACCAAATGTAAAATGGATGGCTAGTGGGAAGCTGCTGCATAGCACAGGCAGATCAGCTCCATGCTTTGTGACGATTTAGAGGAATGGGATAGGGAGGGTGGGAGGGAGACTCAATAGGGAAGGGATAAGGGGATATGTGTATACATATAGCTGATTCAATTTGTTGTACAGCAGAAACTAACACAACATTGTAAAGCAATTATACTCCAATAAAGATGTTAAAAAAAAGATTTGGTACAAAAATGAAGAAAATAAGTAAAAGCTATACAGAGAATTTTAAAATGAAAGATAGGATGGTGACTGAGTTGCTGCTTAGGACTGGGTTGAGAGAGATGGCCTAGCCAAAGAGATATTTAAACAGAGATGTGCAAAGAAAGAGCCAGTGATGAGAAATCAGGTATAAGGAACAGCATTTCAAAGAAAAAATGACTTCTGCATTTGACCTCAGGCAGCTGGGTGGGTCAGTGTTGCTGTTTATGTAGGAGTATGGGAAGGGCGGCCAGCTGATATAGGAGAGTGGAGAGGGGCTGCATTTCTCAAGTGTGAAATACGTTTTTTGCTACTTTTGAATGAGTCTGGGCCTTAAAATATTTGAAATTAATTTGAAGGACTAAAGTAAAATCCTGGTCAGGTGTAAACAGGGTCATAAAAGCAGCTGGGGTTGGAGGAAGGTATTAGGCAGAACTATATTTATATCAACAATTTGAATGAACCTAAATAGAAGATGAAGGCTAGTTGGGAGATTCATTAAGAGAAAATGTTAAGTCAAAGTTTGTTATTCCATTAACAATGAGGATATAATTCAAGATACTTTTATTAGATGGGGTGACTTAGCATTACTGTCCAGAGGTATAACATTGTCTTCCTATAGTGTAAACTTATAGAGTAAGGTGGTTACTGGTTTCTCTTATTGTACTTTTGTCAGCTCTGGGATTGATTCATTACAACTGATACTCTGGATAAGACAGATTCCATGCTTTCCTTTAACAAATATTTTCTGAGCATAGTGATAGGTATAGAGGATATAATGTTAATAAGAGATTGTTTTCTGCCCTCAAAACGATCACCATCTGGAAAGAAATAAGGGAGAATTAAATTGTCAATTAAGACATAAAATGTTAAGTGTTATCCCGGGGGCGAGAATGAGGTGATGTGAGAGGAATTTAACCCAGTCAGAAGGGGGATTGGAGAAGTTAGGGAATGCTTCCCAGGGGAGTGATATCTATTCTAAGACTCATCAGATGAGCATGAGTCATTCATGTGACAGCAGAATGTGGAAGTGGATGGGTGATGGAGAGGGGGATGGAGATGTAGCCTGGGGATACAGAGAAGGTGGATGGAGCTCAGTATATAGAAGTACAGTGTGAGGTGTGAGAACTGTGACTGGAGTGGTAAACCAGAGGTGGAACATGAAAGACATTATCAATCATATAATGGGGCTTGAACTTCACACTGAGTACAAAGGAGAGTCGTTAGAAGGTTTTAAATAGGACAGTAAAAGCATCCGATTGGTACTTTAGAAAGACTCTGGCTCTTATGGTGAAGAATGGTTGAAACAGGGCTGCGTTGCTAGCACATATGTTGTGTGAATTAGAAAAACAACTTGTGAATTAGAAAAATGTGTTCCCTCTGGGCAGAGAAATGATCAAATAGTGCCCCCTCGACTTTAGTCTTGGGAGTTGAGTTTGGACTGTATTTCACCCCTACTCTCCTTGCCCCTGATGAGGCTGGGTGCTTTCAAACAGAGCACAACCTACACAATGGTTCACAGTGGCTCTGTTTGCAAAGGGTTACGTAGGAATCCAAGTGAGTGATGCTGGGGACATGAACTAAGGATAGAGACAGCTGGAGGACTTTTCGAGATGTTCAAAATTGACAGGATTTGGTAACTGGTTGCAAGAGGGTAAGGAAAGGGAGTGGAAGAGTTTCTGTATGTGTATGTGTGTTCAAATATTCATTACTTCATCCTTCCCTCACTTCTCTTTTTTTCTCTTCCCAGGATGCAGTCCTGTCTCCAAAGAACTCACTGTACAGTTGAGGGGTGTTAGGGAGGTGTATGTCAGATATGTAAAGAAGTAAATGCATTTGGAAGTTAGATTCTGTATGAAGAGTGGAGAGTTGGACACAAAAGAAAGAGTGCTCTATTCTGCTTGAGAGTGGGGGAGACAGTCAGGAAAGGCAGTAGGGGTGGGATTTTGAAAGGGGGGCATATGGTCAGAAGGCAGAAAAGGGAGGATGAATATGGTAGGATTAGAAATGGAGAAGGATGAAAGGGGTATGGTGTTCCTGATAAAGACCCAAAGACATAAAACAGTGTGTACTTTTGGGAAAACTGAAAGTCCTTGACTGATTAGATGTGTGACAACAGTGAGATGGTACAGTAAGAGATAGGGAAGTGGAAGCAAGGGCCTCAGGGTGGCAGGCCTGGCACTCATTCATTTGACACATATTTTGGTCCTTTTGTCCTTGGTGCCTGGAAAAAGTGATGTAGAGTCATAGTCTCTGCCTTTGTGGCATTAGTCTTTATTTTTAAAATAGTTTAAGAGCTATTTTTGTTTTACACATTACTTTGGGGGCAATGTGGCAGACATATTGGGGAGGGTAGAATGAAGACACAGAGTTTATTTTTGTGTATAGTGTTAAAGAATGTTCTAATTTCATTTTTTTACTTGTAGCTGTCCACTTTTCCCACCATTTATTGATGAGACTGTCTTTCCTCCATTGTATAGTCTTGCCTCCTTTGTTATAGACCAATTGACCATAGGTGTGTGGATTTATTTCTGGGTTTTCTATCCTGTTCCATTGATCTATATTTGTTTTAGGTTAACACCATACACAAAAACAAACTCAAAATGGATTAAAGACCTAAAAGTAGAACCAGACACTACAAAAATCTTAGAGGAAAACATAGGCAGAATATTCTTTGGCATAAATTGCAGCAATATCTTTTTCGAGCTGTCTCCTAGAGTAATGGAAATTAAAAAAACAAAACAAAACGGGACCTAATTAAACTCAAAAGCGTTTGCACAGTAAAGGAAACCATAAACAGAAAAAAGACAACCCACAGAATGGGAGAAAATATTTGCAAACAACGCAACTCACAATCAATTAATTCCAAAATTTACCAACAAACAGTTCATGCAGCTCAGTAGCAAAAAAGAACTCAATTTAAAAAAATGGGCAGAATGGGGGAGACCTTCAAGATGGCGGAGGAGTAAGACGTGGAGATCAACTTCCTCCCCACAAATACATCAGAAATACATCTACATGTGGAACACCTCCTACCGAACACCTACTGAACACTGGCAGAAGATCTCAGACTTCCCAAAAGGCAAGAAACTCCCCATGTACCTGGGTAGGGCAAAAGAAAGAAAAACCAGAGACAAAAGAATAGGGACAGGACCTGCACCTCTGGGAGGGAGCTGTGAAGGAGGAAAAGTTTCCACACACTAGGAAGCCCCTTCACAGGTGGATATGGGGGGTGGTGGGGTGAAACTTCAGAGCCACAGAGGAAAGCACAGCAACAAGGGTGCAGAGGGCAAAGCGGAGAGATTCCCACGCAGAGGATCAGTGCCGACCAGCACTCACCAGCCCAAGAGGCTTGTCTGCTCACCTGCCGGGGGGGGGGGGGGTGGGGGCTGGGAGCTGAGGCTCGGGCTTCGGAGGTCGGATCCCAGGGAGAGGACTGGGGTTGGCTGCGTGAACACAGCCTGAAGGGGGCTAGTGCACCACGGCTAGCTGGGAGGAGTCCGAGAGCAAGTCTGGACCTGCCTAAGAGGGAAGAGATATTTAGGGGTGTGCAAGGAGAGGGTATTCAGAGCACCACCCAAACGAGCTCCAGAGACGGGTGCGAGCCACGGCTATCAGCGCGGACGTCAGAGACGGGCCTGAAACGCTAAGGCTGCTGCTGCAGCCACCAAAAAGCCTGTGTGCAAGCACAGGTCACTATCCACACTTCCCGTCCCAGGAGGCTGTGCAGCCCTCCACTGCCAATGTCCTGTGATACAGGGACAACTTCCCCGGGAGAACACACGGCAGGGACTCAGGCGCTTGCAACGTCACACCGGCCTCTGCCGCTGCAGGCTCGCCCCACGTTCCGTACCTCTCCCTTCCCCCGGCCTGAGTGAGCTGGAGCCCTTGAATCAGCTACTACTTTAACTCTGTCCTGTCTGGGTGGGGAACAGATGGCCTCAGGCGACCTACATGCAGAGGCGTGGCCAAATCCAAAGGTGAACCCCGGGAGCTGTGCGAACAAAGAAGAGAAAGGGAAATTTCCCCCAGCAGTCTCAGGAGCAACGGATTAAATCTCCACAATCAACTTGGTGTATCCTGCATCTCTGGAATACCTGAATAGACAACAAATCATCCCAAAATTGAGGTGGTAGACTTTGGGAGCTACTGTAGAGTTGGGGTTTGCTTTCTGCATCTAATTTTGTTTCTGGTTTTATGTTTATCGTAGTTTAGTATTTAGAGTTTATTATCATCAGTAGGTTTGTTAATTGATTTGGTTGCTCTCTTTCTCCTTTTTTTAAATATATATATATATATATTTTTTTCCTTTTTCTCTTTTTGTGAGTGTGTATGTGTATGCTTCTTTGTGTGATTTTGTCTGTATAGCTTTGCTTTTACCATTAGTCTTAGGGTTCTGTCTATCTGTTTTTCTTTGTTTTTTTTGTTTTTTTTTTCATATAGTTTTTAGTGCTTGTTATCATTGGTAGATTTGTTTTCTGGTTTATTTGCTCTCTTCTTTCCTTTTTTTATTATTAAAAATTTTTTTAAATAATTTTTAAAAGCTTTATTTCATGTTTTTCTTTCTTTCTTTCTTTTTTTCTCCCTTTTCTTCTGAGCCAATGTGGCTGACAGGGCCTTGGGGCTCTGGCCGGGTGTCAGGCCTGTGCCTTTGAAGTGGGAGAGCCGAGTTCAGAACACTGGTCCACCAGAGACCTCCCGGCTCCACATAATATCAAATGGCAAAAGCTATCCCAGAGATCTCCATCTCAATGCTAAGGCCCAGCTCCTCTCAATGACCAACAAGCTACAGTGCTGGAACTCTATGCCAAAAAACTAGCAAAACAGGAACACAACCCCACCCATTAGCAGAGAGGCTGCCTAAAATCATAATAAGGTCACAGACACCACAAAACACACCACAGGATGCCATCCTGCCCACCAGAAAGACAATATCCAACCTCATCCACCAGAGCACAGGCACCAGTCCCCTCCACCAAGAAGCCTACACAACCCACAGAACCAACCTTAGCCACTAGGGGCAGACACCAAAAACAATGGGCAATACGAACCTGCAGCCTGAGAAAAGGAGACCCCAAACACAGTAAGTTAAACAAAATGAGAAGACAGAGAAACACACAGCAGATGAAGGAGCAAGGTAAAAACCCACCAGACCTAACAAATGAAGAGGAAATAGGCATCTACCTGAAAAAGAATTCAGAGTAATGATAGTAAAGATGTTCCAAAATCTTGGAAATAGAATGGAGAAAATACAAGAAACATTTAACAAGGACCTAGAAGAACTAAAGAGCAAACAAACAATGATGAACAACACAATAAATGAAATGAAAAGTTCTCTAGAAGGAATCAATAGCAGAATAACTGAGGCAGAAGAATGGATAAGTGACCTGGAAGATAAAATAGTGGACATAACTAAAGCAGAGCAGAATATAGAAAAAAGAATGAAAAGACTTGAGGACAGTCTCAGAGACCTCTGGGACAATATTAAATGCACCAACATTCGAATTATACGGTCCCAGAAGAAGTAGAGAAAAAGAAAGGGATGAGAAAATATTTGAAGAGATTATAGTTGAAAACTTCCCTAATATGGGAAAGGAAATAGTCAATCAAGTCCAGGAAGTGCAGAGAGTCCCATACAGGATAAATCCAAGGAGACATATGCCAAGACACATATTAATCAAACTACCAAAAATTAAATACAAAGAAAAAATGTTAAAAGTACCAAGGGAAAAAAACAAATAACATACAAGGGAATCCCCGTAAGGTTAACAGCTGATCTTTCAGCAGAAAATCTGCAAGCCAGAAGGGAGTGACAGGACATATTTAAAGGGAAAATCCTACAATCAAGATTACTCTACCCAGCAAGGATCTCATTCAAATTTGACAGAGAAATTAAAACCTTTACAGACAAGCAAAAGCTAAGAGAATTCAGCACCACCAAACCAGCTTTACAACAAAGGCTAAAGGAACTTTTCTAGGTAGGAAACACAAGAAAAGGAAAAGACCCACCATAAAAAACCCAAAACAATTAAGAAAATGGTAATAGGAACATACATATGGATAACTATCTGAAAGTAAATGGATTAAATGCTCCAACCAATACGCACAGACTGGCTGAATGGGTACAAAAACAAGACCCATATATCTGCTGTCTATAAGAGACCCACTTCAGACCTAGGGACACATACAGACTGAAAGTAAGGGGATGGAAAAAAATATTCCATGTAAATGGAAATCAAAAGAAAGCTGGAGTAGCAATACTCATATCAGACAAAATAGACTTTAGAATAAAGACTATTGTAAGAGACAAAGAACGACATTACATAATGACCAAGGGATCAATCCAAGAAGAAGATATAACAATTGTAAATATTTATGTACCCAACATAGGAGCACCTCAATACATAAGGCAAATGCTAAGAGCCATAAAAGGGAAATTGACAGTAACACAATCATAGTAGGGGACTTTAATACCCCACTTTCGCCAATGGACAGATCATCCAAAATGAAAATGAATAAAGAAAAACAATCTTTAAATGATACATTAAACAAGGTGAACTTAATTGATATTTATAGGATATTCCATCCAAAAGCAACAGAATACAGTTTCTACTCTTATGCTAATGGAATATTCTCCAGGATAGATCATATCTTGGGTCACAAATTAAGCATTGGAAAATTTAAGAATATTGAAATCATATCAAGTATCATTTCTGCCACAACGCTATGAGACTAGATATCAATTGCAGGATAAAAAATCTGTAAAAAATAAAAAACACATGGAGGCTAAACAATACACTACTAAATAACCAAGAGATCACTGAGGAAATCAAAGAGGAAATCAAACAATTCCTAGAAACAAATGACAATGAAAACACAATGACCAAAAACCTATAGGATACAGCAAAAACAGTTTCAAGAGGGAAGTTTATAGCAATACACTCCTATGTCAAGAAACAAGAAACATCTCAAATAAACAACTTAACCGTACACCTAAAGCAATTAGGGAAAGAAGAACAAAAAAACCCTAAAGTTAACAGAAGGGAAGAAATCATAAAGAACAGATCAGAAATAAATGAAAGCAAAAAGGAGACCCCAAACACAGTAAGATAAGCAAAATGAGAAGACAGAAAAACACACAGCAGATGAAGGAGCAAGATAAAAACCCACCAGGGTTTCCCTGGTGGTGCAGTGGTTGAGAGTCCGCCTGCCGATGCAGGGGACACGGGTTCGTGCCCCGGTCCGGGAAGATCCCACATGCCGCGGAGCGGCTAGGCCCGTGAGCCATGGCTGCTGAGCCTGCGCGTCGGAGCCTGTGCTCCGCGATGGGAGAGGCCACAACAGTGAGAGGCCCACATAACGCAAAAAAAAAAAAACAAAAAAAAAAAAAAACAAAACCACCAGACCTAACAAATGAAGAGGAAATAGGCAGTCTACCTGAAAAAGAATTCAGAATAATGAAAGTAAAGATGATCCAAAATCTTGGAATTAGAATAGACAAAATGCAAGAAACATTTAACAAGGACCTAGAAGAACTAAAGATGAAACAAACAATGATAAACAACACAATAAATGAAATGAAAAATACTCTAGATGGGATCAATAGCAGAATAACTGAGGCAGAAGAACGGATAAGTGACCTGGAAGATAAAATAGTGGAAATAACTACTGCAGAGCAGAATAAAGAAAAAAGAATGAAAAGAACTGAGGACAGTCTCAGAGACCTCTGGGACAACATTAAACGCACCAACATTCGAATTATAGGGGTTCCAGAAGAAGAAGAGAAAAAGAAAGGGACTGAGAAAATATTTGAAGAGATTATAGTTGAAAACTTCCCTAATATGGGAAAGGAAATAGTTAATCAAGTCCAGGAAGCACAGAGAGTCCCATACAGGATATATCCAAGGAGAAATACGCCAAGACACATATTAATCAAACTACCAAAAATTAAATACAAAGAAAACATATTAAAAGCAGCAAGGGAAAAACAACAAATAACACACAAGGGAATCCCCATAAGGTTAACAGCTGATCTCTCAGCAGAAACTCTGCAAGCCAGAAGGGACTGGCAGGACATACTGAAAGTGATGAAGGAGAAAAACCTGCAGCCAAGACTACTCTACCCAGCAAGGATCTAATTCAGATTTGATGGAGAAATTAAAATCTTTACCAACAAGCAAAAGCTGAGAGAGCTCAGCACCATGAAACCAGCTTTATAACAAATGCTAAAGGAACTTCTCTAGGCAAGAAACACAAGAGAAGGAAAAAACCTATAATAAAGAACCCAAAACAATTTAGAAAATGGGAATAGGAATATACATATCGATAATTACCTTAAATGTAAATGGACTAAATGCTCCCACCAAAAGACACAGACTGGCTGAATGGATACAAAAACAAGACCCATATATATGCTGTCTACGAGAGACCCATTTCAGACCTAGAGACACATACAGACTGAAAGTAAGGGGATGGAAAAAGGTATTCCATGCAAATGGAAACCAAAAGAGAGCTGGAGTAGTAATTCTGTTATCAGACAAACTAGACTTTAAAATAAAGACTACTAGAAGAGACAAAGAAGGACACTACATAATGATCAAGGGATCGATCCAAGAAGAAGATATAACAATTGTAAATATTTATGCACCCAACATAGGAGCACCTCAATACATAAGGCAAATACTAACAGCCATAAAAGGGGTAATCAACAGTAACACATTCATAGTAGGGGACTTTAACACCCCATATTCACCAATGGACAGATGATCCAAAATGAAAATAAATAAGGAAACACAAGCTTTAAATGATACATTAAACAAGGCAGACTTAATTGATATATATAGGACACTCCATTTAAAAACAACAGAATACACATTTTACTCAAGTGCTCATGGAACATTCTCCAGGATAGATCATATCTTGGGTCACAAATCAAGCCTTGGTAAATTTAAGAAAACTGAAATTGTATCAAGTTCTTTTCCGACCACAACACCATGAGACTAGATATCAATTACAGGAAAATATCTGTAAAAAAAATACAAACACATGGAGGCTAAATAATACACTACTTAATAACGAAGTGATCACTGAAGAAATCAAAGAGGAAATAAAAAAAATACCTAGAAACAAGTAACAATGGAGACATGACGACCCAAAACCTATGGGATGCAGCAAAAACAGTTCTAAGAGGGAAGTTTATAGCAATACAAACCCACCTTAAGAAACTGGAAACATCTCGAATAAACAACCTAACCTTGCAACTAAAGCAATTAGAGAAAGAAGAACAAAAAAACCCCCAAAGTTAGCAGAAGGAAAAAAATCAGATCAGAAATAAATGAAAAAGAAGTGAAGGAAACAATAGCAAAGATCAATAAAACTAAAAGCTGGTTCTTTGAGAAGATAAACAAAACAGATAAACCTTTGGCCAGACTCATCAAGGAAAAAAAGAAGACTCAAATCAATAGAATTAGAAATGAAAAAGAAGAAGTAACAACTGACACTGCAGAAATTCAAAAGATCATGAGAGATTACTGCAAGCAACTCTATCCCAATAAAATGACAACCTGGAAGAAATGGACGAATTCTTAGAAATGCACAACCTGCCAAGACTGAATCAGGAAGAAATAGAAAATATGAACGGACGAATCACAAGCACTGAAATTGAAACTGTGATTAAAAATCTTCCAACAAACCAAAGCCCAGTACCAGATGGACTCACAGGTGAATTCTATCAAACATTTAGAGAAAAGCTAACACCTGTCCTTCTCAAACTCTTCCAAAATATAGCAGAGGGAGGAACACTCCCAAATTTTTTCTACGAGGCCACCATCACCTTGATACCAAAATCAGACAGGATGTAACAAAGAAAGAAAACTACAGGCCAATATCACTGATGAACATAGATGCAAAAATCCTCAACAAAATACTAACAAACAGAATCCAACAGCACATTAAAAGGATCATACACCATGATCAAGTGGGGTTTATTCCAGCAATGCAAGGATTCTTCAATATATGCAAATCAATCAATGTGATAAACCATATTAACAAATTTAAGGAGAAAAACCACATGATCATCTCGATAGGTGCAGAGAAAGCTTTTGACAAAATTCAACACCCATTTATGATAAAAACCTGCAGAAAGTAGGCATAGAGGGAACTTTCCTGAACATGATAAAGGCCATATATGACAAACCCACAGCCAACGTCATCCTCAATGGTGAAAAACTGAAAGCATTTCCACTAAGATCAGGAACAAGACAAGGTTGCCCACTCTCACCACTCTTATTCAACATCGTTTTGGAAGTTTTAGCCAAAGCAATCAGAGAAGAAAAGGAAATAAAAGGAATCCAAATCAGAAAAGAAGTAAAGCTGTCACTTTTTGCAGATGACATGATACTATACATAGAGAATCCTAAAGATGCTACCAGAAAACTACTAGAGCTAATCAATGAATTTGGTAAAGTACCAGGATACAAAATTAATGCACAGAAATCTCTGGCATTCCTATACACTAATGATGAAAAATCTGAAAGTGAAATCAAGAAAACACTCCCATTTACCATTGCAACAAAAAGAATAAAATATCTAGGAATAAACCCACCTAAGGAGACAAAAGACCTGTATGCAGAAAATTATAAGACACTGATGAAAGAGATTACAGATGATACAGATAGATGGAGAGATATACCATGTTCTTGGATTGGAAGAATCAACATTGTGAAAATGACTCTACTACCCAAAGCAATCTACAGATTCAATGCAATCCCTATCAAACTACCACTGGCATTTTTTCACAGAACTAGAACAAAAAATTTCAAAATTTGTATGGAAACACAAAAGACCCCGAGTAGCCAAAGCAATCTTGAGAAAGAAAAACAGAGCTGGAGGAATCAGGCTCCCTGACTTCAGACTATACTACAAAGCCACAGTAATCAAGACAGTATGGTACTGGCACAAAAACAGAAAGATAGATCAATGGAACAGGATAGAAAGCCCAGAGATAAACCCATGCACATATGGTCACCTTATCTTTGATAAAGGAGGCAGGGATGTACAGTGGAGAAAGGACAGCCTCTTCAATAAGTGGTGCTGGGAAAACTGGACAGGTACATGTAAAAGTATGAGATTAGATCACTCCCTAACACCATACACAAAAATAAGCTCAAAATGGATTAAAGACCTAAATGTAAGGCCAGAAACTATCAAACTCTTAGAGGAAAACATAGGCAGGACACTCTATGACATAAATCACAGCAAGATCCTTTTTGACCCACTTCCTAGAGAAATGAAAATAAAAACAAAAATAAACAAATGGGACCTAATGAAACTTAAAAGCTTTTGCACAGCAAAGGAAACCATAAACAAGACCAAAACACAACCCTCAGAATGGAGAAAATATTTGCAAATGAAGCAACTGACAAAGGACTAATTTCCAAAATTTACAAGCAGCTCATGCAGCTCAATAACAAAAAAACAAACAACCCAATCCAAAAATGGGTGGAAGACCTAAATAGACATTTCTCCAAAGAAGATATACAGACTGCCAACAAAGACATGAAAAATGCTCAACATCATTAATCATTAGGGAAATGCAAATCCAAACTACAATGAGATATCATGTCACACCCCTCAGAATGGCCATCATCAAAAAATCTAGAAACAATAAATGCTGGAGAGGGTGTGGAGAAAAGGGAACACTCTTGCACTGCTGGTGGGAATGTGAATTGGTACAGCCACTATGGAGAACAGTATGGAGGTTCCTTAAAAAACTACAAATAGAACTACCATATGACCCAGCAATTCCACTACTGGGCATATACCCTGAGAAAACCATAATTCAGAAAGAGTCATGTTCCAAAATGTTCATTGCAGCTCTATTTACAGTAGCCCGGAGATGGAAACAACCTAAGTGCCCATTATCGGATGAATGGATAAAGAAGATGTGGCACATATATACAATGGAATATTACTCAGCCATAAAAAGAAACAAAATTGAGCTATTTGTAATGAGGTGGATAGACCTAGAGTATGTCATACAGAGTGAAGTAAGTCAGAAAGAGAGAGACAAATACCGTATGCTAACACATATATATGGAATTTAAGTAAAAAAAATGTCTTGAAGAACCTAGGGGTAAGACAGGAATAAAGACACAGACCTACTGGAGAACGGACTTGAGGATATGGGGAGGGGTAAGGGTGAGCTGTGACAAAGTGAGAGAGAGGCATGGACATATATACACTACCAAACATAAGGTAGATAGCTAGTGGGAAGCAGCCGCATAGCACAGGTATATCAGCTTGGTGCTTTGTGACCACCTGGAGGGGTGGGATAGGGAGGGTGGGAGGGAGGGAGATGCAAGAGGGAAGAAATATGGGAACATTATTTATATGTATAACTGATTCACTTTGTTGTAAAGCAGAAACTAACACACCATTGTAAAGCAATTATACCCCAATAAAGATGTTAAAAAAAAAGAAACAAACGAAAAAGAAATGAAGGAAATGATAGCAAAGATCAATAAAACCAGAAGCTGGTTCTTTGAGAAGATAAACAAAATTGATAAACCATTAGCCAGACTCATCAAGAAAAAGAGGGAGAAGACTCAAACCAACAGAAGTAGAAATGAAAAAGGAGAAATAACAATTGACCCTGCAGAAATACAAAGGATCATGAGAGACTACTACAAGCAACTATATGCCAATAAAATGGACAACCTGGAAGAAATGGACAAATTCTTAGAAAAGCCTAACCTTCTGAGACTGAACCAGGAAGAAATAGCAATTATAAACAGACCAATCACAAGCACTGAAATTGAGACTGTGATAAAAAATCTTCGAACAAACAAAAGTCTAGGACCAGACAGCTTCACAGGCAAATTTGTTAAAACATTTAGAGAAGAGCTAGCACCTATCCTTCTCAAACTCTTCCAAAATATAGCAGAGGGAGGAATACCCCAAACTCATTCTATGAGGCGACCATCACCCTGATACCAAAACCAGACAAAGATGTCACAAAGAAAGAAAACTGCAGGCCAATATCACTGATGAATATAGATGCAAAAATGCTCAACAAAATACTAGCAAACAGAATACAGCAGCACATTAAAAGGATCATACACCATGATCAAGTGGAGTTTATTCCAGAAATGCAAGGATTCTTCAATGTATGCAAATCAATCAATGTGATAAACCATATTAACAAATTGAAGGAGAAAAAACATATGATCATCTCAATAGATGCAGAAAAAGTTTTTGACCAAGTTCAACACCCATTTATGATAAAAACCTTCCAGAAAGTAGGCATGGGGGTAACTTACCTCAACATAATAAAGGCCTTATATGACAAACCCACAGCCAACATCGTTCTCAATGGTGAAAAACTGAAACCATTTCCTCTAAGATCAGGAACAAGACAAGGTTTTGAATGACTGAATGAAATTTCAGACCACTTTGAAAACTTTTAAATATTTATGTCTTGTGATTTGTTTAATATCTGTCTTTCTGCTAGAGTCTAACCTCCATGAGGACTTAGAGCAGTATTTTCATTCACCATTCTATCCACAGCACTTAGCTGCAAAGTGTTGATAAATAGTAGGAGTTTAATATCCTGACTAACTGACTGATGTACAGTTGGCACTCAGTGCTCAGATCCCTGAGTTTGGGGTACAACAGTACAAAGCTTCTCAGCATGAAAGCTGCTATGAATTGAACACTAAGTATGTGCAGGAATGAGGCCAAGGATCTGTCATTATCTAATGAGATTTATACAACACTTGGACTGGGTATTAGTATACCATTTTTACAGGTGAGAAAACTAAGGCATAATGTCTGTTATTTACCAGTGTTGCTATTTACCAATGTCTAATTACAAAGAATTGTGTAAAAGTTTTAATTTTTATCAGTTCAGTATATAGAGTTTAAAAAATAAAATAGTTCTATAACATTTCCAAAAAAACTTTACAATTGTACTACAAATTAAGTCTCTTTGCACCACATATTACTTTTCCCAATTTCTACTCCTTCTCTACACTCTACTTCCAAGTTAAGATTCTTGAAAGAATTGTGTACACACAGTTTTTCTATTTATTCACTACCCATTTTTTTCTTTAGCAAGATTTCTCTTATTAAGGTCACTAATAACTGTATTGCTATATTCATTAGCCACATTTCAGCAGTAACCAGAAACGGTTGACTGCTCCTTCCTTCTTGAATCATTCTTTTCTTGATCTCACACACTTGAGTTTTCTCATTTGTTGCTGCACATGGCATTGGTTCATTCTTTTTTATGGCTGAGTAGTATTCCATTGTATATATGTACCACATCTTTTTTATCCATTCATCTGTTGATGGACAGTTAGGTTGTTTCCATGTCTTGACTATTGTGAAAAGTGCTGCTATGAACATAGGGGTGCACGTGTCTTTTTGAATTATAGTTTTGTCTGGATATATGGGTAGGGCCCCACTTCTAAAGCTTTTTTCCCTCTGGCCTGGTTTATTTTCCAGGAATTATAATAGGAGTTCTGGACATTACATCAGTATTTTATAAACACCTAGGCAGGGCAGTATAAAATTGTTTTCTTTTTATATGTATTGTTTTACTTTTTATAAAATAGAACAGAAGGGGATCAAATAAAAAGGACATATCTTCACCTATTGCCATAGGTGCTCATTGGAGATGACTGCTCTTTGGTACATCAGCCTAGTAAATTTAGGCGTGCATTAATGTGTATGTGTATGTATCTGTAGCTCTACATTTGTTTTTTACACAAATGGATCGTTTCACACACACTGTTCTATCCTTTGGGTTTTTTACACTTATTAATGTATCTTGGAGATTTTTCCCTGTTGGACATCTAGATCTACTACACTCCTGTTAGGATGACCAGATGCTGTTCTAAGGGGTAGATGTCAGTGCTTTATTTGAGTCCTTCACTGACAGACGTTTAATTTGATTGTGGTTGTTATATATGATGCTATAATAAACATCTTTGGACATGCACACACACACACACACACACACACACACAAAAGCTGTCTCTATTTTTTTTTCATGGCAGTTCCTTCTCTTCTATTCAATATCAAAACTATTTTTATCATTTGGAAATTGGTAAGGTCTCTTAAACTGTTTTCACTTGGGTTTATTACTGAGTCAGCAAACAAGCAGTATAAAAGGCTTACAAGATATGGATGTAAGTGGATAAATGGGCACAGTTTAACATGCCTCCACAGTTCCTCATGAGAGTGGGCCAGAAGTTCTGTAGTCAATGCAGCCAATATGGAGGAAGTAATCTACCAGGTCACAGGAGCTCATAGCTTCCTGTTTGCTTACATTTTTATTATTACGTTAGGGACAGGGTCCACTTACTACGGCATAAGGAAATTCCTTGCTGTGCAACAAGTCATCATTACATGCTTCCATGTTTGAATTGGCTTTGCTGAAGCAACTTGGAAAAAATAGAAATACATTTCACAGAAACTGTGAGGTTTTGGGTTAGAGCTGGTGAAAAGAGATATTTGATTTAAATTGGGAAGGCAGATGTAAGACAGCTGCCATAACTGCCTGAAGGAAGGGTTGATAGGAGGCAGTAAGAAACATGGAGATGGGCTGGTGTCCTTACTCTTCCCTACTCCATGTCTAGCGCTTCTTCTTGAATGCTGGCTTTGCTGACCTATCATGATGATCCTAGACCCATAACAAGATACTTGGCAACAATCTCACAGAGCTTGTAGATATGCAGAGGCAACAAACTTCCATAGACTTCTACCCTCATGGTCCCACTCTAGTTCCTGGCCTTACTTAGCTTCCAACATCCAACACCAAAAGCTAACTCCAGTATTTCAGGGAGGCTTGTTAGTAACTTTTTTCGATTCTCTGGTTCTTTCTTCAGTTCTTTACTGTCCCAGTTAACCCCTATAATAAATTCTCAATTCTGCAATGTTCACAGTGGTTCTGATTCCCAGATGGAACACTGACTAATACGGTTACTGGTTGTTTCAGTAATCTGGAGCTATGGACCAAACCATTTTAAAACTTGGCAGCTTAAAACAACCACCAGCTTATCTCCTCCATAATTCTATTGGTTTACTGGGCTTAAATGGGAGGTTCTTTTGCTGGTCATGTTTGGAGCCTAATAACTGCAAATAAGATCATCTTGAGGCTTGACTGGGAAGCAGGGATAGTGAGGCCTCTTTCATTCTCAGTATAGTCTTGGAACCTCTGCAGGGGTCTCTCTGTCACTGTAGCTGAATTTTGTAAATGACATCTCAGAGTTCCCAAGAACACAAAAATACCCATCATTTCTGCTGCTTTCTATTAATTAAATAAGTCAATGGGGCCATCCCATACCCTAATGTGGGAGGCAGCTACATAAGCCCATGAACAATAGGAGTTGTGGATCTTTAGAAATCCTTCTGGAGACTAGCTACCATACTTTACTGTTAGACCTGCAGCAGGCCTGGCTCACTTCACAGTTACTTTGAGCTATGCTCTTCTGAGTCCCACTTCATGCTAGTGTCATAGTGTACGTTCATCAGACACTGTGGTTTGGGTCTCACCGTTTACACATGCTCTGTTAGGTCACTCTGACCTGCAACACCAGCCAACACCAAGGAGCATGAGTAAGAGCATGGGAAAATGGTTCCCTCAGTCCTGGCTGAGCAGCTGAGATTGTAAATGTATATCACCCCTCAGTCCTAAAGCTTGGATAGACCCCTACAGGCAGATGTTTAGTTCGGGACACTGACAACTGCCCACCTCTAGGGGCAGCAACTAGTTGGATGGCTGCTGGTGTGAATTTTTTTTTTTTGGCAACTTTTTATTTTATTTATTTATTTTTAACATCTTTATTGGAGTATAATTCCTTTACAATGTTGTGTTAGTTTCTGCTGTATAACAAAGTGAATCAGCTATATGTATACATATATCCCCTCCCTCTGTGTCTCCCTTCCACCCGCCCTATCCCACCCCTCTAGATGGTCACTGCTGAACCTAGGGGCAGGGCAGGAATAAAGACACAGATGTAAAGAATGG
The DNA here is from genome assembly GCF_964374135.1 of Grampus griseus. NCBI lineage: Eukaryota > Metazoa > Chordata > Mammalia > Artiodactyla > Delphinidae > Grampus > Grampus griseus. Next base: position 107,553,926 of record NC_139017.1, read on the forward strand.
ACTTGTGGACACGGGGAGGGGGAAGGGTAAGCTGGGACGAAGTGAGAGAGTGGCATTGACATATACACACTACCAAATGTAAAATAGATAGCTAGTGGGAAGCAACTGCATAGCACAGGGAGATCAGCTTGGTGTGGGGGTTTTTTTCCCTTCAGGAATCCTACAGTCATTTGAATCTCTGGGGTTGATAAGGGGCTGTTCTTCCCCACTTAGGGCTGCCTCTCTTCCTTTACTGGGATAGCTTAGATTTTTTTTCCTGTAGCTAGATTCCCTGCCAGAGGTGATGGCCCCAAAGTTTAATAACTACATCAACTATTAGATCATGAATGATGCTATAGGACTGTACTGGAAATCCCATGCAGAGCCTTTATACTGCAGGTGTTCTCACTAGTTTATCCTGGACTATAGGGGCATGCAAAAGCACATTTGCATGGTGCTTCATGCTTAGAAGGTCCCTGTTTAATGCTTTGCTGTTGCCATCTTGAAATCCTCATTAATTTTTGAACAGGGGCTCCTCATTTTCATTTTTTACTGAGTCCTATAAATTTTGTAGCTTATTCAGACTACAACAATGGTAATCATTCAGTTATTTTTCTGATTCTTACTAATTCACAATTAGCTGTTTGCTGCAGTCCTGGAAATAAGTCTAAACCAAGGCCCGACCTGGAAGGGGAAAGCCTTCAACTGAGACCCATCTGAGCAAATCTATTGCACCAGAGCATCAGGGACAGTACTAACCAGACTAGCAGGCTTTACCTCCAGAGTTATGGGGTTGGTGGGTGGGAAGGACACAGGGAAAGTCTGGCTGTTGTGTATTATTTCTGTCACTATCATAGAATTTCAGGCTTTTATTCCCCTCCCAGTAAAAGGCCTATTGTCCTACACTTACCCTTTCCTACATTTTCTCCATGTTCACCTGTACGTGCATAGCTTTTAGCAATGCCTGAGTAGGTGCCAGCGCACTAGAGGAACTAATTGTGCTAATAGACCTTCTGCCTCAATAGCACAGTCCCCAAATGCCCTACTACACAGCTCATTTTCCAATGAATGCTATGAGAGTAAAACCAGCATTCCCATTTATCAGGTGTTTCCCACTTATTTCCTCTTCCCTACCTTCTTTAATATTATCTTCCATATCAATGAAGTGCAGTAAACATGTCCTTATTTATATTGTATATAGTAGTATATAATTGAAGACCTTCAGTGAATACAATAAAATCAATTTATACCGAAAAATACTGAGACCAAATTCATTTTTCTCAAATATTGTTTATTTGCCTTCTTACACTTGCATTTTGACCACCCAATAGACAGTTTTAACTTCTTGATGAAATTTGAATTTTTATAGAGAACTTTTGTGTCAGATAATATACAGCCAGGTATGAATATGAAAAAGAATCTTTATCACCTTTTGTGATAAAACAATGAATAAATAAAATTATTTAATTTAATACTGATTCACAATTTTTCAGACACCTCTTCATGTTTATATGTAGTCAAACTATCCCTTCCAAAACTCTTAAAATTATTTGTATGAGTTCATGATCACACATGATAAATTTAAAAATTGAGAAACATCCTTTACTTTTGTCATTGATGTTTTTTAAAACCCTGTTCTAGGTCTGCTAGAATTTCTTTTCCTGCTTAAGACACAAATGGTGATACTCAAAATCAGACTGACAATTATCACAGTGCCAACCACTAACACCACCAAAGTAGAAATGCTGAGTCCGGACTTAGGGTCCTCTGGTGGAGGAACAAACAAAGCTACTTGTGCAATGTTAGATACCCTTGATGTCAGATTGCTTTTATCCATACTTTGAATGGCAATGAATATGTGGCTTGCATTTTCTTCTAAGATATTTCCTGGTTTGAATGTAAAGTTTTCCTTGGAGTTGACCTCATTTGGTAACAGATCAGTAGTGTTTACTTGCAGCGCATCATCAAAATTATCCCTTAGATCCAGGATACTTCCGCTTATTCTTATGATATACTTTTGAACTAAGAAAAAAATGTTACATATAGTTTAGAAACTAGAGCATACCATATTAAATTTCTTTTTATTCATTCTCCTCAAAGATGTCATTTAGTCATGCCAAGCTTATACTCATATCCAAAGCCTTATTTATTTTTCCATAAAAGCTGAATTCTGATTTTTAAACTCTGCCAAATGCTACCTTCTTTATGAAAAGTGATAGCAGGTTAAAATGTGTCATATTTGATGATTCAAAACACGAGATTATAAAATTAATACTTTGCTGAGCAATTAATTGTAAATTGTTTTCCTCTCACACAACCTTACACCCTTTTGCAACTTTTGCAAAAGGCAACTTTTTTGCAAAGATTTTTTTGCAAAAAGCAACTTTCACTTTTGCAACAAGCAACTTTCACTTAATCAACACTGCATGACACTTCGTCCTTACCTCTTCCAACATCAAAATCATCTCCTGGTGCTGTCCATGTTAGACTGATCTCATCCTCATCTGATGTGGCCTTAAGGTCTGTGATTTGACTTGGTGGGAAGACGTCAGTCAAGTAGGGAGGACTTGGAACGTTTGAAACCACAAATGCACCTCCAGATGCTGTTCTGGTGAAACTCTCCAAGTTTGTCTGAGTGTTCTCATCAATTTCAGGTCTTGGTGGATTCCCTTTAATGTTCCCTGCATTAAAAAGTCCTGGTATTTAATGGGCAAATCTGCACTAATATTTTCAGAACTCAACAAATTGTATTTCCTATCCCACATCTTTCCCTTTTTTTTCCCATATACACAGTTACATTTTACTAATTTTGGTGACAAAGTCATAAGCATGCAATTGGTGGAAGAATTCTTTCATTAGTATCCTGACCAGAGTATTGTAGGGTAGAACTGGATAAATAAATGGCTTTGGCATAAAGGCTGCACTGAATGGTAATATTGTTATATAATTCAACACATGCCTTAAAAAAAAAGGAAATGCTTTATTTCTCAAATTATCTTCAAGATGGGAATAAACCTGGGGAAATTACTACTGGTTCCCTCCCAACCACTTGTGCCAGGTTCCTTACTTCCTCCCCGTTGCAAGTGTTAGGGTTATATTCCAATTGCCAACAGAAAGCCCCTAAAAGTCACAAGTGACAAAACAAAGGAAAGCTAACAAAAATGCATTTTTAATCCTTATCGTCACCTTCCTCTACACATTTTTCCTTTTGACTCAGTAAAAACTTTCCAAATAAATGTTTACTCACATATCTTTTAACAGCATATGTAATCGGAAGGATAAATTCTACCACTGGTTTGTACTTAGGTACATAACCCATTAGCCTGTTTGCTTCATCCTGAACTGAAAATGTGGCATATTATTGTTGATATAGGTAAGATGCTCCAAACTAATATAATAATGGGTGACATTTATCAAGATGCCAGACACTGTACCAAACCTTACGTTAATTTGGAGGCACACTGTCGTATGACTGAGAACTTCATTCCAGAAATGGGAAAAGCTGTACTCTGAAGTTGTAAACTATTTGCAGCCTTAACCATATCAACTCACAATTATTCAAGCCGTCACTGGGTTTCAGTGACGGCTTGAATAATATTATGAGGTACTCACCATCCACTACCCAGCCTGGTATATATGCAGCTCTATTCAGTGGATGCCATAAGTTTCGCATGACAGCATTTTCTCCTCCATGAGCCCGTACTTTCAAGCTATATCTGCCATTTTCTTTATAAGTTGTAAAATATCTGGAGTAGACTCCATCATTCTTAAAAGAATCAGCACCTTATTATAGAAGTGAAAGAATAAATTACTACTGTAAAGAAAAAGAGAAATTTATGCATTTTCTAAACCAAGCATATGGCCTTTATAAGCATATTGCCTTGATTGGGCTCCCTATTCTGTGATTGACCCCTTGGGGAATATTTCCATTTTGCTCTGCCAACTAGTATCATGTTGAATTGATATCCTTGTGTTACTCTGTGTGTGTGTGTGTGTGTGTGTGTGTATACACACAAGGATCCCCACTAAAGAAAAATTGTCTTTGCATAAGATTTAATTATCACTCCAGTCACATACAAATTACCTATTTTGACTTATCTTCAAACACTCCTTTTTATTTTTATTTTATTTTTTATGTCAAGATTTCCTTAGCTAATTTATTAATTTTAAAAGATTTTTTTTACATCTTTATTGGAGTATAATTGCTTTACAATGTTGTGTTAGTTTCCGCTATATAAAAAAGTGAATCAGCTATATGAATACGTATATCCCCATATCCCTTCCCTCTTGTGCGTCCCTCCCACCCTCCCTATCCCACCCCTCTAGGTGGTCACAAAGCACCGAGTTGATCTCCCTGTGCTATGCGACTGCTTCCCACTAGCTATCTATTTTACATTTGGTAGTGTATATATGTCCATGCTACTCTCTCACTTCATCCCAGCTTACACTTCCCCCTGCCTGTGCCCTCAAGTCCATTCTCTACATCTGCATCTTTATTCCTGTCCTAACCCCTAGGTTTTTCAGAACCATTATTTTCCCTTTAGATTCCATATATATGTGTTAGCATACGGTATTTGTTTTTCTCTTTCTGACCTACTTCACTCTGTATGACAGAGTCTAGGTCCATCCACCTCGCTACAAATAACTCAATTTCGTTTCTTTTTATGGCTGAGTAATATTCCATTGTATATATGTGCCACATCTTCTTTATCCATTCATCTGTCGATGGACACTTAGGTTGCTTCCATGTCCTGGCTATTGTAAATAGTGCTGCAAAGAATGTTGGGGTGCATGTGTCCTTTTGAATTATGGTTTTCTCAGGGTATATGCCCAGTAGTGGAATTGCTGGGTCATGTGGTGGTTCTATTTTTAGTTTTTTAAGGAACCCCCATACTGTTCTCCATAGTGGCTGTATCAATTTACGTTCCCACCAACAGTGCAAGAGGGTTCTCTTTTCTCCACACTCTCTCCAGCATTTATTGTTTGTAGTTTTTGGGTTTTTTTTGGTTTTTTTTGTGGTATGCGGGCCTCTCACTGCTGTGGCCTCTCCCGTTGTGGAGCACAGGCTCCGGACGCTCAGGCCCAGCGGCCATGGCCCACGAACCCACCCGCCCCACGGCACGTGGGATCCTCCCGGACCGGGGCACGAACCTGCGGCTCCCGCATCAGCAGGCGGACTCTCAACCACTGCGCCACCTGGGAAGCCCTGTTTGTAGATTTTTTGATGGCCATTCTGACCAGTGTGAGGTGATACCTCATTGTGGTTTTGATTTGCATTTCTCTAACAATTAGTGATGTTGAGTATCCTTTCATGTGTTTGTTGGCAATCTGTATATCTTCTTTGGAGAAATGTCTATTTAGGTCTTCCACCCATTTTTGGATTGGGTTGTTTGGTTTTTTTGATATTGAGCTGCATGAGCTGCTTGTATAATTTTGGAGATTAATCCTTTGTCAGTTGCTTCGTTTGCAAATATTTTCTCCCATTCTGAGGGTTATCTTTTCATCTTGTTTATGGTTTCCTTTGCTGTGGAAAAGCTTTTAAGTTTCAGTAGATCTCATTTGTTTATTTTTGTTTTTATTTCCATTACTCTAGGAGGTGGGTCAAAAAGGATCTTGTTGTGACTTATGTCATAGAGTGTTCTGCCTATGTTTTCCTCTAAGAGTTTTATAGTGTCCGGCCTTACACTTAGGTCTTTAATACATTTTGAGTTTATTTTTGTATATGGTGTTAGGAAGTATTCTAATTTCATTCTTTATCATGTAGCTGTCCAGTTTTCCCAGCACCACTTATTGAAGAGGCTGTCCTTTCTCCGTTGTATATTCTTGCCTCCTTTATCAACGATAAGGTGACCATATGTGCGTGGGTTTATCTCTAGGCTCTTCTTTTTATTTTTAATCCTTACCTCTTACACTATGATCCATTAACTTTCTGGTCTAACAGTGGAAAATCCATCTATTATTAGAACAAACATTTGGGGGAGCTCAGGAATACTGTATCATAAGGATACTTCTTCATATCACCGGTACTAGAGTTATTTGTTAAATTGCAAACACATTTCTCAGGGAGGTTGTGACTCTAGGAGAGAGGTTCTTAAAATGAGGTCCTTGGACCAACAGCATCTGCATTTCTCTGGATCATATTAGGAATGCAAATTTCTTAATTTGCATTCCTAGGGAAGGCTCCAACATTCGTATTCTGTTTTAACAAGCCCTTCAGGTGATTCCCTTTCATGCTGAAGTTTGAGAACCCCTGCTCTAAGTCATTGTTAATCACCAATACCTTCTTAGGTAAAGGTGTCCCAAATTAGTTAAGTAGTCATTGGGTTTTATCTGAGAAATGAAACAAGATACACGAGTTTTAATGTAGCATGGAAGGGGTTGGGGAAAAGGAAAGAGTCACTGGACAGTTTAGGAAAATATTATCATATTAGATGAAAACACTGAGGTGAACCAGGGAACAATTTTGCCTTCTAGATTTTTCACAGGGCCAACTCTAGTTGATGGTAGGATTATAAACTGACTGATTTAATTACACTGAAAAGAAGTTGATAGAAAATTCTGACAATTTAGAAGTTTACTGATGCGGTAATTTCTTTACTAAATGATCTGTCAAAAGAAGTTTCAGTTCCCAGAATAATTCAGAGTCTGGGAAAAAGGTCTTTAAGTACCACTCACCCACATAGACCAAGGAGATAGAGCATGACCAACACTCTATTTTGTTTTCTCCCAGTCAGATCTGGTATCTGATGATGCTCCAGTGATGTTCCCTCCTCTGTTATGGCAGATCTACCTTCCCTTGTGCCTCAGTTCCTGAGAGCATATGTGAACTTTTATCTAGCTGTTGGGAATTACTCTTGCCTGTCACCCTCTCCCTGCCAAGGGCCCAAATTCTACTTAATTTCATACTACTGCTTGAGTTTCACTGTCTCTCACCAGCCTTTCTTGATTATATGCCCCTTAGAAACACTTATTAAGAATTCTTGATTCAGTCCTCAATCTCTCCAATGAGACTTTCCTATCTGTTGGTAAACATTGGTTGTCTAGATGACAAACAATGACAGTAAATAAAATTCATTGAGTGTTTACCATGTGTAAGACACTTGCAAATCACTCTGTAGATGTTACCTGGATAGAATTTCATGCTGGTCCAGCTGTTCTTCCAAAATCTGCATCAATTCTTCTGGTGCCTATCCCTCTGCCCCACACTGCCACAGGGACATAACATATCCTGAGTTATGAAAATATAGACTTGTTCAGAGAAACCTGTGAATTACCTGCACCATTATCCAAAAGTTCCAAAACTTCTGTTTTCCCAGTATTCGATTCAATGAAAGCAGTCACATTGGCTCCAAGAATGGGTATATACCCTTGTAGAATTTCTGCATAAACAATCATTGGGCTGGGGAAGCTGTTTGTATCTTTATTCATTTTAGCACTCACTGTGATTGGAGGCACAGAAGAATTTGCCGCTCGAGAATTTACTGTTATAGTTAATGTCTCCCCTTTTGCATTTGCTTGAAGACTGTAAGTCCAAACACCCACCTAAAAATTCAATGGAAATGGAGTAAGTGTCCAAGAGCAAGTTATTTTCTGTTTCCATTATCTAACTCTAAAATAAATTGTATAAGTGTGTTGCAGAATAAACAGGGTTTTGAGAATTTGGGGGGTTTTGAGGGTAAAATGATGAGAGTTGAGGCAGTTTGGATAGGACATCCTGACTATTGTAATGCCTGATGTCCAAAATTTATGAAATCTCTGTAAAAATAAGCTTTGGAAAGTTTGCCTTGACCTTATCCTTTGATCTCAAAGTCCACAGATTCTATGATCTGGTAGTACTAAGAAATGGCTCTGTAGCTATCTACACAGCAAGCTGCACAGACTCTTACTACATTGCCTCCTCAAAGTTATTCTTAGCCTACCTAATTTTTTCCCTTCTCTTCCTTCCTCCTAATGTGTAAGTTCTTTCTTTTTCCTATCACTAAAAGTTTCAGGACCATACAGGCATAGAAAGTACATTCTATTTTATCTTAATTTTGAAATGATACAAGTATTGGCACCCATATTTATGATATTAAACAATGTATTTTCACCTGTAGAATAAATTTGCGAGGAAGTCCAAAAGTTAATTGTTTACCTTTGTAGTTCCTGGAATACTGAGATAGGCCATTTTGGAAGGTGAATCCACTATGAAATTTCCCACTGAGTTTCCAGTGGGATCCAAGAGAGAAATAACGGGAAGCTGTTGGTTCCATGTGATGAGAAAGAATGTGTCCTTTCCCACAGTGCTATCAATTATTACAGTGCCGTTCATCCAGTCAGTACTGTCGAGTTTTAATCCCTTACTTTCAAGCTGTTTAAATATATCAAAGAATTAATGACTGGAGAAGAGGGTAATTTTATGCTGTTTTACATATTTTAAAATTTCTGCCCTGAGAACAAACTTAAATATGGCATACCACCTTAGGCTTGTGATCTCTCTGAAAGCTGATTGGGATGTGACTGTTGTCAGTCAGAAAGTGTGGAAATATAGGGACTGAGGAAAACACAGGGTATAATAAAAGCATTAGAGCAGGAGAATGGGGTTTACAGCTGGAGATATGGCCCTGTTATTATTTTCCCAGTTGTCTTGGCAAACACCTACCCTAGGATTTAGCGTTAAAGGGTACATCTACCTCTGAGAAGATTAGCTGTGTGTGTGTGTGTGTGTGTGTATGTGTGTGTGTGTGTTGCCCTCAGTTTACCATTTTCTTGATAACCTAAAATAAAATAATGCTGGTGGCTAGAGTGTTTGAGTAGAGGAGACACAGTAAGTGGTGGAGTTCAAGAGAGAAAATCAGAACTAGCAAATAATGAGACAAAGAGGGATATTTTTCTGATGTGAAGTCTTGAAATAATTTTTCACACACTATAGAGCATTAACATTGGACAGTAATCATGCCCAACAAGAGTGGAAAGAGGGCAAACTGATGTCTATGAAGTCTGAAATCCTGAGGAGAGAAGAAGTGAAAGATAGGACCTTTCTCTAAGAGGGGCTTAAAGGAAAGTTTTTCAAGTCTTTGTGGACAACTCTCAGTCAAGGAGAGCCAACTTTATCCACTGCCCAAGAAGGTACTTCCTTCATATATGTCATTTCAGGAATGATGGGAAATGTCACTTCTACTCCATCACAGTCCTAAACCGCAGATACCTTCACACCAACACTGATAGAAGGATATGAATTCTACCATTGAAACACGATGGCCATGACAAATATCTTAGTCCTATGTTAAATGGACATGTCTTTGAGAGGACAAATATTATTGAGTTAAATTTGAATGTAAATAACTTTTTAAGCCTCCCCATCAGGAAAGTCTAGGAAAGTTATTAGACCTTGCCTACATAGTAGTAGTATGGCAAAATAACTAATTAAAGAGAGGGATGCAAACTTTTCTCTGTATTCTAGCTCCACCATCCAAATCCAAGTTTCCATCCACTCAGATAACATACCTCTAGCTTGTCACTATTTTCTCCCAAGATTTACCCATCATGTATGTCAATCCAGATTAACCATTCAAAAATTTGTTTTCTTTTTGTTATTCCTCTATTTAAGAACCTATAGGCATTTCAAGTGAGGGGAACAAAACTTTACTCCTCCCCCTTTCATACTGTTTAAAAAGTCCATCCCCCAAACTTTGAGCACCTCCTGCACGCAAATGTCTCATTTGCAGCTGATTTCCCAATTTCTGCTCTTATATTTTAAAGTTCTTTTGGTATATTCCACTCTGATATACCATCATCCACACAGAACAAGCATAAAATGATATCCTCAAAATTAGTTCTCTCACCTTATTTGTCAATTTTAGACAATTGTGTCACCATTCTCTGTCAACAAGACTGAAACCCTCAGGAATGAGCTTTATTCTCCTTCAGTTTATTTTTTGTACACTGCCAAGCTAGATATCAGACCTGTTCTTAATTTGGGTTCAGGCTGAACTGCAAAACAGATCTCCAAACCAATCTGCAATATTATCCTAACCTTACATCCTATACTTCTGTCCTCCTCATTGTTGGAGAGTAGAGGAAAATAGGTTTAGATGAATATGTCAAGTTTTAAAGTAGGCAATGAGGTGAATTGGAAGATGGTAGATGGATGACTTGGCGTAAAGTGACATGATATAGACTTAGTGGGAATGGATGTGGAGAGAAACAGAATTTTGTAAATTATATTTTGAAGTAAACAGGCTCTGTTAACATTTTTCATGGGGCATGAACAAAGAAGAATCAATTTATTCCAAGTTTTTAAATGTAAGTAACAGAAAACGGTGGTGTTATTGAAACACAGAAGAGAAGCAGAGTTGAGGCAAACAAAGAGAAGAGAGGTGAATAACATAAAAAGACAGTGAAAAAAGTGCTTTAAGAGGTAAGAGAAGCCCTAGACTTGTAGATATGCTCTGATTATTCACTCTCTTTCTCCTGACAAATTTATTTCCAAGATATAATCCTTCCATTTCCAATCCACATTCTTGAGTTCATTTATCTAAATTAAATATATTTCATAGCAGTGAAGGTTGGGTAAATCTTGGAAGCATGAGGGTTTTTTGTTTTGTTTTGTTTTGTTTTTTTTTTTTGCAGTACGCGGGCCTCTCACTGTTGTGGCCTCTCCCGTTGTGGAGCACAGGCTCCAGGCGCGCAGGCCCAGCGGCCATGGCTCACGGGCCCAGCCGCTCCGCGGCATGTGGGATCTTCCCAGACCGGGACACGAACCTGCGTCCCCTGCATCGGCAGGCGGACTCTCAAACACTGTGCCACCAGGGAAGCCCATGAGGTATTTTTAATGCATTCATATAAAAACGGATGCTATACTATTAGACAAAGTCTATTTTTGATGGAAAATTTAACAGCATTAGGTTTTGATGTTATCCCTTGACCAAACCCCATGGGAAAAGGAAAAAAAATACACCTGCTATTTCAATACTTCAACACTTAATTTGGTCATATCTAAAGGATAATTTCTATTTCAGATTGATTTTTTTAATTAAAATTTTATTTGAGAAAGATATAGAACTCAAAACTTATAACAACCAAATTATTTGTCTTGGTTATGGCTAAACGCAGACATAAAAACCCAAGGACTGGGAACTCTGACCTGAAGAGATTGCTGGGAGGCATCGGTGTTTCCTGATGCAAGGGCCGCGAAAGCATCAATGAGGCCATTGTTCTGGGCTTCATCTGAAGCATAAAAATGTTTTCCTCCTAAGGTGTAAATACATTAAATCGGTTGCTTTCCAGAAAATAAATATTTTCACATTTTAGTGATTAATTAGATATCGGGTAAACAAAGCCATAGTTTCAGTTTGTATTGTTAAAATAGACCAAAATCAGATAGGTGTAATGCTTAACTCTGAAATGTTAACTTAAAAATGTCATAACTGGGAGGTAAGCTACCTTTAAACCCCACTTATAGAAATCTTCCTGGCTTAAATGCATGAAATAATCAAAGAATATGAAAAATGTTACAATTTCATGTACTAAAGCTCACAGAGTTCACATAACCTTTTAGGAGAATTATTCACTTTAATTATCATTTAAGATACAGTTCTAACAATGTAAGCTTTCAAGTTTTCCAGCCAGAGTGGATCAGAATCAGAATATTAGAAAAGTTAAAGAACTTTCATATTGAGATATTCTGACAATAGTTGGCAATGAGGAGATTAAAAAAAATGGTAAACAATAGAGACAAGTCCAAAAAAGGCACTACTTTGGGGGGAATACTTGGGACAGAAATATTTTACAATGGCCGTAAAAGTACTTTGAAATGATGGGAGTTTGTACAATTAAGCATTAAAGAGCAAGTATATGTTTGGTAGCCTTAGAGGTCAATTCAATGCAATAATTGATATTCATAACGTTATAAATTGTGTTCTCTACTATGTTTAAGAAGACACTGAAAACATGTAGTCCATTTTCATTACATGTCTCTGTATCTAAGATAATAGCTATTGTATATTTAATCAGAAACCTGTTATTATATTTATACAGCCTGAGCTATTCCTTAACCTCCAGTCTAGACTCTGGTCTCATGTATTTCCCACTGTCCCTCAATGTGGCTTGCATTGTCATCCCAACATGATTTTTTTCCCTCTCATCACTTTTTCTTCCAGAGAAAGCAAACAACTTGATAAATGTCCAGCTCCAATGTCACCTTGTCTCTCATGCCTTCTTTCCCTGACTCTGTTCAACCCTGGGAAAATCAATGGCTCCCTCTGTCCACATAGTGCTTGACTCCTATGTATGTCTCCTGTTATGGAAGAATGTTATCTGATTATGCTATCTGATTACTACTTTTATTTGTCTCTCCTGCCAGCATGACTGTGAGCACCTTGAGATCAGGTCTGGTGTTAAACCAGAGTTAATCTGGTCCCAGGCTCCTAGCACAGCACCTGCACAGCAGGAGCTTAAGAGAAGTTGTCGAATTGTCAGCCTCTACATTTATGCATTGTTATCAAAGGACTAGAATGTATGTCATATTTTACCTGTTACATTGCTCATCTCTATGACTGCTTGATCGGCATTTGGTCCCAGAGCAATAAAGTGAATTATGGCCCCACTTTGTTTCACTTCATCAATACAGGTGTTTGCAGAGCTATCCTCCCCATCAGTCAGCAGCACTATTTCAGATCCATCTATTTGGGAGTAATTATTTCCAATTACCTACAAATATAATCAGAGCATTATTACAGGTGTTCCTAGATCAAATGGACATAGAAAATAAAGTGTGCAGAAAAGAGGAGATAGCTTCTTTTTTAAAATCATAGGATCTGCAGTCAACAACTGCTAGGGGAACTTAAACATGACTTTATGTTTCTGTCCACCTACTGTAGGGAATGTTTGCTCAGATGAAGTTTGTGTGGGAGCAGGGGTGTGGAAAATCCTGCTTGGGTTAAATGACTATGACATCTCAGTCTGGGGAACTCAGGACAAGTAGACACCAAAAATATAATGGCAGAATGTGGCATTAAATATTCTTCTGTTTTCTTTGACCAGCATATCCTCTGACAGGCTTCGGTGTATAAAGTCTGTTGTATATGCAGCTAGATGCATTAAGAGTTTACCTCAACATTTTAAAAAAGTTAATGACTCCAAATTAGGGAACCCTCAGTATGCTTATAAAGAAAAGATATGGAAAGTTCTAAGCAGGTCAAGGTTAGAGATCTTGTTATATAGTTTTGATTTTACCTCTCATAGTCACAAGCACAAAACTAAGCGTATTGGTGGTGTAAGAGAATACATGACTTATTGAGATTGTGTTCTATTTGTGGCTTGAACCAACTGAGAGTTTTGAATCTAGACACCTGTAAGAAAGGATAAAGAGAATTTATCCCAGGATAGCAACCGTATTTCATCTTTGACAGCTTTGTTGGTAATGGCTTCTTGACACACCATTTTGAGAAATTGAGTCCAGTCCAAGAGGGAAAAAATGACAGGTTATCAGTGGCTTTCATGAACTTGCAGTGGAGATGTGTGTAGATTTACAAAGGAGGGTTTAGAATGTAGAAATTCTTAATAATGCTGGTGTCAGGGGACAAAGTGACCAGTCTCATTTCAAATTTTGCATGTTTTGAGGCAAAGAATGACTATTATGTACGTTTTATAATATATGTGAAATATGGCGTGATATGCAGGAACCAAACTAAAATATAGGAAATGCGTTGATACATTATAGCATTTATACAGCATCCCCACCACATTCCCCCTACACAGTCGAGAACAAATGAAGATTCAGACATTAAGCATGGTTCTCTGTCCTTCACATCTCCCTTTCTTGTATTAGTTTATTCACTGTACTGGTTCCTGGGGATTCAGCAGGAACTACATGGTTTTTTGCATTCATGGAAAGAATTAAATTTAAAGATATTTATTGAGATTTGGGTGATAAGCTGAGGAAATATAGAGAAGAGTGACAAATACACAACTAATATATTCAGTAAAGAGAAACAATATAATAGTGCTACCATTTACTGAAATTTGCTAAGTGTTAAATGTGTTTTACACATTGTGTAATTTAATCCAACTCCAAACTCCCAACCTGTCCCTAGATTACTACCCTACTACCACTCTTACTCCCTACATTTTATTTTAAATCAGGCAACCAGAGTCATCTTCCTAAAACATGAATTAATTATCAGTCTCTGATACTTGAAAGCCTTCTGTTGTGTTTAAAATACAAACCTCTTATATTTTTTGAGGGTTTGAAGGATCTAACCATTGTCTACCTGGCAATCATATTTCATACCCCTTCATTTGCCAAATTCCAGTGCCAATAGCTTCTATCATTTCTTAGAATAATTTAGTTTTTTTCACCTCTTTCCCAAGGGACTTTGCCCTTTTCTTTCCGCCTGAACCACTGGCTCCTTCTCATCTTTCAAATCTTAGCTTAACCATCACACTTCAGAAAGCACCTCAATGGCCTCTCTACCTGAAGTAGGCTGTGCTCCTCTTTTCCCTGTTACTTAATCACATTACCTTTGTTTGGTCCCTTCACAACACTATCTCCACAACCTTCAATTATTGTTTTTAAAATAAATTAATTGATTGATTTATCTATGTATTATCTGTTCCCCACTGAATTAACATGCAAGATTTGCTTCTTACATAAATAAATATGTGTTGAATTAATTAAAATATGTTATGTTTACTCCCTGCTCCCTACAATATGTTGAATAAATTAAACATGAACAACCCTACGTGCTAGCTTTCATTACCCTATTGATGAGGTAATTGAAGGCTAGTGAGGTGAAGCGTCAGGCTTAGGGTCAGAAAGCTGATAAGTGATCATTGGAGTTTGAACCCAGACTTCGTGGTAGAAAGCTATGCTAAAAATGCTATTCTATTTATAAAAGAGGGATATTCAATAGAGTTGGGAGTAGCAGGAAAAGCTACATAAAGGAGCAAGGATTTTGAAGAATTGGTACAATTTTAACATGCAAAGATGGAAAAGAAGCACTTTAGGCAGAGGAATTACATGGGCAAATATATGGAGGCTGTTAGTATATAGTGGGCTTGGAGAACAATGTGTACAGTAAGTTGGTTGGAGCATAGAGCATTGGGAAGGGAGAACTGAGAAAATACTGGCAAGAGAGGTGAGGGCAGGTTTATCAGAGGCTGAGAAGCTTTTAAATAACATCAGACTGAGAAAATCAGACTTAATTTTATAGACTGTGAGGGGACAGGATTTCTAAGCAGGAAAATGACACAAATGATATTAATTGTGAGTTCAAGATGACCATTTGTATAAAAATAAGGTTCATAATAATAATTATTGTGAATTATATGTTCACTATGTAATATAATAAATATTGTTCTAAGTATGAACATGTATCATTTTGCTCATAATAATCCTATGAGATAGGCATTCTTATTTTCTGTATTTTATAGATAAGGCATTGAGAATCCAAAGAGACTGAAAACTTTGCCTAGATCACATGGCTTGTAAGTAGCAGAGCCAGTACTCTGATGTCAAAACTCATGTTCTGACCAGTATTCCTTACCCTAAGTATGACTAACAGTTCCTGCTACATCTGGAACTTTGACAGATAAACATTAGTTTCCCTAACTGAACGTCACAGAAACTAAAATGAAGATTGGCCTGAAGTGGAATCATACCATCTGACTTTCTTCTTTGCCTTAAAATTTGATGACTCTTGCTGCTCAAGAACTCTTATTTATTTAATTAACATTAATTGAGCATTGACTACTGCATGGTAATAAGACAAAGTCTCTGACCTCATTGGGCTTATACTCCAGTGGAATTTTAATGGTCATTTATTTACCCATTACTTTACTCATTGATTTACTGATCCATTAAAATATGGACAAGTGATTTTTTCTATGTGATTAGTTCTATGCTTCTTAGAATTAGTTATGTTAAAATTAGGGAGCAAGTATGTGAAGCAGCACTTAACATAAAAATGTCCTAATAATAAACAAACTATATTTGAAGTACAATTTTCACCTGAAATCCTGATTTAATTCCGCTGCAGATGGAAGTTCCTCCACTAGCAGCTGTAGGTAAACTCGCCAAGAGCTGTCTTCTTTCATTGCTGCTTATTATTTGGATTAGATTACTTTTGATGTAGGCAGTATTGTCAAAGTGCACCATCCCCACCCAGGATCCATTTTCAACGGTCTGAAGCAGGAACTGTTTTGCTGCTTGATTCATTCGATCTAGGCGATTAGAACCCTGAATAAAAAAGGTTAGGAAAAACAACCAAGTAATTTTTGACTGTAAAATAATAGCAGATCACATAAAATGAGTGAATAGAATTTGTTTTTAAAGATTTTATGTCAATAGTAGTTGATGTTATAAAAGAAAACATTTTTTCAATTGATAAAATTAAAAAATACAGTTTTATTATGTAATACATATATATAGTATAGTAAGGAACCCAGGCTTTTAACCAGAGCTGATTCTTGGCTTCTAAGAACCTAAATTAGAGGTGTAGAGTAGGGTGGGCGTTGGGCTGGAACTGGGGGGTGATGACATCTTAGAGACTGCTTAATTACTCCTGGGATCCTCTGTTCCAGTTGTATCAAGATGAAACTCCTCCCCAGGTCCCACAGTTTCAAACCAGACTATCATGGACTCCAGCTAGAAACTGAAATCTCTCCATCCACTGGCCACCAGACTACCCAAAAGATGAAACTTACTCTAAATCCTGAGAGACCCCATTCCTACCCCACCCATTTCCTCTTCTGCTCCTAACCTCTCCCCACCACATTTCCACTAGGGATTAACTGGAATTGGTTCTTTGGTAACCCGTTAGGACTCATATCCTTATTTCCTAGGTGAATACCCAGGATATATACCTTTCCATGCATTTGTCTTTTTTCAGTCCCTCAATACCAATTGACCTGTGGTACTTCTTCCTAACACATGCCCAAATTTCCCTCTGAACTCCCCGGAACGAAATAATGGTGAAGAACTTTTTCTACATCCCCATCTTAGCAGGTTTTCTCTACCACTTTGCTTTACCTTTAAACGTGGCTCTACCTGCACCCTGTCTAGGGGAGGCTGCTCATCTTCTTCCAATTAAGAACCTCATCTCTCCCCAGCAACACTTCCTAGAACACTTCTGTGTACTGGTATCTACCACTCTGATGCTCTTTCAGAAACCCTGTGCTATTGTGGATTATTTCACCCAGCTGTATCATCCTCTGCCCTTTCCACTACCACCCAACCCCCATTTGTTGAATACATTATTCCTGATCTTCAGCATGCTCTGTTCTGCCTCAAATGTGTCATCCTTCTGGGTACCTTATCACATTACATCTGCTCATTTGTAGTCCATTCATTTCAACAATTATTTATTGAGTGCCTACATGTGATAAACCCTATTCTAGACAAAAGGGATACAAAGATGAATAAGACTGCTTCAAGTCCTAGGGAGCCTGGTTCCTAGAGAACATGATTTCAAGCCCTAGAGCAGTTCACAGTATAGTAGGAGAGAAATGTGTAATTTCAATATAATATATAGTAAAAGAGGTTTGTACAGGTAATTGTGGAAGATCTGCTGAAGGGCCCTTAGCCCAGCCTGGAAGACTGGCCCATGTCCTGGACAAAGTGGGTACCTACATCAAATTTTGAAGGGTAAGGTAAGTATGAGTTAACTCATGATGCGGAAGAGAGAGAATTTTGTCTCTTCAAGTATGAACTGTTCAAGGATATGGATCTCTATTCCTAAAGCCTAGTACCATTCACTTAATGAGGGTAGAAGGAATGAATGGCTGAATCTGGTCCTATCTTCTTTATGGTGATGCTTTTTGTCTGTGTCTTTGAGCATAAGGAGGTCATTCATATAGGTGATGCAAATAAAATAAAGCCATGTTAAGAATTCTCCTGGTTGATCTTTCACTCTCTCCTCATTCCTGTCAAGTATTTACAGTAGATAGAGGGAGCAAGGTTAGGAAACTTTTACATATTTCAGTCTCTAGTTCTGATCTTCTAACAAAAGCTTTACTAAAGGACCCAAAAGTCCTCCTCCATAAACTCTCCATTTTCTGGAAAAAAACAGTTTCTTGGATTAGGTCCTTCTAACTCTATTGCCATCCTTCTCTTTCATTATAATGTTCATTGCCCCTCTTGAGGTCAAGATCACAGGAAGTGATGGTACTTATGCCACCGTGCAGTTTAGAAGAATCCAGGTGCAGGTAGCAGTCAGAGTGTCCTTAAGCATTCAGTCACTGCCCTGTCCCTACATCCAGGAAAAATGGGTGCATGAACTTACAGCCATGCTTCCAGACTTATCAAGGACTAAGCACACAATTCTTTCACTGATCTTTAGCAATGAGAAGACAGGCGGAGGGGGTGGTGCCACCATAACCACTGTGTTTCTAAAATCCTCAGAACTGCTGATCACCTCCCATGTGCTTCTGAAATTGCACATTTTGTTTTGTAGGCTTGGAGCTTCAAGGTTATGGGTTTTGTTATTACAGAATTCAGCGACCTAAAAGGTTAACAAAATGAAAAGAAATTTTATATATGATGAATTAATTTTTTTATATGATGCATTTAAAAACTCAACTACAAATCTGAAAAGTATTAAAAACCTCCTCTCTAAAAATGTTGTTTATTGAATGAAATATGATTCAGGGAGGAAACATATAATAGTAAGGCAGATTTTCAATAATAATAATAATAATAGGTGACACTAGATGAGTACTTACTATGTGCCAGCCAATGTTCGAAGAGCTCTATAATAATACATCTAATCCCTGAACAGATATTTTATAAACATGATAACAAGTCCTCTGATTATAAATATACAGTCTGAAGTAATGATTGGTATACTTACAGAATCAATACCTTGCATAAACATTATGGATGTCTTTTCAGTTTGATATTTATCAGGGAAGAACTGACAATCTTTTTCATACAGTTTTGTCTTGGAATCAATTTTGCATCCCTTAGCTACACAGCTGTTTCCTTGACACTTATACACTCTGTTTATACCAGTAATGCCTGTGGAACACCTGAAAATGTGTGACAGTTAGTCTTTGAGGCAACCTAATCATTAAAATTTTTATAAAACCTCAAGTGGTCTTCTTATCAAGGTTTTCAATAATGATCTTTATCAAGGTTTTTATTCTTATTTGAATACCACATACATCCTATTTTGACAGCAAAGTTTCAGGGTTCCTACCAGAGCACTTATCTGTTTTTCAAGAAATTTTTGAGGGAAATTTTAAGTAGGATCTCCAGTCTATGCAAAGGGTGAGTTCTCTTCTGGAATTAAATCTCCTGCTCTCCTGCTTATACTAGTGGCTGTAGGCTCCCCTTTTCCAAACATCTCTCCTAGTACCCTTGTGATGGTAAATGCACTGCAGGCATCTGGAAAAGGCATCTTATGAAATCATTTACTCTTGGTACCACTTTAGCCTAAGGCTGTTTGTGTATTTCTTATTCAAAGAAATTATCCTCAAGAGAATGAAATGTCGCATAGCTACAAGTATTTTGATTATTCAAGGAATATTTTTATCCAAAGTGAAATGTGGCTAGAAGGAAAGACTGGGATACTGCCAAGGACAGTAAAGAATAGTAGAGGGATTTTAGACATATGTTTTATTGCATGGAATTTGCCATAAGTGGTAGTGATTGTAACAAATATGCTGGAATGTGAAATGTAGCTGATCTTTTCAGTATATTCCAGTTCAAATTTAAAAAGCAAAGACTAGATTTTATTTAGTAATTCAGGGAGTCTTCTAAATATGTCTGTGCCTCTATTGCCCCAAAACTCAGCAAACATAATGGTGTTATCTATGTTAACAACCATGATGAATAGTATGCATAGACTTAGACATTTAGGGGAATATGATATAAACAAATGTAATCACATAATAGTCTTTAAAATACTCATCCTAAAACTTGGTGCTATGGTGCTGAGGAAGGACCTACTCTGAAATCTGTACATTTTTGATAAGTCCCCTCCCCCAGCAGGGCATCTAAGATCGATTAAGCTGATGATGCCCAATTTTACATTGATTACCCCACCCATTCTGCTCTCTTGATCTCAGAATCAAGAGGATTGTCCATTATTAACTGTGATGTTAGATTTGTATTTTAACATGAACGTTATAAATTCCAGGAAATTTCTGTTTGGCTCTTTGAAGCTGGTTGATTTCCTACTCAGCCGCATTTACCACTACTTATTTTTTTCATTCTTTTGTAGAGTAAATAATTTTGACCTCCTAGCACATAGTACAACCCTTTACAGAGAGCACTCACTTCAGCAAAAATGAGTTCTGGCAGCTATGGTAGAGAGGTATAAAAATATGTCAACTTGACTACCAAATGCTCTTGAAGTTATGTGTATTTTAAATGAACAACCAGCTTCAGGACTTCCCTGGTGGCACAGTGGTTAAGACTCTGCGCTCCCAATGCAGGGGCCCTGGGTTCCAACCCTTGTCAGGTAACTAGATCCCATATGCATGCCACAGCTAAGAGTTTGCATGCCACAACTAAGGAGCCAGCAAGATGCAGCTAAGGAGCCCGCCTGCCGCAACTAAGACCCAGCACAACCAAATAAATAAATAAGTTTTTTAAATGAATAAATAAATAAATGGACAATCAGCTTCTTTGAGATACATTTTCTTAAAAAACCAAAAAGCACTGTTTTGTGATATAGTATCTGTTACCTGCATTGGGACAAAAATGAAAGAAAGGCTTTTGAAAGAAATCAGTCAAAGGAAAATGAGAAGTTACTGCCTGCAGTAATTTAAGACAGTTTAAATAGTCATGCCTTGTTGCTTCAATTTTCTTTGTGTTAGCTCTGTAGAAAGGCTCATCATCATTGTACTCATCAAACACTCCCCAGCGGTGATGGGCCCACTCATGAACAAACAGTCTACCTGTGGGAAAATATTTCAAATACATGATTATATTTCAAGTGACATAATCCATCCCTCATATATTTTAAGAAAATTTTTTAAAATCCAGAAATTTTAGGCTTTGAATAATTGCTAACATTTATATTTTTGTTTATAAAAAGAATACTGAATTACATTTCATTTTATTAATTATATAGTTTTTAGCATATTATTTTTTATTCCACATTTGTTAAGTCAACGAAACATTTATTATGTGTGTGCCTTGGGCAGAACAGATTGAACTTTGAGTTTTGGTTCTTGGGGGGCAAAATGTCGTAGATATTACAGTGGTTTTTGGCTCTACAAAACTCACTCCTACCAACAACATAAACATACGTATAACACATCTGTGGTATTAAAATTTCACGAAGGTACAATTAGTTTAAAAATGTCTATATATGCTCCGTAGGAGATTGATAATGAAAGAAAAAGATTGAAAAACACTGCTATAGACAAAATATAATTTGGGCGGGTGTCTAAATAAGGTGATTAATTTATAGTACTTAGCACATATAAGCATTAATGAAATGAAAACATTATTTTTAATTATATATATTCAGCACTATACTAAATTCTAGGAAATATACATATAAGTAAGATATAATCCTTGACTAGGATAAGGTTAGAGAGAGGGAGTCAGAATTAAAATTTTTCTTCCCTAAGAATTTCAGGGTGAATAGAAGAATAAAGAATTTCATCCTTGAAATGCAGGATGAAAAAATAAGTACATTTTTTGTTTTAGCAATATTAGGAAAAACTTCAGCATAAATAGATATGGAGAAGTAGAAGTTGGAAATATAGTCTGGTCCAATACAATGTGTGTTTCTCCAATTCAGATTACCTCGTGAGATCTGAAAATCAGAGGACACTGTCAGTATTATGAAGAAGTCATGTTTCTTCTTTAAGTCATTGCTACTCAAAATGTGTTCCTTGCACCAGCAGTGTCAGCATCACATGGGAGCTGACAAGAAATGCAGAATCTTGCGTCTACTCTAGACCTATTGACTCAGAATCTGCTTATTAACAAGATCCCTAAATTATTCCTCTACACATTAAAGTTTAAAACACTGTTTTTAGGTTCCTAGGCAAATGGGGCCAGATGAGTGAACATGAATTATATACATCCTTCAGTGTGGGAGGAAAAAGCTCTCATATCAGCTACAGTGCTTGGAATTTGGTGAATTTTAAGAAAATTTAAATCTGCCTGAACCTGTGGTTCCTTTTTTTAGAAGAGTCCACTCTCAGACTGGCTTTCTTTTCAGCTTATGACTGGTTGCCTGGCTCCCATGCCCTCCTCAGTTTGCTGAAAGAAGAGAATTCAGGTGATCTGACCACACATACAAAAAGGTAACTATGTGAGGAGATGATATGTTAATTAGCTCAACTGTAGTAATCATTTCACTATGTACATGTATAGCAAATCATCATGTTGTACATCTTAATTATATATAATTTTTATTTAAAAAGCAACACCTCTGACTTAGAATTCCATTCCTATCTCAATCATTGTCTCAGTTCCTACTAGCCCTGTTCTCACTTCCAACAGCATTTCTGTGTGTGTGTGTGTCTATGTGTCTGTGTGTCTCTGTACTTTAAATATCTTCTGTGGAGGCAGCTTGCAACCACACTGAACTGCTGCTTGGATGGTCCAAAAGATCTTTCCAGGGACCTATTGTTTTTGTTATCATTTTTATTACAAATACATATATTTTGAGGAGTTTCTTCTTCATCTTATTTCCCCCCAAAAGCCTTGTTGTTTTTAAGGCATTGTTTTGCAGAATGTGAGTTTTCCCACAAACACATGTATCACATTATGGCAGAAACACTTGTCTAAGAAGGAAGGGGGGAAACTGTCAGTTATGGGATAAGGGCTGAGGTGAGGGGTATGGGAAAAGAATAAGAACTCCGGTAGGGACATTGGCTTTAGACACTGAAGAAAATCTTCCTCTTCTAAGACAGGTGGAAGTGGAGGAAAATGAAGGTGGACATGAGTTTGGGAGTAGAAAGGAAGAAGGAAGGGACCTCTACTTTCTCAATCAAGGCATCCGTTAACTCATGAGGTGTAAAACACTGGCTAGTGATCTTAAGAAAAGTGGTAGAAGTTTAGAACAGCTGCTATGGGGAATGAGAAAGCGAGAGGAGAGAAGGCAAGTCCAATCATTGTTGAGTAGATTTGAGGACTTCACTGAGCTTGGAGAATGTGTTTTTTTAAAATATACCAATTAGGTTTATAATTTCCTTTCACAATCTTGGAAACATATTAACAAGAGTCAAAAAAAATGACTGGAAATTCAGTACAGACAATTGGCAAGTTGAATAAAACATAAGGATAAGAATGGTGAGGGAGTTGTGCTCTTTATACTTGTAGCTGACATGACTGACTTTGCTGGATATGTCAGGTAGAAAAGAAAGTATATCTAGAAGGGCACAAAGGATTAGAGGTGGCAAGTACAACAAACATGGTCAGACTAAGGTATGGGGGAGAGGTAAGATTGGGATGGGATAGGATGATGGAGCTTTTAGGATTGGGTCCAGGCAATGTTGAGGACCATGACTAGCTGACTGTTTGACAGAGATAAGAGACTTAATGAATGTTCGCTGAAGGGGCAGTGGAAGAGGAAGAAGTGGTTCTGGGTTGTGCAGATTCAGGAAGGCTTTCATTGAGTAGTGACGTATGAGTTGGACTCTCCTTTGACAATAATTTTCGTTTTCGTCTGAAAAATATTGTGCTTTAGTTCATTTGAAACAATGATCTTAACTCTTAGATTGAACCAGATGAAATTGCCATTTTCATAGGTAAAAACGATCACTTATAGACAAGTTCATCTGGTTCAAAGAATGGATTGAATAATAGTATCAGCAACTAACAGCCTGTGAACGTTTTCTCTTGGCCAGGAACTGTCATCTTGGCCCTTTTCAGCTTGCCACGAATCTGCCTTCCATGGAGGTGGCAGGTGATTGATTAATATCCAGCAGTGGAGAACTGAAAAATAAAAACCTAAAAAGTGTTCCTAAAGCAAAACATTTACTATGGCCATCCCATGTTCAAATTTCTGTAGAGACCATACTGAGTACAATTACAAGGATGATCTAGTTTAATATTCCCAACATTTCTATAAGATAGGAGCTCCTCTACTCACCATTTTTTAGGAAATAAGCACAGAGAGGCTGGGTTGTTTGCCAAGGTCACCCATAGCTGTAGGGGAGTCAGGATTTGACCCTAGGGACTCTGGCTCCAAGGCTTGTATACTGAACATGGATATAAAGCTGCATGTTGGAATCATGGCAAAACATTTGTTTCAACCAAAATTCCTACCTGATGGTCCAAATTCATTTTGTTTTTTTCCAAGTACAAAGTCAGGGGTGAAGTGAATGTATTCTCCTTTTTCTTCACAGCCTGTGAACTGCTTGGTATATGGTTCATCTCTACCTGGGAGGGTAGGTGGTGAGACTAAAACATCAGCCTGAAAATGTTTAAAAAGGTGTTTACAACGTCAGAATAAGAATGATAACATTTGTGTGAAAAACTCTGAAATGATTAATTTAGGTCAAAATTGACAAGCAGCAGAGAAAATATTTTTAAGAGACACTTTTTGAGTCTTACATGTTTGTAACTTTCATGCTTTGGCCTCTTGTACTGAATGATGTTCTTCCAATTCTCTGGAATTAATATTGATACATTTTTGAAAAAAAATCTTTTTTCTGTGGCTTCAAACAGATAAGTAGATGCTGCAGTCACCATGTCCTATTATTATAAGAAAAAAGAGAAGTGAGGATGGCCAAGGTAGAGAAGACTAAACGAACAGGCATTCATCACAGACAATTCTCACCTTTAGTCATTAATACAAAAAGCAACTGACTGGTGAGTAGGGTTTCTGATTCAAAATTTGAAATTTGTCACCTGTCAATCCAAAACTGTGGCTTAATTCTGCACATTTAACAGCTTTCAGTCTTCTATAATCCTACATCAAAAGTCAAATACTTATGTTTGGCATTACAAGAATTGTCTAATATGATAAAGGGCATGGACTTTGGAAGCATCTAGACTTGGTTCCAATACTAGCTTAATACTCTGGCTTAGACCTTGGCTAGTTTATATGACTGCTTTGAATCTCAGTCTCCTTGTCTCCTTAATATACTATTACAACCTATCTTTAAGGTTGCCACAAACATGAAATTAGTTATAAACTACACATAGGCAGTCATAAAACTCACTGATATCATTACTATTATAATTCCTAGTAGGGAACAGCCTTACCTGATGCAAGCTGTGGAAAACAGTTCATGGTGATGGCCCATAGAAGAGATTTTCACTATATTCCCACCTCCCAGCAGAGGCAGCTGGGTTGGGAGCACAGCGAGTGGAGTAGTGGAAAAATTCATAGGAGAGGCAGAGCTTTTTGATCATAGGCAGAGCTTCTTGCTCTGCCATCAGGCTGAAAATAATATCACCTTATATTGTTTAGTATCCTGAACCCCAAAATGTTATGATTAATGAGAGAAATTGTTCCTCCAAAGAGCTTATTATCTAGTGGAGTAAATAGATGGATTAAATGTTCATTGGTAATCTATTCTGCATGATCAAATCCACTGAATAACTGAGGAATACCGGGTGCTGGATGACGGTGTCAACCTCTTCATGTTGCTGGCAACACCACAGTCTACAGTATTGTTTATGTCAAAGTAGATCCTCCTCTCAATTCTTCCTGACCTAACATAAGACCACAATAAAATTATTCTTCTTCAGGAATTTCAGGACATTCTTTCCTGTTCTCTGGAAGAACTGGAAGAATTAAACTGACGAGGCTCAGGACAGGGATCAGCCAGAAGCCCGAGTGCAGAGGACTGAGACCCAGATGACCAGCTCTTGTTAGGAAGAGGGCTTCAGAGAGCTCCCAAAGTAGGTTGGAGGTTACTTCTCAATTGATGATAATTATATTTTTCCAAGTGTTCAGGCCAAAACCGCTGGAGTTTTTTTTGTCTCCTACTTTCCCTCCACCCCTCCTCTACTCCACACACCTATCAACAAATTTCTCTATGACACTCTTAGAATTTGTCCAGAATCACACCACAGTAATGATCTCTACCACAATATCCCTGCCTCTATTCAACATTACTTCTCACCCTTGAAGCCTTCTGTGACTTCTATTTTTACCTCCTCCCCTCCCCTACCCCACACAACTAAACCATCAGCAAATTTGCTTATGATAACCTCACAGACAAAGAACATGTTCAGAATCACACCACATTAATGATCTCTACCACAATATCCCTGTTCCAAGTTACCAGCACTTCTCACTTGCAACAGCTTCCGACCCAGTGTCCCTCTGTACCTCTATGCTGCAACAGAGCTTATACAGGATGAAGGGACAAAGGAAAGCCCTCTACAGTGTTTCCTCAAACTGCCGACAGAGTGACTCCAGAACAAGCACAAGAGAACACACCTCTTCTCTTCTATGGATTCTGATTTCACTCAGAGTAAAAGCCCAAATCTTTCTGATGGTCTGGGCCCTGCTACCTCTCCACCTTCAGCTCTCCCCCACCCTTCTTCCTGCTCATTCACAGTTGTTTCCTTGGCCACATCAGACATGCTGTCACCTCCAAGCCACTGCACCTGCTGTTCCCTCCCCTAGGTTTTCAACTGGCTCTTCCAGGCCTCCGCCCCGATGTAACATCAACAGTGAGACCTTCCCTGACTACCCTGCATGAAACAGTAACCCACATTCTCTCCCTACCCCAGCCCCACCAACACTGCCTATCCCCCTTTGCTGATTTATTGTACTGCATAGCAACTTACTACCGTTGGCCTGCTCTACGTTGACATGTTTTTATTATCTATATCATCTGAAAAGGATATATACTGCAGGAGATCAGGAGCTTTAAAAAATTTCACTGCTCTCTCTCCTGGCATGCTATAAGCAAGCATTCAATAAATAACTGTTTAAAGAACAGACAAGTCCAAGTGATTGTCTTCCCAGTTCAGTTCACCCTGCTGCTGCTTCTCACCAGAAGGATGGGAGGTAATTTTCCCTTTTCGGTTCGTAACATTTGATAGCAACGGACTTAAAACAAAGATTCTCTTTCTTTGATCCCCTTTTCTTTCCTCCAAAGCAAAGATTCTCTTTCTTTGATCCCCTTTTCTTTCCCTCCTGCAGTGTGAAAAGAGATTGTGTTTGTCAAAATAAATGGCACAGGGACTATAAACACTCCCTGTGCTCCAGACATTTTCTGAGGCTGAATTTAAGCAGTAAAGATGTACTGCAGTGAAGTTGTGTGCTGAGGACCACCCTGCAAACTGTGTTTGAGAGACATTAATGAGTTGTATGTAGGCCTGGAAATATGCTTAATATTCAGAAAACGTTATAGTATATCTGAAATAAAAGTAAACTTTCATCCAAAAAAAGAACAGATAAATCCAGTTGCTAATTTACAGATTAAGAAACTGAGGATCAGGGAGACCCCATGCCTTGTCTTTGGTCTTATGGTGAGACACGGTAGAATGCTGTCTAGAACCTTCAATTTCCACTGCCCATTGCAGCATTGTTTTTTACTTCACCATGCTGCTTTTAAACTTCCTAGAATGCTGAGACGTTTCCATTGCAATTATTAACTACTATATATTTTTTCTCATCAGTTCAAACAGAAGAAATCCCATTTCTTTCTTACCTTTATCTGTTGAATTAGTGTTTCATCTTCTGGCACAGCAGGGTCTATAGCAATGATAATGCCCTCGTAGCCATTGTTATCCAGCCGAACAAGGGAAGTATTGGACCCCTGCAGCAGGTATAGGGCCAAGAAGAAGACAAAACTTCTGAATAACCCCATTGTTCCTCTTGAGTTGTTCCCAGCCCCAATGTTGTTCAAGAAGCTTTTCTGTCACCTTTAATCTCTCTCTCTATATATATACTCTTAAACATTGTCAACGTTGGCTGATTATGCAACATTGACTGTATAAAGGTCAAAGTTACATATGTGGGAAAATATTTGGCTTCAGTTTACACAATCGTTTTATTGTATATTATTGTAAAAATCTGAATCATAGAAGAGTTCAGATATTTTAATAAAATACATTGCACATATTCCTTTGGGGACATATTTTCTATACTTTCTAATTCTAGCTAATTTCCTCTGTATAGACATATATTTTGTATTTTCTGAAGAGTGCAATGTGAAAATAAACAAAATTTCATAATGATATTAATAGAAACAATACTGCTAATTTTGTTATTCAGTTTTGCAGAGTGATTTAATTATTATTTACTAACAGTATAAATAATAGAAGAGAATGTAAGATTACTAAATGTAAATAATGCCAAATTAGGTAAGATGGCTTTGAACCCTAATTTAAATATTTTTAAGACTGATAAATTAAGGCAGATTCGATAAAGTTATTAGAGTAAATCTTCAAAAATCCTGTCCAGTAAAGAATGAGTAGAATTTGTTTTTAATCAAGTATATCAAAAAAGAATGGTATGTGTTGGTTATTATTGAGGCAGAGTGAATCATATTAATAGCTAATATTTATTCGGTACTTACCAGGGCAGAGATTCTCTCACTTAATCCTCACTGCAACTCTGTAACATAAGTACGAATATTATCTTCATTTTATACTTGGGGAAACTTAGGCACACAGTTTCAGTAACTCGCCAAGATTACATAGCTAGTAAATGGCAGACTCAGTATTTGAACCCAATAGTTTTACTCCAGAGCCCATAGATTTTATCACTTCACAATAAGGCAATATTGTTTTATAAGGCAAATAAAATAATACGGTTTGGTGATTTGTTTTGTTTTGTTTTGGGTTTTTTTTTGGTACGCGGGCCTCTCACTGTTGTGGCCTCTCCCGTTGCGGAGTACAAGCTCCGGACGCGCAGGCTTAGCGACCATGGCTCACAGGCCCAGCAGCTCCGCGGCATGTGGGATCTTCCTGGACCAGGGCACGAACCCGTGTCCCCTGCATCGGCAGGCGGACTCTCAACCACTGCGCCACCAAGGAAGCCCACCCAATAAGGTTTTTTAAAAATGGAAAAAGGGGGTCAGGATTGGAGTTATAATATTGACTTAAGAATGTCTAATCCTAAAGGAAAGGAGCTGGGACTCATCAGAAACCCAAAAGAGAACTAAAAATAAAATAGTAAAAAATATCTTTAAATTAAGAGCTTAAGTAGTAGGATACCTATGTTGCATTCTGAACAAGCAAGAGATTTTATCAAGGTAGAAATTTTATCATTTAACATTCCATCCCAAATTCTCCTCTTCTCTGGGAATTTAGGTGAACAATGCTGAATTCCCCAGGGAGAGTCAGACTTCTGATTACCATGGTGACACAGAGGTCTCCTGTCATGGGACTTTTAAATCTTGGGTCAATCACATGGTAAGACAGTAACAGCCAGGTTTTTTCCTTAAGAGAAGAGGATTTGGATTGTTATTATTGAGGCAGGCATATAGTCTGATTTCACTTTTGATTTCCTGGAAGGAATGATATTTGTAATATCTTCATTTAAAAAAAAATGAAAAGAGCTTCTTTCTGAGTTGTAAAGCTGAGTTACTTACCCTTATGTAATGTCCTGAAGGCAAAATTGTATTTCTATTAATATGAGTTATTCACTATTAACACAGAACTTAGGGTATAAATAGGTTGGAATTCCTCCTTTGATACTGTTTCTTCCTCCTTTTTTGGATCTCCCTATCCACAGTGTGTGTATTCTGTTCTAGATTCCTTGTGCTAAGCACACATTGTGCTCTAGAGCCAGATCTGGAAACCAGTCTCTCTTTCCCCACTACTAGTGCCCAATTTATGTGAGGTTGTGGTTCCCTCTGTACCTAGTTAGGTAAGTATCTGCTTTGCAGACAGTGTTTTGGGGATAGTGGAGGAAGTATCCTTCTGAGTTCAGACTTGGAGAGAAGTATTAGAAATCGCAGCTGTGGCTTCAGGTCAAGTCATATTTCTTAGTCCAGTTTCACTACTGATCTAGCCAATATTTTGATTATCTGTCTGACTCCTATCTATTAGTTCCAACCTCTGAAAAGGAAATGGCTGGGTTTTTCTTTGTGTGTGTGTGTGTGTGTGTGTGTGACTTTAAAGCCCCAAACATTAAATAGGGAACAATATAAAATCACATATTTGTATATGTTCTTGGAACATCCCTCCATTAAGGGGTTCTTATTGGCCCTTCTTCCTACTTAGTGACTAGCTTTCCCCTTTCTTTCCTCACTCTCCGCTTCTCACTCATTCCTTTCAAGATTATAAATTCCTGGAACTCCAAATACTTTTTCTCTATTCTACAAAGTAGTATATTAGCTCTCTCCTGCTCCTGCTCCCAAACTTGTACATTTAAACCTGTTAAAGGGAGATATTTATGGTTATAAAGAGCTATGTAATCTTACATAAACAAAAGGAAGTCTGCCTTGCTACAGGTTCTCCACGTGGGGATGGACAGTCAGAGATGATTTCATTTTCTCTCATTGTGAGAGAAACTATGCCCTGTTCAACTAATCTCTTTACAGTGCTAACCATATGATATAAAGCCCTCAATTCTTTGAAAATTTTTTTATCTCATAATAAGCAGTTTGGTAGCCTTCTTACAGAATTCTTAGCCACCAGATTTTCCAGCTCCAATTCCTCTTGCACATCACCAAATTATCTCATGTACAATGCCATCTTTCGCTTCTCTAATTCTTCAAGAGAGTATCATTACCTTCAGGTTGGCACGATCCTTTACTTGCTATTCAGAATGCATCACAATCTGGTCAATTTATATCAATAGTTTCCATTTTATCTTCCAGTACTGCCTAGAATAAATCTTTCCCTCTAATCCATAAGATCTACTCATATTTTGTGAAAAATTACTTTTACTTTCTATTATGATATCCTTGACCACATTCATTTTTCGAATAACTCAATATCTAGCTCAAATTCTGCTTCCTATGAAGGTTTCCCTGACCAATCCCTCCTGTCATTTCCCTTCTCTGAACTTCTGTACGCTTTGAATAGTAACACGGTTTCCTACACAGGAAATCCTCCAAATTTCAGAATTTAGGGGTTGAGGTTTTGAATATCCTCATAATGGAATTTTAGTGCTGGAAGGTACCTGAGACACCATCTAGTTCAACCACTCATATTATGGAGGACAATACATGTCCTAGAAAGGTAAGTGACTTAGTGACAAAACTCCAACCAGAACATCTGATTTTTGCCCAGTGTGACCTCTTCTCATGGCTTCCTGCTTGCGAACACTGAACCAGTCTTTCCTTACTCTCCCTGGCTGCTGCTGCTGTTGCTATTTGTTACACCAGCTATACTCTGAGCTCAAGGTACCCATTTCTTTTTAGAAGTCATAAAGTTAGCAGATGCTACAGAAATATTGTAACATATGACTCCTAAATTAAAGAATTTCTCGTTGTGTAATCAGAAGAATTGGAAGAGCCATAAGGAGAAAAAAATCCTTTGAACAAAATTGCTTTAAACAGAAAGTTTGTCCAAAGAATTTTATGCCAGGAGCAAGTACTCACAGATTCATCTATACATGGATCTCTAGAATGGATCTCTATAATCCATTCTTTTATATATATGGAATCCTATAAGGATCAGGGAGAACTAATATTTACTGAGCACCCATGTCAGATACTCTTATTGTTACTTTACATTATTAACTCATTTAGTCTTCATGATCACACTTTTTAAATTTTTATTTATTTTTATTTTTAAAAAAATTTTATTGGAGTATAGTTGATTTAAAATATTGTGTTAGTTTCTGCTGTACAGCAAAGTGAGTCATGAGATAGGTATTATCTTCCTCCTTCTACAAATGGTGAAACAGAGACCAGAGGTGTTAATATAGCATGATGTCTACATCATGCTATGGGTAGTTATATTTTGCCTGGTTGGTTACACATTGGGGTATGGTAGTGGACACTGTTAGTGCTCTACTCCGACTTCCTCATATCTCTTTACTATTCCTGTATGCCTCTTCTCTCTGTGTCAGGGAACTTTCTCAGTGGCTCACACTGGCAACTCTTCTCTGGAGGATAGCACTCAGGCTACATGAGCTGCTTTGTCTGTTTATGCAAAAGCCAGTGGTAGCTTACATCATACCAGGTGGTCCTTAGTCAATGACTGACAAGTGCAGGGTTGTGAAATCTTAGTGCCTTTGCTTCAGGTTGGGACAAGTTCTGAAGTGTAACTTATACATTAGAGCTCCCTGTGGGAATCAACCTGAAACAACCACCAAGGAACTCTACCTGTAATCAACACCCCACTTGGCGTCTTTTCTTTCCTTGTTCTGGTTTCTCTCCTCCCTTGCCATTTTTTCTTTGAGAACTTCCATAATAAATTGCTTGTGCATAAATCCTTGTCTGAGGGTTTGCTTTTGGTGAATCCATTCTAAGATACAGTGTCATGTCTTAAATTCTCAAATAATATTTATTAAGCGCTTACTATATGCCAAGCATTATGTGACATTCTTTAAATCTGTTAACTCATTGAATCCTCACAAGAACCCCATGAGTAGATACCATTTCTCATTTTACAAATGAGAAAACTGAGCCTTAATAGCTTCCTCAAAGTCACCCTGCCAGTAAGTGTCAGAACCAAGCTGAAACCCTGGTCTGACCCCAAGCCATATTCATAACCCCTATGCTGTACTCCTCGAGGACACATCATTTCACCTGGTAAGGAAGCCAACTCATAGTCAACGCCACCATCTGTGGAAGAATACAAAAACAAATGATAAAAATTCTAGTGCAAAAACCAAATTATCACATATTTTATCATTTTCTTTTCCTAATCAAGAAGATCTAGATTTCTGTAACTGGGGAGAGCAAGAAATCTTGTATGGGCAAAAAATAACATGTCATATAGTCTTTAGACTAGTCCCTTGAATATTTATGGAGTATGATTTGTGATAAGCTCAGAAGGTAAAAAAAGTGCTTTCCCTTAAGGAATCCACAGTTTAGTGAAGGAGACTGACCTATGAAGGTCGATAATACAACCTGATAAATGCTGTAATAAAAGTATATGATAACAAGGAGGAAGGAGGAAAGAATTCTGAGTCAGGATTTGAGATGGAGTTAGGGAATGACTCATTTAACATGAGTCTTAAAGAATAGATAGGATTTTAATGTTTTATTTTATCTCATTTTAATTTAATTTAATTTTACTTTATTATTTTACAATGGAAGAATGAAAGCCAGAATTTTGTTTGAAATAGAGGCCAAAATCACAGAGGTAGAAAATGGCCTATATCTCTACTTCTAATTAAAATTCTAATACAAAGACCTAGATCCCATGTACTTGCTCTGGTGGAAAGAACAGTAGTGCTTTTTCTCTGATTGATTGAGAGTCTCTTTAAAATGACACGGAATTATTTTACAATTAGAATATTCACTTTCAAGCAGTGATCGCTTATATTCATAGCTATTCATAGCTATATAAAACGTGATTCTGAAATGGAGGTTTCAAAATTTCAAATGTTTCTAATATGGAGATGCGAACTTGGAAAAATTAATGGCCACGCTAGGTAAAAGAGAGTGATTTCCAGCCTGTGGATTAAGACCCTCAGGGGACTCAAGTTTATTGAAATGGGCGTTCAAATTCATATGCATATATGCATTCCTTTTCCAAGCTACAGACACTAGAGCTCTTATCTGGTGGGGCAGTGATAAGACAAAGCGGTTAAGAATATAAGGGTTTGGAGTTGTACTGTCGGAGTTCAAACCCCAGCTGTATCATTAAGTGGATGAACTTGGATAAACTACTTGACCTCTCTGTGCCTCAGTTTCCTCATCAGTTGAGTGAGGATAATAGTAAACCTGCCTTGAAGAATAGTTATGACTTAAATGAATTAAATATATATACATATGGGACATTTAGAACACTGACACATGGTAAAAATATATCAGTTATTATTATGTATGTGAGTTGGGAAAGCACATCACTGACATTCTTTTGACATTAAAAAAATAATCTTACTGGACTATTTCTGAAAAAGTTGGGGATCACTAGTCTACAGTAGATCCTTGCCTATTCAAAGAAGCTTATCTCAGTGGATTACCAGGTACTTTGCTCCTCCTCCCGTTCCCTTTCCTGGTAGCTTTTTTCTCCCTACTTCACACATTAGTATCTCTAGCCTATATGTATTCATTAGAAGTGTTTTCAGTTATAAAACTTAATAATAGTGGCTTAACAGAATATGGATTTATTTGCCTTACTAGACAGTCACTGGTGTAGTCGCTTACTGGTGGCATAAAGGACACAGGCTCTTTCTAAATTTCTTCTCTACCAACTTTGGATGTGTGACTTTTTACTCGTGATCATGAGAGGTTGCTGCACCTACAGGTCCCATTTTTATGCTGTAAGTAGAGGAATGTGGTAGCCCCTACACTATCTGCTCTTGTATCAGAAAAGCAAAAGTTTTACCAGAAGTCCCTGAGATTTCAGTTTCCATCTAATTTGCCAGATGTTCTGATTGTGTGTACATCATGCTATTAAAAATGTGGATATGGGCTACCTGTATTGACATCACCTGGCAGCTTGTTAGAAATTGCAGAATCTCAGGCACTATCCCAGACCTACTGAATCAGAATCTGCTTTTAAACAAGGTTCCCAGAAGACACATGTGCACATTAAATTTTTTTTAACATCTTTATTGGAGTATAATTGCTTTACAGTGGTATGTTAGTTTCTGCTGTATCACAAAGTGAATCAGCTATACATATACATATATCCCCGTATCCCCCCTCTTGCGTCTCCCTCCCACCCTCCCTATCTGACCCCTCTAAGTGGTCACAAAGCACTGAGCTGATCTCCCTGTGATATGCGGCTGCTTCCCACTAGCTATCTATTTTAAATTTGTTAGTGTATATATGTCCATGCCACTCTCTCACTTCATCCCAGCTTACCCTTCCCCTCCTCTAAATTTTGAGAAGCACTAGTTTTCATCATATTAACCATAGTTAGCACATTTTGACTCTATGTATATGACTTGGATGCAAATGCATTATTATTAATTACCTCTCTGATAAAGGTGTTGGCCCCGGCACTCACATAATCCTTCATGCTAAACCTAGTTTCTTTGCATTTCCTTGGTCGCCATGGCCTTGGTTCCTGGTACAGAGTCAGATTTTCCATTAGTGTCTTATTAGGCTTTTAAATATTCTTGTAAAACCTGTTCAGTTGCTTCTCTTGTCCCTGCCACCTGGGGCAGTGATTGTTGGAAGGGGAGGTTTCTCTTTCAGTGAACTACTTGCTCAGCTAATTATTGGTTGCGTTGCTTGTTTTTCTTCTTTTTACTTCTTCAGAGTTATTATTGAGCTCCTTATTTAGTGAGATGTGTAGTTTTGTGCATTGGGTTTTTCCTCTATATAAAGTGCAAAAATTTAACCTGTTCCTGTATATTTTGAAATATTTTATTCAGAAAGTTGTCAAAGAACAGATCAATTTTAATATTCTTTTAGGAAAAGTGCTTTTCACTTTTATTGACATGAGTCAATAAAACATCTGTTTCATTCCTTTTTAAAAGTAAACTTCCAAGGAGAAAAACCATATGATCATCTCAATAGATGCAGAGAAAGCTTTTGACAAAATTCAACACCCATTTATGATAAAAAACCCTGCAGAAAGTAGGCATAGAGGGAACTTTCCTCAACATAATAAAGGCCATATATGACAAACCCACAGCCAACATCGTCCTCAATGGTGAAAAACTGAAAGCATTTCCACTAAGATCAGGAACAAGACAAGGTTGCCCACTCTCACCACTCTTATTCAACATCGTTTTGGAAGTTTTAGCCACAGCAATCAGAGAAGAAAAGGAAATAAAAGGAATCCAAATCGGAAAAGAAGAAGTAAAGCTGTCACTGTTTGCAGATGACATGATACTATACATAGAGAATCCTAAAGATGCTACCAGAAAACTACTAGAGCTAATCAATGAATTTGGTAAAGTACCAGGATACAAAATTAATGCACAGAAATCTCTGGCATTCCTATACACTAATGATGAAAAATCTGAAAGTGAAATCAAGAAAACACTCCCATTTACCATTGCAACAAAAAGAATAAAATATCTAGGAATAAACCCACCTAAGGAGACAAAAGACCTGTATGCAGAAAATTATAAGACACTGATGAAAGAAATTAAAGATGATACAAATAGATGGAGAGATATACCATGTTCTTGGATTGGAAGAATCAACATTGTGAAAATGTCTCTACTACCCAAAGCAATCTACAGATTCAATGCAATCCCTATCAAACTACCACGGGCATTTTTCACAGAACTAGAACAAAAAATTTCACAATTTGTATGGAAACACAAAAGAGCCCGAATAGCCAAAGCAATCTTGAGAACGAAAAACGGACCTGGAGGAATCAGGCTTCCTGACTTCAGACTATACTACAAAGCTACAGTAATCAAGACAGTATGGTACTGGCACAAAAACAGAAAGATAGATCAATGGAACAGGATAGAAAGCGCAGAGATAAACCCACGCACATATGGTCACCTTATCTTTGATAAAGGAGGCAGGAATGTACAGTGGAGAAAGGACAGCCTCTTCAATAAGTGGTGCTGGGAAAACTGGACAGGTACATGTAAAAGTATGAGATTAGATCACTCCCTAACACCATACACAAAAATAAGCTCAAAATGGATTAAAGACCTAAATGTAAGGCCAGAAACTATCAAACTCTTAGAGGAAAATATAGGCAGGACACTCTATGACATAAATCACAGCAAGATCCTTTTTGACCCACCTCCTAGAGAAATGGAAATAAAAACAAAAATAAACAAATGGGACCTAATGAAACTTAAAAGCTTTTGCACAGCAAAGGAAACCATAAACAAGACCAAAACACAACCATCAGAATGGGAGAAAATATTTGCAAATGAAGCAACTGACAAAGGATTAATCTCCAAAATTTATAAGCAGCTCATGCAACTTAATAACCAAAAAACAAACAACCCAGTCCAAAAATGGGCAGAAGACCTAAATAGACATTTCTCCAAAGAAGATATACAGACTGCCAACAAACATATGAAAGAATGCTCAACATCACTAATCATTAGAGAAATACAAATCAAAACTACAATGAGATATCTCACACCAGTCAGAATGGCCATCATCAAAAACTCTAGAAACAATAAATGCTGGAGAGGGTGTGGAGAAAAGGGAACCCTCTTACACTGTTGGTGGGAATGTAAATTGATACAGCCACTGTGGAGAACAGTATGGAGGTTCCTTAAAAAACTACAAATAAAACTACCTTATGACCCAGCAATCCCACTATTGGGCATATACCCTGAGAAAACCATAATTCAAAAAGAGTCATGTACCAAAATGTTCATTGCTGCTCTATTTACAGTAGCCCGGAGATGGAAACAACCTACGTGTCCATCATCAGATGAATGGATAAAGAAGATGTGGCACATATATACAATGGGATATTACTCAGCCATAAAAAGAAAAGAAATTGAGCTATTTGTAATGAGGTGGATAGACCTAGAGTGTGTCATACAGAGTGAAGTAAGTCAGAAAGAGAGAGACAAATACTGTATGCTAACACATATATATGGAATTTAAGAAAAAAAAATGTCATGAAGAACTTAGGGGTAAGACAGGAATAAAGACACAGACCTACTAGAGAACGGACTTGAGGATATGGGGAGGGAGAAGGGTAAGCTGTGACAAAGCGAGAGAGAGGCATGGACGTATATATACTACCAAACGTAAGGTAGATAGCTAGTGGGAAGCAGCCGCATAGCACAGGGAGATCAGCTCGGTGCTTTGTGATCACCTGAAGGGGTGGGATAGTGAAGGTGGGAGGGAGAGAGACGCAAGAGGGAAGAGATATGGGAACATATGTATATATATAACTGATTCATTTTGTTGTAAAGCAGAAACTAACACATCATTGTAAAGCAATTTTACTCCAATAAAGATGTTAAAAAAAAAAAAAAGATGTGGCACATATATACAATGGAATATTACTCAGCCATAAAAAGAAACGAAATTGAGCTATTTGTAATGAGGTGGATTGACCTAGAGTCTGTCATACAGAGTGAAGTAAGTCAGAAAGAGAAAGTCTAGTACTGTATGCTAAAACATATATATGGAATTTAAGGGAAAAAAATGTCATGAAGAACCTAGGGGTAAGACAGAAATAAAGACACAGACCTACTAGAGAATGGACTTGAGGATATGGGGAGGGGGAAGGGTGAGCTGTGACAAAGCGAGAGTGTGGCATGGACATATATACACTACCAAATGTGAAATAGATAGCTAGTGGGAAGAAGCCGCATAGCATAGGGAGATCAACTTGGTGCTTTGTGACCACCTAGAGGGGTGGATTAGGGAGGGTGGGAGGGAGGGAGACGCAAGAGGGAAGAGATATGGGAACATATGTATATGTATAACTGATTTACTTTGTTATAAAGCAGAGACTAACACACCATTGTAAAGCAATTATACTCCAATAAAGATGTAAAAAAAATACAAAATAAATTAAAAAAAATAAAAGTAAACTTCCTTGGGAAGGTGATTAAAGGGAATATATCTGTGAGGGAAAAACTTCATAAAGTTATGATGACAACAGCATAATACAAAATGTTTTAAAATTTGCCCCAACATTTTTAAAAAATGCAGTTTTTAAGTAATATGTTTCTTCATTAACATGCTGGTGACTCTTGGGTAGGGTTGCCTGAAGAGCTGGATAAACAGAATGAAGGTATAAGCAGAATAGGTCAAAATGAACTCTACATTTAAAGAGAGGACAAAGACTAATTTAGAATTAACACAGTAGGAAAAAATTTTGTGTATTAGCCACAAAATTTCAACTATTTCAGCACCTCTGTATCATTATGCATAAATGCAGAGAATATTATCCTGTAGGAAGTGTCCCTCATCTATGTTTTCAAAGAAATTTTCCTTCAATTTAGGGCTCAAGAATAGTATGCGATATAGAAAGGATTTAGAGTGACCAGAAAGATAAATGCTGGTCAAGAAACTCGAGGAACTTCACAATGAGACATCACTTCACACCCATTGGGATAACTATCATCAAAAAAAAAAAAAAACAGAAAATAACTGTTGGTGAAGATGTGGAGGAATTGGAACCCTTGTGCATTGCTGGTGGGAATGAAAAAAGGTACAGTTGCTATGAAAAACAGTATGATGGCTCTTCAAAAAAAATTAAGCATAGGATTGTCATGAGATCCTGCAATTCTACTTCTAGGTATACACCAAAGAGAATTGAGAGCAGGCACTGGAAGCGATATTTGTAAACCCATGTTCATAGCAGCATGACTCACAATAGCCAAAAGTGGAAGCAACTCATGTGTCCATCAATGGATGAATGGCTAAACAAAATGTGCTATATCCATACAACAGAATAATATTATCCAGCTTTAAAAAGGAAAGCAATTTTGACATGTGCCACAACAAGGATGAACCTTGAAAACATTATGCTGAGTGAAATAAACCAGTCCCAAAAGGACAAATACTGACTGAGTCCACTTATGTGAGGTATCTAGAATAGTCAAATTCATAGATTGGTGATTACCAAGGCCTGGGGGGAGATTGGAGGGGAAATAATTGTTTAATGGATATGGAGTTTCAGTTTGGGAAGAAGTAAAAGTGCTGGATATGGATAGTGGTGATAGTTGCACAACAATGTGCATGTACTTAATACAGCAGAACCATACACCTAAAGTGGTTAAAATTGTAAATTTTACGTTATGTATATTTTACCACAATAAAAAATCAGGAACTTAAGAGGATGAAAGTTTAACATCTTTCTATTATTTTACATGTTTAAATTAATAACTTTAGCACTTAGCACAGTATTCTTTCCTTTATTAGGTAGCTTGACTGAAACTGGGGTTGCCTGTAGTTCAACAAACATTTGTTCAGTCCCTACTGACTATAAACTCTCACTGTGGTAGGCCGTAGGGATATAAAAACAAATTAAATATAGTCCTTGGCTTTAGTGAAGGCACAGATTAGCATGGGAGACAGACATGGAGATCGATGATTGCAATTTGGTTCAATGCAATACCTAACAGAAATATATATGACATTGTGGTTGAGAGCGTAGGTTCTAGAACCAGACTTCCTGAGTTTGAATACTGGGTTGATCACTTTTACCAGTAGTATGATTTTAAACAGGTTGCTAAATCTCTTTCCTCATCTGTAGAATAGGAATAATAATGACTCTTGGCTCATAGTTGTTGTGAAGATTAAATGAGTTCATATTATAAAGCACCTAAAATAGTGCCTGGAACATGGTGAATTCTTTTTATATTTATCCAGCATTGTCATCATGTAAAGAGCAGTAGTAGTAGTGGAATATAAGGTAGATATTTTGTCTTTTTATTCACTGCTGAATCTCCAGTGC
This sequence comes from Grampus griseus, assembly GCF_964374135.1. NCBI lineage: Eukaryota > Metazoa > Chordata > Mammalia > Artiodactyla > Delphinidae > Grampus > Grampus griseus. The sequence continues at coordinate 107,594,199 of NC_139017.1, forward strand.
CAGGAAATTATCCGACACATAGTAAGTGCTTAAGAAATTTTTTTTATTTTACAAATGAGGAAAGTGAGGCTCAGAAATAGTACAGAGAAGAGAGTTTGAGGCCAATGGGGTAGGTGATTAGAGAAAACTTCAAGGGGAAGCAATGCCTCAATAGGGCTTTGTCAGATGACTCTGCTTTCCTGATAACAACGTGGGGGAGCGGGACAGGCATTCCTGACAGGGGAAACAGTATTGTAGCCATGCAGGTGAACTAGCACTGACTGTCTGGGGAACAATGATAAGTCTGTTGTCATCAGATTGTGAAGGATAAAGTGAGGAATGGCCTGAGAGGATGCTGGAAAAATAGAGAAGTTTATTTTTGAAATTTATTTAGTTATTACTCTATACCTGGTACTCTGACATGTGTCAGGATTGCATAGCAACCATGACACAGTTCTAGTGTTCAGGAGCTTATGTGAAAGACTGAAATGCCATAAAATAAGGATTAGGCTTTATGGGGTCAACTGTGGAGTTGCTGAAGAACCTTGAAAAGCTTTTAAGAAAAGACATGACCTAGTTAGACTGTACAGATAGATAGAACTCTGGCAGCATATAGAGGATAAACTGGGAAGGGGCTGGAGGGCTCCTGCTGCTGGTGTTGCTTGGAAGACAACTAGTGATGAAGTTCTGTTCTAATCCAGACAAGAGAGTATACTGCCAAAACTAAGGTGATATTGGTAGGAATAGAGAGGAAGGATATGAATTTAAGAGGGAATACAGGATATAGTCTCTAGAACTTGGTGACTGAGGGTGAAAAGAGAGAGAGAAAATCAGATGACTCCCAGTTTTCTGACTTGGCTATCTTGGTGGAGAGTTGAGACCCCCTATTCCCACTCATTCAGGAAGAAAATAAGAAAAAAAGTGGGTTGGGGAATGGGAAGCAGAAAGAAATTTAGTAATTCAGTTTTGGACAAATTGAGTTTGAGGTATCAAAGAACATCTAGATAGAAAAGACCTGTAAAGAACTACACACACACACACACACACACACACACACACACACACAACCAGATACATAAATGTGTGTGTGTGTGCGTGCACGCATGCATACCTTGGTACTTGGGGAGAGCTCTTAGAATCAGAGATCTGGGAGTAATCAGCTTATAGCACAGCATACGTATCTTAAAATCAAATCACTCTTGTCCCACTGTGTTAGTTTCCTCTTTCTGTTGTAAGAAATTGCTTCAAGCTTAGTGATTTAAAACCACACAAATTCATTTTCTTATGATTCTGGAAGTCAGAAGTCTGAGGTGGGTCATTTGGGCTAAGGTGTTGACAGGGTTGGTTTCTTCTGGAGGCTCTAGAGGAGAAGCTGTTTCCTTGCCTTTTCTGGTTTCTAGAGGCCACCTGCATTCCTTGGCTCTTAACCTCTTCCTCTATCTTCAAAGCAATAAATATAGTATCTTCAAGTCTTTCTCTCTGTCTCTCTGTTTCTGACTTCTGTTTCCATCATCACATCTTCTCTGACTCTCCTGCCTTCCTGTTTCCCTTACAAGGACCATTTTTATTACACTGGACACACCTGAAAACCAGGATAATCTCTCCACCTCAAGGTCCTTAAGTAAATCACAACTGCAAAGTCCCTTTTGCCATGGAAGGTAACACATTCACAGTTGTGAACACTAGGACATGGACATGTTTGGGAGGCAATTATTCTGTCTTCCACATTCACTTTTATTTGTAGGGTTTAAATTCAAATTCAGTTTATTCACTTTTAGTGTTTGAATGCCTCTGCAATTTGTCATGATTGTTGCCTCCCTAGCTCTCCAAACGTGATCTGATCTTTGTCCCACCTCAAGTAAGACCAAAAAACCTTTCTTGACCTTCTAGTCCAAAGACATGTCTCTCCTCTGAACTCCTACACTCCTACACTGTTGCCTACCTTGCTCTCCAAACTTGATCTGATCTTTGTCCCACCTCAAGTAAGGCCAAAAATCCTTCCTTGACCTTCTAGTCCAAACAAATATCTCTCCTCTGAACTCCTACACTGCTTCTATTTGTCGTATTCATTTGTATTAATCATTCACTCATGTGAAGTCTCGGTTCCATTAAAGAGAAATTTACCTCAGATTGACTTAAGGAATTAAGTGGAATTTATTGACTCAGGGAATCCAAAAAAGGACTAGACAAGAAGTTATGGGAAGGTCAAGATGCAGCTAGTTTTCAGGAAGAGCCAAAACCAGGGACTTGAACATTCTGTCTCCTTCCTTTGTTTCTACTTCTCTCAGAGACACTTTCATTCTCTCCTATGGAGGATGATCTTGTCCATATGGAAAAATACAGGGCCAAGAACAGGAACCAAGTTTTATACTTTAAGGCTTTTCTCATCAGACACACAAACCAAGACAGACTTAAGAGAAGAAATGTTGCTTAAACTCCCTTCAAGAGTTGTGAAAAGACACAGAAGAATCAAGATGCTGGAATAGGAGGATGTGGAATTTGTCTCTCCTCACAAGTATATCAAGAATACATCTACAAATGAAAAATTCTCACATAGCACTTGCTGAATATTAGTGGAAGACTTGAGACACCGAAAAGGACAGGAAAAATCCCCACCCAACTGGGTAGGATGAAAGAAAGAAAAAAGAAAACAGAAATTAAAAAAGGGACCAACGCTAGAGGAAACCTGAAGGTATCCATCTTGACACCAAAACCCAGCTCTACCCAACTGCCTACAGGATCCTGTGCTGGACACCTCACACCAAACAACCAGCAAGAAAGGAACACAGCTCCACCCATCAGCAGAAAGGTTGCCTAAAATCGTAATAAACTCACAGACACCCCAAAGCACACCACCTGATATGGCCCTACCCTTCAGAGGGAAAAGACTTTGATAAAGAACTCAGAGTGATATAGTAAAGATGATCCAAGATCTCGGAAACAGAATGGAGGCATGGATCGAGAAGATCCAAGAAATGTTTAACAGAGACCTAGAAAAACTAAAGAACAAACAATCATTGATTGTTCACATTAACATTGATTGTTCACATTCACAATAACTGAAATGAAAAATATACTAGAAGGAATCAATAGCAGAATAACTGAGGCAGAAGAACAGATAAGTGAGCTGGAAGATAGAATGCTGGAAATAACTGCCACAGAGCAGAAGAAAGAAAAAAGGAATAAAAAGAATTGAAGACAGTCTCAGAGACCTCTGCGACAATATTGAACACACAAACATTCGAATTATAGGGGTCCCAGAAGAAGAAGAGAGAGAGGAGATCTGAGAAAATATTTGAAGAGATTATAGCCCCAAACTTCCCTAACATGGGAAAGGAAATAGTCAGGCAAGGCCAGGAAGTACAGAAAGTCCCATACAGGGTAAACCCAAGGAGAAACATGCTGAAACACATATTAATCAAACTAACAAAAATTAAATACCAAGAAAAATATTAAAAGCAGCAAGGGAAAAAGCAGCAACGAATAACATACAAGGGAATTCCCATAAGGTTATCAGCTGATTTTTCAGCAGAAACTTTGCAGGCCAGAAGGGAGTGGCAAGATACATTTAGAGTGATGAAAGGGAAAACCTACAACCAAAATTACTATACCCAACAGGGATCTCATTCCTTTTTCTTGAGAGAGAAATCAAAAGCTTTACTGACAAGCAAAAACTAAGAGAATTAAGCACCACCAAACAGCTTTACAACAAAGGCAAATGGAACTTCTCCAGGCGGAAACACAAGGCAAGAAAAAGACCTACAAAAACAAAACAATTAAGAAAATGGTGAGAGGAGCATACATATCAATAATTACCTTAAATGTATATGCTCCAACCAAAAGACAGAGACTAGCTGAATGGATACAAAAACAAGGCCTGTATATTTGCTGTCTACAAGAGACCCACTTTGGAATTAGGGACATACAGGGAGAAAGTGAGGGGATGGGAAAATATATTCCATGCAAATGGAAATCAAAAGAAAGCTAGAGGAGCAATACTTATATCAGACAATACTTATAACAGACTTTAAAATAAAAACTGTTACAAGAGGCAAGGGAGGACACTACATAATGATCAAGGGATCATTCCAAGAAGAAGATATAACAATTGTAAATATTTATGCACCCAACATAGGAGCACCTCAATATATAAGGCAAATGCTAACAGCCATTAAAGAGGAAATCGACAGTAACACAATAATAGTGCGGAACTTTAACATTCCACTTACGCCAATGGATAGATCATCCAGACAGAAAATTAATAAGGAAACACACACCTTAAATGACATATTAGACCAGATAGACTTAATTGATATTTATAGGACAATCCATCTGAAAATAGCAGAGTACACTTTCTTCTCAAGTGCACATGGAACATTCTCCAGGATAGATCACATCTTGGGTCACAAATCAAGCCTCAGAAAATTTGAGAAAATTGAAATCATATCAAGCATCTTTTCCAACCACAACACTATGAGATTAGAAATCAATTACAGGAAAAAAGCTGTAGAAAACACAAGCACAAGGAGGCTGAACAATATGCTACTAATTAACCAAGAGGTCACTGAAGAAATCAAAGAGGAAGTTTTAAAAAACACCTAGAAACAGATGACAGTGAAAACACGATGACCCAAAACCTATGGGATGCAACAAAAGCATTTCTAAGAGGGAAGTTTAGAGCAATTCAATCTCACCTCAAGAAACAAGCAAAATCTCAAATAAACAATCTAACCTTACACCTAAAGTAACCAGAGAAAGAAGAACAAACAAAACCCAATGTCAGTAGAAGGAAAGAAATCATAAAGATCAGAGCAGAAATAAATAAAATAGAAATGAAGAAAACAATAGCAAAGATCAATGAAACTAAAAGCTGGTTCTTTGAGTAGATAAACAAAATTGACAACCCTTTATCCAGACTCATCAAGAAAAAAAGGGAGAGGAAATCAAATCAATAAAATTAGAAATGAAAAAGGAAAAGTTACAACTGACACTGCAGAAATACAAAGGATCATAAGAGACTACTACAAGCAACTATATGCCAATAAAATGGACAACTGGAAGAAATGGACAAATTCTTAGAAAAGTAAAACTTTCGAATACTGAACCAGAAGAACTAGAAAATATGAACAGGCCACTCACAAGTAATGAAATCGAAACTGTGATTAAAAGTCCTCCAAAAAACAAAAGTCCAGAACCAGATGGTTTCACAGGAAAATTCTATCAAATATATAGAGAAGAGCTAACACTGTTAGCTCTTGTTGACAAAATTCAACACCCATTTATGATAAAAACTCTCCAGAAAGTGGGCACAGAGGGAACCTACCTCAATATAATAAAGGTCATATATGACAAACCCACAGCAAACATCATTCTCAATGGTGAAAAACTGAAGACATTCCCTCTAAGATTGGGAACAAGACAAAGGTGTTCACTCTCGCCACCATTATTCAACATGGTTTTGGAAGTCCTAGCCCCAGCAATCAGAAAAGAAAAAGAAATAAATGGAATATAAATTGGAATAGAAGAAGTTAAACTGTCACTGTTTGCATAAGACATGACACTGTACATAGAAAATCCTAAAGATGCCACCAGAAAACTACTAGAGCTAATCAATGAATTTGGTAAAGTGGCAGGATACAAAATTAATGCACAGAAATCTTCTGCATTCCTATACACTAACAATGAAAGATCAGAAAGAGAAATCAAGGAAACAATCCCATTTACCATCACAACAAGAAGAATAAAATGCCTAGGAATAAACCTACCTAAGGAGGCAAAAGACCTGTACTCAGAAAACTGTAAAACACTGATGAAAGAAATCAAAGATGACATAAACACATGGAAAAATATACCATGTTCTTGGATTGGAAGAATCAACATTGTGAAAATGACTATACTACCCAAAGCAATCTACAGTTCAATGCAATCCGTATCAAATTACCAATGGCATTTTTCACAGAACTAGAACAAAAAATTTTACAATTTGTATGGAAACACAGAAGACCTCGAATAGCCAAAGCAATCTTGAGAAACAAAAACAGAGGTGGAGGAATCAGGCTCCTGGACTTCAAACTACACTACAAAGCTACAGTAATCAAGACAGTATCGTACTGGCACAAAAACAGAAATATAGATCAATGGTACAGGATAGGAAACCCAGAGATAAACCCACGCACCATGGTCACCTAATCTATGACAAGGGAAGCAAGAATATACAGTGGAGAAAAGACAGCCTCTTCATTGAGTAGTCCTGGGAAAACTGGACAGCTATATATAAAAGAATGAAATTAGAACAGTCCCTAACACCATACCAAAAAATAAACTCAAAATGGATTCAAGACCTAAATGTAAGGCCAGACACTATAAAACTGTTAGAGGAAAACATAGGCAGAACACTCTCTGACATAAATCACAGCAAGATCTTTTTTGACCCACCTGCTACAGTAATGAAAATAAAAACAAAAATAAACAAATGGGCCTAATGAAACTTCAAAGCTTTTGCACAGGAAAGGAAACCATAAACAAGATGAAAAGACAACCCTCAGTATGGGAGAAAATATTTGCAAATGAAGCAACTGACAAAGGATTAATCTCCAAAATATACAAACAGCTCATGCAGCTCAATATTAAAGAAACAAACAACCCAGTCCAAAAATGGGCAGAAGACCTAAATAGACATTTCTCCAAAGAAGACATACAGATGGCCAACAAGCACATGAAACACTGCTCAACATCACTGGTTATTAGAGAAATGCAAATCAAAACTACAATGAGATATCACCTCACACCAGTTAGAATGAGCATCATCAGAAAATCTACAAACAGCAAATTCTGGAGAGGGTGTGGAGAAAAGGGAACCCTCTTGCATTGTTGGTGGGAATGTAAATTGATACAGCCACTATGGAGAACAGTATGGAGGTTCCTTAAAAAACTAAAAATAGAATTACCATATGACCCAGCAATCCCACTACTGGGCATATACCCAGAGAAAACCATAATTCAAAAAGACACATGCACCCCAATGTTCATTGCAGCACTATTTACAATAACCAGGTCACGGAAGCAACCTAAATGCCCATTGACAGACGAATGGATAAAGAAGATGTGGTACATGTATACAATGGAATGTTACTCAGCCATAAAAAGGAACGAAATTGAGTCATTTGTTGACATGTGGATGGACCTAGAGACTGTCATACAGAGTGAAGTAAGTCAGAAAGAGAAAAACAAATATCGTATATTAATGCATGTATGTGGAACCTAGAAAAATGATACAGATGAACTGGTTTGCAGGGCAGAATTTGAGACACAGATGTAGAGAACAACCGTATGGACACCAAGAGGGGAAAGCCACGGGGGGATGGGGATGGTGGTGTGCTGAATTGGGTGATTGGGATTGACATGTTATACACTGATGTGTATAAAATTGATGACTAATAAGAACCTGCTGTATGAGAAAATAAATAAAATAAAATTTAAAAATTAAGAACTAATACTAAACTTTCTTTGGGTTAATTGTATGGAAATATGTTAATATAAATGTTTCAGACATTACATGAAATTCCTAAAAATCTTATATGTTCTGGTATAATGTTATGTCGTAATTCTAGTTAGTACTTTAAAATGTATATCTCAGAAATAACTAAATTTCCTCATCAACTGCATTATTATGAACTTTCATCAAATCTTTTGCTGTGGTCATTTTTAAGTGTTTTGTCATTTACAGACAGTTCTGGGTGTACTCTGATGCTTTTGCAAAAATGTTCCTCTAAAAGGGTTTCATCTTCAAGGAATTCATGGAGAAGACTCTGACAGGTACAGGTTTCTGGTAGCTGACTAGACTGCTGAACTGAATGAATAAACATTTTCAGAACTCTAATGGAAAACTGATGAATTCATAAAAGTGCTAACAAAACATCAAGATGAAAAAAATTAATTACATGGGACTGAGTGAACTGATGAGGATGATTATAATTTTTGTGACTTTCTGTTTGAATAAAAAAAAAAAACCTAAAAATAGAACTACCATATGACCCAGCAATCCCACTACTGGGCATATACCCTGAGAAAACCATAATTCAGAAAAGAGTCATGTACCCCAATGTTCATTGCAGCACTATTTACAATAGCCAGGACATGGAAGCAACCTAAGTTTCCATTGACAGATGAATGGATAAAGAAGATGTGGCACATACATACAATGGAATATTACTCAGCCATAAAAAGGAATGAAATTGTGTCATTTGCAGCGAATTTGATGGACCTAGAACTATCATACAAAGTGAAGTAAGTCAGAAAGAGAAAAACAAATATTGTATATTAAATGCATATTTGTAGAATCTAGAACAATGGTATTGATGATCTTTTTGCAGAACAGAAATAGATACTCAGACGTAGAGAACAAACGTATGGATACCAAGGGGGAAAAGAGGGGGTTGGCATGAATTGGGAGATTGGGATTGATATATATACGCTATTATGTATAAAATAGATAACTAATGAGAACTTGCTGTATAGCACAAGGAACTCTACTTGGTGCTCTGTGGTGACCTAAATGAGAAGGAAATCCAAAAAAAGAGGGGATATATGTATATGTATGGTTGATTCACTTTGCTGTACAGCAGAAACTGACACAGCATTGTAAAGCAACTATACTCCAATTTAAAAAAAGAGTTTTGAAAAGGCATATAATGTTTCAACTGCACGTTTAAGAACCTATTATTTGCTCTAGGAAGATGTTTTTGTTCTTTGACCTAATCTAAAGGATACCAATAATACTGGTCGTCTATTAACTCACCTAACTCTTTATCTATCAGCAAACATCCTTGATTTCTACTTCACAAAGAAAGTAGAGGCTACTAGATGTGAACACCCTCAAACACTCTTTATACCTATAAATATATCTTTATCTGGACTGTTGCTTTTCTCAAGCCTCAGAGAACACTGATAATTACTTTTCTGAAGGCTGATCTCCATGCATTTATGCTATCTGCTGATGACCAACTTCACATGTAGCCCAGACTTTTCAACAGCAGCCATAGGTACAAGAAACAATGTAAAACTATTTTCAAAGTATTAAGAGAAAAAAATTAAACCTAGTATTTAAAATTATCGCTTAAATATAAGGTGAAAAGAATAATGTCAGGACTACTAGGTCTCAGATCACCTGATACACACTGTAAAAATACTCTTGAAGGAAATTCTCCAGCAAAAAGCAAAATAAATAAAGTCAGTAAGAACTAAACGTGAGTAAATAATTTAGTAAAATTTCTTTTCTAAGCAAGCAATGAGCAACAACAACAAAAATCTATGAATTCATAATTTAAATGCTAGGAAATACCAACATGAGGGAGGTTGGTATTGGAGTCCAGAGAGACACAAGAGCCTGCTAAGGCATTTCTGTTGGAAGTGAAGGGGAGAGGGGACTATAAATATTGCTTTCATATTACTGTAGGAAATAAATACATAAATAATAAATATAAAAATGGGTCTTAATTAGTTGAGATAACCACCAGAAGACTAAAATCATAATGTATGATTTTCAAACCAGCAGAGTAAAATTCAGTTTATCTAATGGAAGTTAGTAAAGAAGGGGAAGAGAAGAAACAAGAACAATATGTAAAATAGAAAATATGAAGGAAGATGGTAGAAATAATTTCTAACAAATAAACCTATGTGAATTCATTAAACTCATTTTTGGTAAGACAGGGACTCTCAACTTAGATTTTGAAAAGATGTAATAATATGCGATTCATAGAGATACACTTAAAATGATAATGTTATAACCATTCCAAAATTATCTATGTGTAAAAGAAAATGTAAGAAAGGTAGGATATTTGTAACAGGTAATGAAAAAGACAAAATCAGTTGATCCTGAATGATTTTATTTTACCTCATTATAACTTTCCGTGGTAGCTCAGAGATTGCAATCTCTGTCCTAACAGAACCCCTTGTCTTTACCCTAATTCCTCCCAATATATTCTGCACTGATTTTTCTCAATAAAACATGATCTTGTCCTGCTGCAGCTTTTTTACTATCATTTCCCCATTGCCTGCTGGCTAAAGTCCAAGATCTTTGGCATTTTCTTCAAAACCTTCCTCTGAGGCTTAGCTACTTCCTCATTACCTTCCTAATCCTCAGTTTCGTGCCCTCTCCTCTTCTGGCTTTGAATATACAGAAATGTTTTCCTTTTATTCTTTATGGTCCCATAATTACATGATACCATATCACATCACATTAAATTACTTTGTCTCCCTGACTAAACTGTAAACCCCTGGAAGAGCAGGGACCATGTAGTTCCAGACTCCAGCAAGATGCCTGTCATACACTACAAGTTGTGCTCAATGAATAAATGAATCCGAGTCAACAAATATTATGTTCCAAGAGCTAGACAGTGTTAGACTCAGACCAATAGGTAAGAAACAAAAATTTAGGAATTAGGTTCTTGTATAAAGGTTACAATGAATGTTTCTTTTTTTTTCAGCTCAAAAAAGAGAATTATTTTCTGAAGTATTAACTATATTGTATGAATATTTTAAACAGCACTCTTTGGTTGCATGTGACAGAAAACCAACTCACATATGTTAGTTAAATATTTATTTGTTTGTTTGTTTGTTTGAAGGATATTGGGCATATCTCATATAGCACTGCAAAGGTGAGGTAGCCCTAAAAGAACTCAGAACCAGCTCTACTGCAGATTACCTAGGAACCAATACAGAATCAGTTTTGCTGGCAACTTTGTATACCTAGATCAGATTCTGAAAATATCTGGGGGATGATTTCCTAAAGTCTGAGATGGTCCCAAGGTGAAAACACCCTGTTTGGCAGATGCATTAGGCTGCTATATAGGCTGTTTTGGGAGAACCAGTCTCAGCCAATCTGATATTCCTTGTTATTATTTGTATGGGTATATGGTAGCCTTGATTGTCTGGCATCAATCAGGAATTAATACTGTCATGGAACTTTCCAGATAACTGAAGCCTAACTCACTTAGTTTGAAAACTTAATTTTAACTCTTCATGCCTATCTTTCTAAAAGAGAATATATTAAATAGAATGTATTGAGGATAACTTGGGTAATGTAATGAGGCATGAGTGAATGCAGGTGGCAAGAGTCTTTATGAATGCCCGCCAGTGGGCACCAGCATCATATACTCCAATCTTTATCCAAAGGGACAAATTTTTATTAAGGCACACAAATATTTTTACAGAAGGGAAGTGCCAGATTTAAATTTTTTTTAGAAATCCATTCCAGATAAATTAATACAGTAATCAGTTATAGGGAAAGGGAAAGAAGAAAGCTCATATGCTTCTTGTCCTCCCTGAGTGTTTTATGGGCTTGCTTCTCTGTGACATCTTCTATTTCATATTAGAATTAGTTTAATTGTACACTTGGGATCATCATTCTGTAAATCAACTTTGAGCTCTTCTCTGGAGACCAATACAAGGTACTTGGAAATTTGCTAATCTCTAGGTGTGTGTATTGGCCCCTGAAGGCACTGCTGAGATGTTGTCCATATGCTGCAGAAATGTATATTCTCCATTTTCCTCATTTCTGGCTCTTTTCTGCCTTCCCAGGGCCCATTCTTTGTTGCCATTTTTTTTTCTTTTAGCTACCCTCTGTGCCATGCGGGATCTTAGTTCCCCGACCAGGGATTGAACCCACATCCCCTGCAGTGGAAGTGCGAAGTCTTAACCACTGAACCACCAGGAAAGTCCCTTTGTTGCCATTTTGAGTTTCTGGCATCACCTTTCTTTTTTTGTTTCTCAACATGTTTTGGCATTTGTATTATGTAGATTTTTTATAATATGTAAAAATCTTTTTTCTGATTATAAATAAGTGTTTATTATAAAAAGAAATTGGAAAATATTAAAGGTTTAAAGAAGGAAACTTTAATTACCTATTACTATATGTATATGTGTGTGTGTGTGTGTGTGTGTGTGTGTGTATAACCATGCTGTGTATTCAATTTTTCAATTTTGTAAACATTTAAAAATTGTAGGTATTATAAGCATTCTACCACAAAACTGTTTTGGGGGCTTCTCTGGTGTTGCAGTGGTTAAGAATCCGCCTGCCAATGCAGGGGACATGGGTTCCAGCCCCAGTCTAGGAAGATCCCACATGCCGTGGAGCAACTAAGCCTGTGGGCCACAATTACTGAGCCTGTGCTCTAGAGCCCATGAGCCACAACTACTGAAGCCTGCGTGCCTAGAGCCCATGCTCCGCAACAGAAGAAGCCACCACAATGAGAAGCCTGCGCACCACAACGAAGACACAACACAGCCAAAAATAAATAAATAAATAAAAATTTAAAATATATATATATATATAATTTAAAATAAAACTGTTTTGGAATGAGAATGAAGATGGAGATGATGAGATAACTAATATTGACTTAGTGATTCTTCTGTTCCAGGCCCTCTTCTAACCACTCTTCTTATATTCATTCAGTTAAGCTTCACATCAATCCTATGATGCCTTCATTTTATACTACAGGTAAAGTAGCGGTAGTACAGAGAGTAACTTGGCCAATGTTCCATAACTAGTGAGAGGATATGTATTTTTAAAGCATTTTCTTATATCAAGAAATATTTCAGAAGCCCAAATGATTGAGTAAAGTTTCATCACATGAATACAACATAATTTACTATTATTGTTAGACATTGCTATTATTTCCCATTTGGGTATCTTTCAGAGGATGCTGCTGTGAATAACTTGGTTGGCAATTTTATTTATTTCCTTATGATAGATACTGTTTGTAAACTGATGTGTTAAGGAGAGAAAATTTTTTTGGCTCTTGACATTGCCAATTGCTTTCTAGAATGTCACTGCCCATTTATGAAGTGGTATATGAGAGTTCATGAAATGGTATATGAGAGTATATACCTCATTACACTTTACAAATAATATACATATAAACACTATATATATATATATTTTATTTAGTAACAAGGATTTTATTGTTATTGCTGTCATTGTTGTTGCCAGTCGACGGGGTTGCTCACAGCACTTCTCTACCCTCATTCTCAGATGAGGAAATTGAGTGAACCCTAGTGCTTACGATCTTCTGTTTGTTACTCTTGGTTACCTTTGTCACTGTTTATCATTCAGGACCACTGATTCACTACCAGGTATGCATATTTGATACTTGTTTCCACATAGATCCAATTCTATCCAGTAGTAAAACAGAGCAACAAAACTAACTAGACAACTAGGTCATGCTATACTAGCAAATTTGATCCACATACTAACCAGCATTAAAACAAAAAACAAAACAAACAAGCAAGCCAGGCAATAAACTCTGTACTTTGGTAGCAAATTTGATTGACACTCAATTCCAAAGTTAATAGCCATGTTGACAACCGTCCCTTCTAACAGTTTTGTGAGTCAGCAGGGTTTTCCCCTTATTTCCTGGTTCCTGGCCTTACTGTATGTGTAGATAAGGAAGGTATATAGGACATTGAATTAAATGTAAAATATTTCCTCATATGGAACCTTGGCTACATGATGAAAACAATTAGATCTAAAATGGGAACCTTTAAAAATTCTTTTCTGAAAAATAAAATGTAAGAAAAACTGGTTAATGTGAGATTTTAGTTATGTCTGATAAATGAAAATGCTATTAAAGTCCCCTGTACTATTATTCTAAAAATATTTATTGATTGCCTTGTCTGGATCACTTGGCTTAGTTCCACCTGCCTTCAAGTAGACCTCACTAATATAGTGATGGATCTATATATAGAGAGAGATAGACGGTTCAAAGTAGCAAAACTTTCTGGGTTCACCACAGCTAACATCATACTCAATGGTGAAAAGTTGAAAGCATTTCCTCTAAGACCAGGAACAAGACAAGGATGCCCACCCCTGCCACTTTTATTCAACATAGTTTTGGAAGTTGTAACCACAGCAATCAGAGAAGAAAAAGAAATAAAAGGAATCCAAATTGGAAAAGAAAAGTAAAACTGTCACTGTTTGCAGACGACATGATGCTATATGTAGAAAATCCTAAAGACATTACCAGAAAACTACTAAGGCTCATCAATGAATTTGGTAAAGTTTCTGGATACAAAATTAATATACAGAAATCTGTTGCTTTTGTGTACACTAACAATGAAAGATCAAAAAGAGAAATTAAGGAAACAATCCCATTTACCATTGCATAACAGTATGGAGGTTCCTTAAAAAACTGAAAATAGTGTTACCATATGATCATGCAATCCCACTCCTAGGCATATATCTGGAGGAAACATAATTCAAAAAGATATATGCACCCCCAATGTTCATAGCAGCACTATTTACAATAGCCAAGACTTGGAAGCCACCTGAATCTCCATAGAGAAATGAATGGATAAAGAAGTTGTGTATATATATGCAATGGAATATTACTCAGCCATAAAAAGGAATAAAATAATGCCATTTGGATGGACCTAGAGACTATCACATTAAGTGAAGTAAGTCAGACAGAGAAAGACAAATATCTTATGATATCACTTATATGTGAAATCTAAAAAAAGTGATATAAATGAACTTATTTACAAAACAGAAATAGACTCACAGACATAGAAAACAGATTTATGGTTACCTAAGGGGATAGTGGGGATGGGGGGAAGATAAATTAGGAGTTTCAGATTAACATATACACACTAATATATAAAAAATAAACAACAAGGACCAACTGTATAGCACAGGGAGCTATATTCAATATCTTGTAATAACCTATAGTGGAAAAGAATCTGAAAAAGAATAGATACATATTTTTATATATATATAAATGTATTCAGTTATATATATTTCTGAATCACTTTGCTGTACACCCTCAAACTAACACGACATTGTAAATTAACTATACTTCAATATAAAAGGTCACACAGTATTAATGTAGTAAATGTGAATATGAATAAACTTTAGATTTTCCCTATTTTGTGGACAAAAAAAACACAGAAAAGAAACAACAACAACAAAAACCTTCCTGAGTTCAAAATTCTGACTCTATCACTAACCAGCTGTGTGACCTTACTAAATTTGTTGGCCCCTCTTTGCCTCAGCTTTCTCATTTGTCAAATGTAAATAATATTACCAACCTCAAAGGGGTTCTGTGAAATAAAAATAATATAGCAGAAATTCTCAGAGCAGTATCGGACACTTAGTAAGAGTTAAGTAAATGTTAGCTATTCTTATTATTAGTTAATAATAAATATTATTGTTATTATTATTATATGTATTCTAATTATTACTGCAACGAAAAGTTGCTTGTAACTTCTCTCTTAATCAGGCTGTTTTTTGAATAGCACTAGTATAATTGCAGCTATGTTTCTAGAGCCAGCCTGCCAAAGAATCAACTTGGAAATGCTTCTTGGCTATGGGAAAAAGAATACCTGAAAATCTGAGGCTTGTACACTACTGGCCCAGTTCATGTAGCTGGGCTTCTGTTCTCCAGATTGATCTCCAGGTTTTGACTAACTCTGGTTTAATAACTACTTAAGTCACTTACCAACTAAGATTGCAGGCAAATTACTTAACTCTGAGCCTTAGTTGCCCATCTGTACTGCCTTTCGATATGACATCCTTTCCCTTTAGAGGGCCCTGCTCTTGCCCTCTGCTGGCTCTGCCTTTCCTAGGGCTAGCTTCATGGGCTTGAGACCTGTGTAGTCATATATGGCCCTGCACTCAGAAAAGTTCTATGCTTGATTTAATGCTCTGCTGTAGTTGCCTTAAAATTCTTAATTTTTGTCTTTGAACTTAAGTTTTGTAAATAGCGTCTGATGGAACAGTGGATCATGCATTTAAGCAAAAGAGATACATGCAATATGTGTGTCCACCATTTCTTGCCACTCCATTTGTATATAGCATTCATGATGTCCATGAGCAAAAATTCACGTGAGCTCACAAAGCGTTGGATTTCAGCAAGACTCAAAGTGAGTATAAGGTAAACACGTTATGTCTATTACTAAGTAGGTGGTGCCCTGACTAAGTAGGTGGTGCCCTGACAGCCTGAAGAGGCTGTGCTTTCAGTTTAATCCAGAACTTTGAATGCAGAAAGAAGGCAATGACATTCCAAGAAACACAAACAACCAAGAAACTGTATCATATCCTTTCTTATTCATGTTATTTCCCTTTGTTAACCAACTACTTATATTGATAAATGATGACATAGAATGAAAGGGGAAAATAGAGCAACCCATAGTTCCTTTTCCTTTTAGTCCTTCCTTACTCACCAGTGAGCCAAAGGTAGAGAGCTGGCAAGCAAGATGTGAAATAAAAACACTTGAGTTAATTTTGTGCAATGTTTTCACTATTTTGGCAAGAATGAAATACATATGTATGTATGAGTTATAAAATTGTGTACAAATTGTGTATTCCACATACATGTTAAATGCTCTTATATGTGCATCTAGAACCAGCATTGCACAATATAAAGATGAATGGTAAAAGTCACACGAATACTTTACAATTGTAATTTTTAGAATTTAGAACAGCTTTAAATAATGAATAAAATTACCATGACAAGCCAAGAAAGGTTATGGAAGAAAGGAAAAACTTTATATTTTAGTAGCTTTAATAATAAAGTTTGACTGCTACTTAAACAAGGGGTCCTGCATTTTCATTTTGCACTTGGTCCTCCAAATTATGTAGCTCATCCTTTCTGTGGAGTAAGGAGTCCACAGGGCCAAGAGATTGTGCCCATCCAGTGAGTAACCCCCTTCCCCCTCCCCTTCTAGAACACACTACACATGCCTGAAATCTGAAATTCCCTGATAAATAACCAATCTTTCTTCCATGGTCTGCATGGGCCAGAACTAACTTGGGTGCCAGGGTCAGTTTTCCCCAGGGCAGATTGCATCAAAGGTGTGTGCATTTTCAGGCTTGAGAGAAGAACAAAGGACAGCTGTTGATGTGCTGTATGGGTTGAGAGGGCCATACCCATGTACGTGAGGTCCCTCAAGGTGAGGATGGAGTCGGGGAGGGTAGGAAGAAAAAAGGGTGCTCCATGGCCCATCTGTTCCTGAGCTGCCATGTTCCAGCATGACATTGAGAGGGGTCTAAGAATTTTAAATTTGAATCTGGCCTTTCAAGTCATAATGAAAGTGTATTTGTCAAGATAGGAGATAAACACATTTAATAGATTGTTAGCCTGATTTATATTTGCATATTTAGAGACTTGGTATGTTGATCTCCATTTATACCTTTGCCTTAGTCTTCTCAAATACTGGGGGGGGGCCTCTGGATGTAAATATGTAAAGCACTTAGTGCCTGACATTTAGTAAAAATCCAGTAAATGGTGGCTCTTATCATTATCAGATAATATAGCAAATAATGATGTTAATAATGTAGCACCATTCTCTCCTTGGAAAGGCCCTACTCACCTGTGCCTGCCCTTACAACTCTTCTTCACCACCCAGGAGGTGGGGTGATAGTGGTAGTGTTAGTATTCTGCTTTCCAACCCCTAGATACTAATGCCTTGCTCGAAATAGACTGATTGCCCAGATCTTTAAAGTGCTGCCTCAGGTCCCACAGCCATGCCCTGTGAGTAGGATTAGCTGAGGCCCAGTGCCTACCTGAATCATGCATGAGCTTGTTATGCCCTCTGCAGTTTGAATTGTGCTGTCCATTCTGCAGCTCCTCATATGCTTTTTGTCTTTTTTCCTAATGAATTTGGAATTACTTTGAAATTTAGGAAAATATTTATCTCTGTGATAGTTAAAATAGGCTAAGAAGAACCACCTAAGATTTCCCTTTTTGCACTGGATGCCGGGAACCAGGTAAAATAGATTTTTCTCAATTACTATAACTATGCATTGCTTAGGCTTTCTAATTCAATGAATTTCCTGTCCTCATTATTTAGTTCTTACCTGGATTGTCATCTTTGTTTCTGTGACATTTTATTATAAGCCTCCTTGAACACTGTTTTGTTGATTAATCTTCTCTTTCTTTGTTTTAATGAATCATTCTAACAAACACGCTTTGGAAAGCATGTTATTTGGAAATATTTTGGCATTTCTTCAAAAGTCTAAAATGTAGAATTGTTTCGGGGCAGGTGGAATCCATTGAGGTCATATGTCAGGTAGTTTTTTTTAGGCATAATTTTTAAAAACATAGTGCTTATATTCTCTCTCTCTCTCTGTCTCTCTCTCTCTCTCTCTGTCTCATTCTTTTGCTGGTATTGATATCAACAGGCTATCAATGAGTGAATGAAAAGAATTAGATCCCTAGAATCACCCCAGAGTGCATCTGGCAGTAGATTTTGCCCAACATGTAATATGTAGTAGTATTTGGAGAAACGGAGATTTGATTAAGGTCATTTTGTTTCTTTTCTTTTGCTTGGTTTTCCCTCTTTATTTTGTACTTATTGCCAGACATCATGAAAGTGGAAGCATCACTTCCTCTGGCAGACACTACATGTGAATTAGCTACAAAACCATGGATTCTTAAAATAGATGCTTCCCCTAAAATAGTGCCTACATACTGTGTATGTTAATTGTCTACTTGCTTGTTTACATGCTGACCAGCTATAAAATTCTTGAGAGCAAAAACCGTACCTGGCTTGCTTACCCATTTTATACTTGTCATCTAACGGAGTGCTTAGGATACAACGTAGGTACTTTAAAATATATGTTGAATGGATAAATGACAGTCTCAAGCACACAGACAATATGCTTAATGCAAAGCTAGGGATTTTCAGAGAAGGTGTGATGAGAAGATAATTCAATGAGGGAGTTGAAGGGGTTGTCAAGGGAGGACTTGAAGTGACACACCAAGACATTTAGGGGCTGAATAGAGAAGGAGATTATGGACTAGGTAAAAAGAGGCAATCAAATGATGAGAGGTCATCATAAAATTATAAAGCCAGTTCCATGGGGTAGTAAGTAAACAACTCAGAGGATGTGTGACTAGAATAAGATATGAGATTTTAAGATTTCATAGGTAGAGCTGTTCTAGGTCATTACTATGTCTAGATTGTGTCCTTGGAAGTATTAGGTCAAACCATATGGAATTGCCAATATTCTCCCATTTTTTATTTATGATCTAGTCCAGTAGTTTGCTAACATTTAATGGAGATAGGGTGAAGATCAAGGAATTTTGAAGCTAATATATTGATTGACTCATTCATATAGACTCTGATACCAGGCAGAGTGATTTTAGGAGGTAAGGGGGAAAGAGTGTTGTAACTCAACAGTGAAGACAAAGGATGAAGGATGGCATAGATCAATGACGAAGGATGGAGGCTTAAAAAATGATACAATAGGAGTAATGGCCTAGTTTGGAAGTTGCAAAGGGGAGCTTGGAGAATACTTCTCTCAATCAACCCCTGGTACTTGGGTATTGGGAGAAGGAGCATCCTCTTGTAGAGAAAAGGGAGTCCTCCAATAAGAGTTCAGGCTCAGTTAAGTAAAGGAGGCAGAGAAGACATTCACAGAGGAAGCAGGATAAAGCTGTGGTTCCAGAGGAGAAAGTCTAGGAAGGACACAGGCCTTTATTTGAAAATCCTAAGAGAACAATGCCTAGAATATATTCATCACATTTACCCACCTACTTAATTCACTGATCAGAAACTAAAAAAAAAAAAAAAAAAACTAAGGTCATTATAGGGTAATGATGGCATAAAGCAAGATTTTGGTTTATTTTTATCACGTATGACAATCCAGATCCATTTTGCAACAAGCTGCTTTATAATCCAGAACACATAAGAATGTTTTCCTCACTGTTCTCTATTTTGTCTTGCCTACATGCTGACATTTACCTCTTTTCCTTGAAGTATCATCATACATTCCTGTGCAGTTCCCCACTGTATCCCAAGGTGCATCCCATTAAATTCACCCAAATGGGAAATTACAGTCTCGACGAGTGACTTCTTAGAAATTTTCCAGGCTAAACTGATGGCAATCATATTCTGTGGGGCTGAATTGGGGGCCTCAGACTCATTTGTCCACATGGGGCAGGTGCATGGCCCTCTAGTCAAGCATATGTCCTAGTTTCATTTTGTAACTTTAAGAGAAAGACTACAAGCTGATCCTCTGTCCATTTGGTTGACAAAGCACCTGGTTGTGTCCTCAATAAACAATACTGAATTTTAGGACGTCACTGTCTTCCTTGCCTCAGAACTCTCTGCTGTTCTATTATAACAAACATACATAAGAAAAACTAGTCTTTCTTAGACTAAAGGACATACAATCCATTCATTTCAAATTTTGTCTTTGGAGCAAACTCAAGATCTATTTGCTAGTTTTGTATTGTTTGGGCCCCTGTATAATAGTCTTTCCTGAACAATGCCAGAGTGTATTGTAACACCACAGTGAAGTGTGATTACAGTGAAAGATGTGATCAGTGCTATATTAAACTTGTTGTGATTATTATATGGGTGTTCCTGAGGCTACTGTCCTTAACACCACAGTACCCTAATTTATTGAGGATCTGTAGATGAAACTTCACATGGGTCTCAACTAGAAAAAGCCATGCTCCTCCTGACCCTATGGTTTGTTTTTCACTTTAGACTCTGTAAATCTTTTTTTTTTTTCGGTACACGGGCCTCTCACTGTTGTGGCCTCTCCTGTTGTGGAGCACAGGCTCCGGACATGCAGGCTCAGCGGCCATGGCTCACGGGCCCAGGCGCTCCGCGGCATGTGGGGTCTTCCCGGACCAGGGCACGAACCCGTGTCCCCTGCATCGGCAGGCAGACTCTCAACCACTGCGCCACCAGGGAAGCCCAAGACTCTGTAAATCTTTGATGTGTGACCTGCCGATAGCAATTGAGCAGGACATTATATTTGGCCTTGGATATGCTGAAGCTTCCTCTAGTTTTTATTATATATTTACTTCATTTCTTTATTTTCTTAGTTTTTAAACATGTTTATTGTATGTATCTCTAAGATGCCTCAGATCCTATTTTGAAATCTTTGAATCTTCCTTTAAGGAAAATCTGTAAATAAAGAAATAAATTTGGAGTCTATGTAGAAACAGTCTTCTAGATATTTTGTATTCAATCAGAGAGTCACCCGCACTTTAAACTAATTGTGCTAATGAACTGAGAACTTGAAACAACTTTCACAAGAGTACTTGGCCATGGAGGCACTGGAATGTGTGATTAGTCCTTGATGGGAACTGCCGTACTGCTAAGTCTATTTGTCCTTTTTCCTTTTTCTTCTCCTTCCCCTTTCATCTGTCATGACCATAGCCTCTTCCACCTTTATTTAGTCCTTCATGTAGTCTTCAAAACCTCCCTCCTCCTGATACTTCTCAAGCATAGCACTGATTTATCCTCAAATGTTCTTTACGCCTGTAAGAAAAAGGCCAAATCTTGCTCATCTTTTTGTACTCAGGGTCTAGCATAAGCCTGGAATATAGTAGTCATCTAATGAACATTTACTGAATGAACCGAATTGCATTACATAAAGTAATGCATATAAGGCATTAGTAGAGCACTTGGCACAAAGTACAAAATAAATGTTTATTTCTCAATCACTTTCCTTCACACCTGGCCTGAACCTACTTTCCTACTTCATGTCCCACCACTGTGGCTTTAGGGATCATCAACTCTTGTAATTGCATGCATATTACATACATTTCTATGCCTATGGAGCCCTTACCATGCTGTTATTTCTTTCTACAATGCAATCTCTTTCTTAAATGCATCATCTTTGCCCAAATCTAGTGAAAAGAAAACATAATTCTGGTGATGTTGGTCCAAATCTCCTCTATAACAAGCCATGCCTTTTATATTTAAATAGTTTGACCTGGTTGGGCCTTTCTGGAATCTTTCACATAGAATTACATGTTCTTTTATAACTGGCAAAGCTCCTTAAATCAAACTAAAACATACTTCCATTTATTGATGCAAGCACCCCTACTTTCTACTACTCAAAATCATTAATAAATGAGCAATAATTAAACTTTTGGATTTGACTAAGTAGTTTTTATACACATGTATCTGGTTGTTTAGCATTTTATTTCATTAAATTGCCTCATACAGGAAGTCTAAAATACATTTTATAAATTTTTATAATCAAAAAAAAGATGGATGATTTGTTTATTTTGGGGAAAACTCAGCCCAAGGCTACTGATAGCTGTAATTCCCCTAGCCACTTCCACATAATTTTTAAAATGTGAATGCCAGGAATGGTGCTGTTGGTAGTAATATCAGGACAAGGAAGAGAAGGACTAGGTGTCTCTGGAGGAGTCTCTGGGGGAATAAACAAAGATACTTGTGCAATGTTAGAGATTTCTGACTTCAAGTTGACCTTATCAACAGCCTGTACAGCAATGAAGAGATCTGTGCCATTTGTAAAAGTGATGTTTTCTGGTTTAAACACAAAGACTTCCTCTGAGTTGGCCTCCTTTGGGCTGAGGTGAGTGGTGTTCACTTGAAGTGAATCATTGAACTTGTCTCTGAGATCAAGAATATTTGTGCTTATTCCAATGATGTACTTGTGAGCTTAAAAAAGAAAGAAAGAGAGAAAAAGGATGTGACTTGTAATTCTCAAGTCTTAAAGAAGTTTTTAAAAATCTGTTAGAAACAATATCACCATCCCATAAAATACCAATAAATAAATGTAATTGACGGTCCATATTTATAAGCATTAGTATCTTCTTTTACATTCTTATTTTTATATCCCGATAGAGTGATAAATGTAAAACTGGATCAGGCTTGACTTAAATAAAGACTAGGTCAGTATTTCTGGCCATAGCACCTGACTGAGAGAGGAGGTTAATTACCACTTATTATTTTATTATTTGTGCTTCTCAAACTTGACCGTACATACACATCATCCAGGGATCTTAAAATGCAGATTCTGTTTCAGTAGGTCTGGGGTGGGGCCTAAGGTTCCACATTTCTAACAAGCATTCATCTGATGCCCATGCTGCAGTCCACAGACCATACTTTGAGAGGAAAACTCTGGTAGAATCTGAGATTTCTTCCAAAGGACAGCTCTGCTCCATAGATATCTATGATCTTTTCCCCATTCTCTCCAGGGGTCATTACTAAAAATGAGGTTTATTAAAGCAGCAAGCAAGATTGGCAAGATTGCCAAGCAAACGGCTTGGCAAGATTTCAGAAAAAAACTGAGGATTGCCTGTTCCTGGTTGAAACATCTTACACCCCTTTTGGCCAGTTTTTCAGATTCTAAACTTCTCATGTTTAAAAAACTTAAGCTTTCATTTCAGAGGATGTTCAAGATCCCTACACATGCATCACCACATGCCTGCCTGCCTCACGCCCTCTGCCTCTCTGCTTGGCTGCTAAACTCTTTTACAGGGCCCACACCACACTCAGCTTACCTCTTCCGTGATCATAATCATCCCCAGGAGCCGTCCAAGTCAGATTAATGAGACTGTCCCCTTGGATTTTTGCCTTCAGGTCAGTGATTTTACAAGGCGGAAAGAGATCAGGTATGGGAGCCTTTGGAACATCGGAGGCCACAAATGAACCTCCCGAGGACGTTCTGCTGAAACACACTTGCTTGCCTTGAAGATCATCCTTATTAATTTCAGGTCTTGGTGGATTCCATTTTACTTGACCTGCATTAAAAAATTCCTCAGTGCAAGGTAAACAACACCATGAAATGGCTATACTTCCCTCTGTTTTTTATTGTATTACCCTCTTTCTACCCTTTCCTTCTTTCCTCCCACACACAAAACTTACTTTAACCATTTGTTGTGAAGCTCCCAAATCAGGTTGCATCAGATGGAAAAAAAGCAAAGAGAGAATCACAGTTCTTTATCTCACATATATTTATTTCCTGGATATTTAGTGGAATAGCTTTCATAATTTATTTTTTGTAAATATACTTGTCCTGGAATTGTTTCTTTTCCCAACTTTTTGCTATCCTACTCTTAACCTGACACAAGGTCAGTTTAAATACTACCTCTGCTTTAAACCTTCTCAGACTTCCTCAAGCAATCTCTTCCACCTGGGTAATACTAGGGGTTTCATTGTCTTTCCTATTTATTTCTTAATCAATTATCTGGGCCTTCAAGAATTGCCTTGATTAATAATTCTGTGCATTTTTCTCTTTTTTCTCCATGTTTGTGTTTTGTCTTTCTTATTCAATTGTAGTTTCTCACAAAATGTTTTATGTTAGGGGTTCTAAAATTGTGTGCTTTTGAAAGACTTGATTTTCTCAATGAATGCATGGAAATCTAATTCATGTAGCAATCCCAATTTGCTTCACATTCTTGTTGAAAGGTTGTATAAAAATCATCCTGAAATTCTAAAAATACCCTGGCCTGCTCAATCAGTGGGATTCTCAGACTCTCTTTTCAATAAAAATATTCTGGAATACCTTAACATGGCATTACTCTGGTTTTACTTTCTCATAAACTCTTCTTCTTTAGCCCTTATAATCTTTTGTCTGTAAAGACAGATTGATCTTTATACCCATTAATCTGGTCTTGGGCAAAGATGAAATGAATACTTTAGCAGGTTTAAGATTAATTCAATTCACCAGTAGAGAATGTCTTTCTTGGTATCAAGGCTCATCAAGGTATAGGGGGAAGAGCATAGCTTCCCAGTGCCAAGTCAGGTGCTATCACTTTTAGTAATGTGGACCAATAACCTCTCTAGCCTCTGTTTCTCCATCTGTAAAATGGGATAATTAGGAGAATGAGCTATATTAATGTAAGTGTAACACTGAGCATAATGCTAGATATAGCAACTATACCCGTCTTCTCCTGACTTCTCTCCCTAACTCAACAAAAAGGGCAAATGAGAATAAAATAAGCTGAAATATGTAAAAGAGCTTTGGAAGCAATGGTGTCTTTTAAAGCATTTTTTCCTATTATCACTTTTGCGTGAGGACACACCACATGTCTCAGAATCCTCCCTTTACTGATCACACACTCAAGTAAAGAGGACAGTGTGAAGCTTCTTAGAAGAGCTTTTCTTACTACACACCAGCACTAGGACAAGACCTGTCCAGGACAGAATGCAGATTGATGGAAAACAAGTCCTGAAATCTATCAGGACTCAGTCTTGGACCTGATTCCAGCTCTAGTCCAGGACAAGTGCTCGTAACTAAGATTGGTGTGGGACTGTCTGTTCCTTGGAGCGTAATTTTTCCACTTGCTTACATGTGGGCTCAGTATGCTATCTGTTATTAGGTTCGTCTACTGTTCTCCCTAGTCTGAGCAGAAGAGAGGAGGAAAAGGAGACAGTGGGCTTTTGGTGATACTGATGCAGATAACAAGCCCCAAATTGTTATTTTTTGATTCTGTGGAAATGCCTATATCAGTAGAAAGAGCTTTATTATGAAATGTGTTAAGATTTATTTAAAATAATAACAAACATTTATTGAACACTTCTTATTTACCAGCAATAGCTTATTAGATGTATTTTCTTGTTTATTCCTCATAACCATCCCATGAGGTAGTTACCATTATTACCTATTTTACAAGTGAGGCAAATGAAGCACAAGAGATGACCAGGGTGGTCAAAATCTACGTTCAGTCTAGTGGTTTTCAACTGGGGGCTATGTTATTACCTAGAGGACAGTGAATGATGTCTGGAGACATTTTTAATTGTCATGACTGTGGGGGCCGCTTCTGGTATCTAGTGAATAGAGGCCGGAAATGCTGCTAAACATCCTACAATGCACAGGACTGCCCTTCACAACAAAGAATTATGTGGCCAAAATGTCAATAGTTACCAAGGTTGAGAAACCCTGATTTAAGTTTGTACCATTCTCTCCACAGGTTTAGTGGTTTTCAATTGATTCCAAGCCTTTTACTCAAGCCAAGGATGTTATTATAGATGACTTACCATTCTCGATCCAGCCAGGTATGTACATGGCTCTAGTTTGCTGGGGTATCCCCTTCTGAGTGGCTGTATCGACACCTCCCAGAGCCCACACTTTTACACTGTATCTACCATTTGTATCGTAAGCTGTAAAATACCTTGAATAGACACCATCATCCTTAGTAGCATCGGCACCTTGACAGGGAAATGAAGGAATTAATGAATATCCTAAAGGTAACTGGGCATTTGTATATTTCCAACTCATACGTGGATTAAATTTTTTTAAAGCAAAGATAATCCAGTGTTATCTCCAAGAGAGTTTAGGATTTGACTATGTTAAGAATGAGGTATACTTCTTTTCCGTGTGTGTGTGTGTGTGTGTGTGTGTGTGTGTGTGTAATTTCATACGTGTACATCTTGTCTTCCTGAATTGTTGTCTTTTTTTTGAACTCAGAGATCAATCATGTGCCTCTGTTACAACCAACATAGCACAAGGTAACTACTCAGTACGTATCTGTTGAACTGAATTCAATTACTATATGTTACTGGTGAGAAAAAAAAGTTATATGATTTTTTTTTTTAATTTATGGCTTTTCACTAGGGTAGATTTAGGTGGGAAATTCATTTACAGAATTTGTTTTAATAAGGTTACTTGTTTCACAGTAGTCAAGTTCCTTCTAAAAATAAATGTAGAATTTTCTTTTTCTCCCCCTGTTTGACTTCTTAAATATAAAAATAATAGGTAGAATTTTCCCTTTGGGTGCAGGATAATATAGAATCTACATAGATATGGGGGTCACATATAACTATACTTTAATCCAACTCTGCTGCTTTTTAAATGTGAAAGCCTGTTTCTTCATCTGTAATGTAGGGATAATATCTCCAAAGTGTGTGGTGAAGATTAAAAAATGAAGATCTATCTATCTACCTATCTATCCATCTGTCTAATCTTCACACAAACTCCTAACACAAAATATCTATTAATTTTCCTTCTTCACTTTTTGGGGGGTGTGGAATACCCACTGACAACTCCCTAGAGTCTGAGACTTCGGGGCTTTACAAAAGCTAAAGGTAGTCCCTTCCTCATGTTTTCCAACAATTTGAAATATAGGAATTGTGGGGTGGCAGAAATCTCCCCCAGCCAGAATCACAGTGCTGGACTTCCTGCTTCTAACTGTCCTCACCACAACATGCCCTCCTGCTGTTCCCTGGTTGCTTCTTGGAAAAGAAAGATATGTTCTTCAAGTTCTTGGGTGGTTACCTGCTCCGTTGTCCAATAATTCCAAAGTAACTGTTTTTCCATCCACTGATTCTATCAGGGCTGTGACCTTGGCCCTGAGAATTGGCAAGCTTCCTTGGTGAATCTTTGCATAAACTACCATAGGGCTAGGGAATTTGCCTGTGTCTTTGTTCATTTTAGAGGTCACTGTAACTGGAGGCAAGGTACCACTTGATGCACGGGAGGTGACAGTCAAAGTCAGGGTTTGTGAGCTTGCTTGTAGGCTGTATTTCCAAATGCCGACCTAGCCAAAAAAAATGGAGACATTTCCACTTAATAGCTTTAAGTGACACAGACCTGACTTCAATGCCACCTATAGGAAGAGCCCATCTAATACAAGTACATTACAAGTATATCTAAGAAGATTTTTGATACTCTCTCAGCCAAGGGAAACTTCGGTATATTTGGACTAAGTACATGGTTCTATTGCCAAGAAAATCCTAGTTGGGAAAAATGAGGTCTGAAAGTTGTGTCCTTATTATAGCCTTGGTTTCTCAAGAGCAGGATCAAATCGACAGATTCCTGAGGTAGAGGAAATAGTTTTCATGATGCCAAAGCTCTAGCTGCTGTGTAATTTGAAGGTTCTCCTTTTAGCACCTGGAGAAAATATCACCAACTTCCTTTTTCTTGACTTGCTGTCATACTGAGTGATTTCCACCGGATGGAGATTTTTCCTTGTTTTCTCTTTCATTCAATACTGGCTCTTTTTTAAGAAACCACCCTCATTTAAAAAGCTACAATTATTCTGTAAAAATTTTATATTATCTTATCAAATTGTGAGAAGGAAAAATGATGAGTCCATACCTTGGCAATGCCTGGGATTTGGAGGTAGGCCATTTTGATGTATGTGTCCACTAAAAAGCCATCTTGCTTCTTTCCACTGGGATCCCAGAGAAGGATTTGGGGAATGTCAGTTGTCCAGGTGATGAGAAACAAAGTGTCTTTCCCCACAGTACTGTCCACAATCACCGTGCCATTCAACCACTGACTGTTCTGGAGGGTTAATCCCTTGCTCTCAAGCTGTTAAGAAAAACAGCTCTTTACTTTCTGGAGAATACAGCTCCCATCACATAGTCTCTTCCATTCTGTCTCCAACTCTCAGTTATCCCATTAAAAAGCCTTCAGTGATGCCTGAGTCCTTGGTTTGATATTTAGGACCTATTATGATCCAATTCTAAATTACTTTTCCAGCCTTAGCTTCCATAATGTTGATTCCTACACCCAAACCAGACCACTTCCCCATATGATCCTCATGAATCCCTGACTCTCTGACTACCATACTCTCTGCTTTTCCTGGAAGTCTGTACATTCATGTCCATTTGTCTAAGCCTTACCTACCCTTCAAAATTCAATTCAAAAGTCACTTTCTCCATGAAGCTTTCTCTGATGTCCATCTCACTTACTGTGGAGAATAATCTCTCCCTCCCTTGATCTCCCATAGACTCTTATTTCTATCAATCCTTTGATCTCCTCACATTGTGTTTTGCTTTATACCTACTGGTGTACACAGCTCATCTCACTACTAGACTATAAACCCTTAAGGAGACTAACTAGGACTTATTTTCCCCACATATGGATTGTTTGAATTGCAATTAACTAATTTGTGGGCCAATTATTACTGCAGTCCTTGTGAAGATAAATGAAATAAATCAATGGCCAAGGCTGATTCGTTGTCTGAAGTAGAATGAAGGAGCTGTGGAGCAGGGGTTGAGGTGGGGTAGGGCTAACCAGACTTTGTAGAAATGTGATTTTTGAGGATTATCTCCTAGATAATTATTTATGGTCCTTAAATTGATATCCATTAGAAGATAGGGTGGCCTGGTAATGGAGCCAGACTTTCTAGTTTTGTATGTAGATTATGATCTGGGATATGAAGAAAGCTAGGGGCCCTTAGATATGATTCTTATGGCAGGTGGGTAAATGAGTCCTACTCATGTCTCTATCTTTCTCCCTTTTTGGTTTCTTAAATATAAAAATAATGGGCAGAAACTGCCTGGCTGTAAACTTGCCCTTTCATCACTTTAATTATTTTTCTAAGACACATTCCTCCCACATCCAAACCGGGCTCTTGGGTTTAATATTCTAAATCTGAACTAGGATAACCCAAATGAGTATAATTGCTGTCTTCTTTGACTGAATAAATGCTACATCAATAGACTAGAAAGGCTATTATTTTGAAATCTGTCATTATTTGGCTTTTTAAATTTTTTTTATTGGAGTATAGTTGATTTACAATGTTGTGTTAGTTTCAGGTGTACAGAAAAGTGAATCAGTTATACATATACATATATCCACTCTTTTTTAGATTCTCTTCCCATATAGGCCATTAAAGAGTACTGAGTAGAGTTCCCTGTGCTATATATTAGGTCATTATTTGGCTTTGACACTACATTGTTCCTTTAATTTTATTCACAATAAAAGTTACAACTCACACAAGTGTGGTGCTGATTGTTCACTCTCTCTAGTTTAAAGATTCATGTGAATAACTTTTACAACTATTAGAGAAGAGCATTTAAAAATATATTTGTCCTTTTTTTATTGTCCCAAGACTTTTGAAAGAAAATTTGGTTTTCTTGAAATTTTAGAAGCAGAAGGGCCCGTAGAAGTTTTCTGGTTCATCTCTGGCTGAGAAGCTGAAGCTCAGAGAAGTAAAGTTCTTTGCCCATGGTCACAGTTAATGGCAGACCCATGAACAGGATCCAGGTGTCTGGACTGACAACATGGGCTTTTCACAGTACAAATCACTTTCCATTCATTATATGAAAATCTTGGCAAATATCAGGGATTTGAGGTAATGGAAAAATAGACCAAGTAATCCCTGCACATTTGTCCCAGAAAATTTATACTGAGATGATCTACTCTGAAGAAAATTCTGAGCCAATTATATTGCTATGGGTGCTTGTTAACAGATGTTAAAAAAGAATTCCTGGACCCACTATATCTTATGTTGATGGTTTCTAAGAGGAAGTCACTTAGTATTGTTTCCAAACAAGAAACACTAATTGCCTTGTTTAAATGAATAGTGTTGTATTTTAGGAATAATGTCTAATATCAGGCTGAAACGTCTATTTTAATTTTAATTCATTACTAGAAGAATGTAGAACTTAAAACTTTTAACCATTAAACTCCCCATCTTGGCTATGGTTATTTATAAACATGAAAAACCAAGGAGGAAGAACTCTGACCTGGATGGAACGCTGGGAGACAGCTCCGTTTCCTGATGAAAGGGCCCCAAAAGCATCCATGAGGCCATTGTTCTGAACCTGATCTGAAGCATATGTCTGTAAACCTCCTAAAATGCAATCACATTATCAGAAGTTATTTTCTAGAAAGCAAGTATTTGCAACATTTTAGATATTGTTAAGATAACAAAATACATATTATATACTGTGTTATTAAAGTACTAATAGATTAATGTTAAATAGGTGTCCAGATTAACTCAGAAGCTGATACTAACTTTTTAATCCTATTAAATAATAGCTTCAGCAACATAGTCATTTGGCCACTTCAGCTCTCTGCAAAACAGTCAAGAATCTCCGACAGACCAAAACTAGTAATATAAATCTGGTGTTTTAAAGGTCATGCACTTTCATATGAGTCATTAAGCCTTACTGCAAGTGTATTGATTTATTCTTATTTTAGACATAATCTTAGCAAGCTTGACTTTCAAGTTTTCTCCTAAATCAGAAAAGATGTGTATGTTACAACAGTAAGAAATAACAACTGACAGGGGACAGTTATAGAAAAGTATTATGTATAGTAAACAGGAGATGATATACCAGACCATGTAGTCTTGAGCTATTTAGAATAGATGTAACTGAGATAGTTGATGAGAAAGCACTTTAAAACTGTTAATGACATCCAAAATCTAAGAGTATTTTGGTCATCCTACTGGTACTTCACCCAGATCCCCTTTTCTAGGCTACTGCATCTCTCCCCAGCTGCTCTAAGTGTTAGATTAATGGCATATAGCTGCCTCCTATTCAAGAAAATGTCTTTACCTAATGGGGCCACCCTAGCTAAAGACATAACATGCCCCCTTACCCTTGCTCTGCCCTGACAGTCTATAACCACTGACTGATGGACACAGTGGTACAAAAGGTCAGCCTTCTATTTCAATATTGTACCAAATCTGTGATGCAATTCCAGATCCAGAGCCCCCTGTGGCACCAGGCTTCAGCTAGCCTCTAATTTCACATCTGTGCTTAGCTTCTTCCCCTGCCTGATCTTACTCCCTACTCTCCCTTTCTCCTGAGAGCTCTCCCTCTATAAATCACATGCACTTAAATCCTTTTCTCAGGCTCTGCTTCTAGGAAACTCAGCCTAAGACAGGTAGTATTAGGAGCAAAGAGTCCTGTCACTTTATCTGGCTTAGATGGCAACTCAGCATAATAATTGATATCCATAATGCTGGCTCTAAGTTAAAAAAAATTAAAAAAATATTAAAACCTACTCTGCTGAAGAAGCCAGGTTCAGATGGGATATATTTTAACTGTATGTGTATGGAAGGTAGAAGCACAATATATGAATGTTTTACAAAGAAATTGCATTATATTCTATATTTTCAGAGTGACCTTCTGTTTGGTTCAGCAGGCCCTTTGCCCTTCCCCTGCTATTTCTTGTTCAAGCCCCAATTCAGATGTCACCTTCCTGTACACTCCTTCTTCCCCAGATAAAGTCTAGGCTCCCTTCTTTGTACTCATTGTACCCTCTATTACTAATAGAGCACTTGTATCATAGTATTATATAGTTAGTGGCTTGTCGTCTGTGTCCCCTGGTCTCTTGGCCAGCTGCCAACTGGAAGTGAGTGGTTCCTGGCTAACTGATTAGATTCTTTCCAGTCCTTATAAAGTGTCTGGGAAGAGAGTCCCAAGTTCTCCCTAGAGTGCTGTGCTGGTCCCATGTTCTCCAGACTGCCCTAATCCTAGAACCAAGGCTTTAAAATAAATGAGTGGCGTCAGTTC
The DNA here is from genome assembly GCF_964374135.1 of Grampus griseus. Lineage (NCBI taxonomy): Eukaryota > Metazoa > Chordata > Mammalia > Artiodactyla > Delphinidae > Grampus > Grampus griseus. Next base: position 107,626,149 of record NC_139017.1, read on the forward strand.
TAAAAGTCATTTGGGGTAAGAGCAGCTAGTTAGTCGATAAGATAACCCCATCTGTCCCTATCCCACCCTTCCCCTACTCCCCAGAGCACTGGAGCTCACAGTCCAGTGGAAGAGAAAATACAGTAGGACTTAGCAGGTCATCCTTCACCTGTCATTTTAGACAGCTCCTCTAGTTCCCGTGCTGCAGACGGCCCTAGGGCGACTGTATGGATGATGACTCCACTTTGCTTCACTTCATTAAAGCATGAGCTTATAGTGTTGTCCTCTCCATCGGTCAGTAACACAATTTCAGATCCATCTGTTGGGTATTTCTTCCTAATCACCTAAGGACATAATTCAGGCATGAGTTGTCATACTCAGGGTAGCCAAAGTGTTTGGGAAAACTGCAGTTAAAGGGAATGAGAAGAGAAATTCCAGAGGGGATAAACAAAAGTGTCTAGGAATGGTCAAATATCTCTCTGTCTTGCAATGATACAAGACCATGGAACTTGACAATGGTCTTTTCTCTTGGTTAGCCTGTTGCAGAGAAGACTCAATAAGGTGGGATGCAGGGCAGTTCCAGGGATGGACAGCACTAAGCAGAAAAGAAGGTTTTTCTAGTTTCTTTCACATGATCTCTCCTTGACAGGCTTTCAGAGGTTCCCAGATGCCTTCAGAAATTACCCTCATTTAATGGGGATAATACTGAGGACTAATATATTACTATAATAATATTAGACTCGGGGCAGATTTTAGCTTGTATGATATTCACCAGTCTTACCATAAGCTGTTTATGGCTGGCCTTGGTTCTGATTGGTCAGTCCCCAGGTCACATGAGTTATTAAAAATTTTAATATCCCCTCTGATTAAAGCAAAACATTTTGTTCCTATTAATCCCCAGTTCCTAGTTGTCCTATGACACGTATGTCTCAACTGTTCCTGGGAGACACAGGTTATAGCTTTTTACGTGGTATAGAGAGCATATGCCTTATGCCAATGTTGGATAAGATTATGATAGAAGGAAAATTAGATAAAATAATAATGTTTATGAAGAGGAAGGCAAGAGTTCACTATTCCCTTAAAAAGAGTGGAAGGGAGACCCAGAAGTAGAGGAAACAAGTAATCAAACCTAAGTAACTCCTCTCTCTGGACCAGACTCTCAGGAAGGGAAGGCTCTCTTAAGTAGGTTGAAAGGGAAGATGAGATCAGAGGAGACTTCCACCCCACTTCTTTTAAGAGGGGGCTGCCCCACAAGGGAAGAGAGCAGAACTGTGATTGCTGCCGTGTGAAGAATTCTGGAGCCCAGGAGCCTGTCAGCTGTGGCTGTAGCCTCAGTCTGACCAAACTGCAGGGCCTGAGAGACCAGAGAAAGAGCTCAATTTGGATTCCCTTGTCCCATTCCCCATCACTGCTATGTGTCATGGAAAACATGCAGAAGTCTCCATGTGTCCATAGGGGAAATGGATGGCAGCTGACTTGAGAGTTGGCAGGCAAGAAGACAGTTTATCTTGCCATAGAGGCTGAGGGGTGTACAGCCTCCCAAGGGCTGGATGCAGGACATGGGGGTGCTCAGGGATCTGCTCCAACAGTGAGAGCCAGAGTGTGGTGAGTCAGCTGGGGAAGACCAATGGGCCGTGATCAAGCTAAGAAAACAAGCAAAGCCCAGTGGCCACAGCTCAACTGATACCACTGACAGACCTGATCAGGGTCCTGCCCCAGGGACTAGTGGGGAAATTGAGACAGTGCAGGATCCAAGGCCCTTTACCTCGTCACCCTGAAGCCACACACAATCTCCTCCCACCCCGTACCCGGGCTCTGCTGGGCATGAGGAGCATCTAATTTCCAATTGTGTTCCTCACATACTCTCTCACACCATCGGAGTGGAAAATACAGAACCAGAAGTTCCCTCTTCACCACCAGGCCATCTGGCATTAGTCATTTCCCCTCAGGTTTTGTATAGCAGGAGTTTAGTACAACATGTCAGTTTCCCTCCCTTACTTGCTCCTTTAATCAAAGCATGGGTGAGTGGCAGAAGCAAGAGAACCCAAGTGCACACAGGTGTCTGGAGAAGGGTTTTGCAGCTGGCTGCGTACACAATAAAAACCACTTTTAGGGAACTGACCTTCAGAGTGGAATAAAAGGGCCAGAGGGACAGACTGCGTAAGCGAATGGTTGAGTCCGCTGTCAACATGAAACAGTGTGAGCTGAAAACTAAATGTTCCTGCTGCTGCTTGGAAATCGGGAACAGCCCCATTGATGTGTTATGCCCCAAGCAGACAGAGGGCAGAGTTTCCCAAGACACTGCCTAGATTCTGAGACCTTAGACCAGCCAGCTTCCTTCAGCCTCTTATTCTTTATTTCATGGACCTAAATAGCCTCTAAATAAATATAGAATATTCTATTCTATATTTGGAGCGTTTAAGCATCAGGCGTAATCAAATAACTCAATTTAATTTTTTTTTTATTGAGAACCTCCTATAGAAAAGATATTGTGCCAGCAGCCTGGGAAGTTAAAAGATAATTCCTATCTCTGAAGAAGTTTTGTTTGAGCAAAGAACATGACAGGAAATAAGACAGAAGAGTCAAAAGTCATAAGAGATGTTTAAGAAAAAATAGAAAAATGTTCATAGGATTCAGAAGGAGAAACTCTATACAGTTGAAACGATCAGGAAAGATGTCAAGAAGTAGTAGTGTCTATGATGATGTGTGAAGAATGAGTGTGATTTGAGGTACAAAGGAGGGAGGAGAAATTACTCTAGATGGGGAGCTGGCCCGGCAAAGGTGTGGAAGCTGACTGGCAAGGGCAGGGGATCTAATTTGCTTAAACATAGAATACCTGGGAGAGACTCCTGAGTACTTGAGCCTGGAAAGGTAGGTAGGGGCTATATTATAAAAGAACTTAAATATTAGTTAGAGAAATTTTACTTAGTTTTGTTGAAAATGGGGAGAGATTGATGTCTAAGTAGAGGGATGACATGATTGGATGATCAGATGGGATCTTTGGATACACCCCCAATACAATTAGAGTTACAGTTCCTAAGCCCTCCTATTTCAATAAATAAACCTCTTTTATTTCCCAAAAAGGAGGTCCTATATACCCAGAAGTTTGGAATGTTAATCTACCTCTATATTTAACCATAACTCAGAGTTCACTTTTTTCTTCATAGAAGATAACCTCTTAGATCCCTGTGTACCTTTCTTCATAGCAGTCATTAGTGTATGATTATACACTTATTTATGTGACTGTGTAGTTAATGAACCTCCCCCCACTAAGATTATAAGCTCCACGACAACAGGTGTGGTATGTTTGGCCCTCGTGGTATTCTTAATGCATATCACAGTGCCCGACATGTAGAAGTAACACCACCAATCTTTCAAATACATGCAGAAAAGCATGAATGCACAGATGCAGAAAAACACAAAAGCATGAATGAATTAGTTAACAATAGCTTTGGGGGCCTATGTTGTTGCATCATTTGAACCATTGCTCTGCAATTGGTTGTCTAATTCAACTAGACACTAGTCATGCATGGAAACACTGGAAAGGGGAATTTCTTAGGAGACATAAATTGTAAACATTAGCAAACTATGATAGGGCAACTTGTCTCACAGTAAATGCTGATTGAATCCCAGAGCAGATGGACGTTCCTCCTGATGCCACTGTGGGTAAGCTTCTGGCAAGTGTGTCTCTTTCAGTGGCACTGTTTATCTGTACAAGTTCACTTTTTACATAGGCAGTACTGTCAAATGTCACCATCCCAACCCAGGACTCCTGCTCAACCGTCTGCAGAAGGAAAAGTTTGCCTGCTTGATTCAGTCGTTTAAGGCGGTCACCAGTCTGAATGGAGAAACAGAAGAAAAGCAGTCAGGTTGGGTTTAGATGGGCAGACTAAAAACAGAACAGGCTAGAGGGAATTTGGAAATGGCTGCCTCAATGTAGAGTAAATGACAGTAAGCTTACTCAAGGCATATCCTTCTATGGAGGAACATTTCTCCTTTATATTTAGTAGTATCTTTGGATAGGATTATTTTGTATAAATAGCCCTAAAAGATAAAGCCGGATTTGGCTTTAGTTTAATCATTAGTTCAATACTCTAGTAATAGTTCTATAAACATACATACAGTCCGTGAAACATAAAAAATGTTAATTCTATATAATTCATCAGATCTTTGCTCACAAATTGAAGGCTAATTTAATTTGGCAAATGAGACATTTGATGCTGAATTTTTGTTGAATAAAGTTGAGGTGGTGGGCAATTCTGATGGAAATGTTATTCCTGTAACTCTTCTGACCCTTGGGGTTGTGTTTATTCCCAGCCAGCTCCAAGTTGTGGTCCAGATCATATCATATACAAATTTGAGACTACCATCCAGAAGACCAAGACTCAATCAACGTACCGTCATGCTTCCAGACTTATCAAGGACTAAACACACAATTCTTTGTCTGATCTGCAACAATGAGAAGGTGGGCTTCGGTGGCTGTGTTGTCATAGGAGTGGTTTTCTTAAAGTCCTCCGAACCTTGGATCACTTCCCATGTGCTTCGGAGATTGCATTTTTTGTTTTGCTCGTTTGGGGCTTCTTTATTGTGGTTTTTTTCTGTACAGAATTCAACCACCTGAAATTGTCAATAAAATGATATAGATAACAGTAAACTACTTGTTAAAATATTTAATAATTTGATTAAAATATTTTAAATGCAGATTTACATTTATGTGCCCTCCTCCCCAGACTGCCTTGTAACCCCATAACCTTGGCTCAATCCCACAATCACTGCAGAGCACTGCTGGGGAAAATCATAGAGATAATTCAGAGTTTCTATCTCAAAACAAGTCTTTGATCTCAGTGGACTTTTAGTGCTCCTCAGCAATCATCTATTTACCTGCTGTTGGCTTCCCTCCTACTTCTCAAATTTGCCATTTCAAGCAATTGCCACTATCTTTAAGCCACCTACATCTCAACATTTCTCTCCTGGTACCATTTTCTCTCTCCATCCTTTTACTTCCTGCTCACTTCCTTACTTCCCACTGACTTACAAACACCTTGCGTTCTAACTTTCAACACCCAACATTCCAGCTCTCTCCAAAATCCACTTGGATGTCCCATAGGATCCTTAAACTTCAGGTTTTCGTAATTGAACTCATCACCTTTCCTCTGACTCTGCTCCTCCCCATCACCAAGTATTTCCTAACTTGGTGTCACCACTATCTATTCAGTCACCTAAATAGGAAACTGAGAGTTTTCCTACCTTCTTCCCTCTATGAAATAAGAAGATCAATACAATTCTCTCTCTCTCTCCAGTTCATCATCTTTTCTCCTTTACCAATGGAATCTCCATCATTCAAGCCCTCATCGTCCCTCCCTCAGACTATCTGACCTTTCCATCTTGCTCCCTCTTTAATTGGTCCACTCCACAGCTGCCAGGTACATATTCCTTCTTATTCCTGTACTTAAGGTCCTTCTGTGGCTCATCATTATTCACACACTACAATCCAGACTACTTCACATAGCTAATAGCAATCTCCATGATTTGGATTTTCACTTCACTCACGATCTTTGCTCTGGCCACGCATTCCAAGTCTCTAATTTCCCCCACTGTAGCCTATAAGTGCTCAAACTTGCCAGACTGTTTTATATCTCTGTGTCTTTGCTCATGATTCCCACTTTGTCAAGGAGTTCTTCCTCTGTCTTCTGCATTGTGAACTCTACCTTCATGTTTCAGCCAAAAGGTTATTTTCAAAATGTTCTCCCATTTCATACCCTTCCCCTAAAGAATTTCCACTCAACCTTGTGGGCTCACAGTACCCTATAAGAAATTTCAATAAGGCTCCTTTAACATTGTAGTGCACTTATTGGGATGAAAATTCATCTATGACAGAACCCTGTCTCATTAAATTTGCTTCCTCAAAACTTAGCCCTATGTCTGATACACAAAAAAAGCTCAATATGTTTGTTGTTTTTTTAGTAACCTTTACCAATCTGTATGTCAGTGTTTTTTAAATCTAGAAAATGGCAGTAGTTGTTATGCAAGAATTATATGAGAACGTATGCAATAAGGATAATACTAACTAAATGATAGTGTCTTCCCCTTTTTTAAGTTTATATCCCTAGCATTTGGGAGATTTAAAAAAGAGGCACAGTATACAAAGAAGGTATAACCTAGTTTCTCCGCTCAGTGATTTTACAGTATTATCATTCAATTAAAAATCCTAAATATCTGGGAGTCAAGTAATTCAGAAAGTAATCATTAGCTGTAAAACAGTTATTTTTCTCTTTATTTGCATTTTTCAGATTGTTTTGGTAGTGTTTCCATGTTATCATTATAGCTACTTTTTAGGAAGGGAACCTGGAAAACTTTTGTGTAAACCCCGAGCAGAGGCTCCCAAACCTGACTGTGCATCAAATTTAACTGTGGTTAATTTAAAACAATCTCAGAGAGACCTTCAAGATGGCGGAGGATTAAGACGTGGAGATCACCTTCCTCCCCACAAATACATCAGAAATACATCTACATGTGGAACAACTCCTACAGAACACCTACTGAACGCTGGCAGAAGACAGACTTCCCAAAAGGCAAGAAACTCCTCACGTACCTGGGTAGGGCAAAACAAACAAACAAACAAACAAAAAACCCAGAGATAACAGAATAGGGACAGGACCTACACCTCTGGGAGGGAGCTGTGAAGGAGGAAAATTTTCCACACACCAGGAAGCCCCTAGTGGGCAGAGACTGCGGGTGGCGGAGGGGGAAGCTTCAGTGCTACGGAGGAGAGTGCAGCAACAGGGGTGCGGAGGGCAAAGCACAGAGGATCGGTGCCAACCAGCACTCACCAGCCCGAGAGGCTTGTCTGCTCACCCGCCAGGGCAGGTGAGGGCTGGGAGCTGAGGCTCCAGCTTCAGCTAACCAGGAGGGAATCCAGGAAAAACTTTGGACCTGCCTAAGAGGCAAGAGACCATTGTTTCAGGGTGTGCAAGGAGAGGGGATTCAGAGCACCACCTAAACGAGCTCCAGAGACGGGCTCAAGCCACGGCTATCAGCGCGGACCCCAGAGACAGACATGAAATGCTAAGGCTGCTGCTACAGACATCAAGAAGCCTGTGTGCAAGCACAGGTCACTATCCACACCTCCCCTCCCGGGAGGCTGTGCAGCCTACCACTGCCAGGGTCCTATGATCCAGGGACAACTTCCCCAGGAGAACACATGGCGTGCCTCAGGCTGTTGCAACATCATGCTGGCCTCTGCCGCAGCAGTCTTGCGCTGCATTCCGTACCCGTCCCCCCTACCCACCCGCCCCGCCTGAGTGAGCCAGAGCCCCCTAATCAGCCACTACTTTAACCCTCTCCTGTCCGGGTGAAGAACAGATGTCCTCAGCGACCTACACACAGAGGCAGGGCCAAAACCAAAGCTGAACCCCAGGAGCTCTGCAAACAAAGAAGAGAAAGGGAAAATTATCCCAGCAGCCTCAGGAGCAGCGGATTAAATCTCCACAATCAACTTGATGTACCCTGCATCTCTGGAGTAACTGAATAAACAACAAATCATTCCAAAATTGAGGCAGTGGACTTTGGGAGCAACTGTAGACTTGGGGTTTGCTTCTGCATCTAATTTGTTTCTGGTTTTATGTTTATCTTAGTTTAGTATTTATAGTTTATTATCATTGGTAGGTTTGTTTGATTGCTCTCTTCCTTTTTTTTACTATATGTAGATATTTTCTTTTTCTCTTTTGCTGAGTGTGTATGTTTATGCTTCTTTCTGTGATTTTGTCTGTATAGCTTTGCTTTTACCATTTGTTCTAGGGTTCTCTCTGTCTATTTTTTGTTTGTTTGTTTTTGTATAGTTTTTAGCACTTGTTGTCATTGATGGATTTGTTTTTTGGTTTGGTGGCTCTCTTCTTTCATTCTTTTTTTACATTTTTTAATTTCTTTATTTTTCATAATTTTTTATTTTAATAACTTTATTTTACTTATTTCTCTTTTTTTCTCCCTTTTCTTCTGAGCCATGTGGCTCACAGGGGCTTGGTGCTCTGGCTGGGTGTCAGGCATGTGTCTGTGAGGTGGCAGAGCCGAATTCAGAACATTTGTCCACCAGAGACCTCCTGGCTCCATGTAACATCAAACTGCAAAAGCACTCCCAGAGATCTCCATCTCAATGCTAAGACCCAGCTCCACTCAACGACCAGCAAACTACAGTGCTGGACACCCTATGCCAAACAACTAGCAAGACAGGAACACACCCCCACCCATTAGCAGACAGGCTGCCTAAAATTATAATAAGGTCACAGACACCCCAAAACACACCACAGGATGTGGTCCGACCCACCAGCAAGACAAGATCCAGCCTTATCCACCAGAACACAGGCACTAGTCCCCTCCACCAGGAAGCGTATACAGCCCACTGAACCAACCTTAGCCACTGGGGGGCAAACACCAAAAACACCAGGAACTACGAACCTACAGACTGAAGAACGGAGAACCCAAACACAGTAAGTTAAGCAAAATGAGAAGACAAAAAAACACACAGCAGATGAAGGAGCAAGGTAAAAATTCACAAGACCAAACAAATGAAGAGGAAATAGGCAGTCTGCCTGAAAAGAATTCAGAGTAATGATAGTAAAGATGATCCAAAATCTTGGAAACAGAATGGAGAAAATACAAGAAACATTTAACAAGGACCTAGAAGAACTAAACAGCAAACAAACAATGATGAACAACACAATAAATGAAATTAAAAATTCTCTAGAAGGAATCAATAGCAGAATAACTGAGACAGAGGAACAGATAAGTGACCTGGAAGATAAAATAGAATAAAGAAAGAACAGAGCAGAAAAAAGAAAAAAGAATGAAAAGAACTGAGGACAGTCTCAGAGACCTCTGGCACAACATTAAACACACCAACATTCAAATTATAGGGGTCCCAGAAGAAGAAGAGGAAAAGAAAGGGACTGAGAAAATATTTGAAGAGATTATAGTTGAAAATTTCCCTAATATGGGAAAGGAAATAGTCAATCAAGTCCAGGAAATGCAGAAATTCCATACAGGATAAATCCAAGGAGAAACACACCAAGACACATATTAATCAAACTACAAAAAATTAAATACAAAGAAAACATATCAAAAGTAGCAAGGGAAAAACAACGAATAACATACAAGGGAATCCCCATAAGGTTAACAGCTGATCTTTAGCAGAAACTTCAAGCCAGAAAGGAGTGGCAGGACCTATTTAAAGTGATGAAATGGAAAATCCTACAACCAAGATTACTCTATCCAGCAAGGATCTCATTCAGATTTGATGGAGAAATTTAATCTTTACAGACAAGCAAAAGGTAAGAGAATTCAGCACCACCAAATGAGCATTACAACAAATGCTAAAGGAACTTCTCTAGGCAGGAAACACAAGAGAAGAAAAAGACCCACAAAAACAATTAAGAAAATGGTAATAGGAACACACATATCAATAATTACCTTGAATGTAAATGGATTAAATAGTCCAACCAAAAGACATAGACTGGCTGAATGGATACAAAAACAAGACCTGCATATATGCTGTCTACAAGAGACCCACTTCAGACCTAGGTCCACATACAGACTGAAACTGAGGGGATGGAAAAAGATATTCCATGCAAATGGAAATCAAAAGAAAGCTGGAATAGCAATTCTCACATCAGACAACACAGACCTTAAAATAAAGACTATCACAAGAGACAAAGAAAGACACTACATAATGATCAAGGGATCAATCCAAGGAGAAGATATAACAATTGTAAATATTTATGCACCCAACATAGGAACACCTCAATACATAAGGCAAATGCTAACAGCCATAAAAGGGAAATTGACAGTAACAAAATCATAGTAGGGGACTTTAATACCCCACTTTCGCCAATGGACAGATCATCCAAAATGAAAATAAATAAGGAAACACAATCTTTAAATGATACATTAAACAAGGTGGACCTAATTGATATTTATAGGATATACCATCCAAAAACAACAGAATACACTTTCTTCTCTTGTGCTTATGGAATATTCTCTAGGGTAGATCATACCTTGGGTCACAAATTAAGCCTTGGCAAATTTAAGAATATTAAAATTGTATCAAGTATCTTTTCCAACCACAACACTATAAGACTAGATATCGATTGCAGGAAAAAAATCTGTAAAAAATGCAAACACATGGAGGCTAAACAATACACTACTAAATAACCAAGAGATCACTGAGGAAATCAAACAGGAAATCAAAAAATACCTAGAAACAAGGGATAATGAAAACACGACAACCCAAAACCTGTGGGACGCAGCAAAAGCAGTTCTAAGAGGGAAGTTTATAGCAGTACACTCCTACGTCAAGAAACAAGAACCATCTCAAATAAACAACCTAACCTTACACCTAAAGCAATTAGAGAAAAAAGAACAAAAGAAACCCCAAGTTAGCAGAAGGAAAGAAATCATAAAGATCATGTCAGAAATAAATGAAAAAGAAATGAAGTAAACGATAGCAAAGATCAGTAAAACTATAAGCTGGTTCTTCGAGAAGATAAACAAAATTGATTAACCATTAGCTAGACTCATCAAGAAAAAAAGGCAGAAGACTCAAATTAATAGAATTAGAAGTGAAAAAGGAAAAGTAACAACTGACACTGCAGAAATACGAAGGATCATGAGAGATTACTACAAGCAAATATATGCCAATAAAATGGACAACCTGTAAGAAATGGACAAATTATTAGAAAAACACAACCTTCTGAGACTGAACCAGGAAGAAACAGAAATACAAACAGTCCAATCACAAGCACTGAAATTGAAACTGTGATTAAAATCTTCCAACAAACAAAAGCCCAGGAACAGATGGCTTCACAGGCAAATTCTATCAAACATTTAGAGAAGAGCTAACACCTATCCTTCTCAAACTCTTCTAAAATATAGCAGAGGGAGGAACACTCCCAAACTCATTCTACGAGGCCACCATCACCCTGATACCAAAACCAGACAATGATGTCACAAAAGAAGAGAACTACAGGCCAATATCACTGATGAACATAGGTGCAAAAATCCTCAACAAAATACTAGCAAACAGAATCCAACAGCACATTAAAAGGATCATACACCATGATCAAGTGGGGTTTATCCCAGGAATGCAGGGATTCCTCAATATATGCAAATCAATCAATGTGATAAACCATATTAAAAAATTGAAGGAGAAAAACCATGTGTTCATCTCAATAGATGCAGAAAAAGCTTTCGACAAAATTCAACACCCATTTATGGTAAAAACCCTCCAGAAAGTAGGCATAGAGGGAACTTACCTCAACATAATAAAGGCCATATATGATAAACCCACAGACAATATCGTTCTCAATGGTGAAAATCTGAAACAATTTCCTCAGGAAAGATCAGGAACAAGACAGGGGTGTCCACTCTCACCACTATTATTCAACATAATTTTGGAAGTTTTAGCCCCGGCAATGAGAGAAGAAAAAGAAATAAAAGGAATCCAAATCAGAAAAGAAGAAGTAAAGCTCTCACTGTTTGCAGATGACATGATACTATACATAGAGAATCCTAAAGATGCTACCAGAAAACTACTAGTGCTAATCAATGAATTTGGTAAAGTAGCAGGATACAAAACTAATGCACAGAAATCTCTTGCATTTCTATACACTAATGATGAAAAATCTGAAAGAGAAATTAACAAAACAGTCCCATTTACCATTGCAACAAAAAGAATAAAATACCTAGGAATAAACCTTCCTAAGGAAACAAAAGACCTGTATGCAGAAAACTATAAGACACTGATGAAAGAAATTAAAATGATACAAACAGCTGGAGAGATATACCGTGTTCTTGGATTGGAAGAATCAACATTGTGAAAGTGACTCTACTACCCAAAGCAATCTACAGATTCAGTGCAATCCCTATCAAATTACCAATGACATTTTTCACAGAATTAGAACAAAAAATTTTACAATTTGTATGGAAACACAAAAGACCCCGAATAGCCAAAGCAATCTTGAGAACGAAAAATGGACCTGGAGGAATCAGGCTCCCGGACTTCAGACTATACTACAAAGCTACAGTAATCATGATAATATGGTACTGGCACAAAAACAGAAATATAGCTCAATGGAACAGGATAGAAAGCCCAGAGATAAACCCACACACACATGGTCACCTTATTTTTGACAAAGGAGGCAAGAAGATACAATGGAGAAAAGACAGCCTCTTCAATAAGTGGTGCTGGGAAAACTGGACAGGTACATGTAAAAGAATGAAATTAGAACACTCCCTAAGACCATACACAAAAATAAACTCAAAATGGATTAAAGACCTCAATGTAAGGCCAGACACTATCAAACTCTTAGAGGAAAACATAGGCAGAACACTCTATGATATAAATCACAGCAAGATCCTTTTTGACCCACCTCCTAGAGAAATGGAAATAAAAACAAAAATAAACAAATGGGACCTAATGAAACTTCAACGTTTTTGCACAGCAAAGGAAACCATAAATAAGACGAATAGACAACCCTCAGAATGGGAGAAAATATTTGCAAATGAAGCAGCTGACAAAGGATTAATCTCCAAAATTTACAAGCAGCTCATGCAGCTCAAAATCAAAAAACGAAACAATCCAATCCAAAACTGGGCAGAAGACCTAAATAAACATTTCTCCAAAGAAGATATACAGATTTCCAACAAACACATGAAAGAACGCTCAACATCACTAATTATTAGAGAAATGCAAATCAAAACTACAATGAGGTTATCACGTCACACCAGTCAGAATGGCCATCATCAAAAAGTCTACAAATAATAAATGCTGGAGAGGGTGTGGAGAAAAGGGAACCTCTTGCACTGTTGGTGGGAATGTAAATTGATACAGCCACTATGAAGAACAGTATGGAGGTTCCTTAAAAATCTAAAAAATGAACTACCATATGACCCAGCAATCCCACTACTGGGCATATACCCTGAGAAAACTGTAATTCAAAAAGAGTCATGTACCACAATGTTCACTGAAGCTCTATTTACAATAGCCGGGTCATGGAAGCAACCTAAGTGTCCATCGACAGATGAATGGATAAAGAACATGTGGCACATATATACAATGGAATATTACTCAGCCATAAAAAGAACCGAAATTGAGTTATTTGTAGTGAGGTGGATGGACCTAGAGTCTATCATACAGAGTGAAGTAAGTCAGAAAGAGAAAAACAAATACTGTATGCTAACGCATATATATGGAATAAAAAAAAAATGTTCTGAAGAACCTAGGGGCAGGACAGGAATAAAGATGCAGGTGTAGAGAATGGACTTGAGGACATGGGGAGGGGAAAGGGTCAGTTGGGACGAAGTGGGAGAGTGGCATGGACATATATATACTATCAAATCTAAAATAGATAGCTATGGGAAGCAGCCGCATAGCATAGCGAGATCAGCTTGGTGCTTTGTGACCACCTAGAGGGATGGGATAGGGAGGGTGGGAGGGAGATGTAAGAGGGCGGAGATATGGGGTTATATGTATATGTATAGTTGACTCACTTTTCACTTTGTTATAAAGCAGAAACTAACACACCACCGTAAAGCAGTTATACTCCAATAAAGATGTTAAAAAATAAATCTGGTCCCCCTGTTGGAAGTTTCTGAATTATCTTGGAAATAGACTGCAAAGCCAGACTGAAGGTTGGCCCTAGTGAACCATGATGTATCATATTTTTTAAACTTATGCTATATTGTTATAGACAGACTCTTGCAAGTTACTTCACTCTTACTCCGAAAGGAAAACATAATTTTATGAAAGAGACTGGAAGATAAGAGGTGCTCCCCACTAAAATAATTTAACTGATGCATTTATCTTAGTTTGTGCAAATTTGCTGATATATATGTTTGACATTAATAAAGGTAATTTGTCAAGTTTATTTTATAACCAGTTGGTCATTTAAAAAATCATTGAGAAATGCAGTCTCCAACTTACAATGGTTCAACTTACGATTTTTTGACTTTATTGTGGTGCAAAAGCAATACACATTCAATAGAAACCATACCTCGAATTTTGAATTTTGATCTTTTCCTGGGCTAGTGGTATGCAGTATGATACTCTGGTGATGCTGGCTATCGGCAACGAGCCGAACATAGCTTCTAGTCAACCACAGGATCATGAGGGTAAATAACCAATATACTCACAACCATTCTGTTTTCCACTTCTGTACAGTATTTAATAAATTACATGACATATTCAACATTTTATTATACAGTAGACTCTGTGTTAGATGATTTTGCCCAGCTAAAAACTAATGTAAGTGTTCTGAGCACGTGTAAGGCAGGCTAGGCTAAGCTATGATGTTCCGTAGGTGAGGTATAGTAAATGAATTTTCAACTTGAGATATTTTCAACTTACAATGGGCTGGAGGAAGATCTGTATTTTAAAACTACTTAAAGCTATTAAAACTATGTACAAATTCCTTAAAGGCACCAACACTCTCATAAAGATAGAAAATTTTAGTTAACAACCAAAAGCAAATATGCAGGCCGAAAAGAGATCTCTGAAAGTTAAATTAAAGGCTACTGATCATGTTCTTATTACTAATAAAAAGAAGTGCCTGTTCCCCCTGGATAAATTTCTTGTTTAACTAATTCTTGTGCTTGTCTGCCTTTAAGGATATTTGAAGTAGTTCTAAGCCCTTAAACTAAAAGCTAGTGGGAGGGAGATGATGGAGGAGCAAAAAATGGACCTAAGGAAGGGGTCTGAGGAAGATAGGACTTTATCCCTGATTTTGTTCTCCTGGCTTGTCCCACAGAGATCAGCTGCTCACTGATGACTTCCTAACATTTGACCTTTTCTTGCAGCATCTGGGATAAAAACCTCACTAAATTCATAAGTGTCAAGAAAAAAAGAAAAACAAAAGGAGCAAGGCACTTACAGAACGAATACTTTGTGAATACATTATGGAAGCCTTCTCAGTCTGAAATTCATTAGGTATGAACTCACATCCTTTTTCGTACAGTCCTGTTACTCTGTCGGATTTGCATGGTTGGGTGACACAGCTTCCTCCTTGACACTTCTGTAGTACATTTTTACCAGTAATAGTTGACGGACATCTGAAAATATATTAAGGTTAGATGTTTAGGTGTAGGTGATATAATTTAGAAGTGTTGGACTCTGTGGTCAGGTTCTACAGATGGCTTTGTCTACGATTTCCTTTCATAATTCAAGAAATAAATACATCCCCTTAAATAGCAAAATTATTAAATTCTCATTAGAGTAATTTCTGTTTGCCAGAAAGTATCTGAGGGGTTCCCAAGATGATATCAGAATGTGTTTCTATGCAGCAGAAAACTAAGCTTACAGCTATTGTTAACAATTAATAAAGACCAAAGTCCTAAGGCACTTCCTAATCTAGTCCCTCATCCCTGGAAAATCAGGAGCCCTCTTTTGTTTACCTTAAAAATTTTGCTGAAATTTTTTGTTTGTTTTTATGTAACTAGTTTACATCATACAGTTTTTGCATAGTTCTTGTGTGTTCATAGGTATATTAGATTTTTCTTTACACACTTATGACTTTTGTCACTATTATAAATGGAGTACTTTTCACCCACATCTTATTTTATGAGTATATAAATAATATATGAACACTATAGGAAATTTTGAAAATAGCAAAAAAGTATAAAGAAGAAAAAAAAATCATGTCCCACTGTCAGAGATAAACTACTGCTAGCATATTGAAGCATTTCCTTCTCTATGTATAAGCATAACATTCTACGTATAGCTTTGCTTCTTGATCTTAAAAAACTTAGTATTTTAGTACATTTAAATTGTGTTGTTATAATTCACATTATTCTTTCAAAATGTGATTTTAATAATTTCATATTTTGATACTACAACATGAATTTAGCCTAATTTACTTCATTTTGTTCTCCCCCCAAAATTTTTCAGTACTAAAAGTAAAACTTCCATGGATAAATAAAATGTCACATAAAATTTTGACTCTGTTTCCAAGTTTGCTGCATGACTGACTCCCAGAATAAATGCTCAGACCCAGAAGTTTGAACATTTTAAAGCCTGTTGATAGAGCTCATTCTATCATTTCCTTTAAAATGGATTGTTAAACATGAAATTACTGGAGCAAGAAATAGAAAAAATTTTAGAGATTTGATATGTGTCACCAAATTGCTTTCCAGAAAAGTTATGCTGGTTTATTCCTCTAATAACCATCTATGGGAGCACTCATCCCACTGACAGTCACTTACTAGGCAATAAACGATTCTCATCTTTGTCAAATTTGCACCTCTTTGATTACTAGTAAGTCTGAACAGTTTTACATTTTTACTGGCCATTTTTATTTCTTCCTTTGTAAATTATTCTTCTCCTGCGTCTATTTTTCTATTAGGGTGTTATTGTTTTCCTACTAGTTTTCAAAAGTTCTTTATGTGTTATAATACTAAGTTTTTAAAAGCCTGTTTTTTTAAATTTTTGCAAATATATTTTTCTGTTTCTTATTTTTTAATTTAGTTTATGTTTGACTTATATGCAACAAAATTTTTAATTTATATGTAGCCAAATTTATTATTCTTTTAGTTATGTCTTTTTCCAATTCTTGAATATATAGAAAGACCTTCACCATAGAGAAGTTTGATATGTATTAATGTTCTTCTAGTTTTCATTATGGTTTTATTTTTTATATTTAATGAGTCTATCCAATTGAAAGAGAGTCTGTTAATTTTTTCCCCCCACGTAGTTAAAAATTGTCCTGGCATCTTAAGAAATATTGTCTTTCCTTGTAGATTTATAATTCTAGCTGTATTAATTAGTAAATTATTGTGTAAGTGTCTGTCAGTTCACATTGTTTTAATTAACTTAGCTTTATTGTATATTTAAAATTCAATGAGAAAAATTTCCTTTATACCTATTCTTTTTCAAAAATGTTCTCGGGTACTATCTACTGAATAAACTCTGGGACTTTAAAATGAGGTAAAAATAGAAATACTTTTGATTAGAGTTTTATAAAACCTATATATTAATTGGGGTTGGATTTACATATTCCATGAATTGAAAATCTCTCATTTAATCTTGATTTTCTTTTAAATTCTTTAGAAGGATTTTATGCTATGGTTTTCTTCAAATATAACTTTCACATTTCTTAGAGTTTTCTTCAAATATCTCTGGTTACCTTATTGACTTCCCTTATCAATTTTAATTTCTATTTTTTCCCTGAGGCTTTCTAAGTAGACCACATATCGTCTGCCTAGAAGCAATTTTCTCTCTCCCTTTCTAGTAGCCCCCCCTCTTTTAACCTCCCCAACATGTTATTGCATTGGCTACAACTTTCTAAACAAGATTAGATAACTGCTAACAGTGCCCACTCTTATCTCATTCCTGAGAATGTCTAATGATTCCCTATTAAATATGAGGTAGGCAGTTGGCTTTCAATTGATGTTCTGCATCATATTAAGGAAGCCTTCTACTGTAGGCAGTACTGTCATTTTTGTAATTGTTTCCAGGCCTTAAGAGTAATTTAAAAAAATTGGTAGATAAGCAATAAATGCTATTTGTATGTTATAATAAGATTTATTGTTAAGAGGACATGGTAATCATGTCAGTTTTGCAAATGTTATCTGTGGAAGGATGAACATGCTGTATATGTGGATATTTCTGGAATATCCCTAGGAAGGAGTAGGTACTAGTCAGCTTTTCTCTCAAGGGGATATACAGTGTCTGTCTGGAAGCTTAGCAAGAAGTGGGAAAGGCAGATGTCAGGGCTGAATGGCATCCGTGGGCTGCGATTTGAGAGGTCCATCCAACATATGATCACCTCAGGGGAGTGGCCCTGGGGAGTGGTCTCTGAGGTGCGGAGGGAACAAGCCAATCAGATAGACTGTGTATGGCTCTGGGAGGCACTTAGTGTCTTTTTATACCTAAAGTGACATAAGAGTGAGGGAAAATGTCATGGTAGTGGACCAAGTTGACAGAGTTTGAATGTAATAAAGAAAGGGGAAAATGGAGAGCTGTAATGCTCCTGTGGGAGAAAGGGGAAGCCAAGGCTGAGCTCTGAGCCCAGTGCAGCTTCCCTTGGAAACTGTGCTGAATAAAGACAGTAACCAAACCAAAGCTGAGTGCGTCTCCTTAAACAGCCATCAGGGGAGTCGAACTGGAAGCAAGAGTGAAGAGGCGTGTTGTGCCAGCTCTAGTCTTTAAAAAGAGGTGGTTGTTTTTAACTGAGGCATAAATGTGCAAGCTTATCAAATTCCTTTTCAGAATCTGTTGGAATAATCATTTAATTTTCTTCTTTTACTTGATATACTATATTAATTACTTACCTAATATCATAGCATTTTCAGACTTCTGGAAGACATCCTTCTTGACCTTAGTGTGTTTGTTATTCCCTTAATTATGCCAGGTGTAACTTACTATCCTTTTATTTAAAACCTTTTTAGAAAGCTGTATCTACAGAATTCTTTTTCATGCCATCTGTCAGGTTTTAGTATCTGAATTATGCTAGCTCTCTAAAATAAATTGGGAAGTTCCCTTTTACATTTGTACTAAAGCAGTTTGTTCCCTGAAACTTTTGATTGCAAGAACTCACCTGTAAAATCACAGCAGCAGAGGTACTTTCTAAGTGTTCAGTTTGCTTCCTATTGACACCATACAAGGTTTTATTCAAATTGGGAGAAGTTTTCTGTTTTGTTTTAATATTTGGACTGTCTTCCAGCTAAATTCCACAGTCTCTCACAGGCCCATTCAAACTGACATAGTTCACACAGATAGTATTCTACCCTCAAGGCACTGAAGCTTTGTTTACGTCACTGATTGTGATACAGGAAGATGGAGATACTGAACGTAGCACCTGTGGATTTCTTCTAGTTGTACACACACACACAAAGAGGCAAATGATTTGTAGCTGCAGAGTAGAGAATTCAACTAATTAAGACACTTGTAAAGTGAACAAAAGTAGTAGTTTTATGGGAATCTGAAAAAGACGGCACTAAGAGTGAGAGATAGAAAATAAGACAAAAGACTGACATTTTTAAAGTAATCAATTCAAGACAAAATTGTTTGCAATTTAAAATAGTTTGTGAAAAGTTAATCAAAATATACATACATTACTGGTTTTTTTCTTTTATTGTATAAGTAGAATTTCTGGTCATTATCGTACTCGTTAAATACTCCCCATCGTAGATGAGCCCATTCATGGACAAATACCCTTCCTGTGAAAAAGTATTTTAAACACCTGATTACAATAAGAATGGTAAAATTACCCTCTTAAACTAAGAGAAAGTAATTCTTCTGAATGCTATTATGCTTTGCTATGTTTTTTTTTTTTTGATTAAAGTTTCGATTTCCTTAGAAGGAACAATCTGATACGACAATTGCACATTTCTGTAAAATATGACTGTTTATTTTGGATTATCAAGTGTCAATTAGGCACCTAGTAAGTGCAAGGCAGCTATTCATACAATGATAAAACAATTGCCCTGTCCTCACATAGCTCATGGTCTAGCAGATGACACACATCATTTTAGATAACTATAATCCTTAGGGGTGCAAGTGTAATGATGGAGGTCAGCACAGGCTGACCTACAGGGCAGCCAGGGCAGCACCCCCAATAGGTCCTTCTCCCTAATGACTCATATGTGGACAAACCTCAAGCCCGGCCTACTCCACATCTGCCTTTTTCTTCTTTGACCTATTCTCATCTTTCCAGTCTCATTGCCAGTTACTTCTGAACTACTGCAACACTCACTCAACTGGCCTCCATGTCCCCAGTCTTCAATGACTCGGCTATGGTGCTCAGGGTTAAGTCCAACTTTTCAATATGCCTACAAGGTCCCTGATGATTCAGGCCCTATTCCTCTCTGCAGCCATATTTCTTGCTCTTCTCCACCCACTTCCAAAACTCCATAATGACAATGGATTCTTGAACTCCTTTTACTTTCTAGCCGCGTCATGCTCTTGCTCATCTCTGGTCGTTTTTACATATTTTTCCTTGGTTTGGAATACTCTCTCCCTATCTCTGACTGAATAACTCCTACTCTTCTTTCAAAATTAGGCTTATATCCACCTAGAAGCCTTCTCTGACATCCTCAAACTGGTCCAGGTACCCCTCCTTATCACTTTCATTATATTCCATTATGGCGTTTATCATGTTATATTGTCATTGCTTCTTACTTGCCAGTCTCTCACTACAGACTCTTGTCTCCATGAGAACAGGTACCATGACTTCTTCACTGACATGTCTGGGCACATACTGTCTAGAACTTAATAGATACTTAGTATTTGTTAAATTTGGATGAATGTTAGTGACTTATGTACAGCTCAGTTTTTCTGGAATGTAAATTCCCAGGTAGGCTGAATTTGGAAGGTTAAGTGAGGAGGTGCATGTTAAGTAACCCTAGTATCTCACATTAAGGATTTTAGATTGTTCTCAGTGCTAGGGAACAACTGATGGCCTCTTAAAGGGAAGGGAAGATTGTGAAGTAGCAGGCGTGGAGTCACAGTACAGAAAGGAGAGAGTATAAAGGAATGACATTGTATATGGTGACCTTGATGGCTGGAGTGGGCCCAGGAGCAGGTTGGAGCAGCTAAGCAAATCAGTTCAACACATATTTATTGAGCTATACATTGGCAATTTTCTGTTCATGTTATGGGGGTGTTGTAAAAGAACAACAAAGAGGTGTGTTTGTTGGACACTTCTTTCTGAGAAGGTCTGTAAAAGTGCTCTAGGGTATTTGGGAGTGGGGCATGCAGGCACCAAGTGCTATTTTGTTTGCTTGTTTGTTTTCTCTGCCTTGCCTATTTAAATGAAGAAAATCAAATTTGTTCTAATCTTTTCAAAATGGTAAAGAAACCTGGTACAAGTTATTAGTTAACCTAATTAGTTAATACTAATCACACTTGATTATACTTGGAAAGTACATATTATATATACTCCATTGCTGGTTTCTTTTAATCTTTTCTCCAAAGATTGCTCTATTTGGTTCATATGGGAATGCTAAATGATATTTTGTGAAGGAAAATTTGGTTTTTTCTTTAGTCACATATTTTTGAGAGCTGAACAGCAAGGATATTCTGTCTGATACTCAAAGTGAGGTCCAAGGTCAGGCAGTATCAGCATCACCTGGGAGCTTGTTAAAATGCAGATTCTTGGGTCCTACCCCACACCTACTGAATCAGAATCATTTTAACAATCCGTTTATAGTATGAACGCACATTGAAGTCTGAAAACGTTATGCATGTCTGCCATCTGGTAGCCACTACCTGAATTGCAGGCAGGAGGTTTAATTTGTTCAGGTGTCTCCCCACAGAGCAATAGAAACCCAACATTGCATATTAAACTATTTTAGAGTTATTATCTGATACTAATATGAAAATTAAAAATATTATATTTACACACATATATATGCAGAATATGAAGAAAATAAATTTCTAACTGAGAAATGAACTATTTGGAATCTGTTTTACATGAAAGAAACATACTATAATAGTCTATTTTATGTTCTTACTCAGAAAGATAATGCTATTGTTGATCCATTTGCAACGTAAAATTATTAAGTTATGAGAAATATAACAGAATATTTCATCTCTACCCATACCTTGTGGTCCATATTGAAGCAACTTTTTTCCTGCTAGGAACCCAGGAGTCAGATAAATTTTATTACCCTTTTCTCCACAGCCTCCCATATGCTCAGTATAGGGTCCATCGTTACCTGTTGGATTAGGTTCAGCAACCAGAACATCAGCCTGAAATTTAAGAAAAAGTTTCATCATTACAAAATTTCAGCAAATGAATTGACCTTACTTCACACCAGCATGTTCTGAAACAATTTTATTCGATTCTAGAATATTTTGAAGAAAAAAATCTGAGTCACAAAAGAAAACCAAATTTGAAAAAAGAACTTGATATTCTCACATTTTTGTAGGTCTCAAGTTTGGGTTTCACATATTCAGGTTTTGTGTTCCAATTTTGAGGAATCAAAATGGCAACATTTTTGAAATAGAATCTTTTTTCTGTAGCTTCAAACAGATATGGAGATGCCTCGGTCACCATATCCTGGTCGGGGGAGGGGGGAACAGAAACAAGAGCATTTAATGACAGAAAAAAAGATGAAATTACCAATTATTCAAATTTACATCTGTATCTCACATTTCCAAAAACTAGCTATTTATCAAGCTTGGAAGAGGAGATTATTTTGTTAATAATAATAGCTAGCCTTTTTTGAGATTTTTTTACCACATGCTCTGTGTCACAGTGTAATGGTTGACAGTGAAGACTCCAGAAGCAGACACTAATCCCAGCTGCACCACTTATGGTGGGACATCAGAAATTTCCTTGAAGGAGTTCCCTGGCAGTCCAGTGGTTAGGACTTGGCGCTTTCACAGCTGGGGCCTGGGTTCAATCCCTGGTTGGGAAACTAGAATCCCACAAGCCTCGTGGCGTGGCCAAAAAAAAAAAGAAAGAAAAGAAATTTCCTTCAGCCCTCCTGAGCCTCAGTTTCCCCATTTATAAAATGGAAAATATTACAGTGACCAGCTCATAAGGTTGTTGTGAGGATCAAATGAAGTCAAGAAAGCATTTGGAACCATGTCTACTTAGCACAAGTGCTTATCAAATATTAGCTCTTAGTTTCATTTTATATGATCCTTTGAGGATCAGTGAACCTTTAAGGGAGAAACTGAGAACTAGAGAGTATTATAGTCTCAATATCTCACACCAAGTAGTAGTGGAGAGAAACTCAAATTAAAATGAATACAACTTCAACACCTGCTGACTCCTGTAATAATTTGGCGGCTAACTAAATGTTATGATAGTATCTGTTTTTAGTATAGCACTAAGTGTTAGATATAAGGAAGTGGCATAAGTATATAATCTCTTTTCAAATTATGCCTAAATTTATTTCTCTAAAACAAAAGAGCTGTAGCATTAAATTATAAATGCCTCTGCAGATTCCCTGAGATGCATCAGGATAAGATAGTATTGATAGAAAGGGTATTACAAGATATTTATTACAGAAAGGGAAATTGAGTCTATTAGGGCTGAAAATCACTGAGAAACACAAAAGTGAGTGTAGACAGAGGGAAGAAGAGGACTGAAGACTGAGCTCCAGGAGCCCCAGTATTCAGAAGTGGGAAGAGGAAGAGCCAGCAAAGGAAACTGAGAAGGAGCAGCTGGTGCACGGGAAGGAAATCAGAAGGCATAGGGTGAGAGTGTTTCAGGAAGGAGAGAGTGATCATCCGAGTTGAATGCTGCTGAGCAGTCAAGGAAGATGAGGACTCAGAACTGAGCAATGAATTTGGCAACCTGAGTAAACCATTTTGTGCAATGGCGACAACAGCTCCATATGAGTGAATTCAAGAGGGTGGGAGGTGAGGAGGCAGAGGCAGTGAAAACAGACAGCGGGTCAAGAAGTTTTCCTACAAATTAAAAGGGAATTGAGAAATGCAGCAGTAGATGAAGGAAGACTGCAGGGCAAGGGAGTTTGTTTGCTTTTTTAATGGGAACTATTATATGTGTATGCTAATGGAAAAAAAAAAACCGATAATGCAAGAGAAAAAAGGGATCATTGCTGGAGGAAAGTCCTTGCTGGAATAGACCAGAGTGACTAGGCTCCAATGTCTAGGAGGTTGGCCTTAGGAGCAGAAACAGTTCATCACTGTATGGGGAAATAGTACTTGGGTACTGATGCAGGGGTGAATCCTGCTCTGTTACGTGCTAATGGGTTAAACTTGCGGAATTTATTTTGTCTCCCTGAGCTTCCGTTTCCAACCTTTCACATGGTGATAATAATGGTTGCCTTGCTAGTTTTATAAAAGCTCTCCAAATGATTTGCATCTCCTTCCAAAAAAAGCCAGATTTTAAACAATTGCTAGGAGAATTTAACATTTTATAATTTTTTAAAATAAAAATACTGAGCCAATATCACCAGAAAGCTGAAAAGTAGGTATAAAACTTCCTATGTTAGAGTATTATATTACAATTTGACTTGTGAAATGTAAATTTTCAGTGTCTCCTAGGAAGATGACTAAGCAGCATGAAATGTCTTCTATGTTTTAACAGAAACATTAATAATGAATCTTTGCTTTGGCATCTGTTCCATATTTTGAGAAAGTGACCTCATATCCAAAAAGACACTTAATCTTTTGAGGTTTGAAGAATGTTGAGGATGAAGTTTATAGGATGGGCTGGTAATTCCTTAAGGATAGGGATAGTATATTGTTCACCACTGGATTCCTGGTACCTGACATAATGTAAATGCTCTGTAAATATTTGTTGGACTAAGGAACAAATGAATGAGTGAAGAGGTTATAATGAGGGGCAAACTCTCCAGGAGCACCAAGACCAAAGATGCCTGGGCTCCCATACATTGAGGAGGCCCCAAACGGCTCCTGTTGTTTATCTTTCTTGTGTGGTGTGTGTGTGTGTGTGAGAGAGAGAGAGAGAGAGCGCTTCTCCCTGATTCTCACTCCCTCATCTTATGACCTGTGCTCCCACTGCTTATGCAATACTGATGAGAGTGTAGTCTCCCTGGATGGAACTGCTGCAGCGCCACCTGCCGGTATTGCAGGTGGAGAGACGCTCGGACTGCCCTGCTGAAGCAAGTACAATATTTAAGAGCTTACTTAGAGGCTTCTGCTCACACAGGGACACCCGGGGGAGAGTCTCCCCAGAAAGCAGAGACTGAGGGATGACCAGGAAAGTGGCAAAACCCACAGTGAGGTCCCTCGACTGCAGGTCTGGAACATCAAATAGGAACTCACTTTTATTAACTACTCATTTAGGGACTCTGAGCACACTATTGCCCTTAAAAGTGCTCCTGTGACAAAGAAACGTGGAAACCAACCTCTCTCATACCCAACTCACTTAGGGCTCATAACAAAAAACCAATTTAATAATTGTAAGGAGAAGTATATTTCTCAGGAGGAACCCCCCAAAGAGAGTGAGGTGAAAGTCCTTTTGCTTTTGCTCTAAAGCACCATACAAATACAAATTACCACTGTCCTTAGAGATGCTAATGTGCTCCTTCGCACATGTCCCTGAGCACCACTGACTGTCCAGCCGGAGACAGAAACATACTGGTCACATTTTCCTCCAACACTTTCCTGGTCTCTTGCTCCAAGTGGCTATTTCATTTTTTTCTGATGCTGTTCCTAAGTTTAGAAGCAATCAAAGACTCACCCAAGTTTTCTGATTGTTAAGAAATTTCAGAAGGCATGAATTTCCCTTTCACTGATGGCAGTAATATCTGATGGTCTTCTGGTTTAAGCAGGTGAACTTCCTCTCCCCCTCAACTGCTGTACTTCTCCAGCCCCAAACTCCTCTTCGTGGTAGAGATGGTTCTCTCCCCAAACTCCATCTTTCTGGGTTTGCTCCTGTTCAGAGCAAGGAACCTTTCGAGGAGACCCTTGGGGCCCTTGCCCTATTAACTTCTGAGCTCACACTCAGGAACTTTGCCCAGAAACAAGTCTCAGTCCCTTTGGCTTGGTGAGGAATGATGAGCTCTTTCTATCTAGGATTAAAAGTAGACCTGGGGACTGATGATTTGCCTACCATTTATTGAGCTCTTACTGTGTACCAGGCACTTTGCATGCATTTTTAAAGTTTTTCTAAGTTTTTTTTTTAAAGTTTTTCTAAGTTTTTGAGATAATTTTAGACTTAACAGATAACATGCAAAAAATGTACAGAGTTCCCATATACATTTCACCTAGCTTCCCTTTTATGCATGCATTGTTAATCCTCACAAAGCCCTGTGAGAAAGATACTTATTATTATCCCCATTTTATAGACCAGTACTTCTGTTCATTATGCAGCACCACCTCTGTGTGTGCTACAGCCGCTTTCCAGGGTGGTCTTTTATAAGACATTTCCCTCATATTCTTTGCTGTTTGCTGTTGTACAAAACCTCTCTAATCCCTCTATCTTACAACAGTTAGGTGCCTCTGCCTGGACAGGAAGAGTCCTCTTCCCTAATTTTTCCTTCCCCTACAGAAAAAGCAACAAGTGAAGTGAGGCTGCTCAGCAGCCCCAAGAGGACACTTTGCATTGGGGCTGGGAAAATGCAGGGTTTCCTCACACTGTAAGGGTCGGGCTTGTTCTTAAGTTAGAGATTTGCATCTTGGACTCCTATATTAGAATTGCAGAGAAGCAGGTTACAATTAGGAGGATAAAAGGAGACTCTGATATGAGCCAGTGGTAAAATCAGGCAAAGGAATTGCCCTCTGCGCATCTCACAATATCTGCCAAATGTAGTTGGCTCTGCCTTGGTTGCAGAACTAAATAATTTTCAATGAAATCATTTATTAAGTGCCAACAATATATCAAGCTCTGAATTATGTGCATTGCATTTATTATCTCATCTCTCGGAAGAATCATAATGGTTGTGTTATTATTTCCATTTTATAGTTGAAGAAATGAAGACACAGGTATAAAAAAAAACTTGCCAGTGTCACGCAGCTGGAATTAGAGAACTCACGTTTCCTCTATCACAATATTATGCTTAATTTTTCAAAAAAGCATGGATAATTACCATTTACGACTTACCTTTATTTGTTGAATGAGTGTTTCATCTTCTGGCACATTAGGGTCAACTGCAATGACAATGCCTTCATAGCCATTATTATTCAGCTGAATGAGTGAATCACTCAGGGCCCCTTCCAGAAGGTGAAGGACCAAGATGAAAACCGAATTCTTAAATGACCCCATTGCTGTACATCTGCCTTTGGGTTCTCTCTTTGGAAAATGTTAGTTATGGAGGCATCTTTCTTTACCCCTATATATATGGATATGTAAACGCACAGTTTTCCAAGTTATCAGAGGTGGTTTATCACAGGACTTTAACCCCTTGACCCCAAATTGTTTCACAATTGGATTTATCACCACTAGGAGGAATGCTAACTATAGCTATCATTATGATAACTATAATTTCATCTCAAATTTTGTGTACTTTTAAATATTTTATTTTGAAAGGAATATTAGCCTTGCCTTCACCTTTGCCATTTCCTGGGAACAAGGGTGGGGAGCCACGTCTGGTTGCCTGGAAGGACTCACAGCTGACAAGCAGCTTTGCCATTGAAAGGTGTTTACTTCTTACAAATGTTTGTCCAGCCAGGGACACTGACCCACCCAAATCCACCCTCTAACCCCTGCCTGCCCAGTGGAGGCCTGACTGTTCTGCGTATTCAGTACGCATTCATTAAGTATAAACTGTATATCCAGTTATCCCTCATGGTGGTCTTTATTTTTATCGTCTTCGATCTTTCTGTAACCTCAGCACCTCTCGTTACTCCCTTAGACAATCTACTTGCACCAAAACATTAGCAAGCCACATTAGATATTATTGAATATTCTATAATGAAAAGATAAAATTTATATCTCACTGTGCAAGGGAAACTCCCTCAAGTTTCCTCATCAAACCTCTATTTCACTATTCCGTAGCTTCTACTGCCCAGTAAAATTCAAATTAACATTCAATTATTTTACTGAAATTAAATGTCTCTCAGAACATGAATAGTGGACTGCCAGCTACTGCATAGATTATTTTAAGTTTGCCAAATCTCAGTTGAAAACTCAAATTGGTCTACCAATTCAAATTGGTCCTATATTCAAATTAGTTGAAATATCCCTTCATCTCATAACGTCATTTGATCTTCACACAGTGATAAGCATCAATTTCATCTTGTCTGTCTTTGACACTCACTCATAAAAATTAAATTGGTACTTGTTGCTAATAATTAGTACTTATTGCTTAAGTATGTAATCTTTTTTTTTTTTTTTTTTTTTTGCGGTACGTGGGCCTCTCACTGTTGTGGTCTCTTCCGTCGCGGAGCACAGGCTCCGGACGCGCAGGCTCAGCGGCCATGGCTCACGGGCCCAGCCGTTCCGCGGCACGTGGGATCCTCCCGGACCGGGGCACGAACCCGTGTCCCCTGCATCGGCAGGCGGACCCTCAACCACTGCGCCACCAGGGAAGCCCAAGTATGTAATCTTTAATCAATCAAAAGTGAAGCATTGGAATAGAGTGGAAGTACTCAATGATAAAATAGTTGTCCAGATAATCTAAATATACTTTTATATAAAAATAATTTATTCAATTCTTATTGAATAAATGTATGCATTTATTATACATATGTCATAAAATATTTTACATTTTAAAATATCTCATACCCCGCCCCCCACTATACGTGTATCTCCTGGGTTCCCTAGAAAAGAGAGTCTAAGACAAGCTTATGTGAAAATGATTTGCAAGCTTAATCCCAGAACAGTGAGAGTGAGAAAAAGGGGAAATGATTCAGGGAAGCCTGGGAAACAGTGAAAGGTGCTTACTAAGCTGGCTCTGGAATAGTAAACAGACCCAGCAGGCCACCCTGCAGGTGCACCTGCCCTGCTTTCTGGGATGTCTCCTAATGGGCTATAGGAGGAAGGAAAAGTGTTTGGCCCCTTCTCATCTCCTACAGGTGATCACCCTTCTGGCTGTGTCACCCAGCCCATTCAGCAGCTGCTTGGAAAGAAAATCCTATGCCCTGTGGTGTATAAAGAGCCAAAGATTCCAGGTGGTGCCTGTTGACCTCTGGTAGTAGAACCACTTGGGCCTACAAGGAGTAGGTAGTGACTGAGGAGGAGTAAGTGCCCATTGGGTCAGGCGGACAGGTGGGGCCAAACAACCCTAAGGAGCTTCAATAAGATGAGTCCAATACAATTTACTTCTTGAACTGCTCAGATCCACTCACGTCCTTTCATTCTATCTAGCTCCAATATTATAAGTTAAGGCTGGAATTGGGGGCAGGGGCACAAGCTGTCTCACTTTTTCCCTGAGAGAGGGTACAAGCCCTCTCATAGAATCATTCATAGAATCTCCTTCGAAGTGCTGGCCAATTGCAATCTCCTAAAATACCCAAAGCGACAGAGTTATTGAAATAAATCACAGTGCCTGCTGCTATAGCTGGTCTCAAGGCCATTATAGATATGTATTATCTCCTTCCTTCATCACCAATTTCCCTCATTTTTAGCCAGCATTTTGACTGATCTGTGTTTGTTTGGTTTTTTTCCTGTTGGTATAACCCAGCCTTTCCTTACTGAGGGGTCTGAGCCTTTAGTTGCCTTGCCCTTGCCAGGCTGTGGCTGGTGCAGGTGCCTATGACAGGGGTCACCGGTATGACAGATCCAGATTAGGTGCCTCCTCATATTTTGTGTGGCCTTCCCTGCTGGCTGGGCCTTGGCTGCTCCCTCAATGGAGAGTCCTTGCTGCTGCCTCGGTTGCCTCATCTCCTAACACCACTGGCTCTTTGCTTCCCCAGGGAGAGGGCGGAGTTTAGCATGGCCTCCACTGGACAGGGTGTGGTGGCAGCCCCACTCTCTCTGGTGCCCAAGTTCAGCCTAAACAGATTCACAGAGGCTTTGGCTCACATAAAGCATCACCCCATGGCACCTGGGATCGGACTTTGTCAGAGGCAGTGCAGATGGGCCAAATGACACAAACCAGAGGTGCAGGGAGTTAGCACCCTGAGAGACAAACTTTCACCAAAGTTTATATTTCCAAATCCCAAAAGTCTTTGTTGTATACCCTTCTAGTCAAAAACCTCCGAATGGTAATTGCGATACTGACCTCCAACGCCACGCTGATTAATTTTACCTGTTTGTGTACTTTATATAAACAGAAATATAAGTATGCCCTCTTGTGTTTGGCTACTTTCACGTAACGTTTTCTGCGTGAAATTCAGCCATGTTGTGTGTAGCAGTAATATGTTCTTTTTCCATTGTATTTCTTTGTAAAAATATACCACAATTTACTTACTGCTTTTGATGAACATTTGGATTATTTCCTGTTTGGGGCTATTTTAAATAACACTGCCATAGACATAAGCATTGACTTCAGTTGGGTACATACCAAGAGTGGAATTGCTGGGTCACAGGGTATATGTATGTCTAGCCATTGTCGATCGGCCAAATACTTTTCAAAATTGTTGTATTGATCCACATTTCTACCAGTACAGGGTACTGCTGCTCTTTACAATTTTGTCCACTCTGCGTGGGGTATAATCATATAGTACTGTGATTTTAATTTGCATTTTCCCTGATAACCAATTTTGTTATACACCTTTTCATATAATTACTGGTCATTTGGATATCCTCTGTTATGAAGTGCCTTTCCAAGTCTTTTTGCCCAATTTTTAATCAGGTTAGTATTTTCCTTGTTGATCTAGAGGAATTCTTTATATGTTCTGGGTATTGAGTTCTTTATTGGATGTATGTATTGCAAATATCTTTTCCCAGTAGGTGGCTTGCCTTAATGGGTCTCTTGGATGAACAGAGGTTCTTAACTTTAATGGAATTCAATTTAATTTTTTATTTTATGGGTATTGTTTTTGGGGTCATATTTAAGACAACTTCCCCAAGTTCATGAAGATGTTATACAATATTCTATTCTAGAGCTTTATTGTCTTATCTTTCACAATTAGGTTTGTGATGTATCTCAAATTATTTTTGTGTGTATAGTGTGAGGTAAAATTCAAGATTTTTGTTTTGTTTTCCTCTCTGGATAGCAATACATGCAGATCATTTATTGAAAGGACCATCATTCCCCCCCACTGAATTGCAGTTGTGCTTTTGTTGTGAATGAGTTGACTGCAAGTGTGCAGGTCTGTTTCTGGACTCTATTCTGTTCTATTGGTCTATATGACCAGGCTTACCTCAATACCATATTGTCTTAGTTACTGCTGGTTTGTAAGTCTTGATATCTGGTAATATAAACACTCCAGATTTGTTTTTCTTATTTCAAGATTATTTTGGCTATTTTTGGTCCTTTGCATTTAAATATAAAATTTAGGATCATCTTGGAAATTCTACCAGAAAAAAACTCCTGGATTTGACTGGATCACATTAAATTTATACGCTCATTGTAATACATTAGCTAAATGACACACCCATCAGTGCCATGACAGTTCTGAGGTCAACCATAAAAGGCCAAAAAGTGGGCGGTGGCGCAGTTCCTGGAAATCTCTACCCCTTCTCCAAAATAGTTGGAATAATCCTCCACTCATTAGCCTATGCAATTACCCAGCCTGTAAAAACTAACCACCTCATACTTCGGGGCCTCTCGCCTTCTGAGATGGCCCACACTCTGTCGGTAGAGTGTATTTATTTCTCCCAAGGTCATTCTTGCCTTTTTGAGATGGACTGCATTCTATGGAATGTGTATCTCTCTAAGTAAGTCCACTTCTTACCTAAAAAAAAAAAAAAAAAATTATACATCAGTTTGGAAAGAATTGACTTGTTTATAATATTGAGTCTTTCAATCCATGGACCTGGCATATCTCTTCATTTTAAGTTTATTTACTTGATCTCAACCATGTTTTATAGTTTTAAGGGTAAAAGTCTTTTGCACCTTTCATTAAATTTATTTCCGTGGTTTTTAAAAGTTTGGGGGGTGCTATTATAAATGGTATTTTTATAAAATTTCATTTTCTGATTGTTTATTGCTGGTATATAGAAATATATTAGATTTTTTTGTACTGACCTTTCATCCATGGAGCTTGCTAAATTCATTATTTCAGGTAGTTTGTAGATTCTTTTGGATTTTGTGTTTATAATTATGTCATCTGTGAATAATAACATGTTTACTTCTTCCTTTCCAATCTTATATCTTTTATTTTGTTTCCTTCTCTTATTACACTAGCTAGGACCCCCCAGTACAACGCTGAATACAGGTGGAAAGAATGGGTATCTTTTTTCTTGTTCCCAATCCCAAGTGAAAAAGCATCCTATATTTGGCCATTAAGTATGATATTATCTAGAGATATTTTGTAGATATCTTTATCAGACTAAGAAAGTCTCCTTGTATTCCTAGTTTGCTAAGAGTTTTCTTTTTAAAAATCATAAATAGGTTTTAAATTTTATCAAGTGCTTTTTATGCATCTATTGAGATTACCATGTGATTTTTTTCTTTATTCTGTTAATATGGGGAATTACACTGGTTGAGTTTTCAATGTTAAATCCCTCTTACATTCCTAGAATAAATTCTTGAATTTATTTATTTATGGGCTATATAAAAAGAAGAGTGTTGCTTAATTTCCAAACACTTGGGGAGTCTCTAGTTAATCTATTATAGATTTCTAGTTTAATTCCACTAGAGTCAGAAAGAATACCCTAAGACTTAAATCATTTGAAATTGGTTGAGTCTTATTTTTTGCCTCAGCTTATGGTCTATTTTGGTAAAATGTTCCATGTGCTTTCAAGAAAAATATTTATTCTGTAGTTGTTGGGTTACAGTGTTTTATATATGTTAGGCCAAGTTAGTTAATCATGTTATTCAAATTGTCTCTTTTCTTACCAATTTCTTGGCTGCTTGTTCTTTTAGTTGCTGAGAGAGGTGTGTTAAAATCTCCAATTATAATTGTGAATTTGTCTATTTCTTTTTCCTTTATTCAGCTCTATCAACTTCTGCTTTATATATTTTAAAGCTATGTTCTTGGTGCAGGCAAATTTAGAATTGTTATATAATTATCATCACAAAAAGTTTTTTCTATCTCTAATAATACCTCTTGCATCAAATCTACTTTCATTGATATTAGCTATGGTATACTAGTATTTTGAATATTGAAAAATTTTAAAAAAAACTAATATAACACAGTTAGCACAATGCCTGGCACATGGAATTTATTCAATAAAGTATCTTATCTTTACACTTCTTCTTCACTCCCACTTGCCCAAACCTTAGCCTTGAAGGGAAAAATTGGAGAGGAGCCAACAAGATGGAGAAAGCCAGGGCTTTGCATTAGATGGCATCAAGTAAGAATGACCAAGGTATATTTGTAGGATATTGATGTTTAAGAGGTAGTTTTAAGCTCTCTGCCATGTAATACTTCAATATGACTCCTGTTTCCACCCCCTAGTTCATTACCTACTTTAGTAATGGTAATAAGGCCATAAGGAAACAGGTAGTCATACATTTTTGATGACATAAAAATTGGTATAAATGCTTTGGAAGGAACTATGCATCAAAATTTAAGTGTGTGTATCTTTCAACATAGCAACTCCATGCTAGGAATTTACCCTGCAGATAGATTCACACAGGTGCACTAGATTATATATACAAAGAACAACTCACACAGGTGCATAAGAGTATATGTACAAGGGTAATATAATTTGTCCCTCAAAGCATACTTTATAATAGCAAGAAGTAGAACTACCTAAATGTCCATTAATAAAGGAATAATTAAGCTTATTTGTTTAACATCTATTTTGTTTATCACTTCTTACTTAAACATCTGTAGTTTTAATAATAGCATGAATTACTTTTGTAATTGAAATAAATTTATACATAAAACTAAAATATTGGCTAAAGACTATCATTTAGAAATCCTAACATGTCAGCATTGGAGTGGTAGTTCTGTCTTTTCTACTCTTAATTTCTACTCTTAATTTCTAATTTTCTTTACTCTTGCATTTCACACTCTTCTTTTTCTTTTATCTTCTTCATGCTCTTGCTTCTTCTTTCCTATACTGGTGTGATGTAAGGTTATACCAATTTTTTAAATGTTCCTTTTGGATGTTTACTAATTTATATTGCTTCCGTTTCATAAGCCAAGGATATCTTTCTATCGAAAGCAATTGCCCACTGTACTGAATAGCTTCCTCCTTCTTGTGCCCTCGAGACAAGTGTTCCCAGAAAGCAGCTTTTCGATAAGACTTAGCAGCAGGTAGCCTAGAGGAAGTGGGAGATAAAATTGGCCACCATCTGGGTCATTCTCCACCCATCCAGGCTATCATCTTGCTGATAAGAGCTGTGTAGTCTAAGTGCAGGAGGGATTTATGGAAGGATGCATTTCTTTTGACCTTTAGGGACAAGCTCTAATTACCTCCATGCATATGAGCTTCTGTTTCTGTGCCTTTGAGTACTTGTCTCTCTATCATCATGTACTCTATAATTGTATCCCTAACTTTCGTATCTTATTTTGTCTCTCTCTTTGTGCCTGAGCTGTGCATTTTCTACTTCCTATGGTAAATGCAAACTAAATCAGATTCTCATTTCTTCAGAGCCCACTATTCATCTCACTTCCCCTCTGCTTCTATTCCCTGTTTCCCTGTATTTTACAGTCACAGATCATAACACAGATCTTAACACATAATGCAGCATCCTCCCAACTTTATATCCATTCCCCTTCTTTATTTTTCATCAGTTAGATTTTCTACCAGCCTTATGAATTCAATCCTCTAACATAGACCATCTTCACTTTATTTAAACTATTTTTTTCCATTCTTTTTGTCTTCTCTACTTCATTTAAATCTGGTTCAGTTTTGTTCCCCCTTTCCCCTTCACTAAGGCCACTTTTTCTTGTATTCAGGTGTCAAATGTCCTTATGAATGATGCCTTTCTCTTCCTCCCTATAAGGCAAGGTTTCTCAATCTTGGCACTATTGACATTTTTGGCTAATTCTTTGTTGTGGGGGCTGTCTGGTGCCAGGTAGGATGTTTAGCAGCATCCCTGGCCTCTACCCACTAGATCATACCCCAAACTATGATAATCAAAGTAGTCAGCTGACATTGCCAAATGTCACCTGAGAGAGTAAAATTACTCCTGGTCTAGAACCATTGCTTGCTAAAAGGGAAAGATACAATAAATTCATTCATAGTGTTTCTTTTGATGGAACATGTAAATGCAATAAAATGAACAGATCAATTGCAAATAGGTAAATGAATTTTGACAAAGCTATACATACCCAGTCAACCACTATTGCAATCAATCCCTATAGCATTTTCATTGCTCCAGAAAGCTTTCCAGTGAATGCTCACACGTTTGCTCTGAGACAACCACTATTATGATTTCTATATCCAGAGATTAGTATTGTTCTTGAACTTTTAATAAATGGAATCATACAGCCTGTGCTCTTTTGAGTCTGACTTCTTTAGCTCAACATAATGCTTTTGGGATTTCAGGTATGCTGTTGCATGTATCAGTTATTCATTTCTTTTTGTTGCTGAGTGGTGTGCCATTGTGGATTCATACAAATAGCAAAATTTTGTTTTATCCATTCTTTTAATAGAAACTTTTGTTTTTTACAGCTTGGGGCTATTTTGAATAAAGTGGCTATAAAAATTCTTGAGCAAGCCTTTTGATGGACATATCTTTTCATCTCTCTTGAAGTGGAATACCTGGGTCATGGTTTAGATATATGCATAACTTTTAAGAAACTGCCGGGCAGTATTCCAAAGTTGTTGCACACTCACCAGTATAAAAAAATTACAGTTGCTTCACATCCTTGTCAACATTTCTTAGTGCCAATATTTATAATTTAGTTGTTCTAGTGGGAATGAAGATGTATTTCATTTATAGGTATCATTTTCAATTTGTTGATAACTGATGGTGTTGATTGCTTTTTTATAAATTGAAGTATAGTTGATTTACAATATTAGTTTCAGGTGTTGATTGCCTTTGTATGTGCTTATTGGCTATTTATATATTCTCTCTTGTCAAGTGTCTAAGTCCTTTGCCCATTTTTATTGGGTTCTTTGTCTTTTTATTACTGATTTATAACATTTTTATATGTTCTGAATATAACTTCTTTGTTAGATATATTTGTTGTGAATATTTTCTTCCACTGTAGCTAAACTTTTTATTATTAATGGTGCCCTTTGATTAGCACAGGTATTTAGTTTTGATGCAGTCCAACTTATTATTTTGTCTTATGCTTAGTGTTTTCTCTGTTCTAAGAAATCTTTCTACACTATACTTGTAAATATATTTTCTCATATTTTTTCTAGAAGTTAATATCTTAACTCATATTTATATCTATGATCCATCATGAATTTATATTTTTACAAGGTAGGAGTAAAATTGCTTTCCCAAACATATGTCTAGTTGTTCCAACATCATTTATTTAAAAAAAACTCTTCTTTACCCATTGACTTGCCTCTACCCATTGATTTGCACATGCCTTTATGGAAAATCTATTGACCATATGTGTGTCAGTCTATTTCTGGACTCTGCATACTGGGATGTGTTTTATGCCTAGCATAAACATGAGCACTTAAAAATGATATGTATTCTGCACTAGTTGCTTGTAGTATTTTTAAACGTCAAGGTCAAATTGGTTGATAATGTTGTTCACATATTCTCCATTCTTACTGAATTTTTCTGTCTAGTTACTCTACGATTGACAGTGGGAGATTTAAATCTCCAAGTTTGCTTGTTGATTTGTCTATTTCTCCCTTAATTCTGGCAGTTTTTGTTTCTGGTATTTTGAAGCTCTATTAATAGCTACATGCACATTTAGGATTGCTATATCTTCTTGATGAAATTTTTTATTATGTTGAAATGATTCCTCTTTTTCTCTCCTTTTTTGAGGTCTATTCTGTCCTATAATAATATACTAACACCAGCTTTTTTTATGCTTGGTGTTTGCATGATATACCACTTTCCTTTTTCCCACTTTCAATTTCTATGTATTTATATTTAAAGTTCATCTGTTGTAAATTCCATATAGTTGGGTCTTGCTTTATTATCAAGTCTGAAAATCTCTTTTTAGTTGAAGAGTTTAGTCCATTTATATTTAATATAATTATTAATTTAGCTGCTTTAAGTCTACCATCTTGCTATATGCTTTTTGTATTCCCCTCTGTTCTTTGTTCCTTGCTCTTTCCTTATCTTCTTTTGTATTAATTGGGTAGTCTTAATGTTCCATTTTATCACATTTATTAGCCTTTTACATGTACCCTTCCCTGTTACTAATAGGTGCCAAAAGGGGTTATAATATGCATCCTTAATTTATGTCTACCTCGAATTAATATCGTATGTATGATGTAAGTACCTTTAAACAGGATAATTCCATTTGTCACCTTTCTTTCCATTCTGCTCTTGTCATATATCTTACTTCTTTATGTTATTTATACCATAATACATTGTTTTTATTTTTGCTTTAAATAATTTATCATCTTTTAAAGGCATTAAGTAAAGAAAACCAATAATGTATTATATTATCTGCATATTTATCATTTCCAGTGATCTTCCTTTCATGCTGTAGATCTGTATTTATACCAGACATCATTTTCCTTCAGCTTAAAGACATTTCTTTGGTATTTCTTGCTGGTGAAAATTATTTCAGCTTTTATTTATCTGCCTACATTTTTAAAGATATCTTTGCTCAATATAGAGTTCTGTGTTGGTTTCTTTTAGCACTCTAAGATGTCATTTTACTGTTTTCTGGCCTCAATTGTTTCTGATGAGTAGTTAGTCATCTTTCCTATGGTATACCTAGGTGTTATTTTCTTTGTATAGATCCTATTTTAGGTTCACTGAGCATTTTAGACCTGTGGGTTGGTAGTTTAAATCAAATTTGGAAAAATTTCATCCAATATTTCTTTGAATATTTTTATGCCTTATCGTCCCTCCCTCTACTTCTGGGAATCATTTACATGTAATATCACACAGGTCATTTGGGCTTTTTCTTTTCTTTTAATGAAATGCTTCAGTTTAGATGCTTTCTATTTTCACATCTTCAAGTCATATGATCCTTTCTTCTGTAGTACCAGTCTGTTGTTGTTAATCCATTACAAATTTTTTTACATACATTGTATTTTTCAATTTTTAGGATTCTCACTTGCTTCATTTTAAAGACTTTCATATCTTTCCTGAACTTCTTCCTCTATTCATCACTTATATTTATCTTTTCCTGTAATTTCTTTATCTTGTTTATAATGTTATTGTAAACTAATTATCTGCTAATTCCAAATATGGATCATTTTTGGATCATCTTTTATTGACAGATTTTTATTCTTATTAATTATGGGACACATTTCCTGCTTGTCAGCGTGTCTATTAATGTTCTATTATATAGTGGATGATATGTTGTAGAGGCTTTGTATTATGTTATCTTTCTCTGAGTTATGTTCTAGCAATAGCTTAATTATTGGTGAATATAATCTTGATTCTCTAGAGACTTGGTTTTAGACTTTTTCAGAACAGATCTATTTCAGTTTTGCCCTTGGTTCTAGGGCATAACACTTAGTCTGTGGGTATGATACTTACCCCTAATCTGGAGTTTCAGTGGAAACATAAATACCCCCTCTAACTTGGGCGAGGTTGTATTTTGGTGCAACCAATTTTAATCTTTGATTTAGAAAATGAAATCACAATACCAATAGATATGTAACAAAATGTTCACAGGAGAATTATTCATCATATTCCAAATTGGCTATTACTCAAAAACCTATCAATAATAGAAAGGATGAATATATTGGTATAGCCAAGCAATGGAATATTATAGGCAATAAAAAATAATATCTACTGGTATACAAAATGTGGATGAATGTCATTAATGTAATGTTGAATGAAAGGAGCCAGACACAAAAGAATACATACCAAATGATTGAATTTATCTGAAGTTCAAAACAGGCAAAAACTAAGCCATGGTGCTAGAAAGTCATTCTTTGGTAAACATTGGGGAGGAGGTAGTTGCAGGAAGAGGTTAAGATATAAGTTTCTGAGATTCTGGCAATATTCTATTTCTTGATTTTGGTGTAATTACCAGAGAATATTCACTTGTGATAATTTATTGATCTGTACACTTACAGTTTGTGCATGTCTGTATATATATTATACTTCAATAAAAAACTTTAAAACCAAAAAAAAAAAACTTGGGTGGGGTTGAACCTTAAATTTTCTCTCCTCAGGACTGGGCAGTTGCTGAACTCTCTGTTCAGCTCTTTTAGGTGCTAAGCTCTTATTTTCCATTAAATTCCTTTGCAGTTTAGGACTCATCCAAGGATTGAGAGGATGCAGATTTGGGAACTTCTCTCTTGTAGTTACTTCCTTCCTCGGATTTCCTCCCTCAATATTCCACTGCTTTAGCAACCCAGAACTCTTACTTCTGACTTTTCAACCCAGTAAGACAGCTGCTTTCTGCTTGAGCTCTTTCCAGATGCTCTGAGCAAACTGGGAATGCCTTCTGGGGGAAAAGCTGGTTAAATGTGGATCTCACCTAGATTGCTTTCCTTTTTTCAAGGGTCATAACTCCTCCAGGTTCTAACTGCTTTTCTTGGTGTCCAGTGCCTTCAAAGAGCTGTGTTTTATATTTTTTCCAGAGTTATTACTGTTATCAGCAAGAAGATTAGTTTGATATGAGCAACTCTGCCATTGATTTATCACATTGTTTTAAATAAATGATATAGTTAGGGACCAACTCTTCCAAAATAATTACATTATAGCAGAAGGCAAAGCCTAAAGCAAATAAAATAATTTTGGGTAGGCTTTCTAGTACTAACATGCAGGTGCAAACATACTTTTGGAGCAGTCAGCATTGCACACATAAACAGCAATCTGCTCAGTGAATTCATCTCCTAAAAATCTTCTCTCTCCCACTGAGATTTAACTTTCTTTTACCATCCATAAAAAGAATAGGGTAAAAATGGAAGGGATATTGTCCTCAATTTTCAGAACAAATTTCTATATACTGATAACAACAACCATCCTGGCATGTGAAGATAATAATAATACTTGCCTGTGTCACTTTCAATCCCTAGACTTCTCTTTCCTCTACCAGATAACTGAGCATCTTTCTCATATTTTTTCCTCCTCTTGCAATCTTGGATCAAATCTTCAGTGACGTCACTATTCATGTGGTATTCCACTAGTGACCAGTGCTTCACAGTTCCTCGTTCTCTTTGACCCAACTCTTGTCTATTTCTATTCCTTATCATTTGTTCAGGATCAATGTCACCTCCTTTCCAGTGGCTCTGTTCTATTGACGATTTCTGGGGTCTCGAAATCAGTTATCTTCCCACATTTACCACATATTTCTTGTTGTCTAATGCTTCAATCCCTCACAATCACTGAAGCTTGTTTACCCTATTCACTTGTTGAGATCACCCTTTCAACTCTGCTATAATATATTTTAGTTTATCACTTTAACATCCTTAATCTCAGTCTTACCTCTTCCAATTTACTGATTTCTGGACTTAAAGCCATTTGTTCATTTCTATACTGACAAAATTGGAGGAAAAGAAAAAAAAAAGCCCTGTTCCTTCAGCCTAGACCTGTTCTCCTGCTTATTAACCTTGAAGATTTAAATATTTCTAGGCATAATCCCTGGCATCTTTCCACACCTTCTTAAATAGACAGAAGTGAAGGAGCATTATGACAACCTGACTCTACTCCTATATACTCTGCCTTTAGCCAGCACAACGCTTTAGATTACTCCGTTAATTCTCCATTTTCCTGTCTATAAAATGAGGAAAACATCTGAAGACTTAAAGCCCACCACACCCCATCTCAGTATTTTACCAGCCCATTGAAGCTACAGAGAAGCAGATCCCACGCTACCAGGCTCAGTGGCAATAGAGGGAGGAGGGACTGACTGTTAAGTCGGGACTTGAAGTTCCAATCTGTGAAAATTTAGGCACTACCAGACTCAGCATGTTACAGGCCAGACCTGGGATGTAGTATGAACAGCAAGGAGGCAGCCTAGGTAGAGGTATTTGCTGGTCATTTTACTCCCCAGCGCTGCTCTGAGTCTCTTCCTCAAGGTTTCATGCCCTCTTTTCATTCTTGTTCCAACTCCCCACAATTCCCTCCCCACCCCCCAAAACTTAATCTAATTGTCATTCTTAGTTGGTCCTAGTTATAAAGCAGTTCTATTCCACATTGTTGTTTGTATTTACCCAATAAAGTTTTAAGTTCTGTAATATGCAAAGCATGTGATTTTATTGCTCAGTAATCTTTAAAAAAATAAGAGCAAAATTAAATAAAAGATAATTTTTATTTCCTTGTGACATGTGCTTGCCTCTCTGTAGTCACCCTCCACCCCTGTAGGTTAATACCTGTAGGTAAATCACCCTTTGTGGGAAAAGGATTCCTGGAGTCTTATTTAAACAAAAAAAACAGAATCAGTTAAAAATTTCCAAAGGTCAGTCTCTCCCTGTGGCCTCTTCTTTGTTTGAAATTGAATAAAATTATATAGCGTATGGATTGATATGTGTTAAAATAAGCTCAGAAGTATGTCTTTCATTATTTACCTAAAGTCTTATGAGAACTATAACCATTTTCCTTGAATACCACCCAAGGCAAATAACTTGGAGAGCTGCTTTGATAAGAGTAGAAAGTTATAAACAATAAATTCAATAGGCCTCTGTTATAAAACCAGTGTCAGGGGACAAGGATAATACCTACATTTTAAGGTTAACTCTTATAGTGAACCAACATCTCTTTGAGCATTATCAGTGGGATCTATCTGTAGTATAGTTAACCAAATGGAAAGAGGTAAAGAACTTTACAATAGGCACTTCATATGTAAAATACAGGTTGATCTTTAGTCATCAACAAGCAACCTGTTCTGAACAGATAAAGGGGAATTAAAAATTAATCATACAACTAAACAATTGCTTCACATAGATAGTTATACTATATCATTCAGGCCTAACATCCTTTTCTCTACGTGGGTTATTTTTTGTCTTCAATAAGACAAGCTTTTATTGACTCTGATTCAATTTTGCCATTACCTTTGCCTTTAAACACATTACCTTAGAGAATAACTTTTATTTTTTTGTCCATAGCCAAAGCTTAAAGGTTTTCTAATTCCCTTCTGCCTCCATTAGTGTTATAAAAGATTTTTTTGTCTATTACCGTGTAAAAATCTGATCCATACTACACAAAAACTCAAAGCATTTTTAATAATCTGATGTTAATTTGACTTTATTGGCTTGTTTTTGTAAAGTGCAAAAGCCATGGGTCTTATATTTAAGAAGGAAAGTACTCTGCACATTTGTTCATAATAATTTTGTTTCATTCTCTTTCTTGTCTGCTCTCGTTTTCCTGTTTAAAACACAGTGTGTTACAACTATGATGAGGCAAATGATTCCTATAAAACCCATTGCTGTCAAAACTCCTTTCAACATAAAATCATCTCTGGCAAATACAGGAGCAGAATTTGGGGGAATCAACAGAGATGCCTGAGCAACATTAGATACAGCAGACTTTAAGGAGTTCCTATCTACTGCTCGTATTGCCACATAAATTCTGAGACTTTTTTGTGTCTCTCCATCAGGTTGATGTTCAAGTCCATTTGTGAAAAGCTCTGATGAGAATGTAAATATCTCCTTGGTACCAGCTTGCTGAGGATTTAACTTTGATGTATTCACTAAAATGGCATTGTTAAAGTCATCTTGAATATTCTGTAGACTTTTACTCACTCTTATTTCATAGCTGTTGGCTGAAATTAAAAAATACAAATGGGAAGTTAAGTGATTTTGAGTAAGCTTTCTAGTTTATTGAAATGGCTTAATGACAATAGCAACAAAAAAGTCAAAATACCTATGAATAAACAAAGCAAGAAATATGAATGTGAACAAAACTTTAAGACACTACATAAGAACTCATACTAAAACCTGAATAAGAGGAAAGTTTTATTATGTTTTTGAATACCAAGATTCAACACAATAAAGATGTTATTTTTCCCTAAGTTATTTTGTAAATTTTACATGGTTTTATTAAAAGTGCCTCTAGTTTCTATTTTAACAAACTTATTGTAAAGTTTAAATAGAAAATAAATAAGCAAGATTAGCCATATAAGGTTAAAAAATAACAAATTTTTAGTGGAAGGACTGACTTTATCAGATGTAAAAACACTGTAATGCTTCAGTAACTGAAAAACTGCAGTACTGGTGCATGAATAGATTCATGTATAAAAGTAGACCAAAATACATTTAGGAATTTAGTATATGATAGAGGTAGAACCCAAATTAATAGGGGAAAGTAAAAATTTCTTGATAATGGTGTTATGACAATTGGGTAAAAAGCTGGAAAAAATAGGATCCATACTGCAAACCTTTATTCTTCAGGATAAACTCCAAAGTAAATAAAAAGTTTGATGTAAAAAAAACCTATTAATTAGTAGGAAACAATGAATGAATTTCTTTATAAACTTGAAGTAGAAAAGGACCCTCTAATTAAGACTCAAAATTCACAAGCCATAAACATAAAAATCCATAAATTTATATACATAAAATGAAAATTTTCTACATGGGAAAAATCTCCTAAGCAAAATATAAACATATATGTTAAGTGACAAAAATATTTGTAACTTAAGTCAAAGATAAAGTTTAGTTCTGGTAATGGTTGAGTGGTTTCTATTGGACTAACTCACCAGCAGGTAACAAGTATAAACTCTGAAGAAAGAAAGGGGAATAAAAACAAACTGGAGCCAGAGGAGTTACAACTCATAAAAGAAGAGAACCAGGCTGTGACTGACTCATGTTTATACAGTTTTTCCTCCGAGGGCACTTTCCACTTCAGTACAGATAGCTGGAACTGATACAGAAAGCCACTATCTTCTTGGTTTTAAAAATCAAATGACTGAGTGTGAGATTGCCAAGTGGCTGAAAATTGAGGGAGCCAGAGAGGGATGAGCCCCAACTCTGTGTATTAACTTCTCTCAAATCATTGGAAGACCTC
This sequence comes from Grampus griseus, assembly GCF_964374135.1. NCBI lineage: Eukaryota > Metazoa > Chordata > Mammalia > Artiodactyla > Delphinidae > Grampus > Grampus griseus. The sequence goes on from NC_139017.1 coordinate 107,669,553, forward strand.
TGAATTGTACATGTGTGGGTGAAAATTCAAGGACTCAAGGGGAAAACAACAGCTAGACAGCTGAAAAATGGAGCAGAGTTTTATGCCAGTGCCCACCACAGGGGAGATATAGAGTTTGGAGTGTGAGTCTTGCCACATCAGAGGAGCTTGGTAAATATCTTGAGATGTCCATTAAAACACTAGAAAAGCTGTGCCTTAGGAAAAAAGATTGTGTCCCAGAATTAAGGGATATGCCCTAGGATTAAGAGCAAAACTGAAATAGACAAACCCTAGACAAAAGTAAAACAAAGCCTCCTCAAATTCCACGTGATCCAAGGTAACTACTAGAAAATTTCAAAACTCTTCAGGGGAATATAACAAAGTCCAGAGTCTATAATTCACTACCACATGTCCAATATACAATAAAAAGTTACTAGACATGTGAAGAAACAGAAAATGTGATATATAGTCAAGAAAAATGTCAGCAAATTAAAACAGTCACAAATGACTGAGATTTGAAATTAATAGACAAGGACCTTAAAATAACCATGATGAGTATGTTAATGGTCTACACACAAGACAAGCTGGATATAGTGAATGAAGAGATGGAAAGTTTGAGGACAGATATGGAAACTTTAAAAAGGAAGCAAACAGAAATCCTAGAATTGAAAAAAAATGCAATGAAAAAATTCATTTGAGAGGATTAATATCAGATTGGACACAATGGAAGAAAGAATTTGTAACCTTGAAGACACATCCATTAAAATCATCCAAACAGGAACTTCCTTGGTGGCTCAGTGGTTAAGAATCTAACTGCCAATTCTGGGGACACGGGTTCGAGCCCTTGTCTGGGAATTTCCCACATGCTGCAGAGCAAATGGGCCCATGCGCCACAACTACTGAGCCTGCACTCTAGAGCCCGTGAGCCACAGCTACTGAAGCCCACATGCCACAACTACTGAAGCCCGTGTACCTGGAGCCTGTGCTCTGCAATAAGAGAGGCCACCACAATGAGAAGCCCGCGCACCACAATGAAGAGTAGCCCCCGCTTGCTGCAACTAGAGAAAGCCTGCGCACAGCAACGACGACCCAATGCAGCCAAAAATAAATAAATAAATTAATTAATTTTTTGAAAATTAAAAAAAATCATCCAAACTGAAGGGCTAAAAAATAGTTAGAAAAATTGAACAGAATCTCAGTGACCCTTAAGATCCACTGATATATCCACTTAGTGTGTGTGTATGATGATATGATATGATATACTATACTATACTGTACTATAATATTATATAATATAAATATTACCCAGGAAGAAAAGAAGAATAAAACTAGAGCAGACATTTTTTGAAGATGTATCAGCTGAAAATATTCTAAATTTGATTAAAAGAACACTCCACAGACTCAAAGAGTTCAGTGATCCCCAACAGAATAAGCATCAGAAAAGCACACTGAGTCACATCATGGTCAATCTGCTAAACACCAAAGATAAAGAAAAATAATTTAAAGCAGCCAGAAGGGAAAAAAGACACTTTATACTCAGAAAAACAACAGTAAGAATGATAGCTAACTTATGAGAAAAAAATTGGGGCCAGAGGACAATGAAATGATATATTTAAAGTGCTGAAAGAAACACTTGTTGCCCTAGAATGCTACATCTAGTGAAACTGTGTTTTAAAAATTAAGGGACATGTTTCAGAAAAATTAATATTGAGAGAATTGTTACTCAAAGACCTCAACTACAAAGGAAATGATGCTAGATAAAAATTCTGATCTCCAGGAAGAAAAGAAGAGGACTAGATATGGTAACTATACTATACAAGTAACTAAAAAGGATAATTCTTTTCCTCTTTAAAATTTCTTTAAAAGGCAAGTTTCTTTGTCTTGGGCAAAGATTGATTGTTTAAAACAAAAGCCATAACAATGCAATGTGCGGCTTATAACAAATGTAGAGGTAAAATATATGACAGCAAGACCACAAAGGATGGCAGAAGGGTAAATGGAATTATACTTTTGAAAGATTCTCCCATTATATGTGAAGCAGTATAACATTAATTCAAAGCAGATTGTGATAAATTAAGAAAAATGCATGTTACAGAACTGCAAAATTTGGAGTAGATGAGGGCAGAATTTTGTTTTGATTTTCCTTATACTGTTTTGAACCTTTAAAATTATGGCAAAATATGTATAACATAAATTTACCATTTTTTAAAGTGTATAGTTCAGCAGTGTTAAATACATTCATATTGTTGTGCTGCTGTGAGCTTTCAAACTGTATTAATGTATTATCAACTCAAAAACAAAATTATTGGTAACAAATAATTGCTAGATGCAAAAAGAAAGCCACCTGTAGTACTAACCCACTCTAATAATATCATAAATCGTATCTAAAATGGCTAAAAATAGATTCAACAATGAACGGAGCAGCTCCAAAGGAGGATTTTGTTCTCAGGAATAAAAACCATGAGACATCCTGAGTTTTAATTAAACAATGAAAATATTCTAGTGACTAGGTTTTGAGAACTTTCCAAATCTATAATAAGTTTTAATAATGAGACTGTTTCTATTCCTGAGTAGTAATTAGAGTAAAGCACCCTTAAAGAAGGTTGTCAAAACAAAATAACCTTCATATTCAAATTTATCAATAAGCCAATTTCCTCTGAGTGAACCCACTTGAGTTGCTTTATACTGTGGTTCAAATACGATGGGACAGATATGGATGAGAAGCTAGGCTGACCATCTGCTCTACACTCACAATGGAACATGTCCATTGTTCCTATGTCCCTTGTTCTCTATGGAGGAAGCCCTCCCCACGGGGCTCTCCCTGAGTCGTCTCCTGGATAATGAAACAATATTCCATAAGCCTTAGCATTTACAAAGATTTTCTACATACATAATTCTCCCTTTGTGAAGTTGACCATCCCATTTTAAAATAAAAGAGACTGGGACTCAGGAGGTTAAATGTGATGTCCATGGTCAAGTTAGGAAGCTGTAGTGCGGGAAATGAACTCATTTCTTCTAACTCCAAATGTCATATACTTCCTACTGTGAACAACTATTAAAAATGATGCAGAACAACTGTGTAACTACAAAGACTCCAAACTAATTCAGCTCATACATTCATGAAAGGTTTCCTTCCATTTACAATAGTTGTGGTCTTCTCCTTCTCCCTGTGAAAAAGAAAATGGGCTGGTTCTGCATCTTTGACCTCTTAGCTATATCTCTAGTTTTGACCTCTACCTCTATACTCCCAGTATATTTCAGCCATGAAAGTAGCTCTAAGGACATGGGCAAGACACTTAACCTCTCAGGGCCATTCCCTTACATTTAAAACAAGGGAGTCAGACTAGTGTATCTTTAAGACCCCTTCAGGCTCCAAAATGTTATAAATGCTGATATTTACTGAGCACTTAGTATGGACCAGACACTGTTTTAATCCCTCTCTGTGCCTTTTCTCATTCAATTCTCTCAACAACCCTCTGAGATGGGTACTCTCACTATCTGCTTTTGCAGATTAGAAACCAGAAGTTTAGAGAAATTAAGTAACTTGCCTAAGTTACACAGATAAAACGTGGTCTGTCTGATTCCAGAGCTTAATACCCTAACACTATGCTCTACAGCCTTCTATTAGGCTACACTGTCTCCTATTTCCCAAAAATTGCTACTTTTCCAGTTACCAAGGTTTACATTTCCTTAGCATCTTTATCAATAAATTTCTAGTACGGAAAGCCCTGGGCTTGGATTGAGGACATGCAGAGGGAATCAAAGACTTGACCCCATCTTTACCAGTGGGAACAGTTCCCACTTCCTCTCTTCATTTGAAATCCAAACCATCCCCTAAGGATTATTATAGATTTCTCCTACATTGAGCCTTCTTCCATCCAATAAGCATAACTGAGGGTTGGGGGTGGGGGAAATGGGAAAAAATTGCTGTCATTGAACAGCTTTTTCAGAAGCAGCAAATTTTCAACAATTTGTAAGGATAATATGTTCAATGACAGTTGTATAACAAGATGAAAAGATATCAGAGGAAACAGTGTGAAAGTCAGGCTGTTAGACACGTAGGGAAGCTACTGAGTGCAAGGAAGGAGGCCCAAGATTGGTGCTTTTTGTGGTCTGTCACTACTCCAAAGGCTGTGCCCAGGCCCCTGGCATTAGAAACTGGCCTTTGCTCTGCTTCCACCCACTCTACAACCTTTTAATACCTGTAGCTCCCAAGGTCTGAATTATACAAATGGCACTGTGTAATACATAAAATAGTTTTTTGACCATTTTATGCCTTTTCTCTCTTAGCCTAGGATTATGAGTTCTTGGAGTGTGATACCATCTTAAATTACTTTTATATTATGTTTACCACTGTGCTGGGCACATAATAGTTCCTTAGTAAATAATATATTTTCACTTTAATTTCTGGAGAAAACACAAAGGAAATTAACTTTATAGCAGAAATACAGATTATGCCTGGTACTCAGTTTTAAAAGTTATTATACCCACACTCTTAATGAAAACCTAAGGAAATAACCCATTTCCATAATGCCTTGTCTAAATACATTCCCAAACATAATAATGATCTGGTAATATTTTGCTTATTCCATGTACTTTGTCATCTTTTACAATATATTGTATATGGTGAAGAGTTGGTACTGGATATACATTGATACGCTTGTGCATATATGAGATGTTCATTTATTGCTAATAAGGTTTTTAAGAATAGTCAAATTTTTCATAATTGTAAAGCCAGAGACATACCCTTATTGTTTCTAACTCTGGCCATAGAGGAGAGTATAACACCTTCCTAGACAACGATTTGTAAAAAAAAGAGGTGATGAAAGCACATGTTTATGAGTTAAACAGACACCTACTTGCTAGTTGGTATACTCATAGCTAATTGGTCAATTTTGCCATTGCTGGGTCATCAAGTCAATTATGACTGAGTGATGTCAGCAACTTAATACACATCCAGCCATTCCCTGCCTCCCAATCTTTTGTCACTTGAGGTTTCACATTATAACAAGCTTGATCTGCTTCAGTCATACTGCTCATCAGGGCCATTTATGTGAAGGTATGAAATCCTCTCTTCCCTTCTAAAACCCTTTGTAATACCAATTCTAAACTAAAGTCCCATTTGGCTGTATTTCTTCCTTTCAAGCCATTCATAACCACTGATACTGCACATTCACTTTCTTTCTACTCTTCATTCAGTGGTGTAGTTGAAACCACCACAGCTCTTGAAAAAAACAGTTCCCAGTAGTAATGGGAGTCTGAGCTTGTGTTTGTCTCTTTTAACACACAACTGTGCTTCTGAGGCAGTGAGGAAAGAGGAAAAATACTGGGTGGCACCATGCTTACTTTTACATAAAGATGGAAATGAGTATTGGTGGCTCCTTACTTCAAATAAGAAGCTAGAGAACTCTCTAGCAGTGCAAACCAGGAGCCCAGAAAACTTACTGGGCCCACTTTCTCTTCCATTTTTTATTTTATATGTCATCTCAGTTCATCTTTACAATACTTTATGAAATAGATAGTTTTAGTCCTATTTTCCACATATGCAACTGAGGGTAATAGAGTTTAAGCAACCTGCCAAAGATTAAACAGCTGGACTTATAGCCAGAGTGGGAACTACTTTTTTTCTAAAGTTAAGTTACAGCTGTTTCCATTATACAAGTGATATGCCCATCCCACAGTTTCAATCGTTTCACATCTTCAAACTTTAAATTAGGAAAATCCTTAATTTAGAATGTAAAATGTTTCACTTCCTTCCTATCTGGCAAGAAGAGACATTGTGATAACAGAATTTCAAGACAAAACTACAATATTGACTGTTTCTCAGCAGTGCATACTTATTTGTAATTAAGATGTCTTCTGGAGAGAGTAGTAAACAGAATTATAAGCCAAAAAAAGATGATCCAAGTTGAAAGCAAGACTGGGAAAGGCCCAAGGTGGTCACTGTTATTGACAAATATTGATGAATTAGCTCTCAATAGAGAAGGTTGGTTCCTACAGAAATCTCAATCAGACGCATCAGATTAAAGTGTAATCAATGATAATCATGTTCTGGTAATGGCAAAGATGTTGGAAAGGTTATTCTTTTAGAAAACTTCTTCTGTTGAGTTGCTGTGGGGATCAAGAGATGAGGTAGGTGGAAGACTGAAGGCTGGCATAAAAGCATTAGAAAAAGGAAAGTAGCGAAGGAACTCATCAATGCCCAAGCAAGGGTTAGAAAGCTTCAAATCAGGGAACTGGTCCCAGCCTCCCTAACAAAAATGATGACCAGAAGTAGGAGAGGACAATGCACCAAGTATTTCATGACTTATGGGAATTATTCCCTTAAACTTGACTTGTAAGCCCTTGAATAAACACCATCTAATCTTCAGAAAACTAATCACCTTCAGTATTTGAAAGTCCATGCTCTGTAAAGCAGAACCCATTGCTTCTGACTAGACCACTGTTACATGTGGTATTTATGTTTCCAACAAAGGTTTCTGTATTAGTGTCAGTCAGGTTACCAGGGCCTCGTCAATCCTGGGGGAGCTGATACATTCTCTTCCTAGACTCCAGGATACAGGGCCTTATCAGCAACTCAAAGCTTTCCATGCAATCCTCTACAGCTTTGTCATCTGTAAGCCCCCAAAGCTATTTTTTACCCAACTAACCCCTGACATAGTTATTGGAAATGCCACCTTGTAGAAAAATAGGTAATGAAAGCAAGAAACCTACCCTGGCCCTGATCAAAGTCTCCTCCAGGTGCTGTCCAAGATAAAGTCACCTCTTCTTCTGATTTTACAGCTTCCAGGTCAATAATTTTGCATGGCGGAAACACATCAGGATGTGGGTCAGCTGGAACACCCAGCACAAAGAAAGAACCCCCTGAGCTTATTCGGCTAAAGCCCCACTTTTGCTCTTCTTCTCTCCTGCCCACCGATTTTCTTGGGGCATTCATCTGAATATTACCTGTGACACCAAAGAAAGAATAGCCAAAACAACAAGTTACCATCTCCTGAATAGCTTGTTTTTGCATATTATTGAGAGACATTTTAAGACTTTTTTTCCCTTTGCTACATCTTTAGAATAACAGTTTGTTTATTCAACAATTCATTCATCCATTCATTCATTCAATAAATATTTTTAGGGCATATGCTATGCCAGCAATCACAGACAATTTGCTCATGGAATTTACAGTCATATTTATAAACATATATTTATAAATTGTAATAAATGTAAGAAGGAAAAAAGGAAGGGTACTATGAAAGGAAATAACACAGTAATATAATTTAGAGTGGTATCAAGGGAGTAATATTTAACAATTTCCTAAAGGATGAATAGAAGTCAGCCAGATAAAGAGCGGAGGTTAAGAATATCTCCGGCAGAGGGAAGAGGTTGTGTAAAAACTTCTGAAGTGTGGAGAAGAGCTTTGCAAATTAGAAAAATTTAATTAAAGCAAGGAGGAGAATAGTTTGAGATGAGACAGGAGAGAGAAGTTCAAGTAGGACCTCGTGGGCCATTGTAGTGGTTTTAGAGTTTAATCTTAAACATGCTGTGGGGAAGCAGGGCAGTGATATGATCACATTTGCTCTCTGACAGGTCACTCTGGCTGCTATCAGTGGAGAATGGATTTTAGCACAGGAAGCAATGAGGCCACTGCAACAGTCCAGATAGGAGAAGATGGTAGCTTGGGTTGGGTGATAGCAGTGGAGAGGAGGCTAGTAGGCATTTCGAGATGCATTTTGGAGAGAAAATCAGCAAAAGCTGTTGTTGGATTTGAATATGGAATGATGAAGAAGGGAAAGTTGGTGGACAAAAAGAATAGCTCCCAGGTTCCTAAAATGAGCAAATGGGAAGAGAAACAGGCTATGGGGAGGAGACTAACTATTTAAGTTACAAGGTTTGTGATTCCTGTAAAACATCTAATTGACGATGTCAAGGAGCCAGTTAGATATGGATTTTAAGCTCAAAGAAGAGGTTTTAGCTAGATTTAATCATTTTGAACCTATGAATTAGGAAGTTATAGGCTTATAGATGTTATTAAAGCCATATAGGTTAATAAGATTACCTAATAAGAATTTCAGCTATAAAAATAAAAAGTATTTACTAAGTGCTTGCTATGTGTCAGGCACTTTTTAAAGTACCTTATATTATCAACTATTTAATTTTTCAGCAATGCTATGAGGAGAGTACAATTATTGCCCCCATTTTTACAGATGATGAAACTGAAGCACACAGAGGCTAAGTAACTTGCCCAAAGTCACACAGCTAGTAAATGGAGGAACTAGGTTTCAAACCCAGGTAATGTGGCTCCAGATAGAAGAGTGAGAAGAGAAGGTTAAGACTAAGCTTTGATAATTGCCAACACTTAGAGGCTTGGTAGAAAAAGAGAAGCTGGAAAAAGAGCCTGAGAATAAAAATTCCAGAGAATAAGAGGTAAGCAGGAGAGTGTGGTATCATAGAAACCAGGAAATGGCAAAGGAGAAATCAATCAGCTGTGTCAGGTACTGCTGAGTCAGGTAAAATGAGGACTGAAATGCATCCTTTGGATATAAGAGCAGGTAGTCATTGGTGACTAAGGCCAGAGCAATTCCAGTGGAGTGGTGTGGGTGGAGGTCTGCTTGCAGTGAGCAGAGTAGTAAACTGGAGGTAAGAAGGTACAGTCGGCAGATTTAGATTTAATTTCAAAGAACTGGATGACAGGGAGTAGACAGGTGGACAGTAGCTTAAAGGGAAACCACCAAAATTTTTTTTAATATGGGAAGTAATAAATCATGCTTGAATGCTCTTCAGAGGACATGCAAGGGAGAGCTCTCAAGGACCCTTGATAAGCAGGCTGGGTGGAATCCAGAGCAGATCCAACAGAGGCACTAGGGAGGAGAGGAAGGAAGTAGATGCTGCTGTGCCTGGAGATTTGGTGGTGTGAAAACAGAGCAGCTCACATTTTTCAATGCAGTGTACTCTCAAGGTCATCACCTGAAAATGAGCTGATAAACGAATGTTATGTGAGGTAGGCATGCCTAGGTAAATCTAAATTTTTCTTTCTGTGCTATCAAGGGCCTATATGATGTACACAGATAAAAGCAGAGTTGAATATGACTTTTCTATTCTCAGTGTACACTTGATGTTGATATTTGCATCCTTTAAATTCATGGCTTTAAAAAAGATACTAGACCCGTCAGTAGCCTGCAAGCTCCTTGATAGGAATCAAGTCTTATTCTACCTGGTATCCCAAGTTCTTAGGACTAAGCCTGTCACCTAGGAGGCCTTCAAAAATGTTCGATGTATAAATGAAAGAGGGAATAGCTACTTAGAAATGAAGTATTACATCTAGATACAAAATCATATCTTTGTAGTAAAACTGTGTTACCTTGCAAATTGATTTATATTGGTTTTGAAATAATCCAAATTATTTTAAATATAGGTGAGAGTAAATTGTGTTCAAGGCAACACTAAAAATATCAGGAGATGCAAATCCACTATAGCATCTTTATTGTTTTCTACTGAAAAGTACATATAGTACAAAAATATAGAATCATGTTATGGTATGGTCCAAATGATTAGTTATAGCTGCTAAAATACATGAAAAGTATTCATAAAGATTCTGCAGTTTTTCAAATAAGAATGATTAGAAACATTTTTTGAGATTATATTTAAAGACTACAGCATTTTTCTGTTTGTTATACTTTAACCACTGCTTCCCATCAGGAACTATTATAATAATGGTGTTTAAAAAATATGTGTATCTTCTATGTATTCGGCACTTTTATCTTGAAGGAAGACAGAACATCTTCAGGAAGCCCTCAGTTTCCTGTAATATCCACACTCATATTTTTTCAGGAACTCATTTCCTGTGTGGATTGTTTGGGCTATTTGCTTCCTTCTTTAAACTGCTAACAACTTTTTGCCTCTTCCTCTTTCCTCTGTAGAGGAAGTACAGGAGCTATACAGGAGAAAATTCAATAAATCTCTTTGCCTGGTAGTAATTCTGATGAAACAGTCACAAGAAAGTGGTCAAAATAATGACTAAAACGAGGGTAGGAGAAATCTGTGGGAATTACCTACTGCCTTCCTGTTATCTACTATCATGAATCACTGAGGATTAAAGAGATAATCAACAAATTATGCATTGACTTATATAAAAGAGTTTTGAAATTCACCTCTCTCTCTCATACATACACACACACACTCATCAGAAATATACACATTAAATGATGTTATTCAAATAACAGTGCTAATGATTCTTACCGTTTGTTATGTAACCTGGTACGTACATAGCATGACTTCCTGGAATAGAGTGGGCTAGGGCACTTATGCTGGGAGAATGATTGACATGCACTTTCAAGCTATATCTACCATTTACAGCAAAGGAGAAAAAATACCTCGAGTAAATTCCATCATTTTTTATAACATCAGCACCTGTTAATATAAAAAAAACTCAATGTCAATACTTATCACAGTTGATTATTAATATTTAATTAAATCATTAAAAATAAGATTTATTCCCCTTGTTCTTCTAATTTTAGCATATGCTGTTATGCTCATAGCTACTTTTGATATTATCAGGTGATTAAAATTCCAACGGCTCCATAATTTCTCCTTGTGATTCCTTAACCTCTGAAAAATTATTTTCTAAAGGTGAATGAGTTGTACCTGCTTCAGTGCTAATAAAGCATTTAATAATCACCTTTAGCGCTCTCCTTCCTATCACTGAAAATAATACTAGGTTTTCATAGAAACCAAGCACATTCTTAAGCTTATATATAGTCACACACCCTTTTGAGATAAAAGCTACTCTGCTCCCAGTGAATAAATATATATGTACATATACGTACTTTCATGCAATTTCAAGGGGTTTATGAACACCCTGAAGCCCTGATGAAAATAAAGAAAAAACTTTGGTAGTTGATATAATAGTGTGAAATTAATTTCCTCATTAGAGGATACGTGGCTTGTTCTAGATTCGAAGGTGCTCATTGACTTGGAGTTTGACAGGCTTTGGTTCTGTCCACTTCGGGAGGATGTGCCTTGCTTCAGGAGGCATTCTAAAATCTTGCCCAGTGCTAGACTTCTTTCCTTTTGCATTGGTCCTCAGAGAGTCATTCAGTTCCAAACCAAGCCCATGACTGAATGGCAGCAAGGCCTAGATTCCAGGGCAGCCATGGGAGGTGCAGCTTAGCCCAAGTGCAGATCACATTCACTGTTCAAGTGCAAGTGGACAAATGGGGCAAGCAGCTTGTCCTATTCTACGGTCAATTCACTTCTCACACCTCACACTCAGCCCTGTTCTCTAGCATTGCATCATCACTAAAGTGCTCTAGAATCCTCACTAGAGAGGCAGGTCTGCTCCTTCACATGAGAAAAATAGGAGTATATTTTATTAAAATAAAAAACGCTAAGCACCTTATGATCACAGTAGTTTTAGAAACCTTTTTTATCTACTGGAAAGAAATCAGATCTTGATATTTAGTGATTTAATGATTAATAAGGTCTATCTTTTTTGAGAAATGATAAAGAAAAATCTCTTCCTGCCACGGTTACCACTGCCACCTCTTTTAATCATTGAGTCAGAAAGAAATGGGAAAGAACACTGGCTTGGGTGTCAGGGGACTTGTTTTAAGGTCTGGATCTGCCACAGTAGCTGTGAAACAATCCCTCTGAGCCTCAGTTTTCTCATCTATAAAATGGGGATAACATCTCACAGGGTGGTTGTGATGATTATTTGAGAGTGTGCATGAGAAAGTATATTTAAAATTATAAAGCATTTTATATTGTTCATTAATTTTATTAGCAGATAAGTACTATTTCCATTATAAACATAAGTATTAGACAACTATGTGCATGTGTGTTAAGTACAGGGGAAAAATCTAAATTTACACTTCAGTGTTTAAACAACCTTTTCATTGTTTCTTTCATCAGGGTATAAATTTTGACATCAAACAAACAGAATGGTTCCAGGGAATAAATATAAAAGCCTATTGAGGTGCTCTTTCCTAAGACAGCAGGATCTGTTCCCAGGCCAGCCCACAGGCTGGGGCTAGGGAGGAACATTCTGCAAAGTGTATTTTTGGACTATATACAAAAAGTGAAAGGTGTGGCCAGGGATAAGCAATCAGAGTCTGAGAAGTTTGTTTGGATCCATTCCAGTAGGCAAAATAAGAGGACTTGTCTAGCATCCTCTGAGGTGGCCTTGAACTAAAATCCTTTAAATGAACTTTTGTTTCATAAATGTCATACAAGATTGCCATGGCAAGATACTAATGGGTTGCCAAACATAAGACTCATTTTTTTTAACTTTTAATTGGTTTATTATTATAATTGCTTATACTTAATTGGTATATACATTTATTCCTTTAATCTATTTATTATTCTCTGCAAACAACGCATTGCCTCATAGCCTACACGTAGGGCAGACCACATTAAAGCACCTCAGAACAAAATTCTGCCTGAAGTTATGGGCTCAGGAGAATCACAGCAAAATAACCTACAGAGATTTTTCACATAAATTGTCTTGTTTTAAACAAACATAAGACTCTTAAAATATTTTTATCTTTGAAACAACAAAGAGAAGGAATATGATTTTACTGGTAGATCAAACATTGGGGCTGCCAACATAAACTTTGAGGTCTATTGTCATTCTGAGAATTTAGTTTAGGAAAAGAACAGAATAGAAAAGATAAAAACAATAAAGGAGTTTGTTTTTAAAAGTTAAAACAAGTTAGTCAGAAAGAGTCCAAGTGCTGCTCGTTGCCCAGATTGATGCTGTGGTGTCTGTGAGGTATGATGATGAAGTTCTGAACTCTCTCTGTGCAGAATGAGTGCTTTGAAGTAGGGTTTTGTTTTGTTTGACTTTGTTTTCCCAGTGGTGGGGAAATCTCTATCCTGATTCCACTAAGCTTGCTGGCCTGGTCTTCTTGTTACCAAATAACACATGTAAAAGGCCATGGCTCTGCTCTCTCATCAACCCAGCTACTTGGCTAAAGAACAGTCTATGGTCAACTCAATTTCCAATTTTCTCTTTAACAGCCGGGCAAAAGAAGAAGAAATGGATTAACTGTCATTGCATCTCCCTTTTGGGGTTTTCATTTGCTGTTTTAATTGTCCAATATGATTATTTCAGTGAATAGGAAAACTGGTGAATCCTAAAGGAATGTGGGCATGCCTGTTCCCAAGTGGCCTTACTAAGTGTGGTCAGTGTCACCGGACAAGTGGAAGCCAAGACCTAGGTGCCGGGCGACTTCCTCCCTCCATTCTGCTCACACACAGCCACTCTGAGGAGCCTCAAGGAGACTCTCTTTTCCCAAGTTCACATTTGCTTTCCCTGTGCAGGTGGAGACCTGTAGCTACTTAGTATGTCAGTGAGTCCATGAGAATTTGAGATTCTCATAAGATTGGGTGAGAAAAATAATTGAATTGGAAGAATTTTAAAGATAAACTTAATATTGATACTGCAGCATCAGAACAGCTCTTGAGAACATGAAAAATTACATGATATTCCTTGTTACCTGCTCCATCATCAAAAAGTTTCAGCGTAACAGGATCTGCAGTCTCTGACTCAATTGTAGCAGTTACAGTGGCATTGAGAATGGGATAAAACCCCTTTCTCACAATTGCATAAATTGTCACAGGATGGGGAAAATGGGTGCTGTCTCTTTCCACAAAGGCTTCCACAGTGGCAGGGGGCACGGCTGAGCGGGAGGCACCAGAGGTCACTGTCACTTTCAAGGCTTGAGGAGAATGATGGGTATTGTTCAGTGTGTAAGTCCATAGCCCAGGCTGCAAAACAAAGACTTCGTTTGTCAAGTGTGAAGAAAAAAATCAACCCTCATTTTAAAGTGTAAACTTAACCTCGTAGGGTTTTTTGTTCTTGTTTTGTTGATATTGCATTTTCTAAAATACTACAAAAGAATATCAGGAAGAGTAATGTTGGTTAAGAGAGAACTAAATTCAGTATTTACATGGCTTTCACTGTACAACCCACTTTCATTGTTAGGTAACTCTTTAGGGAATTAGACCCTGAATTTATTTTTGGGGAAGGACACATCTTGATTCACATTTTTAGAGGATAACAATGTGTCCAGCTTCAAAGTACTTGGCAAATATTAATCTGAGCCCCTTCACCCTACAGGAGGTTCAACGTTTTTATTCCTTTTATATAATGGAGAAAATTACAGCAAATTAAGTGGACAATTATGATTTATGTGGATAACCTGGAATAAAAGGCAACTGTATCCTTCCTGCCCTCCACTTCCTTTAATGCTCCCATGCCCAGAAATCTCAAGCAACAAAATCCACATACACGGGCTTCCCTGGTGGCGCAGTGGTTGGGAGTCCGCCTGCTGATGCAGGGGACGCGGGTTGGTGCCCCAGTCCGGGAAGATCCCACATGCCGCGGAGCGGCTGGGCCCGTGAGCCATGGCCACTGAGCCTGCGCGTCCGGAGCGTGTGCTCCACAACGGGAGAGGCCACAACAGTGAGAGGCCCGCGTACCGCAAAAAAAAAATTAAAAAAAATAATAGAATGAAAAAAACAAAAAACCCACATACACTATTAGGGACCAAGAAAAGGAACACTATTTTTAATAGATCAGGATTGCACAATGTCTATGTTGAGTAATTTATAGAAGTATTGCTGAATGCCATTCTCCTTATCTGTCTGGGCTGCCTGGGGGAAACCTGGAAACAAATGTCTGAAAGAAAAAAGCTTAAACTACAGTGTAGCAGAAATTTGTTCTTTTGATAAAATTGTACATAAGTATTCCTTTTTTCCTAATTCCTGCTGCTGCTCCTTCTTAAATCGTGGAAGTAGCAGGAGGAACACAATCAAGCAGGATGAAGAAGAGAGAAATCAGTGGGTTAAGGTTTGACTCTGGAAAGTTAAGATGCCACACCCTATCCAGTCTTCTTCTTGGGATTCATGTGGTTTGCCATTTTCCAGTGAAGTCACAATTCAAGCATCAAGATTATCTATCTATCTGGGTTTTTTCTGCTTGGTTTTGTTTTGTTTTTTGTAATCATAACATTAGTAACAGACACATGGCGGAAACCTCCACATGAAAACTCCTCTGTGGGTGTAAGAAGTGCTTTGATATGGGGCACCTAATCCAGACAAAGAGGTCAGGCAAAAGCAGCAAGAAGTAGGTAAAGTGTTCCTGGTCCTTGTGCACAGGTGTGAAAGGAACATGATGCGTTTGGAGAAAAGTTAAGTAGGGGCAGAGCACAGGGTGTTTGGGAGTCGGGTTAGGAGATAAGTTTGGGGTTGGGGAGTAAGAGGTACAAACTAGGGTGTAAGATAGGCTTAAGGATGTATTGTACAACATGGGGAATGTAGCCAATCTTTTGTAAAAACTATAAATGGAAAGTAACCTTTAAAAATTATATAAAAATAAAGCTTTTCTAAATTAAAAAATAATTTTTAAAAAGAGTTAAGTTTGGGCAGAAGCCAGAACGTGAAGGGCTTAGTAGATACTAATAACCACATGGATTTTATCCTGAGACCGTCAAAGAGTTTTGAGTAGGAGACAGGTTTGATCAGATTTGTGCTTCAGAAGGATCACTCTGATAAAGGTGTTTGGAGAGAAGGATGCTAGACCAGAGGAAGGAAGGCCAAGCAGAGGCTATCAACAGTGATCCGGGGGGTGGGGGGGTGGGGGGGGGGAGGGCCAACAGACCTGAAGAGGGATTGCATTCAGACAATGCACAGCCTTCCTGCGTGCTGTTTCTTCTGTCCAGAATGTTATTCATACCTCTGGCCCCTTAGGCCTCCACATTTCCATTTTGATGTCTTCACTTCCAGGAAACATTCTCCTTCCCCCACTGCCTGCACATGCCCCCTGTGTGCTCTGAGTACCCTGTTCTTATTCTTATTATGGCACTTTATTGTAAAGCACCTAGAACAAGACCCTGCACATAGTAGGTGCTCAAAAACATATATATTCCATGTATTTATATTATAAATTCTAAGCAGAGGGTTTTTTCTAAGTATTTGATACAGATTTTGTAAAGAAGGAAGTAAGCAAAAAGAAATTATTTGTACTACATAAATACTAATTTCCACTGTTGAAGTGAGAAGCCTTTAGTGTCCATTATTTAAAGTTTTGAACATACCTTAGTAGTTCCTCTTAAATTTTGAACATTCAAAAAATCCCTCATAAATTTAAAGTAAAATTTTGATATATTCGAATAGGATTTCCTTTACACAATGCATTTAATTCTGTGATCCATCTGAAAGTCACGTAGTTGACTAAACGTTGTCATTACGAACAAGCTTACAATACCTACCTTAGCAGTTCCTGGAATCCAGAGGCGAGCAGTCCGAAAAGCTAGATTGGTGGTAAAATCATCTGTGTAGTATTTTCTTCCATTAGGATCAAATAATACAATCTCAGGGGGACCACTGGTCTGCCATGTGACTAGAAAGGTAGTGTCATTGCCCACACTGTGATCCACAGTCACAGTGTTTTTCAGTTGATGGTGACGTTTAACATATTCACCTATACTTTCAAGCTGTTCGAGAGAATATACATGTGAAAGTTTCTAGCATATGCATAATCATTACATTTTTCCTTTATTTTTATGACAAATAAAAATGAATTGGCAAAAATAAAAAAACTATTTAACTTGGACATGTATATTTACATAAATTATTTTTCATGTAAAAATACTTTGCTTAAGCAAAGTGTTATAAGTACAGTAGATATAAAATATTTTGTTATAGCTAGTACATGTCACTTCATTAATCTTTATCAAGAGATTTTAGCTGTTCTCATACTTCTCTCTTATCCAAATCAACATTAGCCTCGGAGCAGCAATTAAAACAAGCTTTTTTTTTTGACTTTTTTTGTGAATGTGCTCTAATTAATTTGTGTATAATCTGTCCAGATACCTTTATGTATTTTAATAAGAAATCAGACATTGGGTTTCAGTGGGGTTTAGTACATTTAAAAAAATCATTTAGTCATGATTTAAGCTGTGTGCACTTAAATAAGCTGTATGTGCACTTTGTGTGTGTGTGTGTGTGTAACATGCACCAAGTGCATACAGATGCCGGGCACTGTGCTAAATGCTTTACATGTATTATCTAACCCAATCCTTATGAAAACCCTCTGAGATAAGTGCTATTGTTACCCACATTTCCCAGATGAAATGACAGGCTTAGGGAAGTAAGCTGTCCAAGGTCACACAGCAAGGAGGTGAAACAGACATAGAGCCCAGGCTGGCTGACACCAGAACCCCTGCGTTTAATCGCTGTGTATTCACAAAGAATACCAGTCTATAAATAACTTTGAAAAATCATATTTATTAAATAAAGACATTAGCAACACTGTAAAATTGCTCAGACTTGTAAAGAATGTAAAATTCTGTTGGTGGATGACAGCAAAGACATTGCGGATTATTTGTTCAACTCAATTGAACAAGTGTCCGTGGACTGCTGATTACTGTGCCACGTTCCATGCCGGGCTCTGAGCTGTTGAAGGGGATTAGATGTAGTTTCTGCCCACAGTCTAGAGGGGCTAATGACATGCAAATAACTGGGGAGAGGTGGCCAAGTCTGGGAACCAATTTGAGTCATATGAATAATGTTTTGCTAAATTTGTTTTACTTTTTTAAACATTTCTTTTTATTTCATATTATTAAAGAGAAAATCAAGGGTAGAAAGATTATTCAGAAGAGCCAATTGTAGTCTAATCTAAAATATACATTATCACTTAAAATTCACCTTTTTCTACTTCTAATGACAGAATTGTGGTTATTGCCTTTACTCTGTAAATATAATCTTGTTAAATATTTTCTAAGAATAATTTACTGATTTCATTGCTCCCATCAAGCCATTAACTTGGCAGGTTCACTTACCATCTGTGAGGAAACAGCAGGTGAAATTTTATTCAAAACATTATTCAGTTATATTCAAAATATCTTTAAAGTACTTTGAAAGAAAAATAAATTGGCCCTTTGAAAAAAATGACTTGATTAAAGGAAGATTTTGTGAGCAAAATCAAATAAATTGTGGTAGTTGGAGAGATCTTTAGGAATTTCTAGAATTGAACGAAATAGTTGATACTTTTTATATGAGGGAGGAGCTTCAAGGAAGTTTTTAAAGAAGCAAAGTAAAATGGATTCTGATTGATGGCAAGTTTGAACTAAAACTAAAGCCACTGATTCTTATTTTAATTCTGGACCTTACCTCTACCCCATGTCCCACCCCCAACCCCATTTTGAGCCACAAGGAAGGAGCAAACTCTGCTATAGACCTTGAAAAGCTGAAGTAGCAATTACAGAAAATGACTCCTAGGGCTGAGAAGTAGACATCAGGTAAAGATGAAGCCTGGTTCTGGTGATGTCAAGAAGCTCACTAAAAGCCTTCTTTTAATGTAACAAGGACTGTTACATATTCAAATAAGGTTAATGAGACAGCACAATTCATCTATTTTCCTTGCTCCCTCTCCCCTCTCCCCTATCTGTAAATATAATATTGAGGAAATTCTGACCTGAATATGTTGTTGAAAAATGTCTCCGGTTCCAGAGGAAATTCTACTGAAAGCATCAAGCATGCTATTGGAGTTGGATTTATCTGGAACAAAGAACTTTAAACCTCCTGAAATACACAATTGGGATGTTAGCTATTAAAATGTATAAAGTAAAACAAAAGATAAAGTGATAGACCTTTTCTAACAAACTTCCTTTGCTTAAGAGGGTGAGTTTGGGGAAAGCAGGAGCCGTGCTTGACTTGCTTTGCACAGCGTCCTATACGACCACATGGTGAGCAGGCACCCCAAGGCAGTGGTTTTGTTTGTTCTATTCACAGCTGTAATTGTAGGGTCTAGAGCTCTACCCAGTATGTGATAAAAACTCAATAAATATTTATTGAAAATAAATATTTATTGAAATCAAATATTTAATTAAGGTAATTCCTAGACAATCTAGGTTAATTTCTACCCATTTATATTGCTATATATTTACATTTACATTCTGAAAACATTATTTGCAAACATAATTCAATAAAACCTAGCTTTCAGTTTTCAAGTTAGCATATGCATTTTTTATTCAATGTGAGGAATATAAGATAAAATTATTCTGTGCCTCATTTAGAACAAAAAAAGATATGTGTGTAATATTGCATGTCTCCTTATCATAGAAGTTAGTGCATTTAAACATACTTTTAGCTCCATGATTATACATGCTCAGGCTGGTTTAACAAAGAAGTAATAATAATATTTTCATTAGGTGTATATAATTGGCACTTTCTAAGGAAAGTATAAAAAAGCAAATTTTTGACAGAATTTAGCAATGACTTTGTTTTGTGTTTTTTCTTAAGAAAACTGTTCATAGTTTTTTCAATTAAGCCATGTATTCTGTTGACATAATCTGAGTTTCATGGTGGTTCTTTGAATATTCAAGTTGAAAGGAAATGCTCTAAAATATGTTGCTAGAAATTTACCTACCTGTAAGATGTGATAATTCCTCCAGGTTTTTGACTGCAGATGAACCCAGGGCAATGGTATGAATAGTTGAACCACTGCTGAGCACAGTGAGGAAGCAGTTGGTGACATGCTCATCATCTCCACTGGTCACTAGTATCATCACAGAGCCGAAGGCTTTTCCATTCAGTTTTTCAACCATCTGAACACAGGGTATCATTCATTTGGAAGGAAATGTGATTCAGATTGCCTTATTGAGCAGGAGAATTCACTCTCATTCCAAATTCCCCACCAGGGGGGCATATTCCTCTTCCAGGTCCTTTCTAACTTCCCACACTCTCCATGCCCATCTCCACTCAGTCCTCACCTCACCCCATCACAGCACTTGTCACCCTACATGCCATTGCCTGCTTACTCATGGATAGGACTTCTTCCTGTTCAAATCACTATGAGATACCCCTAGTTTAGAATAGTGTCTATCATAGAGGATGTGGGAGAACATTATTATGTGAGATCCTTGCTTCTGAGATCCAGTAAGTGGCCAATAAAAGGACCTTGAGCAGTGTTTCTCAACCTTGGCTATACACTGGAATTGGATGAGAACTTTAAAAATTTTTAATGGCCAGCTCACACCCAAGATCAATTAAATCAGAATCTCTGGGGGTGAGATGCAGGCATTGGAATTTTTGAATCCCCAGCTGATTTCAATGCGCAGCCAATGTTGAGAAACTCTTGGCTGTAGAAAGTAACAGTTGCAATTGTGTTCTGCCTGCTACCAGATGTTTAACACATGGCTGTATCCTCAGTGTCGAATCCACACTTATGCTGATTTAGGTGAACTCCGTTATTCTTGAAACATACCTCTGACCTTAACTGATATTCATATGCTTGAGGTCTAGTATGACTATAGGCAGGAGGCCAGACATGCTGATTTTGATTGGAAAACCCAAGGGTAACAACAGCCACAGATGGAACTGTCCCAGATGGATAGGGACAGTGTTAGAAATTTTTCTGATGATGCTGAAGTCCCCCAGCCTATAATTGAATAATTGTATTCAATTATTTACTCATTCCTTCAAGAAATTTTTCTTAAGCAAATATTACATGCCCTTTACTAGGCACAGGGGATTCAGTGGTGAGAAAGTCGTGGTCCCTGACCTTAAAGATAATCCATCATTACTTTCCTAT
Organism: Grampus griseus; assembly: GCF_964374135.1. Lineage (NCBI taxonomy): Eukaryota > Metazoa > Chordata > Mammalia > Artiodactyla > Delphinidae > Grampus > Grampus griseus. The sequence continues at coordinate 107,690,116 of NC_139017.1, forward strand.
ACTTGAGACTCATGACCATATTGTAACAGATTGCCCCAAATCAGAAGCAACCTCAGATACAAAGTGAGGGAAAGGAAAGTGATGGGAAAGGAAAGTGATGGTGAGGCTTGGGGTGCTCTACTGTACCTCAAATCCCCTCTTCAGCCCTGAGCAGATGCTGGTTTCTGCTTCAGCTGACACAGTGGTAGGCAGAAAGGAAACCAGCAGCTTTCGGTCATCATCATTGTTAATTTGGTGCAGCTGGGCTCTGATTGTCCCTTTGCTATTAAAAGTAGCAATGCCCACAAAGGTATGAATTTCAACAATCTGCATCAAGTAAAATTCTGCTGCTTGTTGCAGTTGAAGGAATCTGTCAGCCTATGTTGCAGAAAGGAAAAAAGAAAGGTAACAACATTTGGTTGGTAGACAAAAGTATAACTAAGTAACTCAATTAGCAAATATCTCTGCTAATTCTTTAGAGATGTCAGACTCTGATTTTTTGAGTTGTAAAGATTGACACTATGCTAGAATATTGTTTGATTAAATGCAGGCTCAAAAATGAATGCTTTTCGGCAGGGTGGGGGTTGGTTTGGAACTCTGCCCCTAAGAAGCTGTTCATGATTTACCATTCCATAAGAACACATACATCCACTATTTCTCTCCTACCTGATTCAAAGATCTGTAGAACCAATAGAGACTTGGTTTGTAATTGCTTCTTTTAAAATTCATCCTGGGTAAGAGGAAACATTGCAAAGATCTTATGGTAGAGAGGAACAGCAGTCAGGCATCTATCCTGGCACTACTCTCTGTTATCATGTTTATCTTAGGCTGGGCATTCCATCTGTAAAGTGAGGGTAATAATAATCTTTCTTACTTGCTAAAATAGAATTACCGTGAGGATCAACTGAGATATGTATATGACAATAGTTACACCTTGAATAAATATAAAGTAATGTTAGTCACCACATTTGGGCAGGTGATACTAGTGATGAATTCATTAGGGTCACTTGTTTTGAAGGCTGTGGGAGCAGGAAGCTGAGCTTCAATGACCACCTGTTCAGTGATGATTGTGGTCTCTATCTCCAACCTAGACATCTCCCTTAACATCTGGACCTGCATTTCACACTGCTTAGGAAACACCATCAATTTAACCTCTCACAGGTATCTCAAACTCTATACACTTTGAATTCATTGCCCCCCTTCCCAAATATTGTTTCTCTTACAATATTGAGAGGTACATTGGTAGAGTGGATAAAACAAGGACTTTGAATCCTGCCTTCAACTTTTACTAGTAATGTGACCATAGAGAAATTACTTATCTCTTTTAGCTTCAGTTTTCTCATCTGCAAAATGGGTACATAGTAAGTACTTAGTAAGTACTAAGTATTGCTAACAACATGGTCATGACCTCTACTCCTAACTAGTGAAGCCAGAAACCTGGAACTCTCTTTTATTACTCCTGTGTTACCAGCCTCCATATCCTTGAACAGGTCATATCAATACGTCTTAAATTTCTCTCAAATTCATACCATCATTCATTTCATCATTCATTTTCATCTTATCTGTCATTTTTCTAGGCCAAGCCACTGTTAGTTATATCCATACCAATTGATGTACTTCCCCTGAAAAAAATTCTACTAATTTTGCCTCTCAGCCACCTGCATACACTATTCTCTTCACTGGAATGCCTCCCCTCACCTCATCCAACTGGCAAATATCTACTTATGCTTCAAGACTCAACTCCAAGATCATCCTCTCAGTGAAGTCTTCCTCAGTCACTCTCCTATAACCCAGATGCTGCCAGTGCCTCCACAGCAATTCACACCTCTGTGGAGCCTTGTCACATTGTATTGTGTTTATTCACATGTGTGTGTTGTCTCCCTCATCAGATTGTGAGCATTTCAAAGCAGACTCTATTCTGTCATCTCTGTATCCCCCAAGCCAGCACAGTATAGGCACCTGATAAATGAATGGATGGTCGTGATGGTTCAGTGACACTATTGACAGGAAAAGGGAGAGAAGTTTTCTTTGCCATGAGCTTGCTACTTTAGGCTTATTTCTCTTCTACTTCTCTCAGGTCTTCTTTCAAGTACAACTATCTTTCCCTTTCACTCCATCTGTTCTTGCTCAACAGAGGCAGATAGTCAATATTAATTACTCTGAGATCATATTTGAAGATCATACCCTAGTCAACTGCAGGTAGGCAAGATCACAAAATTATCTAGATGCTGAATGTATTAGTGGTATTCCTCATATTTTAGAGACAAGCCAAAACAGGCAAATTTTCCAGGACTACTGATCCAGAGAATACAAGAGGATAAACTCTCCCTTAGGACAAGTACTATAATAAAATAACAGTTGTCACTTATAAACCAAAAACTTCATATTCAGTATCTCATTTTCCCTTTCAACAACACTATGAAGTAGTTAGTGGTGCGCTGGTAAAAGTTTAAAAACTGGCTTTCTGGTAAAAAGAGAAAGAGGGAGAACCCTGGATTTGTTGCAATTTCTATGGGGTAAATATTCTCACTGTGGCTGATTTAAGCTGTCAACCTGACATCGCTGAGTGCAAAGTTGGCAAGAGATATGTAGGAGCAGAGTCATAGAGATGATAGACCAGAAATAACCTCAGGAGCCTAGATCTGGGATCAGCAGACATTTTCTGTAAAGGATCCGATAGTAAATATTTTAGGCTTGGTGGGACATATATTGTCTTTTGCAACTACTTAACTCTGCTATTTTAGTACTGAAGCAGCCATAGATAATATGTAAACAAATGAGCATTGCTGTCTCCCAATAAAATTTTACTTATGGATGCTAAAATTTGAATTTCATATAATTTTCATGTGTCCTGAAATTTTATTATTCTCTTGATTTTTTTCTAAACCCATTCTTAATTTGCAGGCTATGCAAAAGCAGGTAGTTACTGACTCTGGGCATAGATAATAGTAAGAATAGTAGAAAAATAATTAGGAAGTAATGAGTTTTGAGCATTTATTATGCTTATTTCAATATATTTTATTTAATTATAACTCTGCATAGTTTATTTTTTAATAATGGCTATATTTACAACTGGCTTGCAAATTTCTTGAAAATTTAACAATTGACTCCTGTGAGCCAGTATGAACTGTCTCTGTCACAACAATGAAATAGGTATTGTTATCCCTGTTTTACAGATGAGAAAACTGAGCTTCAGAGAGGTTATTTGCTCTTGATTATACAGACAGTAAATGAAGGAGCCAGGACTTAAAGCACATCTGCCTGATTCCAGAGACTAAACCTCTAATTACTGTCTAAGAATTCTGGAGCTTTGGAGAATGGATTTCTAGAAGGCTGCCAGATTGCCAGATGAGTGAGATATGTTTCTCTGTACACAATGACATAGAAAATACACACATAATGGATATGCACACTCACTGCAAACTCAGTCTATTGCCTCGGCCATGGTTGTTTACCAGTGAGTGGAATGTGGTCAGAAAGGAGCCTTCCGCTACATGTCAGAGTTTTGGAAAGGGTTTTGGTTGGAAAAGGTTGCAATTAGTAGCAATAATGAGGGCTGGGAATTACCTGTGGATTTCATTTATCTGTGTTATCTCAATATCTGGGCCACATTCTGAATTTGTTTCTCTCATACCCAAGAAGAGATGATGCCCATGACTATTCCAAACGTTTGGCCTCACCCTTCCCTTCCCTTCCCCTCTGAAAAGAAAAAGAATTAAAAACTGATAGAAAAAAGTGATGGTTTACAATTATTTTGGTTCAAATGTTACCTTTGCCATCTTGCTGGACACATCCAGCACTAAACAGACCACTTTGTCGCCAGCCTGTATGAGAGAGAATGTGGGAGGAGGCGGAAGCTCAGTCCCTTTCATGGGAAAACTGTTACTAAAGTCGTCAGAGTCTGTGATTACATCCCACGTACTTCTGAGGCTGCACATTTGGTTCTGCAGGTTTGGAGCCTCTTGGTTGTGGGTACTTGCATTACAGAATTCAACCACCTTGAAAAAGAATAAAATAAAAGTACTCAGAAAATAATCAGAAAATAAAAGTACTCTTCTCACACTAGACATACTTCTCATTCTCAAGCAACTAAAGGTAAGAGGAAAGGCGAGCTGAAACATGAGAAATCAGAAGTGCTACAGCTATGTCCTTCTTTACTTCAAGAATGCCATTGAATTTACAGATAAACCTTGGCACCCTTTGCTTGAAACTCTGGCACGCATGTGGTACTGAGGTCAACCTCTGTTAAAGTTTTCTTGCGCTTAGGTAACAGAGAGTAGACCGTGTATAAATATCTTAGGCTTTAAAAAAATAAAACAAACTCTCAACTTCCTTAGCATAATAGTGTGTTAAAGAAAACACCCCAGGAGATGTTATCTTATCTTGATCAGCCTATTCCTTGGAATGATATTTAATAACCACTGCACCTTTATCTATTGATCAATAAACCTATATTGAGCTAGTTCAAATATTGACCTCTGTAAGACTAGGATAAGGAGAAAACCAACTTAAATCTACTTCCTGATCTCTTTCCCCATTTGGAGATATAGCCATAATTCATACAATAATACTAAACCTTGGCAGCACCTCTTTTAAAGGCATGATTTGCATTGCAAAGTAATGTGTTATCTACTTCCCAGTGGCTATATTCCTACAAACAGTAGATGCTTCCTGCTAACAGAGCTATGGAAGCTTAGAGGTAAAAGAAATCTTACAGATTCTCTAGCCCCAACTCTAATTTCTTAGAAAAGGAAGCTGAAGCTTCAAAAAGTTAGTAATTGCATAAGAACATGAGTTTCTTAGTAGGATGGGGAGATATGATAGAACCTGTTTTGTTGTTTTTGTCTGTATGTTTGTTTTTAACTCTTTTCTTTATATTTCATGACTATGGTTAGGAGATGGTAAAAGTTTTCTGACTGGATATTAATGAGTAGGCGTTTCAAATGACCAGAAAGATAGTACCTAGCCACAAACAATGTGGATGAAATAACATGGAATTAGCTTGGCTTCAGATATTAAAGCTGTAAATTAAATTAAAACCATAATGAATTGGACAAGAAATATGAAAAAGCACCTTAAAGTTACAGATGACTCTTAGCCTTGACTAAAACCAGACTGAAGAAAAAAAAATTATCTAAAAAAAGAATGTGTCAATCCAAGGAACATTGGGTTAGTCATAGAAACAGAAAACTTCACAGAGACACTGCCCACAGTGTTCCCAGCTCAATGGAGAGGACGTGACCCACAGATGTGATGAAGTTGGAAAAATGTATCAGGTTATGAAGGCTGATGTGACTAAATCTCTGCATCTCCTAACTCCCTCCTTTCTGATTCCACACTCTCAAAATAGGCCTCGGGGTAGAATTTGGCTGTTCCGTGCTGCTTCTGTCAGAGAGAAAATGAACTGGCTAGAGAATGCGAGTGTCAGATCTCCATGACAGAGTACTCTTTTTAAATAATTTTAAAAATGTGTTCTGGATTCCTACACAAGTCTCTTGTCAGTTAGCGTGGAATACTGACAAGATTGAGTTTCTGAACCTGCGAAGCTAAGGATTAGTTGACTTCCCTTGGTAACACCTGACTTTTCTTTTTAAGTTCTAGAATATGCAAAACAAGGGAAAGAGAATTAGGGAATTCCATTAAAATAAGAGTGGTTTGCTACCTTAAATGAAGAAATATAATCATACGTTACATCCCTGTCATTAACCCAGTACACTTTCCTGTGAAAGGATATAGATGCACCACCATACGAGCAATTTATTTTGAAGACTCCAGGTTTCCCCTTGTTAAATCACCTTCCCTGGAGAGCACATAATCACTTTTCTAAAGGAAACAATCTTTACTGATCAGCTTGGACTGTCGAGGGGGGGCACTGAGTTTTTTTTTTTTTAAATCTGTAAAGTAAAAACTAGATGAACTCTAAGGTTCCCCAAGCTCTAAAATGTAGTGAATCTTTTTTCTTTTCTTTTCTTTTTTTTTTTTTTTTTTTTGACTACATTGGGTCTTAGTTGTGGCACACGGGATCTTTCATTGCGGCGCGCAGGCTTCTCTTTCTGTAGTTTGGCATGCAGGTTTTCTCTCTCTAGTTATGGTGCATGGGCTCCAGAGCACATGGGCTCTCTAGTTGAGGCACGTGGGCTCAGTAGTTGTGGCACGCAGGCTTATTGCAGTGGCTTCTCTTGTTGCGGAGCACGGGCTCTAGGAGTGTGGGCTTCAGTAGTTGTGGCGCACGGGCTTAGTTGCCCCTCGGTATGTGGGATTTTAGTTCCCTGACCAGGGATTGAACCCTCCTCTCCTGCATTGGAAGGTGGATTCTTTACCACTGGACCACCAGGGAAGTCCCAAATGTAGTGAATCTTAATTGTCTTTTTGTTTAAATACTTAAAACATATCAGTCTATCTTGGGAAAAGATGGAATCTTGTAAGAGTTTGTTATTCTAAGGCCATACTTACAGAAGATAAACTTTGCATGAACATTATCGATGCAGTTGCATCTTGGGTGCTATTGTATATAAACATGCATCCTTCTTGGAGAATCTTGCTAATAATACAGTTTTCTTGGGGGCAAGGGCCTCTTTCACACAAGAAAATGCCTGTGATGTCAGATGAACACCTGAAATAGGAAGAGACATTGGGTCTGTTTTAGAAATGCTTATGTTTCTTTCTTATTGGCTCATAAAATAATTTGTTTCTAGGATCATAGATTGCTAGATACACAGAAGACATTTTAAAAACTATTAAGAAAAGTCATTAATTTACAAATGCACTCCACTTGATTTTAAAACATTTGATTTTGATGAGAGGCTCTGTATTGCCAAGGGCTTTACCAGCTAAACAGGGTCAAAGCAAAAGTCACCGAGAAATCAACATGAACTTTTGGAGGCCTGAGGAAGGTCATGAGTGGTAGTATCCTGAATCAGGGCTCCTTTGAGTTCATTGCCATTGGACATCAGAGGAAGAAGAGAATGAACATCTAATGATGATATTTAAAAGGATTCCTTCCTATATAAGCAGTCTCAAATGCTGTCAATGGGATAAAAAACCATCTAAATTTTGGGAGAAGAATCAGTCAATATCTACCAAAATTACAGCTAAAATTACCCTATGACCTGGTAATTCTTGGAAGCTATTCAATAGATATACGGATCTGCCTGCATATAATGGAAATAACTTATTTATAGCATTATGACTTGTAGTAATAACAAAATATGGTGAACAACTCATTTGTTCAATAATAAGGGACTGGTTGAAAAATTATGGTATATCCATACAATGGAACACTATGCAATTAAAAGAAAGAAGAGTGAGGAAAAATATATATTCATATTTATTTGAATTTTCCTGAAGAAACACAGAAAAAATAAATGAGAAACTAATAAAAATGGTGATCTAGAGGGGATGAAAGGGAACAGGGTGAAGAGAGTGGTGGGAGTATGCTATATAAGAGTATAACTTTTTATATTGTTTTGGCATTTGACCACATAAATACTTACCAATTTTTTAAAAAATCCAATAAAACTGAAAATTGTCAGTTAAGTTTTGCAGCCATTATAAACTCTATTTTAGCGTAAAAACAAATAAACAGTGAATTTTAAACATGCAAAAAAACACTAACCTTGTTACTTTAATTTGATTTTGCCCATTTACGTAGAAAGGTTTCTCATTGTTATATTCATCAAACACACCCCAACGGAGGTGAGCCCATTCGTGAACAAACACTCTGCCTGTGGAAGAGAGAGTTTTTGTTTTGAGTTCCTAAAATTTCAGCAATATACCTTGCTAATCAGTGAATACGTAACATCACCTGACTATATATACTCATTCTGAAGGGTTGACGTGCAATTCTTGCTTCCACTTTCCTCTTCCCCACCCCGTTCCCATCCCCTTCTGCTTTACCCCCACCATCGTAAAAGAGGCAGTGTGAAAATATGTTTAGTCCTGGAAGTGCAAACCAGTGATTTACCTGTTGCATATCTGTTTGAAATTAGTGAGGAGTCTCACATTCTCTCATTTCCCTAAGGAAGCTGCCTAAGGTTTTCTATTTAGCTTTATACATGCCTATAAGTTCAGGATTCTGGGAAAGGAAAAGAAGCATATGGACTGAATGTTCAATTCAATGGACTGAATGTGTATGTCCCCCCAGAATTCATATGTTGAAATCCTGACCCACAATGTGAAGGTGTTAGGAGGTGAGGCCTTTGGGAGTGATTATTAGATCATGAGGGTGGGGCCTTCATAAATGGAATGAGTGCCCTTATAAAAAGACCCCAGAGAGTTTCCTTCTTTCTGTCATGTGAGGACACAGTGAGAAGATGGCTGTCTATGAACCAGGAAGTGGGCCTTCACAGAAACCAATTTGGCTGGTGCCTTGATCTTGGACTTCCAGTCCCCAGAACTGTGAGAAAGTTCTGTTGTGTATAAGCCTCCCAGTGTATGCTATTTTGTTATAGTAACCCAAATCGACTAAGACATCAAACCAGCAAATAAATCTTTCCTATTCTTCAGTTTGTGTTATCCAGGCATGCCTGCCACTCTTTTTTCCTATAGATAATTCTCCTGTCTACAGCAATGATTGAAACCCTGGGGCCAGGGAGGGAAGAAGGAGCAAAAAGGATCATAGAACCTCCTCACCAGCTTGGGTGGTCCTTTCTCTTTCATTTTATTCCTGATTCTCCATGTTTATCTTCAAATCTTAGCTCATGAAAATCCTCATTGTCAGCATCAAATCCTTTATAAGTTTATCTCTACCTTTCTAAATCTTGTATTTTCTTCAATGTTCAGCTAAAAACTGACTTCTCCCCAATAGAAATTTTCCAGATTAACTCCCCTCCCCAAGTACACTTTTCTTTCTGAATTCTTTTAAGATCTGGGAACCCAGGAAATGTTTGCTGAGTTGACTCAGGCTGTGGCATATTATGCGTTTTTTGGATCTTGGAACATAGGAAGGGAGGGGAACAGTCTAAGCTGAAAGTGCTAAGGAAAAGTTTCTGCCTACTCATGGAATTTAGAAGTGCTGGTGAAGTCATATATTTGTGCAGAGATTATCAGCACCTCAGAGTTACCAGGAAAAAAAGCCATTTTTATAAAGTTTTATAAAGTGTTTTATAAAGTGTGTTTTATAAAGTGTGTTTTATAGAGTGTGTGGCTCCACTTCCTGCTAGTTATTCAGAGGATAATAAAATCTATTTAGATTTAAATGGGGGTAAAAGTGAAAACATCATTTGAAAGGCACTGCTGTACGTTAAAATCAAAAACAAAAAATTAAGAATTGGATAGTTAGCCCTTGACCTACTCATTTTTCTCACCACAGTTTCTTTCTCAGATCTCATCCACTAAATGCCAATCTCCAAACCTATGACGCTGGCTTCACTGTGAAACTCTAGTCATCCTTTTTCCGCCATAGGCTGGGTCTTTCCACCAGCATAGTCCACTTTCCTCACAATCACTTGCCTAAATCCAGACTTGTGGATTTCCCCTTTAAACTGGTCCCTTCTATTTCTGCCCAAAACCTGGTGTGTTACTTAATGCTGCCCACACACACACTCCTTGCCTTTCACTCTGAAGCAGTTCTGACCTCTGTTTCATACTTTTTCCCCTCTGGAATATCTCTCATTACTTAGAGTCGTTAGGATTAAATAAGATAACATTTGAAAAGCAAATAGCACAGCACTTGGCACGTAGAAAATTCTCTTGTTCTTGTTACTCTCTTTCTTGTCCTTCCCATCTCACTGCCTTCGATCTTACTCAAGTCTCAGGGCCTCATACCTGGACTTCTAGTTATTCTCCTGATATCCAGTTTCTCCCTCATTGATCTGAGGGAGTCAGATTATCCTCACAGCCAGATTTAGCTTCTGAAAACCCTGCTTGGATGGTTTCACTCCTATGTTTACAAACCTTAAGTTGTGACTTGCTAATTTGGGCATTTGAGGCTCTCCTTCACCTACCCCATGTGCATTTCAGCATTTTCTCCCACTATTCACTTCCCATAGTTTTTCTGCACCATCAGTGGGGTCTACTGTGCCCATCTCTCAAATATGCCCTGGATTCTTCTGCTGCCACGGTTTTATTCATACTTTTCCCACTCTCTCTCCCTTTTTTCCATTTATCAAAATTATATTCAACCTTAAGATCCTCTTCTTTGTGAGGCCTTTTCTGACCACCTTTAGCTCAAAATGCTCTCCCTCGTCACTGAATTCTTATAGCATGCCCTGTCTGGGCCACTAATCTGGCGCTTAACCCTTTCTGGCTCACTTTGTCCCTCATCTTTTCATGGGCACGTGGCCTATCTCCTCATCCCAATAGTAAGTCCTTGGCAGGTTTCAGGTTCTTTGAGTCCCTTTTAGCATTAAGCACAGAATACTGTAAATAGTGCTGTCCATTGTCTATTTCTTGATTGGTCAAACTTACCTCGTGATCCATAGACAGCTCTTAAGTCATCATTTAGTAGAAAGTCAAGTGTGAAATGAATGTATTTTCCCTCTTTTCCACACCCTCTGTATTGCAAGGTATATGGATCATCTCCATGTGCCCCATACCAGTCAGTCACTATGACATTTGCCTAAATTAAAAGAAATGCCTTGTAATACTCTACATCGTGACTGTAATGTTGGTGACATAAATATCTACATTTGTTAAAACACTTTGAAGTGTACATTTAAGATATGTGTCCATTTTTCTATATGGATTGTATCCCAATTTTAAAAGAGATTGAAAAAATAAATGCCTTTAGATGGAGTTTAAAATGCATTCACAACTAAATATCAACAAAACTATGTCACTTTCAAAAGCATATATATTTTAAAAGCTTATCAAATTTCCATGGAGCTTCATTACTTTCATTTGACCTTCCCATTTTCCAGATTAAAATTTTCTCAAAAGTCAACACTGTAAAATTCTGACATTATAAATCACGATAAAAAGTAATTTAAAAGTTTGAAGAAATTTTAAGAGCATTTACACATCATTCAGAGCTGTACTGTAACATGTTATAGCCTTTTGTGAACAACTTTCTGTGGGTTCTTTCATCAGTGCAAGACAATAGGATATGTTTCTTTTTTTTTCTTTCTTTCTTTTTTTTTTTTTTTTGCGGTACGCGGGCCTCTCACTGTTGCGGCCTCTCCCGTTGCGGAGCACAGGCTCCGGACGCGCAGGCCCAGCGGCCATGGCTCACGGTCCCAGCCGCTCTGCGGCACGTGGGATCCTCCCGGACCAGGGCACGAACCCGAGTCTCCCGCATTGGCAGGCGGACTCTCAACCACTGCGCCACCAGGGAAGCCCAGATATGTTTCTTTTAAGCCTTGTCCTTTTATTCCCATAACCAATCAGATCAGCAAAACAATTATTCTATTGAAGTTATATTTCATACTGTACCCTTACCATTTCAATTACTATTTATAAAACACAATATTTTAAGTCAGAAGCTAAAGTAAATATCTATTCAAATAACCATCTAGAGAACACAGTTTTATATACAACATTGTTCCTTTTATTTTGAGGAATAAAGATAATATGTTGTCTCAAGACTTGCCCTTAGAAGTTAAGTATGTTGTTAATTTTTTTTTTAAGTTGATTATGGAACAATAGATCTAATATGATCTTATAAATATATATATAACGATCACTATATGTACTACATGTGTACTGGTGTGTGTGGGGGGGGGGTGTACACACCGCTGAGGAATAGTGGAAGGTAATATTTTCTTTTTATTGTCCATATTTCTACATTGTCTTTTTGCAACAAGCATGAATTATTTTTATAATAATTAGCATTTTTTTTTAGAAAGATAAGAATTCAAGCCAAGGACTTTGCAAGGCAACACCTGTGAAAAGAGCTACAGGCATCATGCCCTTGAATAGTCTTCACTTGGACAAAACCTCATTTCTATGTCTGGAAAGTTGTCCTGAAACAAAAAGGAAAGAGTACACTGTATGGGGTAGAATACTCAGGCTGTTTGGGGTTATATACTATCTTACAGACCATAGTAATACAGCTTTTATGTACTTTTATCCTACCCCTCCCCCCCTCCCCTGCGTCCCACCTACATTAGACTGTAGAGTCACAAGGAGAGGAACTATCTTGCTTTTCCTTGTGTCCTCTGCCATGCCTAGCATGGTTCCTGTATGTAATGATCATTTGCTAAGTGTTTGCTTGATTGACATTATGAGGTTAAAAGAGTTGGTATCTAGCAGATATATGAACAGCCTTCAGTGACTCTTTCCTTTAATCTTTCTGTTCAGTCATTTGTTTTTGTTTTTGTTTTGTTTTTGCGGTACGCGGGCCTCTCACTGTTGTGGCCTCTCCCGTTGCGGAGCACAGGCTCCAGATGTGCAGGCTCAGCGGCCATGGCTCATGGGCCCAGCCGCTCTGCGACATGTGGGATCTTCCCGGACCGGGGCACAAACCCGTGTCCCCTGCATCGGCAGGCGGACTCTCAAGCACTGCGCCACCAGGGAAGCCCTGTTCAGTCATTTTTGCTTTAGTTATTTATTTCTCTCTTCTTCATTAGGATGAGGAGTAGCACCTGGGTTTGGTGTTGGTTATCTCCAAGACTTTTTGTCCCACTAAAGGCCAGATTGATTAATGACAACTATGTAAGGTGGCTAGAGACAGTATAGCTTAGAGCAAAGAGCATAGGTTTTGGAATCAAACAGGCATGAATTCAAATTGCTCTTTAATTTACCAGCTGTTTGACTTGGGATAAAATCCTTACCATATTTGAGCCTCAGTTTCCTAATTTGAGATAACAGCAACTAATTTTAGGTGTCTGAGAATTAAGCAATATATACAGAATGCCTAGCATTTAGTTGAAGTTTAATAAACAATAGCTCTGTTCCCAGTTTATCCCAGTTCGTCTATCACTCCTATCTCCAAGCCCAATCATCAAATGCTTTCACCTGGTTATAAATCAGATAGTTTTAAGGACCCCTTTAACTTCTTCAGGACACTGGGGTGCCTTTGAGATTGCTATATCATTCAATAACTTCAAAGGAGATCTAAGAATTAAAACAATCTTAGGAAAATTCATACCAAGTGACACAAATAAGGAAAAGGGGAAACTACCACAGTCTCAGCCCTTCTATCCGAGCTGTAATTACAGATCTTGAACCCACTCCATTGCTGAAGCCCTGAGCTATATTCTCAATGCCTCTGCTCCTGCCCTTTCTGGTAGCTGCTAGGACTCTTGATCACAGTAATTTCAAACAGTCATTTGCCAAATTTATTTAACATTTATTTATAGCATGCATACCAGTATGTGCCAGACATTATCATGGATGCTTAATTATAATCTACAGCTTATGAGAGTCCTTTGAAGGTTCTTTTTTTGGTTGGAAAAAAAAAGGTAGCCATGCCTCTCTTCCCTGCTTTCTGCCTTGCTTCTTATCAACATACTCCTCAAAAACATTGTGCTGGACTTGGGCTAATATGAAATTCTGCCAATTTGCACTCTTGCAGGACAAGAAAGTCATATTTTTATATGCATGGGTGGCTTAGGTTTCTGTCTGTACATGTATGTTTACTCTCTCTGACAGGGTGGGAAATGAGGATAGTCATAATTGAAATTATTCCCTTTACAGCTCATACTCAGTAGAATAAAACTAGTTCTTGGTCCTTAACCAAAAATTTCAGAAAGGACTCTGTAAGTTACATAGTAAAGAGATTTCTGAGAGGTCGCTTGGGCAATGGCATTTTGCTTATTTTTTACTCCATAATTTTCACTCATTTATTACATTTCCATACATTTTGCACATAACAATCTTTTCAATAATATTGTTTGTGTATTAATATTAATTTGTTTTTGTCTAAGTTCTCACTTTTAAAGTTTGAACACATTATATTTTTTTCTTGAGTTAAGCACATTTAATGAAATCTTGAATTACCTTTTCATATGATTCTTGTTTTACTTTGCTGTAATTATTAGCTTTCCATGTGGCAGGTATTAAAATCTTTATATTTCTGAAAAACACTCTTCTCTTGGTAGCATTGAATAGGTAATAAGAAGCTTCAGTTATCATTTCCTGTAACCAAATAAAAGAAAAGCTTATTTTATCACTTGTAACTTCGTAATGTTTTAGTTTTCTGGTTATACTTGAACAAGCAGTAATAACAATAATGAAGGAGCCCATTTCTTTTAGAGACAGTATTAGATTTTTGGGAAAACCTAGGAGCAAAATAAATAAACTTCAAATGGTTATCTGGAAGAGATTTTAGGACACTAATTATGCGTCTGGGTTTGCCTATATAATTTTCCAAATTTTGTGAAAGACTTCTAAGCTTTTACCAAACAAATCCTTTTCACGGCATGCCTTTCCAAGACCACACCTTATGACAGTATTGATTTCACTAAAGCAATACCAAAGGGAGACTCAAGTAATGGAGCTATGGGCCTGCCTTACCATATCAAGGTGAAAATAGTCAACTGCTTTACAGAACATTCAGGTGAAAAGAAAGAATTTTGCTCTTTGGCACTCCATTCAGACTCTCACTCTTTCTGTCTGAGAATTCCCATCCTCAGGATGGAATCCAACAACATAATTTTAATAGACACAATATGCTTATTCATCAGTCAAACATCTGGTCTTTGTTGCCACAATGGATTATTTTTTAAGTTGCTACCCCAAAAACAGCCATGTAGTTAAACACAAAAGCTAAAATTAGTAGTAACCAGCAACAACAAATAAAAGAGGGCTAGATCAACAGTCTGTGAGCTGAGACTACACAGAATTAGGTGAACAAACTGGCTTGGCTGTTAATTGTAATTTTTGTTGCTATTTTTGAGAAACATCACTTTCCTTACTGCTCAAATACAAACCAGGCAACTCCTTAAAGAAGGCTACAGGTCTGCTCGAATAGGATAATGGTTTTGACTTCATACTTGCCACTCACCTTAATGTTTGGGATGAGTTTCTGATCCTCGGATACCTGAGGATTGATTGCAACAAGTAATCCATTATACCCATTTTCTTGAAGCTGCACTCCGGCTCCCAGAAATAGGAGTTCCGGACCTAGGACCACCAGCAGAGTCACAAACTTCAGGCTGCAAACAGGACCTGCACTGTCCCCGTGCGTCATGTTGCAGAAAACCGTCTGCTTTACTCACACTGGTCCTGCTGGGCACATTGTGCTAAGTTGTCAATGGCGGAGCAGGTAGTTTCTTCCTGAACTTGGAAGGGCTTAGAGCTTGTGATGAAGGAGGTGCCTTCTTTGCAAAATCTGGGGTGGATCTTTCGGAGACCTGTCTCTACAAGTCTTTTTTCTCTGGGCGATGCCACACTTGCATGTTCTGTGGCTGAGCTTCCTCCTGAATCATGGTTTGGCAAGAAATCTTCCACCCCTTACTCATTTTATGTCTTCTCAAATGGAAATAAGACAAAAGGAGCTTAAAAGAGGGAAGCCTGGCTGGCTGGGCTGAAAATCAGAGAATCTGGGTTTTTCCATCCACTTGCAGTAGAAGTACAGAAATCTAGAAATCCTTGACAACCTCCTCCATCATTCAGAGCAATTCCTTCCCTACTGCACTCGTCATTTTTTGTTTGATGTAAGATTCCTTTGTCTGCTTATTTTGAAGATTTGGAAATCCATCCTGCAGCCCTGTCCCTGGGGCCTTGCATTAGGTAGTCTGGGAGAGCTCTCAGCTGATGGCTGGTGGGGGGAAGGTATCAGATATCCCCCAGAGAGGGCCAAGTGCCAGGAACTTGGATGTCTGTGCAGACCACAGAGGCCTTTCCTTCTGTCCTTGCTGCCTTTTCTCTCTTGATCAAGGAAAAGGATGAATTTCTCTTTCAGCACCTCTCTCCTGAGAGCAAGGCTATGCCTCCATCAATCTTCCACTTCCAGGCTTCCCTGGTGGTGCAGGGCCTGCCAGTGCAGGGGACACGTGTTCGATCCCTGGTCTGGGAAGATCCCACATGCCACGGAGCAGCTAAGTCCATGCGCCACAACTACTGAGCCTGCACTCTAGAGCCCATGAGTCACAACTACTGAAGCCCGTGTGCCTAGAGTCCGTGCTCCACAACAATAGAAGCCACTGCAGTGAGAAGCCTGTGCACCGAAAAGAAGAGTAGCCCTCGCTCGCCACAACTAGAGAAAGCCCGCATGCAGCAACAAAGACCCAATGCAGCCAAAGATTAAAAAAAAAAAACCTTCCATTTCTGCAGTAACTATCACAGGATCTGGAATATAGCAGGCCTCACACATATTTTATGAGTGATTAATAATATTACCCAATAATTTTATAATGCTTTAGAGCTTACAAATGAACCCACCTAAATGTCAATTCCCAGATACAGGTATAATTTTTTTATTTCTATTTTTCAATGAAGACACTGAGTCTCAGAAAGATTATGAAAATTAGCCAGTGGGGAAAGGCGCTAACTTTTATTGTGTGCTGGGCTTTATCCTTCCTATCTTATGGGTGACAAAACTAAGGCTCAGAAAATCTAAGTAACTTGTTCAAGGCTGTGTGAGTATTGTCATAGGGCTAGAATGAAACCAACTGATTCCAAGTTCCATTGTTTTTCAATGTACTGTGTCTCTCATGTTTTCAAGAAACTAGAAATGAAGTGTTAAGAGCTGAAATGTTGAGGGATATTGAAGGGGATTTTTCTCTTACTGTCCTTCTGTTTGGAACCTTTTCTCCCACTGCTTCTCACCTGTTTTCCTTCAAATTCCTGTTCTGTCCTGGAAGCCTGAGCTGAGCTCCCTACCTAGCTCAAATCCCCTCTTTCATGCTTTCAGTGCATCAGATACCTCTCCTTTGAAGCATGATCATGCCTACAATGTCACATTCATGTTGTGTAATTGGTTGTCTCCTTCACGCTGAAGGGCTTATGCGAGAAGGACCCTGTCAGTTTTTATCACTACCTCCTCAGCACCTAGATCAGTAAACACTCAATAAGTATTTGTTGAATGAATGAATGAACAGAATCAGAGAAGTAAATTAAAGCAGATTCCGAAGAAGCCCTGGATTATAGTGTGAAAATGATCTCCCCAACTTTGAAAGTATCAGTTCTAGAAGGTATCGCTTCTGCTCTGGAGCAGTTTCCCTCTTGATCCCTCTTGAAGGAAGTTGCTTGGGTTTTGGTTGTTCCCCTGGGGGTGTTGGAGAATAGAATATCGCTGGTCACCACGTGACTGCCAGAGTTGCTCATGCTACAGCTCAGAGGTCAATTTAGCTGTCTTGTCTTCTCGGGCTGATTCCCAGCCGTGGGTTTTTTCCCCTCGCTCACGCTGTGTCTACAGAGTGGAAGCTCCAAGGCGTGGCAACTCCAAAGGCTTTGCCTGGAACTGTGACTCATTGGACAGAACAATGCACTTTATTTTCAGCTTTCCTTGGCAGTTTATTTTCTTACACTAATCTCTTGTGCTTTTAAGAAAAACATTCCCATCAGCAAAGCAATATACTAAAAAATTAAACTCATAAGCCACACCAGGAGAGTAGCTTTTCACCACAATCAGGGATGTTTCTTCTTGCCACCGTGCATACTTATATAAGTTAACTGGCTGAGGGGGCCACTGAGGACTGACTTCCAGCTCTCTCTCTACTTTTTCTTGTCAACAGTTACAATGGCTCCCTTAGAATGTGGGGTAGAGAGTGCATGCAGCTTTATAAAGAACAGCCATAAATGAATAATCTTGTCAAACTTCACTTGGGTTAAAACCTGAACAGGCACAGTCGGGCTTTGCTCACCCTGGGCTGAGAGTCCAGGCATGACATCCATTCCTGTCTATCTACTTTTTGGTTCCTTGGTTCTGGAACCTAATCCCTGGGTCTGGCCACTTGGCTGGCACCTGTCTTTACAGATTCCCAGTCACTGACCCATTTTTTCACTATGTCTTGGGAGTCATATTCACTCCTGAAAGCCCTTTCCTACCACCTCTGTTCTGACCTACCCTGAGAACCCTTTCTGCTCTCAGTAACCAGGCCTGGGGTCAGGCTAGCTGCGGATCTCTTCTTCCTGCCTTCTCTTCTGATCAGGCTGACCCTACAGGAGACAAAACTAAAAAGCTGGCAAAAACTGACTTAACTCAATAACTTAAAGGCATTCCTGAGCAGAGTGTCCACTTCTGATAAAGTGTGAGACTTTGTCAAAAAACCCACCTTATCCTTTCGCTCAAAAAAACTCACTGCTTCTGCATATAGATTTTATGATATTTGAGAAATGAAACATACGTAAAGTGAAGAAATATGGGAATACAATGTTCAAGCATTTATTTCAATATTATATAAATTCTAGGAATCTGGTCTGTTTTTATCTGCTTTCAAGAAAATAAGAGTTATTCAATTTCAGTAACTGAAGAATCTAAAGCACATCTTTGTTCATTGTCTGAATCTGCAGTTCAACCTGAACCCAGAAGGCCTATTTTTTTTTTTCATGGAGTCTGTAGGTTGAGACCCAAAATCAAAGTGAGTTAAACATGCAGTTGGTGTCAGAGAATCAGGAGATTTGACATCTTGAGGAGTCCAAGAAAGTTTTGGATTATTTTCTTTCAGGCTTTTGTTTCAACTCATCAGCAAACCCATTTAGAAGAGGAAAGTATAATCCAGTGTGTGGCTTGGCTGCAAAGCTGATCGGCCACTTTCGTTTTGCAATGTTTATGAAATAAATCAAAACAGAAGGTGAAAAAAATTGTAGACTAAGAATTTGAATAAAACATGGAGCTTGCTAAGGACCCAGATGGCACATTTTATACCTCCCTTATCCCGTTTTCTTTATAGTTACACTCATTTTCAAGGCAAAGGAGTGAAGTGGATGGTGCAGATAGGGTCTGGGAAGTAATTTGTGTTTGGTGAGTCACCACCATGCCAAAGCATTGAGCGCTTACACTTCGTTTCTAGTTTCTTGAATTCTCCCTCTGCAGTCTTTCACCTCCGGGATTTTGCTAATAAGCCTTCTCCCCACCCTCATGGTGGCAATAACAAAGATGACTTTGTGCACCAGAGAAACCTCCAAAATTTGACAAAATGATTGGAAACAAGAACTACTTTTAATGATAAGCCAATAAAGAAAATGTGAGAAAGTTATGGAATATTCCTCATTTGCAAAAAAATTCTATAAAATTGCATTCTATAAAATATTGTTCTATCCATTATGAACCAGATAGTGTATAGTATCATGGTATGTATAAGGTATTATCATTATTACTATCATTATTTTTCCAGAGAAGAAAAAAAGAGAAAGCAGAAATGTAGGGGAAATGTTGTAAAGAGATGAAAATAACCAGAGAGACTCAGAGAACAAGAAACAGAAGTATTAGTATAAAATCTTGACTCTGTTTCCCTTTCTGTTTTCTTCCTGCTCTGATTCTGTCCTCAGTACCTCTCTGAGGCCCAGGGCTCTGCCAGATTCCCTGGCTTCCTCCATTCCCACAAACAGGGGGCAGCAGGTTTTTTGGTTTTCCTTCTCTCCTTATGCAGCTTCTACTAGTCCATTTAACCCCGCCAGCCCTGCAAAGAACAGGAAGCAACTCCAATTAGATCTGGCAATTGGGGGGATTAGGGCTCTCCCTTCTGTTTTTGGGGTGTAGGTACATGGGGCTCTGAATTCCCAGACAAAACTCTCAGCAAACAGAATTAGCCTGCAGGGACCTCCTTCTAGACTACAGCAAAAGCTACTTAGAGCAGTGCTTTTCAAACTTAAATATCCCTAAGAATCACCTGTTCAAATGCAGATTCCGACTCTAGAGGTCAAGTTAAGGCCCATATTCTGCACTCTTATCAAGCTCCCACGTGATGCTGAGGTTGCTGGTCTTTGAGCACCGCTTGGAGCAGTCTTTATATCAAGAGTTCCGGGGGAATATCCACGGATTTACTTCATGATTACAGCCTTCACACTAGAAAAAGGCAGTCTATGTAGTCCTTAAATATATTTTAAAATTTTCTTTTGGGAAAGGCCTGTGTTTTCTTCAGACTCAGGAAAAAAAATATTGCATTAATTATGGATTTTACAGTGACACCATTGTTTATTCTTTGGAAAGAAACAACTACAGAGTACAGAGTTAAAAATAACAACACCAATAAGTGGGTTTTAGATTCTCAAAAGCCATAATCATCTCTCTATTATTAAAGCCCTTGCCTCAAATTCAGTCTGTTTTCTTTTTGATCATTAGGTGAGTCTTGATAAGATTGTTTTAATGACCTCCGATAGATATCTAGCCTCAAGCAGTAACTCCCAAGAAGGTACCTTATTTAAACAAGGAACTGCTTCCTTAACTTTTATTTCTCTTTTTTCCCTTGCTCATTTATTCATTTATTCACTCAAAAATAAGATTGTATCAAATATATCTTAATAAGCCTGTTGAAAACATAAACTGTGTTTCTACTAGATGTCGGGCACTGTTCTAAGTGCTGGATGTAAAATGAATGAAATGGACCAAGTCCCTGTCTGCAGGGAGTTTACACTAGAGGAGAGAGAGAGACAACAAACAAATATAATGGGATACCTGGTGAAAGTGTTATGAAGAATAAGAAATCAGGTATAGGGGAAGAGGCAATGAGAGAGGTTTGTTATTTTGTATCAGGTGGTTGGGCAAAGCGTCACAGGTAATATTGTTAGGAGTGACGGAAGGAACCATTCGATCACTTGAGAGAGAAGTAGTGCAGGCCGACAGACGGGCAAGTGGGAAGGTCCTGAGGCTGGAGGATGCTTGGAGTGAAATGAACACAGGAGAGAGCAGTGAGAGATGCCGTGAACTGGAGGGAGCTGTGTCTAGAGCACAGATCACATAAGGCTTGCAACTGTAAAATTTAAGAAACAGAAACCTCAATTAAATAAAGTTTGGAGACCAGAAGGGGGAGCTCTCATGTCCTGAGATGATAGCTGAGCCCAACAGGAAAAAGAAAGACTGCTCTTCTTTTTATGAGGACTCAGCCAATGAAAAGCCATGGATTCTGGGTTTACTCTAACTTTCCCAACTTCCCTTTCTTCTCTACAAAGTCTCTCCTTCCCTTACTGTGGGGGACTTGCACGTGACTCACCATGGTTGGAGATCCCAAGTTGTAATTCTCTGCCCATCCCAAATCAACCCATCTTTTTTTGAGAAGTACCTGGTAGTCTATTTGGTCAACTAGAGCTCATGGGAAAACTGGAGTTTACCCATGGAAGGGGAAATCAGTGGTGGATGTGGAGGAGTGACGTGATCTGACTTTCACATGTTTTGTGAGGAGGCCAAAGGTGGAAGCAGCGGCCAGCAAGGGGGTTATTGCTGAATGCAGGTGAAATGGACAGAGCCCAGACAACAATTTCGGTTGTCTTCTTTTAGCCTTCCTTCAGCTTTCTAGGAGTCTCCTTTTCACCCGCCATTGAATATTTTTGCTATGAAGGTAAAATAAAAGCCCTTCAGCTTATAAGCTTATCAAGAGAGGAATCAAGGAATACTTATTGCCCAGAAGTGACGAGCATGATGCTAACTGCCAACAGAAGAGATAAAATGAGAAACAATGACTTGAAAAGAATCTGAGATCTGTAGTTACCTGTAGTTAAATGACATAAAAATATACTCCAAGTTTATAACATAAGGCTATGGTTCTTGATGCTTTGTCCATAAGTGCTCTGTAAATGGTAGCTATACTTGTTGTTATCAATATAATTATCAGTTATTGTCAGCTGGAGTCCCCTTACTCCTCAGAGACCTACCTGTAATTGGTTGTATCTATGTCAATTCCATGTCTTGTGGAAGATCAAGTCCCCCTCCTAGACTTCTGCAACTGCTTGGACACTTCTTTTTTTTTTTTAACACCTTTATTGGAATATGATTCATTTACAATGCTGTGTTAGTTTCTGCTGTATAACAAAGTGAATCGGCTATACATATAAATAAATCCCCACATCTCCTCCCTCTTGCGTCTCCCTCACACCCTTCCTATCCCACCTCTCTAGGAGGACACAAAGCACCAAGCGGATCTCCCTGTGCTTTGCGGCTGCTTCCCACTAGCTATCTATTTTTACGTTTGGTAGTGTATATATGTCCATGCCGCTCTCTCGCTTCGTCCCAGCTTACCCTTCCCCTTCCCCTGTCCTCAAGTCCATTCTCTATGTCGGCATCTTTATTCCTGTCCTGCCCCTAGGTTCTTCAGAACCTTTTTCTTTTAGATTCCATATATATGTGTTAGCATATGGTATTTGTTTTTCTCTTTCTGACTTACTTCACTCTGTATGACAGACTCTAGGTCCTACCACCTCACTACAAATAACTCAATTTCATTTCATTTTCTTCCTAGGCTGAGTAATATTCCATTGCATATATGTGCTACATCTTCTTTATCTATTCACCTGTCAGTGGACACTTAGGTTGCTTCCATGTGCTGGCTATTGTGACTAGTGCAGCAGTGAACATTATGGTACATGTATTTTTGGGTTTTTTGTTTTTTATTTACTTATTTATTTATTTTTATTTTGGGCTGTGTTGGGTCTTCGTTTCTGTGTGAGGGCTTTCTCTAGTTGCAGCAAGCGGGGGCCACTCTTCATCGTGGTGCGCAGGCCTCTCACTCTTGTGGCCTCTCTTTTTGTGGAGCACAGGCTCCAGACGCGCAGGCTCAGCAGTTGTGGCTCACAGGCCTAGTTGCTCCGCGACATGTGGGATCTTCCCAGACCAGGACCAGGGCCCTGCATTGGCAGGCAGATTCTCAAACACTGTGCCACCAGGGAAGCCCCCATGTCTCTTTTTGAATTATGGTTTTCTCTGGGTATATGCCCAGTAGTGGGATTGCTGGGTCATATGGTAGTTTTATTTGTAGTTTTTTAAGGAACCTCCATACAGTTCTCCATAGTGGCTGTATCAATATACATTCCCACCAACAGTGCAAGAGGGTTCCCTTTTCTCCACACCCTCTCCAGCATTTGTAGTTTGTAGATTTTTTGTTGATGGCCATTCTGACTGGTGTGAGGTGATACCTCATTGTAGTTTTGATTTGCATTTCTCTAATGATTAATGATGTTGAGCATCCTTTCATGTGTTTGTTGGCAATCTGTATATCTTCTTTAGAGAAGTGTCTATTTAGGTCTTCCACCCATTTTTAGATTGGGTTGTTTGTTTTTTTTGATATTGAGCTGCATGAGCTGCTTGTAAATTTGGAGATTAATCCTTTGTTTGCAAATATTTTCTCCCATTCAGAGGGTTGTTTTTTCATCTTGTTTATGGTTTCCTTTGCTGTGCAAAAGCTTTTAAGTAACATTAGGTCCCATTTGTTTATTTTTGTTTTTATTTCCATTTCTCTAGGAGGTGGGTCAAAAAGGATCTTGCTGTGATTTATGTCATAGAGTGTTCTGCCTATGTTTTCCTCTAAGAATTTTAGAGTGTCTGGCTGTTCATTTAGGTCTTTAATCCATTTTGAGTTTATTTTTGTGTATGGTGTTAGGGAATGTTCTAATTTCATTCTTTTACATTTAGCTGTCCAGTTTTCCCAGCACCACTTATTGAAGAGGCTGTCTTTTTTACATTGTATATTCTTCCCTCCTTTTATCAAAAATAAGGTGACCATATGTGCGTGGGTTTATCTCTGGCCTTTCTATCCTGTTCCATTGATATATTTCTGTTTTTGTGCCAGTACCATACTGTCTTGATTACTGTAGCTTTGTAGTATAGTCTGAAGTCTGGGAGCCTGATTCCTCCAGCTCTGTTTTTCTTTCTCAAGATTGCTTTGGCTATTCGGGGTCTTTTATGTTTCCATACAAATGGTGAAATTTTTTTGTTCTAGTTCTGTGAAAAATGCCATTGTAGTTTGATAGGGATTACATTGAATCTAGCTTGCTTTGGGTAGCATAGTCATTTTCACAATGTTGATTCTTCCAATCTAAGAACATGGTATATCTCTCCATCTGTCTGTATCATCTTTAATTTCTTTCATCAGTGTCTTATAGTTTTCTACATACAGGTCTTTTGTCTCCTTAGGTAGGTTTATTCCTAGGTATTTTATTCTTTTTGTTGCAATGGTAAATGGGACTGTTTTATTGATTTCTCTTTCAGATTTTTCATCATTAGTGTATAGGAATGCCAGAGATTTCTGTGCATTAATTTTGTATCCTGCTACATTACCAAATTCATTGATTAGCTCTAGTAGTTTTCTGGTAGCATCTTTAGGACTCTCTATGTATAGTATCATGTCATCTGCAAACAGGGACAGCTATACTTCTTTTCCAATTTGGATTCCTTTTATTTCTTTTTCTTTTCTGATTGCTGTGGCTAAAACTTCCAAAAATATGTTGAATAAGAGTGGTGAGAGTGGGCAACCTTGTCTTCTTCCTGATCTTAGAGAAAATGCTATCAGTTTTTCACCATTGAGAATGATGTTGGCTGTGGTTTTGTTGTATATGGCCTTTATTATGTTGAGGTAGGTTCCCTCTATGCCTTCTTTCTGGAGAGTTTTTATCATAAATGGTGTTGAATTTTGTCGAAAGCCTTTTCTGCATCTATTGAGATGATCATATGGCTTTTTTCCTTCAATCTGTTAATATGGTTTATTACATTGATTGATTTGCGTATATTGAAGAATCCTTGCATTCCTGGGATAAACCCCACTTGATTATGGTGTATGATCTTTTTAATGTGTTGTTGGATTCTGTTTGCTAGTATTTGGTTGAGGATTTTTGTGTCTATGTTCGTCAGTGATATTGGCCTGTAGTTTTCTTTTTTTGTGACAGCTTTGTCTGGTTTTGGTATCAGGGTGATGGTGGCCTTGTAGAATGAGTTTGGGAATGTTCCTCCCTGTGCTATATTTTGGAAGAGTTTGAGAAGGATAGGTGTTAACTCTTCTCTAAATGTTTGATAGAATTCGCCTATGAAGCCATCGGGTCCTGAGCTTTTTGTTGGAAGATTTTTTTTTTTTTTTTTTTTTTTGCGGTACGCGGGCCTCTCACCATTGTGGCTTCTACTGCCATGGAGCGCAGGCTCCAGACGTGCAGGCTCAGCAGCCATGGCTCATGGGCCCAGCTGCTGTGTGACATGTGGGATCTTCCTGGACCAGGGCATGAACCCATGTCCCCTGCATTGGCAGGCGGACTCTCAACCACTGCGCCACCAGGGAAACCCTGTTGGAAGATTTTTAATCACAGTCTCAATCTCAGTGCTTGTGATTGGTCTGTTTATATTTTCTATTTCTTCCTTGTTCAGTCTAGGAAAGTTGTGCATTTCTAAGAATTTGTCCATTTCTTACAGGTTGTCCATTTTATTGGCATATAGTTGCTTGTAGTAATCTGTCATGATCCTTTGTATTTCTGCAATGTCCGTTGTTACTTCTCCTCTTTCATTTCTAATTCTATTGATTTGAGTCTTCTCCCTTTTTTTCTTTATGAGTCTGGCTAATAGTTTATCAATTTTGTTTATCTTCTCAAAGAACCAGCTTTTAGTTTTATTGATCTTTGCTATCGTTTTCTTCATTTCTTTTTCATTTATTTCTGATCTGATCTTTATGATTTCTTTCCTTCTGCTAACTCTGGGTTTTTGTGCTTCTTCTTTCTCTAATTGCTTTAGGTGTAAGTTTAGGCTGTTTATTTGAGATGTTTCTTGTTTCCTGAGGTAGGATTGTATTGCTGTAAACTTTCCTGTTAGAACTGCTTTTGCTGTGTCCCATAGGTTTTGGGTCATCGTGTTTTCATTGTCATTTGTTTCTAGGTATTTTTTGTTTTCCTCTTTGATTTCCTCAGTGATCTCTTGGTTATTTTGTAGTGTATTGTTTAACTGCCATATGTTTGTATTTGCAACAGTTTTTTTCCTATAATGGATATCTAGACTTAGAGCATTGTCATCAGAAAAGATATGTGATACGATTGCAATTTTCTTAAATTTACCAAGGCTTGATTTGTGACCCACAATATGATCTATCCTGGAGAATGTTCCATGAGCACTTGAGAAGAAAGTGTATTCTGTTGTTTTTGGATGTAATGTCCTATAAATATCAATTAAGTCCATCTTGTTTAATGTATCATTTAAAGCTTGTGTTTCCTTATTTATTTTCATTTTGGATGATCTGTCCATTGGTGAAAGTGGGGTGTTAAAATCCCCTACTATTATTGTGTTACTGAAAATTTCCCTTTTATGGCTGTTAGCATTTGCCTTATGTATTGAGGTGCTCCTATGTTGGGTGCATAAATATTTACAATTGTTATATCTTCTTCTTGGATTGATCCCTTGATCATTATGTAGTGTCCTTCTTTGTCTTTTGTAATAGTCTTTATTTTAAAGTCTATTTTGTCTGATATGAGAATTGCTACCCCAGCTTTCTTTTGATTTCCATTTGCATGGAATATCTTTTTCCATCCCCTCACTTTCAGTCTGTATGTGTCCCTAGGTCTGAAGTGGGTCTCTTGTAGACAGCATATATATGGGTCTTGTTTTTGTATCCATTCAGCCAGTTTATGGCTTTTGTTTGGAGCATTTAATCCATTTACATTTAAGGTAGTTATTGATATGTATGTTCCTATTACCATTTTCTTAATTGTTTTGAGTTTGTTACTGTAGGTCTTTTCCTACTTCTGTGTTTCCTGTCTAGAGAAGTTCCTTTAGCATTTGTTGTAAAGCTGGTTTGGTGGTGCTGAATTCTCTTAGTTTTGCTTGTCTGTAAAGGCTTTAATTTCTCTGTCGAATCTGAATGAGATCTTTGCTGGTTAGAGTAATCTTTGTTGTAGGTTTTTCCTTTTCATCACTTTAAGTAGGTCCTGCCACTCCCTTCTGGCTTGCAGAGTTTCTGCTGAAAGATCAGCTGTTAACCTTATGGGGATTCCCTTGTGTGTTATTTGTTGCTTTTCCCTTGCTGCTTTTAATATTTTTTCTTTGTATTTAATTTATGATAGTTAGATTAATATGTGTCTTGGCATGTTTCACCTTGGATTTATCCTATATGGGGCTTTCTGCACTTCCTGGACTTGATTGACTATTTCCTTTCCCGTATTAGGAAATATTTCAACTATAATCTCTTCAAATATTTTCTCAGTCCCTTTCTTTTTCTGTTCTTCTTCTGGGACCCCTATAATTCAACTGTTGGTGCATTTAATGTTGTCCCAGAGGTCTCTGGGACTGTCCTCAGTTCTTTTCATTCTTTTTTTTTATTCTTCTCTGTGGTAGTTATTTCCACTATTTTATCTTCCAGGTCACTTATGTGTTCTTCTGCCTCAGTTATTTTGCTATTGATTCCTTCTAGAGAATTTTTATTTCATGTTTTGTGTTGTTAATCATTGTTTGTTTGCTCTTTAGTTCTTCTAGGTTCTTGTTGAATGTTTCTTGCATTTTCTCCATTCTATTTCCAAGATTTCAGATCATCTTTACTATAATTGAATTCTTTTTCAGGTAAACTGCCTACTTCCTCTTCATTTGTTTTGTCTCGTGGGTTTTTACTTTGATTCTTCATCTGCTGCATATCTCTCTGTCTTCTCATTTTGTTTAGCTTAATATGTTTGGCATCTCCTTTTCACAGGCTGCAGGTTTGTAGTTCCCATTGTTTATGGTGTCTGCCCCTAGTGGCTAAGGTTGGTTCAGTGGTTGTGTAGGCTTCCTGGTGGAGGGAACTGGTCCCTCTGTTCTGGTGGATGAGCCTGGATCTGTGTTTCTGGTGGACAGGACCATGTCCGGTGGTGTGTTTTGGGTTGTCTGTGACCTTATTATGATTTTTAGGCAGCCTCTCTGCTAATGGGTGGGGTTGTGCTCCTGTCTTGCTAGTTGTTTGGTATAGGGTGTCCAGCACTGTAGCTTGCTGTTTGTTGAGTGTAGCTGGGTCTTCACATTGAAATGGAGATCTCTGGGAGAGCTTTCGCCTTTTGATATTATGTGGAGCCAGGAGGTCTCTGGTGGACCAATGTCCTGAACTTGGCTCTCCCACCTCAGAGGCTCAGGCCTGACACCTGGCAAGATCACCAAGACCCTGTCAGCCACACGGCTTCCCCAACTCCTATCCACCTAATAGTATACATAGAGGACTTGCAAGGCTGTGGATCCTCATGCATCAGCTGCTTGTTTTGTTCTCTGTTGACCAGGGGAATTTCCAGTTCAGGAGTCTGCTGATCATGGTGTCCCTTTAAAAATAATGGAAAGAAATTTGTTGGCAGTGCATGTAAGGGCAGGCTGAAGCTGCTCTGGCTTGAGATGATCCGAAATTGCACCAAGATGGAGACAACTCTTGACTTCTTAAAACTCCTTTTTCCTAGATCCACACATGTTGCTTCTGTGCTTCACATTGTTTAAGTGTAGTGTTTCTGAGTTTTCCAAAGAAATATGTATGTGTTGTATTTGGAGCAATTTAAATTTTATTGAAGAATTCATGGGGAAGCTAAGGAAGTATTTATGTCACAGAAAAAATAAAACAAAGCTTTTACATCACTGAAGGCATCAGCATTTTAAAAATAGTTTCCTATAACTATGGAGCTACCTGGTGCCCAGGTTGCCTCAGCCTCTTTCTATTATGAAGGATCTTCATCTCTCTTCCTTTCTCTCTTTTTCTTACTTTCAAAAGGAAAACCAACTAATCAGTAGAAACAAAATCCCTGCCTGGCCTCATACAGAGCCATTGCCCTGCTCCTCTGAATCCTTGGGACCATCCAGAAACCAGGTACAGTGGGAAGATTAGGAGGGCTCCCCTTCAACCACAGACATTTATAGTGTTCTCCCCATGAGGGATTCAGGGCAATAAGAATTTTTAAACACAATTATGGCTTAGGCACTTGTCTTTCTGGATGGCTTCAAAAACCACTCCAGATTGTCTCTACTTCTTCTCTAAGTTCAAAGTCAAAGCATTTATTCTTATACTATTACTTTTCCTGTGACATGTCATTTCTATTCCCTAAATTTGCTCTTTTCTCTTTAACTAGCTGGGCATAGCTAAGGTCTCAGAGTTCATCCCATATCCCACAATTCCTAGCAACCTACTTTGATCCACGTTTTCATGAATAACCTCCCATTGTAATTATTTCAAGAGTTTTGGCTATGGATTGCTTGAAAATTCCAGTGAAGGCCCTGCTTAAACTGAGATCTCCTTTCTTTATTTCTTATTACTTACCAATTCTTTTTGTGTCTCCCATATGACTACTGTCTTCTCTGCCCTTTTCTATTCTTCTCCAAAAAGGCTAGGGACTAACTTTTTTTAAAAATTAGTAGTATGTATCTTTTACTACATAGCCGTTTTAATTTTTTTTCTCTATTAGAAAATAATGGAGTCTTTTTGACTAGGGATTCTTTAGAGTCATATAACTAGGAAAAGAGGAAAAATCAATCAATTCTTTAATATAATACTATAATTGGTCACTAAAATACAGTAATTTTAAGAACAAAATGTACAATAGATGATACATTTTTAACTAAGATCAAATGCTCATATTATAAAAGTATTAAGAGTATTTTTCAAGCAATTGTTATAAGAAACACAAATTTTTTAAAAGAAACTTTTCAGGAAGGATTTCATCTGTTTTAACCAAGGATAAGAGAATTTCTCTAGTGTCATTGTTTATCTTAAATGTCATATCACATACATGTTTTATTTCCATGTGGATGAGTTATCATGATATAGATTATAGCAATGAGTCACACATTGTAGATTGCTTATTAAGCAGGGGATCAAGCCAAAATATTAAAATTCTAGAGTTTAAGAATATGTTAAAATTTTCTCTTACTTCTGTTTTCAATTGTAAATTTTTTTTGGCATTCTCCTTTAAGCCTGTATTGCAATAATTATGTAGAAGCAGTGGTTAAATGGTTAAGTGATTGGGCTTTGAAGTTAGGCTTCCTGAGTTCCAGTAAAAAGCAAAGCTTTTTACTGGCTGCATGACCTTAGGTAAGTTATTAAACATCTCTGTGCCTCAGTTTCTACATCTGTAAAATTTGAATAGTACATGTAGTGATTAAAACTGTGTCTAGGTCAGAGTAAGAGTTTAATAAATATTAATCCATATTAATTATGGCCTTTCTCTGGTGTGTGGCACCTGCTTGGGCACTGTTAGTTGCCTACCCAATAGTCAGCCTCCTTTTCTTTCTTGCTGGCCGAACCTGTCTTCCACCCACGACAGAGGTCGGAAATGTCTGATGCTCATTTTTCCAAGCCTCTCTCATACTGGGGCACTATGTAACCCGATGCTAGCTGATAATCTAAGGAGTAGTCTCTTAGCAAGAGAGAGATGAAGGAGAAGGAGGTGGTGGTGTGCGGATCGTTCACAGAAAAGATTTTTCTCCCTGAAAAAAAGAGAAATGTCTAAGAAAAGCCTACCCCTCTTTCCTATAAGGGTGCCAGAGGCTGAGGGAGCCTCTGTGGCCATTAGATGGAAGGTGAGGAGGTCAGTCAAAAAGTGAAGGGTAGTAGAGCTGAAAGGTAGAAAGAGCCTGTGTCACCGATGACACTGGTGACAGCTGAGCCAACGGGGGAGTACCAAACTCCAGACTTCTTACTGTGTAAAGTAATCTCTGATTCTTTAAGCAACCATTAGTTAGGTATCCAGTTACTTCCCACCAAAACTCTTGCAAGTGCTAAACGTACTTTAGAAAATAGCACTGGCATTTCTAAAAAGTGCCAGTCAATGTTTGAAAACATGTACAGTAAGTGGTTTAGTATATAAATGTATGATATTTTGATGAACGAAGTAATATTATATTCATTTCCTCCACAAAATTTTGACCAAGCAATTTTCTTTTCTGTACAAAAGGATCATGCTTAGCTTCAATAAGCTAACAATGGGAAGACCTATTAAAAAATGCCCATCCAAAGCAGATAAGCCTAAAATAAAATAATTTTTTAAAAAGCAAATAGCAAAGCTAGTCCTTTAGCTTTCTTAAGCTTTTCTTAAAGTGTATACTAACCAAAATATGCTAAGTATGCCAATTTCATATTTGTATCCCTGAATTATTAATCTTTGGTCTCCACATTCTATCTTCTTATGAATATTTTTCTTCATATTTGACACCTGGGGATCCTTTATTTTCTGAGTGTTCTTGAAATAGTTAACTAACTCTCTAATTTGTAATTATATTAGTAGATTTTTAAATAATACAAAATTAATAAAATAGTGTCTGTACTCTCTATGACCACATCTTTATGCCAGACTTCAATTGCTTACACTTATTCTTAAGGCCTTTAATACCTAATCAGAGCCAAACAATAATATATTTTAAAAAGGAAATTTCATGCTTTTGCATCATTTTCCCTTGGTCAGCCAAAGAAATGCTGATGTTCAGAGGATAGAATATTGAGCTTAAAATATAAGAATAAGCAGTGTTATTTTCTGAATGATATCAAAATAAACTTCTGATTTAAAAATTGGCTATGGGGGCTTCCCTGGTGGCGCAGTGGTTGAGAGTCCGCCTGCCAATGCAGGGGACACGGGTTCGTGCCCCTGTCCGGGAAGATCCCACATGCCGCGGAGTGGCTGGGCCCGTGAGCCATGGCCATTGAGCCTGCGCGTCCGGAGCCTGTGCTCCGCAACGGGAGAGGCCAAAACAGTGAGAGGCCCACATACCGAAAAAAAAAAAAATTTGGCTATGGAATACAATATATTAAATGTTCCATACATGAACTAATTTTCTGTAGTGTATGCTGAAACTTGGGCTAAATTTGACAGTGTTAACTCGTCAAACATTCTGGATTTTTGCAGGTTATGGTAATTACTGGAGTCATTCATAGCTTAGAGGGAAAAGTAGATTAACATATTCTATTACCTTTTTTTAAAAGAAAGTTCATGTTTGAAGTCTCCAATTTCTGTGGACAATATCTGGATGAAAAGCGATAATCAGATCCAGCAAACTCACTCCTTGGTATTTACCCAAAGGAGTTGAAAACTTATGTCCACATAAAAACCTGCACATGGAAGTTTAGAGTAGCTTTATTCCTAACTGGCAAAACTTGGAAGCAACTGAGATGTTCTTCAGTAGGTGAATGTATAAATCATCTATGGTACATTCAAACAATGGAATATTATTCAACACTAAAAAGAAATGAGCTATCAAGCCATGAAAAAACATGGAGGAAACTTAAAGGCATATTACAAAATGAAAGAAACCAATCTGAAAAGGCTACATACTGTATGATTCCAAATATATAAAAAGGCAAAACTGTGGAGACAGTGAAAAGATGAGTGGTTGCTAAGGGTTTGGAGGTGGGGATGAATAGGCAGAGTATACGGGATTTTTAGGGCAGTGAAAATAGTCTGTATGGTACTATAATGGTGAGTACGTCATATATTTGTCCAAACACATAGAATGCACAACACCAAGAGTGAAACCTAATATAAGCTATGGACTCTGGGTGATAATGATGTGTCAATCTAGGTTCATCAGTTGTCACAAATGTTTCATCTGGTAGGAGATGTTGCTGATGGAAGAGTCTATGCACGTGTGGGGCAGAAAATATATAGTATATCTCTGTTCCTTCCTCTTAATTTTGCTATGAACCTAAAAATGCTTTAAAAAAATAAAGCCTTTTGGGCTTCCCTGGTGGTGCAGTGGTTGAGAGTCCGCCTGCTGATGCAGGGGGCAAGGGTTCGTGCCCCGGTCCGGGAGGATCCCACATGCCACGGAGCAGCTGGGCTTGTGAGCCATGGCCGCTGAGCCTGCGCTTCCGGAGCCTGTGCTCCGCAACGGGAGAGGCCACAGCAATGAGAGGCCCGCGTACCACAAAAAAATAATAATAATAAAAATAAAATAAAATAAAACCTTTTTAAAAAAAGAGAGAGATAATCATTCTAATTTTATATCATGTGCTTTGCACATTAAAATAATCATCGTTTACTAATACTTAGCAATTATAGGACACAACGATTTATCAGAGACAGGGCTATGTGTTCTACAAATATGACCTCAATCATCATAACAATCCTATCTGATAAGTAGATTACTCTTTAAGTTTCTTAAAGGAAAACAAGGCTTAGAGAAGTAAAGTAATTTACCCAAGACTCGTAGCTAGAAAACATGAATACAGATAGGTATGTTTCCAAAGCCCTTGCTGCTAACCACTATGATACTGTAACAACCCATTTCAGCTTCACCTCATGCTTATTCCCAGCCTGATCTCCAATGGTTTAGTTAGTGCAGAACTGGGGTAGCTGCCTTTCTAAATAGTTTCTGGTAAGGACCTCCTTTCAACAACAGGTACCATGTTGCCCAAAACTACAGACTAAATAATTGTGTTCTCCCCAAGTTCATATTTTAAGAACCTTAATCCTCAATGTGATGGTATTTGGAGATGGAGGCTTTGGGATGTAATTAGGTCATGAGGGTGGACCCCTTATTATGGGATTAGTGCCCTCATAAAAAGAGACATGAGAGAGCTTGCTTCCTCCTTCTCTCTTTTGTATGTGAGGATATAGCAAAAAGGTATCCATCTGGAAACTAAGAAGAGGGCCCTTATGAGGAATCGAATCAGCTGGCATCTTGACCTTGGACTTCCCAGACTCCAGATCTGTGGGTAATAACTTTCTGTTGTTTAAATCACCCAGTCTATGGTATTTTTGTTATAGCAACCCAAACTGACTAAGATGCCAATTAGATACAACTGGATAACTGTATATAACAAAGTTAACCTTGACTCCTACTTCATTCCTTACAAAAAAGTGAATTCAAGATGGATCATGTATTTAAATATAAAAACTTAGAATCATAAAGCTTTTAGAAGAAAACATATAATATCTTCACAAATGTGGAGTTGTAAAGCACAAAACCATAAAAGGAAAAATATTGATAACTTAGGTGGTATCAAAATTTTTTAAATTCTTCTCATCAAATGATACCGTTAAGAAAATGAATAGCCAAGATACAGACTGGGAGGAAATATTCATATTATATTTTATAAAAATACAAAAATAAAGAACTCCTACAAATCAATAATAAAAAGATAACCCAATACAAATTGGGCAAAAGACTTGAATAACACTTCATAAAAGATATACATATGGCGGGTTTCCCTGGTAGCGCAGTGGTTGAGAGTCCGCCTGCCGATGCAGGGGACACGGGTTTGTGCCCCGGTCCGGGAAGATCCCACATGCCGCGGAGTGCCTGGGCCCGTGAGCCATGGCCGCTGAGCCTGCGCGTCCAGAGCCTGTGCTCTGCAACGAGAGAGGCCACAACAGCGAGAAGCCCGCGTACCGCAAAAAAAAAAAAGAGATATACATATGGCCCATAACTATTAAAAAGGTGCTCAACAAAATCGTTAGTTATCAGGGAAATGCAAATTAAAATTACAGTGAGATGCCACTTCACACCCACTAAAACAGTTAAAATAAAAAGGTTGCCATAATAAATGTTGGCAAGGATGTGAGGCAATTGGAACCCTAATACATTGCTGGTACAAGTACTTTGAAGATGGATATGACATTTTCTTATAAACTTAAAGATATATACATCCCATGACCCAGCAATTCCACTTCTAGGTAAACAAATGAAAAAATGTTTATAAAATGCCTTTTACAAGAATGTTTGTATGAGGCTCATTCATAATAACCAAAAAATCAACAGGAGAATTGATAAATTGTGATATATTCATATAACTGAATACTACTCGGGAATAAAAGGGAACAAAGTACTAAAATATGGAACAACATGACTGAATCTAAAAGACATATATATATTGAGTGAAAGAAGCTAGACCCAAAATTAATTAGAATGTATGATTGCATTTATATGAAGATCAAGAATAGGCAAATTAATCTCTAGTGACAGAAAATAGAAGGTGGTTATCTCGGTGTGCACGTATGTGTGTGAGAGGGGGTAAAAGTAGTTTTGGCTGATGGACTGGAAAGGAATACAAATAAACTTTCCAGGTTGATGTAAATGTTCTATATCTTTGTTTTAGGTAGTGGCTTCATGGGTGAATATAACTGTCAAAACTCATATTCTAAACATTTAATATTTGTGCACTTTATTGAATGTAAATTATAACAATTTAATAGCAGCCTGTAGTGATCAGGAAATAAGTAGTTATTGAAGGCAAGCCTTTGATGAGAATGGCAGAAATGAAGAATACAAAGATTGTGGGGTGGGTTTGCTCTTTACTACTGTATTAAGAGGCTCAAAGAAAAATGTGATGAGCTCAGAGGTCAGGAGAGCTTCTATGATTGCCTTAAAAACATACCTCTAGGTCTTCCCTGGTGGCGCAGTGGTTGAGAGTCTGCCTGCCGATGCAGGGAACGCGGGTTCGTGCCCCGGTCCAGGAAGATCCCACATGCCGCGGAGCTGCTGGGCCCGTGAGCCATGGCCGCTGCGCCTGCGCGTCCGGAGCCTGTGCTCCGCAACGGGAGAGGCCACAACAGTAATAGGCCCGCGTCTATACGTTGCTAGGATGACTTATCTAAATCAAATATTAATGCTGTGAAGAGCTGACTTACAAGGTAAGTTGAATAAACAGACTGACTAGATGAAAAGATCAGGCAATGACTGAGAAGGAGTTGGATCTTGAGAATTGTCGTGAAGCTGTTTGAGTAGACTTAGATAATTCTATCATCTTGATAGACCCTAGAGAGCTTTTTGCTTTCTGAAAAACTCCTCCTTACCTGTCTTATAAGGCTGGTCTTGTCTTCTTTGAAGATTCTGAAATAACTTCATCTGAGGAATTTACCTTCTCATAACTCACTGTTATCATTTCTTTATACCTCTAGACCAGCACCATCCAGTAGAAATATAATGTGAGCCACATATGTAATTTTAAATTTTCTAGTAGCCACATTAAAGATAGTAAAAAAAAAAATGGTTAAAATTAAATTTTAATAATATATCGTATTTAACTCAATATATTCAAAATACTATCATTTCAACATGTATCCAATATAAAAATTATTAATGTATTCTACATTCCTTTTTCATATGCAACATCAGTGTGTATTTTGCACTTAAAGTATATCTCAGTTTGAACTAGTCACATTTTAAATGTTCAATAGCCATAGGTGGCTAGTGACCTCTGTATTCTCCATATCGGACCAGGGTTTCTTAATATCATCATTATCGACATTTAGACTGAATAATTCTTTTTATGTGTGGGCTGTCCTGTGCATTGTAGGCTGTTTAGCAGCATCCTTGGCCTCTACCCACTAGATGCTGGTAGTACCCCCCCCCCCCCCACGCATACCTCCAGTTTTGACTCCAAAAAAGAATGTCAAGAACCACTGGTATAGATCTACAGAGTTGGTAGATGTTCCTACCCAGTATATTATGCCCCGGTATATTCCAGGGCATAAGTAAAAAGTCTGGCCTAGGAAAAAGCTTTCACACTAAAAAATAGGCAAGATTTTGCTTATTCATATTGGCAGAAACCTATGGAATATGATAATGAATTCAAGGGTGTTAGAACAGGCATGAAAGAATATAATTTTTGATGAGGCAAAAATTTTTAATATGGATATACTTATCAGAGGCCTTGGATTCATCACGCTTGCCTGAGCATCTGGGAGTTGTTCTAAAGGTTTTCTTAGTTGGTTGGTTGAAACCTGGACGCAGTAGTGGCCTGCACTAAATAAAGTTGAGATGCTAGAAATCTCTCGATACATTTTAGAGGATTGATTTAAAAGACTTAGGGAGATAGGATGCTTGCAATGGATTTATCATTCCAGTCACCTATTCATTAGGTCAGTATTCATCATGACCCAGTCACCTATCTCCAAATATGTCCTGAGAAGGCCCAGAAGACCTTCTCTTCACTAATGCACTGAGAAAATAGTGAGGAGAATGCCAAAATCCTTTGAAATTACTGTAGCTTCTGTCCTCTAAGCACAGGGATGAAATTAGGAGATTATGCCATTGAAAGGGATCCCCAATTCCCTAGTGGACATAGTAGGATCCAAAAGTGGCAGAGACCAAATGACTGCATTTAACCATCAGAGATGAGGTACTGGTGGTTACCATAATGGACAGGAGCGCCAGAGTAGTAATCATAGTCATTTGACTAAGAGGGATCTTTTTTTTTTTCTGCGGTACGCGGGCATCTCACTGCTGTGGCCTCTCCCGCTGCGGAGCACAGGCTCCAGACGCGCAGGCTCAGCGGCCATGGCTCACGGGCCCAGCCACTCCGCGGCATGTGGGATCCTCCCAGACCGGGGCACGAACCCGTGTCCCCTGCATCGGCAGGCGGACTCTCAACCACTGCACCACTAGGGAAGCCCCTAAGAAGGATTTTTAACAGTGGATAATTGATCATGATATCCCTACAATGAAATGGACGGACAGTCTGCTAGGATCCTAATTGATCTGTATAATGAGAAGTTGATAGATCTGATAAAGAGAGACCTAAACTTCATTACCTTAGTGGGGACCTACAATATCTTGTCATTGGCTTCTTAACTCATGGCTATTAAAATAGGACCACCAGTTGGTAGCCCCTAGAACTGTCTTTTCTACAGAAATAGTAAGCCAAAGCAATACCATATACCTGGGGAAATTCTAGTGATTAGTGCCACCATCGAAGACTCGAAAAATGCAGGGTGATGATGCTCATCACACTAGCATTTAACCTACCATTTGGCCTGTGTAGAAGATGAATGGGTCGCCTAAGATGAATTGGTCTACATCCAGATGTAGTCTTTTTATTAGGTGAATAAGCACAATTCTTAACACCTAACGTTCAGATATCACTCTAAAAAATGTCTTTTATTCATCCTAATATGCATGAAACAACTGAAGTCATTCACTTTCATTTGGAAGTGAGAGAATGGGGGAGAATTTATTGCTTTATGTAAGGGCTTTGTTAATTCTTTAGCTCCCTGTCATAATTTAGTGTGCAGGAACAGTGATGATTTCCTCAACTTATGGGACATCACTTCTGTCTACTACATTTATGATATTGTGCTGATAGGACCTAATGATCAGGAAATAGCACATATCATAGATGCCTTGTGTAGTAAATTGTCTTTCCCATAGATTCTATGGACCTTGACACTATCCCATTCAGAGGTGGAATGTTTTACTCTTTCCCTCAGATTTGGGCTGACTCTCTA
The DNA here is from genome assembly GCF_964374135.1 of Grampus griseus. Classification (NCBI taxonomy): domain Eukaryota; kingdom Metazoa; phylum Chordata; class Mammalia; order Artiodactyla; family Delphinidae; genus Grampus; species Grampus griseus. The sequence goes on from NC_139017.1 coordinate 107,727,973, forward strand.
TTTTATTTTAGATAACAAAATGCAGCATAAGTGATTCTGTGTAACTTCTGTGGCCATAGAGCTGCAGCTTCTGCATTTGTTGCTTGGAACACTTACTCTTGGGATGAAGCTGCCATGAAAAAAGCTCAGTTCGGTCACATGGAGAACCAATAGATAGAATGGAAGAGGTCCTGGCCTCCTGAGTGAACCCAAGTCACCAGACATAAATAAAATCATCTTGGTTAGTCCAGCTTCAGCAGCAATCTGGTTTCAACTTGGTGAGAGACCCCAGCTATTGCCACATGAACCAAAAAAACCACCCAGCTGAACCCTGCCTGAACTTCTCAAAGAAGTTCAGAACAAATAAAACAGTTTTTGTTTCAATCCACTAAGTTCGATAAAATAAGAAAAGGAAACCAAAACATACTGGAAAGAACACATGCAATTTGGAGTGGGAAAATGACAATTCAGGGTTCTGCTACCTTACTAAAATTTCTTGGGCCCAGTGGTCTGGGATATATTAGGTTACCCCCTCAATATTAAAGTTGTTTCAACTTGCATCCCCTTGGATCACGATGTTGGCTAGGGTCACTTATACAGCTGCATTCAGGGAACAAGGCTGTGCCTTGAAAGTCAACTGGCTCACAGGTCTACCACCTCAGGTGAGTGGCTCAAACAGCTGGGATCTGGATGGGTTTCCCTCTACAGCAGGGTAATTGGATTTCTTATATAGTACCTGGTTTCCAAGAGAGGAAAGCAGAACCTGCTAGGTCTCTCAGGGCCTAGGTCTGGAACTGGTCTCGGATCACTTTCACTACATTCTATTGTTCAAATTCAAGAGGAGGGGAAACAGACTCCACTTGTGATTTGTGTACAGGGATGAGAAGAATTGTTTGTATGCCATTTTGGAAACAGTTTATTACACCACCAAACTTTTTTAAATTGCTTTTTTATTTTGCTAAGTATTGCTATTCATCCTGTAACTTTTAACTTTTTATTTCATTGTTTGCAATTTTTACATTATAACATACATTTGTTGTCATGAAGAAGAAAAACACAGTTTTCATGCAACACTGAATTGTTGCATCTTACATACAAATGTCCCACTAATGAGTTTAATGATTTCAGGCACTTGATATTTTAAATGCTTTATATCAGAAGTTTGCACACCATGTCCTGTGGGCCAAATCTATCCTATTTTTTACTTATTTTTGTAAATAAAGTTTTACTGGAGCACAGGGACTTCCCTGGTGGCACAGTGGTCTTAACCACTGCCTGCTAATGCAGGGGACACGGGTTTGAGCCCCGGTCTGGGAAGATCCCACACACCATGGAGCAACTAAGTCCGTGTGCCACAACTATTGAGCCTGCGCTCTAGAGGCTGTGAGCCACAACTACTGAGGCAGCATGCCCTAAGTACTGAAGACCACACGCCTACAGCCCATGCTCCACAACAAGAGAAGCCACTGCAATGAGAAGCCCACGCACTGCAACAGAGTAGCCCCCGCTCACGGCAACTAGAGAAAGCCCACACGCAGCAACGAAGACCCAGTGCAGCCAAAAATAAATAAATAAATTTATTTTAACAAAAAGTTTTATTGGAGCACAGCCAAGCCATGTATTTATGTATCCTCTATGGCATCTTTTAAGCAACAGTGGCAGAGTTAAGTATGACAGAGGCTTAACCCACAGAATTTAAAATATTTAATGTGTGACCCTTTATAGAAAAAGTATGCTGGTCTCTGCTTTAAATTATGCAGAAATCCTTGGTGGAATGTTTCACAGGTGGTCAAGTGTTTAATGATACATGGGGAAATTGGGGGTTTTGAATGCGCTGGAATGAACTGTTATTTTCCCATTTATGTAAAAATGGAATAAGGGGGGCTTCCCTGGTGGTGCAGTGGTTGCGAGTTCGCCTGCCGATGCAGGGGACACGGGTTCTTGCCCCGGTCCGGGAAGATCCCACATGCCGCGGAGCCGCTAGGCCCGTGAGCCATGGCCGGTGAGCCTGCGCGTCCGGAGCCTGTGCTCCGCAACGGGAGAGGCCAGAGGCCCGTGTACTGCAAAAAAAAAACCCCAAAAACAAACAAAAAGAAAACAAAACAAAACAAAAAAAATGGAATAAGGGATCTTTCTATCCAAAATTCACTATCCAACGAGATTTTAGCAACAGGTTAGATTTAGAGGATGAGGGATGCCATATTTACTTTACCTGGACAATTCAGTTAAATAAGTCAGTTTGAGAATCTTATGTAATCATTTTGAGATTTTGTGAATGTTTCCTCTTGAATGTCTTACACAGGTGGTAACTTATAATACCAATGCAATTTAATTAAAATAAGTATTTTTCTTAACAGCAGCCTAACATCTGTGTACAATTATTTTTCTAATTATGGCAAGTTAGCAAGGTTAGCTAGAATCCTAGCTTAGTGCTAGAAAAATCCCGAGAATTATGTTCCTTGCCCCCAACTCTACCTGTCCTCTTCCTCTTTTCTTTTTTATTTTTGCAGATGAGAGGACTAGCCCAGAGAAGCTAGTTGACTTGCCGAAAGTTATGATCCATCAGTGAGAGAGTAGGTACGTATATCCGCAGTTCCCCGTGCTTATTAACATTTGCATATATGGAAGCTAATGTGTTGGGGAAGCTAATGTGTTTTTTCACACACACACACTGTATTTTATTTTTACAAGAGATAAATAAACTGGTTGGGGAACTTTTTGCTGGACAATCATAGCGCTGGGGGAGGGGGGGCGGCGGGGGGGGAAGCATTGCTGGAATCATCAGTGGAAAATATTCTTTAGTGAAACCAATAAGACGTACGCCATGGTTAAACTGCTCAGTTGATAGTGGCTCTATTTGTGAACCTAATGTGATAGCCTACGATTTTGAACGTTAGGTTGAGGCATTAGATAACTTTTTTTTTTTAACTTTTCCAAATAGAATCTGGCCTTGTTCAGTTTATAAACCATACCAGCTGGCTGTAGCACAGATACAAATAATTTGTGACCTGAAAGATGCCTTCGAGATCACCGTCCGGTTCCCTCATTTAACAGGAGAAAATAGGCCCAGGGAATGATCTCAGATAAACAGATTTTAGCTGTTTACATTTATAACGAGCTTTCTTCCAGTCGCGGTTGCCTTGGTTTTTTCAAATCTCCTCCTTTAAATAGCAAAAGCAGGACACTTGGAAGCCAAGTGTCAGAAAATTTGGAATCCATCGGCCTTACTTCCCTTTCTGGTTGAACTCAGTTAAGATTTTAGTAACTACACACAAACGCTACCCTTCTCGGAAAACAAACGGTCGCGGGGTCGGGGGAGTTCACTGGGAGAACCAACAGAAAGACAAAGCTGCTCTCCCGGGCTCCGCCCCCTCACTCCTGCCAATAGCAGCAGACGCCGGCGCTCGCTTTCCCGAGCTCGGCCAATTGGCTGCGCCGCTGCGAGCCCGACGGAAGGGGCGGGGCGACCGTTGCCAGAGAAGCCATTTGCTGGTTACCAACTCCGCTTTGTGCCGCTTGCACCTTGTTCTGCCAGCGCGAGCCGTTCTAGGAGTTCGCTTGCTTCCCGCGTCGAGTCCTTGCCTTCCTAGCTTTCACCAGCTGCACTGCCCCCCGCGTCCCGCTCCGTTCTAGCCGACCCAGGGCTGGAGAACACAGGTATGCTCACGGGCGGCTTACACTAACGTTCGCCGAGCGTCAGCCTTGGCGGCCCTGGCGGACCCCTTTCACAGCGGAGCGGCGGCGGGCTGACGTCACGGCGACGTACTGACGCAGCGGTAGGGACGTCGGCGTGCTTTTGGAGGGGGAAGCAAGCTTCCTGGGCTTGCATGGCCGAGGCTTAGTTACCGCGGGCAGCTCTGGGGGCGGGGCGGTGGCCAAGGTGGGTCACGGAAGTGAGAGGCCCTCGCGTCCACCCAAAACTGAACTCAGCCGCTTTCTGCCTACACCGTCCTCTCCCCCCAGACAGACAGCCTGGGCTTGGGAAAGGCAGCGAGGAAGTGTGTGGTCCCTGGGACAGCAGGGCAGATCTTAGCCGAGGTGGGCTTGTCCAGGACGGAGCCCTGACCCGGCCGGCCCCGGGCACTGCATCGTTGCTTACCGAAATAGTGCTCTCTTACGTATACGGCTGTTTTTAAAATGCCCATCATATAATGTGCCAGACTCTGGTAAGCTCCGGGGCTCCTTAAGTAAAGAATACTCCAGGCCTCGGGGAAATAATTCGTTCTCCAGGGTCCTAGAGTGCAGCCTCAATTCCTTTAAGTGTGTGGTTTGGGCAGGTCACTAACGTTACTGCCTTCAGCTTCCTTTTCTGTAAAATGAGGAGGATAAGTCACTTTAGAGTGGTTGTAATAAAAGAGATTAAGTTAACCAGTGCCAGGTTTTGAGTAGGTGGTCAGTAAGTGGTGCTTGTTTAGTGAGGAAACCATAGCCAGACTTTGGCTGGTGTTGGGATAAAGTCTATTGCAGAGACGAAGTTTTCCTATCATCTCACACATAGTAAGGTTTCAGGTGTTTTTGAATGAATGAGGTTCTTGGAGTAGTTTTAAGCACCACTTGGTTAGTTATGGTTAAAGGAATAGACTGCGGTAAGCCTGTCGGCTTTTAAAATGTGTTTGATACCTTTCTGCTTTAATAAGATTGTCACGGCAATGTTTGTCATGGCCCTTAACAGCCAGGTATCCATTTTTTGCTTCTCATTTTCTTCTAATTTCACAATTGATGTGTATTAATAGGATAGTTTTTGCATCTCAAACACCCAGAGGTATGAGAAAATGGCTTTGTTTATATTGCTACTAATCACAGCTTAGTTTGTGCAAGTGACTGAGACCCAAGTATCTGGGTATAGCAATGAGGTTGACAGAACATCTATCCCCTTGGGCACAGTTCTGTTGGAAGTCAATAATTGTTCTCCTGGGCTCTGGTTTAATAGAACTCAGTCAATTTTTGACTACATTGAAAATGACTTGTAATAATTCTGCAAAGAATAGATTTTGAAAGGATTGTTTTGAAGTTAAGATTTGGTTCTATACAGATAACTCAGATCTGCAAGTAATTTCAGGAATGGTGAATGACTCAGGACGATTTTTTTTTTTTTTAAATGAAAAAAATTAAGGAGAAGGCCTGGTGGGAAAGCAGCCCCAACAGAGTGACCAAAGGGGTCCTAAATTAAACAAACAAAACTCACCACCTGTAAGTGTTTCTACTTCATTCTGTTCAAACCTCATGACAGCTTTGGCTGGCAAAGCTTATTCTCATTTTGTAGGAGAGAGAACCAAAGGGCTATTGAAGCTAAGGGTTGTCTGTGTCAGGTGGCTCATAAGGACTGTGAACTGATGAATCTGGCCCAGTGTTCTTTCTTTTTAATATGCTGCCTCTGGGTCATCAGGAATGGTTAAATTATGTTCAGTCTATCTGTACTCTGAGAAGGAAGAAATAAGACGTACTTTTAAAAGATTTTCTTCAAACTGGTCTAAATTAATTTTTGTATTTAAAAGGATAAGTAATCATTTCCTGCAACTTAGATGTGGAGCAATCCATTCAGATGGTCATGGGTAAATGAGGGGTTACATTTGATCGTTTCTTTCCATACTGATCTCTTGCTATTCCTGTATTCTAATTCCTTCATTGTTTTTCTTTTTTTTTTTTTAAATCACCAGTGGCAACAACTTTTGATTTCTTCAAAAATTTTTGTTGGAAAAGAATGTTGGAATTTCATCTCTCTTGGGACCCTAATAACCTGATCACTGCTTCTCCTCTCGTCTCCTCCATATGCCGAGTCCATTTTCCAAAACACCACTGTACTTACCTTTTATTTATTTTATTTATTTATTTATTTTTGCGGTACGCGGGCCTCTCAATGTTGCGGCCTCTCCCGTTGCGGAGCACAGGCTCCGGACGCGCAGGCTCCGCGGCCGTGGCCCACGGACCCAGCCGCTCCGCGGCATGTGGGATCTTCCCGGACCAAGGCACGAACCCACGTCCCCCGCATTGGCAGGCAGACTCTCAACCACTGCGCCACCAGGGAAGCCCTGTACTTAGCTTTTAAAGATGCACTTCTGATCTGTCATTCTCCTGCTTAAAATTATTTAATGGTCTGTCTTAACCTTAAGGAAAAAATTCAAGCTCTTGAGCTTGGTATACAGTGTCTCCTTTCATGTGTCCAGTCTCATCTTTTGCCACGTGCCCTTTCAAATCATGTACCGTCATGATTCCTTGTTCTTGCTGGTACTTTACCCTCTATCCGGAATGCCTGTTTTCTGTTCTCTTTTGCCAAGCTCAAACTTGTTCTTCTGGACTCTACTGAGGATCCATCTCTGGGAAGTCTCCCAGGATCCTGCCAGTTGCTTTTGCAGTACCTGATGAGTCCCCATCATAGTCTTTAGAACACTGGATTTTAGTGGTCTGCTCATTGCTCTCTCTTTAGACTTGTAGTCTGTGCCTTCAAAGAGCTCAATCTTATTCATCCTTCATTTCCTTGTACAGAACAATTTTCTTTTTTTTTAATATAAACTGAATTTATAAGAGTGCTAAAACACTCTTATAAAAGGGAAGTTTGTATGTTACTTTCAGCTATGTAGATTCTTATATTTATATATCAGTACCTGATGGCTTTCATTCAAAACTGAGTTCCACCACTTTCTTACTTGTAATCTTGGTCAAGCTGTTTTCTAAAACTTGGTTTCTTCAATGAGTAGCCTTTAGATGATAATAGCAACAGTGTAGGTTTTTGGTCAGTGAATGCTGTTAATAAATGGCAGCATGTCATGCTGTCCTTTTGTTGAAGAGAAGGAAAATGTTTTATGTTTATCTGATAAAGGATGCTGACTATTTGGGGTTAGACAATGTTCTGAACATCTTTGGTCCCGTCTTCTGGATAATTGGGTTCTCTGTGGGGCTTCCTCTCAAAAGTGTTTCAGTTTGAACAATAAATTATTTGGTGACCCTAACTTGTATATTGGAACCTAACCTATGCCTCTCACTGATTAATTTTTGAGGGTAGATGGTGATGGGTATATTTGCCCTCACAGATTTAGTAGCAAGTTTAAAGAAGAACTAAAATATTACCATTTATGGAGCAATTAAATTCTAAACTGTATGATTCTGAGAATATTATTAGATGTTTAGGATTCTTGGTGGGCTGGATCAGTCAGAGGAACGTTCTGAGAAGGAGGGAGGACTTGGGCCTTGAAAGTATGTATGTATCCTTTATTTACAAATCAGTCACTCTTCCTGTCAATTTTTTTCCCCCGTATTATCCAATCTGCAACGCTTTTATTTTTAAATTCCTTTATTCATTGGACAGAAGCATTAGCTAATTACTTTTCAAAGTTAATCTCTCTATATCAGAAAATGTTTTTTCCAGTTTTGATAGCCTTTACTGATAAGTTCAGTTTTCCACTTCTGGTTATTTTTACTCTGCCTACTTCCAAATTTCGTATACCTTTTTTTTTTTCACTATGGAGTCCAAAAACGCATACAGTTACTTCTCTAGTAAACTTTTGACTAGTGTTTAGTGTGGGAAATTAGCAACATTCCTGTATCTACTTGGTATTCTTTGCTGAATATTTCATAGTGAATTTTTCAGTATAAGCAGTGTGCTTTTGTTTGAAGCCAGTGGGAGCTAGTTTTCCAAGGATTAGTGTTTGGCAAAACAAATTGAAATCTGCAAGATTCATATGCTAGTCTCTTTAGAGAGATTAGTTTTGAATACATACTTGGAGCTGGTTAGTTTATGTAGAACAATCTAGGTGCTGCGGAAGGTCATGGACTGATCTTTCTTTTCTCTTACCATGGCCAGCATCATGGTCCCTGAACAGCCATCCCTCAAATGCTTGTTGCTGGCCAAAATGGAACATAGTTAAATGAGTGTAGCTGGATCAGCATAAACCCATGACCACACCTGGAAGAAGCTTTAAGTACATGCCTTTTGGGTAGGGGACTGATAAAGTCATTTCTGTATAGGAAATTTAATTCTTTCAACATTAAAAATATTTTAAATTGCTATTCTTTAGGGATTTGATCATTAAGTATGTGTGCAGAATATGTGTCTTTGTTTCACCACTAACAAGTTATACAAAAGTATATTACATTTGTAAATTGGCAGTTTATTCTACATAATTGAAAACATTTTCTTGTGAAATGTCTGCTTTTCCACTCAAGAATACATTTGGTCTCCCAAAATGATAGCATTTTTTATAAAGGCAGGATTTTTTTTGCTAAAGAAAATTATTACATTGTTCAGCACACATATGTTTTTGGTTAAAGTATGGTTACAACACAAAAATAGTGGAGTACCTTGGAACCTCTCAACAATATTTATCCTATATTCACTTCTAGATTGTGAGAATATGATAGTTGATAATTTCTATGCAAATATTTGAGACATACCCAGTTCTCTGTTTCACGTTTTGAGAAATCAGTAATGAAGATACATTTTAGAATGTTGGGCTAAAAGTCATTCTAAAAATCCCTATTTTTATAATATGTTAGTTTTATTTATTTACCCTTTAAGATAAGATACAATTACTTATGTTGTATGATTTTATCATGTGACAAAACTTATAGAAAAATTATATAAATAGCTGCCAATAGCCCACAAAGCCAAGCAAGAACTAAAGTACTGATACCAAACTGAATCTTACCTCATAAAATGTTTTCAATAAATTGAAGATCTCTACCCTCTTACACTGATTTGTGAACTTTTATTTTAAATATATGAACTATTTTTCTTTTAATTATCCCTGAAAAGATAAGTAAAAAAGCAGCAGTCTTTATTCATCTTATTCATTAATTGCTCTAAGCCTTGAGTCCTCTCCTTGAAATATTGCTTAGCTTTTACAAGACTTACTGGTGCTGAGGATTCCAATAAATAAGACGTTCTTTTTTGAGATTCCATTGTACAGAGAGACGAATATTTAAACAAGTGAATGGACAAAAGATAAGTACCAAAACTGAACAAATCAGTAGATGATAATTTTCTTGATGGCAGTGACTTATCCAAGCATATTCTTCTTCAACTTTAGGTTTGGGTTTTCATTTGATTTTGTGTATCCATATGTTTTAAATTTTTCTGGGCTACCAATAGCTCAAAATGTTGTTATGTCCTAATAACAGATGCGTGTTTGCAGCATTCAGGTAAATCATCTTAGACTATATGTATCTTATTCAACATTTCCATTTTGATGTGAGTTTCTAGTATTGAAAAAATATGAGGATGCTTTTCACTGGCCTGTATCCTAAATATTTATCTTTCTGGTATACAGAACCTTTGGACAAAAAAAATAGATAAATTTTTACAGACATTTGAAGATTTCTGAATTGCTAATTAAATATAGTGAATAATTTTCAACCTTTAATTTCACATCTACTTAAAGTATTGAAAATTCTTGAACATGTGTATTTTATGATACAGATAAATAAAAATAAATTACAAAGAGGTAAAATATCTCTGAAAAAATGCAGAAAACCTTAAATATGACATTTGATTTTGTATAAACAAAGTTAGGGAGACACATTTCCATATATTAGATTTGAAAAACTACAGCCTTAATGATTGCCAGAGCACTAACTCATTACTTAAAATGGAATCGTTTTGAAGAAATTTATAAATATTCACATTTTAAAAATGACATCTCCAAGTTTGAGAGAAAACAATTAGATTATTTAGTAAAACTTAGAAGTAATGTCATCTGTCCATTCATTATCACCAAAGAATAACTTAGATTGAGCTTTTTTAAAAAATATGATTTATTTATAGGAATAAATGAATTTAATATTGAAAAGTCTACTTTAAGAAAATAACTTCTTTGTAGCTATTGTTGCCAAATACTTTCAAAAGTATCTTAAATTTTTACTGTTACAGGCATGAATAACATACATTTCCTGTTGGATAAATCTAATGCAACTGAGAATGATAGTTATTCTGTGGTTTTTATATCCATTTTCTAGTCCGATTGGATTAGGATATTATTATAATACTTCAAGAAATAGACTAATAGTAATTTCTACATTCTTGTGAGTATGTAGAAAATAGTGGGCCTTTTGGAAACTGTATGGAAGTTGGCAATCGTTGAATGATTATGCTATGCAATTTTGATACTATTTTGAATTAGTATCACAATGAGTAGCAGTTATAATTTCAAGTTTGTCTGTGAAATATTATTCTTTTACAGATCTTTAGGATTTTTATCTTATTGGGTAATAGCAGAAAAAAAGAATCTACTGAAATGATGTTTAATAATTAAAATATTTCCTAGATTTCAGCTTATGTGGAGAACTTGTTGTGGAAGCCACCTATAAATCCATTTACCGAATTTATGGAGAAGCCTACAAATGATGGAAGTCATTCAGAAGAACTCTTTTCCCATTTTAAAAGTATACCAGAGAAAGAACATTTACCACGGCATGCCAGTGAAAGTCATCTCAGCTGGTATTCTCAACAATAGCAGGGGATAGCTTAATTTTTTGATTTCAGGGTTTCATACTGTAAATTTCCATACTGTAAATTATTTGAATCAAATACAGCATTCTTTCAAGAATATCATCTAACAGCCTAGTAATTTATATTTATTTAATCTGATTACAGATGTACTCATTTAGCAGAATTTGCCTAGTTATTTTGGAATTTTAGTGAAAGCAATTAAAAATGAAAACCTTACCTATAAAAAAATTTGTAAAGTATATATCTTTCTAACTAATGTAAATGAAAATATAAATACTATGGAATATTGGAAATTTAGTTAATGAGTACTACTTCACTGTCATTTGGGATATTGCTATCTAACAAATACCTGTCATATTTTGCTTCTTTAGTATGGAGAGTGCACTTGTTATTTGTACGACTCATTGCTCCCCAAAATAAGTCTTAAAATACCATGCTTGTTGCTATGGATACTATAGTCCAACTTCTAGTTTAGCTTAAATGAAAATGATGTTTGGTCATATATAATCATTCTTGACTTTCTGTACATGGTTTTTAATAATGATAACTGTCTTTTGTAGCAACCATCTTCATTGGACCCATCATTTTAAGACATCTTAAGTGGTACTTAAGAATACAGTCTACTTCTTAGAGACATAGCCTCTAAGATGCCATTCATTGTTGCTGAGCCATTACATTATGTTCCATAAAAGAAAAAAGGTGTCAATTAAAGAAAGACACAATGCTTTCTTATGGCTTGGAATTTTATTTATAAATATTGAAAAAACTCCTTCAAACTTATACATAGATTTTTAGTCCAAATAACTGCACTTATATAAAAATAAAATGTGAATGAAATAAAGTAGGTAAGGTATTCTCAAAACTTCCTTATACTCAAAGCCCAACTCTCATGAGTTACTTTTTGACTCAGAGTTATCCTTGCTATTAAGAGTATTGGTGATATGTGCTGGTATTTCTTAGGAGCATCTATAACTGAAATGAAATTTATTGGTGATGGGCTCTTACAATATACAGCAAGCCTACCTTGGGGTCTTGCTTCTAGAATGTTGCTAAACATTCCTACTTCAACAACTCCTCCAATCCCTCTCTATGACCCTTTGTTGTTACGGGTTAAAAAAGTGCTGTACCCCATCTCTGGGATGTTCTTCAAAACATTGGATGCTCATTCTGTAAGTTCTGGACCTGTACAGGAAAGACAGCTAAGGACTGCTTCCAGACTGACAGAGATTGTAAGAAGCATCCCAATTTCGGGATGTAAAAATGTGAGCCCCCATACCCAAAGATGTATCTTACAGTGATACACAGTAATGTCTGTGTAAAACGTAATCAAGAAAGCAAATATTATCAGTTTTGTTTTGAATGATAATAATGTTTTATAAAGCCAAATGTGAAGGATTTTTAGATATTTGGAGAGGTTTAGTTTTTTGTGTTCCATTTGTTTAGCTTACACATTTCTCTGGAGGATTTTTTTTGTGAAAAACAATAAGTTTCAAGAAAGCATTTTGGAATAAGGTCTAGGAAGACAAATCTTTTGGCTTTGGAGTAAGGGAGAAGGAAGGGAAGAAAAAAAGACACGAACACATTCACACAAATCATTTTACAAACAGGAGAAGAGATGTTCAATAATTATCAAATAGCACAGGGATAATTGCTGTTGGTAGTCTTTGTGTTTTACATATCTTAACATTTTAAAAACTGTCTTTCCATGTATAGTTAAGTGTAGAAAAAATATGGAAGTACAGAAAAAATTCATTTTCAGTGAAAATTTACTGTTATATTTTGCAGAGCAATTTATGGAACTGTAGTATTTAATCATGCTATGCTCTGTTTGCATTAAAAGCATAACTAGTTTATGTAACAGCTTTAACTTAAAGTTTATTTGTGCATATCTAATTAGCCTAAAGCAGGACATCCTAATTGAGAAGACCAAATTGGAAGCAACATTTAAGGAAGCCGAGTTAGCAACTTGTTCTGTAGAATTACTTTTGCCAGTATTTAAGGACACCATTGAAGAGATTAGTTTTGAAAATGTGAGTACTTGCCTAGTGAATGTGTAATAAAATGAGAAGCTAGGATAATAGTCAGAATTCATTAACTGAGGTCTCATATCTTGTAGTAGTTATGCTCACATACTGGTATTTGATATAAAAAATGCAGGTTTATTAGTGTTTTTCATTCCTGTGTCATTAATTGCAATTCTTTTCCTCAGAGATAATCTCAGGCATGTATTTGATGAGACGCTAAGCTAGAAAGTACCTTGGTGCTTGACTAGAAAGTACCTTGATGCTTGCCTTACCTGAGTTGAACTAGAGTCAACTTTTCTCAAGAGTGAATTTAAAATATTCTTCACTGTCACTCTTCACTTTCACTCTTGAGAGATGAAATATATTTTCTATAGTATTGTGTGGAATAGAAACCTCTATTCTAAAACTTCAGTGTACTAAAGTTTGAGTTAAGGACAAAAAAATAGATTGTATTCTATTAGTTTTATTAAAATAAATGCCTGAAATACTTTAGGGTTTAAGCCCTTATTTTGATTTCATTTTACTTTAGAACCATGTAACATATACTATTTACTGCTGAAAAACCTGGCATATCTTACTACTTCTATGTGCAAAAGAATGATTTTATTACTAGGAAAAGTATTCTTTGATAATAGTAGTAGTATATTTTAGAGTGTCTTAATGCTATGTCTTAAAATGTGTATGTGCTTCTTATATTTTGTCAGACTGATCTTTCTGCATCCAATTTGAAGATTTCTAAACAGAAGGAAATATTAAGAAAAGAATTAGACTCTTTTAAAGATTTAAAACAAACTTTAGAACATCTTCTTAGAAAGACAGAACACCAACAGGTAAGAAATACTAAGCACTATTTTAATAGCGATATTTCTCGCTTGAAGGGTATATTATTTCTTGAAATTAAAATATTGGTATATTTGAAGTGGAAATGATTCTTGAATTTTTGTTTGAAATGGCAATCATTAATCCCCACTTTCAATGTTTCATAAATACTTTTACATGAAAGCAGCATATTTTTATAGAAAATATATTTTTATTTTCAATCTCAAAAACTTTCATTATTTGTTATACTTCATTTCAATTGATTACAATAAAATACTCTTAGAATTTAAGCCCTTGTGTACATTGTATTTATACATTCATATATTCCTTTTTTAACAGTTTCACCGAGATATAATTCACATACCATACAGTTCACTGGTTTAAAGTATGCAATTCAGTGATTTTTAGTATATTCACAGAATTGTGTAGCCATCACCACTATCAACCTTAGAGCATTTTCATCACTACAAAAAGAAACCCATTGCTCTTTAGAATTTTACTTCCCATCCCCACTACCCCTCTTTAGCCCATTATCTACTTTTTCTCTGTGGATTTGCTGATTTCAGATATTCCATATAAATGAAGTCATACAGTATGTATGACCCTCAAAATGAATAAACATTTTTCGTTCTCATTTAAAATATCTACATGGAATTCTGTTATTGATTTGCTGTAATTTTTTATTTTTATTTTTATTTTATTTATTTATTTTTGGCTGTGTTGGGTCTTCGTTTCTGTGCAAGGGCTTTCTCTAGTTGTGGCAAGCGGGGGCCACTCTTCATCGCAGTGCGCGGGCCTCTCACTATCGCGGCCTCTCTTGTTGTGGAGCACAGGCTCCAGACGCGCAGGCTCAGTAGTTGTGGCTCACGGGCCTAGTTGCTCCGCGGCATGTGGGATCTTCCCAGACCAGGGCTCGAACCCGTGTCCCCTGCATTGGCAGGCAGATTCTCAACCACTGCGCCACCAGGGAAGCCCCCTGCTGTAATTCTTTAAAACATTTCTTTTTGCTAGACTTTAGGCTGTTTATAATTTTTACCTGTTTACAGTCAGCATTGTGAGCCTTCTTTGTATACAAGATTTTTATTTCATTGGCTTGTACTTTATGAGGCATTATTTAGAAATTAATTTAGTAAATTAATTGATTTCATAAATTATGGATTAAAAATTGATTTGGAACACTTAAGCAAAAATCTTTCTTATGGTTAACTTTTAAAAAAACTGAACTATGCATAGTAGTTGTCCATATTAATTTCTTAAGTGATGCTTATTCCATTTTCTACTTTTTTATGTAGAGAAATATAGTTTGGGAACACTGATTTACAACTTCTTTTTCCCACAGAGAGGGGACAGTTTATCCAGCTTGTTAGATAAGCTAGCTGATAATGAAAGTGAAAACACTGTAAGTCTTTTTAGACTTGGTGTCTATTTTTCTGAAATTTTTTGTTTGTATGCTGGTTGGTTTTATAAAATTAGCCAACATTATCCAAGTTGTGATATTTCTAACTTTTACATTATATTTGCTGAAGAATCTTAAGACGAAGGTACTTGAAAAGGAGACCTATATCCAAGAACTTTCTTGTTTGTTTCAGAATGAAAAGGTAAGCAAATTTTGAGCTAATTCGTCAAATTTTCTTAATATTGACTCCCTCTTTCTCTTCTTTCCATCCTGGCCCCCATATCCTCATAAATACATATAGAAATATTTTTAGATTATTTGGACATTTTTACAAGTTTATGCATCAAATATAATATCTTAATTTTTTAGAGTTTTTTTTTCTTTTTAGATTTTTGTGGTATTTCAATCAGGGTACTTGGCCTAAGTCAGGGACCTATGTATAAATATATATTTCAATTTTAGTATAAATTAAGGAATTTCTGTGTTTGTAGGAGCATTTTAGACATACCCATAATTTTACTTAGAAGGATAGACAGGAACTTTTAAAAAGAGATAATTAGGAGTTATTAAATAAAAAAGGGGAGGAGAAAACATCCCCCTGGTTTTATATAAAATCCATTTGTAATTGGGGAAGTGTTGTACTTTGCTCTTTAGCAACTTTTTAGATCATGTCTTAGTACGGTAAAGTTTAATATTGTGAAAAAATACATCAAATAACACATTTTTGCTTTGTTTTGTTTTCTCTTATAGGCAAATGCTTTGAAAGCAAGCCGTTTGTCACAATCAGTAAAAGTAGTACATGAACGACTACAGTTCCAAATTCATAAAAAGGAAGCAGAGAATGATAAATTAAAAGAACACATAAAGGTTGTAAATATTCACCCATATTTATAGTTTAATTGATAAAACTAATGGACAACAATAAAGTCTTTGCTTAATTCTGGAATTTAGTGGTTTTGAAAGAATCCAATTTTAAGTGTTGCCATGGGAAGTACATATTTGAGGTAAATCTTAAGATTTCTGGTCTGTCTAAAGATTTGGCTCCAAATACCAATATAAAAAAAAGAAAAATGCTGTGACTTTTTAGTACCAATCTGGGAAGGATTTATAAAGTTCTAATTACTTTAAAAATCTCTCCTATTATCAGTTAATTTATATAAACTTGGAAAATTAATTTGGAAATTTGTTAAATATAAAAGAGAAAATTAAAATACTGAAACCATTAATATTTGGTATATAGTATTTAGTCTTTTATGCATCTATACATATACATACATACTCTCACCCATATTTAGTAAGCAGACAGTATACTAATGGTAATAATGTTAAGATCAGTTAACCTTGCCTTGGTGTTTAGATAATTGAGTAACCTCCTTGTTACACAGTTTAGCAGGATAATTAAGAGGAATTTTCTGGTTTAAACTGAGCAGTTTAAATATTCTTGTGGAAGTCTCACAAGATGAGATGAGATGAGAGTTTGAGGTTGAGATGAGAGTTTCAGGTTGCTGTGGTATGACACAAGCTAACTGGATCTACTGTCGTTACTTTTGTCAACGGAAAAGCAGTGTTCTCGCTTTTGGAAGAAGTGTGTAAAGACAAACCTCACTGAGCGTGAGGACTTCTGTGTTAATAAATTTCTGTTTGCTTTTATCCTCCTGAATCATGGCAGATTTCTGCAGTCCAGGCACATGTTTCAAGACTGCATATGGGGGGGTTGTTTATTTTTTCTTCAATGGCAAAAAGCTTTTGCCCATCAAAGGGACATTAAGCAGGCTTATGTGGGATATAAATTTTGTCTTTTGTCTGCCTACAGGTGCTTTTAAGCACTTTCCCTCAAAGATTCCCTGTGTTTTTTGCATCGGTGTCCTAGGGCACTGCAGATGAACTAGAGTTGAAATTGCCTTGCTCTGTCATGGTAAATACAAGAGAATACATGTAATTTAACATCTCAGATCATATACTTCAGTTTATCTTACTTACACAATTTTTAATTTTGTCCTCAAATAGAAGTTGGGGAAGTTCTTGAAAATACTTTCTTCAGTTTAAAAATAAAATATTAAATAACTTTTTAAAGTTAAGTTTAACAGTTCCTTTTTAGATAATTAGGAGAGTGAATATAAGGCTAAAATCCTAAGTTTTGCCATGATATTCACCCGTCTAATACTTTGAGTTCACATCCCCTTACAAAATGCTACTGTTTAGAAATGATTAGAAGAAGTTGCGTTAGGTCATGGATTTTTTTACATTCCTTCTAACACACAGTTTTGGAATTTATTTAGGTTTAACAAGTTTTTTTTTTCTTTAAGACTACAAACACAATGAACGAACTCAGTTTAGCAATATAAATTTCATTTTTTTAGTATTGTTGATGACTCAAAAATTGTATTGGGTCTTTTAAAATTTTTAATTACATTATAATTCTCTGAGAACTACCCCAAAGGTACTTTTAACTCATTTTTCTTCCTAGATCTTTAAACTATAGTAATTAGAGTTAGAATATTTTCACATTTTAGAAGAGACAGAGAATAATTATCTTTATAATATGCTGCAAATATAATTCTTAGGAAATAGGAAAAGGCAAATAGTTGACTCTAAATATACGTCCATTCATTTGGCAAATGACTGTGAAGGGGTTATTTTGAAACTATAAAAATAATTTGATAGTTTCAGCACACTTCCTAATAGTGTTCAGGCATGGGATTTGATAAATCTAGTGGGAAAGTCTTTACTGGAACCTTGTTCAAAAAAATTTATTTCACCTTTAGTGATAAAGGTTTTTTAACTGACAGCGTAGCTGTTATTCATGATATGATGATGACACCCTGTGGTTTTTTAGAGGAATGACAGCTGTATTTCTTGGGTTGGTGGAGAGCGTTCTTCGCTTCTCTTAAGTAGACTTTTCATACTTATTTAAAATGTTTTCCCCAACTACGTACTAAAACGTTTCGTGGGATTTTTTAGTTTAGATAGATTTTTAAAGACAATTGAGGAATGTTTTGCTTCTTCTCTTAGTCTACCAAGTTACTTTTCAAAGAGATCAAGTCTTTAGATCTTGTTTAAGATGTACTTCTTTTTTTAAAAATTTAATTTAATTTTTTAACATCTTTATTGGAGTATAATTGCTTTACAATGCTGTGTTAGTTTCTGCTTTATAACAAAGTGAATCAGCTATACATATACATGTATCCCCATATCTCCTCCCTTTTGCGTCTCCCTCCCACCCTCCCTATCCCACCTCTAGGTGGTCACAAAGCACTGAGCTGATCTCCCTGTGCTATGCGGCTGCTTCCCACTAGCTATTTTACATTTGGTAGTGTATATATGCCTATGCCACTCTCTCACTTCGTCCCAGCTTACCCTTCTCCCTCCCCGTGTCCTCAAGTCCATTCTCTACATCTGCATCTTTATTCCTGTCCTGCCCCTAGGTTCTTCAGAACCTTTTTTTTTTAGATTCCATGTATATGTGTTAGCATATGGTATTTGTTTTTCTCTTTCTGACTTACTTCACTCTGTAGGACAGACTCTAGGTCCATCCACCTCAGTACAAATAACTCAATTTTGTTTCTATTTATGGTTGAGTAATATTCCATTGTATATATGCGCCACATCTTCTTTATCCATTCATCTGTCGATGGACACTTAGGTTGCTTCCATGTCCTGGGTATTGTAAATACTGCTGCAGTGAACACTGGGGTACATGTATCTTTTCGAATTATGGTGTTCGCAGGGCATATGCCCAGTAGTGGGATTGCTGGGTCATATGGTAGTTCTATTTTTAGTTTTTTACGGAACCTTCATACTGTTCTCCATAGTGGATGTATCAATTTACATTCCCACCAACAGTGCAAGAGGGTTCCCTTTTCTCCACACCCTCTCCAGATTTATTGTTTGTAGATTTTTTTTTTTTTTTTTTTTTTTGCGGTACGCGGGCCTCTCACTGTTGTGGCCTCTCCCGTTGCGGAGCACAGGCTCCGGACGCGCAGCCTCAGCGGCCATGGCTCACGGGCCCAGCCGCTCTGCGGCATGTGGGATCCTCCCGGACCGGGACATGAACCCGTGTCCCCTGCATCGGCAGGCGGACTCTCAACCACTGCGCCACCAGGGAAGCCCTATTGTTTGTAGATTTTTTGATGATGGCCATTATGACTGGTGTGAGATGATATTTCATTGTAGTTTTGATTTGCATGTACTTCTTAATCTCAATTTTAGTGGAAATTAAGCATACTTTTTGTTGATCAAAAAGTAGAAAAGCTCCATCTTTTACTCTCCTTTAATTTTTTTTTATTAAAATGTCCAAGGAATGGAAGACTAAAACTTAAATTCTGTAATAATTTTACATTCTTTTCAGAATTACACAACTTTCAAAAAATGTTAAGGCATTAAAATCTTAAGTCTTTAAATTCTTAGATAGTTAGTACTCAAATACTTTTAAATAGAAAGTCTTAAGATAATTTGAAGTGAAAACATGAGAGTTATCACACTAAATCATCTTTCACCCAACCTAATGTTCTGTGTCTGGTTATAGCCTCAAGAAATACGTAAGGAAACAGTTATGTCAATTAACACTATCAAATTCAATGGATAGAAACATGCCCTCAAACATCTTTTTACCCTTTTTTTAATCCTAACTTTTTTATCCCAACTCTTATTGAACCCTGTGTAGTTTTAGAATAATAACTTCCACAAACTTACTACTTATTAGGCAAAGTAGTACTTTTATTGTCCTTGATGTAACTCTTTCAAATGTCAAAGCATGCTCCTTAATTCTAGTAAATTAAAATTTGGTAAATAAGTTTATGTTTATCTCATCTATACTCTTCATGATCTATAGATTTTGATCATATATCCTTTAAGCATTTATTATTTTAACTAAAGAGTCCTAATATATTTGGGGAGCTACTGATTCCTTTGAGCTTTTTGTACCTGTTGTTTGAATTGTCTCCAGCTAAATTGTGTTTTTTCGATTTGCAGTAACTAGTACTATGTATAATCTAGATGGGAAATTTTTAAAAATTCTAGTTAATCAAAAAAGTTTTAAGGAAATTAGTGTTTTTACTGTAATCACCAATATTAGTATCTTTAGTAAGAGTAATATTAGTTTTATATAGGTTTATACATTTTAAATTTGCATTCTATAACTGGTTACAAATAAACATTGGTGAAATCACCTTTCTTCACTGTTTTGCTTTTTATTAATCTTATGATTAATCCTTTTGATAAATTCTATGTGGAAGATTTTACATATTTTCACAATGTTTATGTAAACATTGGCATTCTAAAATAATTTAATTACTGCTAATGTTTTTTTAGAGCTTAGAAACCAAAATATCAGAATGGAACTTGCAATTGAAAAAGAGTACGCATGAGGCTGTAACGATGAAAGAATCAAGTAGGCAAAAAGCTATAGCTCTAAAAAAGGCATCTAAAATTTACAAACAAAGGATTAAACATTTTACTGGAGACGTGGAAAACCTTACTTCCCAAATTAGAGAGCAGGTAAGTTATATACATTCTTACTTAAAGAATTGTTTTATGTACTTAGTTTATGTAGTTAACCTCATAATGCTTAATACAATAATTTTGTTAGAAAAACTTTACTCATACATTTTTGCTTTAGCCTTCATTTTGAAAGATTACGTAAAATGACAGATTTGCATATTGAATTATATCAGCATTTCCTTGGGGCTTTATTTAAAGGATATGTTAAGTCCCAAAGCATCTGTGGTCAACTAAGGGTAACACCACTTCAGTGCTAATAGCATATTAACATTGAATTAAAGCACATTAACATAATATTAAAGGCTCTGAGAAGGCCTTCAGAAAACATAAAGCAGTGCCAAGGAGGGTATTGAATTCAGAGTTTTCCACCACTTATTTAACCACAGAACTCTTGTTCTACCGACAAAGCAACTCTTGGAACTGGTTCTGAGGAATACCAGATTGGGAAATGCTGATTTATGTTATTAGACCGTATGACTTTATTCAGTAATTCACTTCACTTAAACTCCGTAATGCATTTAAAACCATTTGCTGACGTAAACCCACCATGTGAAAGTTATCTTTGGGTGTATTAACAAAGTTGAAAAATGGACTTAGCGTTTTGTTGTTTTTGATGAATTATATTTATTCAATTACCAGTTAATAAAATATTTACTCTTTTTAATGTCTCACTGGTATCCTACCTCTTAAGAACTTACGCTGTGGCTTGTAGAATTATCAGAGGCTTTTAGAAATGAAAACAGACTTGCATAAATGCTTGTATAAACAAAACAACCTAATATTTTATAAGTTCAACTGTTAACATTTTAAAACTCTTAATATTTAAACTACATTCAGAAGAATTTAATTAGATGAAAGAATTGAGCATTAAGTGCAAAATCTATAAGGCTGTAGGCCTAGTTGAATGCCTGAAAATATTCTTGAGTGGTAAAAACTAATTGAGTCATTAACATTCTTGGGATTTTCCTGTTTAACTAGCACCATGTCACCCACGCCCCAGATCATAGTATAGGAAGACTTCTCCATTTGTTAACCTTGTGACTTTGGGTAAGCTTCTTAACCTCTCTAAGCTTCAGTTTCCTTATTGATAAAATAGGGGATAATAATACTGCCTGTCTCATACGATTGTAAGGAGGAATAAAGGAGAAAATATATGTCAAAGCACAGTGCCTGGCCAGACTACATTTTTGCCATATTGGCCTCCTTTCTATTCCTCTAATGCATGGAGTGTGTTTGTTTCATTGTTTTGTGCTGTTGCCTGTGGCTGTAATGTTCTTCTCAGGCTCAATAATAGCTGATTCTTTTAAAAATCATTCTGGTATCTTTTTACTTGACATCTCTTCAGAGGGGCCTTCCTTGACTACTCCTTTAGAAGTAGTCCCACAACAATTAATTGCATCAAGGTCTTAAATTTTCTTCTTAGCCCTTATTTTATAGGTAAAATTTCTAAATATCTTAATTTATATTCTAATATAATTGTCCAACTTACACTTTATAATGCATATTAATATTCATTTACATACAATATAAAAACAGAAAACTAGTCTTTTTTTAATATATTAAAAATATTGCTTTAAAAATATAAACAAAAAATGTCTTGCACATAATAAATGCTGAATAAATACTTGTTCAGTGAGTGCATAAATGATGGAAGGAAAGAAGGAAACACCCAATAAATGTTAACTGTTCATATCACTACTTCTGAGTTCTGATTAATAATTATTGGCACTGTTGTCATTCTAGTGAATTTGTTTCTCTGTAGACTGTAGAGAAGGGGTACAATGGCTACAGATCTCTAGGTGGATTTGTAAAGAGTAGATTCATTTGACAGTTATTTACTGAGAATCTGCTTTATGCCAGGCACTGTTCAAGACCCTAGTAATGAACAAAACAGACAAAAATTTCTACCTCTGGTAGCTCACATTCAAAGTGGGTAACCAACCACTACCACTCTTACTTTCTTGCTGACAGTACTAGTGTTTGAAAGCCAGTGGGGTGACTCTACAAAACAGCTTGGCATAGAACTACCATATGAACAAGCAATTTCATTCCTGGGTATTTATCTGAAAAAAACTGAAAACACTAATTCAGAAAGATATATGCACCCTAATGTTCATAGCAGCATTATTTATAATTACCAAGATATGGAAGCAACCTAAGTGTCCATCAACAGATGAATGGATAGAGAAGATGTGGTGTGTGTGTGTGTGTATACACATACACACACACACACACACACACACACACACGGGTGACTGTTACTCAACCATAAAAAAAAATGAAGTTTTGCCATTTGCAACAACATGGATAGACTTGGAGGGTATTATGCTACATGAAATAAGTCCAACAGAGAAAGACAAATAAGAGTTCAGTAAATATAAAGGGAATTATCTTCAGTAATTATGAAACATTTTTTGAAAATAGTTCCATCAACATCCTTAATATGTTAAGTTGGAACTGCCACTATGTGCATATAAAGTAATAGTATTATCAAGTCATTATTAAAATTTACTTTAAAGTTTTCCTGTGTTCAGATTTGTACACTGAAATTTTCTGTAACAAAAGTTCCATACTTTATAGGATGAGTGTTTCCTTGTTTATAATGTATTTATTTTTAGGACCCTGGACAAAACCAGTGTTATGAAATTACAAGATGAGTACTTTATGTATGTTTTAGGAAGCCAAGTTGTCTGAAATAGTTTCAGCTTCCAACGTCTGGAAAAGTCATTATGAGAAAATTGCAATAGAAAAAACTGAATTGGAAGTTCAGATCGAAACAATGAAAAAGTAAGAAAAAAAATTTAGAGCCTTTTTACTGTTTCATAAGAAGTGTTTTCTGTTCTTTCCAACTTGAGTAATTTGTATTTTGGTTCTTATGGATTACATGTGGTAAAGCTGTTTTCTATATGATTGGCTATTTTTGCCATTTATAATTAATAAACTTTTCTTAGTCTACTTTAAAAATACAATAAATATGATTACCCATTAAAACTGCATTGGTGTTCACAAATTATTGTTCCTTAAAGTGTCTTACATGCATAACAAAGAAAAATAAAAAATGTACATATTTTATAAATACATGTATTTACATATATTTATATATAATATATTTATATATGTAGTATAATATATTTTTTATATATAAGCAGATTTTTTTAAATGTTTTTAACAGCAACATCAGCAACGACAGCAAGTTTTTAAATTATTTTATTTTATTTTTTTGGTTGCACTGGGTCTTAGTTGTGGTGGGTGGGCCTTTTAGTTGCAGCATGCACGTGGGATCTAGTTCCCTGACCAGGGATTGACCCCGGGCCCCCTGCATTGGGAGCATGGAGTCTTAACCACTGTGCCACCAGGGAAGTAAAAATACATATATTCTATACTTTGTAATTTATTATTAAGCTAACAATAAATAACTATATATTTGTTTTTGAATGTTTTACTTTCTGTATATTTTCTTCAGTTTTATCATTGAAAACTAGTGTATATGATTTGCTTCTAAAGATTATTTATTGCCTCACTTGATCCTTTTATTTAACCTTTTCCCTGAAATTGTGTGTATGTGTGTGCACATGTATGAATGATAGAAAGACAGACCTACCTGTGGATCATAGTTTAGATGTTCTACTGACTAGCGAAGAGAATGTTGTGTAATTTTTCATTGGCGTCATCAATGGGTAATTATTTCTATTCAGTTACTCAGTAGTAGTAACCTTATATATAGATTACGGCTTCCTATTTCCTTTGCTGTATGAGTTCTAGTAACTTTTGAAACTACCCTACAAAAATAATTTCAGAAACACACTGTTTGAATGAAAATTTCTATGACTTTTATAAAGGCAAATTATTCATCTTTTGGAAGACCTGAAGAAAATGGAAGACCATGGAAAAAATTCATGCGAAGAAATTCTTAGAAAACTTCACTCAATTGAATATGAAAATGAAACTCTGAATCTTGAGAATACAAAATTAAAGGTACTATGTGTATGTGTTTATGTATATATGTATAGTATAATGACAACTTAGTCTACTTAGTAGAAGTAACTTGAAATAACAGCAGGTTTAGAGTAGTGCTCTTGTATCATTTTTTTCCTTTATGTTTCTCAAGAGTTTTAGAATATCATTATAATAAGTAACTTCTAAAACTATATCTATATATCTGTATGTACACATATATGCACACATACTTATATAGAGATATTTAGATGTTTATAGTTGTATATACAAATACATGTAAAGGTTGTTTTCAGCAGTACTAAGATTTATGAAGTTGAATAACTGTCTCTTTGTCTCAACCTAAAAAAGTTTATTTACTCTCCAATTTAGCAGTTAGGCGAATCATCCAAAATTACATTAACTTTAATGCATAAGATTATTTCTAGGTGTCACGGTTACAATAGGATATAGCCTCAGGCGTGGTCCGTTTGAAACCAGAAAGTATGTTCTTGGCTGCTTCATAACCGGAAAGAATTTTCCAACTTAGTCAAATCCAAGGGATGATTGGTTTTTATGTGTACCCAGAGTAAAGATGGGGAAGAAGCTTTTATACATTCTGAGGAAAAGGGTATTTGAGTTCCTAGTCATAGATACATGTAACCTGATGAGACTTGACTAAAGATGATGGCATCATTTTCAGTTCCTTAATACTGTTTTTGGAGGACAGTAAACAGAAGACAGAAAAGAATCTGTTTAATGGAAAAGAAGGCCAGAATTGGCAGTTCAAAACCAGTATGGCATCGGAGAACCTAGCTACTTTTTAGCTCTCTACTCTGCCATTCAAATGGCTGATGGGGCTCCATCCATTATAGCCAAGATTCAAATAACAGGATGGAGGGAAACAAAAGAAGAATTATCTCCCCCTTTTTCCCCATCTTCTCCTCTTTAGAGAGACTTCCTGAAAGTTCCATACCAGTCGACTCTTCTCCTTATTTAGGTATATGACCCCACCTAGTTACAGGGGAGACTAGAGAATGTAGCCTTCTAGTTATCCTGAACTCTAGCCAAATACGAATACTTCTTACTTCCTGCAACTTGTTTATGTTTTCCTCTATTCCTGTAGTTTTACTGTTCTTACAGTTTGGAATGCGTTTTTTCTCAGTATATAAATCCTGCCTTTCCTTTAAAGTTCAGTTTAAATGCTGCTTCCTCCCAAAGTCTTCTCAATTAGGATGAATCTTTCCTCATAAACTCCCATCTTTGTATGCACAGGATAATCAGGGGAGGTGTGACATATAGTTAGCTCTTATTCAATATTTATTGAATTAATTCTTTAAACATTTTATTCTAGAAGAGGAAGCAATTTTATTTATTATGTTTATTTTCTTAATTTCCTTGATATCCTTCAGAGGGGGGATTAGAAGGATATTTCATTAATTTTAAGTCTGGTTTTTAATTACATGGTAATGGAATTAATTTTAAATTACATATAAAAATCACTGAGTTAAAGCTTATATATTATATTCTATAAATAATTCAAAAACATGTATTTTTAACTCTCTGAATTTTGTTTAAGGAAAAACATCTAGGTATATTTGGCATATGTTATGCACAATGTAAAATTGTCTAGATGTTGTATTTTGTTACTTTCAATTATTTTAGAATAATTTTAGATTTTAGTTTCAAATGAAGAAGATACTAGCTGATACTGTTTCTAGGACCCCAGTGACCTCCTCTATTAAAAACAACAAAAGTTATTTGGAAGGTTACAAAGTTCTATTTGTTCATTATAGAAAGTTTGAAAAACAGAAAAGCACAAAAGGAAAAATTTAAAAATCACCTATAATCTCACAACTGAAAAATAAGTAAAGTTACTCTTTTAGCATATATATATAATTTGGGGGATTGTGAACTACTTCCAGTTTTGGGTTGTTTTTTTTTTTTGCTATTATAATATAAATAAAAATGTGGATACGTTTAGTCTTTTTGCATATATATTTTCTTAGGATAAATTTCTGCAAGTGGAATCATATGGTCAAAAGGAAGACCCATTCTTAATGTTAGTTTTATATATTTCCAGGTCACCCATCGTAAATGGGTCCCTATACTTTTTCCAGTACTAGGCAATTTTAAAACAAATCTCTCCAAATTTGATAAGTGATCTTATCTAGTTTTGGGGATTTAAATACCATCTATATCCTGGGGGCTCTCAAATTTATATCTCTAGCCTAGACCTTGCCTCTGAATTCCAGACATGTATTCTACTGCTTACTTGAAATCTCCACTTGGATATTTCATAGGTGTCTCAAAGTTATCATGTCCAAAATAGAGTTCCTATATTCCCCAATATGGTTCATCCTACAGTTTTCCTTGTCTCAGTTAATGGCAGTCATCCTTTCTGTTACTTGACTCCTTTCTCTCACACCTGCTTCCAGTTTGTCAGCAGATCTACTTCAAATATATCCAGAATTTGACCACTTCTCACCAGCATCACTGTCATCCTGGTTCAAGCCACCATCATGTCTCATTGTTATAGTGACTGCCTACCTCTTCTCTTTGCTTCTGCCCTTGCCTCTGCCCCTGCAGTCAGCATTCAGTGTAGCAGTAAAGTATTTCCTATAAAAATGTAAGTCAGACCATGTCACTGCTCTGCTCAAAACCCTTCAGTGATACCTTGATTAATAGAGTAAATATCTACAAGGCATTACACTATCTGGCTTTCCATTACCTCTCTGACCTCATATCCTTCCACGCTTCCCTTTGTTTTCTTGCTTTCTGCCACATTGGCCTTCTTGCTTTTTCCCCTAACTGGCCAGGCTTTCTCCCACCATTGCCTTTCTCTACAGGAATCCTCTTCCCTCAAAGAGCCATACTTCCTTTTGGTGTTTACTCCCAAGTCCCTTTCTCAGGAGGCCTCCCTGGCCCATTCCCAACTTGTCCTTACTGTCTTACTTTTGTGTATGATATATTTTACTTCTTGTTTTTTGTCTATATACCCCTTATTTGTGTCTATCTATACATGGAGTACATTAAGCTCACAATGGAAGGGATTTTTGCTTCTTATGTTCACTACTAGAAGACTATCCATTGCCTAGAGCATTTTTTAATAACTAGTAAGTATAATTTTTCATGTATTTGTTGATCATTTACATTTCTGCCTTTTGGAATTACCTACTCATTATCTTTTACATGTCTTTTTTCCTAATTATTATATAAGACCTCTCTCTGTATTAATCTTTTGTCATAATCTTTTACTTTTTTCACATTTTGTTAGGCTCTTTAGTTTTTTGAGGGGCTATGAAATTTTGGAGATATATGTACATGTACATATGCATGTATATATATGCATGTGTGTGTTTGTATGTGTGTGTATATCTTTTTTTCCTTTTCGGCTTCTGCTGGGAGTCTCACATTTCTGCACATCTGACTGCCTGTGATCCAGATACAGACTGTCTTTTCAAGGATGTTTGTATAGTGAACATCCTTGGAAGATAACAATGTTTCCTTCTACCAAAAGGCATGCTTACTACGTGTTATAAGAGATTTGGGTTCCCTAAACTCAGAGTTGCTTCTGTATACAACCCACCGCATGTACAGGTGTCATCTGGCCCTCTTGGTGTTGCTCTGCGGGAAGTGGGGCTTTGGAAACGAACACAGATGCTAATATCTGGCTACTGCTATTGCTTTGAGTAATAAAGAAATTAAGACTCTGACCCAGGAGTCTTGTGTCTTCTGCTAGCATGCATGAAACTGTGCTAGGCTAACTGGTAAACTTGGAGGATAAAATCTCAGACTCTTACAGTTCATGATATCATCTTTTGATTTTATGCTTAGTTAGGTTTTTGCTATCCTAAAATCAAATCAAATTTTACCTGGATCTTCTGTGAAAAACTTTAAGCTTAACTTTTAAATATTTAATACATTAAAATAAATATATAATTGTTTAATATAAAAATCATGTTTGCTGAAGGCAAATAGTTAAATCTGCTTTTTTCCTAATAAATGGTTGTCTTATTACCATTATATAGTGATCCATATTTTCCCCATTTATTCAAAAATCCAACCTTTGTCATACACTAAATATAATCTTAGTGTATTTTTCTTTTTCTATTCCATAGACCTCTATATTATTATGTTAGTGTCTTAATAATTTTAGTTCTTTATACATTTTAATATCTAATAAGTACTGAGATTCTCTAGTATCTTTTAAAATTTTTATTAGTCTCTTTATTTTTCCATATGAATTTTAAATTAATTTTGTCATATTCCTCTTCCCCTCAACTGTTATACTTTTGGTTGTAATTACAGTAAAGTTTTATTGATTTGGAAAAAACTGATATGTCAAGAGTATTGAGTCCTCCCTTCCAGGAACATGGTCTTTCTATTTTCCAAGTCTTTTTCATCAGTAAATTTTTAAAGTTTAAAAATAGGTCTTGGGGCTTCCCTGGTGGCGCAGTGGTTGAGAGTCTGCCTGCCGATGCAGGGGACACGGGTTCGTGCCCCGGTCTGGGAAGATCCCACATGCCGTGGAGCGGCTGGGCCCGTGAGCCATGGCCGCTGAGCCTGCGCGTCTGGAGCCTATGCTCTGCAATGGGAGAGGCCACAACAGTGAGAGGCCCACGTACTGCAAAAAAAAAAAAAAAAGGTCTTGAATAAGTCTTATTAAGGTTGCTCATAAATATTACTAACTTCCTGAAATTCCTAATTTTAGATGGTAATTATATGCAATCAGAAATAATTATTTTATTAGCTTCGTTGATAAATGAGTTATGTTTTTTAATGCTATAGCACTGGAGTACAAATGAATTCTAATGATTTATGAAATCTATTTATATATTCCTTAATAGACTACACTAGCTGCTTTGAAGGACGAGATTGCCTCTGTTGAAAATGAGCTCTTAGAATTGCAAGAAGTAGAAAAACAACAGAAAGCTCTTATTGAAGTTTATAAAGCTCAGGTGATCATTGCATTTAATTTAATGTTTGTTAAATTTGGTAGATAATTTAAAACACTGCATTTGTTTATGATGTAAAACAGAACTGAAGAAAGGTGGAGTTATTATTTGTGATAAAATATGATATATCCCAAATATTTCTTAAGGTCCCAAATACTTTTATAAAATGATGATTCTGCTGATTCCTGATTTAAATATCCTGTGTTTATATTGGTTATTCCTAAAAGTAGATCTAAAATTAATTACATAGGTGTAATGTGAACGTATAATAATCCTATTAGTTAATTTTGGTTATGTTTGTCGTCTTGTATTTTTAATGGTATTGATTTAGAATAATGACTCCCTTCAAGGGTCATTAAAGCACAATATTTCCTCTTTCCAAATAAATAAAGTATAATTCAGATTTACTCACATGAAAGGCCTGGAAGAGAACAGATGACAATATGTATGGAATAGAGAGTGTGTTAATTGGTAATTTATAGAAAAGCTTAAGTATTAGAAAGTTTAAGAAAAACTTCATTTGAAGGATGGGACTTATGTAGGTCCTTGAGTGGGTAACAAACTGTCAATAAAGAGCTTGATTTTCTTGGAAGAGAGTGTTTGAATTGAAGAATAATGAACTAAAGGTTAAAACTTAAGGAGGGGCATAATGTAGGTAAGTAGGAAGCGCTCCATCCCAATGGTTTAGATAGAAAATTGGAGTTGAGACATCCAGTTAGAATATTGCCGTCATCCCAGCTGGAGGTAAGAATGGAGGCTGTGATGGACTGTGCAGTGCGTTACTGGGAATGTCATCTGGGTCTTCCAGCTGGTTGTTCTGGTTTAATCCCCCATCAAGAATACTGTAGATGAGTTACCATATTCTTGACTCTGGGCCTTGTATAAAGTGCTCAGATATTTTTTGAGCAGATTTTGATTCGGAGTGTGAAATAATTGGTTTGGGAGCTAGTTTGGACCAGAGACTGATTCTTTAAAGTGACGTGGGCCTGCAAATGAGGATCTCTCTCTAATATTCAGAGCTCAGGTGAAGATTCTAGAAGTATTGATGGGAAAAGACAGGTAAATCATAAAAGGATTGTGGATTAGAGTAGAGCACTGAGTGATTCCTGTATTTAAAGAAGGAATAACATTAGATAAACATACTGAGAGTATTAATAGGAAAAGAAGGAATAACATTAGATAAACATACTGAGAGTATTAACAGGAAAATGATAATGGGTTTAAAATTGAAATTTTAAAATTTAAATTCAATTTTTTAGCTTTTTATTTCATACAGTGGTCCTAATAATAAAATAATGCATCTTACTTTAATAATGTATTTTATTTTCAGATACAGAAGTTGCAGGAAGCAGCTGAAATGGTGGAAAGCAGATGTGAAAGTTTGCTACAAGAGAATAACCTAATAACAAAAAACAAAAATAAAAAATTAAAGAAGGTAAGTTTGACATTTTAAACAATAAAATAATGTTTTATGTATGTTTTGTACTTTATGAATTTTATATAAATTCTTTAATTTTGGTCATTTTCTTTAGTTTAGACCTAGAAATTATCTGTTCTCGATTTCTGTGGCAGTTTGTTTTCTAAGGACATGACGTTTCGTCCAGGCTTGAAATGTTTGTTTGTGTGAATATTTTTTTTTACTTTTTCCAAAATATTTGGGAAATAACATAAATGTATAATTTTTCTGATACAAGAGCAGACTTAAGTAGCAGAAAAAATGGTTATTTGTCACTGAGCTTCATGCAAAGTTGAATACCTTTCATTTTTAATCTTACCTTTTTATTCTGGTAGTAAATCTTTTGTGTACAAAAGCAAAGTAAATATTCTCTGCTAAATGCTTTTATGGAAGAAAAATAACATTAAAAAACCCAACATCATTTACTTTTTTTTCACCCTATTGCCAAAGAATGAGGGGAAGTTCAGTGTTGGCAAGTTATGATGTTTTTGTGAATATTTTTAAATTTTTAAATGAAACTGCATCCCTTTTTGGGTCTTTTCACGTTGTTTTGGTAAGGAAGCAGCAAAAGTTGTAGGACGCTGACTCCCCTGACTCCCGGCTGGGGACATCATGGGATGTTACTGGTCAGTTCCAACTGAGTGTAATAAGGTGACTGTCTCTGGGTCGTCCCCACATCTTGGAATTGAGAAGTCTGAGTGAGGCACCAATGTGAAGAAGAAAGAGGTCAGCCAGGGCAGACATTCTGCTGGTTAAAAGAGATAAAGGTAGCCTATCAAATGTGCAACTTACTACTTAGAATTATCAATACTTTTCACCTATTTTTAGCAGAGCAGAGAAGAAATCATTTCATACCTCTTGATCAGTTTTTCTCATGAGACATACCAATGCAAATATCTCCTCTTTTGTAGGCAGTACTCTAAATAAATGTCTATTTAAAAAGCCTATTCAAAAGGCCAATGGGGCAGGAGCCTGTGATTTTCAAATACTGTGAGGTCACAATGTTTTCTTACTGGTATTAAACCAGACAAGCCATTATTATTTGTTTTTCTAATGAAATGCATCCTTTTTCTTTCCTACTGTTTTAAGTCTCCTGGTTTTCTCATGGGCTCTTAGATGTTTGGGGACCCAGAGGTAGGCTTTGTTCTACTTTTATCTTTTGTGATCAAGAATGCCAGATGTTGCACAGCAGCTCTGTGTGTTTCCTGTCTCAGGGAAAGAGTCTAGCTCTTGTTTTCCCTCCCTGTGAACATCCTAAGTGCCCTATGTCTTGTTATTTTTTCTTAACTAGCAGTACAAGCATTTTTTTAGGGCTGCTTCTTGTCACATCTCCACAAAAGTGCCACAGTGAAGAATTGCAGCAGCCAAAGAGATTAATATAGATACAGTTAGATTTGTTCTTAGTAACATATAACATTAATGATCAAATTATAGTCTACTGAGTACTGCTGATATTAGCTATTTTGAATTTATATACAGTAAACCTACTGATGTGGACTAAGCTGAGCACGGCAAGGCTGCTCTAATTGAAATATCTGAGTTACCAGATCGAATGACAGAGAGTCTAAAGTTACTTTAGCCTGATGGCTGGACAGCAGAAAACTACCATACCAGCTTTCTTAGTAATATCTATACTTGAATGTAAATGACAGAATTCAAAAAAGTTTACTTTCCTAAGTAATTTAAACAATCTCCCTGCAAGCTAATATTACCATAGTCGTTTATTCAGCAAACTTTTTGGAAACTAATTGAAGTCCAGCCCACTTTTGAGTCATACATTCTTATTTAGCAGAGGCTAACTTAAAGTTTATTCTTATTTATTTGGTTAAATCTTTTTTAAAAAACTATTATACCTAAAACATTTACTATATTGCAAGCATATCTAGTATTTAAGATAGTAGAAACGTTAATGCTGAATGTGTGATCTTGCACTTATTTCCCTAATGCTACAACTCAGGTGAGAGGCCAGATGGAGTCTCATCTGAAGGAGTTAGAGCACGACCGCAATTCCTTGACGGCAGCAGAACAGAGGCTTCACGAGTGTCAGGAGAGCCTGCAGCACCACAAGGGGAAATGTGCAGACCAAGCACACGCCATTAGGGAGCTTCAGGGCCAGGTGTCCAGCCATCATTTTGATTTTTGCTAGATGTGTTAAATGCTTTGGAATAATTTCACCAGTTGAGGGCACTCATGTCAGGGGGTGATTATTTTACTCTCATCTAAATAAGTTGATAAAAGGTCAGTTTCATGCAAATACTATATTATTTTCAAGGTATTTTTTTAAAATATTGGTAATTAAATTTGCTGATTTAGTTTATTCATACAAATCTGTATTTAGACATTTGAGGACATAGTAATAGCATGAGTGAAGGAACAAAGCTATGTTTACATGTATATTTTTTGATGTTAGGATAAGGTAAATTATTGTAATTTACCTTACAAAAACTAGAATTTATTTCAATTAGAATTAGGTACCAAGTTTATTTGTATTATTCTCAATTATTTTTTTCAACATATACTTTTTTTACTCCATCAGAAGAGAGATCGTGGGTGCCATACAGCCATCTCTTAACTCAGTGCCTAGCACATAGTAAACAATAAATATTTTTTTAATTATTTTTCAAAGAAGCTTGTTCAAAGGTGGTGGCAAGTCTTTTTCTTTATCTGCAGAATAATTTTAGGAAGGATTCCCTATCTTTCAAATGTAATCTGGATTTAATATTGAAATGCATCCTCATTTTAAAAACAGGCAAACAAAACTTTGCTGAGTTTAAGTTCCTGAAAAGAGATCTTTCTAGGAAAATGTCAGATCACATAGATAACCTAAATTACTAATTGAAATTATGAGAAAAATTCTATTTTTATTTTTCAAAACATCTTAAACTATTTAAATATAGCTTTTGAAGCAATGGGAAGAATATTCTGTCTTGGCATGGGCAGGTGTGTCTTTGTTGATTTGCTTATCTATTTTATTTTGCTTCTCACAAATACGATTTTTACTCAGAGTTACAACTTCACAGATATTCAATTATCAATCACTATCTGTAAGTGAAACAGAAAACTGTAAGAGTAACCCTAAGTATCCAACAATAGGAGATTACTGTTTAAAATCTTCACATTTACTTAATAAATGTTCTTTTTCAATAAAACATTACTCAGAATGTTTTAATTGCCATCTTTCAGTAAAATTTTTCATAGATTTTCCGTGAGGCAACGTAGTTTTTTTTTAATTAACCAGGAATTTAAGAACTTGTATTTTAACAATGTAATATTTCGTGGTGTCTCTCTGTATAGGAGTAATAATAATATTTATACTTTCTTCTTTTTTATAATTGTTCTAATGATAAACTATATAGATTTCTTTGGAAGTTGATTATAAAGAAAATAACCAAGAAAACTTTTTTCTCCTTTAGGTTGATGAAAATCATGATCTTCTGACAAAGCTTTCTCTGGAAGAGGAAAATTATCTTATTCAGTTGAAATGTGAAAACCTTAAACAGTAAGTATTAAATTGACTTAAAATTGGTGTTACCTTTTTTTCTACACAGTATAATTTTAAAATATATGTCTTCTGTAAAAAGAAAATTAGAACAGATGGATGCAGAAAATAAAGAGCTTGAAAAGAAGCTGGCAAACCAAGAAGGATGTCTTAAGCATACCAATCTTGAGTTTAAAGAGAAATCTGCAGAATATAGAGCATTGGCCAGACAGCTGGAAGCTGCTGTAGAAGAAGGAAGACAAAAGGTACAGATGGCCTTTATTCAGAAACTTTTTAATTAGTTTACCGAAGAGTCATCTTTTGAAACAGACAATATCTCATCTTGCCAAACCTACAGTTATTGTTTTTATCCTGATGACAGGGTGAAGGGAGCAATTACATTTTTGTTTTTTACCTGCTTTTCCCTTTTGGAGCTAAACAGATAGATTACTGGTCCAGAGTTACTTCACTAAATAAATGATGATGTGGCAGAGTAAAGGGCAGAGATGGAAAACACTTTAAAGAAGTCTCCCCTCTTTTTTTTTTAAATGAAACCACAGCAAATATGCAAATTATTGAACCTTTGGTTTTGATCAGGATTCAGTGAGCTATAAAGCTCAACTCCCTTTTCTTTTGGCAAATGTTGTTGTATAAATAAATACAGACAAGAATTAATTTCCAGTTAAATCCATCTGGATAGCATTTAATACATATCTCACTGTCTGTCAAGCATTCTGCTAGTGCTTATGATGCAAAGATGAATAAGACCTGGCCTCAGCTCTCAGGACACTCACAGTCCAGTAGGGAGATAACATGTGAACAAACAAATGTCATCCAGCAAGTAGGTGCTACAATGCAGGGAAGATACAAGGTACACCAAGGGAGTGTGGTTAGTTCAATCTGGAGAGGAGGAGAAAATGATTCGGGAAGATCTCAAAGAAGAGGTAAATTTATCAAGTGATTTGAAAATGTAATCTTGAAAGACACGAGGTGGGCTTTGGAATCCACAAGAAGTAGATTTGAATTCTGGCTCTGACACATTATACCCTGACCCAGGGCAAGCTACTTTCTAAACTTTAGTTTTTTAATTGATAAAATGGGGATGATGAATTTCCTCATAGGATTGAATGATGCCAAAAGGAGATTGTCTATACCCTGATGACTCTCAGAAGTATATCTCCGCCCCAGACTTTTCTCTATCCTGACATCTAAATTCATATATTCTGCTACTTATTTGACATCTCCACTTAACATAGGCATCTCAAACTTAACATGTCCAGCACCAAATTTTGAATCTATCTGTCTAGACTCTCTTCCACCCATGGTCTTTCCCAAGCCTGTTAAAGGCAGTTCCACAAGGGTGAGATAACATCTGATATCCTTGAAATGTGGCTCTTAAATCGTAAGTGTCATATAGATATATTTTGATTTTTTTTTTAACTCCAGGAAAGCAATTTAAATTGACTTTGAAAGACACATCATTGAATGAAAGCTAAGTAGTAAAATGTACTGCCAATGATAGACGTGTAATCCAGATTTCTCAGTCCCAACCTTTGGGAGGAAAATAAGAAGTGACTTTATCCTGGGTTCAGACTAAATGGACTTTGGAAATGCTAGGTGCTCTCAGATTCCTTCTCACAAGAGTTCAGTTCCCAGAGATGTGTCTGCCCTCTCCTTTCTTTCCTGCTACAATGGAATATGGGGTTGTCTTTAGTTCCTACCACATGAGGAGTGCCATCACTGCACTGTCACCATTGTCTACACTGCTGGACATTGTAAAGGACACAGATACTTGTCCTGAGGGCCCTTTCTCCCACAGCTTCAAATCCTGCTATCCTCACAATCACCCTTGGAATTTGTGCACAAGAAATCTTTGTAAATAACTTTATAATAACTTAGAACTTAGTCCATGGGAGTGAGATTAGAGGACAGTCCTTTCTACTAGCTCCTTGCTCCTGAACTAGTCCCTGCGTCCACTGTCATTCTTATGGATCCAACCTAGCATTCCTGCAGATAGGCTCCCAAGTATCTGAATCCTTGGATGAATGTAGCTAAGCTAGACTTTCTGCTAAAATAAGCCATCGGAGAAATATGAAAACTCAAATTCAGAATATTTTGGAAGTGAATGAATGAAAAACCAATCTCGTGTGTGTGTGTGTGTGTGTGTGGTGTAAATATCACCTACCCTGCCCCCAGTTCTGTCCATCCAAGTCTATAATCAGCGTTGGTTGTGGACTTTATATGTCCCACCACCACTCCAGACACCATGGTAAATATAAATACTGTAAAACATGGCAATTGGTCAACAGGTTATAGAAATATAGTATTGGGGAAAACCTACCAACGTCACAGAGCAGTGCAAATACGTATACCTCTTCCACTTCAAGCTAATTTTTCAGGTACTTACACAGCAAAGAGGAGAATACATGCTTACACTATGCGTTTCTCAAGATAGAACATCTTTAAACACTTTCTAATTAAATTGTCTAATATCCAAATAATACCTGTTTGGAAAGAAGTGATACAGTATAACGATGTCAAGGCTTTAAATCATATTTTAAAGAAAGCACATTTAGTTTTTTCTTTTAATTAAAATTACAGGTTTCTGAAGAAATAGAGAAAATGTCATCTAGAGAAAGGGCTTTACAAATTAAAATATTAGATCTGGAAACTGAGCTTAGAAAGAAAAATGAAGAACAAAATCAACTTATTTGCAAAATGAACAGTGTAAGTATTAGTATGGCTTAATGTATTTTCATTAAAAATAAGTTAGCATTTAGCATTCTACCTTGGAGTTTAGTTATAAACAATTAAAATACAAAGTGAGGGGAATCAAGGCTATTGCTTTACTGATAGTATTAAAAATAACAAATAATATAAATCATAAAAAATAAAAATGGGGGCTTCCCTGGTGGCGAAGTGGTTGAGAGTCTGCCTGCCAATGCAGGGGACACGGGTTCATGCCCCGGTCCGGGTAGATCCCACATGCCGCTGAGCAGCTGGGCCCGTCAGCCATGGCTGCTGAGCCTGTGCGTCCGGAGCCTGTGCTCCGCAACGGGAGAGGCCACAACAGTGAGGGACCCACGTACCGCAAAAAAAAAAAAAAAAAAGTCAGCATTTGGGCAAAGAATTATTATCCTGCATCCTTGGTAGCATCTATTACATTTCCCCCGAAGTCTCATCAGGCCCTTTCCCTGTGTATTACTTTTACATGACAAATGCTTAATGAAAGTTACAGATATCATTGACTTATTTTCTTTCTAATATGAGTTTTTCAGTTTTTAAGATAAACACTTATTATGAGTTAGATTTTGATATGTCTTAAATAATGCATATTATATTTTAGAAAGTTATAAGTTGGTGTTAAGTAAACATTTTATATCTGCATGTGAAGTGGATACTTTGGTCCACTCAGCCATGAGATGAGAATACCAAATTGGCTGTGTTTAATTAGTCTTCTAATGTTTTTTCCTAACTATTCATGAAACAGTCAGATGGCATAACAAACTGTGAAAGCTGGCACTAGTTGGGACTGAATTACTTGAAAACTATCTACTTAACAGTGACACAGGAAATAATACTTTATTTTTTCCAGGAGCCAAACTCCATGAAAACTATTTTTTCATTCCCAAGCATCTAAATCATTGAAAACCTGAAAGGTTCAAAAGTTAAATGAGTTTTGACGTGCAATATTTTAATTTTATTGCCATCAAAAGTTCCATGGCAATTTAATCAGAACAAAACATTTCTCATCTTTAATTTAGCACAGGCCTTCCCTTTATTTCAAAACTTTTTTTTTTAACTCACTGTCAGACTTTCTGTTGTAAAATATGTGTGACATTCTTTGTGTAATTGAAACTTCTGAAAAAATAAAATAAGTATTAAGATGAGGTGTGTTTGCTATAATATTCCCAGTACTTGGGAATATTAAAGCTGCTAAAATAGGTAGATTTAAGATCTGATGTTTTGCTAAACCTGATCATTTTTACAGTAGTAAGAAACTAGAATTCTAACCATAGATTTAGACATTGCTGAAAAATGGGTTTATGAGTTCTTTCCCTTCCAGAGGGCAGTTTAGTTGGCAATTCAGTATTTGTTTTGTATACAAGGCTTAGCTCCATCTGAACTGTAAGCACCCTGAGAGGCTGTCTCATAGTTAATTGTATGCTGGTGTCTTCTAGGGTGCCCTGCGCACAGTGGCAGGCCTCTACAGATTTTCTGCCCAGTGCTCCGGGGGAGGGCGGAGTGCTTGCACAGACCCAAGGGTGACCCTCAGCAGCTTACCTCAGACCAAGAAGCCTGACATGTCTTTGGAGTCTTATATATTATACTAAAATCCATGTATATTTTGCTTTCTACCTTACAGTATGTGTGTTTGTATTAATATTTTTCCCTCCCAAGTTGTTAAGTAAAATCGATGTTCCTCAAAGATTCACTATATCCATTCTGTGACTTTGTGTAGCTCAGCCTAGCAAGTTGTTTCATACCACCCACCACACTTCCCCTGGGGGCATCGCTCAGTTTCACAAGGTATTGGGTGTCATTGAACACCTGATAGGAAGGATATAAAAGATTTTTCTTCTCAAGGTGCCTACATTTTAGTTGGAAGCTAGATGATATTTGCAGCCTGTCTATCTAAAGTATTTTCAGTGAACAGATCTCTTGGGAATTTATATGCAGCTGAATATTTTAAAAATACATTACATTTAAAATTTTTTCCTCAAAGAATACCTATGATATTGAGTTCATTTTATTTTTTAAAAGATTCTAAAAATAAAATATTCATATTATCAAAACTAGAATTCTATCAGTTTTTAAGATAGCAAAAGTCATTCTTTTAGGCAAAGAAAATGGCAAAAACTAGTATTAAAATATGTCATGTTAAATGTAATAGAAATTAATAGTTTTAAGTAAAATTCATTTGAGTTAATCATGTTAAATATGTAATAATTTGGGGCTAAGTGAAGGTGTATTACAACAAACTCTGTCACAGTAGAGATCAACCATGTATGTGCTTTATTCTAGATTTTAAAGAAAAGTGAGCTCTAAGTTAATAATCAACACATCAGATGTTAGGATTCTTTCTTTAAAAAAATTAAAAACCATGTATTCAATTATTGTGTATATAAATTTTATATTATGACTGTCCTTTGATATGAATGTCATTATTAATTATCTTTATTTCTTTTTTTATTTAGAAAGCACAACATCAGGAAGTATGTTTGAAAGAAATACAGCATAGTCTTGAAAAGTCGGAGAATCAAAATGAGAGTATTAAGAATTATTTACAGTTTCTTAAAACTTCTTATGTAACAATGTTTGGATAAATTGTTGGATTTATTTTCTATAAGCAATAGGTTTTTACTATGAGTCTAAAAAGTAATTAGATAAAAATTAAATAAATATATTATCTGTTGCTATATTTTATGATTTATGGGTGGTACTATTAGGGTTTTTATGTAAAGATTTTTGAAACATAATTTATTATCCAGTTGAAACTTTAAAACAAGATACATGTTAGTATTCCTTTTTTGCTGGATAATCTTCACTTAGCTCTGGATTAATATCTATTTAATTTATTTTGGTTTTTGGAATATTTTACACACAGAAAAGAAGCCAGAATCATTCTTTGTAGCAACCATTCAAGTGAATTTGTAATAAACCTAGGCCAATTATGAGCCAAATACATGATTTTAAATAATGTATATAATTGTTTTACATTATGGTGCTGTATATTTATATATTAATATAATAAAGGAAAATATTCTGGATATTATTTTTAATAATGATATAATTGCATACTTTCTAAAGATACCAAAGGTCTCAGTGTACTTAATATTATTTCAAATATGCAGAGATGCCATTATAATTCCTGTGAGGTTTTAAATATAGAATTTTAAGTCATGGCTACTAAATGCCAACTGACGGTAACAGGTGAAAATATGTTGGCATGCATTGTTTCTTTATAAAGAATAGGCATTTAGGCTCTCCTATAAATTCATAGTCTCTTTTGTTCTTCATCTTATGTTAGTGATTGTCTGATATTATTAGTGTAGACATTCTGAAACCCCTGAGTTAAGTGAAAGATTAAAGGGGAATAGCTTGTCCCACCCCTACGCATGGCCAGCTCACATGGGATGATCAAAATAAACACTCTTAATCCCAGGAAGCTTTAAAATAAGGTGTTTGTTATTGGGATGACGTAGAAGAGCTACCAAGAACATGTTCTCTGTAATCTCCTAGCCTATGTGTCAAGGCAGGATACTCTAAAAGGGGATGGATGTAATTGACAAGGGATCAAGTAGTAGTGACTTCTCTCAGAGAAAGGCTTGAGAGCTGTTTATTCAAAGAACACTCAGGTCTCAAAAGATTGTTCAAAGAGGCAAGTTGTGTACTACACAGTCCAGCCTATGAACAGAGCTCAGTCCCCCCAAGGTGTTTTATCCACTTCTGACCAGAAATGGGGGCCTGCTTATCTCTGGTCCCCTCACTCCTAAGACTGCCATATCATCTGCAGGGGCTTACTACCCTGTGACCCAACTGCTTCATAGTATTTTTCTTAAAATAGCAAAATACAGTAATTTCAGAAACTGGCCACATTTCTTTCCCAACAATTGCCAACAATATTAGAGTTGCCTTTTAATTTTAAATCATAGTACTTGTGGTACTAAAACACATGCTTGACCCTTGTGGTCCTTTCTTCATCTCCTACGGCAAAGACAGCCTTAGGAAATACTCACGTGAAAGAAAACTAAGGTTCTTGAGTATATCCCACTAGACTGTGAACTCTTTAAGGGCAGAACTGTATCTTATTTATGATTCTGTTTCAGCCACCACAGAATACCTGATATGGATACTCAGTTGATGTTTGTGAATAGGTAGATAGATGGGTGTTAAGAGAGGGAGGTATTCATATTCCTCCCTTAGATATGACAAAATGTAAGCATAGAGGGATTAACTTCTGTGGCTGTGATATAAAACTCTTTGGGTTTTAAAGTTGGCATTTGAACTCAAGCCTTCTGACTCCAAAATTAAAAGTTCTATGTACAATACTTTTCTCCTGTTGTAAGCTGTGACAGCAGCAGTAGCCCAGCAGCAGCATTGCTGTTATTTATTGAGTACTAGTCTGTGCCAAAGTTCTGAGTGTAGTACATGTATTAATTCATTTAATCTTTATGTCTGATGAGAAAGGTGCTATTAATTAGATTTACTCTTCAGGAAACCAAAACACAGAAAAGTTAAGTAACTTGCGCAAGGTCACACAGCTAGTAAGTAGCAGGCATCCAGAGTCTCTGCTCTTAACTATGACCGTACTACCTTCATGTATATTTCATAAATAAAGGTAATGGTTTCTTTTAACAAGCATGCATTGCTTCATCTATGAATACTTTCTCTTTTTTATATTTTTAATTTTTATCAAAGTAATTTGTGCATATGGCGTTTAAAAATTGGTCCCCGCAATATTTCATCTGGACTGTGGAAGGAAAAGTCTTACTGCAAAGTCCCTAAGGTTAGTACTCAGATGCTAGTGACACAGAATAACAAAGGAAGTTTGTGGGAGCCAGGAGAACTGTAACAATCTGTGTGCTTAATGTTTCCACGTGAAACATTAAGCACAGACATTCTGCTCTTCTGACGTGTGAACCAAGCTCAGCGTCAGGTTCAGAGTCAGTCTCCTGGAGTCCCCAAGTAGTGTTTGCTTCCAACTTCCCATCATCCCCAAAAGCCCTTGTTCCCACAGTACTAACAGGCTGGCAGGATCTTCTCTTTATCCTTGATACTCAGGGCCTCATGACTTTCTTAAGTTCTAAAAGTTTCCTTCCATTATTTATGGGATTATTACCTCTCCACATGTTCCTTTCCTCTTCCTTGATTTGTCTCCTGGATCTGACCTCCACGCAGCTTACCTTTTCCCTCAGGGTATCTGTCACTGGGTTTCTTGTGAGGTATTTCTTCCACCTGATTTTTCTAACCACTTACATGGTTCTCAAGGGCAGTCATTCTCTTTTTCTGTTGGGTACTGAATTTCTAAATAAGTCAGGATTGATTTTTAGTTCCCGAAAGTGGTGGGGTTTTTCTCGTTTTTTTGTTTTTCAGCACTGTAATTCCATTCTGTGTTCATTAAAATTCTCTTGTTTCTTCCATTGGTTCTACCTCAGCAGGCATCTCCTGTTTCTATTGTGTTGGCCATCTTTCTTTCCGAGAGTGAGAGCCGTAAGTGAGTTTTAATTTTCCTTGCCTGCTCATGGTTGTGTTTCCCTCAGTACCTGCCAGCAGCCTGCCTTGCACATTTCTGGGGCAGTATCAAACTAAGTGGTGAAAGGCATGATG
Organism: Grampus griseus; assembly: GCF_964374135.1. Taxonomy (NCBI): domain Eukaryota; kingdom Metazoa; phylum Chordata; class Mammalia; order Artiodactyla; family Delphinidae; genus Grampus; species Grampus griseus. Next base: position 107,770,287 of record NC_139017.1, read on the forward strand.
GCTTCAATACTCGTGGGCCTGAAACCTCTTACCCTCCGCTGCGGTGCTGTGAGCAGCCATTCTGCTCCCAGACTTTTTCAGTCACAAGTATCAGTGTTTTTCCAACTACCAGTAATGGAAGCACTTTACTCCACTGAAGAGTCTCCTTCGAGGTTTTCTGGGGTCAGCAAGTTTGTTGCAGAAACAAGTGAAGTTCACGTTGGAGGGGAACCCCGGGCAGTATCTGTACCTGGAACAATGTGCAGCACTTTAAAGAATGAATTCAGTCTATATCTACTGGCCTGAGATTTGTGCATGATTTTTATTTTTAGGGTAAAAAAAGTCACAGAATTTTGTATTAGGTATGATTCCCTTTTTGTAATCAAAACAAGCATCTCTCCATTTGTGTATATAAGTTCACATATGTTGATATGGGCATGGAGGAAGGCGTAGAAAAGCCTACATGCCTTGGTAGGGGTGGAGGAAATAGTAGTAACTTTTCACTTATTCTGATGAGATTATATTTCAGTTGTTTTTTCTAGTCAGATAATAATTTAAAGGTTGAAGGACAGGCATGATAGGTATAGAGTGGAAGAAGAGTAGGCTTGGTGAGAGGTTATGGCCTGAGAATGGAATACTGGAATTTGATTTTCAGAGGTGGAGTAATTTGGGACAAGGAAAAAGTGGAGAGAATCCTGCTTGAGGAGGAGCTGGAGGTCACTGGAGTCCAGGATGTTGAGCTGAGAAGCCTTGGGTGTGAAGCTTTCTGGGATGCAGAAGGCGTTGGGTAGAGCTGAAGGACAAGCATCCTGGTTAAATGTGAGTGGATGAGTAATGACTCCAGGGAGGAATGAAGCCTTGAAACTCTATCGGTGGTTTCTGATTGTAGAATAAAATCCAGAGTCCTCAACATGACCCTCAAGGCCCTGCATGTCCTGGCCCTCACATTCATGGCCTTAAGACCTTGTCCCCCTCCTCAGTGTAATTATGTTTCATATTTGTCTCACTAGATTTTAACCCTTATGAGGATTTACTGTTCTGTAGCCTATAGCTAACACAGTGCCTGGCACGTAACAGGCACTTAAGTACGTATTTGTTGGATGGACAGATAGATGATGGGTTAGTGATATTGCCACTAGATCTGATCTTCAAAGTAGGGAGAGGGGATTTGCCTACTAAAGGGAAATTATATGGAGTCTGGGAGAATGAGTAGCTTTCATTCCTGAGGGCTGCAAGGGAAGCAGTTTCCTAGGTGAGGGGTCAGGTTTCTGTTCAGGCAGAGGTAGAGACTGAATAGACTAGGGTGTAGAGACCTTGTTTATAATCAGATATACTTTCCAGAGGCCACAGTGGAAAATGGGAGGGAGCTGGTATTGGGAGTCGGGAAGGTATTCAATAGAATGGGTTCACTTAATAGCTGTTTGCTTCAGATAATTTAACTGGAATTTCACTCTTCTTTTCTTGTCTAAGAATTAATAAAAAAAATCCCATATGTTGTCTTCTTTTCTTTTGATGCTACTGAATTGGGAAGTTGATTAAATCCCAAGTGTAACTTAGTAGTTTTGATTTATTTATCATTACAACTAGTTGCAGTACTTTCAGATAACACACACACACACAGATGCACACACAAACATTTAAAATTAATATTTTCCTTGAAATTTAAGATTTCCTTAAAATGTTAAAGTTTAGTCTTATTTTTAAAAATAACTTTAGTATCTTTCTTCTTTTCTTCTTATGTAGGCATAGTTTGGGGTGGGCACTGGAGGGAAGAACTGTTAGGAGCCCTTTATATCTAGTTTGTTATTAGTAGATGAAAATATTGACAATTGATTATGGCTAAAACTATAAAAAGTAAACCTGTGATTAACTATCATACATTATTTGATTAGAAACATTTTAATTATATACTGTGAATGCTTTTGGCAAGCTTAAAGTTTATTTTTTGCAGCTTTTTTGTAAAATAGATACCTTTCCCTATCATTTAAAAAAAAGAACTAACTAAAGAGGACATCTAAACCCAAGGTGGTAAGATATGTGTAAATGGTCCTTAAGTAAAAATAAATAATTTCATCTTAATAATTAAACTTCTTGAATAATAAAATAATAAAACTTCTTGAATGTTACCTGAATGTAATACTACCTAAAACTTTTTTATTTTTAAAAGATTTGTTTTCACTTCTACAGATAAGCACACTTAATTACCTTAAAACTTTATAAATTTTCATTTCTATGCTAGAAGTCTATCTTGGCTTTTACTATTTTGAACTTATCTTACTTGAAAAATTGTATTTTAACCTTTCTGATAGTCTCCATGAAGTTGAAAACTATCAGAAGTTGAAGCATCTTAAGAAACAGGAATTGTAATTTCTAATGATCTGATTCATGCTAAAACTCCAAGCGTAACACTTGAGGGTAAAACAGACACAAAGATTTCTATACTTTCTTTTTCCTGCCCAACATATAGAGAGCTGTTACAAATTAATAAAATATAAAGATCCATCAGATGAAATGACCAAAGGATAAAAACAGACAACTCATAAAATAAGAATTACTAATGACCAATGAACATTTTTACAAGATGTTCAGATTTATTAGTAAAGAATTGTAAATGAAAACTAATCTTTTTTCCCTACAATAATTTAAAAGAGGTAATCCTAGTATTGACAAGATAGGGTAAAATGAGAATGATCACGCACTACCAATAAACTTACTGTCCCATTACCTCTGGATACATCATAATAATTATTGCTCCATTGTTGCATAGTTGTTTCCATGTTTCTGCAGTGAATATCATCATGATGTACAATTCATTGCCTGCATCAAATTATGACTTTAAGATAAATGCCTAGATGTGAATTATTGTATCAAATGCCATGAGAAATTTCAAGGTTCTTGAAACACAGAATTGTTCATGCCATTTGCTACAATAATCTGCAATTTAGCCATTTATCCTGAAGTAACAATTCAATGCTGGCAGAACTACTTCTGTTATGCCATTCCATTGCTTAGCCAGTGCCTGGCATCTAGTAAAAACAAATCTTCTCATTCGACATTAAAATGAATATAAATTTGGTCACATCATCTCTCGATTTAGTTATAACTGTCAAGTAGAAATGTGAACATGCTTTGAAAATTATATGGAATTCTGTAATTGTAAATATTAATATTTGTTCATAATTTTAGAAGGCTATATTTTTATTTTTCGCTAATATTTAGTTGTTAGCAGTTTAAGTAATACCCGAAGCTGGTGTTTATTCTCCCACATCTCTATTTATTGTATTATCCATTTGTATTAAAATTTTCTTTTGTTGTTAAAAGTCAGGTTAGGTTGTAGTTAGTATAAAATGAATTCCAGATATGAATTTTCATTGGAGTTATATAAAATAGTTTCTACTTCTTTGTGAATTGCCTTTTCACTTTCTTAATTAGGACTTGCTGATCAGTATTTTTGTTTGGTCTTTTAATTCTACGTGAAGTTTATTAAGATGTGAACTAACCAGTCTTAAAATAAATATCAATAATATTTGTGGTCATGAGGGGTTTAGTCATATCTCTGGTTCTTTTTTCCCCCTCCTTCATTTACTTTGGAACTGCCTGAGTAACAGATTTTTTTTTTTTATTAACATTGTGTTAGTTTAAGGTGTACAACTTTTTTTTTTTAATAAATTTACTTATTTACTTATTTATTTATTTATTTATGGCTCTGTTGGGTCTTCGTTGCTGTGCGCAGGCTTTCTCTAGTTGCGGCGAGTGGGGGCTACTCTTTGTTATGGTGTGCGGGCTTTTCATTGTGGCAGCTTCTCGTTGCGGAGCACGGGCTCTAGGTGCACAAACTTCAGTAGTTGTGGCATGTGGGCTCAGTAGTTGTGGCTTGTGGGCTCTAGAGCGCAGGCTCAGTAGTTGTGGCGCACGGGCTTAGTTGTTCTGCAGCATAGGGATCTTCCTGGACCAAGGATCAAACCTGTGTTCCCTGCATTAGCAGGCGGATTCTTAACCACTGTGCCACCAGGGAAGTCCAGATTTTTTTTTTTTTAATTGAAGTGTAATTGACCTATAAACGATGTTACTTCCAGGTATACAACATAATGATTTGATATTTCTATACATTATAAAATGATTACCACAATAAGTCTAGTTACCATCTGTCACCATACAGAATTATTACAATATTCCTGACTATATTCCCCATGTTGTACATTCCATCCCCATGACTCATTTATTTTGTAACTGGAAGTTTGTCCTTCTTAATCAGAGTTTTAAATTTTTTTTCCACATCTTTTTGGGAGTATGAATGCTTTACAATGTGTTAGTTTCTGCTGTGCAACAAAGTGAATCAGCTATATGTATACATATATCCCCATATCCCCTCCCTCTTGAGCCTCCCTCCCACCCTCCCTATCCCATCCCTCTAGGTCGTCACAAAGCACTGAGCTGATCTCCCTGTGCTATGCAGCAGCTTCCCAATAGTCATCCATTTTACATTTGGTAGTATATATATGTCAGTGCTACTCTTGCACTTCATCCCAGGTTCCCCATCCCCCCTGCCATGCCCTCAAGTCTGTTCTTTACGTGTGCATCTTTATTCCTGCCCTGGCACTAGATTCATCAGTACCGCTTTTTAAAATTCCATATATATGCGTTAGCATACGGTATTTGTTTTTCTCTTTCTGACTTACTTCACTCTGTATGACAGATTCTAGGTTGTGTTAGTATTCTCCAGAAAAACAATATATATGGTATTGGCTCATGTGATTATGTATGGAGCCTGAAAAGTCCCATGATCTGCTGTCTGCAGGCTGGAGTCCTGGGAATGCCAGTGGCATTCCTCAAAGGCCTGAGAGCCAGTGGTATAGATTCCAGTCTGAGTCTAAAGGCCTGAAAGCCAAGAGTGCTGAGGGCAAAAGAAGATTGATGTCCCAGCTCATGTAGTCAGGCAAAGAGCCAATGAATCCTCCCTTCCTCCACTGTGTTTGTTCTATTCTGGCCCTCAATGGATTGGATGATGCCCACCTACACTGGAGAGGACAGTCTGCTTTATATATGCTCTGGATATGGAATTTCCCTCTAAGCACTGTTTATCTGTATCCCACAAGGTTTGGTATATCATATCTTCATTATCATTCAGTTTAAAATAATTTTAGATTTCTATTTTGACTTAATATTTAATCCATGGATTATTTATGAATGTAATCCTAGTTTCCAGGCAGTTGGTTATTTTCTACTTATCTAATTTCTAACTTCCTAACACATGGAGATGTTTCAGATATCTTTCTGTAGTTGGTTTCCAGTTAAATTCTTTTGTGATTAGAGAATATACCTTGAATGGTTTCAGTCCTTTGAAGTTTGTTTTGATTTGTTTTAGGTCAAATTAGTTGATAGTATTTCTCAGGTCTTCTTATTTCTTAGCTATTTTCTGTCTACTTGTTTCAATTACTGAAAGAGTTGTATTAAAGTCCCCAACTATAATTGGGAATTTGCCTATTTTTCCTTTCAATTTGATCAGTTTTTGCGTTATATATTTTGAAGCTCTATTGTTAAGTGTATATACAAGTAGGATTGTTATATCTTGTTGAATTGACAGTTAATATTATATAATGTCCCTCTTTATCTTTGATAATATTCATTGTTCTAAAGTCTACCTTGTTTCGTATTAATAGAGCCAGTCCAGCTTTCTTTTGATTAGTGATTGCATGCTATATTTACTTTTAATACTTTTATTTTAGGCTATCTGTGCCTTTATATTTAAAGGAATTTTCTTGTAGATAGCAATATGACAGTCTCTGCTTTTTAACTGAGGTGTTTAGACAATTTGCTTTTCATATAATTAATAATATGGTTGAATTTAAATCTACCATCTTGCTAATTGTTTTCTAATTGTCCCATTTGTTTAGTTTCCTTTTTCTCTCTTTTCCTTCCATCTTTTGGATTAATTAAATATTGTTTTACTACTTAATTTGTATCTCCACTATTGGCTTATTAGTTTTTTGTTTTTTTGTTTTAGCAGTTTAAAACATACATCTTTAAGTCCTTACAGTCTACCTTCACATAATAACATAACACTTTGCCTATAACCTAAGAACTTTAAAATGGTATAATTTCATTGTCTCTCTCCCATCCATTTTGCTATTATTGTTATAACATTTTACTCCTGTATTTGCTATAAACCTCACAATACATTGTTACTATATTTGCTTTGACAGTTATCTTTCAAAGTGATTAAAAATAAGAAAAAATGTGTTTTATGTTTACCCTCATTCTTACCATTTCTGGCACTTTTTATTTCTTTTTTTTTTTGATCTATTTTTCCAGTTGGTATCATACTCCTTATGTCTGAAAAACCCTTTAATGTGTTTTGCAGTGTAATTCTGTTAGAAGTAAGGTCTCCCACTTTATCTTTTTCTGGAAAAAAAATGTTTAGTCTTCATTTTGAAAGATATTTTCACTTTGCATAGAATTTTAGGTTGACTTTTGTTTTTCATTTCTCTAATGGAATTCATTGTCTTCTGATTTCCATAACTTCTGACAAGAAGAGAAGTGTCAATCCTATCTTTGTCTCTGTATTGATTCTTGTTTTTTTTCCCCACCCCGCTACTTTCAAGATTTTCTCTTTATGTTTGATTTTCTCTAGTTTAACTATGATGTGTCTAGATTTTTCCTTTTTATTTTATTTTTTAAAAATCATCCTTAGTGTTCTCTAGGCTTCTTAGATCTTGGAGGGTTTTTGTCTTTCATTAATTTCAGAAAATTTTTAGCCATTGCATTTTCAAACGTTTCTCCTGCTTTGTTCTCTCTTTCTTCTCATTCTGGGACTCTCATTTCATGTATGTTAGACTTTTGATATTGTCCCACAGCTCTTGGATGCTCTGTCTTCTCTTTCTCTCCCTCCCTCCCTCCCTTCCTTCCTTTCTCCCCACCCCATCCCCCCCGCCCATCTCTCTCTCTCTCTCTCTCTCTCTCTCTCTCTCTTTCTTCTGTCTCTTTCTCTTTTTTCTTCGTTTTGGTCTGGATACTTTCTATTGATCTATCTTTCGGTTCACTGATTCTTTTCTTGGTTGGGTCTGGTCTATTAATAAGTCTTTTGAAGAAGTTCTTTATCTCTGATGTTGTGCTTTTTTTTTAATTTGTAGCATATCTGTTTAACTTTTTTATAGTTTCCATTTGCTGAAATTTCCCATTTGTTTATGCATATTGTCTCCATTTTTTCACTAGTTCCTTTAACACAGTAATCATAGTTATTTTTAAGTTGCTGTCTAATAATGCCAACATTTAGATCATTGCTAGATCTAGTTCTGTTATCTTGACAATGGATTTTTTTTAATCTTGCTTTTTTCTGCATCTTATAATTTTTGATTGAACAATGTACATTGTGGGTAGACGAATAGTAGACATATACATAGTATTTATGCCCAGGATTGGGTACAACTCTTCTTCTGTCATGCCATTAGTGTGGAGGGATGAATCAATGTACTCAGTAGTTTAACTTGGTTTGAGTATCCTTGTTGTGATTACCTTCAGAGCCCACAAATTTCAAATCTCTCCAGCAGTTACCTTGTGTTTATTGTGGGGTTTGGGGGTGCCAAACACTTTTTCTCAGTATGCCCCTCCCCTCTCAACTTTCAGCAGTCCCTGCACACCTGCACCATAGAGGGTGTCATTCTCCACTCTCTTGTCCCTTCCCCAATAGACTGTTGTTTGCTACCCAGTGCTAAGCTTGTGATGAAGCAAGAGGCTGTCTCAGTTTTGCTGGTCCTGCCTCAGTCTTCAGCAGTCCTTTAGGGCCTCATGGTGGGGAGGGTTATCAGTGTTCCTTTTCTTCCTCCTTATGGCAGCCAAATTCTGCTTTTTATCTGTGTGTTGGGAGGTGGGGTAGGAAGTAAGTCAGGAAAGCAGTTTTCTCTACATCTCCCAGTTGTATCAAATTTCTAATAGTAAAGGTATGTAAAAATCTCCTACTATTGTATATTTTTCTATCTCTCATTTTAATTGTCAGTTTTCTCTGTTTCTGTTTCGACCTTTGTTACTATATGCATACAAATTTAGAATTGTGATGTTTTCCTGTGGTTAACTCCTCTTATCATTATTAAGTGTCTTTATTGATCTCTAATAATGCTTCTTGCCCTAAAGCCTGTGTTGTCTGATATTAGTGTAGTCCTACCAGCTTTCATTCATTTAGTGGTTACATAGTGTATCTTTTTCCATGCTTTTATTTTCAACCCCTCTATGGCTTTATATTTTATTTTGTAAGTCACAAAATATATTTTGTTTGTTTGCTTGTTGCTTTTTCAGTTTGATAATCCCTATCTGAATATCTTAGCGTATTTGCATTTAATGTAATTTCCAATATAGTTGGATTTATATTGATCTTTTTTCTCTGTTTGATCCACCTGTTTTATGTTCCTTTTTCTCTCCTTTGATTCCTCTTCTAGATCAGTCAAATATCATTTATTCTAAATTTTCTTCTATTAAAAAAGCTGTAGAAACTAAAGATGCTTTATATTTCACCAAAGAAGGTCTACCCTTTTTCTGTTAAGTAGACTGAGTGAGGACAGGCCAATTGCCTTAATCCAATCAGCTGATTCAAGGCTGGGCTATTGTTTTGGTAAGACTCAGTCCAAGTCTACCTCTGGTCATCCCTTTTTCTATGACATGTCTCTTTTGGACTTTGAACTAAGAATCTGATGGGTCTTTTTCTCTTCAGCATTGATTGAGTGCAGGTAATTCTGTTCTTCACAGATTTTCAGGTTAAGATTTTAGCCAGTTTGCCCCACCTAGGCTTCAGAGTTCAGGAAATGGCTTTATGAGCAAACATGCTGTATGTTTGAGACCCTTAAGTCTCCAGTGTTTTCCTCCATTTCTCACCAACCCACCCAAATCTCTGCTGGTTTCTCTGACCCCCAGAAGCAGTCTTCTGCCAGGGGCCAAGCCTGAATTCTCAGTGTCTAGCCATGTCCAGCACTGGCAACTGCCCCCTCAGAAAATATGACTTATTGAACATACAAAGATGATTAAGACCTATTTCCTTCCCTTACAACGGTGCTTCCTAACCTTTTAAAAACCATAACACATATGGAAAATAATATTCTTTATGTGAAATTATAGTAAATAGAGGAGGGTGCTTATAGCCAGAAGTTTCTGGCCCAGAGCTCTAGCCCACATAGGTCTTGACCAGATCACTTTACGGGTTGAGAAGATCAGTATCTCCATATCTGTAACCCACTTGTGGCACTGATTGGGACCCTTTGCCTTAAGAAATGCATGCTGAGCTGGTATTTGCTTTTATGTTCCAGCCTTTCTCTTGTGAAAGACACTGTGAATTTCTTCTTATGCCCCTTGGGGGAGAACTGGTACTAACTCCAGATGCCTTTGGATCTGAGATGGTAGATGGGTAGGCCAGAATCCCTGTGCCCTTCCTCAATCAGGCTCTCTAATCCATGGCTCATCCAGACTACTTACAACCTGTTATATGGAAGCAGAAATTGGTGTATTGTTAGCCTGTTTACCACCTCAGTTTCTCCTCTGTTCTCTCTCTGCATGTTACATATATTTTTAAATATTTATTTATTTTGTTTATTTGGTTGCGCTGGGTCTTAGTTGCAGCTTGCTAGCTCCTTAGTTGCAGCACGTGGGCTCCTTAGTTGTGGCAGGCGGTCTCCCTAGTTGTGCTTGTGGGTTCCTTAGTTGTGGCATGTGAACTCTTAGTTGTGGCATGCATGTGGGATCTAGTTCCCAGACCAGGGGTCGAACCCCAGGCCCCCTGCATTGGGAGTGTGAAGTCTTATCCACTGTGCCACCAGGGAAGTTCCCATATTTTTTTCTCTTCCAGAGGAACACATAGTTTACATTGTATGGTGAGCAGTGTGGTTTGGCTTTGAAATAGCGGGGGTAAAGTTATCATTTGCAATGGGAAAATGATTGAAGCAAAATAATATGTATGGTTGAGTTTTACACTTATTTGTAATTTTATTAACTTTTTAAATTCTAAGTCTGTGGATAACTTTTTTAGTATTTTACAGTTGATAAATGCAAGTTCTCTCTACAGTTCTCAGGAAACCTCTTGCTTTATTAAAAATGTAAGCTTATGTCTAGTCACAAATGTTTTATTTAATTTATAAATAATTGAACCAATAATAAATTGAGAGTTTATTGTGATAGCTGATGATGTGCAAGATTATTAGAATGTATTCACACATTAGAGTTTAATTGATTCAATGCGATGTCCTTTTATGGCTTGATAAATATGTAAAGAGAGCAATAGCCTATGATTATGGCATTAATTCCTGCTATAAGTAGATTATAATGAGACAGTAATTCACCGTAAATGCTCAGTTGGGGGTAACTGGAATGGCTAGGACAACAAGATTCCCTAAGCTGATTTACAGTCATGGGGTTGGTGCTGATGGTGGGAGCATTATAAATGATGGGCTGCTATGTGTATGTTAGTTGTGAGCATTAGCCAAGCAGAGCTATGTTTAATGAATCTAGGCCATAGGAAATAATGAAGACTTTGGCCCCCATGATAAAGCTTTATGAGGCTGCAATAACTTCCTAATAAATAGTTCAGAAATAGATTAGCAAATCCCAAATCGTTAAAGGCAAAAGGATCCAGTTACGATTCTCTGTCCAACTGCTAATAATGAGGCAATTCTGTAACCATTTACTTCAGTTAATGATTTTGGGTTCCCAAGTAAAGGGAGACATTTTTACTAAAAGAAACGAATAAGTTACCTATCATATGTTATTGATTAATGGATTGATAAGAGTAAAGAATGAGGTGTATGGTAAGATGGAGCACATTTAATGTTTAATGATTATTAAGGCAATGGGAGAGAGTATAAAATGGAGTTTCTTAACCCTAGTTCCCAATTAATTTAAGTATTTGTATCTATCAGTATAAGTTTTATAGTTTTCTTCAAACTGCTTACATATATTTCTCTGTAAAATTATTTCTAAGTATTTGGAGTTTTTGTGTAGCTATTAAGAATTGTTAGCTTCTAACTACTGATGAATAGTATATACGAATACTATTAGTAATAATTTTTATATTGTTTTTAGTCACGTTACTAATTAATTCTGTTAGTTTTCCAGCTGATACTCTTGCCTTTTCTAAATAGGCAGTATAAGATTGTAATTAGCAGTATTACTATTTAACGCTGTACTTTTGTTAAGTATCATTTGTGTTTAAAATGTCTTTTTACAAATGATTTATTTATATCAGGATACAGACAAAATCCACACATTGCATTTGGTGGGCATGTCTCCTAAGTCTATAACAGTTTCCCTTCCTTTATTTTTCATTTATTTATGGAACATTTGCATTTATTTATGGAATACATTGGGTCATTTGCCCTAGAGAATTTCTTACAGTCTGTACTTGGCTGATTATATCCTCATGACATTATTTAACATGTTTCTCCATCTCCTGTCTTTCCTGTAAACCAGTAGTTAGGTCCAAAATCTTGATTGAATTCAGCTTTCAGTGTTTTTGGCAAGAACACTTCATTGGTGGTGCTGTATGCTTTCAATTGCATCACATTAGGAGCAATGTAATATCTGGTTGTCTTACTATTAACATTAAAATGGATCAGTGGATTCAGATGATGTCAGACTGATTCATTCATTAAAAAATAATTACATCAACTTTTTATCAAATGCTTTTAAGCAGCCATTGATGATCACTGACAAGTCTGTTATTTTATTAGAAAATCTTAATATGGCGATTTTCTAATTCTATTATTACTCTGCATTTATTCGTTACACCTTTTCTATTAAAAAAAAAAAATACTTTACCTCGTCAACTCTTTAATTATCCTGACACAGAAAGCTGAAATGCTTGATTCAATTTTTAGAATAATGAGTGAGTGCCTAGCAGCCTCCAAAAGTGACAAATAAGGTTTTGGGTTCTTCAGTATATTCTTACAGACAGATTATATATGTATATATATGTTTATTTTAACCCATTGCAGTAATTTATTTTTATTCTATTTAAGTAATGAAAGACTCTAACGCTTTCAATTTATATCTGGCCATTTCCTGTACTAGTGAGTGAGGTGTGTAGGTGGGTGTGTGTGTGTGTGTGTGTGCCTGGTTTTCAGTTTTTGGCTTGTTTGTATTTTTCTTATTTCATATATGTGTTCTTAAAGATTTCCTTGCTTTCATTTTTATATTATAGTAAAAATATGGTCTTTGTAATTTCTGCTGTTGAGAATTCATTAAGTATCTTTTTTACTTCATTATTAATTTTCTAAATCTTCCTTATTTTGTCCATTTTATCTGTCATAGAGTAATGCTGATGTATATTAAAGTCTTCTATTGCATGTCTACTTCTGTCCATTTTTCCTTCTGCATGAAATATTTTTATTCTATGTAATTTAATGTTGTTATTTGGATATTATCTATGCCTGTTAAATGATGGCTAAGGCCATTCACTTTCTAATCCTTTCAGGGTAGCCACAAGGCTGATGACTTATGTCTTTATTACAAATTATACTATTTAAATAGGCTTCATTGTCTTATTTTATGCTTTTTTTGCCTTGAATTATAATTAGATGGTATAAATATGTACCTCTGCATACTTTTTTCTTCATATTTGTCTGATAAATTGTGCCTATTCCATTGGTTTTATTTTGTTTCAGTGACTTTTCATGGAAACAAGGAATTTGCTACTTTTCCCATCCTCTCCCCTTCTCAGTCCTTGATAATTTAGTCTGGGACTGTAAACTCCATCATTTATTGGTTTTATGATAGTGCAATATAAAATTACTTTAAAAATAAAACTTAATGTTGTAAAATAATTATTTAAATTATTTTTTTATCTTTAACTGACTTCATAGGGGTCCACACCTAGCCTGGAAACCCTGAGTCTCGTAATAAAAGCATGCTAATGAGACTTCAAAATTACTATGAAAAAGATGAGGAAAATGCTCTTTCCTTTTGTTAACAGGTAAACTGACATTTAGTAAGAAGGAATTTGGGGCTTCTTGATTTTTAGGATAGATTTAAAAAAAAAAAAACTAACATAAAATAACATGTAATCATTTCAGTTTTTCTGTTTGTTCTTAAGATAATTCTAGATCTAGGTTGGGCCTTACTGTTTTGAAACTTGTTATATATGAAGCTCCTTTTCAAGTTTCAGTCAAGGTAATTCTTTTTCATGACTTCTTTTTCAGTTTCTTCAGTGATTGTTGGTCTTACACAGTTTTTAACTTAATTTTATCATTAATAGTTTAATTATGAAGATAATATATGTTTGTTTAAAAACAAATTCAGAGGGTACTGAAGAATATGATGTGAAAAGTATATTTCAGCTGCTTCTTATCCCAGATTCCACTCCCCAAAGTAGCCACTGATAATAGTTGCCTAATCATACTGTTTAATCTTTAAAAGATAGTCTAATTCTTTAAGTAATTTAGTCTAAGAAAGAAACAGTATCTGGTTCTTTTACAAGTAACAAAAATTAATTTTCAATACTTTTAAATTTTAGTAACTCACAAAGCTAGAGATTACTGAATAATATTTAAAATGTTTGTTAATGCTGAAATGGCTAAGTAAAAATTTGTCTGCAATTTATTTTCCTTTGTATTGAGTAAAAGCATAAGCTACCCTTTTTAAAAAGATGTTTTTCTATATTTCTAATAGGTGTAGCAAGTTTCACTATTCATGTAAAATCAGTGTAAAATTTTAGTGATTCAAGTTCTATTTAAAAATGAAAGTATGGTTTATCAGTGGCCTTTTACATGTTTTTCATCTTAATGCAATCCTTTTAAGGCCATACATTCCAGTATCCAGGTTTTAAAGTAGTTTGTATACACCCAGCAGACAAGGCCATGACTTTAATCACTTCCTCACCAGAACTTCAATTATGTGAAGCACTTTTTAATTATCCAGCTGCCCACAGTCTATTCTTAGTAAACAGCCTGACTTGTACACAGGCAGTATATTCCTCTGTGGCAAAATTAAGCTCACCACTTTGCACCCCACCCATGAAAAAGCTCTGTGAATTAAAAGCTACTAAATTAAATGTGTATTTTTAACAGCTTCAATTTTAAAGTCAATTTTGGTATGAAAGTAGAAGACATTTTTTTGAAGTACAAAAATGCTGTGTTGGCCTTTCATGGTCTTTTCAGAATGCAGTTTGTTTTTCAGGTTGTCTATTTACGAAGTTAGTTTCTTCTAACATTTTGTTTTTCTGAAGGGAATATATTTAATCATCTTGCCCTATCACTTTTATTTTTATGTTATTTAAGAAAGAAAATTCTGAACCAAAAAGAACAATTATAGAAAAAGAACTTATGTCTGAGGACAGGGCTGTAGGGTAGCAGAAAAGATTTGGAAGCCCGGGGGTGGCAGGGGAAGCATAGAGCTGAAGTGTAGCTGGGCTTAGCATTTCATGCACAGATCAAAGCCTGAAATAAAGTCCTAAAATTAAGAGAAAAGTAGACTACGTAGAATTAGTGTGTTTTTTTACTTCCTAGTGATGGAAAATCTATTTTTCCCAATGAATGCAAATAGAATACAGAGTCATTTCAGGAAAAGCTTGTATAGGGTTAATGCTTATCTAACATATCCACTCAAGAAATGATTAATAAGAACCTGTTACATGTAAGGCCCTGTGCTTTTTTTATGTCATAATGTAGCTCCTATAATTTTTTACCTCGTGATCTAAAGAAAATGCAGCATTCAAAATCTGAACTTAGGAAACATGCTAGAAACTTGTGACCTCCATCAGTACAGTTTTCCTGGCTTTTCTTGCCTTCATCTACTATAGAGACTAGAATATCTAAAAACTCAGTGACCCAGCTTGCCTTACAGCTAGAAGTTGCGTGATGGGATTATGGCCAATGAGGTGTAAAGGGAAGGAAGGCTGCTGGTGCCACATGGTCTCTTTCTGCCAAAGGGCTCTGGAAGTGCTGCTGTCATCACTAAGGGTGATAAAGCTAAAAGCCAGGAGCCTGGGTCCTTGAAGGTATCCTGGACCACCATACTAGCTACGGACTGCCTACTGTGGGACTTCTTGTGATGTGAAATAAAGAAACTCCTTCCTTGTTTAAATCACCATTGGCTGGGACTCCTATTACTCTTAGCTGCATGCATTACTAACTGACTCAAGGAAAAATTTAATTTGGCAATAAGCATGACAGTGGTCTTCATATTCCAGATTTGCGGTGGCCAGTCTCCAAGATGGCCCACAATGATCCCCGCCTCCTTCACACCCTTGTGCAGTCCCCTCCCACAGTCTGCCAGAGTCGCTGCTACAGCTCTGTGACACGGTAAAAATTACAAATTTAACAATAACTTTAAGATCATTTATATTTACTTTCTACGTATGTCACATTTTTCTTTTTACATATGACATGTTTTCTGGTCAATTATATATCCTTTTTTAAAATTGGAAAATAAAGAAAAATTTAAAAAATAATTTCTAAAATTCATTTATATAATACTATATGTCAGGCTCTCTTCTATGTTCTTCAACTTCATTAACCCACTTTTTTTCTTCAAATAACTTTTTGAGATATTATATCAACCACAACCACTTTGCATTTGGAGAAACCAGGCAGAGAGGTTAAAAATCCTGCCCAAGGCTACACACCTAGGAAGTGGCAGGGCTGGGATTTGAGTCTATAGATAGGCTGGTTCCAGCATTTGTGATCTTCTCGCCACATAAAAATCACCTGTAATCCTGCTAACCAGATAAAACCGGCCTCCTCTCTGTAGATATGCTAAAACAGTTGTACTGTGTAAGTTGCTTACTTCTTTAGCATAATAGTTCCCTGGTGGTCCTGCAGTTAAGACACCGTGCTTCCACTGCAGGGGGTGCGGGTTTGATCCCTGGTCAGGGACGTTCCTACATGCTGTGAGTTGTGGCCAAAAAAAAAAAGAAAAAACGGTCAGTTCCTGCTGGCATTCACAGTTCCTCAAGTATCATTGCTCCTCCAATTTTTCGGCACTTATGACACTGCTGAATGCCATCTGTATTCTGCTGGTGAAGCCAACTGTCAGTCATTGTCTGCTCAGGCAGTGAGGACCAGTAGAGGGAATACAGTGCAGAAGAGTGGTTGGAAAGATTGGAGGAGCAAAAAAAGGAAGCTGTTAAGTTTACCTAAAGAATAGTAACTGCTGGCAGCCACTGTCATGCCTAAGACGGGAGAAGCAGGAAGGAAGATGCTGCTGCCCAGACCCCAGCCACAGTCACATGCCTTGAGGCTGCTGGAACCCCACTGCAGCTGATGTACAGGGAGCAGGGAGTTGTGCAGCACTGGAAATGAAGCTAAGCAGCCTTTATAACATCCTACAACGCGAGGCATTTTATTCCGCTTGTGCAAGCCATCGGGGTTACGTTTCAATCATGATTACTGATAGGCTAACTTCAAAACAATGGCATCGAGAGCCCTTCTACGTTTCCTTGGTTATGTATTTAGGAAAGAACCTTTTTCTCAATTATCCCTTGACCTGGATGGAAATGAAATGTAGTTAAAATTAAAAATGAAATGAAACAAAACATCCTGCCGATGTTACAGGATTCTAGGAACCCTCCTGTTCAAACCCTGTTGCTTGTCAGGAGCTCAGGCTTACCTGCTGCTGCTGTGTGTGGGAGCTGCCTCCAGAAGAAGGGAAATCCTCCACATTTCCACTCTGCCAGGGAATATGGAAAAGACTGGCATATACAGACTTCTGGCTTCCTGCAGTGGCAGAGTTTTTCCGGAGGGGGGTGGGAAGCATAGAAATGTGGAAATGTAACCACAAGCGAATGGCCAACAAGCAGACCAGTCTTTAAAACATATATCTTCCCTTAACATGTTTTTCACATGTGAATATTTTCACGTTGTTAAATAGTCTTCCACAATTAATGGCTGCATCATATTCTTGGTTAATTATTAATATTCTGGTTGTTAAGTTTATTTGCTGTGTTTCCTAGTGTTAATTTTCCCCATTTTCTTTGAAATTTTAGTTGAATGTTTATCTTATGTGGGTGTTTCATCCTCCTCCTCTCCAAGCTTCCATGTTTATCAGTTTTTTGGTTGCCTGCACCCTTTCTTCCCCCACCATCTGTAGCCCAGGATATGGTCTTAGTTGTAGCTTGAGCTCCTGTCCCTCGCTCCGTGACTGGAGATAATCAGAGATCTAGTCATTGAGCTGGTAAAGGATAAGACTGTCCTTGCCTCCAGCTTTAGGAAGGGGACCACGCTCTGTCACCCCACGCAAGTCCAACCGCTGGGCTGCCTGAGGCTTCGGCTCCTGCATATTGCTGCAGGTTCTCTCTTATCCTGCTTTTGAATGTGACTATGATTTTTCTTTACATAAAAAATCTATCATTGCTATGTTTACAGTAGAGGGAGGAATGTAAAGCACAAATGCATAGTGTCATAGCAATGATAAATCTGTCTTAATACATTTAGTTGACTTGCTTGGGTTTTCTAGGTAAATAATCATATGACTCAAGAATAACAAGAACTGGAGCCACCATTTAATCAGTACTTACTGCATGGCAGGTACACCCTGCCGGGCACTTTGTCTACATGTCAGGACTTGGAAGTGGGCAAAGAGGATTACTGGTGTCTTTCAGTGGAGTGCTAGGCATTGGCCAGGCGACCCTCAGGGCATTATCTGATTCCAGGAATATGTACCTTCAATTGACTAGATTATTTTACAGTTCCATAGGGGTAGCTGTTAAATTGTGAAAAACAAATAGCAATGCAAATAATTCCTGTTCATAACAAGGCAAATGCAGTTTGACTGGTAAACTATAAAGCTTTGTTAAGTCAGATTCTCACTTGAACAGGTCTTACCATCTTATTGGTTCCCTGAGTAACTGAAGAGTTGAATAAAATCTTTGATACATGTCCATTTTATATTTATATGAGTCATGATTTTACTTTTTTGAAAATTATACTTTGCATATATAGTATCTTCTAATAGGCACAACCTGAGAGATGGGTATTATTCACATTTAATAGGTGAGAAAACTGAGACTCAGATCAAGTGGCTTACCTGCTTAATGTCAAATTAACTAGTAAGTGGCCGAACTGGGATTTAAGTACCAAATTTTGCTGTCTTCAAGATCTATGCTCTTATATATTATTGCCTACCTTGGAAAAACTCCATCTGATCACAAATAAAATGATTTTTTTTCAAAAATATATTAACATCAACAAAACAGTAATATTTAAGTGTTTGCTCTATGCCATGCATCAAACTACATGTTTATGTGAATTAACTAATTTAATCAACAGATGAGAAAACTGAGCCTATAGAGGTTCAATAACTTGTTCATGGTTTTCCAGGTTATTTCTGGTTTTTTCCCTTCTTTGTTCTAATGCAGCAGTACCCAGCATTAGCTGCACATTAGAATTATCTAGAGAGGTCTTAAAAAATCAGTTTATCAGAATTTCTTAAGAGGTTCTTAGGTGACTCTAATATGTAGAATCACTTTATAAATGAGCCCATTTAGCATCTTGCTTCCCTATCTAGCTGATACTTAAGAGAATTAGACAAACCTTTTTATTTTTCCTGAGACAGCTTAGAATGGGAATAATGGGGCTGAGATCTGTGCTGTCCTGAAGTCTGAGTGTCTAGAAGTGTCCAGGGCTTAAATAAAAGCATTTGAAGAATCGAACTCAGCTGAAGGTCAAATCATAATAGGACCTTAGCATATTGAGAAACCATCTCAGTAGTAAGTAATGACTGTTACATTGACTCGCTAAATCAATAAAATCTGCCTTGTACTGCCAAACAGTAACACTTATAAAAGTCAATATTTGCTAAGGAAATGTTCTCTTTCTGTGATTTAGAATATTTGGATGGCCTAGTAATATTTTTTTAATAAACTTCCTTCCTCATCTCCTTGCCCACAGAGGCAGACAAGGCGGCTTAAAAGCCATTCACAATCTTTCGTTCTTGCTTTTTTCTACACAGTGGCTTGAAAGCTAGAATATTCACCTTTCCAACGATGTTTCCACTAGAGCTGACTGTATGACCCAATTCTAGCCAGTAAGATGTAAGTCGTTGGATGAAACTTGGAAACAGCATTTTTAAAGGAATAAACTAAGCTTCCTTGGTTCCGGAGGCAGATGAATAATGAGGTGGTACAGCAGCCATCTCAGGACCATGTGGGGAAAAGCCACCTGCCAAGAATGGTGGGGCAGGAGGAGGAGGACCGCCCCCGGGTTCTTTTTTTTTTTTTTTCCGGTACGCGGGCCTCTCACCGCTGTGGCCGCTCCTGTTGCAGAGCACAGGCTCCGGACACGCAGGCTCAGCGGCCATGGCTCACGGGCCCAGCTGCTCCGCGGCATGTGGGATCTTCCCG
This sequence comes from Grampus griseus, assembly GCF_964374135.1. Taxonomy (NCBI): domain Eukaryota; kingdom Metazoa; phylum Chordata; class Mammalia; order Artiodactyla; family Delphinidae; genus Grampus; species Grampus griseus. The sequence goes on from NC_139017.1 coordinate 107,789,572, forward strand.
GACCGGGGCACGAACCCGTGTCCCCTGCATCAGCAGGCGGACTGTCAACCACTGCACCACCAGGGAAGCCCCTGTCCCCTGGGTTCTTGATGGAATCAGGGAGTTCATGTACCAGCTCTCCACAGCCTTACATGAGACATTTTATTACATAAAAATTAGCCCCTTCGTTATTCAACCACTTTTAGTTGTTTTTTGTTGTTATTGCTTGCTGCTGAAGAAGAAAAAAAAATAGGGGTCGGGGGGAAGGATGCTTACAAATCATTTGACTTTTTCTTCAGTTTTACTGAGATATACTTGACAAATAAAATTGTAAGGTATTTAAAGTGTGCATCATGAGGATTTAAAATGTATATACCTTGTGAAAAGATTCCTCCCATCTATTCTAGTTAATTCCTCCCATCCATCACCTCACATATTTATCTTTTTTTTTTTTTTTTGGTAAGAACATTTAAGTTCTACTCTCTTAGCAAATTTCAATTATACATTGCAGTGTTATCAACTATAATCACTGTGTTATACATTAGAGCCTCAGACCTTATTCATCTTACAGCTGAAAGTTTGAGAAAGTTTTCTTATATAATTGTTACAAGTCTACAATTTCAGCCTTTTCATAAGAGGAGAGACTTTACTTCTCAAAAGTGAGTAAACTGTATATAAAACACGTTTTGATCGATGTAAGTAACTCATCCTTTTCTATATGGATTGTCATTATCTGGATTATTGATGGAGAGGAACACAACCATTACAGTTTTCTCAAAGGAGATGGGTAAGCTGTGGTCAGGTGTTTTTGAATGAACATGTCATTTCATCATACGAGCTTTATAGAACATGTTCACTGATGTCTTGCACCCATGGAATTTTATATCTGTCAGAATCCATGATCCCATTCAGTCTACGTGAAATATAGGTTGACAATATCAGTGATGCCAGAGGAGACTCTTCAGAGGATTGCACTCCACCCTCTACAGAAATGTTTCCTTGATAAAGGAGCTATGAAATTCCTTTGGCGTCATCTCATGGGGTGAGGTTTGCATATATGGTGAGCCATTTGTTATAAAGGTCCTTGATAGATCAATTCTCATGTATTATTTTTAATTCTTGAGCATATATTACTGCCATTTTAAGAGTTTAGGTATTACTAGGTCTCCGGAAAACAAGCACAAAGCATTACGTTGTACTGAACACCTCTTGGTCAGCAGAGAAGGGACGGGGAGCAGTGAGTCACATAAAGAGCTTGACTTGGGGGTGGGCAGGCAAGCCCAGGATGAGGGCCAAGAGAAGTAAGAGTCTCAGCCCTAACTGCAGTAAAGTTTGGACATGAGTGTTCAATAGGTGAGTTGGATACAGTGTTTGGGGAACCAACTTCACAGAGAGAACTGAAGAATGAGATAAGAACTCTCCAGCTTTCTTCCATTCCACCCATAAGCTCACGTGTGTCCAACTCATCCTTCCTTGCAGCACTTCCAACCACACTGGAATCACTCTGCCTCACCCTGTCTGAACCTAATCCCCCCTCTGGGCCCTGAATCCCAGCCCTTTGGTGCATGCTCAGACCTTGCTCAGGACATCACCCCTCCTCTCTCCTCTGTCTTCACTTCATTCTCTACAGCATTTAAATGTATTTAAAGTTGGTCAATCCCACGCCTTGCCTCTCATCACCATCCTCTCTCCCCTTTCTAAAGCTAGTTTTCTTTATTCAGTTTTGAATATTTGCCTCCACTTGTGTACCTCCCATTCTCTCCTCAGCCAGCTAAGCCTGCCTTCTGCTACCACGGCTCGACTGCAACTGCTCAAGCCACTCTGGCCGCTCCAGCTGTCTCCTCATGAGGCTTGCCAGCCCGTGTTCCAGCCCCTGCTTCCCCTCAGGCTCATCTCCTGTGCTCTCCCCACTCGCTCCGGCTCATCCAGCCCACCAACCTCCTTTTTATAATTCAAACCTCACAAACCCTTGTCCATTTCCAGGCCTGGGTACTTGTTCTTCCCATAGCCCGAGAGTCTCTCCCCCAGCTCTCACATGGGTGGTTCATTCTCATCCCTCAGGTCTTGGCTCAGATATCCACTCTCAGAGAGACCTTTCCTGAACAACACATGGTGTGTGACCTTGGGAACATCACTTAACCTCTCTGTGGTTCAGTTTCTCGTCTATAAGTGAGGAAATAATTGTACCTCTCCCCTACGGCTGTTATAAGGATTAAATGAAATTATACACATAGTCTTTAGAACAAGCCTTGACCTATAGCAGTAATTTAGGATTAATTATAGATAGCTGCTTACTATCATGGGCAACATTTTTGTCATCTCCCTATTTTCTTCCTTTGTCGCAATTATGAGCTGTGATTGCTGTGTGTGGCATGGTAGGAGGCAAGGTCCAGAATGACAAGGGACTCATCTGCCTTGTTGGTGTTTTTACCCCTTACGTCTTGCTTGAGACTACAGCACGGTAGGGCACAATACGTTAGGCACTTCAACAGCTCTTTTACCTCGTGCTACATTTGTCATTGTTGACCATGCTTTTCTTTCTGAAACTCTCTCTCTCTCTTTTCTTTCACTTCTTTGTCTTTCTCTGCTCATACCTTTAAAATGCTAGGACAGGTCTGAGAGGGTCCAGGACAGAACAGGAGTATGGGAATGGGTGGATGAGATTTGGGTGAGGTGCCACTGCCCCACACAGTGAGCTGGATTCACAGGAGCTCTGGTAAGAGGAGGGAAGGATGGGTGGAGCTGCTGATTATAACTGAAGAGGGAAACCTCAGACTGAGCCTACATGGGGTGAAGTTGGGAGCAAAGGGCTTGGGCTTCCTCTTAAAATTCTAGATTAATTCATCATGTATCAAGCACCCCCATGTGCCCAACTGAGTTAGGTGTCAGATTAAAAAATATATACATCAAATATATAGATGTGTAAATAAGCACTAGCAGTTTATTATGGGAAGTGCTATGCAGAGGTGTGCACAAGGTACAAACTGGCAGTGGGGGGGTGATCAGTTGTCTGGGGGTGCTGGGAGATTCAAAGAAGAGTAAAAATATGAAATAGGCCTTACATTTATCAGATAAAGCAGGGAAAGAAATCCCAAGTTGAGGTAATAGCACATGCAAAAGTATAGGAAGATTTCTCATCAATATTCAGTATGGTGGATAGAGCTGACATGAAGACCGGCCTTCCACTGTTCACCTCCCCAGCCAACCAGAAATATGTAGCATCCCTGTGATTGTTATAAAGTTGAAGCAACTTTTTGAGGAGAAAATTTTATATGGATTTTAGACTATATTTTGGAGTAAATCTCTAATCTATGGCTTGCTATGGTAGATGGCTACTAGGCAATCTTAAGGCTTCTGAATATTAAATTCCAACTCATAACAGTTCCAGTTTTAGAAGAGAGAAAGGTTAGAGGGGTGAGTGGGAGGGTGGATGGGTAAATTGACTGGATTGGAGCATGGACAGGTGGGAGGATAGGAGATGGATGCCAAGGAATCCAATAGAGAATCGGAGTGGTGTTGCTTTATTTAAAGTTTTGGTTGGGTAATGTGACCTGGGAAAGCCATCCACATGTTTCTATACAAAATTTTGATTTTATTATAATAATAACAGTAGTTTTACTGAATATATACTATGCGTTATATACTGAATATATACTATGATATTATTCCAGGTTCTTTTTATATATTATCTTTACCCTGGAAGGAAAGTAAGAGGAACCTGAGACTTGGAGAAGTTAATTTACTTACTCAAGGTAATAAAGCAAGTAGATCTACTTAAATCTAAAGTAGATTTTTTTCATGTTTTCTTACCATATCAGGGGGACAATTTGTACTTCTTTCTTAGCAAAGACACAATTTACTTAGATTCCCCACTTTCATATCTAATCACTGCTCTGCTTCAACAATCCTCTCCAACTCTTGTGATATAAAAGGGCAGTGAAGAATGGCACAGCTATTCTAATAATGCTTCTCCCTTAGTATAACTGGTTTTTCTTCTAGCACAGAATGAACTTCTCCAATATGAAGTGCTTTCTTTTGTGCCTGAACAGTGGCCACTGCAGTCAGTTGATTCCTGGAATCTTCCTATTTCATGCCTTTCCAGAGAGAATACTACTACTGTACCCATTGCGGTTTCTGTTGTTTGCAACTGAACTCTCCTGGTTGGGCTAAGGGAATTATTGCCAGTTATTTGATGGTTTGTAAAATTATTGAAGGGCTATAGGAGGAAGCTCTAGGCTGAGTTTCTAGGAACAACTCCCAATTTCCAAAATCACACAGCTTCTGCGTGGCCAGGAACTTCACAAGCTCTTGAAATTTGCAGGAAACTGATGACAGGAGAACCTTAATGCCTTTGCCCAAATCCGCAGGCACAAAATGAAAGCCTCCCACCTTTTCTCTCCGCTCAGGACCAGCTTCATGAACACAGAAACTGTGCAGCCAGTCGAGGTCCCACCCTTAGAAGGGCGCCACTTTTGTAGTTTAACACTTCGAGGTTTCCATCCTAAAATTCTTGATTTAAAATTTGTGTTCTGAGGAGAAGTCCTTTGGGACAGTGGATTATTCACGGGGAGCTTCGAGCCTCAGCTCCCTCCTCCTGCCACTTCCATGTGACAGGTTCTCCGCCAGCTTGTCCCCTACGACCTAGCACCCCAGGGCTCTCCTTCCCTGCCACTGCCCAGTGACCATCGCCTCTCCGGCCCTGGGGTTGACCCGGCCCTGTGTGCGAGGAGGATTGGGATTGGTTCGCGTCAGGCGCATGCGCTCCTCGATCGCCGACAGGGCAGCGCCGCGCGGTCCGCTCTCCTACTCCTGGCGGGTAGCAGCGCGCGTTCTTAGTTGCAGGGAGAGGTTCTTACTTGCCTCCATCCAGGTGCCTAGTGCATCTGGGTGTGGAGATGGCAGTACTTTCAGAGTCATCCATCCTCCGTGGGTTGGGGTGCCAGCCCTTGGGAAAGAGAGATGTCTGACGGGACTTCTGGAAGCTTCGGTCAGTCCGGCAGCCGGTGGGAGAGGAAACCCAGCAGCCAGTGGGTCGCAAGTGCACGCCCAGTCGTGGGCAGGGACCCTGGGCCCGGTGAGTGTCTGCACGCGTATCTGAGTGTCCTTGCTTTCTGAGATCACACCACAAAATAGCAAACAAAAAGAGGGGCTTAAAAAAAAAAAGAAAGAAAAAAGAAACCACCTTGTTAAATTGTGGAAAAGACCACAAAAGGAGTGTAGAAGTTCCACCCCCTGCTTTCTGTACAGGGGCCTCGTGCTTTCATTTTATACTGGGCCCCACGAATTCTGTAGCTAGCCCGGTCTCCACTTAATTTAGTTTTAATCCAGGTCTTTGATAAATGCACCTGATTAGTGGAATCCAAATCACATCCTAAACTCATTTACACGGAGTCCGGAAAGTGTAGTTTTTAGCTTTCTAACCTGAGTAGGACATGAAAGTACTGCAGTACAGGAAGGAGGTTGGAATTCGTATTAAGACATGCTGCTCTATGTGCCACAATCACCTGCATCGTGAGTCTGGCAAGAGTGGAACCTGGTCTGTACACTAGGCTCCGTGGGGCAGGGGCTGGATTTGGTTCATTCACTCCTCTGTCCCCAGTTTAGAATACAGGGCCTGTCGCATGGTATGATCCCAGTATTTGTAGAATTGAATTGCTAATCACCATTTTTTGTATATTCTAGTTATTAACCTATACATCTAATGGTATATTCTTTCTTGCCATAGTTCATATTAACTGGAGATCTTCATTGCTAGTGACAAATTCATATTCAAATGCAGTAGGTTAGTAAAAAAAAAAAATAGGCATATGGATTATACTTAGTGATTTATTTTCATGTACTGGGCATAGCTAATATGAACATGGTACCATATGTCTACTGTGCTTAGTGAATTAAATCACTTACTATGCCATTATGAAAACATTAATAATGTTTACCCAGCAACAGAAACCACCAATATGAAATTACATTCCTTCTAGTCTTCACCTTTCGAATTTCACAAACTGGAATTAATTTCAAAGGGAATGTGTCTGGCTGAAGTGTATTAAGAGTGGGCAAATCACAGAATATTCTATGGAAAAATTAGTTTGATTTAAAACAGGAATGCCCTGCACAGAATCAAAACGTTTCATATACTTCTCACCATCTGCAAAATGGAAAGTAAAAATATTTCCACAAAAGGTTTTAATTAAAAAGACTTTTGGCATGTGTGTGTATAAAAATGTCTCAATTACAAAGATTAAAGTTAAAGTTTATACCTGAGATTTAATTAGCAGTCTAAATTGTGTAGCTATGGATTGATGACAGTGAGGACAGTTGAGAATATGTTAGATGATCAGATCATCCAAAGCAATTCAGGAAGCAAAGCTACACCTTTCAGAACTTACCTGGCTATCCAGGAAGTGGTGTGGGGTGGAGGGCTTATTCCAAAACTTTGTTAAATAAAATAGGGTAAAAGAGGTCTTTGGGATCTCCATCCTTAAATGTTCTTTTCAGGGGCTGCATGCTGGAAATCTGGCCTGACAGTCTGACAGGTTCTGAATTAGATCTAGTTAAAACTCAGAGCATATGAGTTACTTACTGGGAATCAATAAGGTAACTGTGTGAGTAACTGCTTGTGATTGCCTATGGGCACAGTCTGGCCTTTGAGCCAAAGAAGGGAATAATGGAATTCTGGTTCATTCAAGAAAGGTGGAGCAGAGAATGTTGATTTTTATAATCCAGGTAATCTTGTCTTTCACATCAATCTGACTGCAGGATTTATCCTAATCCATTGTGTCTCTAAATGAAATAGTTACACTGACAAAGTGTTACTGTGATAACACTATAAATTATGGCAACAATAAAAGTTATCCACCCAGATAATCCAGGGTAATCTCCCCCATCTCAAAATCCTTAATTATATTCGCAGAGTCTGTTTTGGCCATGTAAGGCACTATTCATAGATTCCAGGGATTAGGACATGCTATTTTTTGGGGGAAGGGATATCATTCAGCCTAACATGCAAGTTGTCTGAAAATTTGCTAAAACTCAAATCTATTTACTTCCTACTATCTCTAAACAGAACATCAAAGGATGGAGATTCCAAAGACCTACTTTCGTTATGACTAGCAATCATAAACCTAGGTTTCTTTTATTTTAAAAGAGGGCTGTTTGGGGGAACATCTGACAACATAATTTCTGTTTTAACTGTCCAGACTAATAGATATAATCTTCAAAAATCCTGAGGGTCAGATTTGAATTAAATTTTATTGTGGTCATTTTGTATGTTATTGAACTTCCTAAATTATTATGTGCTTCTGCATGTTTTTGATCAGCCATGTGGAAGCTGTAAGACCTTGAATCTGGAATGATTCAATATTATTTAATTTTTATCACCTTAGGACTGATAGGTTACACCTTGAACTAGATTATGGCTGAATTAATACATTTTTTTCAATGAATTTACACCTAACATACCATTTAGCATATCCGGACTCTGAGCATAGTTATTGAATTATTATTGTTGTAGTTTGAAAGAAGTGGCAAGTGCCCTGTTTCGGGACCCAAACTTTAAATACAAGGGCTATCTCATCTTTTTTCCTTCTTGTGACATTCTGAATACTATGTACCTCACTAAACAATTTTGTTTGTCCTTTTTTTGTTAAATATTTTGGTGAATTAGAAAATGTAGCCTTCCGAAGCCCCTCATAATCTCTCTTGCACTGGAACTATTTTCTGCTGTTGTTTTCACTGTTAGTTATAACACCCGTGACTGTACTTGGGACTTGTAGTTCTAGTTCTTTTAGTTGCAAAGTGCCTGTGATATGCTTAGCACTTCTACTGAGCACAGAATCGATGCCAACCACAATGCCAAGGGGAAGGTGAATATAAAGAGGTCTAAGACTTGTTCTGCTTTCTCCAGACTGATTTCTGCACTGAGACCTGGACTTACTTTACCTTAATTTCCAGCATCTTTTTTACTTTCCAGCACAGAGTCAGCTCACAGTAAATGTCTGTGTTCTATTTTGTTTAAAAAAATTTTTAATTGAGATATAGTTGACATTATATTAGTTTCAAGTATACAACATAATGATTTGATATATGTATGTATTGCAAAATGATCACTATAATAAGTATAGTTAGCATCAGTCACTATACATAGCTACAAAAAATTTTTTTCTTGTGATGAAAACTTTTAAGATCTACTCCCTTAGCAACTTTCAGACATGCAACACAATATTATTAACTATAGTCACCACGCTGTACATTATATCCCCAGGACTTACTTGTTTTATAACTAGGAGTTTATACTTTTTGACCCCCTTCACCCAGTTTACCACCCCTCCTGTAAATGTGTGTTTAATGAAAAAAATTTGTTTAATAAGTAGTTGTTGAATGAATAAACAGTTTAGAGATTGAGCTACTTCTGAAATCAAATAACTGGGGTAAAATGCTTCTGTCTTCAGATCATTTCTAAGGGGTGTGATGGAGGTGTGAACAGGGTGTAACAGGACCCACCACTTCAACCAAGGAGAGTCAGAGAAGACTTTGTAGAAGAGCAGTCACATGAGTGAGGTCTGGGAGAAAATGAGTCCAATTTGTGGAATAACCACTTCTTTGAATTTACTTGTTTCGTTTCGCTACTTAGAAACTAGATGGGCTAGTTTTCACTTTGTCTCCATAATAGCACTCGAAGGAATGTTGGGTTTGTGTCTGCCCCAGCTCCTTCTGCTGGCACTGGAAGGAGCAGGAGGGAATGACTACTTGGGAAGAGACAGGGAGCAGAGTCAGCGTAGAGCACGGCCCTCCCAGGGAGAAAGGAGACTACAGAGATGAGGAGAAACGGGGTGAAATGTATGGGGAAACAAAGGAGGAACATGTGGGCTGCTTCTTATTTAAGAATGTGTTTATAAAAAGTCATTGTATTTGAGAATCTGTTCTTTGTGAATATATGGTCCATGCATGTATCCTTTGTATTTTGACCACATCTTGCCTCTCTCTGGGAGGCAATGAATACTGACCCTCCTCTTCATCTTGCCCCTAGTAGAAGTCCCCTTTCTCTGTCCCAGCTCTTTCCAGCTGCAGCAGCAGGAATCTGGGTAGAGACAAATTAAACATTCCTTAAAATGCTGTTATGAAAACTGGTGAACTAAAAGTTTACATAAATTTTTAAAAGCTATTAAAACTATCCCATCCAATGTGAATTGTTGTAAACTTTATAAATAGTTCAAAGGAACAAGAATATTCGGCAAATCGGCCTTGTGGAAGGTTGGCTTTTTGCGGTTGACTTTTGGCAAATTGACCTAGAAACAGTTTTGAAGAATTAACACACATTCACCTAGCAAAAATGGGAAAGGGCATTCCAAGTACAGAGGCAAGATCAGAAGAAATAAGTTTGGCAGGAACAGGTATGTTCATTTATTCACCAAATATTTTAGAGCACAAAACCTGCCCTTGTGAAGTGAACAGTCGCACCCTCATGAAGCTTATGTTGTCTCTTTTACATAAATGTCTGCCAAATTATTGGTTTTAACTCCTTCCTTCCCTCTCTCCCCACCCCCTCCAGAGAGAAACATTTTAGATATTGGATATAAGTTGTGATAGTTAGGGGAACAGTAGAGATAGAACGTAGAATGAATGTAATTGAAGTGAAACAAACTAAGCTTTTGTCTGAAGAAGCTAGACGAGATCCCAGAAATTGAACAAAATTGCAATAGAAGGATAAAAAGCATAAATTGAATAAGAAAGCAGTAAAGCAAAAAAAAATTAATAAGTAATATCAAGAGCCAGTTTTTTATAAAAGTCCATTAAAATTATGTGTTTGGCAAGTTCTGACCAAGAAAAAAAAGTTAAAAAACACAAATGCAAATAAATGTTTTGAATGATGAAGGGTATATAACCATAGATAGAGATTAAAAATGTAATGAAAATGACGATGTACAACTTTGTCATTAAAAAAAAAAATTAGATAGAATGGATTGTTTAAGCTAACCAACATTTCAGCACTCTAACCCAAATTTAAAGCATCTTCTTAATTTAAAATTTTTTCTCTTTACTCATTTTCAGTTATTGGTGAAGGGGTAACAAATAAGTTTCTGTAATACTTTCGAGCCAACAAAATCCAGTGGCCATAACAAATTGGTCAGAGTAGGCACAACAGGAGAGGAAGTAGTTATTGTCTAGTTCTAATTTAATCATTTCCCTTTATTGTTAGCATTGTTTGCTACAGATGGAAAAGGAATCCTGCTTTGGTTAGAATCAAAAGACACAGTTCCAAAATGACATAATGTAAGAAAAATAAGTGAATTAGAATAGCTAACCTTTGACTAAAAAGGTTTGATTAATGACATAATTTTTTTTAAAAACGCATGACCTTGAAGCTATAAAACAATGGTCAAAAAGGAGAGTGGGAACATCTGAGTAAGATGGAGTAATAGGGACTATATTCTCCTTCTTACCAGAAACAACCAACCCCCCCCCAAAAAAAAGAAAATATAGGGAACAGTGGTTTTTAAGACACTGGGCATCAGGCAGCAAAGGATAGTGATCCCTGAGAGACAGGAAACAAGAACAAGATGAGCCCTATAATTACCCTGCTTACCATTTGAGAGAGGTTTCAGGCCGCAGTACTGGGAGGGGGAGCTCAGGAGAGTACAATGGACTCTGTGAGTTGAGGAGATAAAGCTGAAAGTCCAGGGGACTGAGGTGGCTAGTGTTCACAGGGCAGAGTACTGTACAGGAGAGAGCTGCACAGAGAGGACTGAAGAGATCTGTAAAGGGTCCCCTCAAGTATTCAGCTGAGTAAAGATTAGCCGTTGCCTGTGAGCAGACCAGCTGGGGCTGGAGAAAGAAACATCTAAACGTATTAGAGGTAGCAGTGCCTGGTGTTCACACAGGGCAAAAAATAGTTACCCCTCCCACCAGCCAGACTAGAAAACCCCAGGATTCACAGCACACTGGGTCCAGTACACAGAAAGATCTTGCCTCAGTAGTGGGGAATAAGCTCTAGAGTAATCATTGCTCTGGGCCAGTCTAGCAAGATGTAAAAAGGATAAAACTATTTCCAGGTAATTTAACTGCATCCCAGAACAAAGCTCTAGAAGATTTAAAGGAACACAAAAATATATACTACGCAACAAGATAAAATTTACAATATCTGCTAGTTAATAAAAACCATGCAAAGAAGCAGGAAAATATGAACCGTAGTGGGAAAACAAATCAATTAATTGAAACTGACTCTAAAGGTTTAATGCAGTCTCAGTCCTAATCCCAGCAGGCTCTTTTGTAGAAATTGATAAACCAATTCTAAAATTCGTATTGAAATTTAAAAGACCTAGAATAGCCAAAACAACTTAGAAAAAGAACAAAGTTGGAGGACCAACATTACTTGATTTAAAGGTTAATATAATGTTGTAGTAATCAAGACAGTGTAGCACTAGTGTAAAGATAGAGAAATAGATCAGTGGAACAAAATAGAGTCCAGAAGCAGACCCACAATTTTATGGACAACTGATTTGCAGTTTTTTTGAACAAATGGTGAGGGGGAAAAAAGGAACCTCAATCCATATCTTACACCATTTGCAAAATTTCACTCAGAATGGATCATAGACCTAAATGAAAAACCTAAAGCTATAGAACTTCTAGAAGAAAACATAAGAGAGAAGATTTTTGCTGCCTTGGATTAAGCAAAGATTTCTTAGATACACCACTGAAAGCAAGATCTATAAAAGAAAAAAATATATATACATAGATATATTTGATTCCTTCTCACTGTGTCCTCATGTGGTTTTTTTCTCTGTGCATGCCCATCCCTGTGTGTCTCTGTGGACAGCAGCCAGACTGGATTAGGACCCACCCTAATGGCCTCATTTTAATTTAATCACCTCTTAAAAGTCTTTCTCCAAATATAATGTCCTATTCTGAGGTAATGGGGCTTAGGACTTCAACTTATGAATTTTAGGGGAATACAATTCAGCCCATAACACCGTACAAACACTTGTATATAAAAGTGTAGCAGCTTTATTAGTAACAGCTTAAGAACTAAAAACAACCCAGATGTCTATAAGCAGATGAATACACTGTGGTATAGCTATATTATATACTACTACTCAGCAGTAAAAAGAAATGAATTGCTGATGTATGCTACAGCATGGATGAATCTCACAATAATTATGCTGAGTGAAAAAAATGACCAAAAAAAGAATACATGTTGTATGATTACATTTATTTAAAATTCTAGAAAATGCAAACTAATCTATAGTGGCATTCGGAGATCAATGGTTTCCTGAGGATCTGGGTTTTAGGATACAAGGGAATGGAGGAAACTTTTGGGGGTGATAGACATGTTCATTATCTTGATCGTGATGATGGTTTCATGGGTGTGTACATATATCAAAACTTACAAAGGTGTACACTTTAAACATATGTAGTTTATTGTATGTCAATTATACCTCAACAAAACTGTTTAAAAAAGAATATTGTAACTAACAGCATAGTATAACCACTTTCTTTTGGAGGTCAGATTTCTACAGTTCTCAAGTCTCTGGTACATAGATTATGCACCCAGAAAGTTTTTGAAAAACGTGCTGGAATGACTTTGACAAGCCAGCACTCTAGCTTACCAGAGTAAGTAAATTCCTTCCTTCCTAGATGAACTTAGAAACCGTCATTCAGAGCCTGCTTGATTTTACTTAACACACTTCAATTAAGCTTGATAAGCTATAAAAAAATATTTGAAAAGAGGAGGTGGCATCCACATATTTGATGGAGTATCGGTGAAAAGTGATTGCCAATACAACAGGAAGAGAAAAGAACTTTGAAAAGTACTTAGAATTTCACTCTGCAAACACTGACTGGTGATGAGTATTCATTGAGATAACTGAAGACAGTATCTTTTGTTAATAAGACAGGTAAGAATATAGTAGACTGTAGAAAAATTTCTTACAAAAATGAGATGAAAAATGTTTTAAATACACAAGAGGTAATATTCAGTTATGTGAAAAATCTGTGAAAGTAGATACCTTGCTGACTCGCAACAAAGTGCCTTTGAGGAAAGTCATAAAAATTACAGAAAACACTGGACTTAAACTAAGTCAAACATTAGAAAGAGCAAAAGAATATCCCACCATTAAAAGTAAAATAGACAGGTCCACTCCAGTCTTTTTCCTTTACAAACATTCATGTTTCTTTGTTTTCCTGAAGTGCTCAGGGTGTTTAAATTGACAGAGAGGAAAGAACAAGTCTTAATGCTTATGGCTCCAAGATCTGGTTTCCAGTCAATTCACATATAGCTCAGAATGTTAATAATTGAAAGTTGATCTATTTTGACTCTTTGCCAACTTTATGACTTAAACATATTCTTTGACCATAAATCTTGTCCTTTCAGGGACAGTTCTGGAATTAGGCTCAGAATTGTGACAGGATGACTCTTCCTTACTGAAAATTACATTCCAGTGTTTAAAGCATTTTATTATGCTAAACCTGTAATGAAAAATTTTGAAAGATCATGTTTCTAGGAATCCCTAAAGAAGAAATGGACCGTTCAGTGATAACACTGAGAGCAAAGGAAAGCACACTGCAGCAGACGGAAACAAAAGCTTCTTTACAAGACACTTTGATTCCAGAAAGGAAAGAGAGCTAAGAAGATCAGTACGTTACAGTCAAAGCCCACCCTGGCATGGCCTAGAGAGGACAGGACTCAGTTGAGCTCTATGGGCAGCTCCCATGCTCATCTCTCACAGTCCAACAAGTCAGCATAGAATCCAACGAAATGGGTGATACGTTGGGGTGCTCTGTATAGCGCGCAGGGAATAATGAGATTTCCTCTGGAATAAGCCTGGAGTGAGTTGGACGTTTCTTCTGTCTGCATTGCTCTTGACAGTGTATAATCCAAGATAGTTTCCTTGGCATTCCAAAAAGCTACCTAATAGACTGCAATAAATCCCTTTCTTCTTAAAGTAGCTAGAGTGGATTTTGTTATTTGTAAAACATCCTGCAACTAAGAACCACGCCTGTAATTGTTGCCATTTTAAGGAATAAGCTAGCCACTGTAAGAAAAGTGACTCCAAGTACAGTGGTTTAAATGGTTTAGAAGCTTCCTTTCTCTTCGTATCACAACTCAAGATGGGTCATTGGGTTGTGCTCTACAAAGACATCAGAGGACCCAGGCTGGTGGGGCAACTCGGCTATCTGCTGCATTTGGCTTTTCTCTCTGGTGCTAAGGTGTTTGCTCCAATTGTCTTCAGCTGCACTGCTCTGTATGCACATTCCAGGCTATGGGAAGGAAAAAGAGAAAACTTGGAGGGACAACAGCTTTATTTTGAAGGACATGAAGCAGAAGTTGTTGCTAAAACCAAGTAGCTAAAACCAAGACTCAAAGCCTCTTGAAGATTCAAGGGAAGATGGAAATTGTAATGTCCAGCTGGCGTGGTCATTAGCCTGGCCAAAACTCGCAGGGTGTGGGGAGTTCTCTTAGTAAAAGAAGAAGGGGAGACTGGATATGGGGAAAATTCCAAAACTTTATTCAAGAGCACATCATCACGCTTTTGAAATCTCAGAGATCCCCTGCAGATAGGCTCTTGCTCTAATCCTTTCTCCCAAAGCAAGGATACATGCAAGAAGCAGCACAGCAGTGGAAATGTCAGAGAACATTTTTCTCAGCCCCTCTAAATGGCAGTGTAACAGTGAAATATGTCCTTGGTTATTGTGATTCTGAATAAAGCAGAAATAAAACACCTAGGTTTTAAAACATACCAACTCCTTCACTGAATGTAATGAGTACCTGTTATATGTCCACACTGTAAGATACAGACATAAACCAGACAACCTGGGCTGTTGCCCTTGTGATGCTTACATTCTAGGATGGAGGACGTACACTAAAAAGTTTATTATGAGTTGATTATTTAATTATGATAAATGCTTCAAGGAAATAAAGGGGGGGACATAAGTGTGTATATAAATACAGGAAGTTGACCTAGGCTGCAGAGATCAGGAATGCATTTTCTTCTTAAAGTGATATTTATCTACAAAAAATTATGGACAGATTTACTAGTAAAATACATTTATCTCTGCAAGTTGGAAAATTGTCTACAGACCATCCTATTTCACTCTTTGGTTATAATTAGATTTTAAAATATGTATTAAAATTTTAAATATGCATTTTTTTATTGGAGTATAATTGCTTTACAATGTGTTAGTTTCGGCCATAGAACAAAGTGACTCAGCTATATGCATACCTATATCTCCTCCCTCTTGAGCCTCCCTCCTACCTCTACCCCCCCTCACCCCACCCAGGTCATCATAGAGCACCAGGCTGAGCTCCCTGTGCTTTACAGTAGCTTCTCACTAGCTATCTGTTTTACACATGATAGTGCATATGTGTCAGTGTTTGTCCCACCCTCCCCTTTCCCCCACTGTGTCCACAAGTCCGTTCTCTAGTCTCTGTCTCTTTTCCTGCCTTGCAAATAGGTTCATCAGTACCATTTTTCTAGATTCCATATATACGTCTTAATATACAATATATGTTTTTGTCTTTCTGACTGACTTCACTCTGTATGACAGACTCTGGGTTCATCTACATGACTACAAATGACCTAATTTCATTTCTTTTATGGCTGAGTAATATTCCATTGTATGTATGTACCACATCTTCTTTATCCATTCATCTATCTATGGACATTTAGGTTGCTTCCATGTCCTGGCTATTGTAAATAGTGCTGCAGTGAACACTGGGGTACATGTATCTTTTCGAATTATGGTGTTCTCAGGGCATATGCCCAGTAGTGGGATTGCTGGGTCATATGGTAGTTCTATTTTTAGTTTTCTAAGGAACCTCCATACTGTTCTGGATAGTGGCTATATTAATTTACATTCCCACCAACCGTGCAAGAGGGTTTCCTTTTCTCCACACCCTCTCCAGCATTTATTGTTTGTAGATTTTTTGATGATGGCCATTCTGACTGGTGTGAGGTGATACCTCATTGTAGATTTTTGTTGTTTTTTTTTTGCGGTACGTGGACCTCTCACTGTTGTGGCCTCTCCCGTTGCGGAGCACAGGCTCCGGACGTGCAGGCTCAGCGGCCATGGCTCACGGGCCCAGCTGCTCCGCGGCATGTGGGATCTTCCCGGACCGGGGCACAAACCCATGTTGCCTGCATCGGCAGGCAGACTCTCAACCACTGCGCCACCAGGGGAGCCCCTCATTGTAGTTTTGATTTGCATTTCTCTAATGATTAGTGATGTTGAGCATCTTTTCATGTGTTTGTTGGCAATCTGTATATCTTTTTTGGAGAAATGTCTATTTAGGTCTTCTGCCCATTTTTGTATTGGGTTGTTTGCTTTGTTGATATTGAGACAACCACTTCAATCACTTCAATTCTCTTTGTATAGTATCATGTCATCTGCAAACAGTGACAATTTTCCTACTTCTTTTCAGATTTGGATTCCTTTTATTTCTTTTTGTTCTCTGATTGCTGTGGCTAAAACTTCCAAACCATGTTGAATAACATTGGTGAGAGTGGGCAGCCTTGTCTTGTTACTGATCTTAGTGGAAATGGTTACAGTTTTTCACCATTGAGAACAATGTTGGCTGTGGATTTGTCATATCTGGTCTTTATTATGTTCAGGTAAGTTCCCTCTATGCCTACTTTCTGGAGGGTTTTTATCATAAATGGGTGTTGAATTTTGTCAAAAGCTTTTTCTGCATCTATTGAGATGATCATATGGTTTTTATCCTTCAATTTGTTAATATGGTGTATCACATTGATTGATTTGTCTATACTGAAGAATCCTTGCATTCCTGGAATAAACCCCACTTGATCATGGTGTATGATCCTTTTAATGTGCTGTTGGATTCTGTTTGCTAGTATTTTGTTCAGGATTTTTGCATCTTTGTTCTTCGGTGATATTGGCCTGCAGTTTTCTTTTTTTGTGACATCTTCGTCTAGCTTTGGTATCAGGGTGATGGTAGCCTCGTAGAATGAGTTTGGGAGTGTTCCTCCCTCTGCTATATTTTGGAAGAGTTTGAGAAGGATAGGTGTTAGCTCTTCTCTAAATTTTTGATAGAATTCGCCTGTGAGTCCATCTGGTACTGGGCTTTTGTTTGTTGAAAGATTTTTAATCACAGTCTCAATTTCAGTGCTTGTGATTAGTCTGTTTATATTTTCTATTTCTTCCTGATTCAGTCTTGGCAGGTTGTGCAGTTCTAAGAATTTGTCCATTTCTTCCAGGTTGTCCATTTTATTGGTATATAGTTGCTTGTAGTAATCTCTCATGATCCTTTGTATTTCTGTAGTGTTAGTTGTTACTTCTCCTTTTTCATATCTTATTCTATGGATTTGAGTCTTCTCCCTTTTTTTCCTTGATGAGTCTGGCTAATGGTTTATCAATTTTGTTTATCTTCTCAAAGAACCAGCTTTTAGTTTTATTGATCTTTGCTATTGTTTCCTTCATTTCTTTTTCAGTTATTTCTGAACTGATCTTTATGATTTCTTTCCTTCTGCTAATTTTGGTTTTTTTTTGTTCTTCTTTGTCTAATTTAGGTGTAAGTTTAGGTTGTTTATTTGAGATGTTTCTTGTTTCTTGAGGTAGGATTGTACGCTGTCCTCTTAGAACTGCTTTTGCTGTGTCCCATAGATTTTGGCTTGTCGTGTTTTCGTTGTCATTTGTTTCTAGGTATTTTGTTATTTCCTCAGTGATCTCTTGGTTATTTAGTAGTGTATTGTTTAGCCTCCATGTGTTTGTATTTTTAACAATTTTTTTCCTATAATTGATATCTAGTCTCATAGCATTGTGGTCAGAAAAGATACTTGATACGATTGCAATTTTCTTAAATTTACCAAGGCTTGATTTGTGACCCAAGATATGATCTATCCTGGAGAATGTTCCATGAGCACTTGAGAAGAAAGTGTATTCTGTTGTTTTTGGATGGAATGGCCTATAGATATCAATTAAGTCCATCTTGTTTAATGTGTCATTTAAAGCTTGTGTTTCCTTATTTATTTTCATCTTGGTTGATCTGTCCATTGGTGAAAGTGGTGTGTTAAAGTCCCCTACTATTATTGTGTTACTGTTGATTTCCCCTTTTATGGCTGTTAGCATTTACCTTATGTATTGAGGTGCTCCTATGTTGGGTACATAAATATTTACAATTGTTATATCTTCTTCTTGGATTCATCCCTTGATCACTATGTAGTGTCCTTCTTTGTCTCTTGTAATAGTCTTCTTTTTTTTTTTTTTGCGGTATGTGGGCCTCTCACTGTTGTGACCTCTCCCGTTGCGGAGCACAGGCTCCGGACGCGCAGGCTCAGCAGCCATGGCTCACGGGCCCAGCCACTGTGCGGCATGTGGGATCTTCCTGGACCGGGGCATGAACTCGTGTCACCTGCATCGGCAGGCGGACTCTCAACCACTGCGCCACCAGGGAAACCCTGTAATAGTCTTTATTTTAAAGTCTATTTTATCTGATATAAATATTGCTACTCCACCTTTCTTTTGATTTCCATTTGCATGGAATATCTTTTTCCATCCCCTCACTTTCAGTCTGTGTGTGTCCTTAGGTCTGAAGTGGGTCTCTTGTAGACAGCGTATATACGGGTTTTTTTTTTTGTATCCATTCAGCCACTCTATGTGTTTTGGTTGGAGCATTTAATCCAGTTACATTTAAAGTAGTTATCGATATGTATGTTCCTATTACCATTTTCTTTAATTGTTTTGGGTTTGTTATTGTAGGTCTTTTCCTTCTCTTGTGTTTCCTGCCTAGAGAAGTTCCTTTCACAGTTGTTGTAAAGTTGGTTTGGTGGTGCTGTATTCTCTTAGCTTTTGCTTGTCTGTAAAGGTTTTAATTTCTCCATCGAATCTGAATGAGATCCTTGCTGGGTAGAGTAATCTTGGTTGTAAGTTTTTCCCTTTCATCACTTTAAATATGTCCTGCCACTCCCTTCTGGCTTGCAGTTTCTGCTGATAGATCAGCTTTTAACCTTATGGAGATTCCCTTGTATGTTTATTGTTTGCTTTTCCTTTGCTGCTTTTAATATTGTTTTTGTGTTTAATTTTTGATAGTTTGATTAATATGTGTCTTGGCATGTTTCTCCTTGGATTTAACCTGTATGGGACTCTGCGCTTCCTGGACTTGATTGACTATTTCCTTTCCCATGTTAGGGAAGTTTTCAACTATAATCTCTTCAAATATTTTCTCAGTCCCTTCCTTTTTCTCTTCTTTTTCTGGGACCCCAGAGGTTTTATAATTTGAATGTTGGTGTGTTTAATGTTGTCCCAGAGGTCTCTAAGACTGCCCTCAATTCTTTTCATTCTTTTTTCTTTATTCTTCTCTCCGATAGTTATCTCCACCTTTTTATCTTCCAGGTCACTTATCCGTTCTTCTGCCTCAGTTATTCTGCTATTGATCCCTTCTAGGGAATTTTCCATTTCATTTATTGTGTTGTTCATAGTTGTTTGTTTGCTGTTTAGTTCTTCTAGTTCCTTGTTAAACATTTCTTGTATTTTCTCCATTCTATTTCCATGATTTTGGATCATCTTTACTATCAATACTCTGAATTTTTTTTCAGGTAGACTACATATTTCCTCTTCATTTGCTTGGTTTGGTGGGTTTTTACCTTGCTCCTTCATCTGCTGTGTATTTCTCTGTCTTCTCATTTTGCTTAACTTACTGTGTTTGGGGTCTCCTTTTTACAGGCTGCAAGTTCATAATTC
The DNA here is from genome assembly GCF_964374135.1 of Grampus griseus. Lineage (NCBI taxonomy): Eukaryota > Metazoa > Chordata > Mammalia > Artiodactyla > Delphinidae > Grampus > Grampus griseus. Next base: position 107,809,240 of record NC_139017.1, read on the forward strand.
TCATTGTTTTTGGTGTCTGTCCCCCGTGGGTAAGGTTGGTTCAGTGAGTTGTGTAGGCTTCCTGGTGGAGGGGACTGGTGCCTGTGTTCTGGTGGATGAGGCTGGATCTTGTCTTTCTGGTGGGCAGGCCCACGTCTGGTGGTGTGTTTTGGGGTGGCTGTGACCTAATTATGATTTTAGGCAGCCCGTCTGCTAATGGGTGAGGTTGTGTTCCTGTCTTGTTAGTTGTCCTGAATTCGGCTCTCCCACCTCAAAGGCTCAGGCCTGACAGCCAGCCGGAGCACCAAGACTCTGTCAACCACACTGCTGGAGAAGATGGGCTATGAGTTGGGTGTCAGCCACCGCCCTGTTGTAGCTCTGTGTCACGTGTCTCCAAAGGTCACCCAGATACATGGGGTTATTCCACCATTCCTCAGAACTTGCACATGCCAGTCTGGGATTTGTAGATGTCCTCCTGATACTCTTCATTGAAATACCTTGGGTTCATGGTGGTGAGTGATATGCTAATAGTGTTGGTTCTCTTCAGAGACTGGGACAGTCTGAGCCTTCATGTGGCCAAGTCAGGAGCAGCTGACCAACAGTCTCAAAGTGATAACATGTCAGATTCCAAGAAAGCTTTCTGAAGCTCCTGAGCAGTATTCCCAAGCAGCCGCTCTGCTGAGCTGAACCACTGTGACTGGGGAACTCAGTGGGACCCTCAAACAAGGATTTCTGAGGGCCCTAGAGCGTGAATTGCCCACCCAGGCAAGGAGCTGAGGAGAGCGTCTCCTGGCCTCGTCTTGCCAGAGGAGCGGACAGCTCGCATTCTTTGTTCTTTATTCTGCTGTGCAGCAGTTATATCCACCATTCTATCTTCCAGCTCACTTATCCGTTCTTCTGCCTCAGTTATTCTGCTATTGATTCCTTCTAGTGTATTTTTCATTTCAGTTATTGTGTTGTTTGTTCTTTAGTTCTTTTAAGTCCTTGTTCAATATTTTTTGCATCTTCTAAATCCGTGCCTCTATTCTGTTTCTGAGATGTTGGATCATCTTTGCCATGGTTACTCTGAATTCTTTTTCAGGTAGATTGCGTAGTTCTTCTTTATTTGGTCTTGTGAGTTTTTACCTTGCTCCTTCATCTGCAAGGTATTTCTCTGGCTTCTCATTTTGTCTAACTTACTGTCTTTGAGGTCTCCTTTCCCTAGGGTGCAGGGTCATAGTTCCTCTTGCTTCTGGTCTCTGCCCCCAGAGACCAACCATTGGTTGGTCCAGTGGCTTGTGTAGGCTTCCTGGTGGGAGGAACTGGTGCCTGTGTTCTTGTGGGTGGTGCTGAGTCTTTTCCCTCTAACAGGCAGGGCCATGTCAGGTGGTGTGTTTTGGGGTATCTGTGAGCTTAGTATGACTTTAGGCAGCCTGTCTGCTGATGGGTGTGTTTGTGTTCCTGTCTTGCTTGTTGTTTGGCATGAGGCCTCTAACTCTGGTGGCTGCAGGCTGTTGAGTGGAGCTGGGTCTTGGATTCAGATGGACGCCTCCATGAGAGCTCTTGCTGATTAATATTCCCTGGGGAATTCTCTGGTGGTCCAGCATTCTGGACTCTGTGCTCCCACCCCAGAGGCTCAGCCCCGACTTCTGGTTGGGGAGCCAAGACCCCACAAGCCACTCGTCATTGCAGTTAAGGGGATTAAAGGGAAAAAAAAGACAAACAATACCCCAGACAAATGGTAAAAGCAAAATCGAACAAGCAAGAACAAAAACCAGGAAACACACACACACAAAAGAAACAAAAACAGAGCCAAAGAAAACAAAAAACAAGAGAACAACCAGATAAACAAAAGAACCCAAAAACGAAGTCAAACAACAAAACTAACGAAGGACAAAACAAAAAAACAAAACCAAAGCATAGTGCCAGCTGAAGAATAGAGCAAAGATAACAAAACAAACAGACAAAAATGGTAAAGAAGAAAAAAAAAGAAAAACAAAACACAGAACAACAGAAAAATAGAATAAAAATAGAAATATAAAAGGAAAATGTTTAAAAAATCCCAAAAGACTAAATAAAAATTAAAAACAACAACAAAGAGAAAGAAAAGAAAAAAACAGAACCAACAATGGAACAAATCAAAACATAATAAAAACAATAGTAATAATGTTTTCCTGGGGTCTCAGCTGTCAGTGTCCTTGCCCCCACTGTGAGCCACAGCCCACCTCTGCCTCCCCAGGAGGCCCTCTGCCTCTGCGCCAGTCTTGGGACCTGCTGTGGGCCCTGTGGGGACAGTTCAGACTCTGATCTGGCCCGCCTCCCGCATATGCTGTCCCCAAAGTCTGCAGCTGCCAGAGCTAGACGGTTTTCATTTGTGGAACACGCATTGTCCGTTCAGATAGTCCATAGACGCAGGGTCTACCTAGCTGATATTGGGGATTTAATCTGCAGCTTGTTCAGCTGTTGGAAAGATTTTCGATCCTCTTCCTTAGTCGCCCTGCCCCTGGTGCTCAGCTGTGGTTTTATCCCCATCTCTGCATGTGGGCCACCTACAGGATTCTGCTCCCGAGGCTGTCCTGGAGCACTTGGGTCTGCCCCGGTGAGGACTGGGTGTGGAGGTGGCACAGCTGCTTGGATCACGGAAGACCTGGTGGCACCAGGTGCACAGGGAAGCCGGCGACCATAGAAGCAAGAGATATGGCCCTAGTGGGAGGCTTTTCCTAGCGCCTGGCTTCAGGCATGTGAGGATCAGCCCTGGCAGGGCTTTTTCTATTGCCTGGCGGCAAGTGCTGACATGTGAGGAGAGTGAGGTTACAGTGGTGGCTCTGCCCCCTGCATGTGACTCAGCAGTAGCGCCCTGCTTCCGTGGCAGTCCAGTTTTCCTCCATAGGCATTCCCTGTTGCGGATTTCGCCCCTCCTGTCCCCTCAGGCTGTGTCCCTACAGCCAACAGCATTCCTTGCCCTGGGTTTGCTCTCTAACCCCCACGCTCTAGCTCCCAGCCCCTGTGTGCACCGTGGACACACATCCCCGTCCAGGGCATGTAGGGCTGCAGTATGGACCATCTGTGTAGTTTTCACTCTGTCCTGTCTGCCACAGATAGGTTGCTTCACCCTCCTCTGACAGCCTCAAATGCTTTCCTTCTGTCCCAAGCGATTTCCCCATCAGTGAGGGAGCTTCCCCAGATGTGGGAATCTCTCGCCTGCTTTAGCTCCGCCGACCCAGGTGCAGGTCCTTTCCCTCTTCCTCTCCTCCTCCTTCTCCCTCTTTCTTTTGTCCTACCCAGTTATGCGGGGATCTTCATAGTCCTTTCTGGTGTCCAGGGTCTTTTGCTAGTGTTTAGCCAGTGTTCTGTGAGAATTGTTGCATCTGTAGATGTATTCCTGATGCATTTGTGGAGAGAGATGAACTCCACATCCTCCTACTCCTCTGCCATCTTGGAACCCCTAAAATATGTATTAATTTATCTTTTTTGAATAAGTACCCATTTACCTGGGTTAAACATCAGCAGGTATAAAAAAGTATACAGCTACGACTTTCCCTCTCATTCTTGACCTCAGCCTGTTCCCATAGCCCCTCAGAGGGTGCCCACTTTTATTGGTTTCTTATCCTTAACAAGGATTTTTATTTATATGTAAGCCAATACAAATATATATTATATTTTCCTTCTTCTTTTAAAGTACAGATAATAACATACTCTACATTTTACTATATATTTTACTGCTCCTTGCTTCTTTCACTTAATATAGCTTGGAGGTCTTTTGATATAATATATATTTTTTACACAAAATTATAGGATTCCATTTTATAGATATATTATTAGTGTATTTAATCAGTCCCCTATTGGTGAGTATTTAAGTTGTCAGTATGTTGCTTCAGTGCTTCAACTGATACTTTAAAATGTCATTTTATTCCCGTGTGTTTGTATCTATAGGATTAATTCCTAACCCATTTGGGTTTTATCTTGGGTTCTGATGTAAGGTATAGATCAGGTCATATTTTTTTTCCACATGGCTTCCTGGTTGTTCCCAGATGATTAATTGATGGTACCTCTTTTCCTCACTGCTCTGAGGTATCACATTTATTATATACTAAAGCTCCGTATGTATTTAGTTCTCTTTCTGACTATATTCTCTTGCATTGGTCTGTTTGACTATTCATGTGTCAGTAGTATACTTTATTAATTACTGAGGCTTTATCTGGCAAGGAAAATCTCCCATTAGTACTCTTCTTTTGCAGAGATTCTCAACTTTTTTTTTTTTTTAGATTCTCAACTTTTGTTTCTGTATTTCCATATAAATTTTAAAATCACTTGGTCTAATTCTGAAAAAATAAAACCTAGATAGACTTTATTTTTATTCAAATCACATTAATTTACAAATTAACTTAGGGACGATTGACATCCTTATGATGTTGAGTCTTCCTGTTCAAAATGCCTTTCCATTCAAGACTTCCTTTAGTCTTTCAAAGAATGTTTTAATATTTTTTCCATTATACTGTCAGGGCTTGAACATTTCTTTTAGCCCTTTTACCTAGAAATAGGGTCTCCATTATATATATATATATATATTTTTTTTTTTTTTGCAGTACGCGGGCCTCTCACTGCTGTGGCCTCTCCCGTTGCAGAGCACAGGCTCCGGACGCGCCGGCCCAGCGGCCATGGCTCACAGGCCCAGCCGCTCCGCGGCATGTGGGCTCTTCCCACACCGGGGCACGAACCCGTGTCCCCTGCATCGGCAGGCGGACTCTCAACCACTGCGTCACCAGGGAAGCCCAGGGTGTGATTTTTATAATCAGATTGGTCTAATTAATTGTATTAGGTTTTCTGTATCATATTCTTAGTTAATTTTTTTCCCTCTTGATCTGTCATGGCCTGAGAGAGGTGAATTAACGTTTCCTATTGTTAGTAGGTTTTTGTTTCTCCTTGTGTAACCTCTAATTACTTGGTACATCAATAATCATAAATGTTGTGTCTTTACTGTGAATTACCCTTGGTATTATAAAGTTATAGTTTCCTTCTTTGCTTCATTTAATGCTTTTTAACCTGAGTGTGCTACCTTCTCTGATATTAGATTGAAACCTTTGTTTTCTCTTTCCCTCCCCTCCCCTCCCATCTCCTTCTGTTCCTTTTTTCCTTTCTTTCTTTCTCAGAGCATATCAGCCTTCTGGAGAATTTTGCCACACCCCAGCAATGTATCTTCACCTAGCTCATGCTATAACTGAGTTTTCAAAAGCTCATGCCACCATTCTATCAGGCCAGCTGCTTTAGGATGGTGGGGAACATGGTAAGAATAGTGAATGCCATAAACATGTTCCCATTGCCTCACTCTTTTGCTGTGAAGTGAGTTTCTTGATCAGAAGCAATACCATGTTCAGTACCATGCTGGTGGATAAGGCATTCTATAAATCCATGGAATGTAATTTTGGCAGAAGTATTGCATGCAGAAAAGGCAAGTCCATATCTAGAGTGAATATCTATTCCACTAAGAACAAATCATTGTCCCTTTCATAATGGATGTCATACAGTGTAATCAACCTGCCATCAAATAGCTGGCTAATCACCCCAGTGAATGGTGTCATATTGGGTACTCAGTGTTAGTCTCTGCTGCTAGCAGATTGGACGCTCAGCAGTGGCCATAGCCAGGTTGGCCTTGGCGAGTAGAAGTCTATGATGCTGAGCTGATGCATAACCTCCATTCCTGCCACCATAGGCACCTTGTTCATGAGCCCACTGGGCAATGACAGGGGTGGCCGGGGAAAGAGACTGACTGGTATCTATAAATTGGGTCATCTTATCCACTTGATTATTACAATTCTTCTCTGCTAAGGTCACCCTTTGATGAGTAGTCACATGGGACACAACTTCTTCATGGGGATTTTTGTTCATTCAGAGAGATATACCCACATACCTTTTTCATCAAATTTCCCCATCACAAATTTTCCAATCATGTTCTTACCAAGTTCCTGACCAACCAGCCAGCCCATGAATCTGTGTACAGTTGCACATCTGGCCATTTCCCCTTCCAAGGAAAGTGAGCAACCAGGTGCACAGCCCAAAGTTCTGCTCACTGGGAGGATTTCTATTCACTGCTGTCCTTCAGGGATATCCCAGAAAGGGGCTGCGGTGCTGCAGCTGTCCACTTTCTGGTGGTGCTTGCATACTGTGCAGAACCATCTGTCAGCCAGGCCTGGGTCTTCTCTCCCTCTGTCAGCTGATTCTAGGGAAGCACAGGTGCAGGCTGGGAGAGAGAAGGCTATGTAGCAGAAGGCCTGTTTTCTGTTTTCTTCATTTTGCTTTCTAAATGTGATTCTACTGAGATTAAGAAAGGTTTGGCATTTTGTTCTACTACTTAGTGATTATAGCGTCGTCTAATATTTTTAGTTCTTCATAAACTTAGACATTGTCTATTAGTTCTGTTTTATAAACAATGATAAAATTAAAAGCTTTCCTATTTCTCCTCTTTCCCTAGCTTATCTCCATCACCTGGCTTTAGAATTTACCTTTGTATTGTTAAATATTAATACAAATATTACATAGCATGTTCTTTAAATGATATCCTTTTACTACAGATACTACCCAAGGGAATCTATGTACTTTTCCTCCCACATTTTCCCCCTTTTTCTTGCAATTTTTGTTAATGGTATAATTTCTACTTTGTTAAGGCATACAGTATTTATGTTCTCTTACGTCACTCTAATCTCCACGCTTGTTTTAGTCTTAGTTCACATTTAAGTATATTAAAACTCATGGCCAGTCCTTTGTGTTTAGAAGTTTAGTCAAGAAAGAATGGGAACAATATTCTCTAAATTCTTGCATGTTGTAATCTGTTGTCTGTAGCCTGTAAATTTAAAGCCCTATTTGATTTGATGTTAAATCCTCAGTTCTTGCTTTCTTTCCTTCAGTATTTTCTAGATTTTGTTACATTTTCTGGTGATGAATATTGCTCTGGAGAAATCCAAGATCACCCTGATTATTTCCTTCTTTATAACACACTTGATCTTTTTGCCTGATCACCAAAAGTGTTCTTTCTTTATCTTTGAAGACAGATAAATATGCTAGATTATGTCTCCATGTTGACTGTTTTGGGCAAATTCACACAAAATGGTGAAAGCACAGTCTGTGGCCTTTCATTATATAGAGTTTACTTGAATTATGTTTTTAAATATTTGTTCTGTTCCACCATTTAGATTTTCTTAGGGATTCTAGTTATGTGTGTGTTGGATCTCCTATACCTGTCATCTGTAGCTCTCATTTTCTCTCAGTCCTTCTTAGTTCTTCCTTTATTTTTATTGTACTGCATTTGCTGTTCTAATTTTATCTCCTATACCCCTTGTATATTTTCCATAATATGTTGCCCCTGATCTTTCTTTAGTCTTATTCTAATTTCTGTGGTGGTTTTAGTTTATTCCTCTACTTCTCCCCTCCATTCTTACAGCTCATGCTTCATCTTCTCTTTCTCAATATTTCCTTCTTAAGATCTGTTTTGTGGCTTTCTCTTATAGAGGAGGTTGTTTTTATTAATTCATGGCAAACCTTTACATTCACAACTTTATATGCTCTGTGGCAGTATTGCTCTGGTGAATGGTTTTGTTAATAAATTTGCCACTTTATTCCTTGTTTTTATAGCATCTTTGTATTGATGCTGTGCTATTTATTAAATTTTCCTTATTGAATGTATTGAATTTTAATTCATACAAAGATACATTCTTCAGGAATGTATTGAATTTTCCTATATCAGCTCTTTGCAAAACTTTTCTAAGGTGGGAAGAGGCCAGGACAATCTTCCACATTGGTGGTTTTAACAAAGACTCTCCACTTATTAGCTGACACTAAGCTTCTGTGAATATAGCTTATCTGTATGGTTTTTAGCTACCCCTGATTCCTCTCTTTCTCTGAATGAACCAGCTTCAAGGGGGCTTCTTTTGATATTCGTCTCATCTCCATTCTTGCACCTTGTGGGTTCAGGCAAGGGATATAGCTTCTGCCCCTTAGAATGTGTCTCTGAACTTCAGGAAGTGTTTTTGTTTGTTTGTTTGTGAATTTCTGATATTTGCCACTGCTGTGCCCTCTGTCTCCTGCTGTGCTCTCTGTCTCCTCCCATGGGGCTTCTGTGCAAACTCAGTTGCTTCTGACAAAATTTACAAATATTTTGGAGTCTGAGCTGGTTCCATCAAATATAGGTTTGAATTTTTGTTTCCTATACTTCCTGCTGCCTTTGGATGTGTTACAGGAATAAAGGGGGACTACTGAGTGTATGCAACCCTGTTCCTATAGGATCTCAGTGTTCCTTTTGTTAGTTGCTCAGGAATCTAATGATTCTGACATTGATTGGATACTTTATATATAAACCTACTTTCCTGCCATGTATTGAGTCATTTATGGATGAGTTTATGAGAATAATTTGTAGGCATCCAGTTATATGCGCTTTAAGCAAAATTAAGTAAAAACATCAGGAAATTATAAACACAGTGAAATAAGACTGAGCTCATGAATCCAGTGTTTTCAAAAGAAAGATGAACTAAAACATTTTTCTGGCAATAATTCTTTTCATTTGGTCTTTCATGTTCTCTTTCCAGAATGCAAAAAAAAAAAAAAAAAAAAAAAGCAACCAAGAAATCAAGAAACAGCTATACAGTATCATCAAATCCATGTTAAATCCACATATGGTTTGGAAGTATTTGAGACCTATAAGCAAAGGCAGATGCTGGACATTTTTTTCTTTAGTTGACAGTATCAGCATTATTAACTGTTGGATGATGCTAGAAGTACTCTTAGCTCTACCCACTGGAATATACCCTTGTACCTTAACCCAGTACCCCAGAATTGACATTTACTTTCAGATCCCAAGACCTAGCCTACAGTCCACACTGGTCTTGACAAGGGGAGTGGGCTTCTGAAGCCCATTCCAATCCAAATCTTGTTCCTTGGTATCCCTGCAGCTGGTCTGGCTACCAGTGGTGTGAGCCAAAGGTCTCCAGATGTTTGCTGAGTCCCATAGTGGCCCTAATTTTTGTAGCTGTTCTGACATTTGGGCCACTTCAAGAGGAAGTTCTGGGTGTATTTCTGTATGCTTATTGCTACATTTTTGTATAGATCACTTTACCTTTCTTAGCTCTTAAAATTTTAATAGTAATGCTTTCCTTGCTAGTTTCACAAATTCCATTTTATGTGGATGTGAGGGTTAAATGAGCAATGCATGTGAAAGTACTTTGTAAGCTGTACAATACTAAACAAACAGGAATAGCATTATCTAATTTTGTTTGGCAGCAGGTAGAAGGGGGGAGGTAGCACAAAACCACTTGTCCTATAGTCTCAGTGATGGAAACCAGTGGAAGAGAGCACATGATAAGCTTCTAAAAATTGTGTTTAATTTTCTTTATTCAGTTACATGCTTCCAAGTGCTAAATGTCCAAATCTCTCTTAATTATGCATCGGAACTGGCAGTATAGCTTGACATTTGATCTACACACCTGGCCTGGAGAGAATATCAATCCCAACTATATTCTTAGACTTGCTTTCCTGAATGACTTTTTATCAACACATTGGCACCAGCTGTGGCTGCAAAAACATTCAAAGCAGCCATATTGAAATGCTTTAAACTCTAGTGAATAGTTTTTATTGGACCTAACAAAACTATTGCCAAATGCAACATATGATAGCAAGACAAACTTTTGAACACATTTTTAAACACAATGTGTGTAAAAGATTTTTTTTTAATCTTGCAAATTATGATAGTTTGATCAGTGTGTCATTGGAATCTTGATTCTGATTTTCAGAGCCAAATGGATTATAATTCAAATAGGCCTAACAAATGAGTGAAGTTTTTCTTTGGCACCAGACTTGGGCTACACTGATTTGGCTTTGAACATCCACTAAGTTACTGAGAAAATGCCCTCTAGTAGACAACCCTCTGTACCCTGTTAAGGGTACTCTGCACCCTGTTTTAGAAACAGGGTTGACTTTCCCAAACTAGGGCACAAGCGTTGGATTGGACTTGCAAATAGAAACCGGGAGTCCTGTAGAATCCTAGATTTTTAAGATTATCCTCAGATCATTTATGGGGTGCAGTGAGAGTGGACCAGTAAATCTTTAGTTTTCAAGATGTGCAAGGCTTTGGACTGCTAGCCCCCAGAAATCCCCTTGAAGCACATACGACGGTAACAAAGACAATTCAGATTGAGTATTCAGTCATTCATTTTCTAGAATTAAAATTACTGATAAGGATATTTTGGTAACACTGCATTTACTACTATGAGTCAGGCAGTGTACTAACTACTTGGCATATGTTATCTTATATAACAACCCTGTGAAGTAAGTGTAATTATCCCACTTCACGGATCACAGAGACACACAAAGCTTAAGCGACTGGTAAGGTCTGTCTACAGAGCTTGTTTTCTTAATCATGATGTTCCTCAGTTCTTTCATCTAAGCATGACATCTATTGTATTAATTTAGGCTTTGTAATATTGTGGCATGGCAGAAATTCATCACTTTTCTTTCAAAAATTTAAGAATTATAAAGCTTTGAGTAAATACATGTGGACATTTGGAGAACAAATGCTGACTTTCAGACTTTGTGTTGGTATTTTACTTGAAGAATTCTTCTGAGATACATATATATGTATAATATTCTCTTCTAATATATATATATATATATATATATATATATATATATATATATATATATATATATAACATTAGGCCAGAGGTTGAATTCTCCTAATTCCCAGTGGGTGACAGCATTTCACAAACATCCATTTGACACACAAACATGCTGAACTCAGAAGCATATCTAAGACGAAAAATGTGGACAAAGAATCCCCCTGAATTTGTGCTGACCCAAGGCAGTTGTTTATTGTCATCTCATCTAACCAAACACATTCCTCCTAGAAATGCAATCAGTTCTTTAGGTGAAAAGAATTTCAGAATCCTGTATTTGCACACCAGCAGCCTCTCAAGGATAGAAATCTCAATTTGCTCACAACTCATGCAGTGGTGGTTCAGTCTCTGAATGAGCTTAGCCACTTCCCATCTTGGTATATTGAGGGTAACTTGAGTTTGAAAACTAATGTCAGTTTTACCGATTTTACATTTGACAGGGGGGGCATGAGGTAGTTCTGTTTTATTAAGTTTTTAATCTTATAGAGTTGATATGTTCCTGCATATAATCTGATTAACTTGAAATAAGATTTCCCATAAGTAATATGTAATTTTATTTGATTTACTGTGTATTTTCAGTTCAGTGTTGACATGTGTTGAAGGTCACTAGTCCCGTGGATATATACAGACATATAGTCTTGCCTAAAGCTGAGCATATATGAAAGTCAGGCAGCAGCTTAATAAACTATGGTGCATGCTGCCAGATGAATTCTTTCCTAAAGTAGATTTGAGAGGGCAGTTCTGTGTTCTGTTACCACGTACATGTTAAATATAAGGCTCGTGTGACCTATATCCAGATGTGGAGATCACAAGGTCTCACTAATGATTAAAGTATAACTGCATTTCAATGGATGTTTTCTATTCTTTTTGTCATCAGTAATAATTTTGGTTATCCATTTGATAGGCAGGTCATCTTACCCCCATAACTGACTTTGGAAATGTAAGGGATTCTGCCATTTAAAAAAATAGGACGGAAGACCTGAACTCCTATACATTTAAAAAGTTACAGTCTTTTTAAGTCTTAAGCAAAACATACACTATTTCTGGCAATACGCAATGACTATGTATACCAAAAGCAATGCAGACACACCTTGTTTTATCATGCTTTGCTTTATTGCACTTTTCAGATAGTGCATTTTTTACAAATTAAAGTTTTGTATCAATCCTGTGTCAAGTGTCATTTTTCCAATAGCGTTTGCTCACTTTGTGTCTGTGTCACATTTTGGTGACACAGTGTTTTGAAAATTTTTATATAAAATCATTGTTATGTATGTTATGGTGATCTGTGATCAGTGATCTTTGATGTTACTAATTGTCATTGTTTTGGGTTTCTGTGAGCCAGTGCACTCATATAATATGGTGAACTTAATCATGTGTTTTATCTGCTTCACCAATGGGTCATTTCTTTGTCTCCCTCCCTCTTCTCGGGCCTCCCTATTCCCTGAGATATAGCAGTATTGAAAATTAGACCAATTAATAGCCCTACAGTGACCTTTAAGTGTTCACGTGAAAGGAAGAACCACACATTTCTCACTTTAAATCAAAAGCCAAAAATGATTAAGCTTAGTGAGGAAGGCATGTCAAAAGCTGAGGTGGGCTGAAAGGTAGGCCTCTTGCACCAAACAGTTAGCCAAGTTGTGAATGCAAAGGAAACGTTCTTGAACAAAATAAAAAGTGCTACTGCAGTGAACACACAAATGATAAGAGAGTGAAAAAACCTTACTGCTGATATGGAAAAAGTTTTAGTGGTCTGCATAGAAGATCAAACCAGCTACGGTATTCCCTTAAGCCAGAGCCTCATCCAAAGCCAGGCCCTAACTGTGTTTAATTCCATGAAGGCTGACACAGGTGTGGAAGCTGCAGAAGAAAGTTGGAAGCTAGCAGAGGTTGGTTCATGAGGTTTAAGGAAAATAGCCATCTCCATAACATAAAAGTGCAAAGTGAAGCAGCGAGTGCTGATGCAGAAGCTACAGCGAGTTATCCATAAGACCTAGCTCAGATAATTCATTAATATGGCCTCATTAAACAACAGATTTTCAGTGTAGATGAAGCAGCCTTATATTGGAAGAAGATACCATCTAAGACTCATAGCTAGATAGGACAAGTCAATGCCTGACTTTGAGAAGTCAAAGTTTCAAACTACAGGCTGACTCTCTTGTTAGGGGCTAGTGTAGCTGGTGACTTTGAGTTGAAGGCAGTGGTCATTTACCATTCTGAAAATCATAGGGTCCTTAAGCAGTAGGCTAAATTGGGCTTCCCTGGTGGCGCAGTGGTTAGGAATCCACCTGCCAATGCAGGGGACGTGGGTTTGAGGCCTGGTTCGGGAAGATCCCACATGCCATGGAGCAACTAAGCCCGTGAGCCACAGCTACTGAGCCTGCACTCTAGAGCTTGCATGCCTAGAACCCGTGCTCCGCAACAAGAGAAGACACCGCAATGAGAAGCCCACGCACCGCAACGAAGAGTAGCCCCCTGCTCACCACAACTAGAGAAAGCCCACCTGCAGCAATGAAGACCCAATGCAGCCAAAAATAAATAATTAAAAAAAAAAAAAGAAATAGGCTAAATCTACTCTGCCTGTGCTCTATAAATGTAACAACAGACCCTGGATGACACCAAATCCGATTACAACATGGTTTACTGAATATTTTAAGCCCACTGTTATAGGAATTCTCTGGTGGTCCAGTGGTTAGGACTCAGCACTTTCATTGCAATGGCCTGGATTCAATCCCTAGTCAGGGAACTAAGATCCCGCAAGCCGCGCAGCATGGCCAAAAACAAACAACAGCCAAAAAGGCCACTGTTGAGACCTACTGCTCAGAAAAAAAGATTCCTTTCAAAATATTACTGCTCATTGACAATGCACCTCATCACCCAAGAGCTCTGATGCCGATGTACAATGAGATTAATGTTGTTTTCATGCCTGCTAACACAACATCCATTCTGCAGCCCATAGATCAAGGAGTGATTTCAACTTGGATGTCTTATTATTGAAGAAATACATTTCGTAAGGCTTTGGCTACTGTAGATAGTGATTCCTCTTGGGCAGAGTAAATTGAAAATCTTCTGGAAGGGATTCACCATTCTAGATGCTGTCAAGAACATTTGTTATTCATAGGAAGAGGTCAAAATATCACTGTGAACAGGAGTTTGGAAGAAGTTAATTCCAGTCCTCGTGGATGAGATTTTGAGGGGTTCAAGACTTCAGGAGAGGAAGTAACTGCAGATGTGGTGGAAATAGCAAGAGAATTAGAAGTGGAGCCTGAAGATGGGACTGAATTGCTGCAGTCTCATGATAAAACTAACAGATGAGGAGTTGCTTTTTTTGTTTTTTTTGCGGTACGCGGGCCTCTCACTGCTGTGGCCTCTCCCGTTGCGGAGCACAGGCTCTGGACGCGCAGGCTCAGTGGCCATGGCCCACGGGCCCGGCCGCTCCGCGGCACGTGGGATCCTCCCAGATCGGGGCACGAACCCGCGTCCCTGGCATAGGCAGGCCGATCTCCAACCACTGCGCCACCAGGGAAGCCCAGGAGTTGCTTTTTATGGATGAGCAAAGAAAGTGGTTTCTTGAGATGGCATCTTCTTCCTGGTGAAGATGCTGTGAAGATTGTTGAAATGACAACAAAAGCTTTAGAATATTATATAAACTGAGTTGATTAAGCAGCAGCAGGATTTGAGAGGTTTGACTCCAATTTTGAAAGAAGTTCTGTGGGTAAAATGCTATCAGCATTGCATGCTACAGAGACATCGTTCATGAAAGGAAGAGTCAATCGATGTGGCAGACTTCACTGTTGTCTTAGTTTAAGAAATTGCCATGGACACCCCAGCCTTCAGCATCCAACCACCCTGATCAGGCAGCTGCCATCAACATCGAGGCACGACCCTCCACTGGCAAAAAGATGATGACTCACTAAAGGCACTGACGATAGCGTTTTTTAGGAATAAAGTATTTTTAAAATTAAGGTATGTACATTGTTTTTTTAAGATATAATGCTGTTGCACACTTAATACACTACAGTATAGTGTAAACATAAATTTTATATGCACTGGGAAACCAGAACATTCCTGTGGCTGGCTTTATTGCAGTATGCTTTATTGTGGTGGTCAGGAACCAAATCCACAATATCTTTGAGGTACATGAAATCAGGATTTTTGTTGTTGCTGGTGTTAAAAGAGTTACCCCAGGGGCTTCCCTGGTGGCGCAGTGGTTGAGAGTCCGCCTGCTGATGCAGGGGACATGGGTTCGTGCCCCGGTCCGGGAGGATCCCACATGCCGTGGAGCGGCTGGGCCCGTGAGCCATGGCCGCTGAGCCTGAGCGTCCGGAGCCTGTGCTCCGCAACGGGAGAGGCCACAACGGTGAGAGGCCCGCGTACTGCAAAAAAAAAAAACTTACCCCAATAAATTATTGATTTCTGCAACTTTTCCTTCACCTCATCGCCTTCTCAGACGTTTGGGGAATTAGCAAGTGGAGCCCGTTAAGTAGGAGGCTGGCTACTTCCTGGAACTCTGGCATTGTAAAACGTCTTGGTGCCAAGTACTGACTTGAGCTGATCCTGTCAACACAGCGTTCCATCTGCGCAAGACAAGGTTGAGTTAAAAGTACAGAAGCCCCATAGACCAGGCTTCTGCCCCTAGCATGTTTCACAGAATTCCAGCTCAGGTCAAGAGATGTTACTGGGAAGAACCTTTCTGACCCTCAGTAACTGTAGGAAGTGTTAGCGGAAAAGAGCTTGGTCTCTGTTGGCTGATTTAGAGCAAATAAATTAAACTCTAAGCCTCAGTTTCCTCTTCCAAAAATAGGGTAGATGATCTATAGGTATCATAGGGCTGTTTGAGAGTTGAATGAAAAAAACATGAAAATACTTAGCACGATGCCTAACATATATTAAGCCTTCACTAAATGACACCTCTACTTTATATTTTAAATAAAGACATACTATGAATCAGCCTTTGGGTGGTCTCTGAAATTCTTGTTCTTGCTGGAATCAGTCAAACTGGGAATAGTAATTTATTGCATGGGGCATGTGTCAAATTTGCTGTGGGGGAAAGTTTCAGAACACTGTCTGGTGCATCAGCAACAACCATGACAAACCCAAAGAAGCAAAATGCACGAAATTTTCATTATCACGTCTGTAACCACCCTTGGAAACCTTTACTCGTATGGCATATCTCCAATATTAGTTGAGTTAATAAGTCATCTGTGCTGGAAAAAAAAAATCACTTGTTTGCTATCAATAAATGCATTCCATGATTTGTCTTATCTTTCATTGCATTTTCTCTAGAGAATAGCTTCAGAAAATTGTTTTTTGTTTAAAGTTCAGTTTCAATTTACACTCTAAAGCTGTAAACAGAGAGGCAAATGAAACAGTAAAAACCCACAGCCCTACTCAATGTATTTGGTAAAAGAAACAATTGGGCACTTGACAGCTGTGGTAATAATGGGGTAATGTGAACTGTATTTCTGTTTGCTAAAAGTCCACAGAGTGTCAAGAGCTTATCAGGAAGCCAGTAGTATCTCTTAACTAATATTTCCTAAACTTTCAAGGAAGACCTGCTGTATCATATTATACCGTGAAATCTACAGTCCTTTGATAAAGTATGGTTCCTAATTTCAAAGCACTCATTTCTGCCAACATGAAATCTCAGACTACACTGAGAAACAAGTCTCTAGAGCAGTGGTTCTCAAATTGGCTTCATACTAATCGCCTGGGGAACTTTAAAAAATCTTGATGCCTCCAACACCCTTTTCGGGTGGGAAATTCCCCATCCCCACATAAGAATTTGGGAGCTTTGATGTCATCCTCAGGCTTCCTGGCCTCAATCAGTAGGGCTCAGGAGAGACCCACTTGCTTGGAGTAAGGCCACTCCACTCCAGGCTTGGGGATTTCACTTGTTGCCTGGAAGATGATGAAAAGGGGAGATGAAAGACAAGAATATGTGTCATTAGAATCATGCAGCCACTCAAGAAATGTTCTAGGTATCCCTCCAAGTCACATAATGAACCAAGGGTCTGTGGTGTTACCTAAGTATTTTTGAACAGCTTAAAAGAAATTGCATCTGTCTGAGTTTTCCATACTGGGCTGTCATATCTATTTGTAGTAGTCTCTTCCTGGTACTTTAGTAGGTCTTAATTAACGTTAGGGATTATATTCATGAAAGATAAATATTAGAATGAGGACAGAGGAAAATAAAAGCATGTCAATGACTTGTGTGTCAGCTACTAAGATAGAAGAGACAAAGGCAGATAGTTTTCTGTAATTAACATTTCTTCTCACATTTTATTTTGAAAAATTACAGTCCTTCAGAAAAGTTGAAAAATTGGTACAATAGAACCCCTATGCCTTTCACATCGAGTCACCACTTTTAAATATTTTGCTATGTCCTCCCATTTTGTTGTTGCTGTGGAACCACTTGCAAGAAGAAACCACCATGGCACTCCACCCAATACTTCAGTACATGTCATCTGAGAGCAAACACGCTCTCCTGAATAACTATAATAGCATTATCGTGATGAAGAAATTTAATATATTAGGCATATTCGAATTTTCCCTATTGAAATCAGAATGTCTTTTATAGCTCTCTATATTGACAGATTAATTTTTTGCATTTATTTTTTAATTATTTATATTTAAATTGAAGTGTAGTTTATTTATAATATTACATTAGTTTCAGGTATATAGCATAGTGATTCCATATTTTTATAGATTATACTTCATTTAAAGTTATTACAAAATAATGGCTGTATTTCCCTGAGCTCTACCATATTGTCCTGACACATTTTAAAAGAGACTCCTGTTTAGTTGTGAGGATAGATTTAATCATTCGAATTATTTAAATATCAATAAGTCATGTAAGTTGATAATTCTTAAAGAGTTGTATTTCTTCCATTAGCAGAGTGGAGTTAAAATCTTTGTGCTTTTTTCCCCCAAATTTATAAAATAAAAAAAATACTACAATTAAGATGCAAGTAACTTTGCCTTGGATCAAGTAGTATTTATTTAGGGATTTCTTATCTTGGGCCAATTTATCATGATACCAAGATACCATATCTACTAAATAGATTAAAAGAACTGTAAAAGAATATTATGTGTGACGATATGATAATCAGTTTGAAGATCTGGAAGAATCATATGATTTTCTATAAAAATATAAAGTGCCAAAGTTGTTCTAAGAAAAGGTGAAAAAAAAAAAACCCTGATAGACACATAACTATATACTACTAGACTGGAAAGACAATTAAAGATTTCCCATAAGAAAAAAAAAAAAGATATGCCACAGAAGCATGTACCAAAACCAGACAGTTTTATAATTGGGTTCTATTTAATCTGTCAAAGCAGGTAATACCTATATTATTTGTGTTATTCCAAGCCATAGAAAAAGCTGGTAAACTCCCTGATTCATTTTAGGGAGTTAGCATAACTATAATCTTAAAACCTGATAGCAGCAGTACAAACCATAGGAACAGTTATTGAAAAATGAACTCAAACCTATAAAAAAGGATCAGTGGGAGCCATATTTGCAACAAATATATAAGAATAATATCAAGATCCCACTGGCTCGTGGTGCTGAGACAAGTTAGGTGGAAAGCACTCCATAGTGTCTGAGTAGGAAATCCTGGGATCAGACTCGGAGACCTTACCTGGGTGAATCCTGGAATGTATTGCTAAGATGAAATGGAGAAACCAAATTTTATTCAGAAGATTCAGTTATCACTAGGAAAGTTCAATTCATAAAGGCTTCCTGACATTGTTTTTATCTTAGCTGAAACTTACTGAAACCTGAATATGTGCCAAGCATTGGGCAGAGTACTTTCGCGTTATTTTCTAATTTAATCCCCACAACATCCCCATAAGGTAGGTACTATTATCCCCATTTTGAAAGTGAGGAAACAGACTTTGCAAAGTCATACAGGAAAGGAAGTAGCAGAGCCAGATTTGAATCCTGATGTGAATCCAGTCCTGAACCACCCTGGGTATGTTCTCCCTAAATCCACCCTGCTGGCCTTCTCATACCCACCATCTTTGTACATGCTATTCCTTTTGCCTGGAACACTTAACCAAAATAATAGTAGTGGTAACAATAATAAAGGTTATTATTAAAATAATGGCTACCATCTATTGAGTGGTGAGGATGTTCCAGGCACTGTGTTAGGCATTATATACATCATACACATTGTTTCATTAAATCCTCTTAACAACCCTATGAGGTAGTTATTATAAGCCCATCATTCAACAAAATATGGAGGACTATGTGTTCCAAAAGCACAGTGGCAGGATTTGGGAGAGCAGTGGTAGGTGAAGTGGTAGGTGAAGATTGGTTCTTTCATTTCTGAAAGAAAATGTCTTGGTAGGCAGCACCATATTTTATCAGCCTAAAATACTTCCTAACAAGAGTGAAAAAAAAAAATCTCAATTTCTCTTTTTAAATTATTTTTTATTGGAATATAACTGATTTACAATGTTTTCTTAATTTTACCTGCTGTACAGCAAAGTGAATCAGTTATACATATACACATATCCACTCTTTTCTAGATTCTATTCCTATATAGGTCATTACAGGGTATTGAATAGAGTTCCCTGTGCTATACAGTAGGTTCTTATTAGTTATCTATTTTATATATAGTGGTGTGTATATGTCAATCCCAATCTCCCAGTTTATCCCTCCCCCCACCCTTTCCCCCTTGGTAATCATAAATTTGTTTTCTACATCTGTGTCTCTATTTCTGTTTTGTAAGTAGGTTCAATTGTACCATTTTTTTAGATTCCACATATAAGCGATATCATATGCATGTGTCTTTCTCTGTATGACTGACTTCACTCAGTATGACAATCTCTAGGTCCATCCATGTCGCTTCAATTTCTAAGATTATATTTTTACATATTGTTTTACTACCACTGAAAGATCATGAATCAAGCTAAAAGAAGCTGTTGAAAAGTCTTGGTGGAGTAGCATTAAAAATATTTCACATGTAGCCATGGAGATACATGAATCAATTAATCATAAAAGAAAACTCTGCTTAGAAAAAGAGACATCCATCTTATCTGACCTCATTAGCTATATTCTCACATAATTTCAGTATCTTCAGGTAAAGTTAGAAACTACTAACACAGCAGAAGATAACTACTACATATTAATTGTTCAATACTCCACATATGTAATTTCCTGTCTTCCATGGATACCTGTCTTCAGTATCTGTGGTATCTTTCTCATTGCTAATCTCATGTGTTTTTGTTTTGTCTTTTTAATGAGACTTACTGGGTCTTTCAGTTTTTAATATTTTCTATCTTTTTCTTTTTGTTAGTTTCTGTTTCATTATTTTAATCTTGTGTCTTTATTAATTCATGTCTCCTGCTTTCTATTGGTTTATTTTGGTATTTTTCTAATATTTAAAGTTAAATGATTTAATTTGAGTCTTTATTTTGATAATAAAATTATTGAAGGAATAAATTTTCATCTGAATTTAGCCTTAGCCATATCTCATATATTTTAATATGAAGTGGTCCTTTGTTACTGTCTAAATAATTTGCTTTTACTTTGTTTTTCTTTTTGTTTGTTTGTTTTGCTGTACGCGGGCCTCTCACTGTTGTGGCCTCTTCCGTTGCGGAGCACAGGCTCCGGATGCACAGGCTCAGCGGCCATGGCTCACAGGTCCAGGCGCTCCGCGGCATGTGGGATCTTCCCGAACCGGGGCACGAACCTGTGTCCCCTGCATCGGCAGGTGGACTCTCAACCACTGCGCCACCAGAGAAGCCCTGCTTTTACTTTGGCTTAAGATTATATAGAGTGTTTCCAGTAGTTAAGTTTTTATCCTCTTTTTATTGTTGATTTCTTGTTTTATTGGACTATAATCAGAAAGTAAGGCCTGGAAAATTTTGTTTTCAATAGTGTATTAAGGTTATTTGTAGCCAAATATGCAATCAAGTATCACAATTGGAAGACTATGTATTCTTTGTAATGTAGAGATTTCTATGTATACATCTATCAGATATATACATATTATGTTTCTAAAGTTGTCCTTATTTTCAGTATTGTATTTGGGTTCATTAGCACCGAGGAAACCAAGAGTTTCTTTGGTGCTAATGTTGCTTGGCATAAAAATGTTGTATCCTGGTTGTGAATGATAGCTTTTTTCATTTCGTAGTGTCCTCTTTCTCCTTGAATTCTTGTTTAGTCTAATGTTAATATTGTAGCTATGTTTTCTCTTTGTGCATGTTCTGCTGTTTTCAACAATCACTTATATTTGCCTTTTCCTTGTTCTTTCCTTTCATGGGTGTTTCTTATTAATAACATTGAGCAGTTAGGGAGCAGATGCACTTCTCCTGGGGAACCTGCTGGTGACCACTGACCTAGTATTTGCACCAAGCTGTAGTCTCTCTCGTAGGTTTCAAGAAGGGTAGGTTTTCCCTGTGGCTGGTCCTTTTGCTCCCACCTGAGTCCACAGAGAATGAACTGAATCTGATGAGTCCCTGGCGGTATTTGGGAAATACGAAGGCTCAGACCCATTCTGAGTCACCGAGAAACCTTTTGGAAGGAGCCATACTTCAGTCATATTGAGATTCTGTCACTAATTTCACTAGCTGTGTAAGCTTGTTCAGGTTAATGTCTGTGAGACTGAGTTTTCTTATCTGTAAAATGCAGATGACTTCACAAGGTTGCTGTGAGGATTAAATGAGATGATATATCTAACAGTGCCCAGAGTGTAATAGTCATTCCCTGTTTCCTTTTTCACTCCTCAGGAAAATCTGACTGAGCAATGGTAGCAACTGTTTCTGGGGACAGAGGGTCTTCAGAATTCTTCTAGGCCAGGGAGCATGTCACAGAACTGTAGTATAGGTTTGCTACAATGCTGTCACCCTAATGTTTATGTGAAATATCTAGTGGCTTGAAAAGGAAGAAAATACAGCAGACTGTGTCCTTCAGAAGCCTATAGCCATCCAACCAAGGGACGGTGCTACTGGTGGTCAGACTATCTGACTTAGGAGGCTTCTTCTTTCCTTAAGTCTTGCTAGCCCGTAAATGGGCCCCAGGGCGGCCCTCCTCTTCCCTTCAAGCTGGGTTCACTTTCACTGTCTCCCCAGCAGTGCGCATCTGACAGTTACTTCAGGTCTCAGACACGCTAGAAACTTGAATTGTTTTATGCAAGTCATTTGAAAACGCAGAGTATCAACTGTTCTTTCTTGGGTTTTCTTGTAAATCTGTTTCAAATTTATCTGATTTTCTTCTATCCAATTGGCGCCGA
Organism: Grampus griseus; assembly: GCF_964374135.1. Lineage (NCBI taxonomy): Eukaryota > Metazoa > Chordata > Mammalia > Artiodactyla > Delphinidae > Grampus > Grampus griseus. Next base: position 107,831,096 of record NC_139017.1, read on the forward strand.
GGTCCTACTATAGATTCTTTGGCAATAAATAAAAGACTATCTGTAGCCATTTTGTTAAAATGAACATTTAGAAATATCCTATTGTGAAATAAGATTCCTTTGTTCTCTCTAAACCTCAGCTCATAAAAATCATCCCCGAAGTGTTATTCTATCAAGCAGCACTATTTATTGATATATATCTAATCTTAAACTAACAGAAGCTTTTTGCTTAGGGATGACTGCATTTGTACACACTAGATAAAATAGGACTGTCCCCCTAATCTGGCCTATGTAGTCCCTTACATAGAATATGACTTCATTTTTTTTTTTTGGTCTATTATCTTTTGGGTTAAATTTTTAATGCGCTGTCTTTGAGGGTTTTTTGTTTTTTGTTTTTTCCTTTCATAGAATCATTAAGACCTTACATCAAATATGTCATCTCAGATAAAATTTTTGTTTTATTTTTAACTAAACCACGTTGAAGGAACAGATGTGAATTAAGGTATGTAGCGTTAGACTAAATTAAAAGTACACTGGATTACTGACTCTTGGAAATTTTTCTAAACTGCATGATGTAGTCAAACAAAATCATTAGCTCTCTTTTTTAAAGTAAACAATCTCTACGTATAAATTACACTGAGCAGTGTATGTGATTATGAAGTATAAATAGAATTTCATGGCATTTACAGTGGCACACACAAATACCTATATGCAAATGTAGGGTGGTACCCAATGCACTTTCATTTAGCAGTTGGAAATTGATCCCATTAGGGGTCATTAATATTGGAATTAGGGTCTTGCTAGCAGAGCATGTAGAACATTTCATCTTCTATTTAGGATCTGAACTGCAGTCAAACTGAGCCATGTTTCAGTCTCCAGGTTGATGCTCACCCTCTGCTGTTACCTGTTATGCCACCAAAGAAGCAGCAGCAGCAACCTCACAGCCACCTTCAGGATGAAGGCAACACACTGGCTCAATTTTGTGCTGGCAAAGGGCAAGGCTGGTGGCTTAGCCCTGGGAAGTGCAGGCCTGCTGTGATATCTCCAATGCACGGACAGCACTAAAAAGGAACTGGGTTTCTGCATGAAACTAATTTATATCGAAGTGTCTTCTAGGAACAGCATTATTTTGATGAGTTTTTGACTTCTGATTTCAGCCTCTTTCATTCACTTCAAAGAACTTTTACAAAATGTGTCTGGACTTTGTACTTACCAGAGTACCCCAAGGCAGGCAAGCCCACAAAGACCAAAGCTACAGAAGGCACAAGCATGGTACCAGGCACGTGGAAGTGCTCAACAACAGTAGCCATTATATTATGGGAGACAAGGGCAGATGCAGAAGTGGTCTGTAGACTTGGTACCAAGCTAAGATTTTTCCATTTCAAACTAGAATTAGTTTTACTAACTGAATTCTCATGGATAGAGGTGAAATCTACACACTTGCTTGGATTCCAACAAACAAGTCTATCAGAAGCGTCAACCATTCGGCTCTCTGGGCTTCAGCCTTTCCAGTATTCATTAAAACTCCCCACACAGTTGTCCTCTCTGATTCTTGTTCCATCTGCCTTCCACAGCTTTTAGCACTCATTGTTTCCACTTCCTTACCATCCACTCTGGCCTTGGCTCTACTTCCATTGCCCTTGCCTGTGTCTAACTAGTTGTCAGATTCTTATCTTCCTTGATATCTTTGTAGCAGTTGACGCAGTGGATACTCCCTTCAACTTGAAACTCTGTCTTGGTCTCCATGACAGCACATGACTTTTTCTCTAACTCCTCCAAAGGTTCTGCCTCCGCCTTTTGACCCTTAAATATCTGTCCTCAGCTTTCTCCTCAGTCTGCATGCATTCTCTTAGCAATCTTGTCCATTTCCTCGACTCCAGCTACCACATACACAGATCTCCTTGGCAACAAGAGAACTCTAAATCTTTACATCCAAGCTCTTTTTCAACATCTATACTTGATTTTTTTGCAGACACCGCAAGCTTACATGTTCAAAATGGAACTCATCATCCCACTTAAACCTACTCTTACTCCAGTTTCCCAAGCCAAAGTCTTCTTGTACCTCTCCCTCTGTGCCCCATAGCACCTTCCATATAATTCTTATACTATATTGTGATGTCTTTTTTCTTATCCACAAGAATATTTTTATCATTGTTTCCTTGAGATGTAGTATAATGCCTATTACAGAAGAAATCACTAAATAACCTCAGAATATAGGAATGCTAGAAAATGTTTCAAACTACCTGGGTTGTATTCAATTTAAATTGAAACACTCAAAATACCCACTTGAAGTGAAAAGTCATGTTTGAGTTCATTTAGCAAACTCTATTTGTAAAAAAAATGCAACCCAATAATTTATATGTATATTCAGCATTCACTTTGATTAAACATTGTTCCTTGGACTATAGTGACTTCAGTGCCTCCAGGTTCCTTCTTGTCATTGTCTTAGAGAGACCCGCTCTCATCTCCAAGAAGAGTAGTTCAGCCAGCCGCCCAATCCCTTTACTGTCTCAGGCACCAAACTGTATTTGATATTTCATATTCATTTATTTAGTATTAAATACCACATGCATTGAAATATTGAAATATTCATAAAATATTTTATTGTCTGGATCCTCACTTCTGGACTGTAAACTTCAGGAGAGCTAGTACCTACCTATTCTATCTCGTTCATTGCCGTATCTTTGGCACTAAATCAATTGATGGTGCTGGGGCCACAGACATGTGTAGGTGTTCAATAAATACCTGGTGAGTGAATAATCAGTTGATACATCTGTTATTAAAAACAACAGGCACTAAGTCGTGGAGATATGAAGCATCGTAGCCTATTCCAGGAACTGCAAGTTATTTAATGTAAGGGCTGTTGCTGAGGACTGTGTCAATGATAACAGCGTTCATTTAGCACTTCTGTGTCTGCCACTATCTAAGCTTCACTTACCTTATATCATTGAACCCCTATGACAGCCTTGGAGATCAGTACTATTATTATCCTCATTTATGAATGAGGAGGCTGAGGCTCAAAGAGATTAAGGGCAAATAGCAGTCAATGACAGAACCCAGAGAGATAAATTCCCAGACCATCAAAGGCTCTTGGAAGGAGTTTGAACTCTCTCCTGTGGTCAGTGACAGGACATTGGAGATTGGCAGGCAAGAGCTGACTTGTGTTTTAGAGGGATCATCGTGGGGCAGTGTAGAGAGAAGAATAGAAGAGAACAAAAGGGAAGTCAGGGAGCTCAGTGAGGAGACTGTGAAACACTCCTAGCAAGAGGCCATGGCAATGACTCCAAGTAAGGCAAGGGGGTTCAGATTTAGAGGATTTCCAGGAGGCAGGTAGAATTTAGCAGCCAGCTGGTTGTGGGTATAAAGCAGGGAGGCGCTGAGCATAACTCAGGGGACAGGGTGTGATTTAGAGGGATGCGAGATAGCAGACATACATTCCCAGTCCTGATGTTTGGGCAGAGGCTCCCAAAGCCATATTGCTCATGCCTGCAGTTTCTCTGTGAGGTGGGAAGGCCTGAAAATCAGCACATGAAGTGTTTGGGCTGTTGGCAGTTAATGAGATCACGCTATACTGTGGAAATAAATCAGAGACAAATAGCTTTCTTCTATCATAGTTCCACATTGTAGACTTAATCATGTTTTCACTGATGTTGCAGAAGTAGCGTTTCAAGTCTTACTCCTCTCCCATAAAATCAGGGCAGAGGTTAAGGGTGTGTGTGTGTGTGTGTGTGTGTGTGTGTGTGTGTGTGTTGTTTTATTTTATTTTTAAAGAATTCTGTTGGTAGATTTTTTAAAAGCTGCACTAGAGATTCAACTAGTTCGTTGTCCGTTAGTGATTTACTCATTCTACGCAGCCCATATCTCATACAGGCAGACCTCTGAGAAGGAACTGAGCCCTTTCAAAGGTCTATGTTGTGGTGTGCTCAACAGTGTACTTCTGGCAGCCCTGTGATGGGAGTCAGAGCTCAGTTCCTCACAGCTGTGGCCTCCCTTTCACTCCATCCAAAGCAACACTGCCTTTTTGCCTGGAGGACTTTCCTGAAAGATACTTCTGAGGCTCTGCTCAATACAGAGATGCTTTTGATTCCTGAACATGAATCAAGGCAGTCTCCTACCAGCAAGCCAGACTATCCTATGACACAGCTCACAGTACACATTCTGGGCACGTAGACCCTGAAATTGAACTCTTCACTCTTTAAGTTGTTTTTATTGTCTCCAGCCAGTTAGATGGTTGAAGGGAAATGCTAAACCAACAAATAATGGTTTCCAAAGGAAACCTCCCAGTTCAATGAAAGAGTGTGTCTTCCTTATTATGGGAGATGTCGTGTCACAAGTGGGTGTTTTGTGCTCAGTTGAATTAAAAAAAAAATAGGTCAGTCTTAAAAACTGTTAATGATAGAACACATGGCATAAATTATACTGTAAACTCCAAACAACTCGGAAATTATAAACATTGCTTAGTCAAGGCTTTTCTTTTAACGATGCCCTGATGTCTCTGGCATAGCCCAGAGATAATACTGATTTCAGTCAGTATTATTTTATTTGAAAGGAGGAATTTCTTTTCCAAAAATAGTCTCTCTGAGAAAAGCTGTCTTCCTGGCCAACTTCATGAAACATCTTGTGCCTATGGCCTGTATCATGTCTTGCCTACGGCCAGGGCCAGACAATATGAGATAGCACAGAAGGTTAGGGGAAGGAGAGTCATGTGATGAAAAGAAACTACAGGCTTGGTCCTGACATAGGCAGGAGACTGACTCAAGACAGTGGGAACTATGACGAAATAAAGACTGTCAGGACTCTGTGCCAACATACTTGAGACCTGGTCAGAGTAAGCATTTAATTTAGAAGATCTTCCTTGGTTTGCCTATCAGAACAGCTTTCCAGGGGTGGGGAAGCAGAGAGATGTCTTTTAAATGATGAGAATAATATTTACAACTGTTTTTTTTTCAACTTTTAAAATTTTTATTTCTTTTTTCATTTTTCAACTTTTTCATTTTTTTTCAAATAATTTTTTCAATTATTTTTATTTACAACTGTTTTTTATTAAGCACTTATTATAGGTCAGGCACGTGTCCAGATACTTTATGTACAATATCGTATTTAATCTTGACAACCTTTGAGATGGGTACTATTATTACCTCCTTATTACAGATGGTAGCTGGGGCTCAGAGAGGTTAAATTTTTCCCAAGATCATATAGCAGGTACAGGGAAGCCAGGATTCTAACCCAGGTCAAAGCCTACACAATGAACTATTAACAGCTATGTTATACCTCTTCCCTGAGGATTAATTAAGAAAATGTGTGTAAAAGTGTTTTGGAAGCAGCAAATGCTGTAGAAATGCTAGTAGTGGATTCTGGAGTCAGAAAAGCAGACCCATTCCACCTCTTCATAGCTCTGAGTATAAGTTTTGTTAATACTTTTAATCCCAGTCTTACAATATTGGAGAATCAGTTGGAGGCCAAAGACCAAAGACCAGCTCATCTTTGGTCATCATGATGAGAGCCCTTTCTTTTGATACCGGGCTTTAACAAGTGTTCCACTTTCCTCGAGCCTAATTTAACTAGAGCCCCTTCATCACAGTCTTTTCTTGCATGCTCACCCCAGATTACGTTTTTACTTGAGGCTTGGCAACCTGTAAATCACACAACTGGTTAGCAGAGGAAAGATGAGAGGGTGCGAAGGTTTGATCCAGCACATCCCACGGTTGGAACAGAGATGTGTGCCTGCCCTCTGGTTTATGGAAAGGTAGCAACATATCTATAAACAAAGACTCTCTGTGATATGAAAAAGAAAATTTAAATGAACAGGAATATTATTTTTCTAATTCTAGAAGAACATTTTTTTCTTGGCCAGAAATGGATTAGGTAGTTGATCTAGCCAGTGCACCTCTCCAATCTGACAGATCCCTGCCATATGGGGATGCTTTGGCGCAAATGTTCCATAAGTCTCTGAGTTCATTCACGTGGCAGATCTCCCTATGCCATATTCATTCATTCATTCAGTAAATGTTCATTAAACCTGTACTCTGTGCCAGGTGCCGTGCGATTTAGATGATAACCAGTCCTGGCCTCAGAAGGGGTTACAGTGTAGTGGGGAATTATAGTATAAACAAAAATAAAACATAATAAAACATGAATATGCTATGAGAAAACTGTGAATAAAGTGCTAAAGAAATGCAGGAAAGGGAGCCTGTAACTAACTGCCTCTAACTCAGGCAGGATAGGGTGGAGTCACGGTAGCTCCTTTCTGTGTTAGTCCAACAGCAGGCCTCAGAGAACTAGGAGGTAATTTGGCGCCTAATTTCTGATTCGTTTCTCGTTCTCAGCAGCAGACTGCGGCATGTTGAAAAGCTAGAGAAATAGATGTTTAAGTGAAATTCGATATTTTCACGCATTTGAATTTTAGTGAACGATAAGTTGGCAGTCACAGAGCCCATCCCAGGTGTTGTGGCCTCAAGGGAAATAGCTGCCCTCCACCTTCCAGGTGGTACCAATACCAGCACTGAGCCGATGCAAAAGCTTACATTCCAGTGGCACAGCATAGTCACATAACTAATGAGAGGCCGTTTATTGTCTAAAGAATTATTTGTGAAAAGCATGGCTGTGTCATAAATACAGCTCATGCTTCTGAATCAGCTCCGTCACTTAGTAGCTGTGCGAAGTTGAGCAAGGTCGTTTGCCGATCCTCAGCTCCCCCGTGTGTAACAAAGATAACAAAAGCCACTTAAGAGGTTTAAACGTGGCATAGAGAGGAAAAGTATTTTTCAAACCTTAAAATGTTATACAAGCAATAACTAACATTAAGTATCTCTTTCAGCTAGTGATTGCTATTTATATTCCCCAGAGACTTTTGTACACAAAATCCCACTAAGGAGACCAATGGTGGACAGGTTGGTCTTTAGAAGATGTTTTGGAAAAGTATATCCAATACAGAAGCTCTGAAATGTGAGCTCCTCTTCTGTCCACATCACATTTTCAGCAGGTTCCAGGATAGCAGTTCCTGATGTCTTCCAACAGTTGATCTGTACTATTTAGAACAATGATCTTTGAGAAAAGGTGCTTATGATCGTCACCAGTAATAATTTATAATAATTTGGACTTCTGACTTTTTTCCTCTTTCTACTTGAAAACTTAAAAAGGCCTTTGTGGAGATTTTTTTTTTTTCCTTTTGAATATGAGAATTGTGGCCAGAATTCAATCCAAACCAAATTTCAAGTGTGGAATTATAACCCCTACCTCTGCATGGAAACCATGGAGCCCCTTAGCCAGAGTGGCAGTTGGCAGTTCTCCCGTGTTCTCCTAGGACACATGCAGCAGGATGCCAACGAAGAAAAAGAACGGGCAAGGAACATGAGGGGAAATGCTAAAACCATCTGTACAGAGTTGGGTTTTATACGCTGCTGGTACAACAGGGTCCTTCTTGTTAGCTTCACTAGAGTCCAGTCCCCCTCCCATGACTACAATAAAAAGAAGAAACAGTAAACCTCTCACCGTATTGATTTCAGAGAGTTAGTGTGGTTCAGTAGAGGGAAAATCAGGGTGGGGGTCAGGAAACAGGGTTCTAGCCTGGCTCTGTCATTAATGCACCCTTGGCATTTATGGAAGTCCTATTAAAACCCTTTGCAGGGATTCCCTGGTGGCGCAGTGGTTGGGGGTCCGCCTGCCGATGCGGGGGACGCGGGTTCATGCCCCGGTCCGGGAGGATCCCACATGCTGCAGAGCGGCTGGGCCCGTGAGCCATGGCCGCTGGGCCTGCGCGTCCGGAGCCTGTGCACCACGACAGGGGAGGCCACAGCAGTGAGAGGCCCTCGTACCGCAAAAAAAAGCCCAAAAACCCCACAAAAGAACCCAAAACCCTTGGCAGTAGGCCCCTTGTCCTCTCTGAGACTCAGGCATCATCTATAAACTGTGGATGTTTACAGTTATAGCCACTTCAGAGATCACGGTGAGGAAAACACAGTGCAGTGTATATAGTATTACTTCAGGCTTTCTGCACTAGGAGAGACCCAGGGCTAGCCTCTACAGATACTCAGACTCGGGTGCTGGGGAAGAGAGAACACAATTGTCCTGGAGCCCACGTTTATGACCTGTCTTCTATTCCTCTTTCCCTAGGCCATGTCTAGAGTAGAGGAGAATTATCTTGCAGTGCGGGCACTACATAATTCTTCTGGGGTCTGTGCCCATCACCCCTGCCTTCAGATGGGCTAGACAATGCCAGAAAGACAAACCTGTAACTACCTCACTCCCATCCATCCATGCCCCCCCTGGTGCTGGGGCCATGGCCCTGCACCTGCAGACTGGATGCTCTTTGCCTCTGCCAACCTGTGGTCTTCGTCGTGGACCAGCTCCTGTAACTCTGGTCCACAGTCTCAGTGGGTATTTTTATTTTCCAACAACAGTCGCCTGTTCACTTTGAACTTACTATTTTCTGAAACACTTAGACAAAAGGTTGTTCAAAAGTTGGTTATAATGAGCTTTAAATAAAGACAGAGAGATAAATGGAAAAACAGAGATAAGTGGAAAATCACCTGATAATTTAAAAAATTATCTATAAATAATGTAAAATTTAAAAGATAAATAAAAATCGAAGCAAAAATTAACAAGTATGTCTTCTATCTGAATATGGAAGATTTAAGTCTCCAGTTGCAGTTGTGTTACAGCATAATCATTCCGGTTTGTTGGTTTATTGTCCCTTCAAGTGGCCATTAATATGCTCTTTTATGGGGCATGGGTCACCACGGGGTGGCCTCAGCTGAAGATATGCTTTAGCAACAACTGCTCAGTGAAATGGCCTAGATTTCTTATAATACCGTCCTCAGGTCATGGCATCTTTCTTTTACCTTTCTTCCAAAATGCATTTATGCATAACTTGTGTGTAGTCTTCAAAGGAACCTAACTTCTAACCAGTACAGGCAGAGGTACAAATAGAAACTTCCCTAGTATTTACTTGTGGATTATTTTCTACATTTTTCCATTTCTAAATCCTCCCAACAGACCAACTTTCTTTGGTAACAAAGAATACATTTCTCTTTAAGTTTGTGAAAGGAGCTACATAAAATTCTCCAGACACATGTTTAAAATGTGTGGTCAAACTGGCATCTGTCCTTGGAAATGGCCAGTGGTGGAGAATTTTTAAGTTTGTCTGATGATACCTCAAAGAGATTTTTTTAATGGAACATTAGGCCCTCAATTATGAATTGTTGCCACATTTCAGATCTGCCCAGCGGACCTTTCAACTTTATGCTGTTTTTGTTGTTAATGAAAAACTCCATTCGTTTATGAAGCCTGGTTCTTCTTAGTGCTTTGACTTTAGAGGATTTAATTTAGAAATTTAACCTGTGGAATAAACTATGTTTCACGTGAAACCATTTAGAGACAAATGGGTTTTTGTAATGCTATGAGATCAATTTATATTTCACCAACGAATTGCCGTATTCAATAGACTCAAGAGGCATACTGTTAATGCAAAATTTAAGCTATGGAAAACTTGCTTGTCCAAACACTAAGAAAGAATTTCCCCTCATAGCCTGGAGTCCTCTGCTTTGTTGATCTAAGATGTCAAGCACTGCTGCAGTTACCTGATGCAAGATAAGATTAAAACACAGCTAACACACAGCTGAAACACAGCTGAAGATTAAAAAACACTGAAGCACGGTAAATGATGGGAAAGTGAATGACCGAGGCAGGAAGGAGGAAAATAAACACATTTCTATGAAGTTATTAAAGGAAGGAATTGTGGGGAGTCAGGTAGTCTATTTCACATGTCAGACTAAGCCAGAATTAGTTTGCTTAGAAATCCACAGGCAGACACTAGGTGCAGTGATTATGAGCCTGGGCCTTGCTGCCAGACAAATATGGGTTCAGATCCCTGGTCTTTCGAGTGACCCTGGAGTTTTACTTATTATCTCTGTGGCTTTTTCCTTATATGTAAAATGGGAAAATAATTCCTACACTGGAGAGTTATTGTGATAATCAAATAAAAATGATCCCCTTAAAGCTCTTAACACAACACCTGACTTATTTCATGCTTAATGATAGGAGGAAGTCCAGAAACTTTTAGTTTTATTACAGTTAAGAACTATAGAACAATTTACCCTTTACTCTTTGTTTAAACAATGTTATGTTGAGACATTATTTACATACCATAAAACTTATCCAATGTTTAAGTGTATAATTCAGTGATTTTTGGTTTTTTTGGTAAATTTATAGAGTCATTCAGCCATCACTGCAATCCAAATCCAGTTTTAGAACATTTTCATAACCACAAAAAAATGTCCTCATGTCTATTTGAAGTTGATCTATGCCTAGGCAACCACTGATCTGCTTCCTACCCCTACGTATTTACCTTTGCTGAACATTTCATATAAATGCAGTTGTATAGTATGTAGTCAGCTGCAACTGTGTTCTTTCACTTAGCCTAATTTTTTTTTTTTTTGAGATTCACTCATGTTGTGGCATGTGTCAGTTTCTTATTCCCTTTTATTGCTGAATAGAATTCCATTACATAATGGTATTCCCCGCTCTGTACAGTTTGCTTTACTCCGACTTGATTTTACGAAAAACCCACATTAGTACCTGTTTTTGCTAACCAAAAGAAATCCAAAGAAGATGTTCGCTTTTGCAAAAATAGTGTTCAGAATTTCCTTTGCAGGGAGCCATCATACAGTCATCACCAACCCAAGCAGCAAGAGTGGCACTGCCAAGCTCCTTTCCCAGGAACTACACTCAGCATCAAGGCCCCATAGATTTGAACTGTGTCTGTGAGCATTTACGCTTTATCTTGATTTATTTTATGCATTCAGTTAGTAAGATGTATCCTAAGGCAATTGCTTCTTCGCCTGCCACCATTTAGGCTTACAAAAGGAAACCCACTACTTTTGGATAGTGGAGGAAACCCATATATGGACATAACACATCTTGTGCATCCATTCACCAGTTATTGGATTGCTTTTAGTCAGTTTGGATTGTTTCCGGTTTGGGACCATTATGAATAATGCTTCTGTGTACATTTACATACATGTCTTTGTGTGGACATATATTTCCTTTTTTTAAATAAATTTATTTATTTATTTTATTTTTGGCTGCGTTGGATCTTCGTTGCTGCATGCGGGTTTTCTCTGGTTGCTGCGAGCGGGGGCTACTCTTCGTTGCAGTGCGCGGGCTTCTCACTGCAGTGGCTTCTCTTGTGGCAGAGCACGAGCTCTAGGCTCGTGGGCTTCAGTAGTTGTGGCTCGTGGGCTCTAGAGCGCAGGCTCAGTAGTTGCAACGCACGGGCTAGTTGCTCTGCAGCATGTGGGATCTTCCCGGACCAGAGCTCGAACTGGTGTCCCCTGCATTGGCAGGCGGATTCTTAACCACTGTGCCACCAGGGAAGTCCCAACATATATTTTCTTTGGGTAGATTCTTAGGTATGGAATTTCTGGGTAGTATGAAAAGTTTATATTTAACAATTTAGTAAACTACCAAACTGTTTTCCAAGTTTCTGAACCATTTTACATTCCCACCAGCCATGTAAGAAAGTTCTGTTTTCTCTGCATCATCACCAATGCTTGGAATTGTCTGTCTTTTTTACTACAGTCATTCTAGTAGGTATGTAGTAGTATCTCATTATAGTTTTAATTTGCATTTCCCTAATGAGTAATGACATAGAGCATCTTTTAAAGTACTTATTAGCAGTCTATATATCTTTGCTGGTAAAATATATTTTTAAGTCTTTTGTCCATTTCTTAATTGGGTGGTTTGTATTACTGAGTTGTAAGCGTTCTCTATATATACTGAATATATATCCTTTATCAGATAAAAATATTTGCTAATATTTGCTCCCGGTCTGTGGCTTATTTTTTGAACTTAAAAAGGCACCATGAAGAAAATGAAAAGTTTTAAATTTTGAAATGAAAAATTAAAATTTGTGTAATTTTATCAATTTTAATGGATTTAATGGATTATGCTTTTGGTGTCAGATCTAAGAACTCTTTATGTAGTCCAAGCCCACAAAGATCTTCTACTACTATTTTTCCCAGAAGTATTTTTAGTTCTAGCTCTTAAATTTAGTTGTATGTTTTGAGTTAATTTTTGCATAAGGAGTAAGGATCTATAATATTTTTTCATCTGGAAGATAATATTTTTGTATGTGGTATCCAATTGTTCTTATACTATTTGTTGAAAAGACTAGCCTTTCCCGCATTGGATTATCATGGCACATTTGCTAAAAACCAAATGAGCATACATGTAAGAGTATTTTTTTAGACTTTCAATTCTGTTCCATTGATCTAAGTGCATATCCTTGCAAGTGTCCTGATTATTGTGCAGAGAGTCTCCTCTTATATCAATACCACAGTGTCTTGATTACCAAGTGTTGAGATCAAGTAGTAAGGCAGTACAAGTCTTCCAACTTTGGTTTTTTCCTATTGTTTTGATCAGTGTAGGTCTTTTGTACTTGCATAAAAGTTTTAGGATCAACTAATCAAATTCAATTAAAATGTCAAGTAAGATTTTGATAGGGATTACTTTGAATCTATAGATCAATTTGGAGATAACTGTCATCCTGAGAATGTGGAGTCTCACAATTTACGAACATGAAGTATCTCTCCATTTATTTGCATTTTCTTTAACTTCTCTTAGCACTGTTTTGTAGTTTTGGGGTACAAGTTCTTCATTTATTTTGTTAAATTTAGCTCTGAAGCCTTTCTTTTCTCTGTTTTCTGAGAGTTTATGAATGATTGGTCTTATATCTTCTTTAAATATTTGATAGAATTCACCAGTGAAGCCACAGGAACCAGGCTTTTATTTGTGGGAAGATTATTAATTGCTAATCCAACTTATTTATATGTCATAGGTCTACTAATATTTTCTATTTTCTATTTTTCTTGAGTCAGTTTGGTAATTTGTGTCTTTCTGTAAATTTTTCTACTTCATATAAGTTATCTAACTTGTTGGCATGAAGTTATTCCTTTTAATTTCTGTAGGGTCAGTAGTGTTGTCCTCTCTTTCATCTTTGATTTGGTTAATTTCTGTCTTCTCTTTCTTTTACTGGGTCAGTCTAGCTAAGGGTTTGTAAATTTTGTTGATCTTTTTACAGAACCAACTGCTGGTTTTATTGTTGCTCTTGTTTTTCTGTTTCCTGTTTCATTCATTTATGCTCAAATCCCTCAGAAATAAACACAGTATTCCAAAGTTTCACCTTTGTTCCATGCAGATCATTTTTTAACCTATAAATAGTTACTGAAATTGAACCAAAGAGGATCCTGGAATATGGTGTTAGTCTTTGAGGGCATAAAGGTGTCTTCAGGCCTTCTCCAAGGGGCTTTTTAAATCCCTAAATCTCCAAATTACTCTCCTGCCATGTGCAAAGCTTTCACGTCATTTAACCTTTATACTTAACCTTTTGCTCAGACAACCTCCCCCAAACATATTTTCCATAAATAGCCCAGACATGACTCCTCTTACAATTCTGTTTGGGGGAAGTCCTCTCCTTAGGAAGAGAGTGTGTGAAAAAAAAATTTTTGGCAAAGGTAAACATGATTATAATTGACAAAAAAAGATTTTTATCTTCCTCTCCTTTTTCTGCCATCTCATAAATCCACTCAAAACAGAAAAAGAATAAATGAAAGTGATCTTATCCCTCAGTATACAAACTTCTGAAGGAAGCATATGTTTTATGCTTTTTTCTGCTGTTTTGAGGGTCTGTTGAGAGATGCTAGTGAAGTCAGTTTCCATCAAGGGCTTCTGCTTGAGGTTGAAGAAGGTAGAAAGGGACTGGCACTTTTCAAAGCATAATAACTTGACAACTGGTATCAGAAATGTGGCAAGATAAACAGGATGATTACATGTCTGCAGGATGTGAGTATAGTTTTTTTCAGGAAGCCTTCCAAATGGTCGAGTTTTTCCAAGGGAAACATCAGAGGAAAGAAAGCAAACTACTTAGGAAAGTTTCAAAATCATAGACTTAGACTGAAAACATGGCTCCTTGTAAACTGAAAAATTTTAGTCTAGCCAGTTAAATGCTTCATGATCACCTGGCCAATTTCTCCTCCCTTCTTTAGCTTCAAAAAGAATTTTTTTCTTTTTCTTCTTTTTAAAATTAATTAATTAATTAATTTTATTTTTGGCTGCTTTGGGTCTTCGTTGCAGTGCACGGGCTTCTCAGTGTGGTGGCTTCTCTTACTGCAGAGCACAGGCTCTAGGCATGCGGGCTTCAGTAGTTGTGGCACGTGGGCTCAGTAGTTGTGGCACACGGGCTTAGTTGCTCTGTGGCATGTGGGATCTTCCTGGACCAGGGCTCAAACCTGTGTCCCCTGCATTGGCACATGGATTCTTAACCACTGTGCCACCAGGGAAGCCCCCAAAATAATTTCGTAGTGATCTTGATGTATTTACAATTTGATCAATGATGCAAAAATAGCTGCCAGATCCTGCCTGCCCAAATCCTATCCTGTGATGGTGATGAAAGATCTGCATGCTGTGAACCAAGTCTGGCAGGTTACAAGGAGCAACTTCTGGACCTGAAAAAGCGTTCTAGAATTAGGGTAATATGAATCCATGGGTGCCTGGGAGCCTGCTGAGCTGTCCTCCATAGTCATCTGTTACTGGGTTTCTACTCAGCTTTCTGCTTTGTCTTCTCTGTCATACCTATCTCACTCCTTCCAGTCTCCCTTTCCTAGGAGCTGGGTCAAGCTTCCTGCTTCAACGTGGACACATTACTTGGTGCTAAGGCCCTGTCATTCACATGAAGATGAGTCCCACCTCTGTCCAGAGAGTCCTGGAATTTCACCACCAGCCTGAATCAGACTGGTGAACTTGCTTGTGATATGGCTTGCCAAGTGTGCCAACTCTCTCCCCTAACTATTATATCAGTGGTTGCTCCTATCTCCGTAGCAGCCCACAGTTCAGTGTGGAACTCATTGCTGAGGCCACACAGAACACGACTACATCCAGAGAGAGTTTTAAGAAGCCATAAAGCAGAGGTTTGCTAACTCTATGACAGAGAATGTGCTGGTTTTTGGGAAAGTCAGTGGGCTTAGCGGTCTCTGCTTTCTTCCTTCAGGTTTTAGGAGCAAAGCAGAGAAGCCCTTCAAGCTGTAATAGAATAAAAGATTTTAGTTGAGAGGTAGTCATCTCCTTCTCTGCCTAGTCAGCCCACAGAATAGAAAGCCAACTCAGCATCCAGCATTCTACTGTACAGTATTAGGTTTCAGTAGTAGCTGCACATATGTAACCAAGCTAGGCACTGGCCCAGCAAACGCATCCCAGAATATAATCAGGGAGGTAGGATTTGCTTGGAGTAGAAGCTGGAAGGAATTAATGACAACTCATGGTAAAGGGGGTAATGCCAGGAAGACTGGAATATAGTGTAGGAACAGGGCATTAGGCACCAGAATGCCTACCCCATTTGCTGCTTCTCAACCCTGCCCTACCTGATACCTTACTTGTGGAAGCCTGGCATGTGATGGAGTCCCTCAGTGCTTTCAAAAAGAAAGAGGCATGGCTGCAATCTGAACTGAAATGTCCATGACAGCAATCATAAAAGACAACTACTTAAGAAAAATTTGTGGTGGATTTTCCAAAGAGAAGAGGAATCTGTGAGTTGGCCTGTCTCTTAATGAATCTGTCTGCTTCTTTCTTGAGTGCGAACCAAGTGAACATCTGCTTGACAGAAGACCGAACACGATCCTCAGTAGAAGTTCTCAAGGGATTGCTGTTAAATGAAAGTGTTTTTGCCCCTTTAAAAAGTAAGTCTGAGTTAACAAAGAGTTTGTTTTGGTGGCAGTAGGAGACTCAGCTCTATGGCCAACAGCTCTCTTCCATTAAAGATAACCTGAGAACTTTCTTGGTGTGGAATTCCAAAAGCCATTTCCTTCCAGTTCCTGTTACAGTATTGCGAGTGATGCCATGTCCTGCCTGCCACAGGGGCTGTCCCTCTGCTCATTCCTCCATGAGCTATTGGGCATTTTGCCATTGTTTACATTCACCTGCAGGTGTGTGAGACAGGTATATTACCTCTCAGAGTTTATACTACTTAGTGAAGGTCTCATTGGAAATTAAACAGATGAGTAATAAATTCTACCCCGTTTCACAAGATAAGCATTAGGCAAATGCATGTTACAAATTTCCACCACGTAGTAGACAAAGATGAGCAGTTTTATGTCGTTGTAGAGCCATAGCTTGTTAGGAGTTGAAAGGGACCTAGTAGGCCATGTAATCCACCCCTCACCATGGCATCTCCATTATACCTAGGAAGAATACCTCCAGCTCAAGTCCGTAAGGAAGGAAAATGTGCTTTGCAAGATTTGGGGTGTTTCAGATCAACTCTGCATATTTAAGGAGGGAAAATGAAAGTTTCTCCCCTTCTTTTCAATGGGAGGTTACCAATCTGCAAGTTTCCATTCCAGCTGGAAGTGCATGTGCTCTC
Organism: Grampus griseus; assembly: GCF_964374135.1. NCBI lineage: Eukaryota > Metazoa > Chordata > Mammalia > Artiodactyla > Delphinidae > Grampus > Grampus griseus. Next base: position 107,847,483 of record NC_139017.1, read on the forward strand.
TCGCTCTCTCTCATTCCCTCTGTCTCTTGCTGTCTGCACTGTATGCCTGCTATTCTCATGTGTTTAATACTTTTCTGGCATTCATTTTATATGGTATTGATTGTAGCATCTTACATGTACATATATGACCCTCCTAATTAATTCGAAAATATAACTACATGAACTCTGGATGCATTGGTGCCTCCCACTTCATTTGGTCAGCTGGTTTGTAGAAAGTTTTTAAATCTAATTTTTGACTCCTTGAACAGATCATAATTTTTTCAGATACTTCTGAAAAAGTAGGCCTTAGGGTACCTCATGAAGAGTTATCCACTATCTCACTCTGACCTCAGATAAACCTTATGAAGAATCAGGGGCTGAGTTTCTTTATCTGCAATGTGAAGATGCATTTAGATTCATTTCGTGCTTCTCAAACCTCTTCACTTTGGAACCCCTGAAGACAGGAAAATAAATACCTACTCCCTGAGTTTGAGGCTACTGGCTGCAAGTGAGATTCTTTTGAATCTCACTTTTTTTAAATTAGAAGTACAGGTAATTTTGCATTGTATTTTGCAACTATCTACTTGTGCAGCAAAATAACTTTTGCTTCAATCTTCAAGTCAAATTAAAACTCAGGAAGATTTCACAGTGTTTATTCAATTGCTTTCTGCACCACTGGTGCTGAGAAATGTCCTTCAGTTTGAGGTGCATGAGTCATCACTCTGTGATCTTATACTTTGTATAGCCATTCATTAGTAGAATGCCTACTATATGCAAGGCACATGGCCAGGCTCTAGTCTTGGACTAGGGCATTATATTCCACCACCGCCCTGAGGCTGATTGTTGGCCATGTTCATGATACAACTGCCATGCAGAGTGGGGTCTCAATAACTATTTATCGATGACTTGGTTCCATGGTTCCCAATGGCCTACAGGGATAATTTTCAAATCATGGCCCCTGGACACTCAGAGTTTAGTGGCAGTTCTCTTGGCTCCGCGTGATGGGAGGCTGGGGGTGGGAGGTTGAACTTTTCCCTAGTCAAAACAGCTTTGCTTTTGTCTGTTTGCTGTAGTAGGTTTTTACTTACAGCTTTGTTTTTTGTAGATGTCCTTTATCCAGTTAAGAAGTAACCTATATTCCTAGATTTCTGAGAGTTTTGGCCAATAATTGATGTTTGATTTCGTAAAATGCTTTTTAACCAACTGTTGAGATTATTATATAGTTTTTCCTTTTTACTTGGTTAACATGATAATCTACATTGCTTTTAATGTTAAACCAGACTTGGATTCCTAGGAAATTTGTGTTTTCCTTTTTATATATTATTGGATTCAGTTTGCTAATTTTTTTTGTTGTTCATTTAGTTTTCTTATAATGTCTTTGTCTCCTTTTTGTATCAGGGTAATGCTATGACAATTTTCTGGAAGACTTTGTGCAGAATTGGTATTATTTCTTCCCTAAATGTTTGGCAGAATTTACTAGTGAAGTCATCTGGGCTCGGTGATTATTTTGTGGGGAGGTTTTTAACAAAGTCAACTTATTAAATAAGTATAGGGCTAATCAAGTTATCTGTTTTTTCTTGAGTAAGTTTTGGTAGTTTCATGTCTTTGAAGAAACTTATCCATTTCACCTAAGTTGGTAGATTTATTGGCATAAAGTTGTCATAACATTCCCTTATTATACTCTTTTAACATCTGTTGAATCTATAGTGATGATACCTCTCTACTCCTTGAGGTTGGTAATCGTGTCTTTCTTTTTTCCCTGATCAATCTAGCTATATAGGTTTATACATTTTATAGATCTTCTCAAAGAACCAATGCTTTGTTTAATTGATTTTTCTCTGTTCTCTATTTTATTGATTTCTGTACTGCTCTTTATTAGTTTCTTTCTTCTACAATTATCTTGGGTTTAATTTGTGCTGCTTTTTCTAGTTACTTAGGTAGAAGCTGAGGTCATTGATTTGAGACTTTTCTTCTTTTCTAATATAAACATTTAATACTGTAAATTTCTCCCTTAGTACTGCTTTAACAGCATCCTACAAATTCTGATATGTTGTGTTTCCATTTTCATTCAGTTCAGAATATTTTCTAATATCTTTTTTGAGTTATTTAACCCATACGTTATTTTGAAGTATGTTATTTAGTTTCCAGATATTTGGGGGATTTTCCGGATATCTTTCTGTTATTGATTTCTTTACACACATGCACTGATAAGTATTCCACTGAATACTCAAGGGGAAACCTCTGCAGATCTCCAGTTTCTATCTGTACAGCTGTCTCCTCTATAGTACTTTGTCCTATGAATTCTCACTGCCTTGATCGCCCCTGGCTCTTAGCTACATCTCCTTAACTCAGGATGTCCTTTGGGTGCCTCCTGGCACCCTTTCCTCCCTGTATCTCCTTTCCCTCCCTGTATCACACCCTGGTAACTCTCAGAGTTTAAAGCTGGAATAATTGTAGGGCTCACCTTTTTTTTCTTCCCATCTGTCAGAGACCACCATTCTTCATTGCTGATACCTGTGTCTTGAAATCTTTGTTCTATGCATTCTGTTGGATTTCTGGTTGTTTCAGACAGGTGAGTAAATCTAATACCTGTGACTTCATCTTGCCTTGAAGTAGAAGTCTGGACTGTGTTCTTTAACATACGTATTCATCCCTTGCTATATCTAATATAGTACCATTTGCATGGAGAAAAAAATCCATGTGCACAGATGAAGTATACAGGGATAGGAGACAGAAAGCCTAGGGTCTAGTCCCTGGTGCTTGGAACAACTGATTATGTGCCCTTGGGCATTCATTTAACCTTCCGAATGTAGTCATCTACCCTACCCAGTCTAATAAGAAGAATTACCATTTAATGAGCATGCGCCCTATGACAGGCACTGTGCTGAGAGCTTTATGTAATTGTCTTATTTAATACTCACAAGGTAGCTTAGCAAAGATTATCTCCTTGAGTCCTCACAGCATTCCTGTGAGGTAAATTTTATTAACCCACATGTCATGATAAAGATAAAGATAAAGCCTTTGGCCCAGTTAAGTGTCTTGTCCCAGGTCACTCATCTGGTCAGTTCCGTAGCAGAGTTCAAACAAATCCATTACCTATGTCCCACTGCCACAGACTTGACAGGTTTGTGAAAATTAAGAGAGTTAATGGATGCAAGCATGCCTTGCAGAATGTAAAACTTAGTAAAAAAAATAGTAACAGCTTGGTAATAATAATTCACTATCAGTGAATTAATCTCATTTCTGACTGTTTCTGTATATACCTCTAAGGAAAAAACAAATCAGTGTTCTCAATTTCGAGATGAAAGTTTCAAGCACTTTGAGATACTTTATTATTCAACATGTCTATAACTCATCGTGGTTGTAAGCAAAAAGAATTAGAAGTTTACATCACAGATTTGCTAAAAGTGAAGAATATTTCTCCCTATTGCCTTTTATCAAGATTGCACAGATACAGAGCCCAGTTCGATGGGGCCTTTGATTTTCTACCCTGTGCTAGTTAGTGAAGGACTCTAGTGAAAGGAATGTTTTATCTTGTCATCTGCTTATCAGACAGCTGGAGTCTACGACAAGTCCACTCTGCTTGCCAAGCCAGACTTCAGGCCAATTAGGGCCTCCGCTTCCAGGGGAGAAGAATATGATTTGACATGATTCAGGCGAGGTACGTGTGGACTGGCTCACAGACAGTTTCACATTTTGTTGCCAACAGCTTAGGAATCTACAGTCTTTTTTCATATGAGGTTACATATGAAAAAAAAAATGTGTGTTTTTCTTTTGTTTTTATTGCTGAATTGTGCAAATAAGAAGAGGAAGCTAGTTGGCCCACTCATTTTTGTCTTCCTAAGAATGCTGACTTTCCAATTTTTAACAAAGGGATCTCAGACTTTAACTTCTTAAATGACCCAAGAAACGTGGTTGAGGTCACTAGAGGGAGAAAACAATTATGGACTTTATAGAGAGCAAACAAATAGAAAACTCTTAGAGGACTGATGTGTTTTTAACTTTTTTTTTTTTTTTTTTTTTTCGGTACGCGGGCCTCTCACTGTTGTGGCCTCTCCCGTTGCGGAGCACAGGCTCCGGATGCGCAGGCTCAGCGGCCATGGCTCACGGGCCCAGCCGCTCCGTGGCATGTGGGATCTTCCCGGACCGGGGCACAAACCCGCGTCCCCTACATCGGCAGGCGGACTCTCAACCACTGTGCCACCAGGGAAGCCCTCTTTTTAACTTTTAAGGGCATGTTCTCAAGTCAAATAGCTGATGGCGCAGATCAATGCAGCGTTTGCAATGTGTTCATGTAGAAAGCTGCTGACTTCTAAATGCCGCTCATCTGATAAGGACTACAATGACAAACTAGAATGTTACTTATTTTTTCATGTTGGAAATACGAACCTGCTTGTTTGCTGGTTGGTTTACTCTTTTGCCTCCAATCCTGTCTGGTAGAACTTGCACATAGAACTTGCACATATGGATTCCTGTCCATCACATACCTCTGGTCGTCCTGTAAGCTGTTTCATGCTAAGAAGTATTTGTCTCAGGATAAAAAAGTCAGGCAAGTGGAATTATATTTTCCAATCAGAAAATGCCAACATACAGATTAAGAGGTCAATAGTGCCACACTTGGCCAACCAATTAAAAATGTTTCTGTTGAAATAGTTCAGAGTCATTATATCTTCATGTATTCATTCATTCCACTTGGTTGAAAATATTTTTTCTCTTCTACTAACATGATACAATTCTTTAACTAAGCAGCCACTAGAAATTCTGGTCCAATCACACAGTCTTTTCCCAGTAAGAAATAGTTTCAGATTTCTGATTCTGTCTTGAGAGTTTTGGTGGGCCTACTAAGGCAGTTCAGGAAGTAGATGGTTGCAACAGTATGTTCTTTAAATCATCCATGAACAGTAAAAGTGAGACATATCTCATTCATCTTTGGATTCCACGTATCCAGGTGCCTGCACATAGCACGTCCTCAATAAAGGTTTGTTGTGTGAATAAATGATGAAAACTTTCCTGTCTGGCATCCTGTGAAAGATGACAAAAGAATCGGGAAATTATTTGCATGTTCCTTGAGGAAAACCTTTTGGTGATTCAGTGATGATTCAGGTTGGAATTCTAAGGTCTCTCCCAGACTTATGATTCTATCATTTTTTTAATTTTGTTTTGTTTTGTTTTGCGGTACGGAGGCCTCTCACTATTGTGGCCTCTCCCTCTGCAGAGCACAGGCTCCGGACGCGCAGTCTCAGAGGCCGGCTCACGGGCCTAGCTGCTCCGTGGCATGTGGGATCTTCCCGGACCGGGACATGAACCCATGTCCCCTCCATCGGCAGGCGGACCCTCAACCACTGCGCCACCAGGGAAGCCCTCTATCATTCTTTTTAACATTGAGTTTTCAACATTTCATTGGATATAAGTTGAAGCATTTCTAAACCTTTTCACTGAACAAAACCTTCTTGATCTTGATACTAACCTGCTTATGAGCGAGACCCAGAAAGTTACAGTGAGGTCTTCTGTCATGTTAGGCTTTCATTAGCTCAACATTAGCAGAGCCCAGCTGTCTGAAACCAAATAAGAAATATTGATTGAGTGTGAAATGATACTTGCTAAAAACATCTGAGCTCTAGAACCTATGTGAAGACAATGTGAACTCATTCTTCATCACCAGCACACCCAGCCTTAACCTTGAAGCTTTATCTATTGGGACTTCAGTCCTATCAGATTTTATGAGCTTAGTGAGCTTTAAAAAGGTGCTCCTATGAAATACATTGTAGTACTGGTTAACTAAGCTACATACTTTTCTTTTGCCTCTTTTCACAGTTCTTCCAAGATGCTGACTGACAAAGAATATTGTAAAAAGTCACATGAGTGGTACACTTGTAGATAATAAGAACAGAAAAATAAAACCTAGGATCTCAGCCCAGCCTTGCAGATAGTTGCCAAATGCATCTTTTCTGTGGGCTGGCTGTGCCTCTTTGTACTCACCAGTGTGCCTTTCTCTCCTTCTTGCTGCACCCTACTTCTCTCTTTTCATTTTTGTATGATTAGGTCAGTGGACCATAAGCGCCTGCCTGTTACACATGTTTTAGACCACCTCATACTCTTAATATGTGTATGCTGTTAAAGTACAGATTCTGATTTAATAGTCCAGGGGTGGTAGGGTGGGAGAGGTTCTGCATTTCTAACAAGTTCCCAGATGATGCCTGCGCTGAAATCTGTACTTTGAGTACTGGGCTTTAGACCAGAGCAGTTGTACTTCGTTGTATGTTTGTACATAGTTTTAGTTTTTAAAATCCTGATACCCAGACTGTACCCCAGGCCAATTAGATCAGAATCTTTGAGGGTAGATCCAGGCAATGGCTGCTGGTAAGTGCTAGCAAACAGCTCTCCCTGATTTGTAGTATTTGCCAGTTTCCATGATGTAAATACTCCCATCATTTCAAGCCACAAACATAATGCCATGGAACATGGAGTTGGAAAGAAGTGCTAACATTCGGCCTGTGAGCCAGCACACACTGTCTTCAGCACACCACTGGATCCAGGCATCTTCATTTTTATAGCTCCCCAAGTGCGTGAGCTGTAACTGATTCCCTTTTGAGGCCAAAATGGAGAACTGCTGTTTTAAAGTTAAACTGTCTCTATTACTTAAAGATATGTTTCTTCATTCAGCGTTGGTGCCCTGGACTTTTGTATCTACCCTCTACTCTCCTACCTCATTAGCCCACTTTCATTCTCAAAACCATGTTAGGATCTGACCAGTGTCACACCCCTCTCTTGTGCAGTATACAGTTAAGTGCTTAGAAATGCCAATATGATACTACTTCTGGAGCCTACTTCTACCCAGTCTCACCCCACCTGCATGAGTGTTACTCCAATCAACGATACCTGTTTTTGTGTAAGACAGTAGAATGGCAGCAGGCGTGTTGTTTTGAAATCCAAACTGAGAATTCTTCCAAAGTCAGAGTCAAGTCCTCAGGAACAGCGGCAACTTCTCCTTCCAAGTTTAACTTTCAGCAAGTCCACTCACTTTATTCAAGGGACATGTGGAGCAGGGAATGGATATCCTGAAGATTCAACTTCTGGCTCTGCTACTGATTGTTCAGTGACCCTGGGCAAGTAACTTATCCTTTCTGAGCTTCAGTTTTCTCACAGCAAAATGCAGATAATAACTGTACTTACTTCATAGGATCATCATGCCTGGCACAGAGTGGGCACTCGGTAAATGTTAATTATTACTACAGCTCTTACTACTAGTATAATTCTACTGATGGTGATAACTTTGTGTTCTGAGCGCGCAGGGACCCCAGATATATATCAGTATAGAGACATTCAGAAGGAAGGAGATAACCTAGCCCGGGTTCAAGCCTGGCTAACAGCTCACAGCTCAGGAACACCCCCAAGCCCTAGGAATACCCATACCCTCCACAGCACAGCACCACACATTTTTGTCTTTTATCTAACCCTGGCTCATAACCTCAACCTTCCTTTCTTAACTTCCTCACTCTCCTTTTATGAATTGAAACAAAGACATACTTCTTTTAGCCTCCCAGATACAGAAGCCTTTATATGATCATTTTTTGGTGGGAAGGTGAATGAGAATGAGGGAGAAAGAACTAATTATCATTTCCTTTGTTATAATTAGAAAGATGTCTTGGTTTCAGTGTCCATCTGTGGCTCCCAGGCTTACTGAGAACACCATGAGGACTATTTTAAAGGATGGACAGAATATTTGTACTCAGGAAGAATTGATGTTTCACAGGAAAGAAGCGTGGACAAGTGGCAGTCTCCCACGTGGAAACTTTCCCCCTAACTGTTCACTTCCTTAAACAGAAGCCGCTTCCTTTGAATTGTGGGGTGTCACTTTTCTTCTGAAATACACCCCTGCTTCCTGGTTTATGACTGTTACGCATGAGAAAAAGTTTGTTTCAGAGAAAAATACAGCATACTTGTTGCACGTGATACAATGTATTGGTCATGGCAGTTTAATTCGGTGAGGGGTTACAGGTTTCATTTTGCAAAGAAGCAAAATTTAACCTTTGGTAAAAGGCCCCTGTTTTATCACAGCGTATAAAATAAATCTAAGCAAAGGAATTTTCTCTTTCAAGGGCTGCTTAAAATTCACCTCCTCCAGACTAACTCCTTGATCCAACCCCCAACAAAACAAGCAAACAAACATCGTCAAATATGTTTTGGGAATCATTATGTGCCACCTATTATGCTGGGTTCTCTCACATGAGTCACCTCTAGTCAGAACTAAGTGCTCTCCTTCAGTCTCCCATTACACTTCTCCCTCATTTAGAGTGGGGATAACCTGGGGAAAGGGAGATTGAATAAAGACACAGCATTGATCCCAGAGAAATATGCGTGTCTGAGCTAAGGCTGAGGGAATGGAGAGAAGGGAAGGTTAAAGAAGTGGAATTAGTAAGCCTTCAAGCTTGAATAGATGTGGAGGGAAAGGGCAGGGTGGGATCAACACTGCACTCCAGCTTTTAGCTTTGGGTGATTCAAAATTGAGAAAGTCGAGCAGATTGGAAGGTCTATGAAACTACTGACTTCAGGCAAAAATGAAAGAAGCTGATTACTATGCACTAAAATTATAACATGACTGCTTCAGAGAAAAGATTTATAAACATTGATTTTGATTAATACTGCCCCTCTAATGCTTTCTAATTAAACCATCAACCGTCAGGACTTACTAAGGATGGGGAATTAGATACAGCCAAGTTTGTCCAGAAAAAACATGAAATACTCTTAATGTCTAAGCCTGAAACTAACAGGTTTGTTCACTGCACATTTCTTGAGCATTGACTCTATGGCAGGTGCTGAGCCTGCACAGATGGGTGGTACTCACTACCTGTCGTGGTGAAGCTCTTCAGTCTGGAGAGACAGATGTGCAAATGATTAACTGTGATAGATGTGATAAGTCCTATTGTAGAGCTACACGAGAGGCAGGGGCAAGGCACCCTCACCATCTACCCACAAGCCTAGGCCAGATGGTGCCACACCCCCCACTGGACATATTTGCAATGTAAGAGACGTGATCCTTGATTGTTACCACCTCCATCGTGCCCCCTTATAGTCATGTAAGGAAGAGAAGCTGAGAGGACTTAAACTTTGGAGTCAGGCAAATCTGAGTTCCAAGCCCAGATCCAAACTTGTTACCTGTGTGGCCTTGAGCAAGGTAGTCTATCCTTAAGCCTTAATTTCCTCATTTGTAAAATGGGGATGACTACCACTTCATCAGATTATTGTGAAAATAAAACTGGGTAAGGTATGTTAAGTGGATGTCATATAGTAAGTATTCAAGGAATATTAATTCTGAGACTGTATTCCCATTTTCACTAATGTTTATATAGTGTCATCAAGAAGGAGTAAAATTCTACAGATGAATATTTAATCATACTCTGAAAACTTTAGTGTAAACTAAAGTGGGCTAGAGTCAGCACATTGGGTCTGAGCAGTGTGTGTGTCTCTAGTAAATAGTTTAACCTTGAGAAAAGCCTCTTACACTGCCTGCTGATCTTATCTCCAAGCCTGGACTTTTCTCTTTCCAGGCCCCAGAAACTCCCCTGTTAAAAGGAGATATCTCATACTGGTGATAACATAATATTTCTTTTATTTTACTTGTTTATATATTGAATACATTTTTATTTTTATCTAAGATGAACACGTAAGTTTAAAAAACTAGTAACTATGAATCATAAAATGGAAATGTTCATCCCCTCTGCATCCTCCACTCTGAATTTCAGTCAGCCACTTTTAGCATTCTTAACTGTTTATTTGGGAATTTACCTCTATGTATCTAAATAACATCCTTACACTACAATTCTTGGTTATTTGTATAATTTTAATCATTATTCATTGATTTCCCACTGTGGGAAAAAAGGATTTAACACTCCTTTCATAGATACACACACACACACACACACACACACACACACACACACACACACACACACACCACTCCTCGTCCATCCTTCTTATATAGATCATAAATGTTGGTTAGATATTCAAATTTTACATTGTTATTCACAGTTAAGTCAGATAATGAATATGATTGCATACAATTGCATTTCCTTCCTTACACAAATTTTTTGTTTCCCTAAAGGTAATAATTTCATTGATTTCCTGTTTGCTTAGTTTTCCTCCTAGTAGCACTAGTTCATCCCAAAATGCTTATAAAAAGTATGTGTCCTTTCACTACATTTGAACACATCTGGCAATCTCTCAGTTTGTGGAAGACATTTCTCTTGAAGTCCTGCATCCTCTTGTTCCAAATTGGGCTAGTTGCTCTCCAGGCCTCGTATGTAACCAAATTCCTGGGATCTTAATCTCCTTTCACCATCTTCCTGGGATACTCCTACCCTCACTATGGTGATGGGTTCTCTATTTCCTGAATTCCATGTGTTCTTCCTGCTTGTTTTACTCCCTCATTCTGTAGAAGCACATTGTCTAGTAATGTTTTCTAAAAGGGGAAGAATGGCTTTTGTTTTTGGATATCGCGTACCTGAAAATGTCTTTATTCCACCCTTACATTTGATTGATAGTTTGATTTGGTATAGAATTACCAGTACAGGTCAGAAATATTTTTTTCTCCCAATTTTAAAGCATCACTCCATTGCTTTTATAATTGGGTGCTTTTCTGATTGTCAGTACTTTCTAGGTGAACTGTTTTTTTTCGTTTTATGTATTTATTTTTTAATCACTGTAAACTTTAAACATGTTCTGTTTAACTCTAGTGTCTTAAAATTTCACAGTTACGTGTTTTAATGTAGGTCTATTTTCATTTATTGTTAGCGGGCCCTTTCAAACTGGAAAGTTATCTTTCTTAGTTAAGATAATTTTCTTTAAATAATACTAATATGTTCTGAAGTCATGAGTTCAAAAGTCGCCTTCAGATTTATTTTAATTCTTTTTTTATTGAAGTACAGTTGGTTTACAATATTATATTAGTTTCATGTATAAAAATAGCAATTTGATATTTTCACAGATTATACTCCATTTAAAGTTATTATAAAATATTGGTTATATTCTCTGTACTGTATATTACATTCTAGTATATTATTTATCAGATTTTTAAAAATTTCTTATTAAAATTATTGCTTGACCTTTCTTTTGTTTCTTTTTAAAATTTTTTAATTTTTTGAAAAGATTTTTATTGGAATTGTTGAAAATCAGAATTACCAAAAATGTAATTTGGGTATTACTTCACAAATTACTTATTAATGCCAATTTTCATCATTTTTTCTGTCCAGAGCTATAAAAGAAAAAAGTCTTTCTAATGTAATGAAAAAGACAAGTTAAAGATTAGTATATGTAGCATGTATTACACTTTAGCTAATTATGCTTATGAGGTCAATTGTTGTATGGAAACTCAACCTCGTTTATTGGACATCTTTAGAAAATGATCAATTCCACAGAGAAATTTATGTACACACCCTTATTTTCATTTTACCTATATTTAATTAAAATAGTCCTCAAAGATGTTATTTGTTTGCCTAACTTAAACCAGGACTGCCCTTTTAACAGACCCTACTGAGTATTTATTTATTCTTTCATTTAATTAGTCAACAAGTGTTGTGTAAGTTTTTCTTGGTGAGTCAGGATCATCATTATACATTATGTGTTAAACATTATTATACATTATAGTGTTAAACTTCAAGACAGTTTTGCCCCTTAGGTGCCGTGAAGTTGTGTAGTGCAATTGGCCTCAAATACAATGCTTTGAGAAAATTAACGCTTTTTGAGAAAAAGCTCACGTGACTCAGTAAGGAAAAGAAAAACAACCCAATAGGAAAAATAATAAACAGGTATTTCACAGAAAAGGGATAACACATGGCTCATAAACATATGAAAAGATTCTCAATTTCTTAGGGACCAGAGAAATACAAATTAAAACCACAATGAGTTACCATTGTACACCACCACTAGCTAAGCCCGACAAATCCAAGTGTTACTGAGGATGTGGAGCTATAGGCCTCTTTTATACTGCTAGTAGAAGTATAAATTTGTGTAATTCTGTGGAAAACAATTTGGCATTAGCCAGTAACGTTGAACATGCACATCCCTGCTACCCAGCGATTCCATTCCTAAGTGTGAACCCTACGAAGAATCTTACATCTGTGTAGAAGATGTATATAAGAATGTTCTGCCAGTGTAGTTTATGGGGGAGAACTGAAACAACCTAAATATACATGTGCTGTAGAAAAGATGGATGAATTGGAGTGTACTCATACACTGGAATACCATCCAGCAGTGAAAATTAGTGCATTATAACTACTTGCATCAATATGGATGAATGTTATAAATAATGTTGAGGGAAAAAAAAGGAAGTCTCAGAAGGAGACATACAAGTATTTATCAATTTATATAAAGTTAAAAAGCTGACCTTACAGAATATATTTTGTAGGGATATATAAACCTCGATCCAACTATAAAGAAAAGCAAAAAAAAAAAAGATTAAGAAATAATGCCCAGGTAGTATCCTACTGAAGACATGCCTCGAAAGCTGTTGAGTCACTGCAGAAAACCCTTCAGTAAGCATGTGAGAAAACTGCGCGCTAGCGTCACTCCTGGGACTGTTCTGATCATCCTCACTGGGCGCCACAGAGGCAAGAGGGTCATGTTCCTGAAGCAGCTGAGCAGTGGCTTGCTACTTGTGACTGGGCCTCTGTCCCTCAATCAAGTTCCTCTGCAGAGAACACACCAGACACACCAGAAATCTGTCATTGCCGCTTCCACCAAAGTTGATATCAGTGGTGTGAAAATCCCAGAACATCTCACTGACGCTCGCTTCAAGAAGAAGCAGCTCCGTAAGCCCAGGCACCAGGAAGGTGAGATCTTCGACACAGAGAGAGAGAAATCCAAGATTACAGAGCAGCGCAAGGTTGATCAGAAAGCTGTGGACTCACAAATTCTGCGAAGAATCAAAGCCGTTCCTCAGCTCCAGGGCTACCTCCGCTCTGTGTTTGCTCTCACACATGAAATTTATCCTCACAAAGTAATGTTCTAAACTTCTTACAAGGAACCTTAGTAAATAACTCGGTCCATTAAAAAAAAAAGAAATTATCCAGAGAGTATTTACATGGGAGGAGGGTGGGTTAGGGGTATGATTATAGAAGGATACAAAGAGGGATTCAAAGACATGGTAATGTTCTATATTACCTCAGTATCATTTCATTAAACCAATATTTCCTAAATGCCTGCTATGTGCTAGGTACTACTGTAAGCACGTAGGAGTACAAGAGCCCTTTATGGAGAACATTCTACAAGAAAAGACAAAAAAATGAATGAAATAAATTATTAAATTATTATTGTTTTAGAAGGTGATAAGTTCTATGGAAAAAATAAGAAGGTGAGGGAGTTTAAGACAGAGCAGAGTGAGCGTATGGTTTGCAGAATTAAATGAGATGAGGCTTCATTGAGGTGACATTTGAGCCAAGATTTGAAGGGCATGAGAGAGTAGGCCACATGGCTTTCTGGGTGAGTAACATTTTAGGCAGAGGGACTAGCCAGCGCAATGGACTTACTATGGCAATATGTCTGATGTCTTCAGGAAGACATGGGGAGGGCACTGCAGCTGAAACAGAATAGGCAATATGGTCAGAGACGTGTCAGCAGGGCTTCATAGGGCTTTATTAGATGCTAGGTCAGAGACTGGCAAACTTCTTCTGTAAAGGACCAGATAGTAAATATTTTAAGCTTTATGGGCCATAGGGTCTCAGTTGCAAACACTCAACTCTGCTGTTGTAACATGAAAGTAGCATAGACAATATGTAATGAGTGGACGTGGTTGTTTTTGTATTCCAGTAAAACTTTACAAAAATAGATGGTGACTGGATTTGATTTATAGGCTGTGGTTTGCTAACTCCCGTGCTAGGTCTCATGGGAGGCCATTGCAGGTTTTTGAACTGAAGAACAGCAGGCTCTGACTTAGTCATTTAAAAGAATCATTCTGGCTGTAGTGTTAAGAGTAGATTGTAGAGAGTGCCAAGGGTGAAGCAAGGAGATCTTCTCTTGGAATAATCGGGCGAGAGGTGATAGAGGCTTGTATCTTGACGGCACAGCTGAGGTAGAGAAAAGGGGTCCGTTTCTCTGCTTTTGACAGTAGAGTTAACTGGATTTGCTGATTGATTGGATGTGGGTGTGAGAAAAGAGTCAAGGATGACTAAAGTTTTCAGCCTGAGCATCATTTAAGGAGAGAAATACCCTTTGTGGTTGCACATTACTTTTTAAATTATATATTATGTTTTATAAACTTTATGTCTGGTATATTTAACAATATTTTTTTTAAAGGAGAACATGTTTTTTAACATGTTCCATCCAGGATCTGGTGTTTTATTCAGCAGCTTAACTAACCAGATTTTGCCTCCTTATCCTATTTCACAAACAGAAAATTCTGTTTTCCCTCCTTCCTTTTGCATTTTTTGCCCCAAGCATATGAGCTGCCAGAAATAGCACAAAATGACCAGACTGACTCAGGAGAGGAAGAAGCAAAATGTCTAGAAGAAATGGAAACTTAAGATTCAAGATTCTCCTGAGCATTGCAGTTTTTTCACCATTCTCCTGAAACCAATCCCCTATAAGGGAATATCACCAGCACTACAGGACAAGTAGAAGGGAAAGAAAGCTGGAGGAAGGGTAGGCATGGGAAGAGAAAGGGAAGGAGAGAAGGAATGAAGGAGAACCCAAAGGACTGCTGGCTCTGTTGAGATGACACCAAAGCAATAGCTATAATTGATGAGAAGAATTTTTGTTAGATAAATTTCAGTTCTCCCAGCGTTTATTAAAAGGACAAGAGAGAAGCTTAGGAAGGGGAAGGAAAACAAGATCCATCCCTGGGACCCTATGCTGAAGTTGCTGTAGTGTATTCAATAGTGCTTTTTTTTTTTTTTTAAATTTATTTATTTTTGCTGTGTTGGGTCTTTGTTTCTGTGCGAGGGCTTTCTCTAGTTGTGGCAAGCGGGGGCCACTCTTCATCGTGGTGCGCGGGCCTCTCGCTATCGCGACCTCTCTTGTTGCAGAGCACAGGTTCCAGACGCGCAGGCTCAGTAGTTGTGGCTCACGGGCCTAGTTGCTCCATGGCATGTGGGATCTTCCCAGACCAGGGATCGAACCCGTGTCCCCTGCATTGGCAGGCAGATTCTCAACCACTGCGCCACCAGGGAAGCCCTCAATAGTGCTTTTGACGATGGTGGCGAATCCATTTACAGTGAAGTGATGTCACTGTAGAGGCAAAGAATTGGGGTTTTTTCAATATCATTCAAAAGAAGCAGACGAGAACAATGAGCCTTATAGAAGCTTAACATATTTATACAGATCTCGGAATTTTAAGAAAAGGAAACTATGTTAGGATTGAAAATGATTCTTACTCCCATGGGAATTTATAATTTACAGGGAGAAGAAAAATACATACAAAAACAAAGAAGTGAATGAGGTGGGTGGGAATATGGGGCTGCCCCGGCAGGTTGTTCGCATTGGAGCTCTGGTGCTCTGGTGTGCGCTGTTTCTAAATTCCAAGCATCTCCTGAGGCTCCTGAGGCTGAGGGCAGAAAGAATGTTTACAAACTATTTCTGGTCTAGAGCCTCCGTCCACACTTCATCTAAGTCAGCTCCATCCAACCTTAACATCCATAACATTCTGAGAGTCAAAACTTGCCCTGGACTGAGATTCCAGACCAGATTTAGGTCTGAGAGGAAGTAAATGTGTGTTTCCCTGACACATCCGAGACAAGGAGAGATACCAAGGTAGAAAATTCAGACTAAGCCAGAAAACGCCAGGGAGCCAGAGGAGAAAGCCTCCATGGAAATGCCAGTAACAGCCCTAATCTGGAGTGCAGGGCAAGTACAGAGAGAGCCAAGAGTTCAGAAGTGGACTGATGAGAGTGAGCTCAATTAGGCGGCATCAAAAGGGAGGTGAGAGTGGGAGCCCAGAGACTGTTGAACATCTGCTAGCATTTGCAACTTGGTTTTACGGATCGTGTGGGTGTGTTAGCCTGGCTTAAAAGTATCAGGGGGTGGAGTAGCCACTTGGCACAGACTGGAACCACATGGACCTCCAGTGGTGGAGTTGAGAGTTGAGGCTGGAAAAGGACTTGTGGGACTATTCACTCCTTGGGGCTGTACACCAGAAGCAGGGGAAGACATTTTAAAACAGGAAATGTGAAAAAAAAAAAAAAAAAAAAAGGAGGGGAAAAGGGTATTTGTTGTAATTATAGGAATATGGGCCCTGAATATGGGAGAAGTTTTGTTCCAACTTCTCCACTTACTAGGCTGTGTGACTTTGTGCAAATAATGTAAAATTCCTGAGCCTAAATTTTCTCATCTTTAAAACTGAGATTATAATACCCAACTCACAGTTATTGACATGGTTCTATATAATAATATTACATATAGATACATACGAGTTTTATATACCTATATGGACTTACATAGTGCTTGGTATCGAATAGGTGCTCAATAATTGATAGTTCCCTTCTTCCTCTTTTTTTTATTGTCATGTTCCTTGACAAATGATTAGATTAGTCAGTAACTGATTATTTATTGAGAAGTATTATTTGTATAAAAAATTTAATACAACTGTGGACTTCAGTTAATAATAATGTGGTAATATTCATCAGTTGTAACAAATGTATCACTAATACAAGATGTTAATAACAAGAGAAACTTCATGTGCAGGGAAGAGGAGGTATATGGGAACTCTTTGTACTTTCACTCAATTTTTCTGTAATCATAAAACTACTCTAAAAAACAAAGCCTATTTTTTTTTTAATGTATGAGGTACAGCAGGTGAAGATAAAAAAGTAAAAGATACGGTCTCTGCTCTCTAGAATTTTACAGTTAGTTGAAAACACAGACACACAAAAGGGAAGAGCTAGTTTATGAGGGCAAGGCATACCTTTTTAAGATGTTAAACCAGGGTTTCCCACAGCAGCCCTGTTGACATTTTGGATTTATGTTGTCAGGGCTGTCTGATGCACTGTACAGATTGATCAACAAGTTTACAGATTTTGCCCTATGTCCCTGCGAGGCAAAATTGCCCCTGGATGAGAATCACTTAGTTTTATAAGTTGTCCTCTTCTTTCATCCCCACCTTCCATTGATCCATCAGGAAGTTCTATATTATGTCGCTCTTGTTTACCTTGGATCCTATTTTGTACCATGAAGTATGCCCTGAGATATGCCCTCTACCACTAGAAAGCTGCTACATCAATTGAGGGCGAAATCACCCTACGTGATGTCCCTGCTTCTGCACTATCTCCTTCAATTCATTTTCCTCACGGGATCTCTGGTCATTTAAAAACATAAGTCCAAAGCATATCACCCTCCTGTTTAAGCTCTTGTGCAGGGATTCTCAACAGGCTGCACAATGGATTCACAATTGAGGCCTGAAAGTACATAGTGATGCCTGTGTCCCACTCCCAAAAATGTTGATGTCAGTCAGCATCAGGTGGTTTTTCTGAATTTTAGTCTTGATGTTTTATACTGCTCCATCTTTCAGTTCATTAATACTCCGTTCACTTGTGTCTAACTGGCATTAAATCCATGTTCTTAATTTTTAATTTCACTTAGAGTATCTTTCAGTTCTAGAATTTCTATTTGATTCTTCTGTATCTTTTATTTCTTGAACACATTAATCATAGATGTTAGAGATATTAGATAGGTACTTTAAAGTAACTGAACCACCTGTAGGTATGTTTTAATTTTTTCTTTTTTTTAAATTTTGAATTTATTTTTAATTGAGACTTTATTTTTATAAAGCAGCTTAAGGATCACAGCAAAATCGAAGGGAAGGTGCAGAAATTTTCCATATATGCCCTGCCCCACCCAACATGCACAGCCATCTCATCATCAGCATCCCCCACCAGAATGGTACTCTCATTACAGTTGATGAACGTACATTGACACGTCATAATCACCCAAAGTCCATAGTTGACATTACTGTTCACTCTTGGTGTTGTACATTTAATGGGTTTGGACAAATGTGGGCTACATATTGTATGACTCCAAGTATATATGCCATTCTGGAAAAGGCAAAACTATGGAGACAGTAAAAAGATCAGTGGTTGACAGGGGTTTCAGAGGAGAGAGGGAGGGATGAATAGGCAGAGCACAGAGGATTTTTAGGGCAGTGAAAATACTCAGTATGTTTTTATTTTCTTTTGATTTTTAATAATTTGCTTTTCTTTATTAAGTGTCAGACATTCTATATTAAAAATTATAGTCTCTGGATGGTGTCATCCTCCTCCAGAGAGGGTTAACATATCTTCTGCCCAACATATACAGAGCCAGACGATCAGAGCAGTCCTGTCAAGGGCTGGTTTTAGACTTTGTTAGGACTGGTCTATTTCAGTTTAGCTCTCACCTCTGTATATACCCCTTACTCCTAGGGTAGCCCTTCTGTGGTTTATGAAACTCTAAGGTATTTACCTAGGGCTCAGCACCTTGGCGAGGAGCTCCAACATCCATCTGTCCAGCACCATGTGACTGCTCAAGTCTCTGTCAGCAATTTAACTTCCATCTGTTGCTTTTTACTGAGTTTCTTGGACTCTTGCCCCGTACATACACAGCTTAGCAGTTATCCAATACTTTGAGGGGAAATTGCACAAGACTTTTAGGTTTGCTTCTGCAGTTCTCACCACTCTGAGATTGCCTTTCAAGGGAAAAAAGCCAGTGTGACTATGAAACTGTGCTTCCCTTCTCTCAGGAATCATAGTCCCTTAAGTCCTACCAGAGTTGGTTGTTCTCCAATGACTTCACATAGTTGTTTTGTGCACTTTGTTTAGCTTTTAAAGTTATTTTTTATGGAAGGATTACTCTAATTTAAGCTACTGTATAATATCTGGTACCAGAAGTCCTGGCATTGGAATTTTTTAACGCTTTCCAGGGGATTCTAAAGTATAGCAAATATGGTGGTTTACCATTGTATTAGATTTAACAATTTATAACAATTTGTCTTGGCTTATAAATTCTGTAAACCCCAGGGACTTCTCTGCTTTATTCACTACTATATCCATATCATCTAGAACAGTATCTGGCACATAGTTGAATTGATTAATCAATAGTGTAAACATTAATATAAAAGCTATCATAAAAAATGCCCCACTTTAAGGACAAATGAGGGGTCTTAAGGAATGCAAACAGTAACAGTTTAGGGAAATGAAAAGAGGGCTGTGTCCTATTAATAAGAAGCTTTCCAAATAAAAAATAACTTAATGTCTCATCTCTCTATATGAGTGTAAGCTTTGGAATATTTATCTAACTGAACTCACTTTAAATGAAAGCTGAGGTCAATGGAGTATGAAGGATGGCTTTGATGATGCCATAAAACGTGTGGGTCAGTGTTAAACACTTCACTTCTGGGGTGAATGATATCAGGGAGACTTTGCCAAGAAATGACTTTAGCTAATGTGAGATAATAGAAAATATATTGGTCCCTGTCTCTGGTTCCTGGCACAGAACTCCTGAAACCCTTGTAATTGCCTAAGTGATAAGAACACTAGGAGAATCTTTTGTTCTAATATTTGGTCTTTGACCCCAGTTCCTGACATAGGGCTCCTGAAACCTTTGTAATTTCCTGGGTGATAAGAGGGTCTTTTGTTCTAATGAGGTGACTCTTGCTGGGCTCATGGATGAAGGCTGGTTACCAGAAGAACAAAGCTATGATTGGAAGCTTGGAATTTTCAGCCCTACCCCCCATTCTCTTGAGAAGGGAGAAAGCCTGAAAATGGAGTTGATGATGGACCGTGCCTCTGTGACAACGCCTCCATAAAAATCCCAAAACTGTGGAGTTTGGAGAGCTTCCGGGGTGGCAAATACATCCCCAACTCCACGGAGGCAAAAGCTGCTGTGCGCAGGACTCTCCCAGACCTTTCCCTGTGCACCTCTTCATCTGACTGTTCCTCTGTATTCTTTATCATATTCCTTAACAAACTGATAAACTTAAGTAAGTGTTTCCCTGATTTCTGTGAGCCACTGTAGCAAATTAATCAGTCCCACGAAGGGGGATATGGGAACCTCTGATTTGTAGCCAAGTTGGACAGAAGTTGTGGGCAACCTGGAAATCTGTCACTTGCGATTGGCATCTCAAGTGAAGAGCAGTCTTGTGGGACTGAGCCCTTAACCTGTGGGATCTTACAATATCTTCAGGTAGGTAGTGTTAGAATTGAGTTAAATTGTAGGACACCCAGCTGGTGTCATGAAGAATGTTTGGTGTGGGGAAAACCTCCACATATTTGGTGACCAGAGGTGTCAGAAGGGAAGTGTTCTGTGTGCAAGTAAAAGAGAAAGACACGGGAGGTAGACTGGACTGAGGTTTTTCCTTTACAGCTGAAAAGAAGCAGAAAACTCCGAAGAATGGGTTTGGTAGTTTAGAGTTAGAAGAATTGCAGATTAGAGGGACCAGCTGGCCCAGCATTTGCATTTGCTAAAATGTGAACTCCAATCAAAGCCAGCTGAAACAGTCAAAACAAAACAAAGCAAAAGCAAAACAAAACAAATTTGCTCTTAGGATCTCAGAGTTTAAAGAGATTTACAGAAGACCAGGACAGCATTCCTCTCTCTTGTGGGTCCCATAACTTGTGACACTGACCTAAGAAAACGAGGACAGCATATTTTTCTCCGGATATCTGAGGACTGTGTTGGCCCCATATGCTTTACATCTCTTCTGGGGTTCTTGCTACTTGTCAACTGGAGGGTTTTTCATGTTGCTTCAGAATCTCAGAGGGACTAGTAACAGGTGAGGTCAGTGAAATGCCTTGGTGGCACTTACTATTCCAGTTAGGATTCTTTACATTTCTTTTTTTTTTTTTTTAATTTTATTTATTTATTTTTGGCTGCGTTGGGTCTTCGTTGCCGTGCGCGGGCTTTCTTTAGTTGCAGAGAGCGGGGGCTACTCTTCATTGCAGTGTGCAGGCTTCTTATTGCGGTGGCTTCTCTTGTTGTGGAGCACGGGCTCTAGGCATGCGGTCTTCAGTAGTGTGGCACGTGGGCTCAGTAGCTGTGGCTCGTGGGCTCTAGAGCGCAGGCTCAGTAGTTGTGGCACATGGGCTTTTGCTCCGTGGCATGTGGGATCTTCCCGGACCAGGGCTTGAACCCATGTCCCCTGCATTGGCAGGTGGATTCTCAACCACTGCGCCACCAGGGAAGCCCTACATTTCTACAATATAAATCTCTCCTCCTTCTTCCTCCTTGAAATTTCTAGTAAAGCCTGGTATGATCACTAACAAACACATGCAAAATGATCTTAAAAGCCAGGATGGGGCTGCCTAGCCCTTTGTAGAGCTTGTTACCGACAGCTCAAAGGTTAAACATTATGAACAGGAGTAAAGACAACTGGTAGGTAGCCTAGAATTGATAGTTTTAGAATTTCAACTGGGATATATTGTGATTTAGTAAAATAAATAGAGGGACTAACTCATGTGGAACTGTGTTTTCTTGTGGTCCTTGGAGAGAGACAAGGTTGAGGTAAGGAGAGAGGGTATTTCTGGTTGAATCTCGGGGATGACCCAGCTCTGTATAACCTTCCTCCTTTTACAATGCTGATGTTACCAAGTCCAAGCTCACTCTGCTCCGGCACGACAGGCCAATAAATCGGAGACGAGGTGTTGAGGCAAGGAATATGACTTTATTTGGTAAGCCGGCAGACCGAGAAGATGGCAGACTGAAGTCTCAAAATAACCATCTTATCGGGCTTTGGATGCCAGTTTCTTTTATAGCACAGAGGGGGAGGAGATGAGGAAGTAAAGTAAAAAGGCCATAAGTTTTGTAAATATCCCCTGGAATGGCCAGCCTCAGGGAGGGGATGTGTTCATTTCTTCTTTCTGGCAGCCATCCACGGGGTGGACAGGGTCCGGATGTTTCCCTGAACAAAGGCACTTTGGTTTAACATTCAGGCAGAGAGACAGGGTTCCCCATGGCAGGCCGTTACGTATAGACAGTATCCTTTTAGTGAACAAAAGCAGTGGGAAGCAAGGGTTAAAAGTAAAAGAAACAGTTCTAACAAGTAGTCAGATTTGGCTCTTCCCTGTTACACTGCTTCAAGGCTTCCATTGTGGCTATAATATATATTGGGCATTTGTCATTAAAATGAGAGCTATAGCCTCTAGAAACCACAGTACTGTTGGGCTAAATTCATTGCCTTTGACTGAACCCAAAGACCCTTGTATTGGTTTCCTAGAGCTACCATAACAAAGTACCATGAACTGGGCGGCTTAAAACAGAAATGTATAGTCTTCACAGTTCTGGAGGCTAGGATTCTGAAATCAAGTTGTGGGTTAGTTCATGTTCCCTCTGAAACCTATAGGAGAATCCTTTCTTGCCTCTTCCTAGCTTCTGGTCCTTGGCTGGCATCTTTTGCATTTTGGGGCTTGCAGCTGCCTGATTCCAATACCTGCCGTTATCATCACATGGCATTCTCCCTGTGTATCTCTTCATATCTTTTTATAAGGACATCAGTCATATTGAAATAAGGGCCCACCCTAACCAAGTATAATCTTATCTTGACGAATTACACGTGCAATGACTCTATTTCCAAATAGGGCACATTCTGAGGTACTTCAAAGTTGTGTTAGGACTTGAACATATCTTTTTCGGAGGGACATAATTCAGCCCATAACAGCTCTCATGTGGGCAGCCACGTTAATCACACCAGAGATGAGAAGAAACTATCTCCTCCATGATGGAACCTAGTTCTATGTAATAATATTTTACTGGGATGGAGACATATAGCTACATGAAACATCTCATTTTCTCTGCAGGGCTCCCTCCTCCTCTTTTCCTCACAATTAACTCCTTTCTGCTTAATGATGTACAGAAGAGATATACTACCCAATGGTGATAGTGCAAAATTTTTCTTGACTGAAGGAATGCCTCTATTGATATTTATAGGGAGTTATTGACCCAGACTTAATGTTTGCTACCACTTCCAAGGACTATGGCTTCGGGGTGAAAATCTACTATTTGGAGTGAGCTTAGTGGTGGAAATGAGAAAGTATCTGCCTTTTTTTTAATCTGCCTTTCCAATTTGTTTGCCAAGGTCATGTCTCCCTGTGATAGAAGCCATTCACTCTTCACATACCAGGCAGCTTACGATGGCTCTGAAGTTATTAGAAAGAGAGATGGGAGAGAAATTGCCAGATGATTTTTTTTTCTGACCGTCTGGCAAAAAAGACCACTAAAGTCTGTCTTAGGAAAGAGCGTTAATCCCCAAAACCCACACACACACCCTTGTCGTGGGTGAATATTTGAAATTTGCGGAGATGAGAAACAAGCATTCAGTTTATAGCACTGCTCTTAACCTCAAGGGCAACAGCCAGCTGTGTATGAAACTGTTAAGAAAAGCAAAGGAGGGTATTTACATAACAGAAGTGCTTAATTTGCATATGCCTATTCAAATTATATTGGCTGCTGTAAGGGTAAGCTGGCACAAAGTGAGAGAGTGGCATGGACATATACACACTACCAAATGTAAAATAGATAGCTAGTGGAAAGCAGCCGCATAGCACAGGGAGATCAGCTCAGTGCTTTGTGACCACCTAGAGGGGTGGGATAGGGAGGGTGGGAGGGAGGAAGACTCAAGAGGGAGGAGATATGGGGATATATGTATATGTATAGCTGATTCACTTTGTTATAAAGCAGAAACTAACACACCATTGTAAAGCAATTATACTCCAATAAAGATGTTAAAAAAAAATAAGGCAGCTTAAGAAGTCCTTATTTCTATCTTGAAGCTTGGTAATGCAGCCGCATGCCATGGAAAGAGTATAGGTTCAGGAGTGAGAAAGATATGGTTGAATGCATGTACCTCAGTTGTCAACTTGGGCAATCCCTGAGTCTCAGTTTCCACATTCGGAAAATGTGTAAGTCAAGTTTCTCAGGCTTCGACAGCTGTGCTGTAGAGTTCTTAGGAGAGTGTGCTCTTGAATCCCATGGTTCCTAATTCAAATCCGCTAGTGGTATTACTTAATCTCACTAAACCTCAGTCCATTAAAATGAGGGAGGATAATAGGACCTGTCTCGTAGGGTGAAAGAGGTTGGTAGAAGGTGTTTTAGGCTCTCGGTGAGTAAGAAAGGATAAATCATCCTCTTGATGATACTTGTGCACTGACCAAATGAATTTATTGAAATGATTTCAAGCTGAGTGCTAGCTTTGCTCTGAATATGAATCTAGATTACATTCATACGTGAAGCATATGGTTTACTCAATAAAGAGCTGTCCACCCCTAGGCTACAAATGCTGTAGAATCATTACATTCCAAGGAGAGAATAGGAGTTTGTTTTCTCTGCTTTTCTGCTTTTTGTTTCGATTTTCCTGTGTCTCAGAGATGCTGAAAATGGGGCATGGCCTTGCCAGAGACTCTCCATCCTGGGTAGCGTTTTCTGGAGTCTAACCAAGTGCTGAACAAGAGATAAATGCTTTATCAGACATGAATAGCCCTTTCACCTCTCCTCCCACCCCCACCCCCCACCTCATCTATGCCATGACTCACCCAAGTTCAGTTTGGAAAGAGAACATGCGTTGGATAAAGGCTGATATTGTCCTGGGGGTCCAGAGGACTGTTCCAGGATCAACTCATCTGAAACACTTCCTGATCCATTCAGAGGGTACTTTAGGGGTGGCATGAAGTTTTCAAACCCCAGGGTGTCTTTGTGGGGTAGAGATGACCCCCTTCAAGAAACTGGATGGGCACAACCCCACCCTAAATCATTCTAAGAAGCTACACCCCAGAGCCCTCTTGCTTCTGGACTTGGCCTCCAGGCTGGCCTTCTATGACATCCTAACCTGCCTTCCTTGGCACCGCCAGCTCTGTGTTTCCAACCTTTGTGCTCAGAGGCACAAATGCCTTTTGTATAGAAAGCCATAAAAAGGCAGCTCGGGTGTCACTTGTCATTATTTTCACAAGGAGGACTCTGGTGCCCGTAGAAACTGTGGGTTTGACAGTTTCCCAGGATTTCTCGCAATCACTTTTTCTTTTTCTTCCACAGCTTAAAGCCACTCTGCTCCCCTTTTTGCCTCACTGTTACATCTATTAGGAACTGTGTTGTCACAGTTGCTTTCTCTATTTCATTATTTGCTTAGGCTTAAATATCAGACTTGTTCTGGCATGGAGCTGGCCCAAATTGGAGAGAAAGGCAACAGAGTGGTCAGGATTAAAATCCCAAATCTTTGAGACTCTGCTGAGCTGCCAACTTCTATGGGAGTTGAATGAGCAGGCTCTCCCCTCGTGAGTCTGGGAAGAAAGTTAATTTTCACCTCTGGATCTTTGATCAGATTTCATTTGTCTAGTTTGTTTAATTTAACTGTGCCTGCTGACCACCTGCTGTGTGTCAAGCGCCATGCCATGTGCTGGGGATACAAGCTGCAAGAGGCATCATTCCTATCCCCAGGGCTCATTATGACCACGCTCCCTCAGTGAGTTGAGAGTGTGCCACTTCAACCATGGGAAATCACAGTCCCCATGCCATGCTCACACTGTTTGATAGGCTGAATCCTGAGCATGCCTCACTTAGAATATGCCCCATTTTCAATCTGCCACAATGAACTGCTAACCTTTCCAAGGTAGGAGCAAGACCGCTTGCAATTTCCCAGCATCTAGGACTGTACATGTAGTGATAAGTCTACCTGACACCAGTGCGGCATTTTAGAGTCTGTAATATATTCTACTTACCCCTATAATGTAGTCAGGATAGGTGCTATTTCCATTTTACTGATAACAAAATTGTGGCTCAGATAGGTCACATGGCTCTCCCAAGGTCAGGCAATGAGGAAAGAAGTGACAGAGCTAAGACTAGAGCTCACGTCTAATAGTCACCGCCCCCTGCCCCACCATTTTTCTTGCTACAATTTATTCAAACCCAACAATCTGATAATGATCGTTTAAAACTATTAATAATATTCTTATATGTGTTTATGATGAATAGACAGGGAAAATACTACTTCAATTAATAATTTGCTACTGGTACACTGTAAATAACATCTCTACTTCAAACTCTCTTTTTAGAATAAGGCAAGAAATAAAATTAAAAGGACAGGAGAAAAAAGAAAATGTGAGATGATATAACTTGGTTGAGAATTCACTTTGGGCAGGTTGATGAATTTACTAATCTTCTATTTCTTCACCTGTCAAGTAGGAATAACGTTAGTACTGATTTCATACATAGTAAGCAACAAATTGTAGCTATAATGATTACTATTATCATTGTAATTGCAATTATACTAAACAAACAAAATAAAATCTTAAGCAACTCTGGCTACTTTGGTAGGTCTCCTGAGTCTCTTTGGAGAACACTGAACTTCAAGCCTGGAGTTTCTCAACCAGGGCCTTTCCTTGTTTTTTTTTGCTTTGTAGATGCATTTGCCCAGAAAGGTATTGCTTTTGAGGAATTAGGAAAGAAGAGGATGGTGGAGGTGAGAAAAGAAAAAGAAAATTAGCAACAGCTTTGCTGGATCAGGCTAATTTCCTTTTAAAGACACTATTGTTTCTAATGATGTGTCAGCACAATGGCATGTTTGGATGTTTTCTTTAGGAAAGAAAATGGGTACATTTCTACAGATGTGGATTCTGAGGTAGACAGAGGCTTCGAGCTGGCTGAGCTGGGAACTGTGATTTGATGAGAGTGTCAGAAGCTGGGTCTGGTTCAGGGTCTCCCAGGACATGTGCTGTGAGTGACTCAGTACCTTAAATACAGACACTAAACAATAGTACCAGTGACTGACACTAACACAACTCATGGACTTCCATGGAACCTATAGCTTAATAAGCTTCATGCTTATACCCTAAAGGAAGGTAAAGTAAGAGAAAGCTAAATGGAAAAGTGTCCAACTTAGTTGTCCTCTGAAATCACTTGGGATTGTATAACTGAAATGTCAAAACGCTTTTTTTTTTTTTTTTTTTTTTTGCGGTACGCAGGCCTCTCACTGTTGTGGCCTCTCCCGTTGCGGAGCACAGGCTCTGGACGCGCAGGCTCAGTGGCTATGGCTCACGGGCCCAGCCGCTCCGTGGCATGTGGGATCTTCCCGGACGGGGGCACGAACCCATGTGCCCTGCATCGGCAGGCGGACTCTCAACCACTGCGCCACCAGGGAAGCCCACTGCAGGCCTTGTAAAAGAGCAATTACTAATTGTTTGTGAATAGAGTCTGGATAAGTTATTTTGTTTACTTTTTCCTGATTAAGTGATCCAAACAAAGTGGAAGGATTTTGAGTCTTCTGATAGGTATTTTTGACCTGCACTGTGCAGAAGGGGTAGGGATACTGTGGTTTTCAAAGGGCGTGACCACGAGCATTCATTTACACGCCACAGGTATGTTCTGGCTTGGTCCAAAAGTCCTTCCCCTAGGAGCCACCTACAGTGTCAGAGGGTCAAAGTTTATTTTGGATTGAATAAAAATGAGACATGTGAAAAGCTTACACATACAACCTTTTTTTTTACACGGGAACCACAGTCTTTTCCATTTCCTCTTTAAAACTGAGGACTGGGAAACTCATCAAGGAGACAAATTCATTCATTTTAAACATGTTATATAACACAGGATTGTGAGATCAAGAAATGAAATGGAAAAGCCATTTCTGCCATCAGGCCTGTAGCGGCGTGTGGTGGGGTTTTGCTCTTCATACTGTAGTGTTGTGGACCTTCAGCCCCATGGGGCTTTGCATTCAAAAACTTTAGTCTGACCACTTGTACTTGCCATCTGGTATCTGGATATTTGCAAGGTTGTCTCATAATTATTTGTAGAATTCATAGCCTTTATCAAATTATGAAAATGGTCTCATCACTGACATACATTACTCAGTGCTTGAGAAGTTACACACTTTCAATTATGCTAAAATGTTTTCCGAAGGAATCAAACATATGTTTTCCTGTTTCCTTTTCACATCCATTACTTACAGAATCTAGAAACTTTCAGAAGTATTTTCATGTCATGAAAGGAGATTATTTATGTGAGACGTATCCAGTCCAGTTAGCCCTAATCCCTTTAAATTAGGCAGCTATATCTTTTGTTCTATATTATACATATACTATGGTGTAATAACATATGCCTCGTTTGTATAACTTGAAGTATTCATTATTTTGGTTTCAGTTACGCTTTCCTGACTAAACTGTTAAAAAGTCATGATCTTTCCACTTCTGTTTCTCATGTTTCCTATTGACCCTGCTCCTCCAATCCCCTTTGTGAGAGATGAAAGTCAAAGTGCATACATGTAGAATACAACGTTGTTCCAATTTGTTTAAATTCTTAAGCGAAAACATTCACGCTAGAGTTCACCATAAAGTGAAGCAAAATCCCAAAATAAGTTTTGGCAATATAATCATCAGGAAATTCCTATGGAAGAAAGTCTAATATCTGTGCCTGTGAATGGGACACAGACCTTCTCAGAGAGGGTGAAGCAAGATTCCTGGAATAAAATAAATGGTCAATATATGTTTTTTATATTAAAAAAATTAATTGTGGCAAGAACACTTGGCATGAGATCTACCCTCTTAACAAATTTTTAAGTGTGTAACTCAATATTGTTAACTGTGTGCACAGTGTTATACAGCAGATCTCTAGAATTTAACTGAAACTTTTGTTGAACGGAACCCTTAGTGTCACCTGGGAGACCTAATTGGTACCAACAGCGAAAGCAGGTTTGGGGAAATGAAGTGCCTAAAAAAGAAATGTAGGACATTAGTGTGGATGTTGACATCATCCCATGGGTTCACTTTGAAGAAAGGAAAGAAGTTAATTGGAAGAGAGAGAATTTCAGAATGCTCTTCATTTGATAGTGAATGTGGACAAAACATGAACAGAGATTTGCGTTGTATCTTTATCATCTTTTGTTTTGTTAAAAAAGTACATTCTTTCAGGAGTTAGCACTTACTACTTCACTCTGAAGAAGATAAATATTATTCTCAGCTCCAACAAAATGTGTTATTCCCCAAAGTCAAACAGGAACGGAGTGATCAGTATGATAATAAAATGCAAGTTTTACTACTCCATTTCCCTTGCCTTTCCTCCAGGAAGCTTGTATTTGGATAGGTTAGTTTTCATATTTCTCAAAGTCTCTACCTATTATGTTCTGCTTATGACGAATTAGACTGTGGTAATTAGGAAGAAGGTCATCACATCCAAAAATATAAAAGTTAGATAGTGGTGGTAGAAGCAGTATTGGTATTAATTAACCAGATTCTTCCTGAGTCACAGTCCTTCACTTGACGCAAATGAATAAAATGTCTAGAAACTGAACTATATATGTGCTTATGGCATAATTTTACATGTTACTTAGAATTCAACTTTGGAAGGACCTACCTCTGTTGCTACTGTTTTTGTTTTTAATTGAAGTATAATTTACTACGGTAAAGTGAGCAAATATAAATGTAGAGTTCAAAGCATCATCACAAAACAATAACCATGTAATTAACATTCCATTCAAGAAACAGAATATCTCCAGCTTCCTAGAAACCCATCTTGTGCACTATTCCAATCACAAACTCTTCATTCCTCCCCTAAGGTAACCACTATCCCAAATGTTAGCACTACGGTTTAGTTTTTCCTGTTTTTAACCTTTCTGTATGTGGAAACCGAAGAGTCTATACTATTTTGTGACAGGGTTTTTCACTCAATATTATGGATGTAAGATTCATCCATGCTGTTTCACCATAGCAGCTATTTGTTCATTTTTATTGCTTGTTGTATTCCACTGTGTGAATATAGTGAATTTATTTATTTATTCTTTCTACTAATGATGGACATTTGGATTGTTTCCAATTTTTGGCTGTTATGAAGAGTGCTGCTAATGAACATTCATAAACATGTTTCATGGTGCACATGTGCATGCGTTTCTATTTAGTACATACTTAGGGGTGGAATTGCAAAGTCGCCAGGTATGCCTGCATTTAGCTTTAGTAGATAATGTTAAAAAGGTTTCTAAAGTGGTTGTACCAATTTAGAGTTCCATAGTAGTGGTGAGCATTCCCATTGTTCCACATCCGTGCCAAAACTTTGTATAATCAATCTTTTACATTTTACTTATTCTTCTGGGTATTTAGAGATATTTCACACCAGTTTTAATTGCATTTTCCTGATGAATAATGAAATTGAGTGCTTTCTCATTTGTTTATTGTCCATTTGGATGTCCTCTTTTGTGAGGTGCCTATTCAAGTCTCTTGCCTATTTTTCTGTTGGATATTTCCTTTTTTCTTACTGATTTTTAGGAATTCCTTATATATCCTGAATATGAATGCTTTGCTGGTTATATCTGTTATATAACTGATATATATATATATATATATATATATATATACACACACACACACACACATTTTTTTCACTACATGACTTGCCTTTTATTTTCTTACTGGTGACTTTTGATGAATGAAAGTTTTTATTTTCGGGGTAGTCTGTATCAGTCTTTCCCTTTATAGATAGTCCTTTTATATCCTGATTACAAAATCTTACCCTACCCCAAGGTCGTGAAGATATCCTCCGATGTCATTTTCTAGAAGCTTTACTGTTTTGCCTCTTGCACTAAATTGGCAATCCATCTGGGATTTATTTTTGTGCATATGGTGTGAGGCCTTAAGTTTCATTGTTTTTCTGTATTAATATCAGTGGGCTCAGCATCCTTTATTGAAAAAATCATCACTTAACCACTGCTCCATAGTGTTGCTTCGTCACAATCAAATGCCCATATATGTGTGGGTTTGTTTCTTCATTCTCTATCCTGTTCCCTTGGTCACTTTCTCTGTCCTTGAGCTATTGCTGTTACTACATTGTCTAAATTTCTGTAGCTTTATAATAACTGGGAGAGTAAGTCTACTTCACACCTTGTTGTCTTCTCAGAGTATATTAACCATTCTTAGTCACTTGCATCTCCATATACATTTTAGAATTAGCTTGTTTATTTCTACAACAAACCAAAAGCCCTGAGCTTTTATAAGAGGTTGCATTGATTCTTTAGTTCCATGTGGGAAAAAGTACTGTCTTTGGAATAGTTAGTCTTCTAATTCATGAACACGGTAAATACCTCGACTTATTTAGGTCTTCTGCTTTTTTTTTTTTTAACATCTTTATTGGAGTATAATTGCTTTACAATGGTGTGTCAGTTTCTGCTTTATAACATAGTGAATCAGCTATACATTTACATATATCCCCATATCTCTTCCCTCTTGCATCTCCCTCCCACCCTCCCTATCCCACCCCTCTAGGTGTCACAGAGCACCGAGCTGATCTCCCTTTGCTATGCGGCTGCTTCCACTAGCTATCTATTTTACATTTGGTAGTACATATAAGTCCATGCCACTCTCTCACTTCGTCCCAGCTTGCCCTTCCCCATCCTCGTGTCCTCAAGTCCATTCTCTACGTCTGCGTCTTTATTCCTGTCCTGCCCCTAGGTTCATCAGAACCATTTTTTTTTTAGATTCTGTATATACGTCTTAGCATATATGATAGTGTATATATGTCACTGCTACTCTCTTAATTGGTCCCACCCTCCCCTTTCCCCCACTGTGTCCACAAGGCCGTTCTCTAGTCTCTGTCTCTTTTCCTACCCTGCAAATAGGTTCATCAGTACCATTTTTCTAGATTCCATATATACATGTTAATATACAATCTTTGTTTTTCTCTTTCTGACTGACCTCACTCTGTATGACAGGCTCTAGGTTCATCCACATGACTACAAATGACCCAATTTCATTCCTTTTATGGCTGAATAATATTCCATTGTATGTATGTACCACATCTTCTTTATCCATTCATCTATCAGTGGACATTTAGGTTGCTTCCATGTCCTGGCTATTGTAAATAGTGCTGCAATGAACACTGGGGTACATGTATCTTTTCGAATTATGGTGTTCTCAGGGCATATGCCCAGTAGTGGGATTGTATGGTAGTTCTATTTTAAGATTTTTAAGGAACCTTCATACTGTTCTCCATAGTGGCTGTGTCAATTTACATTCCCACCAACAGTGCAAGAGGGTTCCCTTTTCTCCACACCCTCTCCAGCATTTATTGTTTGTAAATTTTTTGATGATGGCCATTCTGACTGGTGTGAGGTGATACCTTATTGTAGTTTTGATTTGCATTTCTTTAATGGTTAGTGATGTTGAGCATCCTTGCATGTGTTTGACGGCAATCTGTATATCTTGTTTGGAGAAATGTCTATTTAGGTCTTCTGCCCATTTTTGGATTGGGTTGTTTGTTTTTTCATATTGAGCTGCATGAGCTGCTTGTAAATTTTGGAGATTAATCCTTTGCCAGTTTCTTCATTTGCAAATATTTTCTCCCATTCTGAGGGTTGTCTTTTGGTCTTGTTTATGGTTTCGTTTGCTGTGCAAAAGCTTTGAAGTTTCATTAGGTCCTATTTGTTTATTTTTGCTTTTATTTCCATTTCTCTAGGAGGTGGGTCAGAAAGGATCTTGCTGTGATTTATGTAATAGAGTGTTCTGCCTGTGTTTTCCTCTAAGAGTTTTATAGAGCCTGGCCTTACATTTAGGTCTTTAATCTATTTGGACTTTATCTTTGTGTATCGTGTTAGGGAGTGTTCTAATGTCATTCTTTTACATGTAGCTGTCCAGTTTTCCCAGCACCACTTATTGAAGAGGCTGTCTTTTCTCCATTGTATCTTCTTGCCTACTTTATCAAAAGTAAGGCAATAAATGCGTGTGGGTTTATCTCTGGGCTTTCTATCCTGTTCCATTGATCTATATTTCTGTTTTTGTGCCAGTACCATAGTGTCATAATTACTGTAGCTTTGTAGTATAGTCTGAAGTCCAAGATCCTGATTCCTCCAGCTCCATTTTTCTTTCTCAGGATTGCTTTGGCTATTCGTGGTCTTTTGTATTTCCATACAAATTGTGAAATTTTTTATTCTAGTTCTGTGAAAAATGCCATTGGTAGTTTGATAGGGATTGCATTGAACCTGTCAATTGCTTTGGGTAGTACAGTCATTTTCATAATGTTGATTCTTCCAATCCAAGAACATGGTATATCTCTCCATCTGTTTGTATCATCTTTAATTTCTTTCATCAGTGTCTTATAGTTTTGTGCATACAGGTCTTTTGTCTCCTTAGGAAGGTTTATTCCTAGGTATTTTATTCTTTTTGTTGCAATGGTAAATGGGAGTGTTTCCTTAATTTCTCATCATTAGTGTATAGGAATGCCAGAGATTTCTGTGCATTAATTTTGTATCCTGCTACTTTACCAAATTCATTGGTTAGCGCTAGTAGTTTTCTGGTAGCATCATTAGGATTCTTTATGTATAGTATCATGTCATCTGCAAACAGTGACAGCTTTACTTCTTCTTTTCCAATTTGGATTCCTTTTATTTCTTTCTGTTCTCTGATTGCTGTGGCCAAAACTTCCAAAACTGTGTTGAATAACAGTGGTGAGAGTGGGCAACCTTGTCTTTTTCCTGATCTTACTGGAAATGGTTTCAGTTTTTCACCACTGAGAATGATGTTGACTATGGATTTGTCATATATGACCTTTATTATGTTGAGGAAAGTTCCCTCTATGCCTACTTTCTGGAGGGTTTTTATCATAAAAGGGTGTTGAATTTTGTCAAAAGCCTTTTCTGCATCTGTTGAGATGATCATATGGTTTTTATCCTTCAATTTGTTAATATGGTGTATCACATTGATTGATTTGCGTATATTGAAGAATCCTTGCATTGCTGGAATAAACCCCACTTGATCATGGTGTATGATCCTTTTAATGTGCTGTTGGATTCTGTTTGCTAGTATTTTGTTCAGAATTTTTGCATCTATGTTCATCAGTGATATTGGCCTGTAGTTTTCTTTCTTTGTGACATCGTTGTCTGGTTGTGGTATCAGGGTTTTGCTGGCCTCATAGAATGAGTTTGGGAGTGTTCCTCCCTCTGCTATATTTTGGAAGACTTTGAGAAAGATACGTGTTAGCTCTTCTCTAAATGTTTGATAGAATTCACCTGTGAAGCCATCTGATCTTTTTGTTTGTTGGAAGATTTTTAATCACAGTCTCAATTTCAGTGCTTGTGATTGGTCTGTTTATATTTTCTATTTGTTCCTGGTTCAGTCTCGGAAGGTTGTGCTTTTCTAAAAATTTGTGCATTTCTTCCAGGTTGTCCACTTTATTGCCATATAGTTGGTTATAGTAATCTCTCATGATCCTTTGTATTTCTGCAGTGTCCATTGTTACTTCTCCTTTTTCATTTCTAATTCTATTGATTTGAGTCTTCTCCGTTTTCTTCTTCATGAGTCTGGCTAAGGGTTTATCAATTTTGTTAATTTTCTCTAAGAACAAGCTTTTAGTTCTATTGATGTTTGCTATTGTTTCCTTCGTTTCTGATCTGATCTTTATGATTTCTTTCCTTACGCTAACTTTAGAGTTTTTTTTCTTCTTCTTTCTGTAATTGCTTTAGGTGTAAGGTTAGGTTGTTTATTTGAGATGTTTCTTGTTTCTTGAGGTAGGATTGTATTGCTATAAACTTCCCTTTTAGAACTGCTTTTGCTTCATCCCACAGGTTTCGGGTTATCGTGTTTTCATTGCCATTTGTTTCTAGGTATTTTTTGATTTCCTCTTTGATTTCTTCAGTGATTTATTGGTTATTAAGTAGTGTATTGTTTAGCTTCCATGTGTTTTTATTTTTTACAGATTTTTTCACTAATTGATATCTAGTCTTATAGCACTGTGGTCAGAAAAGATACTTGATACAATTTCAATTTTCTTAAATTTAGCAAGGCTTGATTTGTGGCCCAAATGATCTATCCTGGAGAATGTTCCTTGAGCACTTGAGAAGAAAGTGTATTCTGTTGGTTTTGGATGGAATGTCCTATAAATATCAATTAAGTCCATCCTGTTTAATGTATCAGTTAAAGCTTGTATTTATTTATTTTCATTTTGGATGATCTGTCCATTGGTGAAAGTGGGGTGTTAAAGTCCCCTACTATGATTGTGTTACTGTCGATTTCCCCTTTTATGGCTGTTAGCATTTGCCTTTTGTATTGAGATGCTCCTATGTTCGGTGCATAAATCTTTACAATTGTTATATCTTCTTCTTGGATAGATCCCTTGATCATTATGTAGTGTCCTTCTTTGTCTCTTGTAATAGTCTTTATTTTAAAGTCTATTTTGTCTGATATGAGAATTACTACTCCAGCTTTCTTTTGATTTCCATTTGCATGGAGTATCTTTTTCCATCCCCTCACTTTCAGTCTGTACGTGTCCCTAGGTCTGAAGTGGGTCTCTTGTAGACAGCAAATATATGTGTCTTGTTTTTGTATCCATTCCGCCAGTCTATGTCTTTTGGTTGGAACATTTAATCCATTTACATTTAAGGTAGTTATCGATACATATGTTCCTATTACCATTTTGTTAATTGCTTTGGGTTTCTTATTGTAGGTCTTTTCCTTCTCTTGTGTTTCCTGCCTAGAGAAGTTCCTTTAGAATTTGTTGTAAAGCTGGCTTGGTTATGCTGAATGCTTTAGCTTTTTCTTTTCTGTAAAGGTTTTAATTTATCCATCAAATCTGAATGAGATCCTTGCTGGGTAGAGTAATCTTGGTTGTAGATTTTTCCCTTTCACCACTTTATTATTATTATTATTTTGCGGTACGCGGGCCTCTCACTGTTGTGGCCTCTCCCGTTGTGGAGCACAGGCTCCAGACACGCAGGCTCAGCGGCCATGGCTCATGGGCCCAACTGCTCTGCGGCATGTGGGATCTTCCCGGACCGGGGCACGAACCCGTGTCCTCCTCATTGGCAGGTGGACTCTCAACCACTGCGCCACCTGGGAAGCCCCGTTTCACCACTTTAAATGTGTCCTGCCAGTCCCTTCTGGCTTGCAGAGTTTCTGCTGAAAGATCAGCTGTTAACCTTGTGGGGATTCCCTCATATGTTATTTGTTGTTTTTCCCTTGCTGCTGTTAATATTTTTTCTTTGTATTTAATTTTTGATAGTGTGATTAATATGTGTCTTGGCATGTTTCTCTTTGGATTTATCCTACATGGGACTCTCTGTGCTTCCTGGACTTGATTAACTATTTCCTCTCCTGTATTAGGGAAGTTTTCAACTCTAATCTCAAATATTTTCTCAGTCCTTTTCTTTTTCTCTTCTTCTTCTGGGACCACTATAATTCGAATGTCGGTGCGTTTAATGTTGTCCCAGAGGTCTCTGAGACTGTCCTCAATTCTTTTCATTCTTCTTTATTCTGCTCTGCAGTAGTTATTTCCACTATTTTATCTTCCAGGTCACTTATCCGTTCTTCTGTCTCAGTTATTCTCCTGTTGATTCCTTCTAGAGAATTTTTATTTTCATTTATTGTGTTGTTCATCATTGTTTTTTGCTCTTTAGTTCTTCTAGGTCCTTGCTAAACGTTTCTTGTATTTTCTCCATTTTATTTCTAGGATTTTGGATCATCTTTACTATCATTACTCTGAATTCTTTTTCAGGTAGACTGCCTATTTCCTCTTCATTTGTTTGGTCTGGTGTGATTTCACTTTGCTCCTTCATCTGCTGTGTGTTTCTCTGTCTTCTCATTTTGCTTAACTTACTGTGTTTGGGGTCTCCTTTTCACAGGCTGCTTGTTCGTACTTCCTGTTGTTTCTGGTGTTTGCCCCCAGTGGCTAAGTTTGGTTCAGTGGGTTGTGTAGGCTTCCTGGTGGAGAGGACTAGTGCGTGTGTTGTGGTGGATGAAGCTGGATCTTGTCTTTCTGGTGGGCAGGTCCGCATCCAGTGGTGTGTTTTGGGTTGTCTGTGACCTTATTATGATTTTAGGCAGCCTGTCTGCTAATGGGTGGGGTTGTGTTCCTGTCTTGCTGGTTGTTTGGCATAGGGTGTCCAGCACTGTAGCTTGCTGGTCGTTGAGTAGAGCTGGGTCTTAGCGTTGTGATGGAGATCTCTGGGGGAGCTTTCGCTGTATGATATTAAATGGAGCCAAGAGGTCTCTGGTGGACAAATGTTCTTAACTTGGCTCTCCCAGCTCAGAGGCACAGACCTGACACCTGGCCGGAGCACCAAGACTGTCAGCCACATGTCTCAGAAGAAAAGGGAGAAAAAAAAGAAAGAAAGAAAGAAAAAAAGAAAATAAAGTTATTAAAATAAAAAATAATTATTAGAAAAAAATTTAAGTAATAAAAGAAAGAAAAAAAAAGAGAGAGCAGCCAAATCAAAAACCAAATCCACGAATGATAACAAGCGCTAAAAACTATACTAAAAAAAAAAAAAAAACCCTAAAAAACGGATAGACAGCACCCTAGGAAAAATGGTAAAAGCAAAACTATACAGACAATATCACACAAAGAAGCATACACACTCAGAGAAAGAGAAAGGGGAAAAAAAAATATATATATATATATATATCGTTGCTCCCAAAGTCCACTGCCTCAATTTGGGATGATTCATTGTCTATTCAGTTATTCAAGAGATGCAGGGTACATCACGTTGATTGTGGAGATTTAATCCGCTGCTGCTGAGGCTGCTGGGAGAGATTTCCCTTTCTCTTCTTTGTTCGCACAGCTCCCGGGGTTCAGCTTTGGATTTGGCCCCACCTCTGCGTGTAGGTTGCCTGAGGGCGTCTGTTCTTCGCTCAGACAGGATGGGGTTAAAGGAGCAGCTGATTCGGGGGCTCTGGCTCACTCAGGCCGGGGGGAGGGAGGGGTACGGATGCAGGGCGAGCCTGTGGTGGCAGAGGGTGGTGTGACGTTGCACCAGCCTGAGGCGCGCCGTGTGTTTTCCCGGAGAAGTTGTCCCTGGATCATGGGACCCTGGCGGTGGCGGGCTGCACAGCCTTCCGGGAGGGGAGGTGTGGAGAGTGACATGTGCTTGCACACAGGCTTCTTGGTGGTGGCAGCAGCAGCCTTAGCATCTCATGCCCGTCTCTGGTGTCTGCTCTGATAGCCGCGGCTTGTGCCCATCTCTGGAGCTCGTTTAGGTGGTGCTCTGAATCCCCTCTCCTCGTGCACCCCGAAACAATTGTCTCTTGCCTCAGGCTGTTCCAGACTTTTTCCCGGACTCCCTCCCGGCTAGCTGTGGCGCACTAGCTCCCTTCAGGCTGTGTTTACACAGCCAACCCCAGTCCTCTCCCTGGGATCCGACCTCCGAAGCCTGAGCCTCAGCTCCCAGCCCCTGCCCGCCCCGGCGGGTGAGCAGACAAGCCTCTCGGGCTGGTGAGTGCCGGTCGGCACCGATCCTCTGTGCGGGAATCTCTCTGCTTTGCCCTCTGCACCCCTGTTGCTGCGCTCTCCTCTGTGGCTCCGGAGCTTCCCCCCTCCACCACCCGCAGTCTCCGCCCGCGAAGGGGCTTCCTAGTGTGTGGAAATCTTTCCTCCTTCACAGCTCCCTCCCACTGGTGCAGGTCCCGTTCCTATTCTTTTGCCTGTGTTTTTTCTTTTTTCTTTTGCCCTACCCAGGTATGTGGGGAGTTTCTTGCCTTTTGGGAAGTCTGAGGTCTTCTGCCAGCATTCAGTAGGTGTTCTGTAGGAGTTGTTCCACATGTAGATGTATTTCTGATATATTTGTGGGGAGGAAGGTGATCTCCACGTCTTACTCTTCCACCATTTTGAAGGTCTCCTCTATTTGGGTCTTCTTAAATGTTTTCTAGTAATGTGTGTGTGTGTGTGTGTGTGTGTGTATGTATGTATGTATAGAAGTCATGCACAACTTTTGTTAGATTAATTCCCAGGTATTTGATTTTTCATATTTGCTATTATGTATAGAAATTTTTAATTTTCTGTTTTCCATTTGTTACCAGAATGTAAAAATCAATTATTTTTTTAAAATTTTACATTGTATCCAGCAAGTTTGCTAAGCTCATTTATTTTTTCTAATAATTTATCTGTAGTTTTTTTGGATTTTCATTATAAACAATCATATTGTCTCTGAATAACAGGTTTTGTTTCTTCCTTTTCAATTGTATATTTTTTATTTGTTTTTCCTACTTTATTAAACTGGTTTGGAACATCTTGTGTTTGATAGCAATAGAGAGTATAATTGTCTCCTCAATCTCAGAGAAAATACTTTCAATATTTCACCATTAAGTGTGATGTTTGTAATAGGTTTTTTTGGTAGATAGCCTTCTATCAAATTAAGACCATTTCTATTTCTAGCTTGCTGTGAGTATTTTTCATGAATGGATGTTCAATATCATCTAAAGATTTTCTACACATTCTAGAGATAATCATATGGGGAGATTTTTGCCTTTTATTCTATCAACATGATAAATTACATCAATCAGTTTTTGAATGTTAAATCAATCTTGCAATTCTGTAAATCTAATTTTGTCATGGTGTATTATCCTTTTTATAGACTGTCGGAGTCTGTTTACTAGTACTATTTTGTTTAGGATTCTTATCTCCAAATCATGCGTGCGGTTAGCCTGTAGTTTTTCTTTCTTGAAATGTTACTGCCAGGTTGTTTTGGTGGCAAGTTTTTGTTGGCTTCCTAGCAGACTGCTCTCATGCTCCTTCTGGCTTGAAGAAGTGAGCTACCATGAAGGAAGTAGTTCACATACCAAGGAATGACAGGGATCCTCTAGGAATTGATGTTGGTCACAAGCAGGAAACTTAAATTTCAGTCTAGTAGCTGCCAAGAAATTAATTCTTCTAACAACCTGTGGCAGCTTAGAAGTAGGTCTTTCCCTAGTCAAACCTTCAGATGAGAACACAGGCCAGATGACACTTTAATTGCAGCCTTGGAAGACCCTGAGCAGGGAATTCAGATAATTGGTCCCTGGACTCCTGTCCCATAGAAACTATGAGATAATAAACATGTATTATTTTAAGCTTCTAAGTTTGTTGTAAATTCTTATGTAGCAATAGAAAATTGATACATTTTCTGTCTTTTGACATGTCCCCTCATTATTTGAGCACTTCTATACTTTATGGCCCAACAAGATAGTCCAGACTCAGCTTGTCCTTTCTCTGAGTAAACTTGGAATTAACCATTTTTCCAAGGAACTCTGGTTC
This sequence comes from Grampus griseus, assembly GCF_964374135.1. Taxonomy (NCBI): domain Eukaryota; kingdom Metazoa; phylum Chordata; class Mammalia; order Artiodactyla; family Delphinidae; genus Grampus; species Grampus griseus. The sequence continues at coordinate 107,887,374 of NC_139017.1, forward strand.
CTTTCAGTGGACACTGGAATTTAGAAAATAAGACCTGGGTGCCAGTTGTACTCAATAATATTGGGTGTCTTGTTCCTAGGCCTTCTCATTGGACAGAACTAAAGAATGTGTGTGTGGGGTGTTCACATTTATATTCATACTTATTTCTGTATCAATCTATATATATTGAAAAACATGAGTTCACACTGAGCCCTCCCCCCTCTTCTAATCCATCACCAGAGGACTTACTCTAGTTTTCTTTCTTTCTATATTTATAATTCTCTTCTCTGACAGGAGAAACTTGGTTCCTACCATCTTCATTATGTTAATATATTGGGTAATTTCCTTCTTCATGTAACCTGTCTCCCATCATCTTCATCATTCTCCCTACTTCATAGGTGCCTTCTTCACCCTGCTTAGTCTCCATCACCCAGTGCTAATGCCCCATCACCCTCAAACACACCTATTTTGCTAGGCCCTACCTAATGGATTATGAACTGAATTATCCAAGAAGGATGTGAGGTCTAGTTATTTTTGATTGAGCACCAGACATGATGTATGAAAAATCATAGAAATGACGTGAAGCCCAGAATGATTTTCTATTCCCCCAGGGAGTATTTATATTATTGCAGGCAGGTAGGGACCCTATCAATGCCAGATCACTGTAATAAATACTTGTGATTGGGATAATTTGAAACTAGGCCTCTATCACTACAAGGACCTGTTTCAAGTTAGCCGTTATTCCTAGTTTCCAACCAAAGCCTCTCCCTTTGGAAGTTCTTGAACTCCAATTTTTGTCCCCCTAACTCCATGAAGCTGACAAAAGCTCTGCTTGGCTTCTGCGGTTCTCAGCTACCACTTCCAGAATTAGAAGAAATCCCTTGGGGAAAAAGGCCCCCCAAAGCTAGGCTCTCCGAATTTGCTTTTTCCAGGTGTTACCCCCATAGCTTTCTGATGTGTTCAAGCAACTTTTTTAAAGTATATTTTGTCCAGTCTCCCAGTTATTATCAAGTTATATAGTCTGCCTTTATTGGGAGAAAAGTCCCCCATTAGCAGCTTCTCATTTTTAAACTAACATATAATCAGTAATTTATTGTGTTCTTAGGACCATTTAAGCACTTCATATGATTTTTCTCATTTAATTTTTACAACCACCTTATGAGATAGGTACTATTATTTATCCCATTTTACAAAGTTTAGTAAGATTTGGTAGCTTGCCCAAGGTCATACCGCAGTAAGCAGAGGTCAGCTCAGGTCTGTCTGACTCCAAAGCCTAGGATTTAAAACACTCAGTTGTGATCTTTCCCACCATTAACCTTCATAGCCTAGAAACAAAACACCCTGTAGGGACAGTGTGAATATTAGCCTATTGAAACAAGTTTGAAAGGGAAGAATAGAGCAGAGACATTTTCTTTATTTGCTTAAATGACTCTGAGACAGGGCTCAAAATACTCAAACACTCAAGTTTGGGCTCAAAGTGCCACATTTATCTCTTCCTGTTATCCAAACAAGAACTGTGATGGATTTAACATTAAATTAAAAGACTTAAATGGGGAAAAATATCATCCTAAACTACCTTTTTATATTTTGTGGCATCAATTAACTCCCTATTCAGGAGCTTGAGTTCCTTCCTCCTGTGGTAGGAATCTGTCGGTTCACATAAAATTGTGCACCATGACCAGATGTTATAGTGGCAGACAAGCAAGATGTGTCTCACTGATGCATCTGGACAGGAAACCTTAAATATGGTTTTCTTTTCTTAAAAAAAGAAATCCCAGCCACATATGTTTTTATTTTTCTTCTCAGCATTTGCTATATGAACATAGGGCATGTTACTACAGGCACACATCTCAGGAGAGCAGTAGACTTATCAAAAGATTTGAGGGGCCCTAAAATTCTTTTAGGGATGAAGATTCAGGTATTTTCATCCCAGATACTTTTCTAAATACATTTATTTTTACTCCTTTATGTGCAAACTAGGACCAGTTGGCAAAATTTTCTTGAAAAATTTGGGAAGTTATTCTTCTTCCAGAAGGAGTTCATATTTTCCTATTGGCAGACTTTATTAGTGAGATCATGAAGCTAGTGTTCTGGACTCTCAGTTTCTCTGTGGATTATTACTTTTATTGTACCCCCTTGAATTTTTAAATATAATTAGTCTTCAAAGAAATCAGAACTCTTTCTAAGATGATAACTATCCTTCCTTACAAGGTATTTGTGAAGTTTGTAAAGGATAAAGGGATGATTAGTGTTGATTACTTCTTCCTTGAAGACGGAGGCATTAAATACTGACCCCAATTACACAGCCAAATGTGGAGTGGTAAAAACTGTCGCTTGATATTCCAGGCTCTCTTTGCATTGTTTTTTTGTCCATTTGCTCTGCTTTTTGGTTTGTTTGTGCATTTTTTTGGGGGGGTGGGTTGGGGATCCAACCAGCTAGTAATGATTTTCTGAAGTAGATTCCCACTTGGTTAGTAATATATGATCATGCAAGTTATATCTTATCTAGACTTCAGCACTAGTAAATAAATGGATACAGAGGCACTTACACAATAGGAATCTCTTTTCTTTCTGCTAATCGAAATTCTTCTGTGAGAGGCAGCACATTAAGTCATCAGTACTCTTGTAGAGCTTCTTTAATTTTTTTTTAATTTTTAAAAATTTATTTATTTTATTTATTTATTTTTGGCTGCATCGGGTGTTCGTTGCTGCAGGCAGGATTTGTCTAGTTGTGGCGAGAGGGGGCTACTCTTCGTTGCAGTGAGTGGCTTCTCATTGCAGCATCTTATCTTGTTGCAGAACACAGGCTATAGGCGCGTGGGCTTCAGTAGTTGTGGTGAGTGGGCTCAGTAGTTGTGGCTCGCGGGCTCTAGAGCGCAGGCTCAGTAGTTGTGGCGCACGGGCTTAGTTGCTCCACGGCATGTGGGATCTTCCTGGACCAAGGCTCGAACCCATGTCCCCTGCATTGGCAGGAGAATTCTTAACCACTGAACCACCAGGGAAGCCCAAGCTTCTTTTATTGAATTTAGCATTGATATAATCAGGTCTAGACTGACAGGTGTGAACCCTAGGTAAGACGGTCATGGGACACTCCATCAAACCAATATTAAAAGTTTTTTTTTTTTTTTTCTTTTTGTGGTACGCGGGCCTCTCACTGATGTGGCCTCTCCCGTTGCGGAGCACAGGCTCCAGACGTGCAGGCCTAGCGGCCATGGCTCACGGGCCTATCTGCTCCGCGGCATGTGGGATCTTCCTGGACTGGGGCATGAACCCGGGATATGAACCCGTGTCCCCTGCATCGGCAGGCGGACTCTCAACCACTGCGCCACCAGGGAAGCCCTAAAAGTATTTAATACTTAGTGGAGATGGTAAAAAATGATTCCTAATAATGGAAATAAAATAGAAATGGCTTCCTTTTTAAAATAAGGAATTTATGAAATGTACTTATTGCATGCAATTTTTGGAATTAGCTTCTTGGGAGGTATGTTAAATTATTTAACATGTGAATAAAATAAATCGCTCCTTCCCAGTATATGTACCAAGGCCAAGAATTATTCAGATTCAGAATTTCAGCTTCAAGTTTCTGAGAGATGGCTGGTCTCAACTGTAAGTGTACTAAAGCAACGGTCCCCAACCTTTTTGGCAGCAGGGACCGGTTTCATGGAAGACAGTTTTTCCACGGATGGGGTAGGGGATGGTTCAGGCAGTAATGTGAGCGATGGGGAGCAATGGGGAGTGGCAGAAGAAGCTCCCCTCACTCACCCGCTGCTCACCTCCCACTGGACGGCCTGGTTCCTAAAAGGCCGCGGACCACTACCGGCCTGTGGCCTGGGGCTTGGGGGAACCCCTGTACTAAAGAACTTACTCATAGATACCACAACAGACTAAACTGAATTAGAGATAAGGTGTGGTTTTGACCCAAGGGCAGTTTTCTTCAGCAGATTTGCATTTGGTAAGTTCAACTTGTGTTTTACCAGATACACATGAAGTCATGGGTAAAAATCTGAGTTGACTGGCACTGAGTTTCCAATTTGTTGAAGACGGTGTTTTAATGATTCTTGTAAAGTAGCAACCTTGGTAAATGCCTAGCAGGCTTGACCCTTTACCTCAGCCCTGGCTGTGATATTATCAGCTATACTGAGGCCTGAATAAACTTGTCTTTATGAGAGCATTTTTTAATGATATTAAACTTTGTAGGATCATAAGAGCAATTCTATTTTAGTCTTAATTCTAAGAATTACTTTCAAGCAATTGGTGTGTTTATACCATTCAAACACTATGAATTGGGCAATTGATTAGATTTCTCTTTTAGTTCCTGTTACTTAGATGTTGAGCCAAATTAATACCCTATTCACAGAAAACTCATAGGACTTTATGGGTAGAAAGAAACCTTTTTAAAATTAGTCTTATCCCTGGCTTCATTTTATGTTCCTACCATTGTTTTTCTTTCCTACTTTCACTTAAGCTATCTTCCTTTATTTTAGGTATCTTCATAAGCTGCCCTTAATCCTTTCTGGAAGGAGAAGAGGTATATGTAAATAAGTCACTGCAGTTGCTAACTTAATAAAGACCTTGCGTATTAAATTTGCAGAGAGAGAACAGAGTTCTGAGGGAACAGAATATTATTTCGTGAGAGTTGGAGGGAGGCTTCCAGGGGAAGGGGGGTAGTGGTTTGGGCTTGTGCTTGGCAGGGAGAAAGGGGGCTAACTGAGCAGAGGGAGAAGGACTCTGAAATCGAAGTTGGCACAGCACAGATGACTGACTTGACTTGTTTCACGTTTCTGCAGAGGTCAGGCCCTTTGAGACACAAAGCCATCAGATACGTTATTACTGGAAATGCTTGTGGAAAATTGTTGTATGCCTCAATTCTAGTAGCATCTACTCTCCTATTCATTTCTGCTGTTCCCCAAGACATACACCTGGGGTTAATTACATTGAATTATTTCTAACATAAGTGGCTCATGATCCTCCTTCTCAGATACGTCCCTTCTCACTGACATATTTCCCTTCCCTTCTGTTTTGTCTCCCTGCTAAGAGAAGACTGAACCCAGTATGGACCCCGACCCAGATTCTCTCTCCTGTAACGGTCAAGATGGGACTCAGAGGTGCTAGCTCTACTCCGTTCATTGCTTGAACAAAAATATGTAAGCTGAGAGTCTAGTTCTGTCACAGCTTTGCTTGTCCACAGAGCAGAGAAAACTGATTTGTATTGAGAGACCAGAATAAAGCTGGGCGCATAGAGGAGCAGGCAAGGATTCCAGTGGAGTTCCAGAGTGGGAGCTTCCTGATTTCTGTCCCGCAGGAGGTCCAGCTATGGCTCCTGACTCTTGTTTCTTTGTCAGTATTTTTCACCTTCTGTAGTTGAGGTAGCTCAGGTAGCTGTCTGTCACTCAAAGGTGAATGAGCCCCTCCTGAGACATTAGGCCTGAAAAAAAACGCATCCAGTGAAATCACCAAGGATATGCTTAGAGATTTAAATATAACACTCATCCATTCGACAGGTATTTGTTGAGGCCTGCTGTGTTTATCCTCACTTGGAATAAACCATTGGACCAGATATATCAAGTTGATTACTGTCTAGTAGGGGATAAATCCATAAAGTTGGTTAAATGGCAGTGCGGAAAAATGTTTACTGGCACGGAAACATGTTCATAATAAATTGTTAAGTGAATTAAGGAATTTATAAAAATGTATGTATAATACATTTGCAAAACTATATATATGTGTATGTGTGTGTGTGTATTTAAATACATATATATATACATATATGTAAATATATGTGTTTTCTCTTTCAATCTGTACATATATGATATATATAACACACATATCATGCATATATCATGTATGTGTACAGATTAAGAGAAAAAAAATGAAAATAATGTGAGGACTTGAAGGTTACCAAGGCATTAAAAGTGATTGTCACTCTGGTGAGATGATCATGGGTATTTTTTTTATTGCCCCACTTTTTACTATCTGTATGTATTATTTTGAATAAAAATTATGAATAATTTAGAATGTACTCTTGGAAGTTCTTCAAACATGTAAAATAGTATGTATTTAGCAAAATCTGTCTGCATACATGCATCTTTGTAAACCACAGTAAAAAATAAAATCAATAATTAATTCATATCTGTATCCAATAAGAGGATGAGGATTGGGAAACTCTAGATAAACACTAATGTAAAAATGCTTTTCATTGTAACATTTTTCCAACTAAATGACATTGTTAACAAATATAGATGAGTTTTATTTTGTTGTGTCATTCAACAAGCATTTATTGAGTTTTTCCAAGGTGCCAGGCCCTTTTCTAGGCTCTAGTGGTACATCAGAGAATAAAACTGACAAATGTCCCTGTTCTTGTGAAACATATATTCTTTCAGTGGCAATCTTTTTAGAAAAATAGAAACTTCCCTGGAGTATGGGAGACATCCCTTTTAAGTGTCAGGTCTCCTGATCCATCCCTGTATACATTCCCATGTGTAAGCCACAATGCTGCCATCATGACAGAATTCTTGCATTCAAGCATCTTTCTTTCTCCGAGAACATACAAATACGTAAAGGATAGGGGATTCAGATATGTGGAAGTATAGGGTCAATGGAAGTGCGTAAATGACAGACCCATCCTGGACTTTATGTTGGACGTAGGTGACGGCAAGGAAGACTTATTGCTGGTTGCAGAAGCTATCTGAGCAAGATCTGAAAAATAAGTGGAAGTTATCCAGGTGAAGAGGCTGCAAGAAGGGCATTTCAAGAAAAGGAGGCAAGGAGAAACAGGACATGTGTCAGGGAATGCAAGTGGTTCATTGTAACTGGAGCTTAGTTTGCAGAGCTGGCAGTGGCAAGAAGTAAAGGGGTCAGCAGAGGCCATATGTTGTTCAAGAGGCAAAGTTGTGTAGTCAAGGGTGTGGCCTTTGAAGCCAGACTCGGCCACCTTTTAGCTGGATGACTCAGGGAAAGTTACCTAACAGCTCTGTGGGTCGGTTTTCTCACCTGTAAAATCGGTTAATGGTACGTAACTCATGGGGATATTGTAAGGATCCCATGAAATGATCTATGTAAAGTGCTTAGAATAGTAAGAGTTCAATAGATGTTAAGTATTGGTGATGTCACAGGGCCTTCGTGTGCAATGATAGAAAACTTGATGTTCCTCTGGCAATTTTCAGTTTCTCATTCAAGGTGATAGCTAAATAGTACTGTGTAAACAGAAGCAACTCTGGGGCTAGCAAAGCGCTAAGAGAAGGTTATATATGTGGCCACATTGTGTTTGTCCAAAGTTACTGAATTTAAGTTTTTATATTTAGAGAGTCAAATGTTCTTGTCTCTCCAGTAGGAGATAATTTTGTAAAGGTCATACCTTTTTTCATTAATTGAAAATTGGCCAATTTCTTGTATCTATGAATATATATGTTGCTCACATAAAATGCTACAACATCTATTACTATGGTTTTTGTTCTGAGAGATAAAGTAAACTAACAAGTCTGTTAGTGACTGAGATCTGACTGGTGGAAATTACTCATGGTCCAATAGGTCTAGGAGTTAATCAGTCACGCTCCTTGAGAAGAGTACAGGTTGCAGTAATTCTCTTTGCAATAATGTCATGCATTTTAGATTTGATGTGGCTGTAACAGCTTTTTTTGTTCTAAAAAAGTATCTGGCAACAGCCAGTTCAATGTTACTACTGAAAGATCCTCAAAACATAAATAACTCTTCTTTTAACAAAAGCTGAAAATACCCTATTACATGGTTTATGCAAAGAGCACGTGTATGAATGATGCAGGAACATGTTCCTACATAACAGTGGAGTCATTCTCATTCATGGTCTAGCGAGGCTCCTGTATCTGTGAGGTTCTAGCTGGTTGGCTAGTTTCCTTCACGGGAGAGCCACCTCTCTGTTTGCAACAGGTACCAAGAGTTGACCTCCAATATCCACTTGTCTTTGAGTTTTAGCTGGGCCTGTGGTTATGCAGTTAGAGACTACATTTTCCAGCTTCCCTTGGAGCTAAGAGTGACCATATGATTGAGAAGTCCATGGGATGAGAGTGGAAGGCATGTGTGCAGTTCCCAAGTTATGCCCTTAAAAAGACACTGCCCTCGAGCTCCTCTGGGAATGGATGTGGTTGTAAGAGCCAACTTTGACCAGTGAATGAAGGCTACACCCTAGGAGATGTGGAAGCAGTAAAACAGAGAAAATCTTGGTCCCTAGACAACTCAAGTAGCAAAGTCATGACCCCATCCCAGCCCCTAACCACCTAACAGCTTAGACTTCCACATAAGAGACAAATACATTTTTGCTTTGCTTAAAATAATCATTTTACTTTGTTAAAGCAGCCCTAATTAATACCCCAAATAATAGCATCCAAAATACCTTTTTTTTTTTTTTTTTTGGTGGTGAGATGTGGACATGAAGTAGATGTCACACCTGCTATGTTAAAAACGTAATGTTGTCAGAGCAAAGTGATCAGAGAGCCCCCATCAGTGAGCACAGTCACCTGGAAGAAGATTTTAGAGCAAAGAGCTGTGTCTGCCTTTTTATTGCATCCTCATTATTAGGAGCAGTGCCTGGCACATAGTAGCCCTTCATAGATTATTGTTGAAAAAAGGAATGACAGATCCAAAGCAAACCAAGCAAGACACACCAAACATGGGTGGAAACTGAGTACCTGATATAAAAGAAAGAAAATAAGGAAACTTTAAGCAATGTAAGCAAAAGAAAGGGCATGCAAGTAATAACGTTAGCATTAATGAGAATTAATGCCTCGCACCGTGCTAAATGTTTTCTGCTCATTTTAGATTTAATCTCCACAAAAATTCCATGAGGTAAATATTATTGCCCTCATTTTACAGTAGGCAAAATCAAGACTCAGCGAGGCTGCTGCTACCACAGAGCCTTGCCAGGACTGGAACTCAGGTCGCCAAATTATGCTGCGCGTGAATGCACTGAAACGTATTCTCAAACCCATCATGAAGCCAGTAGATTCAACCAGCAAAACATCTTCCTTAGGGCGTTTAAGGATGAGGTGGTCTGTTCAGGGCAAAGGGTGGTTATGACCTAGGAAGGTGTGTTCAGAAGTTGAGAGGAGGAATATTATGCTTGAAAATACGGTGCTGTATTAAATAATTTTTAGTATAAACTTCTTAGTATTTTTCAAGTATTAAGAGAGTATAGGGCATAGGAAGTCCAGAATGAGATTACAGGTTTCAGTGTGGCCTTGAGTACATTCGTGAAGTTCTTTAAGACTTGACTGTTCTTTGCTTTCCCCGAGGGCTGGGTCAGCTGGCAGCTCAGGTCACAGGCAGTTCTAACTCTCCGTGGTGCTGGGATCCCTGATGAGCTTCGGGAGGAAGAACATAAGGGACCCTTAGATGAGAGTGGGCTCGTTCAGGCTTTTATAAGTCACATACCTGCTTCTCTGACTTGTGACGAGCAGTTTAGGGGCTTAGACTTGTGGTGAGCAAGGCTGCGCCTAGAGAAAATTCGAGAAGTCAAGCAGAGTTGATTTAGGCGCTTTCTCAATTTTCAGTTTTTATCTTTTGTCTGGCCACCTTCCTAATCGCCTCCAGACTCCCAATATCTTTCTCCCACTTGTCTACACTGCAGAATTATTCTTATTTGAATCTCTCAGAACATCTTTCCAGGATGTCTTCCTTCCCCAGGCAATGCCTGAGCTTTCGGGCATTTTCAAATCTATTCCCCAAGCATCTGAATTTCACTTTCATCATTCCCCACCTGCTGGCTAACTAGCTACTCAGCTGCAGAAACTAATCAGGGCCATGGGGATAATGCTTGGAAATCACCTGCTTCCTTCTCATATAACAGGGACCCTTCAGAGACTTTGCCCCAGGAGTCTAATGGGACAGGGGTAGAGGAGCTTTGGGGGTTTGCATAAGAAAGTTTTACTTAAGACCAGATCTGTATGAAAAATTTACATACTGTCAAGAGAGTTTTCTTCAGTTCAAGCCAATGTAACAGATATTAATTAAATGTGACCGTGTGGCAGCCGTTGAAGTTTTTTCACTCTCATGTAAGCTCCAGTTCAAGTCTCAGGGTAGTTAAAAAAGAAATGTAGAATTCATTTCTAGAAAGGGTTTCTGCACTCAACTGCTGCCTCTTTTCCAAGTCTGGTAACCTGGGGAGTATAATCTAGGTAGAAACCCAGAGTCTCCTTTACTTATCTCTGTCTTAAACCCAAAGCAAGTCCCAAGAGATTAGCTTCCTGCTTCCCATTCTTCATGACTCTTCTTAGAGCTCCAGAATCACAAGTACTTCCTAAGGGAAAGTGCCTCTGCTGTCAAGTGACAGAGAAAGGAATAGAGCATAGAGATGAGAAAGTGGCACAGTTGCTTACAATCAGTGTATGTAATAAACATATGCATTTCTTTGGAAGTAGGGAATTATAATATCATGATAAATGCCACACTACATTTATACATTAATTGCCACTGACCACAGGGTTTGGAAGTTTTTACGGAGATGACTTTGAGCTGGGTTTTGAAGGGTGAATAGGAGTTACCAGTTTAAGCAGTGGGGAAATTCCAGGCCCTGGAAAGTGCATGAGCAAAAGTCCGTAGGCGTGAGCATGCGTGGAGTGTTCAGGAAACAGCATGGAGTGGTGTGGGGCTGGATCATAGGATATATGGGACTAAAGCTGGGAATATAAGTGGAAAGATGACTGACAGTAGAGCTTATGTATTTGACCTGAAGAAATTGAATAAATGAGAGTAAATGGGAGTGAGTCTTGACATTTTCTGGGACCGGGGAAGCACTAATACTACATGGGAGCCTAAAGGGATAATCTTAGAGTAGTTGGGAAATATAGACTCTAATCCTGGTTTCGTCTAAACCAAGATCATTTGGTGGCAGATTGCTCATGAATGCTGTAGGAGCTGGACCAGGTGACCCCAGTTTCCTATCTGCCTGTCCTTTCCTATCTGCTTTTCCTGTTTTTAGGAATGTCAGACCTAAGCTAATGTTATTTTGTTATGGTGCTACATGTGGCTCCAGGATGTGATCAGGGTTATTGTTATTGCTTTACCATTATTGGACTCTGCCTGAAGCATCTGTATGGTAGTGACTATTTCAATTTCATTTTCTTCTCTAACTCTCCAGGAAACATTTACCAAGTCAGGGTCTTATGTTTCTTTACTGGAAAGCGCTGACTGTTTTATTAAAGTATATGACCTCGATCCAAAAGCTTTGAGCGGGGTGTGTGTTTGTATGTAGAAACCACCATTATGTCTTAGAGTCACTGAGAGAGTTGAATTGAAAGTCCTTCTATAGCCTGGCCATAAGTGTGACATCTATTTTGGGTAGGAAGGAATAAAGAGAGGTGCAATTGGTGCTGCCATTAGCCGACACAAGGCAACTAGAGGCTGGATCAGATGTTTATACAGACCACCTCCTACCCTTCTGGGATTGTAACCCATCTGTGAATAGGGTACTTTACAGAGCAATCCCTGCCATGTAGGGAAAGGCTGTGGCAGTCAAGCTGACTTGAAAGAAAATCCCAGCTTTGTCCATATTAGCTGTGTGATTTGAATACATTGCTTAACTTTTGAGAGCTTCAGTTTCTTCATCCATTAGGTGATTCTTCTTAGGGTTAGTATTAAGATAAAATGGTGATCAAGTATGTGAAAATGCCTGGCTCATTGCGTAAGTGTTCAGTCAACCGTAGAATTATTTCCTCCTACTGAGTCATACATAGCCCCCAATACATCTTGCTCAGCGTCTCTTTTTAGAATAAATTATCCCAGTCCTTAAACCTTTTGACCAAGTCTTGTTTCCCAGCCTCTTGTTATGTCTGCAGTTGTTCACAGACTTTACCTTTGGTTCTCTTTTGGTGACACTTGAGAACAGCCCAACCTTTTAGGAGCTGATAGCCACAGCTACGTGCAGTTTCTTTCTCACCCATCATACTCCTTCTACTTTCAGTATCCTCCCTCCTTCTGGAACAGAGGCTAAGCTGAGACGCTCTTAGCCACCATCCTCACCCCCCTCCAAACGAGGGTGATGACTCATCCTCACAGCAGCCATTCCTGAGAAAGGCTCTTGGCAAGACTTCAGCTGCTACCAAGATGCAAATGGTGCCCCTGCAGTTCCCTCCTTTCTGGGGATGGTGCAGTCATAAAAAAAGACGGAGGGTCTCTCAGTTGCAAATCCACATATAGCATTGGTAATTCAGCAATGGACAGAATGACTGTATAAATTATTTGAGGGTCCAGAATTGACAGCACTGCCAAACAATCCTCCATTAATGTGTAACTAACGCAGAACCAATGCATGGCTGGACCTCCAATAGTGGATGGTTATTTCAACTGGAACTGAGCTGAAATACCAATTTTTGTGCTAATTGTGACCAACAACTGCCAAATAATGAAAGAATCTGAGAAAGTTTTCCCCATTACATAAAAGCAATCACATGCTTGTTTAATTAATATTTTTAGCAGACATTCAAGTGCCTGTCGTGTGTCAGTATGCCATTGTCAATATGTCAAGATGCTATTCTTAGGGACTTAATATCCCATTAAATGAGAACATTTGTGATATTTACAGTATAACCAAGTCTGTGTCGTTGCATTTAAATCTCTTACAATATTATTTGATTTCCACGAATGTCAGAACTGAGGCAACATCATTTATGACTTTGTGTGGAGTAGATTGAGATTCCACGAGTGGAGTTTTGAGATAAGCCTTTTATTTATATGTAGCACCATAGCCTTCATGGATTCCAGGTTAGTGTAATGATCTAGCTTTCCTATCAAAAATGTTTTAGAATTACCACCACCACGCAAATTTCATTAATTTTTATCCTTTCAACTTAAAAATATGTTTGAGTGCTAAGAAGGTGCTCTACACCTTATTTTGCTAACTCCTTGTGCCTTTCCAGAATGTTTATAGCATTAAAATGGTGGTGAGGTAGTTGTAATGGTAAGATGAGACTCAGAAATGGAACTTTCCACAACAGACCACTGACATTTGTCGTAAGACTAGCAGAGGACCTACAAACTTGGTTGCTTGGCAAATTTACATCTTTAAGAAAAAGGTCAAATCAAATTTTACTTGAAAACTTCAGATAAGAAAACTGAATTTGGAAGGTCCTTATTGAGACAGTTATTAATGTGTTTAAATCCTACCCTAAATTTTCAGTTCTCCATTGTTATACCATTATTATGGTTTTCTTGAGCTTACTTTGTGATTTCTAATGTAATTCAGTTGATAATTGGATTACATTTCAGATAATGCATTCCATAAGTATTTCAATGCACATTCTAAGTACAAGGAACTGTTAAGAAGCTAAAAAATCTAAGTCAAACAATATTAGACTCAAAGTTTTTTAGTCTACTTGTTTAATTTAAAATTGGCATGTCTCTACTCAAAACTATAAATCTTTGAAAAGAATTCCTGTGCTTTTCTTCCTTGCCTCTACCCTGAAAGTGGAGCAGACCCCCCTCCCCCGCGCAAACAAACAAAAAGTTTCTAAAATATATGTTTGACTAATGAACAAAGGAATGAATCCTCTGAGCTCTATGCAGGCTCTGTGGGGTTGTCATGAGTCACAGCACCATTTCTGGGGGTCAGTGGTTCTGCCTTTTTTTTCTTGAGTAAAGATCATGTGCTTGGGGATAACTCCCTCAGTATAGATTATGATGTAACATTTCAGGTTGGGGAGTTGTTATAAAGCAGACTTCTTTGCATCTGCAAAAATGTGGATGACCACTGAACTAGTCCAAATCATCTCTGGAGGGTAATTTAATGCAAATATGTCCTCTTCAAATCACTAGATAGTTGGACAGTATTAATGGGTTCTCCTTCCTGCTACAGATGCTAACTTGACAAGACCTTTTCTTTCTACTCTTTCTCAACCCCAGAAATTCAATGAAATGTGCCAGTAGGAAGATACTTCTCACTACCTCCTTGCTCCCACAGCTTCTCTGTTTAAAGAAAGGGGGGGGGTATTAAGACAGTAGCCAAAAGTAGAATTTAGCCTTGACTTCTTCCCATCTGTGTGTTGAACTAGTTAATTTTTCTTTTTCTCCACAAAGGAGAAATTAATTACCAGTCTCTACTGAAACTGGCAGGCCAATTTATTGACTGATAACCAAACTGGTTTTCTCTTGACATATTTTGTTTTTTCTCTTTCTCATAACCAAACATTTCAACAAAGTATTTCTCCAGCTGTTAAAAAGTATAGTTCTTATCACAAATGCCACATGACTTCATACATAGAATATGAAAAACATGATCTTTGGTCTTCATATCTTGTGATTTAGCTGAACGTGGGTGAATTTAAATGGCAGAGTCTGAAACTCTGAGATAGTTCTGTCCATTGGCTTGACCATCAAGTATTCAAGTAGGCCAAGTGAAGGAATTTTACAGATGTATCAGGGTTCTCCAGGGAAATGATAGATAGATAGATAGGGTCTTTTATATATATCACATACAAATATATATAAATAACATATATATATATATATTTTTTTTTTAAAGAAATTGACTGTGTAGTTGTTGGGACTGGCAAGCTTGAAATTTGTAGAGCAGGCCAGCAGGCTGGAAGCTCAAAAAGGAGTTAATCTTGTAGCCTTGAGGCAGAATATCTTTTTTTCCAGGAAAACTCAGTTTTTACTTTTTCAGTTTTCAACTGATTGGGTGAGGCCCACCTATATTATTGAAGACAATCTCCTTTTACTTAAAGTTCACTAATTATAGATGTTAACCACATCTACAAAATATCTTCATAGCAACGCCTAGATTAGTGTTTTACTAAATAACTGGGTACTATAGCCTAGCTAGGTTGATGCATAAGACTAACCATATGGCAGGTATGGTAAAGAAAACATGGACTCAGATTGCACTGCTTCATGCCTCTCTGCTCTTGCAGAAGCTGTAACCACCATCTGGAAGGCACCCTCTCCTGTTGTCCACTTATTTTCTGAACAAGCTTCCTACTTACTCATTCAGATTTCACCCCCTTACTAAAATATGGGTCATAGAGATGAAAAGAAGTTGGAAGATTCAAGAGCTATTCAGGAGGGAGAATCAATAGGACATTGTGACTGATGGATTTTGAAAGTGAGAGAGGGAAAGAAAATGTGAGATAACAGCCAGGTGCCTGCCTTGGGCAGGATGACTGGTGGTATTATTCACTGATGCAGAAAATGGAGGAGGAAAATAGATCTGGCAGAGAATAGGATCATTTAAGTTTGGGAACGGTGAGTTTGAATTGCCTGTGAGTCATGGTGAAAATGTGTAGAGGAAAGATAGTGCTCAGATCGGAGATCTAAGTGAAGCATACAGATCTGGACTGTGTCTTATGTAAATGAGAGTTGAAACCACCGGAAGAGAAGAAGTCACACAAGAAATTACAGGGAGGGAGAGGAAGACCAAGCGCAGAATCCTGGAAAAACATCAACATTGAAGAAACAGGCAGAGAGAAGTGCCAGTGAAGGAGACTGAGAAAGAAATGTCAACTAGGAAGAAACCAGGAAATGTTGTGTCACAAAATGAAGGCAACCAGTCAGTGTCAGATGGAGCAGACCCGTCAAATCAGATGAGGTCCAACATGCCGTCCATTAGAATTAGCAACAAGATCATTGGTGATCCCGGAGAGAATATTTTCAGTGAAGTGGTGGGGGGTGGAAGCAGAGAGCAATAGGAGGAAGACTAGGTAGGATGTCAAGACATGGAAGCAGACAAACCTTCCACTGACAAGTCCCATCCTCTCTGTATAAATAAAGTGACTGGTTCTTGGATTCTAGCAGTCTGGATTCAGTTGGGAGATTGAAACCACATGGTGATTTAAACAGGGGTAGTTTAATATAAAGAATTATTAAACTGTGATAGTAGAGTAACTTTAGTTTTTAAGAATACTCGTTATGGTATCCTAGGGCCGAAGGAGATGGGCAAACTTGGAAGGGGGCCCTCTCACTAAGTGTGCGGTTCATATCTCATTGGACAAATGTGTGTTTGAACCCACCGGATGGCAGAGAAGTTTGCTGATTTGCTGGCCAGAGCTGGTCTACAGTCAGAGACGAGCAGTAATGAGCCCTCTGCAGCGCCGGCAGGGCTGGCGAGCACAGCTGGTGGCCACTGCGTGGGTGTGCAGTGCAGTAGGAGTGGGACACCAGGCCTCCTGCAGCCCGGGTGGACACCTGGTGTCCCTATGGAGTGGAATGTGAGGTTGGGAGGAGCACAGCATTGAGAGGACTGTGGGAAACACCCCTGGGGAGGGGAGTGAGTTCAATCAGGGAGTCAGTGCCAGCAGGAGGCCCGAGGTCTGTATGGAGAGGGCAGCACAGACATGATCATCAGGCCGTGATGGGGGTGCAGTGTCCCTGAGGGACAGCGCCTTCTGGGTGAATGGCTGGGGCTGAGAACCACCAGATGTCCTCACACCCACCCTGTTGATCCACCTTGCTACCGGCAGAAACCTCCGGAGAGCCCCTTCGTCCTGCAATGCTGCTCCAGCGCTGTCTACTGAGAAAGCTTAACATCATGCTTACTTTAACAGAGAAACGCTTAAAGCAATTCCATCCGTTATCAGAGAGCATATATTTGCAGGGTGAATTTGGAACTGAGAGACAATCAATTTATAGTGGCCCAGACCCCATGTAAGTTGCTACTTTGTTTACCAAAGACCTTTCTTTCCATCCCCAGTAAATATAATGAGATAGTACCAAGCTGGGAGATCACAAATTTGTAGCAGCTCCACTTCGCAGAGTTGTTTGCTTTTTCAGCAGTTTTAGCCACCCAGGTATAAGACAGAGAATGCAGATAAAGTATTGACCCGGATTTGGCTGGTGGGGAGAAAGAGGGAGAGAGTGAGCCATGTGCCAGAGTCTTCAGTGAAAGTGAGGAAGCCTTCTGGAGACAGTAAATGACATTGCCAGGAAAGGATGGAAGCGGGACAGCGGAGTAACAGCCTCAAGAAGGAGAAGCTTTTACTAGAGTGGGGAGGATTGGAGAGGTTTGGAAGCAACTGAGGGAAGCCAGGAGAAGGGCAAGTCCTTCTCTAGGCCCAAGGGTTTGAAGAGACTAAAGATGTAAGGAAGTGAGTTAACAATGGAACAAAGGTCCAGAGACCGTAGTAAGGGAAGGGAATGATCCACAGCAGACTGTCCCCGAGCTGAGGCATTCCATAGCAGTAAGAGTGTGACAGGGAAGGCTGCCTGGCCTTTCAGCAGGGAGTCGAGAAAAAACCTAAATGACAACGACTCACTTCAAATGTCCTCGCTTTGCCGCAAGTCTTTTTGGTATTTGAAGTGTATTTCTGGTTTCAGTGATGTGATGAGGGCTGCCACAAGGCTTGCAAGAACACAGAGAGGGTCCCATTCAGGGCAGGGCTTTCTTGGTGTTCAGAGGAGTGGTCAGGGTCCTGGTTAGGGATCCAGGATGCTTGTGAAATATTTATTTATTTGTTTGTTTTTAACTTAGACATTTTTTCAGTATAAGAATAACGTAACTACGTTGTAGAAAATTTGGAAAGTGAGAAAAAAGGAAAAAATAATACTATAACAATTTAAACTTTCTCCTTCTAGGGCTTTTTCCTATGTACATTTAAAAATAGTTTTATAGTCTTAATGATACTCTTAACGATACACAATTTTATGTCTTTTTACCTTACAAATCATAAACATTCTTCATGTGACTACCTGATCTTCACAACTGTAATTTTAAAGGTTTTCATAATAGCTCATTTGTCAGATGCATTCTCATTATTTCTCTGCTGTTGGGTTGATTTTTTCAGAATTGTTAGCAAGTTGCTCAGCGAACTATGATTTGTGATTGTGAGTGAATATGACTGTTCATTCATTTTTGTGCCAGAGTCAGTACTTTTTAAATTCTGGTTTCAAAATCATAGCTATTCATGAAGAGTTTCCTAGGCTACATTTTGAATTCAGTATATCTTTGATGACATCATAGTGGAATGTGTTTTGTTCAAGAGGGAGGTACATAACTCTGATGTTTCTTTGACTCAGCATCAAAGGCTTTTGTGCATTTTTGGTCTTTTATAAATCAGAAGTAAAAGAAGATAAAGGAGCTCAATGTCTTTAGAAACAACACATTTCTATAGCAGCTATAGATCTGGAAGCTTATTCATTATGAGCATTTCTCACACTACCCCCATGCCTGCTTTCTCTGGTTCAACTGCAGCTGCCTCTCTCAGTGTTTCAGTTCTAACCTGTGCAACTGGATAAAATATTAGACTAAAATAAATTCCTAAGTGTGTTTTGGGATGGATTTTAATTACCAGAAAGCCAGTCCCTGAGGAGCCTGGCTATTCTAACAGCAGAACGAAAGAGCGAGGCAGGGAACAGGGGTTCGAGGAACCCTGAAGAAATCGGTGCTCAGTCAGTGAACCTTAAGGCCTTTGCTCCCTGGGTCTAGGGACAGGATTAATCTCAGAACCCGGAATGGTGTCATATTCTCAGGTTGGGGTTAAGTGGTCTTACCTGTAAAGGTTAGAAATAGAACCAAGTAAGTGGTCCTTCCATTATCATTATCACTATAAAACCAGAGCTTTGTTGGAGGTGTGCTGGAGCTGGCTGGTACCAGATCCCAAGAGCTGAATGTTAAATTTTAAGGAATTTTGCAGCTGGTTGATTCATGTTGGTAGTTTGAAATCAGCTATCATAGGAGTATTTACGCCTTAGAAAAGACCATCACAGAACTAAATCACAGAAATGCTGTAAATCAGGACTTTTTTCTCCATCCCAGCTCCACCCCCCAACTCCAGAGATCTGTGTTAAACATTTACCAGCACATCTCTGATGGTACCTCCATCTTTGTCACTGGGCGACGTCACATTTTCTCTTTTTGTTGAAGAGTCAACCTCTCTGAGCTTCAGTTTTCTCATCTGTAAAATGTGAAACCCTGAATTTAGATCTGACAGAGATTTTAGAAATTATGTAGTCCAACCTTTTTATTTCACTAATGCTATTAGCATGTGGTATATTTTTTCCTCAGAGATAGAAGCCATGGATCTTGGTAGGATAATCAGCGTGACCCACTCAGTCTGAAGCAGGATTCTTGGCAGTTGAAGCCTGAAGTGTTGCAGACCTTGTCATGGTGATGCGCTAAGCAGTAATAGGAATTCCAAGACTCAGAGCAAAGGCCTGGACTGGGAGCCCAGGTAAGCCAGTGGGATCCGAGGCGGGGTCAGTCGGTCATTCCAGGAAGAAGCAGGTGAGTTCTTGTGGTTTGATGAGTTAAGGTGATGGTTTGAGGTGGGAAAAGATAAGGTCCAAACCTGGGCTAAAATCAGGGTTTCATTTAAACAGGTGAGACAATCATTTGACAATGTCCAGGTGGTAGGACAGTAGATACCAGAAAAAAAAAATCTGTTTTTCAGAAGTTGTTGCTTAGGTTCAGGGAAAAAAAAAGTCTAATCATTTGATAGCCCTGGAGAATCCAGGGTCTTTTTCAAATTGCCCAGCATGCACACTACACACACAATATCAAAGCATGACATTTGCCAATAAAATCTTCTAGAACGGAAAGTCCACAGTGAACTTTGCCTTAATGATATAGAGGCTTTGTAACCAGGGAAATAGTCTTGGTTCCTCGTCCAAAAAGATTCTTGAAAGACATAACAGGAAAAAACAGGTGGGGAGACCTACTTTTTTCCTTAGGTTCTTCTATTCTTTTTATGATGTTAACCTCTACTTCCACATTTTTTTCTTTATTCCAGTAACTATTGCAGTTAATTTTGATTGCAGAAACCTATCTCGGAATTGGCTTGCTGCCTGAAGTTCAGACTGTATAGCTGAGTTCACTAGCCTTTCTTTACATGCTGAGCAATTAAAAACAATAAATCTTTTCATTTAAGTACAGTTTGCAGGTGAAGGAATAGAACACCATGATCAGACAAGGACTGGCATCAAGATAGAAATCTGGTCTGAGAAACAGATACTGAGGGGGAGACAGTTCACGTGAACTTGATTAGGAGTTAATCAAGTTAATCAAGCCCCTTAGGGGCCAACATCAGAGCCCCATTAATGGGAACTGGAGTTTTTAATTTAGAGGAAGATTCTCAGGTCACCTTGATCAGAGGCAGCATAACTCTTAAGAACATAGGGTGAAAGTGAATCTTCATGTAGTGTGGATTTAGGGAAACACCATGAACTATGTTACTGCAGAGGAATTGGTTTAGAATAGTCTCATTTTTCTAGTAACTAAGTGATGGAAGGAAGGTGTCACGTTCACAGGTATCACTAATAATAGCCAATGAATATTATTCTCCCATGAAACAGGAGTCATTTGCCATAGTTTAGTCATTGGAAGTTCTCTAGTACTGATGTCAGAATTCTCCACCTTACAATTCTGACACAAGGAGGCACGCTTAAGTTTATTTGCCATAAAGCTTGCATGTGATTTCTTCAGTGTTGGAAGATTGCATCATCTCTGTTTCCCCATGTGTTTTAATTTATCCTAATTTTTGCCAGTGTCACTTTTATTCCCTCTCTGTTGCCAAATTTATAGATCATACATTTATTTGAAATTCAATTAATTTGTTTATAGGATTGAATTATCTACATCATGCCAAATTAAGCAGTATTTGCTAAAATTTAATACCTAAAATACTTTATTAGGTTTTTTCTTTTTTAGTTTTAGCTTGTATTAGAGGGTGTTTGACTTGCTGTAATTTAAATGGTATTTGATGAAAATTCATTGGACATTTTACAAGCTAAACCAATTTTAGCTTGTAAACCGATTTATTGGACATTTTACAAGCTAAATCAACTGTAGTTTTTTTTAGAAAACCAATAAAAGTTTCTCACAATGTTTAACCTTTCCGCCTTATGAGATGCATATTGCATATTGATGAGATGAAAAATGCATTATGAGAATATTGTTATCGTGGATTTATATGGTCAGCTTTTCCCCGCAGGATTATCTACTCAAATATATGCACGATGGAACGTGTTTTTCAGCCTGTTCAACAATAGGAACATAAAATTTTGATCAGTGAGGGCCCAGAGTGGATGGGAGAGAAGGGGGTGGACTTGGGGCACTGGACACAAATTCTATCCTACCGTCCATTACACAATTCTAAATCGATATGACCAACGTGCTAATTTATAAAAGATGCCGTGTGTGATGTTCACTCAGGGAAACAGGATTTGGGTGAACTAATAAAGTTGAGATGAGAACAGTGCACAGCCTGAAATTAGGCACTTGGTATTACTAGTCATGGGTGCTAAAGGCAACGGAAAAAAATATATTAGTGGGGAAGAGGAAGGTACATGGCTAGCGTAAAATCACTGCTGGTTACGGAGTGAAACAGTTCTGTCTTAAGAAAGCATGTCTTATCGGGCCCTGTGGTTGTTGAAAAATTGGGGGATTGATTGACCTTCACAATTGATGGACTGTGTGGAATGTACCAAATGAGCACAAATGGAAAACAGCTGTTTGTGTATTCCAACGCCAGTCATCAAGGAGGCCAAACACAATTAAGAAGTTCTGCCGTAAAACAAAGACATCGTTGTAATCATCAGGCTGCTTTTTACACATTGTCCTAAGATCATTATGTAATTGACCCTCTTGATAAATTCTTTTCTGCCACTGAGCCAGTTCTTTTGAGAAGTTAAACGTGATTTGATCTTGAAAGACTGAATGACTTACACATTAATAGCCATGCAAGGCAGGCATCCCTGGTGGAAGAAAGGGTACTGTTTCAGCACTTCTGCTCAGTGGTGTCTCAGGGCTTTCTTCTCTCATTCAGTGGTTTCACAACACCCACACCCGTTGTCCCCCGCCCGCCCCCCGACACCATAGTTCAATTCCCAAGGATATTAGATCAATTCTGAACTGTTTGTTGTTGTCATTGTTTATGTTTCATAGGTGTTTCTAAGATGTTTCTACAACATCTACACAGTAAATAAGCTAACGTATAGCCAGCCTCATTATAGTCCACAGACAATTGAACATAAACCCTTTTCAGGAAGAAAGATTCTGCAATAAATTAGGAATAATTGGGTTTAAAAAAAATCTTGGTCAGACCACTCTTGGTTAAACCAACCTAGTCAAATTTTCCTTGCCTTTTGAATTCTTCATTAATTAGAGTTAGAGTGGAAATTTAAACTCCAAACCAGAGGAATGTGTAAGTACCACATTCTCTAGCAGGCAAAGCTTATTTCAACCTTTTATCCTTAATTCAGCTCTCCAGCACCTTTAGAGGTTCTGGTTGTTCCTTTGAAGGTTATAGGAAACTTTCCAAGATATTATCTATAAAACCACTTGAAAAATCTGCTATAAGGTTAATATTTAATTCACAGTATTTCTGCCCTCAGATTTTAAAACTTTTCTGTTCAGGAGAAAAATGGGTTACTTTATGTTTTAATCATTTTAATTTAATTTTTACATCAACGTGTGTTTATGAAGTTCCAGCACGTGCTAGTGAGGTGTTACTGAGACCAGATTGTCATGTAAAAGGTGACACATCTTTGTACGAGTGTAAGACGTTTGCAGGTCACCTCTCAATCATCTATCGTGACATATAGGAACACTGAAACTCAAGGTAATTTCTGCTGCTCTCTAGACATGTCAGGGAAGGGGTTGCAGTGTTTGAGATGGACAGATGAAGCCAATTTCTGTAACCAGGAACCAAGAAATAGAAGGTCACCGGGGAACGGAAAAAAAAGTCGTATCTGGTTGAGAGCAGAGAAGTAAAGGGGAATGAAGTTTGAGCTGTAGAGCTTTATCTTTAAAGCTAAAGGTTCAGAGTTTGGTTTTGACTTGAGAAAAAGGTGCAGATCATGGTTTTCTTCTGCAACTTCGGATCCACTGCAACGGTGGACAGGCCTGTGGAGATTTCACCAGCAATTCCTAGGCTGCCATCGGGAAACACAGAATTGGGGAAATACTGGTAAGATAGTTTGACTTGCTTTTAGAGTGGAGCAGTACTGTACAGATGTAGGAATAAGCTATCCACCCACCCCTGTGTTTTAATCTAAGTAAATTCTTTAATACTATATGTTGCATTCTTTTACCTATGCAATACCATGGTTAGAGGGCTTTTTTTTTAAAAAAATAGATACTTATTGGAGTATAATTGCTTCACAATACTGTGTTAGTTTCTCTTATACAACAAACTGAATCAGCCATATGCATACATATGTCCCCATATCCCCTCCCTCTTGGCCTCCCTCCCAACCTCCCTATCCCACCCCTCTAGGTCATTGCAAAGCACTGAGCTGATCTCCCTGTGCTACGCTGCTGCTTCCCACTAGCTAACTATTTTACATTTGGTAGTGTGTATATGTCGATGCTACTCTCACTCTGCCCCAGATTCTCCCTTACACCCCGTGTCCTCAAGTCCATTCTCTATGTCTATATCTTTATTCCTGCCCTGCAACTAGGTTCATCAGTACCATTTTCTTTCTTTTTTTTTTTTAGATTCCATATATATGCATTAGCATACGGTGCTTGTTTTTCTCTTTCTGACTTACTTCACTCTATACGACAGACTCTAGGTCCATCCACCTCACTACAAATAACTCAGTTTCGATTCTTTTTATGGCTGAGTAATATTCCATTTTACATATGTGCCACATCTTCCTTATCCATTCAACTGTCAGTGGACATCTAGGTTGCTTCCATGTCCTGGCTATTGTAAATAGTGCTGCAATGAACATTGTGGTACATGTCTCTTTCTGAACTATGGTTTTCTCAGGGTATATCCCCAGTAGTGGGATTGCTGGGTCATATGGTAGTTCTCTTTTTAGTTTTTTAAGGAGCCTCCATACTGTTTTCCATAGTGGCTGAATCAATTTACATTCCCACCAACCGTGCACAGGGGTTCTCTTTTCACCACACCCTTTCCAAAATTTATTGTTTCTAGATTTTTTGATAATGGCCATTCTGACCGGCGTGCGGTGATACCTCATTGTGGTTTTGATTTGCATTTCTCTAATAATTAGTGATGTTGAGCATCTTTTCATGTGCTTCTTGGCCAGCTGTATGTCTTCCTTGGTGAAATGTCTGTTTAGGTCTTCCGCCCATTTTTTTAACTGGATTGTTTGTTTTTTTGATATTGAGCTCCATGAGCTGTTTTTATATTTTGGAGATTAATCCTTTGTCTGTTGTTTCATTTGTTTAAATATTTTCTCCCATTCTGAGGGTTGTCTTTTTGTCTTGTTTATGGTTTCCTTTGCTGTGCAAAAGCTTTTAAGTTTAATTAAGTCCCATTTGTTTTTTTTTGTTTGTTTGTTTTTCCATTACTCTAGGAGGTGGGTCAAAAAAGATCTTGCTGCGGTTTATGTCAAAGAGTGTTTTTCCTATGTTTTCCTCTAAGAGTTTTATAGTGTCTGGTCTTACATTTAAGTCTTTAATCCATGGGGAGTTTATTTCTGTGTATGGTGTTAGGGAGTTTTCTAATTTCATTCTTTTACATGTAGCTGTCCAGTTTTCCCAGCAGCACTTATTGAAGAGGCTGTCTTTTCTCCATTGTATGTTCTTGCTTCCTTTTTCATATATTAGGTGCCCATATGTGCGTGGGGTTATCTCTGGGCATTCTATCCTGTACCATTGATCTATATTTCTCTTTTTGTGCCAGCACCGTACTGTCTTGATTATTTTAGCTTTGTAGTATAGTTTGAAGTCGGGGAACCTGATTCCTCCAACTCCATTTTTCTTTCTCAAGATTGCTTTGGCTATTCGGGGTCTTTTGTGTTTCCATACAAATTAAAGTTTCTTATTCTGATTCTGTGAAGAATGCCATTGGTAATTTGATAGGGATTGCATTGAATCGGTAGATTGCTTTGGGTAGTATAGTCATTTTCACAATATTGATTCTTCCAATCCAAGAACATGGTATATTTCTCCATCTGTTTATGTCATCTTCGATTTCTTTCATCACTTTTTTATAGTTTTCTAAGTACAAGTCTTTCACCTTCTTATTCCTAGGTATTTTATTCTCTTTGTTGCAGTGGTGAATGGCAGTGTTTCCTTAATTTCTCATTCTGATTTTTCATTGTTGGTGTATAGGAATGCCAGAGATTTCTGTGCATTAATTTTGTATCCTGCAACCTTACCAAATTCATTCATTAGTTCTAGTATTTTTCTGGTGGCATCTTTAGGACTTTCTAAGTATAGTATCATGTCATCTGCAAACAGTGAGAGTTTTACGTCTTCTTTTCCAATCTGTATTCCTTTTATTTCTTTTTCTTCTCTGATTTCCGTGGCTACGACTTCCAAAACTATGTTGAATAAGAGTGGTGAGAGTGGACATCCTTGTCTTGTTCCTGATCTTAGTGGAGATGATTTAAGTCTTTCACCATTGAGTATGATGCTTGCTGTGGGTTTGTCATGTATGGTCTTTATTATGTTGAGGTAGATTCCCTCTATGCCCATTTTCTGGAAAGTTTTTGTCATAAACGGCTGTTGAATTTTGTCACAAACCTTTTCTGCATCTGTTGAGATGATCATACGGTTTTTATTCCTTAATTTGTTAATATGGTATATCACACTGATTGATTTGCATATATTGAAGAATCCTTGCATCCCTGGTATAAATCCCACTTGATCATGGTGTATGATCCTTTTAATGTGCTGTTGGATTCTGTTTGCTAGTATTTTGTTCAGAATTTTTGCATCTATGTTATCAGTGATAGTGGCCTATAATTTTCTTTTTTTGTGATGTCTTTTTCTGGTTTTGGTATCAGGGTGATGGTGCCTTCGTAGAATGAATTTGGGAGTGTTTCTCCCTCTGTAATTTTTTTGAAGAATTTGAGAAGGATCGGTGTTAGCTCTTCTCTAAATGTTTGATAGAATTCACCTATGAAGCCTTCTGCTCCTGGACTTCTGTTTTTTAGAAGATTTTTAATTACAGTTTCAGTTACATTACTTGTGATAGGTCTGTTTATATTTTCTAATTCTTCCTGGTTCTGTCTTGGAAAATTGTACCTTTCCAAGTATTTGTCCATTTCTTCGTGGTTGTCCATTTTATTGGCTTATAGTTGTTTGTAGTAGTCTCTTATCATCCTTTGTACTTCTGTGGTGTCACTTGTGATTTCTCCTTTTTCATGTCTAATTTTATTGATTTGCGTCCTCTCCCTTTTTTCTTGATGAGTCTGGCTAGTGGTTTATCAATTTTGTTTATCTTCTCAAACAACCAGCTTTTGTTTTATTGATCTTTGCTATTGTTTTCTTTATTTCTATTTCATTTATTTCTGCTCTGATCTTTATGATTTGTTTCCTTCTACTGACTTTGGGTTTTCTTTGTTCTTCTTCCTCTACTTGTTTTAAGTGTAGGGTTAGATTGTTTATTTGAGATTTTTCTTGTTTCTTGAGGTGAGATTGAATTGGTATAAACTTCCCTCTTAGAGCTGCTTTTGCTGCATCCTGTAGGTTTTGGGACGTTTTGTTTTCGTTGTTATTTGTTTCTATGTATTTTTTTATTCTTCCTTGATTTCTTCAGTGATCTCCTGGTTATTTAGTAGCACACTGTTTAGCCTCCATGTATTTGTGTTTTTTACCTGTAATTGATTTCTAATCTCATAGCACTGTGGTCAGAAAAGGTGCTTGATACAATTTCAATTTTCTTAAATTTTCCAAAGCTTGATTTGTGATCCAAGGTGTGATCTATCCTGGAGAATGTTCCATGTGCACCTGAGAAGAAAGTGTATTCTGCCACTTTTGGGAGGCATGTTCTATAAATATCAATTAAATCTATCTGGTCTGTTGTATCATTTAAAGCTTGTCTTTCCTTATTTATTTTCTGTTTGGATGATCTGTCCATTGATGTAAGTGGGGTGTTGTTAAAGTCCCCTACCATTTTTGTGTTACTGTAGATTTCTCCTTTCCTGGTTGTTAGCATTTGCCTTATGTATTGAGGTGCTCCTGTGTTGGGTGCATAAACATTTATAATTGTTATATCTTCTTCTTGGATTGATCCTTTTATCATTATGTAGTATCCCTCATCTCTTGTAACAGTCTTTATTTTAAAGTCTATTTTATCTTATAGAATTATCACTACTCCAGCTTTCTTTTGATTTCCATTTGCATAGAATATCATTTTCCATCCCCTCACTTTCAGTCTGTATGTGTCCCTAGGGCTGAAGTGGGTCTCTTGTAGACAACATATATATAGGTCTTGTTTTTGTATTCGTTCAGCCAGTCTGTGTCTTTTGGTTGGGGCATTTAATCCATTTACATTCAAGGTTATTATCGATATGTGTGTTCCTATTACCATTTTCTTAATTGTTTTGGGTTTGTTTTGGGCGGTCTTTTTCTTCTCTTGTGTTTCCAGCCTAAAGAAGTTTCCTTAACGTTTGTTGTAAGGCTGGCTTGGTGGTGCTGAATTCTCTTAGCTTTTGCTTGTCTGAAAACCTTTTGATTTCTCCATCGAATCTGAATGAGATCCTTGCCGGGTAGAGTAATCTTGATTGTAGGTTTTTCTCTTTCATCACTGTAAGTATATTCTGCCACTCCCTTCTAGCCTGCAGAGTTTCTGCTGAAAAATCAGCTGATAACCTTATGGGGATTCCTTTGTATGTTATTTTTTGTTTTTCCCTTGCTGCTTTTAATATTTTTTCTTTGAATTTAATTTTTGTTAGTTTGATATGTGTCCTGGGGTATTTCTCCTTGAATTTATCTTGTGTGGGACTCTCTGCACTTCCTGGACTTGATTGACTATTTCCTTTCCCATGTTAGGGAAGTTTTCAACTATACTCTCTTTAAATATTTTCTCAGACCCTTTCTTTTTCTTTACTTCCTCTGGGACCCCTATAATTCAAATGTTGGTGCATTTAGTGTTGTCCCAGAGGTCTCTGAGATTGTCTTCAATTCTTTTCATTCTTTTTTCTTTATTCTGTTCCTCGGCAGTTATTTCCACCATTTTCTCTTCCAGCTCACTTATTCGTTCTTCTGCCTCAGTTATTCTGTTATTGATTCCTTCTAGTGTTTTTTTTCATTTCAGTTATTGTGTTGTTCATCTCTGTTTGTTTGTTCTTCAGTTCTTCTAGATCTTTGTTAAACATTTCTTGTATTTTCTCAATCTGTGCCTCCATTATATTTCTGAGATTCTGGATCATCTTTACCAACATTATTCTGAATTCTTTCTCAGGTAGATTGCCTATTTCCTCCTCATTTATTTGGTCTTGTAGGTTTTTACCTTACTCTTTCATCTGTGACATATTTTTTTGATGTCTCTCTCTTTTTTTTTTTTTTAAATGAGTGGGATTGTGTTCCTGTCTTATTGGTTGTTTGGCCTGAGGCTTCCAACATGAGTTTGTAGGCTGTTGGGTAGAGCTGGGTCTTGGTGCTGAGGTGAGGACCTCCATGAGACCTCACTCCGATGAATATTCCCTGGGGCCTGAGGTTCTCTGTTAGTCCATTGGTTGGAACTCAGAGCATCCAGCGCAGGAGCTTCGGCCCGACCCCTGGCTCATGAACCAAAATCCTGCAAGCCGCGTGGGATGGCATAAAAAAAGAAAAGAAAAAGAAAGAAAAACAAGAGAACAGTAACAAAGTAAAAAATAAAATTAGACTAGGAAACTGATATGTTAGAAAGAATATAAAAATAAAAATATAGATGAATCAACAACAGGAAAGTACATCAGTACTACAATAGTAAAAAAGAGGAGGAGGGAAAAGAAAAAAGAAGAGGGAAAAGGCCTTGGCTGTGGAGGGTGGGGCCTAAGCAAGGGTGAGGTTTGGATGGTGGACCTATGCTTAGGACCCACAAGGCTGGAAAAGGCCCTGGGGGCTGTAGGGGGTGGTGCTTAGTCTCAAGGAACAGAAGAGGCCCAGGCGTGCCCTCCACGCCTGGTCTCAGAGGGCAGGGGACCTCACCTGGGAGCCCAGCAGGACCCACAGGTGTCCTTCTATGCCCCCAGGACCCACGTGGCCTGGAGGAGACTTTGGAGGGGGGATACCAGCCTGGGGGCTCAGCAGGCTCCCTGGGCCCAAGTGGGTGGGGCAATTGCCCCTGCTGCTCACCTGCTCTTCCCAGAGGGTCTCTCCCACCTGCCTTTCCTGATCTCCCCAGCCTCAGGGGTGCCGATCCTGTCTGGCCTCCCCTTCTCCTCCCCGCCCAGTCCCCCCACATCCTACCGGTTCACTTGGGGGCTCCTCCCGTCTCCTTGGGCATCAGGGTCCCCCACCAGTGGCCAGCAGGCACCCTAGTTGCGGGGAGACGCTAACTCGGCATCTTCTCACACCGCCAGCTTGACTCCAACCCCACCCCCTCAAAGGCTTGTTTTTTAAAATCTTTTATGTACCCTTACTAATTTAGCAGTTCAGTTTCCTAAAATATGTGTGTGTTCACCTTATTTGCACCTTTAACTGACTTAGGGCATTTTCATTGCTTTCATCCCCATCTGTTTCAACTTGAATTTAGCTACTATTTTTAACTCAAGTGTTAATTGCCTAATCAACACCAGTTGGCTTCTCTCACAGTAGTTCATTGCTCCCAAGCAGCAATTAATTTATCGTGACCTAAAAGATTCCTCTGGCCCTCTTGCCTCTCCAGCTCTCTCTGAACTACCTTTTTAAAGGAATGGCTGCACCTAGCCCCTGTTGCTTTTAATTCTTTCACTGTTGGCTGTTCCCCTTGAGTGAGGGATACACTCATACTTAAAGGAACCAGATTCTTATTATTTAGGAAACCATTTTTAAAGGACTAAGACACATTACAAGGTCTCATTACACAGTTTCAAAAACTGGCGAGTGTGGTGAGGGTGGAAGACAAACCTGTAACATTTGTGGAGCCCTTATACACATCAGGAATTCTGCGGAGCACTTGTCATATGCTCTAGTATTTAATATTTACAATACCTACATTATCCCATTTTAGAAAAGAGGAAATATAGGTGCAGGCTCACAACTTCTAAGAGGAAAAACTAGGAACTGAGTGTAGATCTGCTCAACGCTAAGACTGTTGCACTGTTAAGAGGTAAAAGAAAGAGTGGGGATGCGACGCTGAGTGAGAGCCAGACAACAGTTTGGACAGGATGGGAAAGAGAGTGAACTGGTGCTGTGTTCATGTCATGGACTGAGCCTCTATATTTCATCATTTGTGTGCTTGGGTGCTTCAAGTTCAAATATTATTGGAAGGCAAAGGTCTACAAGCAAAACAGCCCCATGAAAGAACCCAAAGAACACTTATTTCCCAAGGCTTTTCTGGAGAACCTCAGGCTCAGAACAAACAACTCAGGACAGAAATTTAAGCTTGAACACAGAGATTCCTTAGAATGATACGCTGGATTTTTTGATTTAAAGGACCTTTGATCTCCTTCCCACTTCAGAAAGGCCTTTAAGGCTCCACAAAGGACTGCTGGAAAAGCAAGGATTTGGGTAAGGTCCATCTTATTTATTTTGTCATTAATTCTAATGAGTCACCCCTGTAAAAATGCAGTTCTGTCTCTTTGCTTTTGATAATTATTAGAGATAACAAAATTTGTGATCAAATATTTTAAAGTGGCTGCATTGCTGTGATAAACACAATGAATACACTTAATAATCTCATGTACTAATTAAAAAGCTTGAAACATCTGGAAGGGAAAATATGGTTCAGTGAACAAAACACCCTGAAGGTTATTTTAATAATAATAATGATGACGACAACAACAACAATGGCAGCTAACACTTATTGTGGGTTTTCTACATGCCAGGGACTTTTCAAAGTGCTGCAAGTGTATAACTCTCCTTAATCCTTATAATACCATACATGATATACCTGATAAGTGCTAGTATCCCATTTAACATATAATAAGTAAAATAAGTTATCCAAAGCTGGGGTTCAAATCCAGGAGGCCTCTTAACAACTATGTTATGCAAGAACACCATTATATTTTTGTGGGTTCCGTTAATTAAGTCTTCAGGCTTACAAAGGTCATGTTTTCTGTTATTTGGGAAGACATCTAAGCCTCCTGACAGAAAAGAAATATTAAACAAATTTTCAGAGCCCTAAAACTCCCTGGAAAGAATACCACATGCTAGTCTAGAGCAGGTCTGCCAACCTTTCTGTAAAGGGCCAGATAGCAAATATTTTAAGCTTTGTGGGTTACACAGTCTCTGTTGCAACCACTTGGCCATTGTACAAAAGCAGCTCTAGACAATATGTAAAACACTGAGCATGTATGTTCCAGTAAAACTTTATTTACAAAGGCAAGCAGTGGACCAAATTGGGCCCAAGTGCCATAGTTTGCCAACTCCTGATCCAGGGCATTGGTTTTCAAGGCATGATCAGGAACATCACATGGGCACTTGTTAGAAATGCAAATTTTGGGACCTCTACTCTAGAGTTACTGAATCAGATACTATGGGGCATCACTTCTGTGTTTTAACAAGCCCTCCAGGTGATTCTGATTCATGCTATGGTTTGAGAACCACTGATCTAGTGAAAGCGAACTAATGTTTATCGAGTGCTTGTGCCAGGTGCTTCCAATATTTTATTCTCATTGAGTCCTTACAATGATCCTTTCAATTAGGTATTACTCCCTGTTTTACGGTTGGTGCAGCTAAGGCTCCAAGAGGTAAAAGGACTTGGCAAAGATTGAAATGTAATTAAGGAGCACAGCTGAGATTCATAGCAATGGCTGCTCCACTGCATAGCATACCTTAGCCAACATACCTCCAAAATAATCTTGAAGATCAATCTATTCTCACCTGCTGAATTTACAGTTGAAGGAATTAGGGACCAAATAGATTAGAAAGATTTACCCCAGCCTATTTCTCAATGGAAGTAAGAATTATCCCATTACAGAGGTGAGGAAACTAAAAGGTAAAATAAATGAAACTGAATTGGCCAATGTCCTTTAACTGTCTGGACTTTATATAACTTCAGAGCTCTTTCTTCTTCCTCATGCTGCCTGCTTACCCAAATTTTGTATACTCCTACTTAATGACCTCAGTTGTGTGTTCATAATTTAGGGAGGTGGTCGTGTGTCACCTATCCTAACTAGAACTGTGATATCTTAGAAAGTATTGTGTGCTTTTGGTTGAAAGGCTTTGTGTTGAAATTTGGATTTTTATTTCCAAAGGAGATTTTTTTTTTTTTTAACACAAGTAAAACAAACTCCGGAAATGTGAACAAAAAGAATTGAATAAGAATGCATTTGAAGGATGTTTATTAACACTCCCTAGAATTTGGCATTTTGGAACTTACTACAAGATCACTTTGTTATAACATCTTTCCCTTCCCCCAGTTTCAGTGTTTTCTCATACATAACACTTAAAAGTCCCAGCCAAAGACCCATAAAGCAATATTTTCCCCCATGTAATGGTTTCCTGCACATAGAGTTCAAAAACCTTGTCTTCTGGAAAAAATTATAAAGAACTTCCACAGTATTAGAATGTAACTCACACTCCTTAAAGATCAGTAACATTACTTAAACATATCCCCATGTTTAAAACACCTCTTCTTGTAGTTGTCTTTCCATAGTTTATAGTATTATTCCCCTCCAAAAAATTTAAAAAGGAAAATGAAGTGTGGCGTTCCTGCCTACAAACCATATATTTTGAACAAAATCCAACTAAGGATATTTTTTAAAGCTTTGTTTCACAATGAACTTAAAAAATGAAGAAAAAAATGCCCCCCCCCTTTTCTGTAAGTTACTGTATTAGTTTCCCAAGGTGGCCATAACAAAGCACCAAAAATTCTGTGGCTTAAAATGACAAAAATGTCATAAATAAAATAAAAAGACAACCTACAGATTGGGAGAAAATATTCACAAATGATTCTACTGACAAGGGATTAATTTCCAAAATATACAAACAGCTCATACAACTTAATAACTAAAAAACAAAACACCCTATCAAAAAATGGGCAGAAGACATAAATATGCATTTCTCCAAAGAAGACATACATATGGCCAATGAGCACATGAAAAGATGCTCAACATCGCTAATTATTAGAGAAATACAAATCAAAGCTGCAAGGACGTATCACCTCACACCAGTCAGAATGGCCATCATTATAATGTCTACAAATAATGCTGGAGAGGGGGTGGAGAAAAAGAAACCCTCCTACAGTCTTGGTGGGAATGTAAATTTGTGCAGCCACTATGGAGAAGTGTATGGAAGTTCCTTAAAAAACTAAAAGTAGAGTTGCCATATGATCCAGCAATCCCACTCCTGGGCATATACCCAGAGAAAACTATAATTCAGAAAGATACATGCAGCCCAATGTTCACAGCAGCACTATTTACAATAGCCAAGATATGGAAGCAACCTAAGTGTCCATTGACAGATGAATGGATAAAGAAGATGTGGTACATATATACAATGGAATATTACTCAGCCATAAATGAATGAAATAATGCCATTTGCAGCAACATGGATGGACCTATAGATTATCATACTAAGTGAAGTAAGTCAGCCAGAGAAAGACAAACATCGTATGATACCACTTATATGTGGAATCTAAAAAAATGATACAAATGGCCTTATTTACAAAAGAGAAATAGACCCACAGACATAGAAAACAAACGTATGGTTACCAAAGGGGTTAGCAGGGAGGAGGGGGTAGATAAATTAGGAGTTTGGAGTTAACATATACACGCTACTATATATAAAATAGGTAAACAACAAGGACCTACTATACAGTACAAGGAACTATACTCAATATCTTGTAATAACCTATAATGGAAAATAATCTGAAAAAGAATATATATATATATATATATATATATATATATATAACTGAATCACTTGAAACTAACATAACATTGTAAATTAACTATACTTCAATTAAAAAAAATGACAGAAATGTATTCTCTTGCAGTTCTGGAGCCTTAAAGTCCAAAGCCAAGGTGTTGGCAGGCTCATGCTCTCCATGTGAAATACTAGGGAAGGATCCTTCCTTAGCTGTTCCTAGCTTCTAGGGGTTTTGGTGCTCCTTGCTTTCAGCTGCAGCACTCCAGTCTCTGCCCCCGTCATCACATGGCCTTCTTCCCTGTGTATCTGTGTCTCTGTGTCTGACTATCTCTCTTTCCTTTCTCATATGGACACCAGTCATTCTATTTAGGGCCCACCCTAATCCAATATGCTTCATCGTAACTTGGTTATATTTGTGAAGACCTTATTTCCAAAAAAGGGCACATTCACAGGTAATGGGTGTTAGGAATTCAACCTAGCCTTTTGGGGAGACACAATTCAGACAACCATAGTTATCAAGTAATTAAATATACATTACTTCAGCCATGAGAATACCTCCAAGCACTTCATAGTCATTGCTTATACAAGAAATAATTTATTATTTTCTAGAAGAAAAACTTGGTCAATAGTCAGATTTTTGGTTAATAACCAACTTATGTGTACTTATTGCTTCTGGTTGGCATTTATGAAGCTACTGGTTGGCATTTTAAAGCACTGTCATTCTTATTAATATATCTCCTTAAAATTATTCAATAACAACAATAATAATTGTAATATCTATGAATTAAAATCTTCTTGTGCCCAGCACATGTGTAATGCTATTATTCTTTTAATCCTTGTGATAATCCTATGAAGTCAGTATAATTATTACCCATATTTTACAAATGAGAAAACTGAGGCCCAGGACATTAAGTAGCTTGTCCATTGTCACACAGCTAAGTAGTAACTGATGAGGCCAGGATTCAAGTTTCAAAGTTGGCAAACATCTGTTTCTCTGGTAAAGAGTACCTACTTCCTTCCAGTACTCAGGAAAGCACATGAGGGCAGTTTGGACTGAAGTTGATGGAATGCCAACAGGTTACCTTTCTTTAGAGTCCCCTTGCCAAAGTTAACTGGAACAGGTATGTTTTCCTGGTGTTCACTCAATAGCAAAGATTTGTGAAGCACATTCTCCATGGGTTAGGCACCGAGTTAGGCACCAGAAATTTAAATCAGTCAATCAGTCCATCAGTCAATAAACAAACAAGTAAATAAAATGCAGACTTTAAAGCAGCCTACTATCTAATGGTCACCACGCTAGCTAAATGAATTATGAATTATTTCACCTTCTGCTATAAGCTTCAAAGCACCCAACAGCACTTTTTGGAGTATATTCTGCAACAAAAAGAAAATTTAATGTACAACAACATGGATGAGTCTCAGAAACAACTGGGCAGAAGAAGGCAGACAAGAGAATGCATACTATATGGTTCCATTTATACGAAGTTCTAGAAAAGGTGAAGCTATAGAAATAAAATCAGTGGCTGCCTGGGGCAGCGATGGGGGAGGAAATTAACTGCAGTGGGGCATGAGAGAATTTTCTAGGGCAATGGAAATATGCCATATCTTGTTTGGGGTGATGGTTTCACAGGAATATACATTTGTCAAAAATACCAAGTGGTATACTTAAAGTGAAGCATTTAAAGAACATATCTGTGGAATCCATTGTCTTCTGCTTGGTAAGTAGCAAATCCAGGTAACTTGATCCCAGTCCAGGTTCTTTCTAGAATATCGTACTAATTCTATATAACCACTTGCTGACGCTTTCCAGGTTGTTTATTTAGTTTTTTAGTAGACCTTGGTTACTATTTGCTCATCTTTCATCAAGAAAAAAACTTCTAGGAATCACACAGTGGTAGTTAGTACCAAAGAGTTACTGAAGTTTCCCTGTGTTTCTGAATTTTTCCCAAGTAAAATTCCATGTGTTGGAACCATCTGGCTTATTTCTTAGCAAGAGGAATACTAGAGTGGTTTTTTAAAGTGAAGTTTCCTTCCTGGGAAAGTAACTTTTTCCCTAAATAATGTAGAGAATTGGAGAAATTTATGAATTTTTAGAAATATGATTTCAAAGAGTTGTTTTGGTACTTTATTTTTTAATTTCAATTGCTTTGGACATTCTTAAACAAACTTTTGAGGATTCCTAAGAAATGCAACATGCTGTAGCTATTGAAAAGTTGATTTTATTACATCATTTTTCTCCTAATCATCTTGGATTGATGATTTCATATTTGATTTGGAAAAAATCCCGGTTTATCCAAGTTTAGGTAATAATGTCTAGGCATTTTGATATTAATGTTTTCTTATTATTCACTTACTCGGTAGACTTTAATACTTATTTTCAAATTCACATACACATTCACACATATATGTTGGAAAATATTTAATAGTAACATTGTGACAATTCTATTCGGAAAACTGTTTTTACTTAAAAGTCACATGTTGAATTATGTTTGGAAAATGTCAAAGTGTAATATGAAAAATATAGTCTATTTTGAAATATTTCTTAAGAGACTGGATTAGGAAAAGGACTTGTTGAGGGAAAGCTTGAGTGGATATTGAAAAGGGAATGAATGAATAATCTGTAAAATACATTTGAATATAAAAGGAATCCTAAAGAGAAGATAAACTAAGAAGCACAGAGAAAACAAGACATGTGGCAGAGGAAGGGATGCTTCAAGTACATCACATTTAAGCTCTTCCTTGTAAATTCTGAAGACTGTCATGAGAACAGCTATCCTGTTTGGGGAAGGAAACAGATTTGACATAGGAAGTGTCACATTTCTGCCATCATGCACTAAATTCTGAGCACAGCATGACCAGTTCCGATTGTTATTTTTTTCCAATGTCCAATGTCATGTTCATCTCCCCCAGTGGTCCCATCCCTTGGTAAACTCTCTGTCTTCTAAATTCCCTTAGCCTGTGCTCTCTGCAACACTCATATAACATGGAATGTGATACTTTGTACTGTATTTGTGATAAGCTTTATGACCTTTGGAGGACAGCGATTGTGCTTTTTCACATTTGCATCCCTAGAGCCTAAGACAGCATTGATATAGATCAGGTCCTCCTCAGTGATGATGAGATGTTAACAGTAGACTATAACAACTATAGCCCCTCTACACTTTCCACCCAACATTACAGCACTTCGTATTTACCACACTGTAAGATAATGGTCCATTTACTTTGTAGAATTCTCCTCTAGGCTATAAGATTCTTGAGGGCTGAGATGTTTTACTCACTTCCTTACTCTCAATATCTTGCACATCATAAGAATCTAAGAAGTATTTGTTGTATAAAAGTATGAATGAGGGAACTGAATCAGGAGGGATGGATTTTAGTCCTCTACCACTATTTGTTCAGAAATATTGAGCAAATGACCTAGCATCTCTGTGTCTCAGTTTCTTTATATATATATAAAATGAAGGTGTAGGATTTGATAAGAATCAAAGTCCCCTCCCAGGTCTAAAAATCCATGATTTAATGATCATGGTGATAGCTTAAAATAGAAAGATGCTTTAGTTCAAATACTGAGTCAGTAAGCTAGATGATATCAGCTCTTAGCAATTGGTTTTCTCCTGCTTCCAAACCTCTCATCACCTGGAACTCTAAGGACCCCAGACAGATCAGCTTGCTGAAGATTTTGGGGATGTCATTATATCATAAATAGCTACTCATCAGAAAAAAACTGGAGACCCCAGACCCTGGAGAACAAGTGTGAAAAGGTGATTCACACCAATAGTCCAGCAAATGAGGCAACCTATTTACACTTTTAACCAAAGGCTAATTTTCTAAGCACCTTGGTCTTCTTCCATTGCCCGCTCAGGAAGAGCATCAGTTGGTTTGAGGAATTCTTTAAATTGATAGGTACAGAAACCTTTATATAGCCTGCATACATTTGTTGAGCTCTGTGTACCCACACTATTGTAAGCTCTTTATGTATTTTAACTCATTTAATTCTCATAACAGCCCCGTTTGACTGAGGCAAAAATAGCCAAGGTTATACAGCTAATAAATCATAGAGGCAGGGTTCAAATCCTCACTGACCCCAAAAGGATATTAAAATGGTGCAGTTTTAATAGAAACCTCACTTTCGCAGGCAGGGGTGCGTATGGGGGTGTCAAAAATGAATAATTTAGACTTTAAGACAACAAGGATTTATTGCCTTCATTCCCAAACAGCTTTGCCTATGTGTAGACTGCAGAGATGATTCCCAGACTCTGCACGTGTTTGGAAGGCCAGTTACCAATTCCTCAGTAACCAACAATGGGATTATAGTAACGGGTGATCTGAACTTCATCCAGGTCTGGTGGGTCCCGGGAGCAGACCTTGTCTGACAGAATGCAGCTGTGCTGTCAGTCAGCGTGTTGAGGCAGGTGGACCTTGTTACGAATTACGGAACCAAATAGAGAACTTAACAGGCAAAGGTTGCTCTTTCCTTCTAGACAGAAGATGGGATATTTATCGGGTGGCTCTCTGGAGAGGTTTTACTCTGTTGCTTTCCATTCTCTCAGGATTCTGTAAACCTTATGATTTGGGACAGAGAACAAGAGTAATTCTGGTTTATACTCTTATTCATATTTCCTTTATTCATTATGTTCCCATATTCATATTTAACAGCTAAATAAAACTGTAACACACTGAGCCCCCTTCTTTGACACAGGGGGAGTTGTCTTCCAAAATGCTGGCAAGTTTTCTTACTGGAACCAAAGTGTTTTGGCCAGTATGTCTGAGTCTTTCAGCAAACATTATTTATAAGAGAATCACAGTTATTGTTTTGGCTTATATTCCCAAAATATTTGCAGCAATTTCTGAGTGGGATATGCCTAGCCCTTGACTTGGAAGACTAAAAAAGGCTCATGTATTTCTCCTTAATGAATTCAGTCAGTCCTGGAAACCTTAAATATTAAACAAGTAAAGATCTCCCAGGGTTTTCTCAATTCACATTGTTTTCTGATGAAGCAGTAGGTTTTTCTAGTCACCAAAAAGTGTACTCTTAGCATGGAAACCAAATCCTCAGCAGGGAATGAATCCCTCCGGTGACATCCAGGGACGTCGTTGTCCTGCTTCTGACAACAGCCACAGGGGCTGGGAACTCACTTTCAAAAAAGAGGATTTTTCCACATTTTTTGGACAACTCTAATTTGTAGAACGTTCTTTTTATATTGATCTGAAATTGTATCCCTGTAGATTTTACCTTCATGGATATTCTTTCTTGCTCTTCTTTGTGGGCTCCTCTTCTTTTACCAAGCCCATAAATTTTGGTGTTTCTCGGAAATCAATATACTTTTCTTATATCACGCACTGTCCTTGGACAACCTGTGGTTTCAGGGTTCACCTACATAGTGATGAGTATATCTCAAGCCCAGCCTTTTATGCTGAGCTCCAGGTCATGTCTACCTGGCTACCTCACAGTGACCTCATATTCAGTTTATTCCAAACTTATTTTACTCTTCCTTGGACTTTTGAATTTGGTGAGTGATGCTACTACCATCCACTCAGTATTCCTAAGAAGCCAGGAAGTTGTCTTGGGTTTCTCCCACTCACAGTCCATTAATCATGCAGCCCTTTGATTATGCCATATTAAAATCTCATGTATTTCTCTACCTCCCCAACTCCACCACCAAAGGTCTTCATTGTTTGTTGACATATAATTATAAAAGCTTATAATCATATGGTCTCTTTGCTTCAGCATTCACCCCCTTCAGTCTTTCTCCTTAACTTCTCCAGAGTGAACCACCTAATAGTTAAACTTCATGACACCGTCTGCTCAAAATTCCTAATGGTTTCATCTTGTGAGAGGATAATCCTAATTTGATGGCATTTACAATCCTACAGACACACCCATTGGGATGGTTATTTATAATATACAAAGAACTACAACTCAACAAACAAGCAGTCCAATTTAAAAAACGGGCAAAGACTTGAATAGACATTTTTCCAGAGAAGATATAAAAGTGGCGAATAAGCAAATGAAAAGGTGAAGAACGTCATTAATCATTAGAGAAATGAAAATCAAACCACAATGAGGTACCTCTTCACATCCATTAAGATGGCTACTGTTTAAAAAAGCCAGAAAATAATGAATATTGGCAATGATGTGGCGATATTGGAACTCTTGTTCACTGCTGGTGGAAATGTAAAATGGTGCTGCCACTATGGAAAATTGTATGGTGCTTCCTCAAAAAATTAAAAGTGGAATTACCATATGATCCGGCAGTCCCACTTCTGGGAATATACCCAAAAGAACTGAAAGCAGGGACTCAAACAGATGTATTTGTATAACCATTTTATAGTGGCATTATTCACAACAGCCAAAAGGTGGAAGCAACCCAAGTGTCCATCAGTGGATGGGTGTGATGAATGGGTAAATAAAATGTGGTATATACATACAATTAGTTAAAAAGGAAGGAAATTCTGACACATGCTACAGCAATGATGAACCTTGAAGATATCATGCTAAGTGAAATAAGTCAGTCACAAAAAAACAAATGCTGTATGATTTGACTTACATGAGGTACTTAGAGTAGGTAAATTCATAGATACAAAAAGTACGATAGTGGTTGCTAGGGCCTGGTTGAGGGAGAAATTGGAGAAGTTAATGTTTAATGAGTAAAGAATTTCACCTTGGGAAGATGAAAAAAGTTCGAGATTGGATGGTGGTGATTATTGTACAACAATGTGAATGTATTTAAAGCCACTGTACGCTTAAAAATAGTTAAGATGGTCATTTTACTATATATTTTACTATAATTAAAAAAAAGAAAGATCCTTTAGAGCCTGATTCTTAGCCATCTGTTCTTGTTTATCAACACTTGCTCTGGCAAACCTGAGCCACTTGTAGCTCCTCAAGCACACTCAGCTCTCTCATGAGTCAGTGCCTCCCTGTGTGCTGCCTGGTGGTTTCTTACACCTTCTAGTCACTGCTCAAATACAGGCTGACTCTCACCCTGGTTTGCCTGGGACCGAGGGGTGTCTCAGAATTCAGGATTTTCAGTGCTCAAACCAGGAAAGTCTCGGGCAAATTGGGACAAGTTGGTCACCCCAACTTTATATCCCAACATTACATCAGTTCCAAATTTGCTCAGCATCCTCAAATGTCCCCAGTGTCTTCACTTAAGAACCTGAAAACTTTGACTTGGGAAGAGCCAAAATCAGAGCTCTGTGATGTGCTATAAGATATTTATAGATATCTATTTTTTAATTAACATCCCTTGAGTTCTTTGGCTTGTGTCATCGTAGAAAACATATTTATCTTTTTTTCCATTAGATTATCATAAAAATCTGGTCAAATGCCTTACTAAGATCCAGATATACTGAATCAAAATGCACTCCTTTTATCCACCAGTTTTGCCAACCTGTCCAAAAATGAAATTAGTCCGTCAGATCTTGTTCTTTTGTGAACTCATTCTGGCTTCACATTAGTCACAGCTTGTGTATGTGTGTGCACATGTGTATCTGAACAATTCTTTCCACTAACCCCTCTAGAACCTTACCTTGGATCAATATTGATTCACTTATAAAGGAATATCATACTCTGCCCTGTACCCCCATTCCCACATATTTCATACCTGTTCAAAAATATTGAAGCCAACAAATGGAACGAGAGATTTTCTTCTCCTGACTATATTAGATTCAGAAGCCAGTATTAAGTAGTGTCTATGTTACTGAAATATGTCTCTCATAGCACAGACTTGGGCTCTGCCTGCTAATACCTGCTGAACTGGCTGAGTCCAAAGCAAACACAAAATCTAGGATTAATAGGAATGTTTGTTTTGCATGTAAGCTAGCTATGTGAATACACATTCATTTACAGGGTTATAAGTACAGGTCTGATTAGTGGCAAGTTACCAACATTAAAACAGTAATTGTTACCATTTGGGGAGGTTTGGGGGCAGATGGGTCCCAGTTTAAACTGATAGCTCAAGTAATTGCAGCATTTGTTTTGTTTTGTTTCCAAGTAAAAACAGGGCCTGCACCAAGCATCTGGGGAAGAGAGCTTTTTCCCTCTGTGACAGGACAGTTTATTTGCTGCCTTCAGTGTAAGTAAGCTTCATAGGGTTGCAGATAAGAAGCAAATTTCCAACATGAGGAAGAAAAAGGTTTATCTTTAATGTACAAATTTAAATTCCTGGAATTGAAATCTTTAGCTGCTCAATATGTTCAATTCCAGAAACTTCTGCCCTGGTTCTTTATTGTGGCACAATGAATCAATTCAATTTCCTAATCATGGACACCATTTGTTAAGTATGTTTTAAGTCTTAGACTAAAATGTCAAACAACCAATAAGCATGAGAGTAATTATCTAATGATAGTAATAATAATAATAATGTTACTACTGTTGTGATTATTATCATCATCAGAAAGACCTGCAATCCTAATATGACTCTGCCAGTCATTGGCTCTGTGACTTTAGTTTTGTCTTCAAGTTTGTTTCATAATTTGTAAAGTTGGGATAAACAGTACCTGGATTGCAGACCTTATAGGATGTTTAGGAGGCAGTAACATTTATTGAGCATGTGCTATGTGCCAGAGATTATTTGGCACCTTTCATGGATTATTTCATTTAATCTTCATAGCACCCACATGAACATGAATAGTAGTATTACCCTTCTTTTGCAAATGGGAAAACTGAAGCTGAGAGAGATTAAATAATGTACCTGAGATCCCATGCCTTCTAAGTGGCAAAGCTAGGATTTGATTCCATACTGGTCTAAGGCCACACTTCCCATAGCAAACACATGGACTTTTTCAGCTGTAAGCTATAGACCTACCTATAGAAATACAGGTACACGAAAAGAAAATTGATTCATCCAGAGTGGGCAGGGGATTTTACGCATCCCTGTGGATTTCCTAAAAAACCTATGTGATTTCACAAGCCAAAAGTAACAGAGCTGGCAGAATCTTTCAGAAGTATCATGTAACAAAGGTGATGTCTATATAATACTGAAACCGTTATCCATTATTTCCATACATGTGCTTAATATCACAATGTATTTAAAAGAAGCATTCCACCCAAAGAAGATATTCATTCATGATATTCAAATGCTACTCAACTTT
The DNA here is from genome assembly GCF_964374135.1 of Grampus griseus. Classification (NCBI taxonomy): domain Eukaryota; kingdom Metazoa; phylum Chordata; class Mammalia; order Artiodactyla; family Delphinidae; genus Grampus; species Grampus griseus. The sequence goes on from NC_139017.1 coordinate 107,930,044, forward strand.
CACATAATGGAAACAGTCCTTTATACAATCTGGACCATGTGCTTAAAAATCCTGCCTTTCATATGCCTTCATTTATAAAATGCTGATGGGGGAGAAATTCATCTACTGCCGTCCAACACTGTTTCTTTTGCATTTTATTCAAACCAAAGATTTTTAAGAAGAACATCCATCTCTCCTAGAATTAGCTGGTTATCCTTGAAGACACAGTCTAATTCTTTCCATTTCTTATATTTCCTAAATATTTTCTGTCCACACATAGTATTTCTTTAACCAAAGTAATGCTCCATACTTTTTGGGCTGGCACTAAGGGAATTCTAAATACTTTCCTCTTGATTATATATTCCAGAATATATTGTTCTGGCCCTAGGCTACAGATACTTTGTTTTACACGCTGGAAATAGTGGTAATGAGGGTGGGGAAATTAAAAAAAAACTAATCTCTGAGAAGAAAACGATCAGTGATAACAGTGGGCACATACTATCCTAAATCCCTAATTTTGAGACAGTTTAAACATCAAAGTGTGTTTACATTTCATTTAGTTTTATTCAGTATTGACACAAACTATTCCATTAATTTAAAGAGCTGTTAGAACCCTTAAAGGGGTTTTAAACACGACTAAAATTTTCTCTGAGAAGAGAAATGATTTATATGTGATCCAACTAATGCCTTCCAGTCAACTCACTTCCTAAATTTAAAATGTGGAAATAAGAGCTGGATAAATAGACTTAAATAAAAAGCAGCAATGAAAGAGAAATTTGTTCTTGAGTCTTGTCTCTCTCTCTCCACACACACACACACACACACACACACACACACACACACACACACATACTCTACAGGTGCACAGGAAAAGAATTTTGATTTAATAATCTGTGTGCAAACATGACAAAAAAATAAAATAGAAGGGAAGTAACTCTACGTGATTAGTTCGTATGATTAGTATAAGCTTTCATGTTTTCTTGAGCAAAATAGGAGATGTATTATATCACAGTAAATATTAAAGCCTATGAATTTTATGTCACGAAAAATAAATTTAGAAGGTGCAATTCAAAGGGTAAATTTAGAAAATTTCATCTTGGAATTCTTGCCAATCTGAAACCTTTGAGGTCTTTGAATAAATAAAAGTGTGACTATGTTGGAAATCTTATTTTAGAGCACAAGAGGGTCAAATATAATCATTTGGTTTCAGTTTCCCTATTGGATGAGAGCCAATGGAATCAAATGTAGTTATATTGAGTACTGCTATTAATCACGCACTCCTCTTATTTTCAGGTCTGCCTGGAAACAACTGTGGCAGACAGATAGGGCTGGCACAGAGAGATCAGAAATGAGAGAGCCGTTTCCAAGCAAAGACTTAGATGGGCCTCAGAGGAGGAGCCATGGACAGACTGCAGAAGTGATTGAAACTAAAAAACAAAGCATTTATTTCTAGTGGGGAAGGAAATAATCTCTCACAAAACTTCCCACTGTAAGCGTTTGAGTAAATAGTAATCCTTCGTATACTTGCCAACAAATTTTTTTCAGCCTAAATCTTAAAACTTTTTAAAAATATTAGGAATGTGACTAGGGTAGGGGGAATGGCAATAGAGGGGAGGGGGACACACAGAGGCTTAAAGGTACTAATAATGTCATATTTCTTATATGGTACTGTTATTTTTTTAAAAAAAACTTACATATACACATGGTGTACTCACTTTCAAGGATATATTTCTTGATAAAATTTTTTCACATTAGGAGATGCCATTTAGTGTGCTAATATGATTCTAAGCACCTCGATTATCTGTTAACATACCTTAAAACTTTTATTTGAAAATTATTTTATTTATGTACATCTAGAGCAGCATCACACAAACGATGTAACATTAAGCTGCTTTTTTTTTTTTTTTCCCCCAACAACTTTTAGACTAGAATTTTGTCCTGTGAAAAATGAAGGAAATTGCCAGAGGAGAGTCAGGAAAAGTAAATCTGAGTAGAAATTTTCCTTTCACTCCTGAAATATCTGTTACTCCCGTAAAATGGCTCCACAATAATAGGTCTGTAAAGAAATTTATGTGGAGATAACATTAAGAGGGTTAGAAAATATATATCTCTTTACAGAATTCTCCCCCAATCAGTCTTTCTTCTATCTCCAGCATGCTACCACATCTGGTATCAGGAGCACATTGTTTGCAGCAATTATTATTTTTTTAATGGAAAGAGGGAGGGGTCGGGAGAGAAATCCCTAAAATTTCAGAGGCAAACTCCAAAGTTCCAGTTTTAATTTAACTTTTTATATATATGTTTGAAAATGAATGGCTCTCTGCTAATGCTGTATAGCTTTTGGAGTTCATTCAGAAAGGGTTTAAAAATGGAAATATTGACAGATTGTGAACTTCAGCGGTATAGGTGGTGCCACTGTAACACTTGACTGCATAAGGCATGTTGCCCCTTGTAACAAACATCCCTATGGCCATATTTAAATTTTTTTTAAACTTTATACATGCACACACACACATACATATTTGTTCGAAGGGTAGACCAAAATAAAATAGAGTACTTAGTGGGACACTCTGCTGTACATATGTGTCCCTTTTGTCTGGTGTTTGGACTCAGATTATCCTAGTCTCTTGGCTATGACCCTAGAACTGATTAAGGTTCCCTGCCAGAGAAAAGTGAGCTACCTTTTAATTGGTAGCCTCCATTTAGTTCACTTCACAAATGAACAACATAGAATCTGTGCTAAATGGCTAGAATAGTGAGCCATTACATGGGAGGGATGAGAAACAGGTAACTCGGATAGCAAAGATAATTCATTAACAGACAGTGGGCTCATCTTAGTTTTTGGTACTTCCAGGTTTTTTTTTTTTTTGAGCAGGAAGCTAGGCTACAGTAGGTGTGAAATGATCAAATTGGATAATCTTGAGATTCTGCTCAAAGGGAATGGGATCGTATAGGATTAGAATGGTGGACTCAGTATTATGCAAAATGTGTCAAGAGTATGTTACAATAAGTATGTTACACTTCCCACCAAAAGAATAAAACACTCTTCCTGCACCGCATGGCTCAAAGCACCTTGAAGAGCCTGGGCATCCACGTGGAAGAACATATTATGTAGAGCTCACTAGCTTCTGGACCAGCAAACCAAGAAAGGAAGATTATATTCTGCCAACTGTTTTAGATGCACCTTTGAGTAAATTCATGAGACTGAGAATAAAGGACCAGAACAAAAGGAGAAAGATCCTAGCATAAACAGACTTGAGAAGGAAATAGTGGCAGCAAAGAAGATCAACAAAGCTTGCGTGGTAAGAGACAGAAAATATATGTTGTATCAGAACTGAAACATTTTCTCACCATCCAAGCTAAGGGTTTTTCATCAGTTTCCCTAGTGAGGAGGGATTGAGGATTTTGTCATTTGTAATCTATTATATATAAACATGCCTTAGTTAGCTATGTGACAAGCGTATATAGTTATCATCCCAAAGTGCTTCTTGAGTCATTTTTATGAATCTTTGTGTCACCTTCTTAAAGCCCGCAGGTAAAGAACCCTTCCAGCTATTAGCCTGGGGTTCCTGCCTGGTTATTGTAGCCAGAGTAAGCATCCCTTATTACCTTAACAAAGTCTGTGTCTCTAACTAAGGTGCATCATGTTCTAAACACAAAAAGAAGTCAACTTCTGGGACCCATCTTTTAAAACAGGGGCCCCCAACCCCCTGTTAGGAACCGGGCCGCACAGCAGGAGGTGAGCAGCGGGCAAGCGAAGGAAGCTTCATCTGCCGCTCCCCATCGTCCCCCGTCGCTCGCATCACCTCCTGAACCATCCCCTCCCCCCGCCCCCACAATCCGTGGAAAAATTGTGTTTCACGAAACCGGTCCCTGGTGCCAAAAAGGTTGGGGACCGCTGTTTTAAAATGAGCAAAGTTTAAGCATTTATCTCTCAAGTATTTTCTCAGTTTCAAAGCAATGATGGCCATTTGCACTAGTATAAAAGACTCTTCTAGACTAGTGGATAGAGAAGAAAATTAGGCTAAGTCCAAATTCCTGAAAGATACTCTGTGATCTTTCCAGCCTCATCACTATATTGTAGCCATTCCAACTGCAGTTCCCTGATCATGTGCCAGAGCCTTTTGTACCTCAGGGCTGTTGCCTGCACTGCCACTTCCACGTGGCAGTCCAAGATTGGCTTGAACTTTCCTGTCTATTTGGCTGATACTCATTCTTAAAGACCTGAGCTTTACGTGTTCCCACTCACTCTCAATAGAATTGTGTACTATCTCCTTTGTGCCTCAGCTGCCCTATATCACCAGTTGATTTTTCTTTCTTTTTTTCTATCATATATCAGTTTGTTTTTTGTACTAGATTCTTTCCCTAGCAGGTTATAAGCTCCTTAAGAGTAGTAATTATGCCATATATCTTCATGACCCCAGGTCTTAGAACATTGCCAGGAACATAATAGGCATGCCACTCTTTATTCATTCATTCAATAAATATCTAAGCATGGAATTTTAATTAAGCCATAGTTATTCTGTCGAGGTACATGTGAATAAGAGTATTTACTCATTAAAAGATTTTACAGGCAATCAATAAATATTGTGTTCAGTAACTAAGTCAAGAATGGTTGGACATATCATTAGCCTATCTGCATCAAAGTTTTTTGTAATACCTGTTAAAAATTCATATTCCTGAACTCCACCTCAAACATAGAGGCTCTAGACATAAAATTCAGAAATTTGTAAAAAGCAACTCATGTGACTTATATACACACTAAAATTTGAGAATCGTTGGATTCCAAAGAGCACAGACTTCAGAATTTGATGGAGCTGAGCCAGGGTTCCGGCTCTACTATTTATTAACTGTATGCCCTTGGAAAATAAACTCTCAGGGCCTCAGTTTTCTTACTTAGAAAATGAATATAATAATATCTCCTCATTGGGTGGTTGAGATAGTTGTAACATTAGACATGTTAAAGCACCTAGAACTGTGCCCATTACATAGAGGTGCTTGGGAATATCGGTTCCTTTCTTGTCTTCCTATCCCAGCTTCACTTTGCTCCTCCAGGTCTCTTCACTAATCAGAATACCTGAAAGTAAGCACCACACATGGCCCTTAGTCAGCCTCTGTGCAGAATCCAAATAATCTTGGCATCATCGCAATAATTTTGAATATGATTGCTTGAACTCTATACACATGCTAAAATATTTATTTTGTTTTTTCATCTCATGGAACTAATCAGACTTCGATATGGGTTATATTAAATTTTTACTTTGGCAAAAATGGATATCCCCTTACTAAAGTATGCCAAGACTTTCAATCATGTGCCAGAAGCTGTAGACATTTGTTACTTCCCTACTAATTTGGGGGACTGGACCGGCAAATTAACTTTTCCTCCTCTTCCATGGAATAGCAAATATTTTTATGATCTTTCATAAATATTGCCATTATTGTTGCAAGAATCTTATTACAAAGTATGGAAAAGTTTCTTCCATTTCTATACCTCAAAAAATACTCTTACCATTAGTTTGTTTTGCCTTCTTCGAAAAAGTGTGGGACCTCTATTCACTTTGAAATTGTTGAAAAAGATCAAATAGATACGATTCAAAATTCCATATTGAATTTTCTCATATTCTTAGTGAGATGAGAGGAATTGAAACTGAAAGTGCTGATACAGAATCATGAGTAGGAGTTGCAGTTCTAATGAGTCGCTGCAGGCAGATAGCTATCCACAATCTGTTCTCATCTGACTTTTGATGACGTTATTGCATCACTCGTTTCTATAAATTACGTTCTCTGTAAGTCTGTAGCATTTTGTATGAGTGTTCATGTCAAATACACTAAAGATATGACATGAATTGTTGGAAAATTGTAGCGCTGATTTCAGATGGGGAACATAAACCTTATTATAAAAGAACCAAAAATGTAACGAAACACGAGAGCAGCAAGACATTCTATTTGGCCCTTTAATACTTCCAAGTGTTAACTATTATTCAAATGTTCTAAAGGAAAAGTGTATATCATGTCCTGCCTTACGTTTGAAATTCAAAAACTTGATTTTTTCTCTACTGTGTTCTTTCCTCAGCCTCTTCACTCCTAAGTTACTTCTAAATCAGATTCCATAGATACTCAAGCAAACATTTGTCAGTTGCCGTGCAACCTAATTGTGGATTCTCTGTAGTCCACTTCCATTCAGCCTATCCCTTTCATCAGTAAAATAACCTTTCCCCTTACACTACATGATTTTGAGAAAATTAATATCCAGTTAGCAGAAAATTAGCCTTAGAAGTACTGAATATGAAAAACACTAAGTTTATTTCTGGATAGAGGCATGTAAACCTGTCATTTTATAATTTCAAATGTAAATTCTACCTGTCCTAGAAGACCATTCCAGTAGAGGGCTCCAGCTTGCTTTTACACATTATGGAGGAAAAATTACCAGAGGTTTTTGAAGATCACCTTGGCAACATGACATTTAAAATGCAGAGTTTTCTCCTGGCATGACTCTTCAAGTCTGTATCTGACTACCTGTTTGGTTGTCCTAGAGTCCAGCTCAACTTATGGATCTGCCTTTCTCTGGCTACACAAACTCATTTTAATCCATGTATTATAGCTTTTAGCTTCTTCCCTAGCATATTCTCCAATGTTAGTTATTTTAAACCATCCGCATACTCCTCAGGAGTCCAGTCAGTCCAACTATCTCCTTCAATCTTGAAACTTTTATTAGTTTTTTTTCTGATTTATGTAAATAATACATGCTTATTATAAAAAATAAAAATAGAAAAATAAAAAAGAAGAAAGGATAAAATTTAATCCATCATCACTAATTTCACCACCCAGAAATTATTTATGCTACTATAATACTTTGGTATATTTCCCTTAAGTCTGTATTCTAGGATAAATAATATACACTGTACACACCCATATATTTTGTATTGTATATATTTTCTCATCCTGTCTTGAAATATTTTAAGAATTTCGTGTTAGGAAATATCTTTCCTAACACGAAAAAAACCCATTATTTTTTCATTGTTGCATGATGTTACATTATATGAATGTACCATAATTTGTTTATGTAGAAATAGAATCATACTGTGATGATCATCCTTATGCATATGTTTTCATGGGCGAATCTGATTATTATTTCTTCAGGATAGATTTCTAGAATCAAAATCACTGATCAAAAAATATAGCTTTTAGAGTTTCTTAATCCATATTGGCAAATTTCCTCTAGTTTTACCTAATTTACCTTCCTCCAGCTGGTATAAAAGTACCAGCTTCAATCTACCTTTATCAATGTTGGATGTTATACTTTCTTTAGAAATCCTTGTCAAAAAAAAAAAAAATCCTTGTCATTTGCTTTTTTTTTTTTTTTAAATGGGAGCTTAATTATTTTAACTTGCACTTCTTGAATTGCGTTCATTACATGTTTTAATATGTTTTGGGCCAACTTTATTGCATATTCCTTTTGCCCATTTTTCTACATTGCTATATTCATCTCTTTTCTTATTGATTATAAGAAATCTTCATGTATTAAAGGTCTTGATATTCTATTTAAAAAATGACCTAAACTCTTTGAAAGTATCAAGGTCATGAAGTGACCAACCATCCCAGATTTCCTCTGTCTGAGTGGCACTCCCAGGACACAGCACTTTCAGTGATGAAAGCAGGAAAGTTGGGTAAGTAGAGATGAGTTGCTTCCATGTCCTGGCTATTGTAAATAGAGCTGCAATGAACATTTTGGTACATGACTCTTTTTGAATTATGGTTTTCTCAGGGTATGTGCCCAGTAGTGGGATTGCTGGGTCATATGGTAGCTCTATGTGTAGTTTTTTAAGGAACCTCCATACTGTTCTCCATAGTGGCTGTACCAATTCACATTCCCACCAGCAGTGCAAGAGTATTCCCTTTTCTCCACACCCTCTCCAGCATTTATTGTTTTTAGACTTTTTGATGATGGCCATTCTGACTGGTGTGAGATGATATCTCATTGTAGTTTTGATTTGCATTTCTCTAATGATTAGTGATGTTGAGCATTCGTTCATGTGTTTGTTGGCAGTCTGTATATCTTCTTTGGAGAAATGTCTATTTAGGTCTTCTGCCCATTTTTGGATTGGGTTGTTTGTTTTTCAGATGAATGGATAAAGAAGATGTGGCACATATATACAATGGAATATTACTCAGCCATAAAAAGAAACGAAATTGAGCTATTTGTAATGAGGTGGATGGACCTAGAGTCTGTCATACAGAGTGAAGTAAGTCAGAAAGAGAAAGACAAATACTGTATGCTAACACATATATATGGAATTTAAGAAAAAAAAATGTCATGAAGAACCTAGGGGTAAGACAGGAATAAAGACACAGACCTACTAGAGAATGGACTTGAGGATATGGGGAAGGGGAAGGGTAAGCTGTGACAAAGTGAGAGAGTGGCATGGACATATATACACTACCAAACGTAAAATAGGTAGCTAGTGGGAAGCAGCCGCATAGCACAGGGAGATCAGCTCAGTGCTTTGTGACCACCTTAGAGGAGTGGGATAGGGAGGGAGACGCAAGAGGGAAGAGATATGGGAACATATGTATATGTATAACTAATTCATTTTGTTATAAAGCAGAAACTAACACACCATTGTAAAGCAATTATACTCCAATAAAGATTAAAAAAAAAAAATAGAGATGAGTTGGCCACCCTAACTGAGGAACTGTTCCAGATTAAAGGCGACTAAATGCAATTAAATGCAACATGGGATCTTGAAGCAGGAAAGATGAAGGTTTACTACAATGTAGGGAGAAAACTGGTGAAACTTGAATGGGTATGAAGATTAAAGAATAATACTGTATGAATATTAATTTCCTGATTTTGATAATTTAACTGTGTCTGGAAGAGAATAACCTTGTTTTTAGGAAATGCACATTTACGTGCTTAGGGGTGAAGTGGCATAATGTCTGAAAATTACTTTCAAACAATTGGGAGAGAGAGAGAGAGACAAAGAGGGAGGAAATAATAAAGTCAACATGGTAAAGTGTTAGCATTTGGGGAACATAGGAGGAAGGGTATTTGGAAAGTTTTCATGCTATGTTTAGTAACTTTTTATAAGTCTATAATTATTTAAACATAAAATGCTTTATAAAAAGAGATTAATTGCTATGCACTACAAATATTTTCCCCAGTTTTCCATTTGTTTCTTCATTTGTTTATATTGGGTGACATTTGTATTTTTTTTTTATTTTACCACTTGAAAATTTTAAATCATACTTCTGTTTTTCTGAAAACCTACAAGTCCCAGAGAACAGGCATGTCTGTCTGATGACTTTTCTCCCTAGTTCTTAGAACAGTGTTTGAAACCTATTGCTGCCCAATAAATATTTGATAGATAAATTAATAAATGTAATCTTTCCCACTCTGAAGAAGATATATTTTTACATATAATTACTTCTAAATCTTCACAGAGTTAAATATTTTTATAAACCCATTAATGCATTGGAATTTACTTTGGTTGTACACCATGAGGTGGAGATAAATTTATTTTCCCCTAGTAGTTTCAGCATTATTTGTAAAACAGATCTTATTTGTGGAGTTTTGAAATGCCACCTTCATCATATACTGAATTTTATATCCTTATGAGGATCTGTAGCAGAAGGTTATATTCTATTTCAGTAGCCCCTTGTCCTGAAATGGTTAGATCTTGAAAAGAAGGGAGGGAGGGAGAGAAAAGGACAGAGGGAGGAAGGAAAAATGGCAGAAAGAGGAATTATTGAGAACATCAACTTTATCCAGAGTCAGTCTGCATGAGTTTACATATTCATTACCAGTTTTGTGACCTCAGGCAATTTAACTAAACTTTTTCTCCTTCTCTGTATAAAATGGATAATAAGTAGTACCTACTTAACAGGATTGGTAGAAAATAAAATGAGTTAATATATATATAAAATAATTAGAGCACTACTCATGCATAGTAAGCATTATGAAGGATTTGCTATATTATTAGTTTTTGAGTTCCTGTACTCTTATTTAATAATGCTGTGTGCTTTTTGTTCTTGCTCCTTTAGTTCTATATTGTTTCCTCCCACTTTCTGTAGTCTATGTCCTTGACTCTCTATTCTCCACTAAAATATTCACATCTTTGAAAACAGACTCTACTGTCAAGGCCTCAAATACCATTTTAGGCAGATAATGAAGAAGTCTAAAACTCTAGCTCTGGCCCTTCTCTTGAAGTCTAGCTTCTAACTCCAACAGATCTTTGGGTAGTTCCAAAACAGTGTCCTACCAAGATCTCAACATAGTATGTCTCAAACTGAGTTAGTTGTCTTCCTTTTGCCATTGGCCAATGGCATAATTTCTTAATCATTCAGACTTGAAATTTCATCTATATCTCTTCCCTTCCCAATCTAACCAGTTATCAGATCTTCCTGATTCCTTTTAATAACAATTCTCTCATTTAGCTTTTCTGTTGTTCCTACCATAGTTCACAGTACAAACATATTTCAATACCTACACCGAACTTTTCCTCCAGCCTTCTCTCTTTCCAATCTTAGCATCTGATGTTAAGATCATCTTCTTAAAATGGGAATTTGGAACATAATCATTTATGTTTAAAATTCTTTAATTATGTTTCCTATTGGCCATAGATTAAATTTAAACAATAGAATGTAATCTCTATGAGGGGAAGAATTTTCAAGCGTTTTGTTCACTGATGTAATTGAGTGCCTAGAAGAGTTCCTGGCACATAGTCGGTGACACAATAAGTGTTTATTGAATGACTGAATGAACCCTTATCCTGGCATTCAGGGACTTCCATAGTTTGCCCTCGACCTCTCTTCTAATGCACGAACCTGTAACCCAAGCTGATGAATCTACTCCTTTCCCCTGAATATAATTCAGATATCTTCCTCTTGTTCAATTGCTATTAGTCTCCTACTCAACATTTCTAAGCATACTATCTTCTTTTAAAATATTTTATTTATTTATTTGTTTTTATTTTTGGCTGCATCGGGTCCTAATTGCAGGATCTTCGTTGCGGTATGTGGGATCTTTCGTTGCGGCGTGCGGGCTTCTCTCTAGTTGTGGTGTGCAGCATTTTCTCTCTCTAGTTGTGGCATGTGGGCTCCAGAGCATGTGGGCTCCATAGCTGAGGCCCACAGGCTAAGTAGTTGTGGCCTGCGGGTTTAGTTGCCCCGAAGCATGTGGATCCCAGTTCCCCAACCAGGGATCGTCCCCTGCACTGGAAGGCAGACTCTTCACCACTGGACCACCAGGGAAGTCCCTCTAAGCATACTGTCTTTCTCTTCTCCACCCATGTAAATCCTCTTCACTTTTCAAGGCCCAGCTAAATCCCATGGTCTTTGGTTAAGCTGTATTAAATAATTTTATCTATGCTGAACTCTACCATCCTAAAAAGTCTATATCACTTAAACGTTGCATTGTTTATTTTTTTACGGGGCAAATGCCTCCTCTCCCACAATCAAATGTACTCTATTTGAGGGTATGCATACCCTTTGGATGCTTCTGCATGAAAAGGGCTCTAGTAACTCTAACTAGCAAATATTCTCTTCTTATATTCAAAGAACCTGAGATACATTTTAATGATAATTCCATTTCATACAGCTTTCAAATATTGATCAACATTGTGAACAGAAAAAAAAATATTTTTAATCCTTAAGTAATTGAAGAGGAAATGGAGACAGAAATTGGGTGAGTTACTTGAGATCTGCTTAATTCATAGTCTATTCTTTCCACCAAACCAAATTACTTGTCATTTTTTAGTTGACCAGTAGTCAAAAATAGATATACTGTAGGAATAGAATACTGTAGAAATTCTTCAGGTTAAGAATGAATATCTTCCCTTGATACTGGATTTCTAGGAGGATTCCAGAAAGCCGTGGCTATTTGCTACAGAAGTTGGGGGGGGGGGCAGGTAGTTACAGTGGCTGTTTGGCATGTGACACCTTAATTAAGTGATCAAAGTTAGCATCACTAGTCATAAAATACATCAACATTACGTATACTCAATACGATGCCCCGACAAAGGCACAACATCACTTCAGTGGTATTTTAGCTGAAAATACAAAACCTGAATCGTGGGACTACATCACACAAATCCAAATTTAGGGACCTTTTACAAAATGACTGACCTGTGCTCTTCAAAACTGTCAAAATGATGAAAGATTAAAGAAGACAGGGAATTCCACAGAGGGCAGGAGACTAAGGAGATATGGCAATTTATTTAATATCTTTGTTAATTAATTAATTAACTAACTAAACAACAGTGCAGGATCCTAGATGAGATCCTGGACAAGACAATGGACATTTGGGAAAACTGACAAAATTTAAATAAGATCTATAGATTAGGTCTATAGATTAGGTATTGTATCAGTGTTAATTTCCTGGTTTTGATCATTGTACCATGGTTATGTAAGATATTAACATTAGAGGAAGTCAGATGAAGGCTATACAGAAATTCTCTTTACTTTTTTAGCAACTTTTATGTAAATCTACGATCATTTCAAGATGGAAAGTTGAAAAATTGAGGAAGAGGAAGGTGGATTAAACTGTGTTCTTAGAGGAAAAAATCCTCCAGATTCCAAGGGCCACACCAGTCATTTCCATTCATTAATATGGTCACCTTAACTTTTATAGTGTGTATGTAATGCGGGATGCCTTTCAGCCTGTGGAAGGGTCATTAGCTGTGGATGGTGCACAGTATAGACAAGGAAAACTTGGAGAAATGATATTCACTGGTATACAGCAGTCATTCATTAAACAGACATACCAAATACTATTTTAGGTGCTGAAAATACAATGATGAGCAAGATAATAGGTCCCTGGCCTTCTGGAATTTCCAGTCTTATTAATGAGAAGGATAAAAGCAGAATTTAATTTTTTTTTTCTTCAAAGTAGACTTCTCAGTATGAAGAGGCTGTGGAGAGAATGGGGACTTACATCGAAAAAGACATTTATTACAAACATTGGAGAAGGTATTCAAATTGGTAAGGCCGAGGTGTGTTCCTATGCTTTTGTTGCATAACTGCAGACCATTAGTCCACGCTTGTAAGCAGGAGAAAGGCAGAGGGCAGAAAAGTGGATTACAGAAGAGAAAAATCAGTAGAAAGTAGTACGGGGACAGACTGAAAGGAAAGAATGAAGGGGAGGAAAGGAATTAATGAGAACTTTTTGCGGTCAATTAATAATACGACGTAGGCCACAAGCATAGCTGCAAAAAAAAGCAAGAGAGTCGGAGGACAGTGAAGGACTCCGCTGAGCTAAATGTGATTTCAGAAGGTGTGTGTGAAGAGAATAGAGAAAAGGGGAAATGGGAGACACTCAAGAGAGAAAACATGAAATTGGGGACTGCTGAAAAAGGAAACGGAACATGGACACTTGGAGGAAGGTTACTAGTCACCTACAAGCTTCGGGAATGTCGAGGGAGTACAGCGTGGGAAGCGAGAGGGTCGGAGCTGTGCCTGGGCGGCTGCGAGCGCGCCCCAGGCGCGGCGGGCCCAGGGGCTTGCGGACAGGGGCGCCCCAGCCGGGCGCGGGGTGGGGGGAAGGTTGCGGGGCGGAGGGGGAGGTGTGCACTACGTTTGGTGACGTCATTGCAAGTCAGTGAGCGGTGAAATTTAACACCGGCCGGATTTGCTTGGCTCCACTTCTTCCAGGGGAAGCAGCCGGCGTCAGTCAACGCCGAGCGCCTGCAGTTGCCACCGGTCCCCTCGCACGGACTAGATTTCCGAAGTGGGTGTGTGTACTTGTATGACAAATGTTCCAGCGCGGGTTGTTTCCAAGGACTTCCTCCCCCACTTCATCTCCTTCCCTCCCCCCACCCCTTTCTCCTCCCAGGCCCAAAGCAGAGGACTCCAGTGGAGTCACGGAGTCGTCTTTGAACCGCAAGTGAACTCGAGGGCTGCACTCGCAGCCGAGCTCCCGCTTCTGCCGGCGCCCCGCCGCCTGCCCGTGAGGTCTCCTCGCCCGCCCTCCCAGGGCAGGACTCCCCCCGGACTTGTCTATTACCGAGCTAGGGAGCTAGGGAGCCTAGCTACCTACCCTCCGGGTGCTATTTCTTTCCTCCTTCCCATCTCCCCCCTCCCCTTGTGGTTATTGTTGAGGTTTTGGAGCATCGTTTTCATGTGATTTTCCCCCCCTTTTTCATGGACAGTACCTGCACCCTTAGCAGTTCGGAGCTGGCTTCTGTTTTCCGTTAGCGCTTCGCCGTACGGACAAATGCATACAAATGCATTTAGGAGCCCGCAGGACAAGGCGTGGACAGGTCTCCCACACAGCAAAAACGTAAGTAGCCCACACGCCAGGGCAGGGGTTAGAGCACCCCCTCTCCCCACCCCCTGGATCCGCTGAGCCCGTTGGAGATCTGTGCACCAGCTCCCTGGCACTTTTTTGAAGTTGGGAGTCGCTGAACAGCCGTGGCATCCTCCTGTTGTCTCCTCAATTTGTAAAATACTGTGTTTGAAAGGAAGTCTCCTGCCAGTGGGTCTCTCAGACAGTTTATGCTAAAGAGATACTGCGGCTCTGGAGGAGAAGCTCGCTGGCTCGCGGCCCGACGCGGGCGGCCGTGGCTCCCGCAGCTCCGGAGCTGGACTCGGACGCCAGCCCAGGCTCTAGCTCCCGTCGCCCTCGCGCCCTCCTTCCCTTCTCCTCCCTCGGAGCCCTGGCTGAGGTCCTGTTTCCCTGCGGTGCTCCTCGGGGCGTGCACTCTGGGTATTGCTGGGGCGCTTAGGTGTCCCCTGGGCTCTGTGCGCGAAGCCTGGACCTAGGCACAGGCGTGAGGGCAGGGTTGCCGGGTAGGGGGAGAGGGTGCCCACAGAACCTCGGGCATCAGGGCCCTCCTGGACTCGTGGGACTCAGCGGCAGTCTCCTGTAGTTGTTAGGAGGCCAACAAGCATGCTGCCCATCTGGGGCCCAGGCTGCGCCCTGGTCACTGGAGTGTCACTGCGGAAGGGGCTGGACGCGGGGAGGGGGCGGGGCTGCTGCTCCCGGGGAGTGTTCGCGCCGACCCTGGCTGGCACCCCACCTTCTCTTTGGGCGCTGTACCTGCTCCCACTGCCTCACTCGGAAAAGAGCGTACATTGGGGGTGGGGTGGGGCGCATGGCCTTGGCTGGCTGCCCTGGCCCCCCTGGAAGAGGTCATTGGGTTACGCAAGTTTGATTCTGGCCCCGGGGGCGGGAGGAACGAAAGCGACTGCAGTCGTTCTCTGCCACTAGGCTGCCCCTCGGGAGAGTAGGTAGGAGGAGGGCCGGGGGCAGAACTGACCGTGCAGCCAAGGGGAGGCGGGGTGCGGAGAAAGACCGCCTTGTGGCAGTGTTTGTGTGAACATGTGCTTCCCAGCCGCTTGCAGCCGAGCCTGGCTGGGGCTCGCGCCCTCTCTCCTCCGACTTCTGGAAGCCTGGGCAGGCAGCCGGCTTCCCCAGTGACAAGGATGCACACCCCCACGCGCCCACAGCGCGTGACTCAGTGAGCGGGAAAGCTCGTAACCTCAGCAACCGCGTGCGTGCGGCGAGGTGCCCAGGGCCCGGGAGACCTGACACTTCTCCACCAGGGTCCGAGAAGAGGCCAGACTCTGCCAGCCACCTGACCCAGAGCGGCTCGCGCCGGTCTCATTAGTTTCCCAAGCAGGTTTCTCGCCACTTTTCTCTGGTGAAGTCCCTTGCATGGACCCTCCCGGAAAGAGGGGAGGGGAGCGCAAGGTATCCTGAGGGACCTGGCGCATCTTCCCGAGGGTCTAGGGCGGGTGGAACGCTGGAATGAGGCTTGGGTACCCGCGGATCCAGAGCCACCAGGAGTGGCTGGGTGAGGTCCTCCGCGTCCTGTCCAGCCTCCGCCTCCATCCATGTGCCCTTCTTGCTCTCCCTGCCAGCTCCGGCCCTAGGGCTTTACCTTGGCCACTACTCGAGGCCCACGTTGCTAACATTTCCCATGGTAGTTGTGACCAACCTCTCCGATTAAAGCAGATCTTCAGCTCCTAGCCCCTGTCTTGTCTGGTTTACACTTCCCTTCCAGACGCTCCTAGAAAAGGCCCTGCATAAATTCTTGGGCAGTTTGGAGTTTGTAAATTGGGTCCAGATGACTGGGGGGAGGGAGGCAGAGAAACCAAACAGAATGGATTACATCGAGGAACTTCTGAGGAAAAATTAGACTATGTGGAATGGGGAAAATAAAATCCTTGTGGAGAGACATCAGGGTGGGTAGGGGATCCTGCGTGAAGGCTCTGGTCTCCCCTGCACTCCTAGATGGGCTCCCAGCCAGGGGCCTTGCAGCCTCCTGTGATATCCAGTTTGTTCCATGACAGTTCCCAGTGGGGGTGGGCTGCAGAAAATTAACGGTAATTCAAGATTACATCAGATCGCAGCCCCTCACAGCTCCAATCACATATATGCAAAGTAGGGAAAGGTAGTTATTGATTGAGCTGAGAAAATTGTTTCTTGAAAAAATCCAGTTTCTGTAAAGAATTAAGAGTTCTTTAGTTTGAAATTAATGCTACCGGCCTCATAGGGAAAGGGACTTAGGAGAAGCAGCTGATTAGCTGATGATAATGTCAGGCCACTGAATTAAACCTTAGAGTGCCCCATGAAATCCCTGAGATTTTAACTTTCCACCATCCTTTTGTAACTTTCCACCATCCTTTTGTGGTGATGTTTTTTGTGAGAGCAGGAGCAGTTTTTTTTTTATTTTTTTTGCGGTACACGGGCCTCTCACTGCTGTGGCCTCTCTTGTTGCAGAGCACAGGCTCCAGACGCGCAGGCTCAGCGGTCATGGCTCACAGGCCTAGCCGCTCCGCAGCATGTGGGATCTTCCCGGACCGGGGCACGAACCCGTATCTCCTGCATCGGCAGGCGGACTCCCAACCACTGAGCCACCAGGGAAGCCCAGAGCAGTTTTTTTTAAATCACAATTCTGATTGGTCACCCAGAAACATTTACAGTTTTAAAACTAGATCCTTAAAGACATTTTATTTCAAAGGGCTGCTTTTAGTTAGATTACCTAATGTGAATTTGTGGAATTAATAAAAAACAAAAATTAAAACCAAGAGTCAGTGTTAGATAGATTGATTTAACATGTTGTCGGAAAGTCTCCCAGGCAGGCTATTATGGTCATTAAAGGGTTTCTGTAACCAAAGGGGGAAACAAAGTTTGGTATATAAACATCTATTTCCTAGCTAGCATGAAATTCTATTTTTAAAGTTGCTTAGTTATCTTTGCATTCAAATAAATGTTTAAAGTAAACTGATGTCTCAGGGAGAGGAATTGTAATTTATAGAAAGTAATTTTGAGTGTTATTTATACATTCTGCTTGGTAATCGGTGAAGCTGCAGGAGAATAATAAATTTTATTATGGGAATTTGAACAGCTGTACTAGTTTCCTTGCCATGCTTTGCAACTGTGACTTGTTTTAGAATTTGTAATTCTGAGTAAGAAGTGAAGTAAAGACGATTTCATTTTCATTCTCATAAAAGGCTAACATTCTGCCATTCATTCACTCATCATTTACTCATTTATTCAGCAAATGTTTACTGAGCTCCAGTTAAGTGTCCAGCATGGTTCTAGGCAGAAGTGATACAATGATTGAGCAAGACAGAAGCCTAATTGCTGCCCTCCCAATGTGCCCAGTTTAGTATAGGAAACAGAAAATGAAACAACCAAGTATAACAAAATGAGATAAGGGTATACACAGAAGGACATCTAACAGTCTTGGTAGTTGGGAAAGGTCGGGAGGAGTACTATTGGAAGGAAAGGCTGACCAAAGGCAATGAAATCTAGAGTCAGACCTAAGTGGAAAAGGCATGGAGCTTTACAGACAGAGAGAAAAGTAAAAGGCTCAGAAGTGAGACAGCAAGTGCATTTGAGGGCCTGAAAGAAATGAAGTTGGTTGGAGCACACATTCTAGGGGAGAAGTGACTGGAGCTGGATCTGGAGAGAGAAACAGAGACTAGATCATGCAAAGCCGTTACTTTCTTAGCTAAATAAATGGAGGTTAGGATCACCTGGCTTTTTGATCTTGGGGTCAGTGTGCAGGTGGAAAATGTCAGAGAAGTTATATATTTGTTGAAACTCAAGACCACCTGGTAGTCTCATTGACTGAAGATTGATACATTCATTCATTTAAAAATCTTTATTTAACAGTAGTGTATGCCAGAAACTTTGCTAAGCTAAGCAGTAATCAGTTTAACAATCTCTGTGGTACTGCAAGGAGAGACTATTTTAAGTGTATATTTCTTCCCTGCTACTGACTGGACTCTAGGCATTTTGATGACTTGAAGTCCTCAAGCATATTTATCTCCTTTGCATTTCATGAGTTGCCTGTATGCTTGGAATTTAACCAAAAGTTCTAGTATGTTTCACACTAGATTAGTTATACAAGTACCTATTGAGTTGAATTCATTGTGTATAAGTTTTTGACAACACTTTACTCCCTACTGCTAGGATAAGAACCGTTTTTCAGTTATTTTGGGAACAAAGTACAGAAATTTTACTATTACTGGATCTTAGCAGCTAGTAAAGAGCAAAATCTGTAAAGCTGTCATGACTTAGAGAATTTTTTGGCTTGTAAACGCAGTGTGATGGAAATTGTTGAAATTCTTGACGTATATTACATGTATGTTTTTCAGATTAGTCTACTTTTTCCAATTGGTTTAAATGAAAATCGCCAATTCAGTAAAAAAAAAAAAGTTTCTTATTCACAAATTGAACCTGTGTAGGAATGAGCATCAGTAACTTGAGGACATATATCATAAAACCTGAAAGTCTCATGGGTGCCCTAAACAAAAAGATGCCTGAAATTCCCCTGAAGTAACTTAAACCCTTCAGATAAAGAGAAAGTTGAATAGCTCTAAGAATTATTTAGGGAAGATGCCTGGGATGGATATTAGTTCCTTAAATATTCTCAGTATGGTCTTTAGATATCTATTTCCTGCTTGATCCCCTCGAGGCCTTCACCCTTCACGTGTCTGGTCATGTTTTGACTGTGGCTTATGTCAAACTGAAAATGTGGCTAGCAGACCAGACACACAGAGTATTTCACATTTTGTTATATATCCTCAGTAATATTATGGGTTATATTTGCTGAACATTTATTGAATGTTTCTTACCATATTGTTAACTTCTTTCAGACCTGGTCTGATTTTGTTAACTGTCTGAGTATATGTACTTCTGTTACTTTATATTAATGACACATGGTCCAGACGTACAAAAAAATGAACAAAAACAGGCATGGTTTGAATATTTGAAAAATATTCATATTTAATACACTAACTAGACTTTTTATTAGGGTACACTAAATGTATGAACAAATTAGCAAAGTAGACTATTTTAGGTTACTTAATTAAAAAAGAATTGGCCAGAACTGTAAGAGGACCTTTCCCCAGCTGTGGTTAAACGACATGCCCTTTATATATAGTGATTTATACAACATCTTGCTAAGAACGTAGATTGATTTTTGTCCTCTAATGCCAGTATATTACTAGGATTCTGCCATACACACAAATTTGGGGGTTTTATATTTGGAATTCAAAATATAAAATTTATATTATGTCATCACATAATAGATGAGTCAGCTAAGACTCAAAAACTTGAAATAACCCACCCAAGGTCACAGAATGAGTTTGAAATAGAACCAGGATTAGCCTTTTGACTCCTAGTCTAGTGTTATTTTCTTATTAACCATGTTGTTTTCTCTGCAACAACTTAATAGTTTTAATTTTAACTTATTTAAGGACTCCAGCATGTCTAGCATGATATGCACAGCACAACAGCAGAGAAGCCCAAAGCACAGCTGCTACCCTTGAGAACTCTATCATCTGCTAATGTGGAAATGTGATATTTTTTTCTTAATTAAATAAATGTATCATAAATGTAATATCATGGGGAGGGGGGAGCAAAAGCAAAGAAATAAACAAGCCCAGCTCAACTAGACATTTCCCAGAAAGCTTGGATTCATTAGACATCCATTTTATTCAGTGATAGAGTTGGGCTCTTTATCAGCCTGATTATATCAGTTAAGCTTGATCTCTTCTCTGTGTTCCAACTTCAGAGATGAGAAAAAACAGTTAAAGTGAAAAAGAAGACTTCCACTTACCCTACCACAGCAGAATTTTTTTTAAAAAATTCTTCTTTCCCTCTTTGGACATCTAACTAAAAGTACCCTTATTTTACTTTACTTTTTCCTAAGTGTTAAAAGAATTAGGTTCATAGGGAAGAATTGAATTCCTCAGTCATTGAGAGATCTTACTATTATTCCGTTCCTGTTTAAAAATATTTATTGTGTCAATTTTATGTAAGACATTGATAAAAGGTGAAGACCTGTTACTTGCTCAGATATTTGCTTACTAATTAATCATAAAAGGTACAACAGGGCTTCCCTGGTGGCGCAGTGGTTGAGAGTCCGCCTGCCAATGCAGGGGACACGGGTTCGTGCCCCGGTCCGGTAGGATCCCACGTGCCGCGGAGCAGCTGGGCCCGTGAGCCATGGCCGCTGAGCCTGCACGTCTGGAGCCTGTGCTCCGCAATGGGAGAAGCCACAGCAGTGGGAGGCCCGCGAACTGGAAAAATAAAGAAACAAACAAACAAAAAAAAACAAAGAAAAAAGGTACAACATATATGGGCTATAATACAGTTAAAATTAAATCATCAAGAGTACAGAGGTGAGGAAAAGATCCAGTCCTCTTTAGGGATGATGGGAAAATTCATGGAGCAGGTATTCAAATTAGGCTTTGATGATACTGAACATTGTGACAGGTGGAGACTGAGAGCTTTTCAGGCACTTACAAGGTCTGTCCATGGAGTAGAGAATAACATGATATGGCTGGAGCTTTGGGATGTCAGATGTAATTGGTCCATAGTGCTAAAAAAAGAAAGGAGGTTGAAGCTGAATGATAAGGGCCTTGAACACCTGGTGAGGAACTTGACTTTTCCTGCTCTTCCTTAGTTGTACGGTCAGGCCATTCAAGATGGCTGTTCTCTTGCTCTCTGTAAATCCCCTGCTCGACCAGGCCCTGCTTCACTCACATGACTATCCAATCTTCTTAATTATAGGACTTAATTAGTAACTGCCCACCTGTCCCCAGCCGCTGGTTTCCCTGGTAACTGATGAGCCAACCCGATGTCAATCCTCCCTATAAATGGTAGCCTCCTTCTCCCTCTGGAAGGTTGCTGTTTTGTCCTGCTTGCTGTCTGCTAGGTATGGTGCTGCGGGTGTTGCTCCAGGACCTTTTGCTTCAGACTTGTAAGATCTCCTATCCAACAAACCGTTGATGTCTCCTCTGTCGCTGTTTTGGGGCTCTTTTTTCAGTTTAGAGGTTGGGCAACTCTGAGGCTTGTCGGCCTGTGGGGTATAGCCCGACAGTTGGCCAGAAGTTTGGGGCAGAATTAGAAAAAGAGAAAGAAGATCACTATTTCATATCATTGGTCTCTCTCTTAGTCATCAAATTAGTACATAGGTGCGCTTACCTAAGGTGTGGCTCAACTGATTTGTCATAATCTCCTAAAATCACCTGGCTGAGGGATGATGTTTGATGTGTTCAGGTTTTCCTGCCTCACGTCAGGAGTAGACTTGTTAACATATCTAGAAAGAATTTTATTTTCCTTTTTTTTCCCCTGAGGTCATGGGAAAGTCTGAGTTGGCTGAATTGCCGCGTGAATAGTGCTAGTTACTGTACTCTTCACTAGTTAGCTTTGTTCTGGATGGAACAGTGCCTGTGGGTTATTTCTAAGCTCTCAGTGAGCCAGATTACTTTGACCAGGTGAGAAGTGCATCCTTTCATGTTGCATTTTCTGTTAAAACAGCATAATTCTGATATACTGTCCTTCAGTGACCGGAATCTTGAGCTATTTTCTGGTCTTACCGATGTACGTCCTGCCAGTTGAAAATAGAAATTTGAAAGGAAAAGAGCCTCCTTTTACTCAAACTCTAGACCCCATTGGGATCCATCCTGGAGCACTCAAGGAAATTATTTTCATTTCACACTGTGGTCCTTAACGTTGCACATTGGAATCACCTGAGAAGTGTTTAAAAATCCCTGTGGGACAAATTAAAATCAGAATCTCTGAGGGTGGGGGTGGGGAGGGAAGAACCCAAGTATTAGTAGTTTTTAAAAATCACCAGGTGATTCCACTATGCAGCTCCGGTAAAAAGATGCAAAACAAGTAGGCCTCATATCATCTGTTGAGCATCATCTCTTCCAGAACAGTGGTCCTGGGTGTGTAGTTCCCCAGATCTGCATCATCAGCATTGCCTGAGAACTTGTTATAATTGGAAATTTTTGAGTCCCACCCCAGACCTACTGAGTCAGAAACTCTCAGGGTGGAGCCTGAGAAATTTTTAACAAGCCCTCCAGGTGATTCTGATACCCACTCATGTTTGAAAACCATGATCTAGAGCAGTAGAAAAGGATTTTTTTTTAAAGGGTCAAATCTTATTTGTGTTGTCATAAAATTAGATATATGTGATTTAAGCAAAATATTAGGTTATTTTAAGTTCAATGTAACTATCAATAGTAAATGTTCTAAATTGTTTTTCCTCAGAGTTTGGTACACATGCAATCAATATTAGAATCACCTAGTTAAAAATGTATACGTGCTGAGGATCCACTTCAAATTTATGAATCATAGTCACTGTGGGACGGCCTGGAATCTGGATTTTTCAAAAAAGCCTCAGGTGGTTCTTTGGCAAACTAACATTTGAGAACCATCTCATGGATGACACCATATATGGGAATCTTTTATAGGCTTCATTAAAATATATGGTCCAGCTATTTGCCCATATCAGTTGAAATTTCTATAATGATTCAGTTGATTAGTTTGTAGAGTTAATGATTGTTAAGTATTCTATCAAAGTCTTATAAAAGCTGTGCTCTGTTTTAAGTATGACCATAGAATGTACATTTTTCACTTACTGAAAAAATGCTTAATACTATTCTAATACAAATAATATGTCCATTATAGCAAAGAGAATAGTATAATTTTATATTGTGTATAAACATACAATTATAATAGTATAATTCTATATTGGCTTACTTTGTTACATTAACATGCTCCTTACTGTTGATAAAGGTAAAAACATAGTGATAAATAGAAAATGTACCAATTACTACTAGCACACCAGGAACTTAATAAAAATGATTTTCACAGGGTTCTGTAATCATTCCTTGCAGAAATGTATTTTCAGAAATGTCATTTGAGGAGTCTGAGTTAGACTAAACAGAATCAGTCTATATTGGCAAGAAAAACTAGGTAATAAAATAGTTTTCAGTATGCTCGTCATTACTTTTTGAAACTATCTCTGATTTTCAGTTGGTAGGTAAAGCCAATTATGAAGACTAATCAATAAAATCTATCAAAAGTTTGGTTAAACTAAAAAAATCACAAAGTATTTTTACCTTGCTAATCAATGTGAATGAATATTTTGATTTGTAGTGGTTGAGTACTGTGTTCACAATTACTGCTAATCACAGTGGTCAGTGTTGACATCTACAGGTCGTTAGTATTTTCAGAACCAACGAGTCGTGAATCTAGTGCGAATGATTTGAATATGATCTGCAAATAGATTTTATATAAAAACATTTAAGCAAATAACTGGTTTCATCAATTTATAATCACTGTGGTTAAGTGACTATAAGTTGTCTTTTGTGCCAATCTGTAATACTTTGTAAAATTACATGTATGGTGATTTGACATAATATATACTGCTAATAATAATTTCACCTGTACTAGTTCACATTTATTGAGTTTTTCCTGTGTGCCAGGTACTGTTTGGGGTACTTTACATGAAGTTTTTTAGTTAATATTCAAAAACCATTATGAGATAGACTTAATAGATGGAGACACTAAGGCACAGAGTAATATAAAGGGTGCCCAAGACACACAGTAAGTGGCAAAGCTGGAACTTGAATTCAGAGCCCTTGCTTTTGACCAATGAGTATTAAAATACTGTGTTAATTAAAATAATAGCTTAATTCTTAATCTTGCACTAGAGTTCATTTTGAATTTTATGATTTATAGGTCATAAATGTCCAACTAAGTTTTTCCCAATTGTTTTTCTTTTTTTAGGAAACTGCTTCTTCATTTTATTGTACTATGTGTGTCAGGGGGTGCTGTTCATGCACAAGATCAAGGTAAGAATGTTACCTTGTTACTTATTTACTTATATAAAAAGTCAGCTTCCAGACAGCAAAAGTGCATGACTTTTCAAGTTGTCATGACCTTAAATTCAACATTAAACAATAAAAAATTCTACCCAGTACAATGAGAAAGTAAGGGTGAAGAAACCAATTTTGGGGGAAATATGACCTTTAAGGAATTACTCATATCTTCTGTCTGTGAAATTGCTTACCTTTTTAAGCACACTCTCTGTAAAAGAGAAGTTTTGTACAGTAAAAAGGCTTTGCTTGTGACTTCATTTAAAGTGGGAGTTCTTGGGGGTGGCAAACTGTGACTGAATTACCTTTGCACTTCTTGAAACAACACAGGCATATACTAAATGCTCCGTCTAGATTTACATCATTAAGAAACAAAATAAAATGTGAATACCAGGGGGCTTGGGATTTCATTTAATTCAAATGGAGAGGTTTAGAAAGTAGTTGAAGGTTTTGTTTTGTTTTTGCTTGCTATCTAGTTGCTCTGGTGGTATGGTGATAGAGTTTGGGGAATCTATATACACCCTAATTTATTCATTTATTAAACAACATTTAAATAATATTTTCTGTTTGCCACCATGATATCCTAATTGCCAGTGATTGAAATGTGAATAAGGTAATGCCTCTGGCCCCAAAGTGAAAAAACAAGTGCCTTTGTCAAAGGTTTAAAAAAAAAAAAAAAAAAAAAAGCCAAAGTCAAAGAGAAAAACCCTGAAGCTGGATCTACAGAAAATATCACCGTGGTCCTGATTTTTTTTTTTCCTCCTCTGCTTTGTATCAGCAGGGCTGCCAAATTATTCATTTGACAGAACCAACTTTTCAATTCAATGACCAATTCAAGGTGTCACTTGTCAATTTAGTCAATCAAATAATAGTAGAAAAAGACAAGTAAACAAAATACATGTAGGTAGAGAGAGGGCACAAAGGAGGGGGTGGTACTCTATTTATTGACCAAATTGACCAACGGACATAACGTTAAGTATTCTGTCGAATACCACATATATGAATTAAAAGGTATCACGGAAGGCATTTTCTAACTGTCTTTTATGGGAAGATCATTAAATCAGGTCACATGTAACTTCATAAATGCTATTTTTGACCAAGTCATTTCTGTTGCTTTAGTTTGCTTTAAGTAGCCAAGAAGAGGAGAGAAACTCTCTCTTAACTTCTTGCTATCATTACTGTTAGTTTCTGAGAACTTATGTTACCAGTCACTGTGCTAGTAGAATATACATTTTCTTCATCACTACCTCATTGCAGGGTTTTTATAATTATGCCCATGAATTGCTGAAACCAAGATTAAGAAGAATAAATAACTACCCCAAGGGTTGCAGGCTAATAAATGGAAGAACCAAGATTTGAACTCAGGTATTTAGACTATAAAGTCTACAAATTCTTTAAAATTAAGCCTCTTGGACAAGAGAGAATATAAAGAGGTTAATTGCCATTATTAAATATCTATTTTGTGTCTTGTCATTTGCTGGAATTTTACATATGTGATTCTAATCCTCGTAATGAACCTGTAGGGTAGTATCATAGATGAAGAAACTGAGGCCCAAGGAAGGGGCTTGCCCAGCTAAGAGCTGAATTTGGGCCTGTCAAGTCTGACCCAAAAAAAACATCAAAAAAACCCCTACTTCTTTCCATTACACATACCCTTTGCTTTACAGTTGTCATCTGTTAGTGTTATGAGTTTAATAATTTACAAAATGTGTCATTATCCAAATATTAAAAACCCAAAGAAAGATATAAGGAAAGCTGAATATTTATTAATAGATTTTTTTTAAAAAAGTCAGAAGCAATGAAAGGAGTAAATGAAAGAAATATTTCTTTCAACCTTAAGATTTCATTTACAGAATACAAAATGTGCTTTTTTATTTCAGGGTGAATATCTTTTCAGACTTCATAAAATTTTATTTTGAGTTCTTAACAAAAAAAATATTTTAAAAACCTCTTTGACTTTATAAAATTTAGTACTTTTGAGCACAAAAATGAAATGAAAGTAGTGGTATGTTATTAGAAACTTAGAAGTACTGTTTTCCTAAAATAGTTTATTGTTGTTGAATTGGCATGATACAATAATATAATATCTAATCAGGAGGTTATAAAAACATTTTCAGAGAAATTGTGATTTGATAGTGATTACAAATATCATTTGCAACCTTAATACTGCTGAATATGTATACTTGAGCTAGAGATGATCCCAAATTAGACTTCTCAGAAATAAATATAAATATTTATTGGTGCTTATGATAGTTGCCCAAACTTAAAAAAAGTAATACAAGTATATAGTTTAAAAAGTCAAGTTGTGCTACAAAATATATAACAGAAAATAATATCCCTTGACCTTACCTAGTCTTGCAATCCTTTACCCAAACTTTCTTTTGGTTTTACTCTCCATAGTTCTTAATAATATGCTTGTATATTGTATTGACTTCCTATTTTTGATGAAGAGAGTTTAACATTTTTACACCATTCTATGCCTCCTCTTCTTTTCTTCTATCCTCTCTGTATAGTTTTCCTCCTTTTTTTGTTGTTGTTTGTTTTGTTTTCTATGGCACTATGACTAATTCTTAGATACTCCAAAAGAATTTTAAAACTTCTTTGAAAACTATTTTATTACAAATACACCAAATACTCTAACCATTTGAGTTTTTTTTCTTGGAGATATTTCTTCTGGAAGCTAAGATTCTGTTCTGCCATGGATTGGTAGCTGTCTAAGCTTCTTGTAAATTTGATGCCTCTCATCTGTGTTAGATCCAGTATCTTGGAACTCATATTTTCCTTTTGCATTGTCCATTTCCTAATTTGAGTGGAGCATATCATCCAATAGCATCCTGAGAATGTGTACTTAGGTGTTATACTTCTTGCATCATTGCATTTCTGAGAATGTGTTTATTTCACCCATATGCTTGAGGGTAGTTTGGGTGGGTATAGAATTTTAGGCTGTAAATAGTTGTCTCTCAGAATTTTAAAGACTTCCATCTATTGTCTTCTGGCTTGCACTTAAAAAATCTGATGTTATGCTAATTCTTGATTCTTTATGTATGACCTTTTAATTTTCCACTTTAAACCTTAAGATCAGCTGTTTATCCTTGATATTTTGAAATTTTGCAATAACGTGTTTTTTCAAGTTATTCTGATGGGTAGTCATTAGGCCTTTTCAATGGGGAAATATCTTTCATTTTTCTGGGAATTTTCCTGTGTTAGTTTTTTTCTCTCTGACATATTTATTTCTTCTTTCTATAAGTTCTATTGGTCAGATATTGGATCTGGATTGAACTCCGTATTTTCTTATTTTTAGCTCCGATTTCCCATTTTTGTTTTCTTTACATTTTATATCAGATTTTCATGAGTCACTATTCCCAAATATTTAAATTATTTACTTGTGCTGCATTTAAAATTTTAAGATTTTTCACTCAGATTGCGTCTTAAAAAATAACATTTTGGGGGAAGGGAGGGAGGGAGAAAAAAAAACCATTTTGTTCTTGTTTCTTTGGTATAATATCTACTCAGCTTTCCAAAGATAAAAATTTTTTTGAACTTTTATTCTGCTCCCTGTATTGTCTTTGTTTCCCACAAATTTTGGTTTGCTTTGGTCTATTATGTTGGAAAAATTCTTCATAAGTCTATATTACCTGTGTTATCATTTAAAAGCAAGGCAATAAAATTATGCTTGGAAACTCTTTTTGCATGGGTGGGCTTGTTAACTGGTATATTCTACATAGAGCATCATAAATGAACATTGCTGACCATCTCGTTGTTGGACCGCAAGTGTCTAAGGCTGTCCAGTTTCTTTAGAGAAGAATCCTTCAATTTCTTACTTGTAGAATATAATCCTGGTTGCCACTGTTATTGGAGTTAAATGATACAAAGCGGTTCTTGGGAGGGGGGGAGTTGCTGTCTCACCATTTAGTATATTTTTACTGAATTCCCTTGTTCTCATTATGGCGCTTCTTTTCCCTCTTCTGCTAGGATTGATTCAGTGTTTCTACATAAGAAAGCTCTAATCTGCAGTTTTGCTCTCAAAGCTGCTCATACAGATTTTCAGACCCTCCCCTCTCTCCCATATGATGCCTCATGCTTCTCTCCTGAATTCAGTGATTTGGAGCCTTCAGTTGTTGAGCCTTTTCAGGACTTTGAAGTGTGAACTGGCCTGCCCATCATTAGCACTTCCTTCTTAAAGCCCTTAGTGTTCGTCAGCTCTAATTCCTTCATGTGTTTTTCATCTTTCAAAAATTCGTTGATATCTCTTATCTGTTGTTTCTTCTACCCTTTCACTTTGCCTAGGTAGTTTTAAACCACATTTCCTTATTCTCATTTTAGTGAGACTTTAAGACTATGCAGAGATAAACATCTGTTATTTGCCATGTTTTCAGTTCTTCCTTTAACTTTTAGCACAGCTAAGAAAACCATTAAAATATCCTGTTCATAAATATAAATCTTTCTTTTATAACCGAGGTTTAGGTATAACCAAATGAATAGATGATTCTATTTCAAGAAAAAATTATTTAAGACTGAGTTTTCCAAGGATTTGACAGAAAGTTCCCTTTTCTTATATGATACAGTCTCCTTATAACTCTGTTGGTGGGCTGCCTGCCAGTGAGGTAGGCGTAGTTGCAACACCTCTGTGTGATACCTTACACCATATGAGAGGTAAGCTGATTGTCAACATACACAGCACTCCTCAGGTTCATGATCCCTAGGTGTGCAAACCACAGCTGCAGAAATCTCTGTAAAATGCGTGTCTCCAAGAAGAGTATTTTCTGTGGAAATTAACCCAAAAATGTGTTTGTTGTAAGAAGCAACTCATTCTAGCTGCAGTAACTCCAAGCATTTTCTGCCAAAACCCCTTATAGACACTTAACCAAAAATTTTACACATGGGTTAAAGCTTCATTTCTCATTTTATAAATAAGTTGCTTTTATTTCTTTATCCAAAATAGATGTACTTACATTAAGAATACTGTTTTTTTGTTTGTTTTTTTGGTTTTTTTTTTTTTTTTTTTTTCGGTACGCGGGCCTCTCACTGCTGTGGCCTCTCCCGTTGCGGAGCACAGGCTCCGGACGCGCAGGCTCAGCGGCCATGGATCACGGGCCCAGCCGCTCCGCGGCATGTGGGATCTTCCCAGACCGGGGCACGAACCCATGTCTCCTGCATCGGCAGGCGGGCTCTCAACCACTGCGCCACCAGGGAAGCCCAAGAATACTGTAAAGTCAAAATTTCCTCTTCTAACATACCCAGTGACAGTGGTGCACAGGTATTCTGGAGCCAGAATCCTGGGTTTATGCCCAGGTTCCAGTGCCTACCAGTTACGTGACCTTGAGCAAGTTCCTTACATACTTTGAGCCTCAATATCAGAAACTTAAAAGTGAGGATAATAATAATTCTTGCTACATAGGTTGTTGTGGGTAAAATGAGAACACATGTAAAGTGCTTAGTGCATGACTATTATATACATGATGAGCATACGATAAAGTTTAGTAGAAAAAAATACTCTGGATCCTTTCCTTTTTCTATATACTGATGATATTGAAAAAATAAAATAAAATAGTTGGTTTTAAACAACTTCCTTTAGTTCCTTAACTCAGTGAACTGGAATTCAAGAAGCCTATATTTGAGTCTTAATTCTGGCATGGACGATTTGGCTGAGGCTATATAGAACAATGGAAAGTGGATATTAGGCACTTGCTTAGTTATTTAGTCAATTTGGGTAAATTGGCAAGGAAAATAAAAGTATATTGAGGCCTGTATGATCTTCCTCATGTACAACTCTGATTTTATTTTAAACAATCATTTTATTTTTTCATTCCTACAAACTAGAAAGAACATAGCTTTGGTGACTTAACTGACCCAGATACATGAAAATTTTAAACAGTGAGAATTTGTTAAAATTAAGTGCTTTTTGTATTAATTTAGTTAATTAATAATGCACTAATACTGTAATTTATTACACTCTTAAATGATATTACTCTATTTTTTAACTAAAAATTGATAAATCTTTTAAGCTACTAATTTCTAAGAAATGTAAGAATCCTTACATTTTGAAAGGTAACCATAATACTACCCTTGTTCCTCCAGTTTGTGATAGAATATTGTTGAATGTTGACAGGTAAAATGGTTCTTTGGCTCTCTGTACTTGTAAAAACAAGTGTAACCATTGGCTCTCCCATGTCTGTTTCTTTAGGCATATACTCTACTCCACCACAGAGTCAATTATATAGCCACTGGAGTGAGTCAAATGCTTGGGTATGAGTCAGAGTTTCAGCACCTACGGAGACGCAATTTCTCCTTTTTGTCTCCCTTTCTCCCCCCACTTCCTGTCTGTCTCTCTTTGCACCTCCCTCTCATCTTCCCTCTACCTGTCTCTCTTTTCTCCTAGCTAGTGATAATATCATACTGCTTATTATATAGGTTTCAAATGAAAGGCAAGTCAGGTTGGTGTCTGTGCCTATATCTGAGCATTAGACTTGCAGGCTTAGAAGACTGATTTCTTTTTGGTAGATAGCTTTTGCTTTTATTTGAATGATATTATACTTATCATATTGCTTTTCACCTAACAATATAATTTGGAGATCAGTGTAAGATAGGTGCTTGAGGGTGAGCAACTGAAATTGATTCTGGTTTATTAAAAAGCAGAAAAGTTTTTCTTGAAAGCTATTCTGTGGTTCACAGAATTGCCAGGAAGTCTAGAGAATCAGGTCACTAAGAACAGAAACCAGGGAAATTACGGACCAAGACCATAGGTAGAGCTACTCCCCAGGAGGAGTATGGGCCACTGTGGCCACCACTGGATGGTGGACACATTTTCCTCTGTCTGTTTCTTTGTATCACTTGTTTCAAATCCAAAGCCCAAAATGGAGATGTCTGTCCATATCGCCAGCTGCTAAGGTGTGGCAAAAGTGTGTAAATGGCCTTTTCATGGTCTGTAAAGAAATGTGACAGCCAGTCTCTGTCTCCTAGAAGTTCCTTTTCCTGCTTCCATCGTGTCTGTTAGAGGTTGTCCTCACATGCTTGGTGATCCCTGGCTCGCTGTTAATATTGAAGAAGGGGGCACCAAAGGGGATGACTGAAAGCTCTGTGTGTGTGAGTGGGGCTGGTGGACTAATTGGTTTCATTGAGGGATCTCTGTACTTCACCTTCTCTAGGTCTTTCCTCTTGGGAAGTGTTGTTCTTTGGCAGAAGAATCCACCAGGTTTCTACCTGGGGATGCATGAGTCTGGTTTCCAGAGCTCTGGGACTTGGCTGGGAGGTTTCTGCAGAACAAAGTTTAATAATGGTCATCCTTGCCTCTGGCTGTACTGGAACTATTTATTTCCATTTTAAGATGTTTCTAGAAGACTGATTTTTATTAGCATACTGAGAAAGGATCTATTTGTTATTAGTATGTAACAAAACAACAACAAACCAAAACTTGAACTGAAGGCTTAAAGAGGAGGTAACACTTGAACTGAGTCTTATAAGATATGTAAACTTGGCAAGGAGGGACATACTTACCAGGACTCTGAAAGAATGAGTTTTTGTAAGCTTTGATATGGCAAGAAATTCAAGGAAAAGTTAAGTATCAAGAATAGGAATTACCGTGGAGTGAGAAGATAAATCATTGAGAAGAAACGTGTAAACCAGTGTAAATTAGGGGGCAGTCCCAAAGACCACACTTACTTCTGACACCAACTGCAAGTTTGAGGGTCCCGTCCCCAAGACCAATTTCAGGCTCAATAATGCTCTAGAAGGACTCACAGAACTCATGAAATCTGTTATACTCTGTTATGGTAGATTACAGCAAAAGGATACAGATTAAAATCAGTCTAGGGAAGAGACTCAGGGAGAAGAGTCTAGGAAAGTCCTTATGTGGAGTGTCCAGTTATGCTTTCCCAGTGGAATCATGGTCAGTGCCAACCTTCCCAGCAATAATATGTGATAATATGCACAGGATATTGCCAAGCAGTGAAGTTTATTAGGAAGGTATGGAATGTGAGCCTAGAAATATAGGCAGGAGGTTATATCATTAAGGGCCTGAGGGCAGAAATAAGATGCTTGAGTTTAGTACTAAAAGCTATGAGAAATACTGATGTGTTGTTGTAGGAAGGGGTGTCATGAACTAATGTTCATTTTCTTCTGTGCTTTAGGAAGCTTTCTCTAGCAGCAGTGTGGATGATGGATGGGACAAGGATGTCTCACAAGAGACAGAGAAATCTATTAGGAGGCTAATATTAAAATCTGACTAAAGAGAGCCTAACTAAGGCTTGTGTTGGACTTGGTGACTGAATAGATATGGAGAATGGGCGGGAAGGGAAGTATCAAAGATAATTACCAGGTTTCTGGGTTAGATGACTGGATTGATTAATTCATTCAAGCAATACTGTGGACCTACTTTGTTTTTAGTCATTGTCCTAGTTGTTGGAATATTACTGTAAAACAAGATGAAGGTCTACTCTGAAGGACTTACATTTCAACTAGAGAGCCAAGTAATAGTTTATATATACATACATTTTTCCCCTAAATTTTCAGTGTTATGAAGAAATTATAAAGCTCAGTAAGACATTAGAGTTAGAGAGTTATTGGGGCAAGGAGGATAACTGTTTTATAGTTTAGGTAATGTGGCCGGGGAGAGCCTCTCTGAGGAGGTCACATTTGAGCCTAGATCAGAATGAACTAAGGGTTTAGAGCATTCTAAGCCAAGAGAAAAATAAGTGTAAATGCTGTGAGTTAAAAATGAGTTTAGTGGTTTTAAGGAATAAGAAAAGACCAGTTTGGATGGAGCAGAGGTGGGATGAAATGAAGGGAGAGATGAGATAGGTAAGAAGGGAACTGGTGACATAGGTTTCATGCACCCCGTAAAACTCTGGATTGCACTTTTAGTGTGATGGGAAGCCATTGAAGAATTTTGTTCAGGAGAATGCCATGATATAATTTACGCTATAAAAATATTACTCAGACTCCTGGTGTGGTAGTGGGGATCTTCACTGAGAAACGCACTAAAGGAAGAGGAACGAATCTGGGGGGAAATGTATTGAGTTAGAAGTGCTCGTGGGATAACTAACCTCTACTGGATAAATTCAGTGGGCAATTGGTTATTCAAACCCAGAAGAGAGGTTTGTGAGTCAGCATATGTGGTTACTGAAACCATGGTTTGGATGAAGTCATTAGGCTTGATGTTTATAGTTAAAAGAACAAGGCGTTGTCTTGGCAACACCATGATGTATTCTGTTTAAGAAGCAAATAGGTGGAGATACAGTCAGTTCTGCCATCAGGCTACATATGCATTCCGAAAAGTTGCCATGCTAATAGACTGGCTCTAGAGAACTGCCTACATTCAAATTCTGCCTCTGAACTTCCTAGTTGGGTGACCTTGGGAAAATCATTTAAATTCTCTGTGACTTGTTTTTATAACTGTCAGATGGATTAACAATAGCACATACGTCATTATGTTATGAGAATTATGTGGCTTAATACAGTAAAATTCTTAGCATAGTTCTTGGTACATAGAAACAGTTTAATAAATGCTATTATTCTTATTCTTTAAACAATGTAAGCCATCTAATAAAGTGCCTTTATCTGTTGATAAAGAGTATTCTTTAAATACTAATTTCCTAAGTGACACAAACTACATTGATTTCCTGGTTAGAGCCACTCATGAAACAAGTAACTTACTATAGACAACTAAGATTTTTCTTGCTATATTCATCAGTACCAAATATCTAAATTTAAATTTGCAATTTGGTGGTATCCAGGGGTAGGCTTAAATTAATGTAAAAATTCTGTATTCAGATAGAAGACATTTTCTTTTTTCTCCTGTTCTCCCTACCCCTCTTGTCTGTGCCTTTTTATCCTTAACAGTTCTCTACAGGCATACCTCATTTTATTGCACTTGTCTTTATTGCATTTCTCAGATATTGCATATTTTACAAATTGAAGGTTTGTGGCAATCCTGTTTCAGTCAAGTCTATTGGTGCCATTTTTCCAACAGCGTTTGCTCACTTCATGTCTGTGTCACATTTTGGTAATTCTCACAATATTTAAAACTTTTTCATTCTATGTATTATGGTCTGCGATCAGTGTTTTTTTTTTTTTTTTTTGTGATACACGGGCCTCACTGTTGTGGCCTCTCCTGTTGCGGAGCACAGGCTCTGGACACTCAGGCTCAGCGGCCATGGCTCACGGGCCTAGCCGCTCCATGGCATGTGGGATCTTCCCGGACCGGGACACGAACCCGTGTCCCCTGCATTGGCAGGTGGACTCTCAACCACTGCACCACCAGGGAAGCCCGCGATCAGTGTTTTTGATACTGTTTTGCAAAATGATTACAACTCGCTGAAGGCTCAGATGATGGTTAGCAATTTTTAGCAATAAAGTAGTTTTTAATTAAAGTATGTACATTGTTTTTTAGACATAATGCTATTGCAGACTTAATAGACTACAGTATAGTATAAACATAAATTATTATGCACTGGGAAACTAAGCAATTTGTGTAACTCACTTTATTCTGATATTGACTTTACTGTGGTGGTCTGGAACAGAACCTGCAATATCTCTGAGGTATGCCTGTGTTCTCTTCAGTCAACATCTACTCAAAGGATTTGCTAAACATTCACAGTGAGACATGAGAGGGTAAAACTAGAGTAACAATTAGATTTCACATCAGATACCAACTCTGGTGGCTACCTAGAGAATATTTTCCACTGTGAGATTTCTGTTGGGAGAAATAACCCTGCCATGATTAATTAGGCTTGCCAAGGGAAACGAGGTGGTATGGAGAATACAGTGGCTGTGAGACAATGTGGCAGGTAGACTTTGAAGATGGTAGACTTTGAAGTCAGTCTGTGCTGAAATCCATTTCTACCGTTCATTAGCTGTGTGTCCTTGACCAAGTTACTTAATCTCTCTGGACCTCAGATTCTTCATCTGTGAAATGAGTATAGACTTTCAGTATAAACTTGAAACCATGAGATATTTTCTTTCCATTTCTGTTTCTGGATATCATACTAATGATACAAGGTGAATGAAATAATAAATGAACCTGAAAACTGCATTTTCACCAAAACTAGGGGACTGGTATAATCTGCAGACTCCCAGAATCTTGCTGAGAAAAGCAGGTGCCCTATGGAGTAAAATCAATAGTAAGATTTCAGAAAGCACCAGCAAAAGCCAACTTCCTGAAGGTGAGGAGCACACCCTGAAGTACTTAACCTTTAGCCTTTGTACAAAACAAGTGTCACAGGATCTGGGGAGGACCGAAGCTGCCCAGAAGGAAGTATAAGAAAGAATCACAGATAATAGCTAAATGGCTCAGTGGGGACAGAGCTCAGAAAATGTAAAAATCTGCTTCCTAAGGTGAAGGATTCATTCTGAAGTATATGCCAGTGGAAGGGAATACAGGGGAAGGAGAGAGGAGTTGTGAGTGGGGCTGGCTGTGGAAGTCCTCCTAGACTGGGTTTGGTTCAGAGAAGAAGGTGGGGCTGTATCAAGGAGCCATTTGAGAAGGAAACTCCGGTAATGCTGAAATGGAACCTTTGGGTTTTGAGATTTGGCAGGCATGGCCCTCCATCTTCTCCCGCAGCATCCTTCTGTAAATTGCTGGGCTATGAAACCATAAGAAACGAACATAGAAAGACACAACAAGGTAAAATGTAGGGAAAAACAGCAAAAACAAGAATGTGTACATTAAAAAAAATCACCTGTGAAGGAAGATCATAAAGCAGAAATATAAGAACTCAGGAAAAGGAAGAGATGGTAAGATATTAAAAGGAAATGAACTGTGAGCTTGTAAAACTCAAAAGAAGTGGTAGGGAAAAAAACCCTTTTACAAATCGAAATGAAATTGGAACATGAAGAGATAAGACATAGGAAACACAAAGATATGAGAAAATCAAACATGGAACTGAAGATAAGGAACATTTATAGAGAAATGATATAGAGGACGGCCGTGGAGATTCAACATACTTATAATAGGAATTTTTGAAGGAGAAAATCGAAACTATAAAATAAAATAAATATTCAAGGGTGTAATTCATGAAGTTAAAAAAAAAACCCAAAAACAAAAAAAACGAGACTTGAATTTATACAACAAATGGGCATACTGTGTGCCTGGAAACATTTATCCAGACTGGTCAATATTAAGCCATATCATAATAAAAAATCGCTGTACTTTGAAGATAAAGAACAGATCTTTTGGGTATGCTATTAAAAAAATCGAGTCACTTAGAAGGAGAAAAAAATTGTCTGACTTCAGATTTTTCTCTCCTAACATTCAACACCTAAGGACAGTGGAACCATAACTGCAAGATATCCAAGGAAAGAAAATACCAACAAAGAATGTTACATTCGGTGAAAATTAAGGTACAAAACTACTAACAATTAAGTCAGGAAAAGTTCTCATGAACCCTTCTTGATGAAGCTAATAGAACATAAACTTCAGCAAAAAGTAAATGAGAAAACAGCTACAAAAGACTGGCTCTATTTAACAAAAGAAAATATGGGAATGAAACAGAATCTAAATACCATATGAACTAACAATATAGGAATGGTACAACCACTAAAAAAAAATGGGAGGAAAGGGGAAAAAAACCCAGGAAGTAGGTTAAGTTTGCTGATTGGCTTATCAGAAGCTGGGAATTAAAAATTATCCAAAGCTTATAAATCAAATACTGTAAGTATAGTATTTAATAATGAAAAGGTAAATACTAAGAAAATCCTATTGACTAATATTAGGTGGTAAAGGGGGAAAAAGGAGAAAAAAGAAAAGGAAACATTGTTCACTGAAAAATAGATATGTCTAAAGAGGGCTAGGGATATTGTATACATTTATAATTTTAAAGGTCAACTTTAGAATAAAAATACAAACATTTCTAATTTCAAAAGAACTACATACAAAAGTAAAGTAAACAAAGCACAAAAAGCAAAGGAAACAAAGCACATAGTGACTTTAAAAATTGGAAAACGTAAAATATGACAGCTTAAACAAACCACATCAATAACTGTAAATAGATTTAATTTTATATTCAAAAAATTTTTTTTCAGATTAGATCACAAAACAAACTCCTTCCTCTTTACCTAAAGCAGTGTTTCAATGTAGGTGAAAATAAAAGCATGGGCAAAGGTATATCAGACAAATGCAAACAAAAAGTGGGGCAAGGGGTCTTAATTCCAGATAAGGAGCAGTACCCAATAAATATATGAATTTTATGACTGTCTCTGCGTAGCAATCATAACATTAATATTCATAAAGTTAAGACCACATGAGATAAAAGGCCAAAAAGACATAATAGTGATGAGACTTTCTTTACCTCTTAGTCCATGAAAGATTAATTGCATAAAAATAAGGGTATAGAGGATATAAAATAAACAACGAGGTTCAGCCAACTGGTATTAAATTCTATGCCCTGAAACACCTTTGTAAGTGCTTACCAAACTCTATTGAAAATTGACCATTTATTAGGCTAAGTTTCAAAACCAAAGTGCAAATTAGACACTGTCTTCTGATCACAATTCTGTTAAGTTAGATTTTACTAACAAAATTAGAAAACAAACAAAAACCCTTCTAACTGGAAGATTTTGCATTTCCTCTGAAATCATTTGGTTCAATGGGAAAAT
The DNA here is from genome assembly GCF_964374135.1 of Grampus griseus. Lineage (NCBI taxonomy): Eukaryota > Metazoa > Chordata > Mammalia > Artiodactyla > Delphinidae > Grampus > Grampus griseus. The sequence goes on from NC_139017.1 coordinate 107,967,742, forward strand.
ACAAGTAAAAATTGCATAGTTTCTAGAAAACTACAAAAATGAAAATATCACACAAAATGAAAATATCACATCAAAATCTATGGGATATAGCAAAAGCAGTATTGAGGAAATTTATTGCTTAAGTGCTATAAATAACTAAGTGCTCATTGCCAGAAACTAGACAAAGAATCAAATAAACCAAATGAAAATAGGAAAAGATAATAAAGATAAACGCAGAAATTAATGATACAGAAAGCAGACAAAAATAGTAGAAAGGATAAACAAATCCAAAGGCTATACTTTTGAAATAAGCAATAGTTATACTAAAGAACAAATAGAGGATTTCTCTGGTGGAGCAGTGGTTAAGAATCCTCCTGCCAATGCAGGGGACATGGGTTTGATCCCTGGTTCAGGTAGATCCCACATGCCATGGAGCAACTAAGCCTGTGAGCCACGACTATGGAGCCTGTGCTCTAGAGCCTGTGAGCCACAACTACTGAGCCTGCGTGCCACAACTACTGAAGCCCACACGCCTAGGGCCTGTGCTCCGCAGCAAGAGAAGCGACCGCTATGAGAAGCCTGCGCACCGCAACGAAGAGTAGCCCCCACTCGCCGCAGCTAGAGAAAGCCCGCATGCAGCAACGAAGACGCAAGGCAGCCAAAAATAAAAAAATAAAATAAGAGTTCTAGATGCAGAGTGGGTTTGAATGCCACTCTGCCACTTATTTAAAAAAAAAAATAGAGCACAATATTCAAAATTGGAAAATTATATAGAGAACCACAGAAATAGGGAAACAAAAAGAATTGTAAGGGAATATTACATGAAGATCTCTGAGTAATGCATTTGAAAGCCTAGAAGGAAGTTATTTCATATAAACATATAAATTTAAAAAATTGATTAAAAATTTAGTTGAAAATTAGAATAAATCAATCAACGTAGAATAAATTAGGAAGGTGAATGAAGAGTTATCAATGAAAAAGCCAACATAAGTTTGGTTTACAACTGAGTTTTATCTAACTTCTGAAAAGAATCTTAAAGGTATTTAAACTGTTCTGGGCCATAAAAAATAAGTTCAACATTATAGTCAGATAAAGATAAGGGAAATAAGAGGAAAACCACAGGCCAGTCTTAATTCATAAATATCAATGCAGAGAGTCTACATAAGATATTCTGGAAGAATCCAGTAAGGTATTAAAAGAATAAAATATAACCGTCAAGTAGATTTTATTTTAGAAATCCAAGGAAGGTTCAGTCGAGAAGCTTTTTGTGTAGTTAATGCTTTAAAACATTTGATTTTTTAAAAATCCTAGCTATTTGTCATTAAAACTCAGAAATAGGATTGAAGGAAATATATATGTATACATATATATTAGAATTGAAGGAAGCATATATATATATATGTGTACATGTATATATATAAATATCAAAAATGTATGTATACTAAAGTTTTAAAATAATACTCTTTCTAGTAGAATTTCATTCTAATAGAATCAGAAATTTGAGGCAGTACATAGTATGGGTTAAATACAAAGACTGGTTTTCTTTGGGCAAGTAGCAGCCCTGGATATCATACCACATAATTTTGACTCTTCCTTTATGTAAGAATAGCTGATCTGGCATCATAGAATGCCAGATCATGTTTCCCATACTTTATTATTGTATATATTTTAAGCATGGTGATTTTCACATTAGCGGTGTTTCTTCCATAGTTTATTTCTTGGATTAAGAATATCCTTACAAGCAATTAGCATTGGTTAAGAGTACCCAAAGTCACAGTTTAAGTATGTTATGTTTCAGAAGTGTAAATTTTCATTGAAGATTAGGAATGATTTAGCTGGTAATTCATATTTTATGTTAAAACAAACAGCCATATTATGGAGTAAAATTAATTTTTTTTAAAAATTATAATTTTAAAACATGAGAAGTCAAAGATTTTTTTGTGTGTTTTTATGAGGCTTCTTTAAAGTATTTCCCCAAATTCCTGGAGATGCATATAATTTATAACTGCTGTTAGGAATATTTTGGTGGACATTTGCCACTATATTTGTGATTTGTAATAAAAGTGAGTTATCAAATATCTACTAATTTCCTATAAAAGGAAAGTTAAGATGATGTGTAACCTTGCTGGCTAATCTTCAGAAATCTTTGTTTTTCCTCATTTATCATAGTGATGAATGAACAATTCTTTAACATTTCTTGTTGGAAATGATTATGTACATACAATGATACAAATGGGAGATTTATAACCCAAAGAATAATAAAGATCACATGGCTGACTAAGCTGTTCTGTATCCTTGAGAAGTTTATTATCTTTTACAAGTCCTAGAGTTATAGAACTCTAGAAGTAAATGTCACATCTGATTAGATTCTGTGGGGCAGATTTATTCATTCAGAAATTATAGAACTATTTGAAGGCAGGTATACTAGATATCCAATAAGGAAGCAGACATAGAATCTGTCTTCAAGAGTTTATAATTGGGTAAGGGAGATAAGCAGTATACTATCAATAACATTACAATGAAAACCAGAAAAATCATAATTATATAATGTATATAAAACCTATATTTTATAATAAATATTGAGAAACTCCGCAAACTGTTTGGATTAACAGTTACTCTGGAGGACTGAGAAAAAAATGGAAGAGACAGAAATTTAGAAGGGAGAGAAAAAAATACAATGATCAGCAACAGTAAGAATTTAAGTTCTCTTGTCCAGGAGTTTTCAGGGTGACTGGGTACTTTATGTATAGCACACACTTAAAGCATTAGGCATAGGGAGAGCTCTTATGTGACCTGTAAATTTTCGGAAGGTAAAACGGAAAACAGCCTGAAAAATTATAGTTTAAACGGTTGTGTGAACTTAATTTATAAAATGGTTTCCAAATTAAAAATTTCTTTTTGTAAGTATGTCCCTAGTTTCTCTTTAACACAGAAGTCATAAAATTTTAAGTTCTAAATTAAAGATATAAATGACTATCTGGGAATCTTTGAACATGTAATTCATTGGAGTAACAAGTTTCCTAATTGGGAAGAATAAGAGAACATTTATTAAATTTTGGGTTTAGGGATATTGGGGTGTATGTATGTGTGTGTTTCAGATTATGAGTATAACATTTTATTTTCCCTTTCCATACCTCTCATTACCTAGAAATTAGTTATTGATAGAGCATGTTTATTTTAGGGGTTACTGTTGATACCTACAAGGAAGATTGTAGGTATACTCAAACATTTATATGAACACATGAATGCATAAGAGTAAGATTCTTTCTCTCTTTCTCTTTCTCTCTCTCTTTTTAATTTCCAGGCATAGATATTCTTCATCAACTAGGCCTTGGAGGCAAAGATGTAAGACATTCATCATCAGTGACTGCTGTACCATCATCATCTACACCATTACCTCAGGGGGTCCATTTAACAGAATCGGGTGTCCTTTTAACAAATGATTCTTATATTGAGTCACCTCTCGTGAAAATTTTACCAGTCAACTTAGAACAGCCATTTACAGTATTAATTGGTTTACAGTCACATAGAGTAAACAATGCATTTCTCTTCAGCATTAGAAGTAAAAATAGACTGCAATTAGGAGTACAGTTATTACCTAAAAAATTAGTGGTATACCTTGGAGGAAAGCAGTCTGTATTTTTCAACTACAGTGTTCACGATGAGCAATGGCACACATTTGCCATTGCTGTTAGCTATCAAGTTGTCTCAATGTTTGCTGAATGTGGAAAGAAATATTTTAGCAGAGAGACTCTTTCGGAAGTTCAGACCTTTGATTCTAACAGTGTGTTTACCTTGGGAAGTATAAATAATAATTCTGTCCATTTTGAAGGAATAGTATGTCAGTTGGATATTATTCCTTCTGCAGAAACGTCTGCAAACTATTGCAGATATGTGAAACAGCAGTGTCTCCCTGAGACAAGCCTTCTTCATACAACTATTGTACCAGCTAAGATACCAGAAAACTCTCTCTTACCCAAAAGATTTGGTGAAAAAGTACTGTCGGAGGACACACTTACCAAAGGCAGAAGCATTCTAGATTCCAGAAATGATTCTACGGCAGTGCATAAAGAACAAGAACACCAGATATCAAGATCTCAGTTAACTTCTCTTCGTTCAGAGAATGTCTCTGCTGTGGATCTTGTGAACCATGTGATTCAGGCCAAAGAAATGATCACCGAGCAACTTACTCAGGCAAATCTAAGCCTGCCAATGACACATCATAGCCTCAATGAGCCAAGGAAAAATAGCAAGGAGAAATTCAGTTCTCTTCTAAACGTGTTGGACAATGTCACACAACATAATGATAAAGTAACTGGTCTGTCACCATTTAAGAAGATATCCTCTATTCTTCCACATATAAAACAAGATACAATTAAGAATGTCAAGAAAGCTATCACAGCAAATCTACACACTAATGAACTTATGGAACTGCAACAGACTTTAAACACAACCTTATACAGAGTGACAGATGAGCCATTTTTGGATAATCACCTTGATCTAAGGAAGGAAGGTGAATTTGATCCTGATGCTACTTATCCCTTCGAAAATAGCTATGAAACTGAGCTTTATGATTATTATTATTATTATGAGGATCTTAATACAATGCTCGAAATGGAGAATCTAAGAGGGCCAAAAGGGGACACTGGACCTCCCGTAAGTTATTGTTTTTAAAATGTGTCTTAATGCACTAATTTACCAAACATTTTGAAAGGAATTCTCTAGGCTGAACAGTACAGAACAGATCTGTCTTAGAGATGTACCCTGGCTTACAATGAGTACATTATGCTTGCTATAATATATCCAACCAGAATGCAACCCTGGGTCAAATATTGTACTTTTTTTTTTTTGGTTTTTATTGGAAGGCTGAAAAGCTTACTTAATTCTGGTAAAGTGGTGAGTAAACTATATGCTTTTCTTGTTCAGGTGAAATTCAATCAGGAATTCAACTGCTAAATATAGATCAGCATTCTTTTTTATGAAAAAAACCCATAGGCTTAATGCATAGTCATGTTGAGAAGGATATGAAAGTTATAGTAGACTAAATAAAAATACTTTAAATACATTATTAAATATACTTTCAACAAAATCATATCAAAAATGAATTAAAATAGAGTGTAAAATTTTAGATAGAGATAATTTTATAGTGGGTCACTGGGGAAAAGCAAACCCTTACATTATAGAAATTAAAATATTTCACTTAGAATTGTAAACAGTAACATATTTCATTATATCTTTCATGATATAGCCAATTTACATTTATGGATTAATAAAAGTTCCATCTGCCTCATACAAAAATACCCAGTCAGCCCATCAGTCCATCAGTAGAAAAAGAGCCAAGTTACTTACTTAATAATGCCTAAGTAAAACTATGAGATAATAGACTGATTTTTTTTTTTAGCTCTGAAATTATTTTGTCATGTAGGTGCAATTGTAGATGGACATTTGAAAAATTTTTAATCACTTAAAATTCATTTAAAGCTATTTAAAATCACATTAGGAACATTATGTTTTTGCCTTTCATATTTTTGAATACCTTAAACAATCAACTTATATGTTTTTAGAAATTGTTTTTTAGGTTGCAAGCAGACTAAAATATATCTTAAGGTATTTCCTTTATTTGATGAAAATAAAATTTGAATCATTTGTTTAGTTCCAGAAATCATAGAATAGGAGATGACACCACTTGCTGAGCTTGTGTTTCTTTTGCGGTTATTACTCAGTGATTTGATAGGTATTGAGCAACTCTTATTAGTGTGAATGTTTAAAGGGTTTAATAAAATCTGAATAATATAGAGAAATAAACTTTTCAGCTATGACAATTATCAACATATTAGTAATAAAATTGAGCCATTAGGCAGGTCATATTAAACAGTTATGTAAGCTATTTACTTTCTTCAAAAAAAGTCAGTGATGAGTGTTAATCTCTTCTCTAAATTCAAGAATAGTTGTTTCAGCATTAGTATATTCAACAGATACCTAACTTAGTCTCTGCTTGGGCAAAGCAGAAACACAAGGTATGTATAACAGAGTTACTGCTCAGAAGGAGCTTACATTGTGGTAACGGGGACACAGGAAGTACATTTATAATTATATCTCAGGGTCAAGTAAGATTAAATGTCACTGAGAGATACAAACTAAGTATATGGAGTACACATTTTCAAAGGGAAGAAAAATAGTTTTTGAGGGGATCCCTATGAAAGATCACTTAAGGCTGAATGTGTTCAGGATAGGTTCTTGTGGACAAAGTTTTCAGAACGTCAGCCTCAAAGAATGGATACGATTTTGATAGGTGAAAGGAACTGGCATATCTTTTATGTAGGAGAAACAGCAAAATAGTTATAATTTGAGTTCTTATTAATTTTTGGTTACCTATAACCAAAATAGTTATAATTTATTGAGTTTTACTATTGTAGCAGGCACTCTACCATGCCCTTTACATTTGTTATCTTAAAAGAACTTTGTAAGTTTGGTATTATTATCCTCATTTTTCAGGTTAAGAAACTGAGGCCCAGAGGAATTAGTTTACTTGTCCATAACCACATTGCTAATTGATAGAGCCAGGATTTTGACCCAGGTTTTCTGCCTCTAAAGCTCAAACTTTTTCATGATATTAGGCTGAATAATGTTAGACAAATATAAGACCCAAGACAGATGTGGACAGGTTGTAGAGGTCTTAATTTTCAAACTGATAGTTCTAACTTTATCTTGGTTCTCAGTGGGGAATTCTGTAGGTTTCTAAGTAGAGGCATGAATAGGGAAGTCAATCTGGTGGCAGTGCTCAGAGCAGACAGGAAATTCCTGTTATCATCTGGATATTACAAGACTAGGACATTATCTAGGATGCCAGCGGTGAAAATGCAAAGGAGAGGTAGGATTCAAGAGATATTTTGAAGGAAGGTTTGGTAGAAACCTAGGAAATTAATTGGACCTAGGGACCAAGTAAAAAGGTAGAGGATCCAAGATGGCTTCTAAGGTTTTAAGCCTGTGGATTGAGAGAATGGTGATACCATTACTAAAACCAATAATTAAGAGAGGAAGTTGATTTTAGGAGAAGAAATCAAGTTAAAACATCTAAGGTGCTGTTGGCAAATCAGTAAGCTGTTGGAAGAGTTGAAGAAGCTGAAGTAAAAAAGAGAGGTCAAAATAGGGGGTATAGATATGGGAGTTTTCCTGTCAATATTATATCAATAGTTGAAGCTATAGAGTCAGATAATTTTCAAGGAAAGGAGTTCGGCATAGAGTCGAGAGCCAAATCATGAGCCATGTTTGCTTTGTGGTTATAGAAGAAAGAAAAAAAAAGCAGAAATGTGATGGAGTAATTAGAGAGATGGGAGAGAATACAGTATACTATCACAAAAGCCAAAGATGAGAGTTTTGAGAAGAAATTGATCAGCAGTGCTGAAAGCTACAGCTGAGGACTGAGAAAAAGTGGAGGAAATCCTTTGGATCTTCTGATGGGAAAGTCATTATTGAACTATGAGAATCTGACTTCAGCATAGTGTAGAAGTCTAAAGGTAGATTTTAGAAAGCTAATGAGAGAGTGAATGGTGATGAAATGATGAACTTTGTAGAGACTGCTGCACTGCTTCTTGAAGTGGATGTTACTGTGTGAAGTCTGAGGCCAGCCTGATTTTTCCTACTTGTAGGTGACTGTTTTTCCTCTGTATGCCCATGCAGTTCTTTTGTTATCTTTGAAGTTCATTTCATCAAACCTGTTAGGTTCTGTATCAGTTTTTTCTGGTACTCTTTTGATCTGAAGATTATTTTTACTTATTATAGAAAAGTCTCTCCTTATATTCTCAGGTATTTTTCTTTTGCATTTTTCTATATTATTCTTCAGGCATACTAGTATATGTTAAATGTCCTTTGTGATGATAGTATTTATTATCTTCTCTACAGTCATGTCCATGTGATTGCATTTTTCCACTTTGTTTTATGTGAATTCAGTTAAACTACATCCATATCCCTTAATTGATTTGTTCAGTTGTAGTCAGTTTTTATTGTTTCTGACCTGGCTTTCATCTATAATTGTTTCTTTTTTGCTCTTTCAATCTTTAAGCTCTCTGGCTCACATTTTATTACCTTGGTTGTTATTTTTAATGTCTTATAACTCTTCTTTGAGCTCTAATTTTGTAGAAAAATAGCATCTTGAAATTTTTTGAATCTATAGTGAACTATATGAACTTTTTCTCTGTTGCGTGGAGTGATTCCTCTTCTGGTAAACAGTTTTCATCTACTTTTAATTTATGTTTCTGTTCTCACACTTTCCCCTCCCCTCAATATGCATAGGTCCCTTGCTGGTTTCTTTCTGGTTATTACTCATTTTTAAAATAAAGACAACTCTATCTGGGTCACTATTTGCTTCAGAATTCTATAGGGAGAGGCAAAGGGAAGTAGTGGTACACAACATCAAATTTAAGTTGCTATCTTCAACACCGTCTTTCCATATTTATTTTGTCCTCTATCCAGAAACATATCTCCTCTCATTTTCATGTACGTGAAGCCCTCTATATTGCTCTGAGAAGTGACATGATGATTTATGCTCTTGTCTTCTACCCCCTCTCACAACCAGAAATCTCCTGAAGTTAGGAGATTTGTTGCAGATCATGAAAATGTGTTCTTCCTCTTCAGCTCTACTTTCCTTACTCCTGGTTGTTTGAACTGGGTCTTTACAGGGTCATGAATTATATGTCCTGTGGCTTTCCCATTTCCTTAAACTTTACTATTGTTATTAAAGGATTGTTGGTATGAACTTTCTGGACTGATATACTTTTAGATATCTGTAGCCTGTCTAAGCTTTGACGTCTGAAGAGGTTTTTTGTTTGTTTTTTGTTTTTGGTCATCTCTCAGCATCTTTCCTTACTCCAAACTGTCTCAATATTTGGAAGAGAATTTTCATATTTTTGGTTTGTGGTTTTGGTCTTTTCCTTGTTTCATCAGAGATGTTTTCTTCTTTTGGTGTTTTTTGTTGTTTTCAGTGGTTTTGAGGGAAGGAGGGTTCTCATTCTGCTATCTTTTATATAAATTCTCTAGTGATCGATTTAAAATATAAATTAGATCATGTCATTTATCTTCTTAAACTCTTCAGTGACTGAAGAGTAAAGCAGTTAGAATAAACTAAAAACTCTTTATCATGACCCATGCAGTCGTATATCATCTGGCCCCTGCTTTCCTCTGCAACCTCATTTTGTTCCACTTTTGCTTAATCGCACCGTTGGGTTTCTTTTATCTCCTTGATAAGACTGTAATTTTTCTTTGTTTTGTTTTATTTTACTCATGCCCTAATTCATTTTACTCCTGTTTTCTGGAATTTTATTTTCTCCTCTTTCGTTACTCCTCTTCATTTTTTAGATATAACTTAGCACTTCCTCAGAGAAGCCTTCTCTGATACCACAATATAAATTATGTACACTGTTGATCTCTCTCGGTTGCTTGTTCTTTTCTTCATATCACTAAATAAAATGTATATTATGTGTTTATTTATTAATGGGTGTTTTTTTTATCTCACTGCCACCTCCGGGAGGGTTTGATGTTTACTAATGTTTATTGAGTGAGTGAATGAATGAATGAGTGAATGAATTATAGAGGGAACTTTAGATGTAGGACTTCCAAGATTAATTGACCAGATATTGCTATCTCTTAGAAGGACTGAATACATTTGCCTTAGTATATATATTACCCTAGTAATAATAGTATTATAACTAACATTAATTGAATACTGCCTGTGCCCCAGCCATACCTTTTAAAAAATTGCTCTATAGTTTATTGCTTAAGTACTGTATATCAGACATAGTTACAGGTATTTTATATAGTACAATATCTTTAATGCTTACAATAACACTGAAAAATAAATTTTTTGTCATCAGTATTATAAAGATGAGGAAACTAAGGCTTAGATAGAGTAATTGACTTGTCTAGGGTCATTCAGCAAGTAAATGATTGAAGCATGATTTGAATCTAAATTGGATGATTGCCATACCATTGCTCTTTTAATTGAATTATACTTTCTCTTAATAACCAATAAGCTGAAAGTTAAAGTGCCTTTTTTAGTACTTTATTTATCAAAAGTAACTCATAAAAAAAGTCATATAAAATTACTTTCCTTCTCTGGTTTCTAGAAAATGCCTATTAATAACCTGTTCTCAAAGATATGGAAATGCAAAATTGTGAAGACAAGTTAAAATTGAGTTTTATTTATTGCTTATTAAACAATTCAAATATTTCAGTCACAACACAAAATATAGTCTTTTCTCCTTAGTATCTAACATTAACTGTAATATTAACTTCTTTTGCAGTGTGAATGTAGTAGTGTTTTCTTATGTCACAAAGTAGCGTGACAGGGCAATAAACCAAACTAGATATTTTGTTTTAATTTTGCATTTAGTTTTTATTTTTAGTTCTTATTTTGGGGGACTTCAAATCATCAGCTGGTAAGTTCTGATGATAACAGCAGAACCAGAAATAATTTGAAAAGAATTTTAATTTTTTTTGAAAATAAGTGAAAGTCAGTTTTTGATGGAACCTAGTGATATAATAATGATGCAGAATATTTGAATGGCTCAGGAGGGAGAACAGAAATATTACTCTTCTGTGGTTGAATAGGAATATTCCTTTTCTCTTAATATTAGAGAATACATGAAAGGTTTTTATTAAGGAGTAGGAGAAGGAAAAAAATTAAAAGGAAAATGGACAGTTTGAACTATAAAGAGCATTAGAAAACTGCAAAATGACTGTAGCATTAATAAAGGAGAAAGTTTCAAAGATAAAAATGTTACATAAAAATGAGGATCAGTAGACCATGCTACTTGTTAATGGTAGGGCTAATATCTTAACCTTGATATGTCTCATTTCAAAACTTGTAGTATTTTTACTGCAATAATGAATGAATGTTTGTAAAATGGAATGTGCGTATGCTCTGTAGACGTCAAGAATAATGCCATGGCAGCAGAGTGCACAGTAACAATGAAATTAATGGACAGATGAATGAATGAATATGTATTAACCGTATCCCAAATGAACACTTATTCTTCTACAGTTGATTGTTAAAGCAAAAAAAGATGACATAAGGCATAATATGAGGAAACAAAGTAGTAGTTTCCTATTTCTTATTTGATATATTTAATAAGTGACATTTAAAGAACTCAGAATACTTTAAAAATTGACCTGTTTTTGCTTTCATATTTTGTTTTTACAAACCATTTAACTCTTATTAGTGACCTCCTGGTATGCTGCATTTTGTGTAAGGCAGATTTATTACTGAATATACTAGAAGGATCTCATTGTAACAGTTTAACACATTACACAGATCCTTGGTATAAGCCTTTTAAAAGAACATAAAATGGTTAGTGCTTTAATTTTTCAAGGCAAGTCTTCTGTTGAAATGTATTTGAAAAAACCTGTAGTTGTTGGTCTCTAAACCCTAAATTGAATTCCTCCTTCAGTAGTAAAAGTAAATTTAGGTAAAAAACTACCCACGAAACTACTAGTTATGGTCCCTGTGAAAACCAGATACAGTGGCCGTAACCATAAGTCATAGACTTCCTGCTGCCATATCTAGCCAGATTAAAGAGGACGTCTTGAGTTTTAGCTCTCACCCCTGCTGATTAGGGTGAGGGGTTTCATGTTGTTTGAAAATCATCAGCTGGTGACTAGGGATGGAAAAGGACCCCTGGAGTGAGACTCTTAGCAAGACTTGTGAGAGAGGATGCATCTGTTATCATGCCTAATATCTCGGCATTTGTTTTCCAAGGGTCCTTCTGGCCCAGCAGGTATCCCAGGTCCATCAGGAAAGAGAGGTCCACGGGTAAGTAGATGACCTCCGTTTCTCACTTGCTGTTAGAACTGGTAGCTTTCCAGTATGTTTTTTCCTAGTATTGTACAGTATGTACTTCCCTTGGAAATCTGCCCTGGATTGGCAAAGGTAGGAAATTAGCCCTACCTTTGCCAATTCAAGAGAAGCCTGGGAATACGTGCCAGCTGTTTATTTGAGTATGAACACCCAGCCCCAAAGCATTCTCTGTGAGCATGCTCAAGAAAGATAATCAAATTTGTAGATTAGTGACTGTTTGAGTGCTATTTGTAACATTATTCTTAGTTATAAAGTGATCTCATCTACAGTTGATAGTCCAAGGTGGGGTTCATTTACTTTGGGAAATGAAAAAGAGTGGGCGGCCTTAAAATAGTACATTCCTGGATTATATAATGGAAAATATTGGAGCTATAAAGTAAAAAAGTAATTGTCCTGAGGAAAAAAGCTGCCTTAAGGATAAGCAGTAGTTTCTCACATTACACAGGTCCAACAAAAGATTTATTGCTGTGTTAGAATTAGTTTCTTTCCAACCTCAAAAAAAAAAAAAAAAAAGAATGGACTTCTACTAGCGGAAATTCTTCAAAGAGCTAGAAAAAGAATTGTGATTGTGTGTTATAAAGACAAATGCAAATGCCATAAATGATCCACTTTCTTTACTGATTTTTATTTATCATATAAACAATATAATGAAAAATCACCCTAAAATGTTACTTTAAATGGTCCTATTCACATCAAGATCTTGTCCATATGAGGCTGAAGATGATTGCTCACTCCGTTGTAGCTGTTTAACATTTCTTTCTTTATACTTGATGACCTACCACATTCCTCCCAGAGTGTCTTCTAAACTTGCTCCCTCTCTTCCAGCCAGCAGACCATTTCTGTCCTCCTACTTTTCTGTCAGGAAACCCTGGATCCTACTTCCCTGAGGGACTGAGTTCACCTTTGCACTAATTGCATTCCCTCTCCACCATTAAGGCTATTCTCCCACAGCATGACCTTTTTCTCTCCTTAGATTCTATGTTATTTGGCAACAACCAGCAAGTGATCTTTTTTAAAAATCCCAAACTTTCATTGATGCTAATTTTTCCTAAAGATATTGTCCTTGCTCACTCTTGCACTACTGAGCTTTGTGAAATAATCCTTTATACCCATTGCACCCACATCTACATCAAAAACTCATTTGTTAATCCTTATAAATGTTTCCATCTGCTTTATTGAAATTTGTTTTGGAAGACTACACGAATGAGATGTCATGAAATCTAATTTTTGCCCTTAGTTTTCATCTTGCTAGATATACCTTCAGTGTTTGCATTGCCAGTACCCCTCTCCTTTCTGAAACATAATGCTCTATTAGTTCAGAAGTGAAAAGACAGATAAATAGATAATTAATAACTATTTATGTGTCAAGATGGAGGTGTAGCTGAAGAGCGCAGGGGTGTGGTACTAAGCCCAAATGAGTATAGGAGGACCTTCTGGAGATGAATCTTAGTCTTCTACTTGCTGGTTGTGTGAACCTAAGGTTCCCCATTTATAAATGGGAGTAAATAACCACCTTGCAGGATTGTTACAAGGATTAGTAATTAAAAAGTAAAGCATTAACACAGTTACTTGCACAATAGTAGGTATTTAGTAAATAGAAGCAGTTATTGAATTCAAATTGACAAATATTCCTTTTTCTTTTTTGGCCTCCCTTGTGTGGCTTTTGGGATCTTTATTCCCTGACCAGAGATTGAACCCAGGCCACGGCAGTGAAAGCACCCAGTCCTAACCACTGAACCACCAGGGAACTCTCCAAATTGACAAATATTCATTGAGACGTTGCTATGCGCTAAGTACTACACTGGTATTATTCAAAACAGACTCTTGGGCTTCCCTGGTGGCGCAGTGGTTGAGAGTCCGTCTGCCGATGCAGGCGACACGGGTCCGTGCCCCAGTCTGCGATGATCCCACATGCCGCGGAGCGGCTGGGCCCGTGAGCCATGGCTGCTGAGCCTGTGAAAAACAGACTCTTTTCAAAGAATTTATAATTCTGAAACTAAACATATGTCATAAGGAAGTTAAAATAGCAATAAAATATTTAAATGGCAGAAATATCCCAAGGCAATATACAACTAATTGCAAATAAATTTTACATGCCCCAATTTCTGTGGAAATGAGTAAGAAAGAGAAATCCCTTCATGCTGGTGTAGCCAAGATTTAAAAATGAGGTGGTATCTCAGTTGATGCTTGAACGTGGTTTGGGCAGGTGTAGGGGGGCAAGGTTAAATGAGGTAAGTCTTTAAGGTATGCATGATAGCAGAAACAAAAACCCTAGTGCAGAAAGGGTTACCATATGTTGAGAGGAGAGTAACTAAACAACTGCACTTTGTTATTTTTAGGCTTCTTACTCTGCACAACTTTTAGAAGTAGCACTAAGCAATGTGGCTGGAGATAGGGGCGGTAAATAAAGGACGTAAACACCTCAAGGACAGTGTTTTGAAGCAAAAACAGAAACCACAGTTCTGCTCTATAATTAGTCTTCTCCAAGACTGAAATATCCAAGATCTCAGAAGAGATAAAGAACTTTGTAAAATAATATATCCATTTTAATGAATTACATAATATTTATTTGAATGTTATAATAACCACTGTCTTTTATTTGTATCTAGATCTGTGCTAAGAATGATCTTTCTTTTTTTTTTTTTTTTCACTATTTGCAGGGCATACCAGGGCCACATGGAAATCCTGGGTTACCTGGATTACCAGGTCCAAAGGTGAGTGATTATTAGTGAGTATCGTAAAGAAGATCTTTAACTTTTAAAAGCCAACCTTGGGATATTGAGGACCTCTGTCATTTCCAGAGCATGATTCTTCAGCAAGATGGTCTTAGCCCGACAGAGAGCCAGGCTCCTCTGAGAGCCCGCCACACTTGGATTTATATATAGCTAGTGGTAAAGGCAAGCACAGCCCTGCTTTGGTATTCCAAAGTCTTTATTGTCAAAATATGATGGCAATATATGGAAACCTCTGAAATATACAGATTATGATTTGAGTAATTTACCTTAAATCAAGGCTATTTTAATGTATAGATAAGTACTGAGGAAATAAAATATGATTTATTTCCCTGTTCCACACTTTCCTAATATTTTTACCTGAAAAAGATCTGTGAGGATAATGCTTATAGGATACTCATATTTTTATGAGAACAACTAACCTGAAAGCCTGTATATATATATGAGCATACATTGTTGTGTAGTGGTAGCATGGTAGATAATAGTGTGATAGATAGTAGTATGAGTATAGTAAAAACGGATGGAAGAATATATACCAGGCTGGTTACCTTGAGAGCAGGTATGGAATTGGAAAGATAGTTAAATTTATATATATGCGTTAAGCATTAGGGTTTTGGTTTCCAGTAACATCATGAATATTTTAGGGTCATTAATAACCACTCTGCTTATTAATTATCTCACTCAAAAGTAACCATATAGATGTTACCATATAGATATAGATTAAGATAGGATAGAGCTTAAGAACACAGGTTTTGGAGTCTTAACTGATTGGGGTTCAGGTTTTAGCCCTCTTGATTTGTATGACTAGAAGAAAATTACTTGCTTAGCGGCTTTAAGCTTCACTTTCTTCTTCTCCAAAATAGGAAAAATCATAGTATGTCCTCAGAGGGCTGGAGTGAAGGCTAAATAAATTGTGAGTAAAGCCCTTAACAGTGTTAACATGTCATAAGTAGTATCATTATTATTAATACGTAATAATGATAACAGATATTTTAAATCTAAATTTCCCAAAGTTTCTCATCACTGTCAGCATTTTTTTGAGTTTAATAAAGTATCTCAGAGAGAAAAGAGACTTAACTAAAGTCTGGATGTGTAACAGTGAGAAAAAAGACAAATGCCTTCTAAAGAAATTAGAAGTTTGTTCTTAACTTTGTGATTCCCTCGCCTTCACGCTTTTGGGGGGACTTTCAGGATATTTAGTGAAAGGCTAATGTAGTTGTAAAGACCCAGCTCGTGTTTTTCCACAGAGCTGAAGTTCTAGGGGGCTTGCCGTCCTGCTAACACCCTGATCTCCACAACAAGAAGGAAGACAGAATGGGGGAGGGCTGGGTTTCCACATGGTTTGTGTCGTCCTCCCCTTCCCCTACCTTAGCCAGTAGCAAACAGATACTTGAAACAAACAAAAAAGATAGAGAATAGGGTGAGGAGAGATGAAGGTAGAGATAGTGGAAAGCCTTTGATTTAATTGACTTCTTAAAATGTGTGTACTTATTCAAGAGAAAATACTTGAGAAAATGATGAACTTTGTAACAAAAAACTTTCATTGTCCAAAGATTAAAAACAGGATATTTTTCAGTGTTGACTGGTATGAATATGTGTCTTTGGTAAAATGAACTAGGAGAGATGAAATCTTAATCTCAAGATTTCTCTTTAATATTATATTTAGTAGTGTGAGTAAAATTTTGACTATAACTGTTTACCAATAACATATTTTTATGAACCCATATATTAGGGATTTTAAAACCTCCACTTTTATTTGCAAGCAACTAACTGAACCTCTTGGGAACTTAGTTGTATAGACCTGAATATTAGTCTTTAATTCATATTTAATTTGATAATTTGATAACCACGTTCAAAATAGCCAAGACTGACCATGATTTGTTTTAACTGCACATATTTGTGGAGGACATTAGATTGTGACAGGTGTTAAAAATCACCACTGTGTCTTAAATGAATCAAGTAAAGCTTGTAGCATGTGGTTTGTGAAACCAATTTTCCTAGGTATTTAATATGCACTTTAAAGTAATCAGGATTAATAGAACATTCAAGGCTTATACTTTATAATCCTCTTATAGTATTTATTCAAGACAGTACAATAAAAATGCAAATTTCATTCTCTCAACAATAAATTTTGACATGTAATCACAGGATTTATTTTTCTTCAGAGAACAAAAATCCCTTTTAGATTAAGGGATTTTAGAGTATAAAGACACTTTCAGCATTTTTCTCTTTTCAGTTATTGTTTAGCAAGAATAACATAGAATTATTGGCCTCTAAGGAAATTGTATAAAGATTCGTCTTGTCGCTTGGACAAGAAATGATCTGTCCATTTCAAAAGGGGTTACCTGAACCTATGAAAAGACCAAATTAAGGCAATTGCAAGTTTAGAAAGGTTTAACTGAAATGGAAAATACAATGCATTATGGAACCTTTATACAGTCATATTTGGATTAATGTGCTTTATAAAAATTGTTAGAACTGATACCAGGGTTCTTGGCCTTCCCTAATCAATAGAAATTGCTAGTTCCTTATATGGGGTGAGGGTAGGGGTGTGTCCAAGGGTCGGGCCAGAGGGATGGCTTAGGTGTTTTGCCCACCCCTTTGGTTGTGTTGAGTTTAGGGGGAATGAGCAGTACCTGGATTTTGCTCCCAGCTCTTCAAAAGTGGCAGTTGGGGGTTTTTTTTGGTCTTTTTGTATCTTTTATCCATAATTTGTCCCAACTGCACATGCACACAGTTATTTTTAGTCCCTGATAGTGTCTTTGTGTTTTGTTGCTTGAGGAGAGGTTTGTCCAGGTGCAGGCATTGCAGCATTGCAGCAAAGAGTCCCAGGTCCCAGCCTGTCTCAGAAGCAAAAGATATACCTTATATAAGTTAATGGCATAAAGCACGTAAAACACCTGGTAGAATACTTGTGTGTAGTTGACACTTAAGAAAACATTATTGCCCTTTTCTGGAGGAGCTACTTATAAGGTAACTAGGCTATTTAGCAATGAAACTTTTACTGAAAGTATCGCATTTATTATTTGTTAAGTAAAAAAAAAAAGTCTTGTGGCTCTTATGAATGAAAATACCTTAATATAGTAAAGAAATATGTTCTATTTATAAGACTATTTAAAAGTTTATAAGAATAAAGCTTATTTTGCTAACATACTCTTGATTGATGCAAAAATTAATTTATTTTCTGTTATACTTTTACAATTAAGTTAGTATTTATCATAAAGGACAAAAAGTGTAAACTGATCTTTGGTAGTTCTCAACTCTGTTCGAGCAAAATGAGTTTTCACACATCTGTTCGTCTTCCCTAGCAGATTCTGAGTTACTTGAATGCAGTGGCCAGATCTTACTCATCCTTGCCTTTGTGTCCAGCCCAGTGCCCAGCATGTGTTGGGCACTCAGTAAATGTTAAACTGAAACAATAAGCAGACTTAACATTAGAAACGAGGCACTGGCATCATAAGGGAATGAGAACTAGCAGTTATTTAAGCATATAATTATTTTATGTATGCCATCTCATTCAGTTCCACTGCAGTTAAGAGTACTGTTCAGAGCAGGCTTTATTACCTTCTACTTTCCACAGAAGAAAACATATTCAGAGAGGTAAGTACTTAACCAAGGTAACACAGTTGTAACTGGCATCAGAATTAGATCTGTTTTACTCTTTCCCTTACACCAATTTGTCTCTACTAACATAGTGAGGAGTTCATTTATGAAACAGCACCTTAAAGAGGAAGGGTTTGGGTAGGGTAATAACCTAATGTAATTAAAGACTTGCTGAATTCATTTAGTAATAGTAACAAAATATGTCCATTCCAAGGTTCCAGCTTATCCTTTGGATACTGATAATAACATATAAAGTCCATAAAGAGTGAAACTGAACTCTAGCCTCTCAGAACTGTGTTGTTAAATTGTTAAATAGTAGAAGAATGAAATGCCACACAAAAATTTAGTGGTTAATATAGCATTTTTTCAGCATTATTAAGACTAATTGATTTAAAACAAAGACTATTGAGTTCTTTAGCTGAAATCATTAGCTGAAATCAGTAGACTAAGGGTAGAAATATTGTCTTCATAAAAAAAAACAACAACACAAGAAAGTGAATTCTGTTTCTCTATTTGCTAGAAAGAATGACTCTTTTCTTGCCACCAAATGCCTTCTGGGTCCACAGTTCATCATATTTACTTATTTAATATGAACTTTACTCGCAGGGTACTGGACATTTTTTATTACTATTAGTTAACACATGATCAATTATGCAGTAGATCTTTGGACATGAGTCCAAATGCGGAATCTAGCTCTTTGGCCTACCCTAGCCTACACTTATAATTCTAGTCCAGGCAATCTATTTGCGTCCAGATAGTTCGTTTCCCAAAAATGCTTCTTAAAGGCAGCTTAAAACCTTCCCATGGACATTCATAGCTTATATTACTTTAGTCAGGTTCAATAGCTCCATCAAATTCAATCCAGTTAAATGAAAACATCTAACCTTAATAAGCTGCAATAACAGTGTCCCATTAGTAATATTAAATGAGATGTTATCAATAATGGTAAATATTGAATTTCCAAGGAATATATCTTTGTGCTGTTTTATTCCTGGTGTTGACCCTCTGCTACCATGTCTCCATCATTATTTCTCTAAACTGAAAGTCCCATTTTCCTTGTGTGTGAATTAAATAAATGTGTTGAGTATAGATGCTGACCCATTCTAAGAATTTTTTACTGAGTCAGATTGCTATGAAAAATTTTCAGTCCAACATTCTGAAAATGTAAAGTATGATAAAATGGTGAAGACTGAGGTGTTCCTATTAGTCTATGCAATGTAGGGACCTTTTTGTAAAGGGCCAGACAAATATATTAAAATTTTTTCCTTCTAGCTATCAAAATCTATTGGGTTCATGTTAGAAGGATTCAGGAGCCAATTTAAAAAGGCTTCCACTAGCCAAAGATTGGTATAATTTGAGCATCATTAAGGATAATAACTGTAGTGGATTGAATCATAACAAATATCTCTAAATCCATGAGTTATAATGTAGTTAAAAACAGACAAACCCTCATTGGTCACCTTTAGAGGATGCTGGGGAATTACATCTATGAGATTGTCAAATTCTCTGACACCAATTGAATATTCAACAATTCAATTCAGTTCTGACACTACCCCAATTTAGTGTCAGACTCCACAGGTTTAAGGGCTCAGTTCCACAAGACTCCCCACACTTGAGATGCCAGCAACAGATGGGTTGCCCAGGCTACTCACACTTCTGCCTGGCTGAAGTGGGATTCCCATAATCTCTTCCTCTCTCCCAGGTTTGCTATTTTGCTAGAACAGCTCACAGAACTCAGGAAAACACTTTAATTAGGTTTACCAATTTATTATTAAAAAATACAACTCAAGTACCTAAATGGTAGAGATGCATAGGGCAAAATGTGGAGGGTGGGAACCTGGAGCTTCCATGCACTCCCCAGGTGCGTCATCTTCCCAGCACATCAGTGTGTTCACCTACTGGAAGCTCTTGGAATGTCTTTGTTCAAGAGTTTGTTTGTTTGTTTGTTTGTTTGTTTTTACATCTTTATTGGAGTATAATTGCTTTACAATGGTATGTTAGATTCTGCTTTATAACAAAGTGAATCAGTTATACGTATACATATGTTCCGATATCTCTTCCTTCTTGCATCTCCCTCCCTCCCACCCTCCCCATTCCAGCCCTCTAGGTGGTCACAAAGCACCCAGCTGATCTCCCTGTGCTATGCGGCTGCCTCCCACTAGCTATCTATTTTACATTTGGTAGTGTATACATGTCCATGCCACTCTCTCACCCCGTCACAGCTCACCGCTCCCCCTCCCCATATCCTCAAGTCCATTCTCTAGTAGGTCTGTGTCTTTATTCCCGTCTTACCCCTAGGTTATTCATGACCTTTTTTTTCTTAGATTCCATATATATGTGTTAGTATATGGTATTTGTCTTTCTCTTTCTCACTTACTTCACTCTGTATGACAGACTCTAGGTCCATCCACCTCACTACAAATAACTCAATTTCGTTTCTTTTTATGGCTGAGTAATATTCCATTGTATATGCATGCCACATCTTCTTTATCCATTCATCCGATGATGAACACTTAGGTTGTTTCCATGTCCTGGCTATTGTAAATAGAGCTGCAATGAACATTTTGGTACATGACTCTTTTTGAATTATGGTTTTCTCAGGGTATATGCCCAGTAGTGGGATTGCTGGGTCATATGGTAGTTCTATGTGTAGTTTTTTAAGGAACCTCCATACTGTTCTCCATAGTGGCTGTACCAATTCACATTCCCACTAGCAGTGCAAGAGTGTTCCCTTTTCTCCACACCCTCTCCAGCATTTATTGTTTCTAGATTTTTTGATGATGGCCATTCTGACTGGTGTGAGATGATATCTCATTGTAGTTTTGATTTGCATTTCTCTAATGATTAATGATGTTGAGCATTCTTTCATATGTTTGTTGGCAGTCTGTATATCTTCTTTGGAGAAATGTCCACCCCCTCCTCTCCTTGGAGGTGGGGGAGGGAATGGGGCTAAATTCCTATGCTCCAATCACTTATTAGGCTTTCCAGTGACTTATCCCCATCCTGAAGCTCTCTAGCTCCCTCTATCCAGTCACCTCATTAGCATAAGCTCAGATGTTGTTGAAAAGCGCTTGTTATGAATAACAAAAGACACTCCTGTGACTCAGGAAATTCCAAGGGTTTTAGGAGCTCTGTGCTAGGAACCAGGGACAAAGACCAAATGTATATTTTTATTATACCACAGTGTCATTATTTTGAAAAATGGTAAATAGAAGAAAAATAAAGGGAAAGAATAAATTTTTTCTTAAGAAATTGCCTTGCTTTTCTTATAGAATTGAACCTTAGTGCAACCAAATAGTTGTCAAAGGGAAGTTTCTCTTTACAGAAAAAGCTAGCAAATGAAGAAAGAATACTAGAGTTAAAAATCACCATTTTTGCAATCCTGATGAAGAAGAGGTTGAAAACAATAGAAACAACTCAGGAAGACCAAAGGCCTTGAGGCAGGAGACTGCTTGGCAGTCTTTGAGGAATATCTGAATGAGATAAGTGGTAGGAGATAGATCAGAGACATAGCAGGAGCCAGATTATGTTGAATCTTGTAGGTAAGAATTTTGGTTTGGATTTTACTCTGTGTTAGATATTTATTGGAGAGTTCTAAGTAGAAAGATGATACCATGCAATTTATGTTGTAGGAGGATGGTTCCAGCTATCACAGAGAATAGATTGGGGTAGGGGAAGGGTAGACATAGGGGCACCAGTTTGGAGACTACTTCACTGGTCTACCCAAGCTCATGCTATGGGTGAGGATGGCATGGACTAGAGTCTTAACAATGGAGATGGTGTAAAGTGGTCAAACTCTAGATGTATTTTGAGGTACAGTTAATATAATTGCTGATGAGTCACTTATATGGTGTGAGAGATGAGTCAAAGGTAATCTAAGGCTTAAGCAGTTGAACAGCTGGTATTGTGGGAGCTGCCATCTACTGGAATGAGGAGGAACATGATTTCAGGGTTTTACTTGTTTTGTTTTTGCCTGGGAGGAAATCAAGAGTTCATTTCCATTAATTTTTTTTTTTTTTTCCTTTTTCCCTGCTTTACGCGGGCCTCTTACTGCTGTGGCCTCTCCCGTTGCGGAGCACAGGCCCTGGACGCGCAGGCTCAGCGGCCATGGCTCACGGGCCTAGCTGCTCCGCAGCATGTGGGATCCTCCCGGACCGGGGCACGAACCCGTGTCCCCTGCATCGGCAGGCGGACTCAACCACTGTGCCACCAGGGAAACCCTCCATTAATGTTTTAAAAGAGCCAACTTTTGGCTTTGTTAAGTTTTTCTATAGACCATATAATATTTCATTGATTTTTAGCTCTATTCTAACATAAGCATTTAGAGCTATGAATTTCTCTCTAAGGACTGATTTAACTGCATCCCACAATATTTGATGTGTTGTGTTTTCATTATCATTCAAGTTGAAATATATGCTTTCTTCATTACTCATGGGTTATTTAGAAGTATGTTTTATTTTTAATGTCCGTCAATTAGAAGCTTTTCTAGTGATCTTATTGTTGCTGGTTTCTAATTTAGTTCCATTGTATTCAGAAAGCACACAGTGGAAGAGTTTAATCTTTTAAAATTTATTGAGGCATTTTATGGCCCAGCATGTGATTATCTTGATGAATAGTTCACGTGAACTTCAAAAGATTCTGTATAGTGTTCTATAAATGTCAGTTCGATTATGGTGGCTTATGATGGTGGTCAAATTTTCTCTGTCCTTACTAGGTTTTCTCTTGTCTAGTTGTTCTGTTAATTACTGAGAGAGGTGTGTTGAAATATACAACTCTGATTTTGGATTTTATTTCTTTAGTGTTTAGGAAGTGTTTAGTTAGTGTTTGCTTCATGTATTTTGCAGCTCTTGTGTGATGCATGCATATTTAAGGACTGTTATGTCTTCCTGATGGACAGACCTTTTTATCATTATCAAATATCTCTGTTTATCTGTAGTAATACTCCTCTTCTTGAAGTCTAGTTTGATAGTAATAGAGCCACACCAACTTTTTAATGCTTATTGTCTGCCTGGTATATATATTTCCTTTCCTTTACCTTTCTATATTTAAAGTGCATCTCTTATAGATACTGTATAGTTGGGTCTTTTTACATTTATCTTGGCTTGATAATCTCTGATTTTTAATTAGAATGTTAAGTTCATTTACATTTGTGTAATTTTGGTATGATTGGGTCTTGGCCTTCTGCATTGTCATTTCTTTTCCATTTATCCCAGGTGTTCTTTGTTCCTTGAGTCCCTTTTTCTACCTTTTTTTGGGTTAATCAAGTATATTTTAGTATTTTATTTAATTTCTCTTGGCATTTCACCTGTGTCTCTGATTGATTTTTAGTGGTTGCTTTAGGGATTACAGTATACCTTATTAACTTATTGTAGTTTCCTTAGAGTTATTATGGTAATATTTCATGTAAAATATAAGACTCTTGTAACATTACAATTACATTTACCTACTATCCCTCCATCCTTTGTGTTCTGTTGTCATTTATTTTACATCTATGTCGTTATAAACCCAACAGTACAATGCAATAATTTCTGTATTAAGTAATCAGTCTTTTAAGGAAATTAAAAGAAGAAACAAACAAGAGAGTCATTCATATTTCCTCATTTATTTTCATTTCCAAAACTCTTAATTCCTTCCTATAGATCTGAGTTTCTATCTGGTGCCACTCCCCTTTAGCTAGCAGAAATTCCTTCAATAATTCTTTGAATACAGTTCTACTGGTGATGGTTTCTCTTGGTTTTTGTTTAGCTGAAATTTATTTTGTCTACACTTTTTTGAAGGATAGTAAAAAAAAAATTTTGTAGAGTAAAAACATCTTGGTTGAGAATGTTTTTCTTCCAGCACTTTAAACATGTCTGATGTTCTCACATTTTGGCCTTTACTGTTTTTGATGAGGATTTAGCCAACATTTTTATTCCCCTCAATATAATGTGAAAACTTTCACCAGATGTCTTAATGTTTTTCTCTTTGTCTGGCTTTTAGCAGCTTTACTATGATGTCTGTAGGGGTGGTTTCCCTTAGATATTTCTTTGGGCTTCACTGAATGTCTTTTTACCCATAAAAAATTTCTTTTAAACAAATTTGGGACATTTTTGGCCATTATTTCTTCAAATAATCTTTCTGTCCCATTATTTCTCTCCTTTCCTTCTGGGACTCCATGTATGTTATACTATTAATATTGCCCCACAGGTCACTAGATCTCTGTTCATTTTTGCCATGTATTTTTTTTTTCTCTTCTTCAGATTAGATAATTTCTATAGGTCTGCCTTTAATTTCATTAAACTTCACTTCTGCCTTCTCCAATATGATGTTAATCTCATCCAGTAAATTTTTATATTTAAGATACTGTATTATCAGTTCTAGGTTTTTAATTGACTCTTTTTATATAGTTTTCATCTGTCTGCTGATATTTGTCTGTTCACTCATTATGATCATCTTTTCCTTTAAGCCCTTGAACATATTTATAATAGTTAATAAAATCTTCAACTGCTGGGCTTCCCTGGTGGCGCAGTGGTTGAGAGTCCTCCTGCCAATGCAGGGGACACGGATTCGTGCCCCGGTCAGGGGAGATCCCACATGCCGCGGAGCGCCTGGGGCCGTGAGCTATGGCTGCTGAGCCTGCGTGTCCGGAGCCTGTGCTCCACAACGGGAGAGGCCACAACAGTGAGAGGCCCGCGTACCACAAAAAAAAAAAAAAAAATCTTCAACTGCTAATTCTAACTTCTAGGGCCTCTTGTGGTCTGTTTGTATTGACTGCCTTTTTTCTTTACCTCAGTCAGATTTTCCCTTTAGCATGTCTAGAAAAATTTGATTACATACTGCATGTTGTGGATGATATGTGGATCTTTAGATGCTGTTACCTTTCTTTTTAATCCTTTGGAGACTTGATTTTTGTTCTGTAGGTGCTTAAATAACTGGCTCATCACCTTAAACTTGTACAGGTTTGGAAACTTTTATTTTTTTATTGGAGTATAATTGCTTTACAATGTTGTGTTAGTTTCTCCTGTAGAACAAAGTGAATCAGCTATATGTATACATATATCCCCTCCCTCTTGAGCCTCCCTCCCACCCCTCTAGGTCATCAGAGAGCACTGAGCTGAGCTCCCTGTGCTATACAGCAGCTTCCCACCAGCTATCTGTTTTACACATGGTAGTGTATATAGGTCAATGCTACTCTCTCAATTCGTCCCACCCTCCCCTTCCTGCCCCCTGTGTCCACAAGTCCGTTCTCTATGTCTGCATCTCTTTTCCTTCACTGCAAATAGGTTCATCCGTACCATTTTTCTATATTCCATATGTGTGCGTTAATATACAATATTTGTTTTTCTCTTTCTGACTTACTCCACTCTGTATGACAGACTCTAGGTTCATCCACATCAAGGTTTGGAAACTTTTTTAAAGAGCGGATCTGTTTCAGTTTTGCTTATAGTATTAGTGCGAGTCCATTAGTCCAAGAATATAGTATTTGCTTCTAAAGTATAACTCTCCCTCAATTTCAATGGAAAGGTATTTATCAAACTATTTACCATGTTCTTCTAAAATGATGTGGCTCAAACTCCAAACTTTCTCCTTTAGTGACCGGAAGCTGAAATTTGTTAATTCTTTCAGCCTTTTAGTTGATTTCTGCTGAGTTCTTTAGAATCTAGCTCATGAAAACACATGTCAGGATCAGCCAAGAATTAAAGAAAGTCTATATTCAAGCTTTGGGGGAAGCTGACGTTCTTTTTTTCTAGGATTTTCTCCCTCAGTTTGCGGTCATTTTGGTACTCCTACACTCTGTCCTCTGATACCATTAGCCAAAAGGTTTATGTTTTTCTGCTTGAATTCCAGCCACTCTGTGCAGACTGGGAAGTGTCTTTAGGAGAAAGGCTGTATAAATGTGTATTAAACCAAGTGTGGTTTCTTCTTTCAAGAGTTGAATCCCCTCCAGCCCTGTTTTTTATTGTTCTCCTGTGCATTCAAATAGTTGTTTTACATATCTTGTCCTGACTTTACAATTGTAATCTTCAGGAGGATTAGTTGCATATATGCTACTCTGCTACTATCTGAACCAGAATTCCCAAGAGTTCCTTTTTGATCGTATTCAATTTGAGAGGACTATTTAACATCCAAGTGAAGATATAAAAAGGGTATATGAATCTGGAGTTCAGGGAAGATATCATAGCTAAAAATATACATTTCAGAGTCATCAATGTATATATGGAATTTAAAGCTATGGAACTGATGAGGTCACCTAGGGATGAATGTAGACAAAGAAGAGAAACGTCAGAGGACTGAGTCTTGGGGTACTTCAGAGTTCAGTGTATTAGGAAGATGAAGAGGAACTAGCAAAGGAGACTGAGAAAGAATGACTGATGAGGTTAGGATAGTGGTACGGACAAAAGCCTGAGTAGAGTAGGTCTAAGAGAGAATGGATGGAGAGGAAGTCTTTTAGTTAACATAGACAACTTTCTAGGAGTTTTTCTCTAAAAGGGGACAGTATAATGGAGCAGAGAAGGGAGATGTGGGCTCAAGGAAAGTTATTTTTTAAGACTGGAGAAATTACAGTGTGTTTACTTGATGATGGCAGTTATCTTAGAAGTAAAAAGTAAAATAATGTAGGGAAGACAGTTCACCAATAGTGTCCTGGTGAGAGACAATGTGGGGGTTTGGTTATGAAGGCAGAGTGTTTTGGAACAGGTTAAGGTGAGGTGTAGTGGATTTGGTTATGAGAGCTTGTGAAAGGTGAAAGCAGGATAACCAGCTGAGAGTAAAGAGAGGGAAGTTATGAAATAATCGTCTATGAAAATGGGAAAGTCAATCGACTGAGGCAATTACTGGATGCACCAAAAGACAAAGCAAAACAAAATCAATGTAAGAAGTCATGAATTTCAAGTGAGATTTGTCAGCATTAATTGTTTTCTCTTAATCACATTCAGCTGCTAGGGATAGGGTCAGAGTAGGTAGAGAGTTTATATTTAAGATTTTCCAGGTAAGCTTATAAGACAGAGGGAGAAACAGGCAATGGTGTCATTTATGTATGCAAGGAAGTGATTGGAATATAAGACACTGGTATTTAGGCTGGCTAGGGATGGGAAGTGAGACCACGTGGGGGATGAAAGAGTGAAAACATGATGGGATCACATATTAGCAGTTCCAGTGGGTCAAATAATTGTTAAAATTATAAAGGCTTAGAGTGAGCTAAAAAGATAAGAAGTATCGGTTAGAGAGTATAGTGCTTAAAATTGAGATTATGGACTTGTGCAGTTATTGCTAATATTAGAGCCAAGAATATTCAAGTGGTGCTACCTCAAGATTGTCATTTAGTGTTTCCTTTATGATACTCTACCAATTTAGCTCATTCATACTCTGAATTTTTAATTCCAAATTCTTTCCATTAAAATTTTGCTGCACTGTCAGTAATTCACTCAAGAGTTGTGTTCTCTGCTTTTCAAGATGGCCATAATTGTAAAATTTATTTTAATGATTGTATTTAGTACTGTTATTTTTAATACTAACTACTAACATCTATGTAATCTATAGGGGATTTGATCCTAAATCTTTCAAGCTAATCTAAGTAGGTATTATTATTATTCCCATTTTACAGAGGAGGAAATTCACGTTCAGAGAGATTAAATGACTTGTTCAGTCTTTTCACTCTAAATCCCAATGCTCTTTCCATTATATTGTGTGGACTCCAATCTGATAAATTTGTTTGAACATCTTAATGGGTCTAATACCTTAGGGAGTTTCCCTCCTTATACAGAGAGCCATCTGGAGATCCATAACAGTCTAAAAGAGCTACTCTGATAATGAGGATTTTAGACTATAGCAGATCAGTAAGATAGGTGAGACTTTTGGAATCCTTGAGTAATAAAATGTAGGCAACTTCCTTTTCTTCTTATTCATACTCAAAAGGATATATAGCTCCTTCAACAAAAGTCATGTAGGAGTAAGTAAAAGTCAGTATTGAAGGTCAATTATGATTAATTTATAAACATTTTTAATTCCAAGGAGTTTTTGAAAAGCCAATCAAGTGTGGCTAAAAGTGTGTCAGGAATCATAGAATAAATAAATAAATAACAAATAAGTAAATATGATTTCCCTCATAAAAAGGAGGGAAAATGACAGAAATTTTGGAGTATTTTCCTTAAATGCAGAAAAGTATGCCCTACTTCCTTGACATTTCAGGCAAACTTGCCATGTTCAATAATCTCTTCCTCATGCATTTTATACTAGGATCAGTATACAACTGGCCAGGTTAAAAGCATTTTCTTCATACTGACTTAAATTTCTGGTTCTAGAATATGAGGTAATCAATTAACTCAAGCATATTTGTGTGGCAATAAAAGAGATTTGACATATATCTCTTTACATATGTTGCCAAGATGTATAAAGCTTCTGAATAAGAAAAAGGTCTGTCTTTACATCTGATTTTTATTGCTTAACTGATTACTTTCTCCCACTCTTTCAATTTTTTTAAAGTGGAAGATGAAATGTCAGATGATGATGTCAAGAAAGCTGAAAGATAATTATATTAAGGAAGTTGGTATATAATAGAAAATTCAGATAGGACTGAAAAATAGAAGAGTTTTTAGTGTGAGAATTCTAAGTAAAAACATTGGCCATAAAAAAGTTTTATTATATTCAAATTTCTCAAGGGTTATCATTTCTTAAGTTCCTTTTAAATTTGTTGTAAATATTGCCTCAAATCAATTAGTTAGGCTTTATAATAGATTAAAATATATAAAAATCAATAAGATCTTAATTTAACAGATGTTGTGATATGAGAAAGAAAATTGACCTGATTTACCAGTACTTTTCTAGGCAGTCTTAACCAATTCAGTTAACTTTTCTGGACCTTATTGCTTCTTTCTCTATAAAGGGATTCGCTCTATAAAGGGATAAGCTCTAATCTCTCATAAATTCTAAATAGATTATCTTTTAGATGAAGAGTTGAGTTCTTAAATATTAAGATATCACTAAAGCTATTTGTCAGGTCTCATAATTTTGTAACGAGTCATCTAAAATTGTATTAGTGGTAGAAGTGGTAATAGCTATGGAAGGGAAGAGGTCAGACTGGAAAATAACCTTTTCCTTAAACATGGTGCTTGGATATAGGACTCTGCCAATGAAGACTCATTTCTAATTTGTAAAATGAAAAGACTTACTGGGGAACATGAAGGACTTTTTGTCTTTCTTCTTTCATCAGTCAGTTTGAGAGCTATTTCAGGAGTATCCCTCCCATACCATTCCCCACCTCTAACTTTGAACTGTAAGCCTAACGTTTTATTTCACCGAGAAACTAGAAGCAATCAGATGAGAATTAGCTCTCATTTTTTTCCCCATTACCAAGGCTAGTGACCTAATATCTGTACCCATATATCCTACCTTTGAAATTGTTGTACCAGATTAATTGTTCCTACTGAAATGTCTCTGCTTGGACCCTGGATCCCCATCTCCTATGGCATACTCAAGAGAAATATGCATTTCTCCCAAATTACGCTCAATTTCTCCCTTTTTTCCTAGATCATTCCCATCAACAAAGTAACTTGCTATATTAGTTTCCATCTTGACAAAAAATTTTAAAAGCCTAAGCCCTCTCTTAGAACTCACATCTTCTTTCTCCTGAGATGTGGTGTACTCCTCTTATTTCTCTACTTGCCTTGCTACTCAAAGCTCCTGTCTTACCACCCATGACCTTCATGTGTTCTTCTTAACCACTCCACTGATATGGCACCTATCAAGGTCACCAACCACCTCCATCTCTCCCAGCAGCCTCTCCTCACATGACTCATTTTTTCAGCAGTAGTGGACACACACAGTTGGCCGTGCCTTCATTCTGAAAATGTCTTCTCTACACTTGGAGGCTCCACAATCACCTTGTTTGCCTTTCAACTTACATGCTGTGTCACCTCATTCTCTCTTGCTGTCTTTCCTCCTCCAATTTCTAAATATTAGAACATACTTAGTGAACCACCCTCCTTCCTCTTCTTTTCTCTATATTTACACTTTTTCTCAGTAGTCTCACCCTTTACCATGGTTTCAGATACAATTTATATTCTGGTGACTTTTGATATCCAGCCTCAGCATCCAACAGCACACACAGTATCTCCACTTAGAAGTCTAACAGACACCTTGCTTTTAACATGTCTGAGAGAGAACTACAGCTGTCATCCAGTCCTACCGTTCTCCCCAATCTTTTCCATCTTTGTTGTTTTCCCATTGTACGTGGACTTGATGCCAATCTGTCTCTCTCACTTCTCGTCCTGGAAATTATGTCCGCTCTGCCTTCAATATGTATTCTGAGTTTGGGACCCCCATAATGTCTGTTCAACACTACAGCCAGTGGTATCTTGTTAAAAGTGAAGACAGATCTGAGTAAAAGCCAAACCACAAATAAGGCTCTATAATTCTTTTTGTGTTCTGGCCGCTTTTGTCTCTGAAGTGCACGCCTGCTTCTCTCCACTTAGCACCTGTTACATCGGGCAACCAGCTGTTTCTCAGACAAACCTCAGGCCTTTGCACTTACTCTTTTCTCTGCTGGGGATGCTCTTAGTGATCTCCCTTCAGATATATTTACAACTCCCTTCCTTACCTCTTTCAATTCTCTGGTCAGATCACTTTCTCAGGGACGGTTCCTCCCACTGCACCCAAGAAAAGAGTCCTCTGTGTCCCGGCTGGCCACAGTTCCCTTCCCCAGCTGCTGCTTTCTTCCTGACACTTATCTATACAAGAAATTGTATTTTTAAAAATTTCCATTTAGGGCTTCCCTGGTGGCGCAGTGGTTGAGAGTCCGCCTGCCGATGCAGGAGACACGGGTTCGTGCCCCGGTCTGGGAGGATCCCACATGCTGCGGAGCGGCTGGGCCCGTGAGCCATGGCCGCTGAGCCTGCGCGTCCGGAGCCTGTGCTCCGCAACGGGAGGGGCCACAACAGTGAGAGGCCCGCGTACCGCAAAAAAAAAAAAAAAAAAAAAAAAAAAAAAATTTCCATTTATTCTTTATTTTTTTCCTCTCACACTGGAATGTTAGCCTAAAGAGGACAGATAACTTGCCTGTTTTGTTCATCCCTATGTGTTCAGGAAGTTGTTCAATAAATATCTGTGGAACGAAAGAAAAAAAAAAAGTATCCCTGAATATGTGAAGGAAGACATGACTGTTTCCCTACTTACCATAGGATGAAAATAACATTTAGAAATGGAAAATTATTATTAGCTAAGAATGGTAATGAAGTCAGAATTTGAATGATAAAGAATCTCAATTCTGTATTTCATGAAGCATGAAATAGAAAAGGAGATATTTTGCTAGTATGCATAATAAGAAAGAAAGAATACTTTACTATTGTACCAAAAATTTTTGGTTGAAACCTAATGTCATATTTCTCTTGATATATAAAAGATAACGATTCCCAAGTATGAAAAATACCTTTTTATAACAGAATATAAAGAATTTTGGCAGTTAGAGGGTTTTTTATTTTATTATAAAAGTAATGCATGTACATTGCAAGATTTTGGAAAATATTTAAACTTGGAATGATGTTTTAAAATTTTGAGAATTATTATAAGCAGTTTTCTTTTACTAAAAATAACTAGTTTCCCCATGCTAAAATAGGAATTATAACTCAATATGTCACAAAAATGGAAAAGTTAATAGAGCCTTTATGTAGTTCCCTTGAAGAAGGATGTTTCATTTCTTCTCTACGTCTGTGTCTCTATTTCTGCTTTGCAAATAAGGTCATCTATACCATTTTCCTAGATTCCACATATATGCGTTAATATACGATATTTGCTTTTCTTTTTCTGACTTACTTCACTCTGTATGACACCCTCTAGGTCCATGTATGGATATGTATGGATATGAAGGGGGAAAGGGGTGGGGTAGGAGGAATTGGGAGATTGGGATTGATACATATACACTATTGATACTATGTGTAAAATAGACAACTGAGGGGAACATACTGTATAGCACAGGGAACTCTACTTAATGCACTGTGGTGACCTAAACGGGAGGGAAATCCAAAAGGGGGGGATATGTGTATATGTATAGCTGATTCATTTTGCTGTGCAGTAGAAGCTAACACAACATTGTAAAGCAACTATACTCCAATAAAAATTAATTAAAAAAGTAAAAGTGACAGTTACCTATAAAAAAAAAAGATGTTTCAATCGTAGTATAACTTTATTGATTAGAAAAATCAGGTATGTCTGGGGAATTTCTAGGAATCTTCTCAACATTTAAAATTAAGGATAAGTGAAATATACACTATAAGGTAAATAATCCTTGTACATCTCAATTTCAAATACATAATTTTATTCAATACCATATAATGTGTGTAGCATCTGCCAATGCATACAACCAAAGAAGTATGATATATGTAGTTTATGTTTCATCAAGTGTTTTATAACTGTTTTATTTAGGGCCCCAAAGGAGATCCAGGTTTTTCCCCAGGTCATGCTGTTTCTGGAGAAAAGGTAATTATTCGTCCATGAAATAAAATCATGGTGATATATTTCAAGCTTTTAAAAATCATTTTTATCTTTTTAAAATGTAGATTTTACTTGATTTCAGACAGAATATATAGATAACTATTGGATTTTAATGAAGGAAGAAATATTTGAAGAATCAAGTAAACAGTATTATCAGCCCAACTTTTCACTTTAAATCATACCATTAATTTTTTTGAGTGTCTACTTTGTCATGCCCTTGTGCTACCTGTGAACTAGGAACAGATGGGGCAAAAAATTGGAACAAGATACTTTTGGTCCTAACCTCAAAAATGTTGCTGTTAGTATGGATGCCATTGTAAATTCTAATGCCATATTACACCTTTATTTCTAGAATAGTTCTACATACTTATCTTGTTTAAGTCCCACAGTAACAGTGAGGGAGGCGGTCATCATTATCCTTTTTCCAGTTGAGAAAACAAGATTCATAGAATTTAAGTGGATAGCAAGTAGATGAATTAATGATGTATCTAAGTTTTCTGACTTTCAGTACAGTATGCTTTTTATTTTATCATAATGCGCTCAAATACACATATGCATTTAGATAAAAAGAAACTAATGTTTCAAAGTAAAGATAGCAGCAAAAATCTTTATTAAGAGGAAGATATTTTCCAGTGAGGATGAATACAGGTCAAGTATTTAGGTATATATCTGGGAAGCTTTATTTAGACATGCACTTGATGAATGTGATACAGTTATAGGATGTTTTTGTTTATGTAGTGTACATTCACAAATTTTTAAAATCCCTGAATAATTCTTGTGGTTACTGGGTTGAAATCGTATCCTTTAATTGGTTTACAGAAACTCTTGTAAACATGAGAAAAATTACATCACATTAATGGATATTATACTAGCAATTAAATCCTCAAATTTAATCTAGAACTGTAAGAATTTCGTTGCTGTGTTGGAACTGAGTTCACTGAATCTAAATAATTTAGAAAAGGAATGGAAGTTTATTATTAGAAACAGTATTTTCATTGGTCCCTTAATTATTACAAGGAAAAAAATTCTGCAATCTGAGAAACATAAATTCCATCTTTAAAAATCTCTAAATATAAAACATTTGATTTCTTAAAATTTAGAAATTAGACATCCACTCTCTTTTGGTGACTGCTTTAAATAAACTCCCCAAATTACGCATTCACATTTTATCAGATGCTTATTTTTATCTTCCCTTGTGGCTTCTCTGTACAAAATATAGGGTGGTTCAGTATGTGTACAGTATCTGTATAAAATACAGGGTGATTCAGCCTGCGAGTTGTGACTTGGAAGTATGTCAGTGGGTTTTTTTTTTTTTTTTAACTTTTTGAGTTACTCGTATACTAACTGTGGTCAATACTATATAGGAGAAATGGTAAGATATAGGATTTAGTAGAATGTTTTCATTGAGCTTTAAGTGAAATCCAACTTTCAAAATGAGATATTTTTAAAATGGTAACATTTAAAAACAATTTCTCAGAAATTATATTTACATACAATTAGGTTCAATTTTACTGAAGAGGCAGGATATTTATACATATACAATATAAATACAAATAAATAAAATACAAACATTAAACTGGTATGAGTATTGGGGGATTGGGAAACAGTTGAATTTTATTTTTAAACATTTAGCTATTTTTACAATAAATATATAATCAATGATGAAACAATAAAAGCAATGCAGATTCTAGTCCTTCTGCATGTAATATCCAGTAAGTAACATCTCTCATAGAGCACACCTAAGTGTTTCTTGTGGGGCCTCAATGGCAAACGAAGATAACTTTTAAATAGTGGTAATTTTTCCTTTCCCACAAGACGAGTGTGATATTATTATTCTCACTTTTCAGATGGAGAAACTTTGAAGGGAAATCAAGTGATCTACCCTTGATTAGAGCTAGTAGGAGATGAGCCTCCAGTCTCCTGTTTCCTAGTACAGTTTTCTTTTCCTTCTATCAGAGAAATAAGTGTCAAAAAAAAAATGTATAAACCCACCATCCCATAACAAATGGAAGCCATCCTAATAAAACACTGAGCAAAAAAAACATTAAAATATTAAACATGTGGAAAAGCACTTTATAGTTAATCAGAAACATCCTTTTCCCTTCTGATTGTTTAATTGATGACATATTAACGTAGATAATACACTGAAAATTAAGTAGTGCCTAAACAGTCATTAACGAGTTTATTTAGGGTTATTAACTAAGTACTCTTTTTCTCTTTCAAAGAACATACTTTTTTTCATGCACAATAACTTTGCCACAGCAGGAAGAGGGAAAGGAACAGAGGCGAAGAACAAGTGTACCACGAGTAAACTGGTTTAAGATTATACCCCCATTCCACTTTGACACGTTTCATCCTTGTCAATTCACACAGCCTCCTCTATGTCGTTGTCCATTCTACCCACCACAGACACTCCTTCCCCCTCACTGGTATAATTTCTCCTTCCTACCCTGCTCGCAGGCCTTCATCACATTTGGGGGAAGGGGTTGGGGTGTGGGGACAGAAGGCCCTAATTTGCGAAGTTGGGTCTGTGAAGTCAAACACATGGTCCTCCCAATAAATTTTCACTGCAGCCCCAGAAATGGAAGTGCCCCTTTCCCTGGTGCATGACGAGAGCCCAGTCCTGCCTCCCACCCCCCAGCCGTGCCATGAGGTTCCACGTGGGAGTCCCATTGGGCTGCAGGTCCTCACCTAGAAGGGCAGGCCTGAGCTGTCCACAGCTGCCTCACAAAGCACTGGTAGAATTTTTAAGTAGATTCCTTTACATTTTTAAAGCACGGTAAACTTTGGGAAAGATGAGAATTTGGGAAGTAAGGACATTCCTAGAGAGAAGGACATCAGAGCAAAAGAAGCAGGGCCTTAGAGGTGGGGAAGTACTGTCCAGGTAATCAGCACTAGAAGAGATAAGGGCCGGGAGCCTCAGAAAAGGTCTCGAACAGTCCCCAAAACGAGGTGGACCTTGAGCCAGATAGAGGAGATCAGAA
This sequence comes from Grampus griseus, assembly GCF_964374135.1. NCBI lineage: Eukaryota > Metazoa > Chordata > Mammalia > Artiodactyla > Delphinidae > Grampus > Grampus griseus. The sequence continues at coordinate 108,003,354 of NC_139017.1, forward strand.
ATGAGTGCAGTAAGATCTGGACGTCCAAGATGAAATCCTGCAGCAAGGAAATCATAATTTTCAATTCTCTTTCATACTATTAAACCTCTGTCTGTGTTTTGTTCTTAGGGTGATCAAGGTCTTTCTGGATTCATGGGGCCCCCTGGTATGCAAGGTGTTAAGGTAAGATGTCGTTTTACTTTGATGTATTTGGGTGCCATGTGGATCTGGGTGCTCCTCAGCTCCTAAGATCTCATTCTGAAGTTGAGCCCAAAGTCAATGTTTTAAATTCTTTTCTTCAGCAATAGGAATTAGGGTGCTGTCCTAATCCAGGGAAGTGGTGCCCACCAAAGACAGGGTCTTAAGAAAAATAAAAGAAAACCCTTCAGATAATGATGGGGACAAAATTCACATGTAGGAGAAAGTCACTGATAGAATTTTGGAGTTCTCTTTTTTTATTAGGGCAATAACTTACTTCTAAAACTTTGAAGTCACATTGTAACTTTTATATATCCAAAGTGAGGTACATTTGGATGTAGGTAAAATACTTGGCTTTTTTTTAAAGAGTTTCTAATTTTATTAGGAAATAATAAGCTCTGCCGTGATATATACATGAGTGTGAGGCCTGAAGCGTAAACAGAGTAGAAGTGAGGGTTGGGGATATGTAGTAAAAAATAGTAGTCATATGCACATGAGTTGGCCTTTTCTCGGGTAAAAAGGAATAGTAACACAGCTGCTATAATTATTTCATAAAATATGCTGTGCAGTTTCCTGAATTAACACAAGTGTAAATTCTTCTCAATATATTCAGCTTGTCTTTTTCTCAAACACTGAGTTGTTGATTTTCTACAAGGGATGAAGAAGATACAAAATTCCTGTCTAAGGTATTAAAGGCCCCAAAATATTGGAGGGCAGTATTTGACTTGATATGGGTGCCTAAATACACTTCATAATGAGCTATGTTGGTGTCTCAGTGTGTCATCTTCTTTTCCTCTTGGGAGATTTAGAATGGAGATGGTTTTCTGGCTCTGGTTAATTTGTTCAAATTCTATCTGCCATTTTCTCGGTCCTGTCGACCTTGGGCAGGTTGCTTAACCTAAGCTTTAGTTCCCTCATGTGTAAAATGTGAAGATAATACTACCCACTTCACAGGGAGCTGTTGGGAACATGGAATGGGATAATCCATGCAATAGAGTGTCAGAAAAATAGCAAGCCATTAATAACTGTTAACCATCAGCTATTTATCTGGTTTTGGAAAGGATCCTGACCTTGTTTGCTTCCCTTCATAATCCCTTCTACAGGGCACAACTGTAAATTGATTAAAAAGGTTTTGATCTCATGGAGTACTTTTCCTCCCATGACCATACCACACCATTATTCTTATGGCATTTAGACTAGTCTTCATCCTAGATAGTACTTAGAATCTGACAACTCCTTTGAGGTTGTTGGTTGCTTCCATGAAACTGCAGAGTGATCGTTCCTACCAGAATTGGTCTTGACATACAGTCATGAATCTGTCTGTTTAATGCTACTTAGTATACCTCTGACTGCTAAGTGTACCTCTGAGGAAACTGTACTGATGAATAGCATCAAACAAAGAAAATCTCATAGTACGAAAATTACCTTAATAAATTGTATTTGATATTAAATATACAGCTATTGCATCCTGAAGAATGCCACTGTGTATGAGAGAAAAACAAACTAATCATTACTTTCCAAGGTTAATAATGCCCATGGTTCATGAAATTAGCGTTCCAGAAAGGGAAAACTTATTGATAAATAAAGCTTGAGTCGTGATTGCGTAGAGGAGTATATAAAGAAATACTATAGAGAAAATTTTAAAAGACTGATTTTAACTATTAGAGCAGGTTATCATTTTTAACTTTGAAGGTTTTACTTACTTAAGGCAGAAGATATTATCTTCCAAGGACTTATGCACATATTATATGAGCCTTGGCCCATCGGTATTTTAAAATATTGAGAATATATTATTTTTGGTCTGTATAAGTCTAGTAAAGTGAAATAGCATTAAGTTAAACAAACTGGGTCATGGATGCATATCTTTCACAGACTTCTTTTCTCTTACACAGTTTTTTAAACTTTTAAAATCTGGCTTGTGTTGTTAACGAGTAGAAACAGACACTGTAGAAGTCAGGGATCTTGCTATGTTATCAATTAGCAACTATAGCTGAATTTTCTCTAGAGAAGGTTTAGTCGAAAGTATTTAGAAACCAAATTACTTTCTGATAAATGAAGCATCCAGGTTCACTATGCTTTGATAGTAGTTCAAAACAGTGTTAATAGTTGAGATGATTTTGTAGTTTTTCTGAGAATGCTTTCCCTCTTTTCAGAGTGTGTCTAATAATGGAAACTGTATATAGATTTTTTAAAAACAAGTATTGCAGGAAACACACATAGGGGCTCAATCTAAACCTAAACTAATTCTCCACGTAGCAGGCTTGGAACAAGTTTCCATCACACTATCTACGTGCATGTCTTACTTTAATATGAATGTGCAGTAGAAATACTCTCACAATGAGCTTGGTAGACTCTTTCTGTTCCTGTGGTTTGTATGAAAGACAGAAGGACCAGACTGATTATTTATGGAATTTACTAATTTTGGTTCAATTTTTGAACCACCTAGGTCATTCTCAGAGTTACTCCCTGCAAACAGAATCCATTCTAGGAGTACCTAGAATAAAAGTTCATATTAGTTATGACCTAGGGACTCCTATTCCTTCATCCTTTCAGTTCTACCCCTAAAATGCTACATGAATTCTTAAGGTCAAGACAAGAACTTAAGGTATTCATTCTGTAAATGATAGATCTAAGATAAGCCCAGAGAGGTTAAGAGAATTGCTCAGGGTCACTCAGAGTTACAGCAGGATCAAGAGATAATACTTGCTGATACTGAATCCACTGTGCTTTTAACAGTCTGTGCTTATTATAAAAGATGAATAAGGTACTTGGGATTTGATAAACATGAAGTTTATTACATATTTTATCTATCAAACTATTTTTGAATTATTATTATAACTATTACAGTAAATATTAACAGCTCCTTTCTTATGTGTAATATTATAGTCTATCTGCTGAACCCTGTATCTTTTTATCTTAAAAACAACCCATTGAGACAGATAGTATGTTCAGTGTGTCATAAATAAGTTAACTGAGGCATAAAATGTTTAAGGCATTTACCCAAGGCCACATGATTATTAACTGACAGAGTTAGGACTCAAATCCAGGCATCTTTGACATGACTGTGCTCTTAATAACTTCAAATACTGTTTCCCCATGTATTAGTTCATTATGCCAATATTTGTTATATGTGAGTTTGATTACTTCTGACTACCTCAAGCATGAATGCAAGAGAAAGTAAAATTTTGTTTTTCCTGAAAGCCAAGGGAACAAATATAGTTTTGGATGACAGGTAATAATGACATCATTATTCCTTTTCTCTGGAAGTATCTGGAAATATTACAATTCTTTAAGTAGTCTTTGAAGTGGCTGCAAGAAAGTTGTGTGTAGAAATACTGACAACTCATGGAAACTGTTGAGATAAATAAATGGAAGATTAATATAAAATGTTCTGAAAACTAGAAGTAATATTGAGATAGAAATAACAAAGCAAGTAAATCAGCAGCAATATTTTTATTCACTCTTCAGTAGATATTTTGGTTCGCTTCTGCCTTTTTCCCTTTTTATCTCTCACCCCTTGACTTTTTTTTAAAGATTAATAAATTTACTATATTAAAAATAAGGCTTTTTTTTTTTCTCACAACAAGGTACAACACAAATAGTGAAAATACAAGCCACAGACTGGGAAAAAATATTTGTAACACATGTAACTAACAAAGAACTAGCATCCAGAACATGTAAAGATTGCACAGAAATCAATAACCCAATAGAAAAATGGGCAGTTCACAAAACAGCAAAGCCATTGGTCACTTAATATGTGAAAAGATATTTAACCTTACAAGGAATAAAGGAAATGAAATTAAAACAATGAGGTATCATTTCACAATTGTCAAATATCTAAAGTCTGAAAATACCTACTTTTGGCCAGATGAGATACAACAGGAATTCTCATTTACTGCTGATGGAACTGGAACAACCACTTTGGAGCACGATTTGCCATGTCTAGGAAAGGTGAAGATGCACACTGCCTAACACTTAGTAATTCTGCTCATATGTATATATCTTAGAGAAACTCTCTAACACACATACACAAGAAGAAATTTTAAAATGTTACTTGCAGCATTGTTTATGAAAACAAAACAGTAGAAACCCCAATATATTTAAATTTTAAAAGGATATATTTTGATAGATTCATAAAATGTAACACCATGCAGCAGCTAAAATGAACAAACTAAATCTACCTATTTATGGCAACATGTATAAATCTCAAAAATATAACATTGACAAAAGAAATAGCCTCAAAGCATTCGTATAGTATAATATATATAAAGTTCAAAAACATGCAAAAATACATTATCAAGACAACTTACAGAAATTTATGCTTTACTGAACAGTGAAACATTATATTTATATAAAAGTGTAAAATCATGCATATTAAAAAAAAAGTGCTTTTCTCTGAAGAGGGACAGATAAGAATGAAATCGGGGGTTTCATAAGGTAAGGCCCTTGAATTTTTTCTTTTAAAAAATCTGAAATCAATATTCACACCTTGACTTTTTTTTAAAAAACCAGTATTACCACTTTAACAAGCTGTGTGTGTTTCCCCAGATTGACTGGTTACATTGCCTCAACTTAGCTACCTTAATATAACTCTTATTTACCTAGGAACTGAAGTATGTTTTCACTTCCCACTAAATGTCTAAATTTGTGCCAAAAATCAGATAAGTTAGATCCAGAGTGCATGCTGTGTTGGTTGGAACACAAGAGTCATAATTCTGAGCTTGGACTCCAGATAAATTTTTAAATTGGTTTTTAAATATAGCTGATCAGTTGCCACATTACTATTGGAAGTCTGCTTTTTAAAATTGTAAGAAAATTGACAGCAATTTCAATTGAAGAAATTTTTCTGGGATCGAGAGGATAAGCCAGATGAGAGCAGTTAAGCACATCTTAGCATGAAGGTATAACTCAGAACAATTGTGAAATATGAGGCACACATTTTAAAACAGATTATTATGAATAATGTATGGCAATATTTTTCTGAATGTCAAACAATTCAACTACTATACTTTTAGTAATAATTATAAACCAGTGTGAATTCTTATTCTAGTTTGATGGAATTATTTCAGTTAAAAAAATCTTTCCATTACATAGGAGGTACACAGTTAACATCTTTATAAAGTTGGAAGGGAAAGAAGAGCTGAAAAAATCAAGTGGAATGCGTTACGATTGATCAGTCACTCAAAACCTATACAGCTTTTCATAATCTATTTAAAGCAAGGACAGTACTAAGGAAGTACAGCAATACTGAATGTTGATGAGAACAACAATAAAAATAAAATCCGTGCCCGGAGAAAGAAATAAGGGGAATTCTTAGGTTCCATAGTTAACGCTATAGATGATCTTCTCACCTGTGCAATATTCCTGTAAAAATCTGCAGAGCTACGTTTTCCTTTGCTCGGTTTGCAGTTCAGGCTTAGTACTGAAAGTCTAACATAAAAGCTGCTGCTTAGGGGCTGTGCTGTCACCACTGTGACCATCTACTCTGCCCTCTGCCATTTCCACTAATGGAAGGGGAAGCAAAGAACAAGACAACACATACTGAACTCCCTCACAGGCAAGCCCGTGGCTACCAAAGTGGTGTACTCTGTGGGACTTGGAAAACATTCCTTCATCCAAAGATATTTTCCTCTTCTGATTGACATCCTAACATTAACGATAAATTCATTTGGCTGAAAGTATTTCAGTTCCCAGAAGGTTTTAAAAAAAAAATGTCTGTGTCCTCAGAAAAAGCTGTTATCGGTCATTTAGCACCATTTTGAGAATTAGTGTCATACTGTTTTTCTCCACAAGAACTGGTTGAGAAGGGCTACAGCTAGAGTTGATGTGGCCAAGGTAAAAACTGAGTACTGGGGCTTCCCTGGTGGCGCAGTGGTTGAGAGTCCGCCTGCCGATGCAGGAGACACGGGTTCGTGCCCCGGTCCGGGAAGATCCCACATGCCGCGGAGCGGCTGGGCCCGTGAGCCATGGCCGCTGAGCCTGCGCGGCCGGAGCCTGTGCTCCGCAATGGGAGAGGCCACAGCAGTGAGAGGCCTGCGTACAGCAAAAACAAAAAAAACAAAAAAAACAAAAAAAAAAACCTGAGTACTAATTAATGTAGGTTAATTGGTCAATATTGTGAGGAGTTTGGGACAGAGGTGGGTAGGAGTCTGTTGTGTGCGTGAGGGAAGTATGTTCCAAGAAGAAGGGGAGGTGGGTAGAATAGAGAGGTCTGTGTGGTGTTCATTCTCTAATTCTCTTCAATCTCTCCAGTTACCTGGGATCATTCTTCTATTTAATTTTTTGAAAACAGTTAAACTCTCTATTCTTAAAACTTTAGGAACTTTATTGCCTTACCTCAAGTAGTACTTACATGGTCATGGTTGTTGATTTTTTTTTTTTAATCTCATTCTGAATTCTTGCTTAAGCCTTCTTTTTCAATCAGCTATGGGCGTCTTGCCACTGTTTCTCTAGTTTGCCATAGGTTTCCCTGGTTATTTTGACCAAAACGTGGCTACAAACCTTTGTTTGTATTCCTCAAGGCATTGCTGACGTATGAGTCCTGTAGTGTTTGACAGATTTTATTAGATACTTGGAATCACCTGATCTGTAAAGGACTTCTATTATTACATTACAGAAAAGGACAATTTAATACTGGCTTTCAGATAATAGTGCAGTAGCAGTGGGCTAAAGGGAAATACATGAGTGATTTAGGAGTCCTTAAGTGCAAGGTCTATATTTTTTTTTTTCCCTTTATCATTTTCCATTTTATTTCTCTCTTGGTAAAAATGAACAAAATACAAAATTCAGGATAATTTTATCATTCACATTAGCAAGAGAATAATGGGAAGTGGCTTTTTTGAACTACTCTTCCATCTGGCACTTCAGTTACTGTTTAGATTAATAGGTACAATAGGAGTTGAAATTTTCTGGGCCAGAGTTTGATGGTGCTCAGCACTGCTCCTTTCTGAAAAGACCCATCCACCTGTGGACAAAGCCTTCTGCCTGTTACCATGGCCCTGAATAAAGTGACTGATGAGCATGTGAGTCTGTTTCAAGTTGCAAAAACAAAGAACTTAAATTCCAGTTAACTACACTGTCTCTTCCTGATACGAATTATGCCAGCTGAGGTAATCAATAACTTATCAGGCTGCTGAGAGCCCATTAACATGTGATTAACATTCTAGTGTTCACGGCAATATTCTTCAATGTGGGAAGTGGCCCTTTGGTATAACACACTTCAATAGTTTAAGCTCAATAATAATAACTCTTGTTTAACAAGATATTAGATTGACTCTTATAAATTAGAAGATTATTTTCACGATCTATGTAATCTACTCTATCAATAAAATAGAACTGAAGGCTCTTGGCACATTTCATTTCTCACTTCCACTTACAAGTGGCCTCTAAATATAAGGAATCAGGCTTGCCCAATTAGTCACAGCCCTGAACAAGGTGCCTACCTGAAAAGAATGTAAAACCACTACTAGTAGAAAGTTTAATTTAAGCCCTAGCGCTAAATTAAAGAGCTTTTCAAATACAGAGATTACTGTCTGGTAATAGCAAAACACATTTACGTTTTTTTTTTTTTTAACTCCATTTTAGGAAATTATTTTCAGCAAGGTCTATATTTTTTCACTGTGGTATTTCAGCCCAGTGAATGGTACATAGCAAGCACATATTAGTAGTGAATGAACATTGCTGCTCGTAAGTTTAATTGACCGTGCCCTTTCACCCGGTGCTAGTGGTTATTTTCCTCCTCAAGGGTTGCTTCTCAAGTCAGTGACCCTTCTCACCTGTCTTAGTTTGCCTCGGTCCTCTGGCTCCAAACACCCTTTGTCCCATTTAGGTAGGGTGAGTAGATCTAGTTAATCTGCTACTAATGTCTCAGTGATGTTGCCTTTCACATGATCATGTATAAGGTTAGCCCACCTTTGCCTCAGCTTCCTGAGACTAGACAGAAGCAAAAGATACAAGGAAGTTGCTTCAACCAAAAGAGCAGTTTTGAGATAAAATTTGTCACTAACTCTGGAATGCTGCAGTTGTTTTAATCACATTCTTTTGTCCTACAGTTCATTCAGGAAACCAGTATTGGTAAACAAGATATAGTTCCTGCCTTCAAGTAGCCTACTGTCTAAAAAAGGAAATAGATACTAAAGTAAATCACTAAAAGTATATTATGCTATAACAAGTGCAATGATTAAGATGTGAAATTTTTATAGCAATGGCTGAGGGATCTCTAAACTTCTTGGCAGTGGAGGTGGGGGGTTTTTAGAGAACAGGGAAAGAGGCAACATCTGAGCTGCATCTTTTCTTTCTTTTTTTTTTTTTTTGCGGTACGCGGACCTCTCACTGTTGTGGCTTCTCCCGTTGCGGAGCACAGGCTCCGGATGCACAGGTCCAGCGGCCATGGCTCACGGGCCCAGCCGCTCCGTGGCATGTGGGATCTTCCGGGACCGGGGCACGAACCCATGTGCCCTGCATCGGCAGGCGGACTCTCAACCACTGCGCCACCAGGGAAGCCCCTGAGCTGCATCTTGAGGATGCAAGTTATCCTAATGATACTATAGTTAGTAGACATGTATGCTGTTTACACACAGGTGATGACATAAACCAAGGCTTGGAGGCAAGAGCAGTTCCTTGTTTTGGGATTATGGAATGTTAGGTAGGAGGTGTCAGGAGATAAAGTTTGAGGGACATTCAGGGGTCAAATTATAAAGGAACTTGTATGCCATGGTAAAGCATTTATCATATGGTAGAGAGCTACTGAAGGATTTTAAGAAGGAGAGTGCCAGAGGCAAATCATTTAGTCTCCGGAATTTCTGTGGCATTTTTGTGGATTCTAGAGACAAATGCTCCTACCTTTCTGAAACCTGAAGTTTATGTAAGGAGGCCCAAGATAGAAAAGCAGAGTGGTAATAGAGAAGTTGTCTTATGCCATAGGAGATACTTTCTCATATGTAGGAAAAATCTTTTTTTTTTTTTAATTTAATTAATTTATTTATTTTTGGCTGTGTTGGGTCTTCGTTTCCGTGCGTGAGCTTTCTTCTGGTTGCGGCAAGCAGGGGGCCACTCTTCATCGTGGTGCGCGGGCCTTTCACTGTCGCGGCCTCTCTTGCTGCGGAGCACAAGCTCCAGATGCGCAGGCTCAGTACTTGTGGCTCACGGGTCTAGTTGCTCCGCGGCATGTGGGATCTTCCCAGACCAGGGCTCGAACCCATGTCCCCTGCATTGGCAGGCAGATTCTCAACCATTGCACCACCAGGGAAGCCCTGTAGGAAAAATCTTTATCTCAGTGAATATAAGTCCTTCGCATTTAGTGGGGGAAAGAACTGTTAAAAGAAGAAAACCATTTATATATGAAGTTGACAACATAGAGATTATATCATCGAGAATCTTTTCAATACATATATACAAGCATTCCTCACTTTGCATGGTTCCAATATAGACAAATTTCACTTAACACGGTTTAATAACACCAGTCTCCCACCAACATGGTTCAGATTAATCACACTGTGATTAGCTGTGTAAAGTATAAACTTTGCTACTGGCTCTTCAGCTTACAAGTCACTACATAAATAGTAAATGTGCATCAAGATCAGTGGTCGGTCACATTTCATTCAGAATCTGTTGATGATTGTACACGACACATCTGTTAGTTCATGCACAGACAGCAGAGTGTGTAGCTGTCTTGCTTCCTTCTCTCTGATAAACTCATGTGGCATTTTACACAAATGGCTAATCCGAAAAAGTAACTGGTCAACAAAGATGAAAAGTACAATGAAATAAAGAAATAGTGATAACACAGAAATTGAAATTAGAATCAAATATAAATGGAGTTATAGAAGAAATAGCTGATCCTGGGGCACTGCTGCCATTTGAGAGACTCTCCATATGCAGACAGAGGAACTTGGTAACGGCGAGCTTGTTTTTATTATTTTTGTTTAAGGCAAATTTTTTGACATAAGAGGAAAGGGTTGTGATGAATAGGATAGACACGTCCCAGAGGAGGTTACAACAGAAAAAAAACTTCACGTTAGAGGAACTCTTGGAGCTATTTCATGACATTGAAAGTGCAAAGGATGGAATGTTGGGAGCTGACCCACACTTAGAAAGGAGTATGACAGTTTGCCAAAACATAGAATATATGCTTGCTCTGTATGGTTATTTATACAAGAAAAGCACTATTCAAACTACTCTTCATAAATTTTTTCTAAGAAATGGAACTTTAATTTCTCACTGTTTCTAATGTTTTAAATTACACTGTACTAAACTAATATTTAACATATTTTTCATTTCCCTATACAAAGGTAACTGACAGTGAGACTTTTAAACATTTTGACAAAAATTTTTAAAGGTCACAGAACAATTGCAATTTTTCCCATTATTAAGATTGCTTGGCACGGTTTCAGCTTATATGGTCGGTTTCATGGTCCTCTAGTACCGTGCAAAGCAAGGATGGCCCTGTATGTAAATGGTACCACTATTTTCCTTATGGATAAACATTTTATTTATGTATCCAAATTTTAATTACTTGGGGGTAGTTCAGGTATATATTTGAAGTTTGTTTCTTTTCCATCCCTTAATATTTCTGATTTTGATTCAATTGTATCTCTTTTTTTTTTTGGTCCTGTGTGGTCACCTGTTGATAACGTATTTGTTAGGGTTTAAATTGTTGTTAAAATAAGTATTAAAATTAATATCTCTATATTAAAATTAGATTCTAAACCCTTTTTATTACTGGAATTCTTGGCAAGGCAAATTTACATCACAACAAAAATTGAAACAACCCTATAACTCATTATAATGAGTTTTTAATCTGTTCTAAAACAGAACTTGTACATTTTTCTGTTGGCATTCCTTAAGAAATGTGTTTACATCAGTTTCAGTATATTTATCAGAGGAAAATCATGCATTGTTAGTTACTCGACCTTTTTTGTTATTTTTCCTATGTGAGTATAGGAAGAATAATGACTCAAATAGTATTTTCAAAAGACTACAATATAAACAAATTTTTAAAAGGAAAGTCAGGGAGACTTCCCTGGTGGCCCAGTGGTTAAGACTCCGTGCTTCCAATTCAGGGGGCGTGGGTTTGATCCCTGGTTGGGGAGCTAAGATTACACATGCTGCGCCGTGTGGCCAAAAAATTAAAAAAAATTAAAAATAAAGTGTCACGTCCTTAGATTGGAGCTATGCCAAAGCTTGAATGTAGGCATTCTTCCCAGGAACTTATTCCCTTTGTTTTTTAAAATATTACAGACTAGTATTTAAGTAGAAAACAAATGAGACCTGTAGTCACAAATTAGGGAATAAATGGAGGCTTTTATACAATAGTGGTGCTAACTCCAGTATATTACAGTAACATATTATTACATTGAAAAATAACAAGATATTTTTTCTCCCACTTATTACCTTTCATTTCAATATTAAGAGAATTGAGATATCATATTGAATACTTAGAATCTATTTTCCCCCAAGTAACCCTCAGATTCCTCTTAAGTCTTTACATCAATTCATTTATTCATCCAAATCTTTCCATCAATTAATTAACAAGCACTTACTATGTTCTAGACACTGGGGATACCACATTGAATAAAATAGTTTAGGAGCTTAAGTTTAAACTCTTTAAGGGGCATATATATCATCTCTAACTCTGCCCTCAAATCTAATGTATAATCATGTTTCTCCTAGACTCTCATAATAGCCTCCTACCTGACCCATTCTCTTTTCATTCTGCTCATCCCAGAGTCCCCATCTTTGTTTCAGGTCATATGCCCATGGGAGCCTGAATCTGTTTTTTTTCTGATATGTACTTCAGTGATACATCAGTGTTACTTGAATTCTTCCAATGCCTCAAAGCCTGAATTGACTCTTATAAATGCCTTTGTTTTTCATTCAATGAAAGGTGAAAAAAAAAAGTAGTGACTTTAACAGATTCAACTAATTGCAGAATGCTGGCAATTAAAAGGAGATTTAGCAGTAGTTTAATTCATTGCTGTCATTTTACAGATGAAGACTTTGAAACTCATGATATAGCTATTTAGTGGCAAAACTGGATCTAGAGCTCAGTGTGCTTGGTCTTTTCATTATTATTAGTAGTAAACCAAACCAAACCGAAACCATTTTGTTTCACTTCAGCTCTTTTGATTGCAAAGAATGGACACTTAGGCTATCCCAAGGAAGAGAGAATTATTTCAATCCTCTCTACAGCATTAAGGGAAATCAGGGACCCATGGAATCTGAAAATGGTACTGTAATATGACAGCCTCGCGGGGGCGGGCACTGATTCAAAGCAGCTCTGAGTATCTAGCAACATTAGTTTGTGGATCTTTTGCTGTACTTTTCTATTAGCACTGCTACTCATCTCCTCTCTCTGCATCTGCCCTTTTGTGTCATCTGACTTTTCCTCTGACAAAAGCTTTCTTTCTCAGCACAGTTTCTGCTCACTCTACATTTTTTACTCATACTTTGGCTTTCTTCTCTTCCTCTTATCCTTTCTTTGTCAGTCTTTCTAGCTTCAGCTAAGTACCTGAATCAGTCCTCCCTCCCTCCCTCCTTTCCTTCCTTCCTTCCTTCCTTCCTGTTGAACTTAATTTAAAAAAGAATTTGATTGGCCCAGCTTCACCCTGTTTAGGCAAAACTCTCCATTCCAAGTGGCCTCATAGGCTACTGGCCAGACTTCATATTGGCTTCCCTTAGGTTGAATGCCATCTCCTGGGGCTGAGGTGGAGTAGGAGGGAGCTCATGACTATTTGGTGCTGCCTTTATATTAGAGTCTGTGGATGAGGAAGAATCTCTTCAGAGGGAGTTGTACATTCAGAGGATATTATGATCAACATGTCTAGTTCACTGTTAGAAACTGCTTCAGGGAAAGTAAGCTAAAGAAGTTGTAGCACCACTGACTGCATTCTGTTTCACCGGGGCTGGGGAGGGAAGAAACTCTGGTCAGAGAAACAGATAGTGGCCGAAGAAAGGGAAGCATGTAGCTAGCTAGACTCAGCAGTACACAGACATAAAAACAAGTAAGTAAATATATAAGCACAGTTGTTTTTTTGTTTGTTTGTTTGTTTGTTTCCGGTACGTGGGCCCCTCAATGCTGCGGCCTCTCCCGCTGTGGAGCACAGCCTCCGGATGCGCAGGCCCAGCGACCACAGCTCACGGGCCCAGCCGCTCCACGGCACGCGGGATCCTCCCGGACCGGGGCACGAACCCGCGCCCCCTGCATCGGCAGGCGGACTCCCAACCACTGCGCCACCAGGGAAGCCCCTATAAGCACAGTTTTTAATAAAAAAGAAAAGGAACTAGGCCCATGGCGGAGAGTTTCTCTACCTGTGTACCTCTCACCCTGGTTCCTCATTTCTCATCTTCCTGACACCCTCTTAGGAACTCCATCCTTCTAGGGCTGCTGCCTCATCCGAGGGAGCCACCACCACTATCTTAGTGCTGAGGACATTTCTTATTTCCCGTTATTAAAAGTGAAAAAACTTAGCTTTGTGGATATTTTATTTGGAGAATCTTGTGTAACATTTGGACAACTGAGAACAATGTACGTCTTCTATTTTGTAATTAGGCTGGTCTTTAGCTCTCTTAAAAAATATATAAACTCAGTGAAATTGTGGGTATAAAAGATGCAAGTGGTAAATGTGTAACTTTGATAATACCATGATTTATGATATATAATTCCTTTTGTTGATTTGTCTTGGTCGTCTAAAATTAATGTTTGAACATTTGATGAGAATGAGGACAGCCTGCATTTGAGTCTGAGACAAATACAGGCATATTAAGTAAATAGAAGGGCAGGTTACTCAATTCTTGATAAATCTAACTGTCAAACTGACATGATTCCACTTTACTACCTACATGACTTTGGTCATATCATTTAACTTCTCAGAGCTCAGTTTTCTCACCTGTAAAAATGAGGAAGATACCTACTTCATAGGATTGCCATAGAATTAGGTGAGGTATTTGGAAGTGGCTGGTGCAATGTCTGGTACATAGTGGCTCAGTGAAATTGCTTTGTGCCTTCGTTCCTTTTTCCCCCTCCTTTCTCATGGCCACATCTCTGATCTCTAATAGCCTAATCATGAAAGAACAGAGCTCGCAGAGGACAGGGCATTTCCTCTGCCCTCTTGCTTTTTCTTCTGTTATTCCCTTGTTACAAATATGCTTACATATACAGGTAACACAAAAATTTTTGTCTCCAACTTTCCTTCTTACATTTCTGGTCTTCTCTCTGGTTCCCAAGAGACCTCTCTACTTAAACATTTACTTTTGTTTTAAGTTTATCACCTCAAAACCTGCTTAAATCATTTCCTTATTTATCAAATAAGAGGTACCTCTTCTAATTTCCCCATTGTCCCAGAGTATCATTTCCTTCTCTAATTCATGAATCCAAGTTCATAAACCCTCTGTGATAGGGTTTAATCCTGAATGACTCTTTTCACTCTGTTACTCTATATCTTAAAACCCCAAAAACTTATCTTCAGTTTGCAGTACATTAATTTGAAGTTTCTGATATTTGTAAACTAACTATAATTTATTTCAGGTTTTTGAGGTTTGCTTACTAAAAGGTTCTTTTAAAAAGGAACTTTTTCTTGTTCTTTTATATACACCAAAATCTAGTAAACAGCAGGTTGATTTACTGATTGTTGATTAGAGCTGTACAAATGTGCTCCAAAGTGTCCTTTATTTCTTTCTTCCTTTCCTTTCTTTTAGCTTCCTTTCCTTCGCTCATAGAATATCTTTCTAGAGGATAAAAGTTATTATTATCTCTTTTATATCTTTGGGTGTTAGTGATAGAAATTAAGATTTGATTTTGGTTCTTATTTGGAAAATCTTTTGTTACTAATTTCTTTTTTTTATTGAGGCATGATTGATATAAAACATTTGTTACTGATTTCTTAGACAGATGGACCTGTGAGCAGCCTCTTTTTATTCGCTCATTCATAGAATGTTATGACAATGTTTTAGATTAGAGAAACTGCCTGAAACTGCCAGTTTTTCAATAATTACAAACAGATTATGCCTGAGGGCATTCTGTTTCAGCATTAATGAACTAAAACCAACTTTTAAAAAGCTTACGCAAAATTTAGCAGATCCATTGCTAGATGCCAGCCTTTTATAAAAGATCCTGTTTTTTAAAATTCAATACTATGTAACCATTTTAGTTGATAACAAATCATTCAAATTACACTCCAAATTAATTAAGAATTACTAATACGGATTTATTATTTAATAAAAATTAAATTTTTATTAAATTTAAAAGATTACACTTAATAAGAAATAGATTAGTAGGAATTACATTTGTATTAATGGGAAAACCAAAAGTTGGGATGAAAGACAACTGTGGTTAGTTATTTGGCTC
Source organism: Grampus griseus (assembly GCF_964374135.1). NCBI lineage: Eukaryota > Metazoa > Chordata > Mammalia > Artiodactyla > Delphinidae > Grampus > Grampus griseus. The sequence goes on from NC_139017.1 coordinate 108,018,874, forward strand.
AAATGGGGTTACTTTTCATAGTATGTCTTCACCTTTACCCTTGCAGGGTCTCAAAGGACATCCAGGGCTCCCAGGACTCCGAGGTGAACAAGTAAGTATTCTTCCTTTTTAAGACTTGCATCTTCTCCAGTGAAAAAGACATACGGTAGGGAACTCCATTGAGAGATTATTTTCCCCCATGTAACTCTTTCAGTTTTTCTTAATGCTTTTTACTCTGTTTAGTACAGGAAAAACTTCTAATTTATTATTAAATCTTGTGGGGTTTTTTCATATCTTAGACTGACTTTCACTGTCTGCCTAACATGCTCCAGCAGTCTTAAACTTCCGTTGTTCGTAAACCACTGTGAGAATCTCATAAATGCTGTGTATCCTGTCCGCGGATTATCCATGCATGCACACACACTCATATGCACACACATATATGCACTGATTTTTTTGTACGTTTCAGGGGCTTTCCTGTTTTCCAAAGTCTATCCACAGCTGTTAGTTCCCTACCATTGCATGAAGGAATGCAAATAAATTTTAATAACAATCCAAATTAGAATGGCACATCTGCTGTTTGTTGTCCATTCTACACATACACATATATGTAAAAGTCAAAATAGTTTGGGAACTATTTAGTTTTTGATCATGTTATTCCTTCTCTCTCCCACCATAAAATAATGTATCATTATGTCATAGGAAGAAATAAAGTCATATCTCTTGTTTTCAATAGAATATATACTAGGCCAGTATGAATAAATCAGTGAAAAGCGTAGATTAGATACTAACTAAGGTGACAAATCGTTATTGGAGATCTAGCAAAGAGCCTCAGGAAACCCTAAAGGGAGCTCCAGAAAGAAAAGTGATGGATTATCCCTGAGGGAAAGATAAATGAAGAAATAAAACCAGTTTTCTCTTTTATTCATGTAAGAGGGACAATACACTCTATTCAGTCCCTGAGGCACAATTTTTCAAGATTGCTAATTACTAGTCATGGCAAGCAATATATGTATCTGTAGCAAGTAAAATCTCAGTTTCCTGAAGATCATATGAGTGCTGAAAAGCATTTGAGCATTTATGGGAAAAAAAATCAGAAGGGCAGGAGGGATTAGTTCCCGGGGAGGAAAAAAAAATCCCTAGAATACTGCTTTGGCAGAAATTCTGTGTAGATTTCAATGAAGAAAACCTGACACATCACAAGTAAGTGAGAAATTGACCATTTGTCAGTACCGACCAGTTTACTCACAACTGTTCTATAACCTAGTTCTGTTAGTATACGTGTCATTGTTCTGAGGGTGGTATGCTTTTGAGAAGAGTCTGAAATCAGTTTTAAAGGTTGGAAAATGTATTATTGGAATCAGTTCTTTCTATTTTATTTATTTCCAGAAGTAAAAAGACAAAATTGGTGATAACTGTGAGGAACAACTAAAATCATTTTGCATTTTCACTGTGGAAACACTGTGGACATTAAGAGGAATGTAACTAATTAGCTAGGAGACATTCCCTTCTGGAAAATTTGTAGATATCTGTAAACTGGCCAGCAAACACTTAGGAAAGTAATTATATCATCTGGGCAAGCTCTAGTAATAAGAGCTTTCATTACAGAGTCTTTATTAGTTGCCAAACTGTACTACTGTTAACTGGAAGTTCAAGTAGTATAATTATTTATTTAATATTTCCATATGTTAACTCATTTAATACTCCACAACACTAAGAATTATTGCAGTTACCCCTGCTTTTAAATATATTTTTACACATTGTTCTCTTTTCTCTACGCAAAAATCCTGTGACCTAGATATTATTATTGTATTTTACTAATGAAAAAAACTAAGAGATAGGGAGGACCCATGCTGGCAGTGCTGGGACTCTCAGTGAAGTCTGACTGACTCAGAGCGTGTGCTTTAATTCTCAGAGTGAGAAGTGGGATTGGGGCAGGTTTACTATTCCTGATTTTTCCAGGGGTAGAGATATAACTTTGTGTCTGAATTCCTCCATTCGATCTACAGATTTAAGTGAGCCATTTTTTAAATGCAGAGTGAATTGAGGTATAGTGCTTTGTTTTGAGTTTCTTTTGAGCTGCTCTGGTTGTCCAAGTGATTTTAGGGTGTGGTTGGCTTAGAATATGTTTGTGCCACATAAGACTGCTGAAAGCTTACTCGTTGACGTTGTTTACTGTTATTCCAGTAGAGCAGGATTTAGTCATCCAGTGGTGTCCTCTTGTGTATTTCTCTGTGCAGCTGGAATGTGTTATATCTCTACATGTTATCTTAACACCCTCTATGAAAATCCGTTCAAAATCAGATTTCATTTATGTCTTATAACAGATTGCTTTTTAATTGAGGTCAGTTAACCGAAGTTGGCTAGGAAACTAATGAAAGGGATGGTGATTGGCATTAGCCAGAACCTACAGAATGAAAACAGCCTTTTAAATTTATTTCAGTCTTTTCTATTGGCATAACCAAGTATAAAGTTTTGTGGATGTCTGGATATAGGCCTGTGTGTTTTAGTATTGGATGGGGCATAAAGGAAGCAGTTGTAAATAGACTGGAGCAAGTCTCATAATTAGAGGGCTTTCCCTAGAGTACTACTTTAAGTTATTTGCCCTTCAAACCTATACTAGGGAGGCAGCCTTGAATGGTGGTCTCTGGAGTTAGACTTGCTGATTTAAATTCTGGCTTTCTACTTAGTAGCTGAGTGACTTCCTACTGGTGACAAACACTTCATGTCTTATTTTTCGCATCTGTAAAACAGGGATAATGGTATCTACCTTATAGGGTTTGAGCAGATTAAATAAGATAATACATATAAAATTCTTGAATTTTGGCACATGATAGGTGCTCAATAAATGCTGTTATAGGAATAAAATATGTATTATATATAATATTAATAAGGTAATATCTAGTACATAAATATGGTTTCTGAAATTTATAGGATATAATCTCTCTACGTGTAGATGAAAATTTTTTGTTACTTCTCAGAAGACAACTGTTTATTCACATTCTGTTAAGTTGTTCATTGCCATATATATGTATAGGTGTCTGTATGTATATGTATATATGTATGTATGTGTGCACATGTATATATATGTGTGTTTGTGCATACACACACGTGACAACTTTTGTCAGATTGAGTTCACATCTAGGCTCTGCTACTTCCTCACTGTGCCATCTTGGGCAGGTTTCATAACTTCTCTGTATCTTAGTTTCTTCAAATGTAAAATGGAGAAAATAGTATCTATCTCATAGATGTAAAGTAGATGTAAAGTGGTGGCATAGGATTGGCACATAAAAAAGTGCTAAGTAGGGCTTCCCTGGTGGCTCAGTGGTTGGGAGTCCGCCTGCCGATGCAGGGGACACGGGTTCGTGCCCCAATCCGGGAGGATCCCACATGCCGCGGAGCGGCTGGGCCCATGAGCCATGGCCGCTGAGCCTGCGAGTCCCGAGCCGGTGCTCCACGACGGGAGAGGCCACAACGGTGAGAGGCCCGCGTACCGCAAAAAAAAAAAAAAAAAAAAAAAAAAAGTGCTAAGTAAATGATAATTGTTGGAGCAAGGGAAGGAAGTGGGAGACAACAGGGAGAAATGAGAGAAAACAAAACTGAGAGATGGATTCTGAGAAAAGTGGAGAGAAGGACAAATTAGGAGCCTACAAGTCTAATGGAATGGGAGGGTAAAAACTTTCCACTGTGTTGCTCCATTTGCCTTTTTCTTGGTCTGTTTTTTCTCTAGATTTTCCAAATTTTAGGAATTTCAAAGTATTTCTATTGTTAAACGGGAGGTAACACTCTTCTGTATACTTCAGATCAGAGGGACAAAAGAGCTAGTGTCTTTTATTATCTCTTTTCCAAACAACAAACCGGAAATGAATTTTACATAATAAAGAATCTATGAAATTTATCACTGCTGTCACCATTTGTGGTTAAGTAAAGACAGCTCAACACATATTCTTCTGGTATTTCCTTGGTTCACAAAATTTAACAGACCTAAACTTTGAATAAACTGAATGAATGAATGAATGAATCATATATCAATGGAAGAAGGTACCAGTGAGTGTAGGTATTTCTTCTCACTTTTCCACACAGTTCTGCAACAAGTTTCCTTTCTTATGCCTTTGAGACTCCATATATCAGCCTTCCTTGAGCAATCCTTGTTTTAAATCAGGCATACAAAGTTGTCAGTGCAAAATGAATTTCCCATCCAAAGTTACTATGTGAATATTTAGATAGACCTATGTCACGATACAGATATTTACCACTTAATATCCATTTACTTATCTTCTGGAGCCCATGCTCCAATAGTTAAGGAGAGTTGCAGGATGACTGAGACAAGAAGGAGTTAAATCCATAAATATACTGGTTATTATGAAACGTACCAACTCTTTCTCTAATATGTTTTTTAAAGGTTATGTATCACTGGATTTTTCCACCCTAGATTTATCATTACTAATAATCAATGTCTCATTTAGGTCCCTAATGTAATGTGTTTATTTTTATTTAGCAATTTTATCTCATTTTCATTTTAAATAGATGACTTCAATCAGATAAGCAATGTGCAGGACCCTTAGTATTTTTATATGGAAAAAATATTCTTTCCAAACTTGGGTATTATGAATGCACCAATTTTGTTTCCTTGGGTTTCTTTTGACTTTGTTGTACTGTTTCATTATTTTTCATTTTAGGGGATTCCAGGATTCACTGGTAATATTGGTTCACGTGGTTACCCTGGCAGGCAGGTGAGGTAACTATATTTAAACTTCTGTTTTTATGTTCCTCTTGGTTAAGACATTGTATGTTCTGATTTCAAGAGTTAATGTTCAAATGATAATTGGTTTACTTTTATTAAATAATGAATTACTCATAACAAAATAATTCCAAAAATTCTAATATCAAAATTGTAAAAATCCTTCAAAAATTTTACTGCAGGCAATTTTGCTTAAAATGGGAGTAGGATTTTTAAACAGGTTTGATGTAATATACAATGGAACCTTCTAAGTTAAAATGCCCAGTGTGCTAATAAAATGTTAAAACAGCCCTGCTACTGATTTTACAGTACTGCCACTGACTAAAACGAAGTAATGGTATGAGTTAAGACTCTATATGATAAGCAACATTTTTTAATAATACAACTATAAACACTTGGGGCACAGTTGGCAATGCTACACATACCACTATCTGAATACTTTTATCTGAACTGGATTCAAGTCTTTGTATACTGTTGTGAAAATTCATTCTAATCATTTCATATTTATTTCCCTCTAATTTCTAACTTTCTCTAGCTACTTCATGTAGATTAATAAGAGAACAAATTTTCTTTCTTAGGCTTTCATGAATTGATTACTTACTCTTGAAATTAATTATTCATTTAGCATACTAGAAAACTACATTTATATAAAATATCTTTTTAGATTTTTATATACTTTTTATATATCTAAAATGTATTTTAGATAAGTTAATTAGAAGTGTTTTAAAAGAACACAGTTTTCCAATAAGAAATAACGTAAAAAATAATTTTTGTTACTGACAATGTGTTAATCTACTTTATTTAGATATCTAAAATATATTCGTTATAGATTATATACAGTGCCTCTTTTGGTTCTGAAATTCTAAAATTCCTTGAATATATATAGTCTTCATTAAGTATACAGAGTTCTGAAGTTTATACTTGTGAAATGGTACATTTTATATGCCCTTTTTATTAATCTATTTATCTACAGCTCTTTAAAAAGTACTGTAGTATGATGATGCCTTTTATTCACACTAGGGTTTAGCTGGACCAGAAGGTAATCCAGGACCTGAAGGTGGACGAGTAAGTAAGCATTTTCATCATTTTGTTAAGTATGCTTGCATATGAGTAGAATGAAGTGTACAAAATACTTATTTTCACACTTCCATAGAAACTTTGAATGTAATGCAGGTTTAGCCTGGAAAGAAACACACTTATTAAATAGATAGTTTCACTCTTAAGACCATAGAGAGCAGTCTTATGGTGGTAGGTTTTACATCATTCTTTGATAGCTCCTACATCTACATCATTTATTTTGCTAGCTCCTAGCAAAACGTCTGGTATGTTGAAAATATGCTCTTTAAGCATTTGTAGTATTATTTATGTGTGGACGTGTATAGAGCTAAGAAATAATGATGAAAGAAATATGAAGAGGCAAAAAATTTGCACTCAAGGCTGAGATGATAATACAAAAACTATCTGGAGTAAAGAAATATCTGCAGAGAAAGACATAGGCTTATCACATTCAAGCATATACCATTGCACTTCCAACCGTTAACGAAGTTGTTAGCCACTTTTAATCGTTAAGGGAGTAAAACAAAAAAAAATTACTGTGATGTGTTACGTTGTGTGCCACAAATTAAAATCAAAGCTGGTTCTAGGAAAAATTAGTAAACTAACATTTTTTTTTTAAATTCTCTATTTTTAAAGCCAGTTATTTTCTGGAATCTACATCTGCCTTATATTATCTTAACTACCTTTTTGAAATAAGGAAAACAAAAAGTATTTAGACAGTATGTACTATAATGATGCCTTAATTTTTTTAAAAAATTCTTAAACATGTTCAAATACTTCATATTCCTTTTGCCATCAATCCTATGAAGTAGCAGAACACGTGTATTGTCTCCATCTTACAGATGAGAAAACAGTAAGCTATGGAACCGACATGATTTCACAAAGTCATAGCAGAACTCAAACCAGCGTTTTCTCACCTTCAGCTCTGTACTGTTTTAGTATCCCATGCTGTCCCCACCCTTGCATTAAGTGAAAACATAATGGGGAAAGGTCATGTATTCTTTATTAGAAACTGCACCGAAAGCACATATGGACTTGGATTTGGAAAGCAAGAAGAGATTAGTGGACAAAGAACATGGGCTTTGGAGCTCAACAAGGACCGCCTTTTTTTCTTTTTTTTCTTAACCCCTTGTTTACTAGCTTTGTGACCTTAGATGTCGTTCAACCCTTCTGTGCCTCATTTTTCTTACCTTATTAAAAGGTGATAATGAAACCTACCTTTAGGTGGTTATGACAACTACCTGAGCTTAATTAATATTCTTAAGGCACAGTGCCTAGCACATGGCATGCACTTTCTATGCAGATTTTATCATTATTATTAGAATTTGGGAGTTTCTTCTGCATGTGAGCTAAACTCCTAGACCTGTTACTTGGCACTGTGCAGTTTTCTCTTACTACATTTTCTCATCTTGCTTCAGTGATTCCTATAACTTTTCTAATTCTTCTTTATATCATTTTTGTACTATATTATACATCCTTTTGTTGCTTTTTTCCCCCATTTGTACTGACAGTTATAGTGTAGGTTGTAACCCTTTTTAAGTTTCTTTAGGTTTTGATGGCCGACTTCATAAAAGCATTAAAAAAACCAAATCTAATCCTTTTCTGACTAATTTAATTGATTTAATCCTTTAATTTTCCTTCGGGAGTGAGGGAAGAGTCAGAAGAGTCACTTCTCTAGGTTTCATATTCACAAAGAGTCTCAAATGTAGACTTTAGACATTAACTCCAAATATGGTTAAAAAGACAAAAATCATAAAATCACACTGACAGGATTATGTTTTTCATTTAATTTGGGTCCTGTTACTGGTCTATACCACATGCTATACAATATGAATTAATATTTTTATAAATCATGATAAATTACCTTTTGACTGGCTCCACTGTTTGACTGCATTTTTTGGTGTTAAGATAATTATTTTAAAAATGTAAATGTTTAAAATAAATCATTTTGTAACCCTCCTTTGGTGTTTCTTTGTGTAATAACGTGCTAGGTGGCTCAAAAAGTAGAAGTATGTAGGCCTCCCCCGACCTTTTAGTGGCCCTGCTGGTGACACAAAATTGCCTCTACCTGGATATACAACCTTCAGTCCAAAAAAGCAAACACATATGTGCTGTTTGTTTAATTTTTTTTTTTTTTAATTTTTTGGCTGTATGGCATGTGGGATCTTACTTCCCTGACCAGGGATCAAACCCGAGTCCACTGCATTGGAAGTGTGGAATCTTAACTGCTGGACCGCCAGGGAAGTCCCTTATTATTTTTTATGTTCCTTGTTTCATTACATACTAAACTGCAATTTAGTGGCAGTGTTTTGAGAATGACCACAACCCCATATGATTTCTTTGGTGGATGCAGCTGACATTTTATTTCTGTTAGAATCAGCATAATCATTATCAAAAAACCTTTATGAAACACCTACATAATTACTCATAGCATTGTTCCCTTTAAAATCTTTACTTGTGGGCTTCCCTGGTGGTGCGGTGGTTGAGAGTCCGCCTGCCAATGCAGGGGACACGGGTTCGTGCCCCAGTCCGGGAAGATCCCACATGCTGTGGAGCAGCTGGGCCCGTGAGCCATGGCCGCTGAGCCTGCGCGTCTGGAGCCTATATCTTTACTTGTAAAATGTTGTGCTAGTACTCTGTGCATACTTTGTTGAGTAGAGGTTTAGCTCCTGAGTTTTCAGTTGAGTATTTAGTTTACTGAGAAGTGTACATCAGTTAGGGTGTTTGTTCTTTTTATTTATAAGCAAAACTCCAGTTGTGTATATTAAAACAAAAGTTAACTGTTTTTAAACTTGAGGCCACCTGTAGTTGATATTTCTGAAAGTACATGTAGCTTGTCATCATAATCGTAAATGTTTTGGTATCAGAAATACTTTTGGACGCTTCATTTTAAAAGAAACCTTCCCCATCCTTCAGATGCTTGGCTTTCAAGCAAACAAATTATAGATGTTTTATCATTAAAGTTAATTAGAAGGAAACTATTTTTCTCTTTTATTTTATTTTTTGCTTATTCATTCATACACTCTGTAGAACATAGGAATTTTAAAGGTGTTTTTCCTTGTCAAAGAAAAGTGCTTGTCTTACTATGGCAACACCCAACTAGCTTTCACCCTCAGGAACTAAATGCTTCCCATGGTTCTTATTCCAGGAAACTTGGAAATGATTCCTGAGACACTTTTTAAAAAAATATTGTGCTAATACATATTTAATATAAATTTCACCATTTTAATTATTTTTAAATGTAAGTTCACTGGTGCCATAGTTCAGGCTGCTATAATATAAATTACCATAGACTGGGTGACTTAAACAACAAACATTTATATGTCACAGTTCTTCAGTCTGGGAAGGCAGATCCAGTGTTTCATGAGGGCCCACCTCATGGCTTGTAGACCGCTGCCTTCTTGCTGTATCCTTATGTGGCAGAGAGAGCAATCATATTTCTTTCATATCTCTTTTTAGAAGGGCAGTAATCCCATTCATGAGGGCTCTACTCTCATGATCTAATTCCCTCCCAAAGGTCCCACCTCCAAATACCATCGTCTTGGGGATTAGGCTTCAATGTATGAATTTTGAGGGGGCATAAACATTCAGTCCATAGCGGGAGGCAATAAGTACATTCACATTGCAGTGCGGCCATCACCACCGTCCATCTCCAGAACTTTTTCATCTTTCCAAACTGAAACTTTGTATCTATTGAACAGTAACTCCCCATTCTCCCTTCCCCCCAGCTCCTGGCAACCATTCAACTTTCTGTCTCTCTGAGTTTGACTACTCTATGTACTTCATTTAAGTGGAATCATATAATATCTATCCTTTTATGACTGGCTTATTTCACTTAGCATATTGTCTTTGAGATTCATCCACCTTGTGGAATGCGTCAAGATATCCTTACTTTTTCAGGCTGAATAATATTCCATTGTATGTATATGCCACATTTGTTTGTCTTTTCATCTGTTGAACATTTGGGTTGCTTCCACCTTTTGGCTATTGTGAACAATGCTGTTCTAGGTGTACAAATGACATTTACTTTTTTAAAACCTGAGTTCTTTCTTAATGTATACTATTATGGAAAAATTTACTCTGAAAAGGCACCCATTCTCTAAGTCAAAATAAGTAGACTTTATTTCGAATTTAGTCAAAATGGCCTCCTGTATCTCTTCTTCAAGTTGTTTTATACCTTGGGTTTCCTCTGTGTTCATAAAACCATTTTTCTTCTCCCATCTCCATCCAGTTCAGCCTCTCAGTGGTTCAGGGAAATTTCTCTTTGTTTCCTCCTAAGAGCTCTATTCTACCCTTAAGTCTTCTGACCCATCTGCCCTTCAAATCTTACATCACTCTATGAGCTCTTTCTTTGAGTCCCACATCTCCACTTCCTTGCCAAGATAATTAAATTTAAATGCCTCATCACCACAATCTCAAAATGACTAACAGAACTCATCCTCTTTCTACTAAACTATTAGCTTTCCTATTTGTTTTCCATATTTCTATCAGTGGTTACCATTTGCTTATCAGTCCAGTATAAACCTTAGAATCATCTTTGCCTCAATCCTAGAGATAGATACAAAGACCATTTGAACCACTGTAATCCAAATGAATTCTATAAACTGCAAATTTGATTATATCAAAACTCTATCTAAATTTTTTTGAATGCTCAGTATAAATCCCAAACTTGCCATCATCACATAAAAGACTTTTCATAATGTAGCCACTGTTGCCTTTCCAACCCCCACTCTTGCCTACCAATCACACAGAACTATTTGCAATTCTATGAAAATGCCATGTCATTTTATTTTGATTGATTGATTGATTGATGACACATTGTTAGCCCTGCATAAAATGCCTTTCCTTTCCTTCAAGACTCAGCTTAAATGTTGCCTCCTCTGTTAAACTTTCCTAAATCGTCCCTCTAGGCAAAGTTGGTCATTCTGCCTTCAAAGCTTCTATATCTTGTATTTATCACATCACATAATCATGTCACAATTATCTTATGATATTACAATTGTGTGACTCTTTTTCCTAATAAACTATGAACTTCTTGAGGGCACTGATTTTCGTATTCATTTTTATAATTCCAATTCTTGGCACACAGTGGGCACTAAAATGATGTTTTGTGAATGAGTGACCCAGACTCATATTCCTTCAAATTTGGACCATTGAAACAGCATTCTAACACATTTTCCTACCTTCAGTGTTTCCTGTCTTGGGTGTATTCTGTATCCTGTCCACAGATTAATATTTTAGAAAAACAGCTTAACATCAGGGCACTACCACACTCCCCCAAAGTCCAGTAGCTTCTTATCTAAACTATAAAGTCTAAAATTCTTAGTCTGAAATTTAAGGCTCTCCTTAATCCATTCTCTAAACTACTATACACTTTATTAAATTGATGAAACAGGTTATTATTTGCCACAGGTGAGATCTAACTAAAGTATGGTAGTATAAAGTAACTTCAATTGTTATTTTACTCCTTGTTTCTCAGACCTATTGGAATCTCCCTGAGGGCACAATGGGTCTGCTTCTCTCCAAAGCATCTTACATGTAAGAAACTGTCAGTTAACCATTTACAAACGCTCCCTGAGTCCTCTCTATCTTGTCTCTGCTTACTGTAGTGCTGGTTGGAGCGTTCTTTCTCCATCCTCTGCTTATCAAGACTCTATCTACTCCACAGGCCTATCTCAAGTGCCAGTCTCCTTTGAAACCTCCTCTGACTGCTTTTACCTCCTGCCACATTGGAATGAATCTCTTCCTCCTCCATACTTCTTTTTCTTGGATACCTCCATTCTGCCTTACAATTTGGTTAATTGTATATCTGTGTCTTCTGCCCTTTGTAATATTCAATGTAGAAAAGAATTTGGGCTTGTTGATTTTTATTAGCCACTATGCCTTAAGTTACATTTCCTACTTTTTTTTTTTAATGAAAAGATTGAACTGTAATTTGTAGAAGAAAAGACACAAGATTATCCAAACTGTTATGCCTTATAATTTCATATTACTAGGAATAAATTTTAAGTATCTCTATTTAGAATTATTTACAGGGTGAATATTTAAGTGAGATAATACAAAGATTATTTGCTTACTTTAAGGGTTTCATTGGCTCTCCTGGAGAAGTAGGACAACTGGGACCTGAAGGAGAAAGAGTAAGTCTATTTCCTTCAAATATTATTTCTAACGTGATATATTTAGGATAAAGTATAACAGGGCTCATAAACCCAGGTGTCGGGCAGTGAAACAAGCCAGCTTTAAGAAAAGTCACCAACCAGAATTATAATTAAACTCTTAAATTTTACTGAATTGTGTTTTAGGTAAGTGAGGTGATATAAATATTTATGGTTAGCAACTTTAAATTTAACTTTTAAAAAACACAAATTGATATTATCTAATTATGAAAATTTTATTTTGTAATTGATCTTTAATTTGAGTAGAAACTCTTGGCAGGGTTTGTATCTTACAATGCAATGTGTAATAAATCAACTTCAAAAGATATATTTTTTTGTTTAATAGTGGAAGATAGCTGTTCATAAATGTAGGTACTTGTGAATAAAGTAGAATCTTTGCCAAATATTTTGTTATACTTATAAAAATTAACGAAGATATATACAGAGTTCTGGCATTCCAACTTCGTCATATCTAGTTTTCAGTGCCATATGCAGTTCAGTGATTTCTAGCTGCATTTCTTCATCCACACTGTCAATATTAATTTTAAAAAAAGTAGAATCAAACAATATTAGCATCTTCTCAGGTTTGAAAACAATCATATTCCGAATTTAGCATTTAACTCTATTATTATACAGGTGCTGTTCGGGCAAATTTTTTTTCATATCTGGAAACTGATTTTTGCAAATGAAAATAAATCGGATCATTCTTTGCTAGATGAATATTTCAAATGTATAGTTTTTTGAGTGAGTGAATTAAATCACATTTTCTTGTAGTTACTTGTGAATGCCTCCACAGAGAAGAAACATTCAGGGTTTACATGTGCTGTAATGACAATCAAAATGTTTAGTTGTCTTTGGTGAGAAGAGGTGAAGATATTCCTGTGGTGAGCGCACAGGTCATTTCTTTCACTTGCAAACAGTATCTTCAGTGTGATTCTACAACTAAGCCACTTAACTACTATGTAATACAGCAGACTTACAGATGATGTTTCCAATCTATCATGCAAAGAATTGAACTGCTTATAGACCCAAAGGAGTATATATAGTTTACATTGTTAATTACTGTGCTGCTTATGATACAATCCTTCCCTGACCTGTTGGAATGAAGTTATTTCTAGTAATTGATGTAATAAAAAAACGAAAGTTATATGTCCTTGCAAAATGTCATCATCTTGAATTCAAGGATCCCTGTGACACTGACTATCAATAGGCACAATGCCTATAATCATACTCAGTAATTTCGACTAGTTTATATGAATATATCAAGATTGTCTCAAATCATAAATATAAGACCCTTTTGTGATATTCTGCCTATTTTAGGTACCATGTCCTAATATTATTAGGCTACTTCAAAATTCTCACTAAAATCATGAATGGTATAGCTAACTGGGTGGTCTTATTATGTTATGAAATATTTAAGTAGAGAAAAGCCAAAGAAAATAATGTTCTAATCACTCCTGAAAACAAATGGGAAGAAAAAGTTCTTTCTGGAAGTCAATAATATACACATGCATGTATATGTGAAAAAGTTCTTATATAATTCTATCTGCACTATCCTTAGGTTTTCTGCTGAGATTTACTGAAGCTACTAAAGTTTTAGAAAATAATTATTTTTCTTAAATGCTTGGCTATATTATGTAAAGATGCATGAAATCCTCATGAAATGAGTCATATTGCTCATCTTTGAACTCTTTTTTCAATAGAGAATATTAGATGAATATTTATTAAACACTGTTGAATTAAAGTAAATGGATTACTTTAACCATTGATATCTGCTAACTTGTCTGTATATACAAAAACCCCAAGCTACATGGTTCTGACATATTTCTTAGTCCCTAAGGCTTATAAAAGTGATTATAAGTCTCAAGGGATTTTATCAGTTAGTACACTTTGGACTGCAAGTGACAGAAGATCCCATTTCAAACTGGCTTCAAAATGAGGAAATTTAAAATAAATGATGATAATGATAACAGTAAATGATTTATTGAATGGTTACATCTAGATGCAAGGCTCTATGCAAATACTACATACGAATTAGCTCCTTTAATCTCACAACACCCAGTGAGATAGGTAGTATTATTTTTCTCACTATAGATGAAGAAAATGAGGCATACAGAGAGACACACTTACCTAAGACTGTATATAGGTAATAAGAGCACAGCCAGGATTTGAACATAGATATTCTGGCTCCAAAGACTGAGTACTTAAGTACTATGCCCTACAGCTGCTGCTGCTTATGACCAGAAACCCATAGGTTAGGTGGGATCTAGGCACAATATGGTCCTGAGCACAGTGATATCATTATCCTTCTCTCTGCTTTGCCTTGACTAATGCCGGCTTTATCCTAAGGCTGGTTTCTCATATGATTGCAAGATTCCCAGTGCAAGGGCTAAATATGCCTTTGTTTATGTCCAGCCAGAGACAGGGAGACAGAGAGGAGGTAATTGTCTGTTGGGTACAGAAAATAAGACTTCCTGTTTGTCTGGTTGTACCAACTTTGGTTGCATGCCACCTCTGGACAAATAACTATCACCAGAGGAATGGCGGGATCCCATTTGGAAATACAGATGGGATGGATTTCTGAATAAAATCAGAATTTTTGTTATGAAGAAGGAAAGGGGCCACTTGAGTTAAAATAATACATTGAAGCTTTTCTGAATATCACACCAGTTTAAAGGATAACTTATTTTTCCCTTTGGCATACTTCATAAATTGATGGTTGAGAAAAAATAACTCATTAATTGATTCAACAAATATTTACTTTTTTGAAGTATAGTTGATTTACAATATTATATTAATTTTAGGTACACAGCATCTTGATTCAGTATTTTAATAGATTATACTCCATTAAAGGTTATTAAAAAATAATGGCTATAATTCCCTGTGCTGTTGAATATATATCCCTGTTGCTTATCTATTTTAAACATAGTAAATTGTATCTCTTAATCCCATACCCCTATCTTGCCCCTCAATCCTTCCCTCTCCCCACTGATAACCACTAGTTTGTTTTCTGTATCTGTGAGTCTGTTTCTGTTTTGCCATATATATTTGTGTGTTTCATTTTTTAGATTCCACATATAAGTGGAATTATCACACAGTATTTGTCTTTCTCTGACTTACTTCACTAAGCATAATATTCTCTAGATCCATCCACATTGCTGCAAATGTCAGAATTTCATTTTTTATGGGCATGTAATACTCCATTGTGTGTATGTGTATATGCGTGTGTGTGTGTATACACAAGCACATATATCCATATGTGTGTGTATATATATATATACACATGTATGGATATATTTATCCATTCATCTGTTGATGGACCCTAGGGTTGCTTTCCATATCTTGGCTATTGTAAATAGTGCTGCTATGAACATCAGGATGCCTGAGTCTTTTCAAATTAGTGTTTTCATTTTTCCCAGATATTTACCCAGGTGTGAAGTTGCTGAATCATATGGTAGTTCTATTTTGAGTTTTTTGAGGAACACCAATACTGTTTTCCATAGAGGCTGCACCAATTTACATTCCCACCAACAGTGTAGGAGGGTTCCATTTTCTCCACATCCTCGCCAACATTTGTTATTTGTGTTCTTTTTGATGACAGCCATTCTGACAGGTGTGAGGTGATATCTCATGTGGTTTTGACTTGCATTTCTCTAATAATTAGCAGTGTAAAGCGTCTTTTCATGTGCCTGGTAGCCCACTGTATGTC
Organism: Grampus griseus; assembly: GCF_964374135.1. Taxonomy (NCBI): domain Eukaryota; kingdom Metazoa; phylum Chordata; class Mammalia; order Artiodactyla; family Delphinidae; genus Grampus; species Grampus griseus. Next base: position 108,034,514 of record NC_139017.1, read on the forward strand.
TTCTTTGGATGCTGGGAAAACTGGACAGCTACATGTGAAAGAACATTAGAACATTTCCTCACACCATATACAAAAATAAACTCAAAATGAATTAAAGACCTAAAAGTAAGATCTGAAACTATAAAACTCTTAGAAGAGAACATAAGCAGAACGCTCTTTGCCATAAATCACAGATCCAAAAATAAAATGTTTTTTTTAGATCTGTCTCCTAAGGCAAAAGAAATAAAAGCCAAAATAAATGAATGGGATGTAATTAAACTTAAAAAATTTTGCACAGCAAAGGAAACCATCAACAAAACAAAAAAACAACCTACTGAATGGGAGAAAATATTTGCAAATAATATGACTGACAGGGAGTTAATATCCAAAATATATAAATAGCTTATACAACTCAATATCAAAAAACCAAGCAACCCAATCGAAGAAGGGAACAAATATTTACTTTTGACTTTTTCACATTCTAGGGTGCTCCTGGGATCCGTGGAAAGAGGGGTCTTAAGGGAAGACAGGTAATTTGATTCTTGTTTTATGAGGTACGGTTTAGAGGAGTATAATCTAATTATATGCATATTTCTCACCTGTTAGACTACAAATGTAGTTGTTGTTCTTGTTATCCACAATCCATCTCATTCAACAGAGTTTAAAATTTGCCACTTTAACAGCCTATCCAGTAATACCTGAGAACGTGAAGGAGTATTTAGATTAAAAAATAACTCAAAATGTAACACTTCTAAACCACTTAATATACCAGTGGGAGAGACCTTTATCCCCATGACAAGGTGCTAAAATTAAAATGTCACAGGAAATACATGAACAATTTAAAACACTAATGATAACACTATTCACCCTCATGTTTTAGAGGTTTTTAAAATGCCTGCTTCAGATGTTAGCTCAGAAACTAGTTTCTTATATTTTCATGTTAAAAAAAAATCAAGTAAAGTGAATTCTTCCAGATAATATAATAATTTTAGAGATGGGAGGAAATTTTGACATTATCTAATACCCCCATTATTTAACAAATGAGAAAACTGTAGTTCAGAAAAAGCATCCTCGGGTTATCCTGGCTGTGTTAGTATAGCTAATTAGCCACCTGCTTTTCACTTGTGCTGGTTTTTATTACAATTCAAAGATATTTATTAGGGTAAGACATTCTGTGCTATACTCTGCTCTCTACTCTGTGAGGAAGAAAATTGTCTTTAATAACAGCTTTTCTAAAACTTTGGTGTGTATAATTAAAATCCTGATTATAATACTAAAGGATTACAGATCTCACCAGAATATTCATACCCTTTTAAAGCATTTTATTCTTTGAGCTTTGCAATATTTCTTGAAGATAGAATAGGACAATGGCACTATTATACGGGTGAGGAGAACGAGGCTCAGTGACATAAAAATACTTGCTCAGAATCCCATAGTTAAAAGTGATAAAGAATTGAGCCCAGCTCCTTTGAATGTAAATCCAAGATCCTTTTCCTTACTACGTAGATATTTCTGCTGTCTGTCTTCTACCTCACACTACTTAGAAGAACATGATTTATGTTTTCATGACATATGGCCAAAATGTGATAAACTTATTTTATTTTTTATTGGAGTATAATTGCTTTACAATGTTGTGTTAGTTTCTGCCTTACAATGAAGTGAATCAGCTATATGTATACCTGTATCCTCTCCCTCTTGGACCTCCCTCCCACCCCCCACCCCCAATCCCACCCATCCAGGTCATCACAGAGCACTGAGCAGAGCTTCTTGTGCTTTATAGCATGTTCCCACTAGCTGTTTGACCCATGGTAGTGTATATATGTCAATCCTAATTTCCTAATTTGTCCCACCCTCTCCATTCCACCCCTGTGTCCACATGTTCATTCTCTATGTCTACATCTCTATTACTGCCCTGCAAATAGGTTCATCTGTACCATTTTTCTAGATTCCACATATATGTGTTAATATACTATATTTGTTTTTCTCTTTCTGGCTTACTTCACTCTGTATGACAGATTCTAGGTCCATCCACATCTCTACAGATGACCTAATTTTGTTCCTTTTTATGGCTGAGTAATATTCCATTGTATGCACATACCACATCTTCTTTATCCATTAATTTGTCGTTGGACATTTAGGTTGTTTCCCGGTCCTGGCTATTGTAAATAGTGCTGCAACGAACGTTGGGGTGCATGTGTCCTTTTGAATTATGGTTTTTTCAGGGTATAGGCCCAGTAATGGGATTACTGCGTCATATGGTAGTTCTAGTTTTAGTTTTTTAAGGAACCTCTTTACTGTTCTTCATAGAGGCTGTATCAATTTACATTCCCACCAACAGTGCAAGAGGGTTCCCTTTTCTCCACACCCTCTCCAGCATTTATTGTTTGTAGATTTTTTGATGATGGCCATTCTGACTGGTGTGAGGTGATACCTCATTGTAGTTTTTTTTTTTTTTTTATGGTACGCAGGCCTCTCACTGCCGTGGCCTCTCCCGTTGTGGAGCACAGGCTCCAGACGCGCAGGCCCAGCAGTCATGGCCCACGGGCCCAGCCGCTCTGCGGCATGTGGGATCCTCCTGGACTGGGGCACACACCCATATCCCCTGCACCGGCAGGTGGACTCTCAACCACTGCGCCACCAGGGAAGCCCCCTCATTGTAGTTTTGATTTGCATTTCTCTAATAATGAGTGATGTTGAGCATCTTTTCATGTGCCTCTTGGCCATCTGTATGTCTTCTTTGGTGAAATACCTATTTAGGTTTTCTGCCCATTTTTTGATTGAGTTGTTTGTTTTTTTGATATTGACCTCCATGAGCTGTTTGTATATTTTGGAGATTAATCCTTTGTCTGTTGCTTTGGTTGCAAATATTTTCTCCCATTCTGAGGGTTGTCTTTTCATCTTGTTTATGGTTTCCTTTGCTGTGCAAAAGCTTTTAAGTTTCATTAGGTCATTTGTTTTTTTTTGTTTTTATTTTCATTACTGTAGGAGGTGGGTCAAAAAAGATCTTGCTGTGGTTCATGTCAAAGTGCGTTTTTCCTACATTTTCCTCTAAGAGTTTTATAGTGTCCGGTCTTACATTTAGTTCTTTAATCCAGTTGGAGTTTGTTTTTGTGTATGGTTTTAAGTAGTGTTCTAATTTCATTCTTTTACATGTAGCTGCCCAGTTTTCTCAGCACAACTTATAGAAGAGGCTGTCTTTTGTCAATTGTATGTTCTTACCTCCTTTGTCATAAATTAGGTGACCATATGTGCATGGGTTTATCTCTGGGCTTTCTATCCTGTTCCATTGATCTGTATTTCTGTTTTTGTGCCAGTACCATACTGTCTTGATTACTGTAGCTTTGTAGTATAGTCTGAAGTCTGGGAGCCTGATTCCTCTGGCTCCATTTTTCTTTCTCAAGATTGCTTTGGCTATCAGGGTCTTTTGTGTTTCCATACAAATTGTAAAATTTTTTGTTCTAATTCTGTGAGGAATGCTGTTGGTAATTTGATAAGGATTGCATTGAATCTGTAGATTGCTTTGGGTAGTACAATCATTTTCACAATTTTGATTCTTCCAATCCAAGAACATGGTATATTTTTTCATCTGTTTATGTTATCTTTGATTTCTTTCATCATTGTTGTGTAATTTTCTGAGTACAGGTCTTTCGCCTCCTTAGGTAGGTTTATTCTGAGGTATTTTAATCTTTTTGTTGTGATGGTAAATGGAATTGTTTCCTTAATTTCTCTTTCTGATCTTTCACTGTTAGTGTGCATAGGAATGCAAGAGATTTCTGTGCTTTAATTTTGTATCCTGCAACCTTACCAAATTCATTGATTAGTTCTAGTAGTTTTCTGGTGGCATCTTTAGGATTTTCTAGGTATAGTACCATGTCATCTGCAAACAGTGACAGTTTTACTTCTTCTTTTCCTATCTGTATTTCTTTTATTTCTTTTTCTTCTCTGATTGCCGTGGCTAAGACTTCCAAAACTGTGTTGAATAGGAGTGGTTTCACTTTAAAGATTTTAACGTATTAAGATAAACTTACAAAACTGTCAAGAAATGAAAAGTAAGCCAAACATTTTGTTTTCTTGCAATTACATTCAACATTCAAGTTAATCTTGTAATAATTATAACAGCAGAAACTGTACCATCATCATTACCATCATCACCAATTTTTAGTCTCAAGCACTTTGTTAAATATTTTGTATGCCATCTCATTTGATGACACTCTATTATACTTCTGAATGTTAGTATATTCTTTACATTTTATCTCTCTTACACATATCCCAATAGAAGTACCTCTCTTATGTGTCAAATTATCTAATCTAAATACGCAGATTGGGCTGTCTCAAAATTGACAGTAGGTGAAGTTCATCTTCTTTATTCTTGTTCTCCATTCTATGTCTTGATTTTTTTCATCCATCTCCTACCGAAGTATGCTGTCAGTAAAAGAACTAATTAATTTATTTATGCTATTATATTATTTCCAGTGCTTAAAATGTTACCTTACCCATTAGTATTTATATTTTAAGTATAGTTTAAGACAGAATAAGTAATCTTTAATGGTGGAATTTTAGGCGTTGCTGAGGAAACATTTTCACAGAGTCTCTGTGATATATCACTTAAGTAGCTACCATCTTTATTTATTAATATAGCTGGTCTTATATAGATATTAACTTTATCTTTCCTTGGGGGGGGGCTGCATTGGGTCTTCGTTGCTGCATGTGGGCTTTCTCTAGTTGCATCGAGCGGGGGCTACTCTTGGTTGCAGTGCACGTGCTCTCTCATTGTAGTGGCTTCTCTCTTGTTGCAGAGCACGGGCTCTAGGTTCGTGGACTTCAGTAGTTGCAGCATGTGGGCTCAGTAGTTGCAGCACACAGGACCTAGAGCACAGGGCTTCAGTAGTTTTGGGACACAGGCTCAGTAGTTGTGGCTTGTGGGCTCTAGAGTGCAGGCTCAGTAGTTGTGGCGCATGGGCTTAGTTGCTCTGCGGCATGTGGGATCTTCCTGGAGCAGGGCTTGAACTCATGTCCCCTGCACTGGCAGGTGGACTCTTGACCACTGTGCCACCACAGAAGTCCCTTAACTTTATCTTGACAATGTATAGGTATTATCTACTTCCCTACTCTATAATGAACTGTAAAATCGTCCATGGAAATTTATAGATAACTTCTGGTTTCTTACTCCATAGGGAATTATAATATTATCCAACAGATGCTATTGAGTTCAAAAGAGGAGTTCAAGAAAACTGGAAAGATAGTGAATGGAATGATCACTGGGTTCTTTTTTTTGAGTACACTGTTCTTTATATTAAAAAATTTGTAAAGTTTTATTTCTTTAAAGATATATGCCTTTGTAATAGATTTAGATCTTAGAAAACTTATATTTGAAAAACACATGCATTCCATTTTTCCTAAATAGTGTTATAAAAAAATCTGTCTAGTGCTGTACTGTGTCATGTATACTATATGTACTTTCTCATTTTTACCACAAAATGATTTGACCATGTTTATGAGGAAATCACTGTACTTAGACTAAGATACAGTTACAACCACAAGTCAAATTATGCCAAGGTTGAACTCAGAGACTGTTCCAGAATATTGTCCTATGCATAAATGCTCCACCATGTTATGTTTATTATAAGTAAAATCATCTACAGATATCTTTGACATTAAGTAAGGGCAAACATATTATTATGGGATATTATGTGGCATGAGACACATATTTCAATTTAGATGATTCAAATTCCATGAGAAGAATGGTTACTTATTACTGTTTTAATAATAGTAAAAGGAAAATATCTTTTGATAACATTTCCACTCTCTTTGACGTGGAAAGATATTAGGTGTGTGAATACAAATATGGCCATTTTCTCTTGGTCATTTATTAAATTATGTATACTATTTGTTGTTATATATGAAGTAGATATTCAAATACGGAAGCAGAATTAAAGGATCCAGGCCAACATAAAGAGCTGACAGAAACCATACATGTGAAAGAAAATACAGAAACCTGGAAATGCTGAAATCTAAAAAGGACCCATTTAAGAAGTTTTTGGCTATGCATATGTCAAAGACTGTTAGGTCCAGTCTTCTGCTGGTTTCATAGCTATTTAGAAGTGTAGGTTGGTGCTTCATTAAGGTACAGCTATGTGGATCCCGTCCATGTTATTTCACTTACTGTCCTTAGAATTTCTAAGATGTACTTTATTATAATCACCACTCCCCTTTAATTAATTTGATTAGTCTTACATTGTAAATGAGCTTGTTTCCTCAAATTTTAGGTAGGTACAATTACTCAGCCTTTGAGCATAGCATATGATTCAGTTTTTTAAAAGTTGAAGTATAGTTGATTTACAATGTTGTGTTAGTTTCAGGTGTACAGCAAAGTGATTCAGTTATACATGTATGTATTCTTTTTCAGATTCTTTTCCATTATAGGTTATTATAAGATATTCACTGTAGTTCCCTATCCTATACAGTAATAGTTCCCTCTCCTATACAATAAGTCCTTGTTGTTTACCTATTTTATATATAGTAGTGTGTATCTGTTAATCCCAAACTCCTAATTTATCCCTCCCTTCTCCCCCTTTCCCCTTTGGTAACCATAAGTTTGTTTTCTATGTCTGTGAGTCTGTTTCTGTTTTGTAAATAAGTTCATTTGTATCACTTTTTTAGATTCCACATGTAAGTGATATCATATATTTGTCTTTGATTACTTCACTTCATATAATAATCTCTGTATCCATCCATATTGCTGCAAATGACATTATTTCATTCATTTTTATGGCTAAGTAATATTTCATTATATATAATTAATATGTATATTAATATATATATTCCATATAAAATGGAATATATGTGTGTGTATATATATACACACACATATACATATGTGTGTGTATATATATATACACACACCACATCTTCTTTATCCATTCCTCTGTCAGTGGACACTTAGGTTACTTCCATATTTTGGCTATTGTAAATAGTGCTGCTATGAGCATTGGGGTACATGTACCTTTTCGAACTACAGTTTTAATCTTTTCTGGATACATGCCCAGGAGTGGGATTGCTGGATCATATGATAACTTTATTTTTACTCTTTAAGGAACCTCCGTACTGTTATCCATAGTGGCTGCATCAATTTACACTCCCATCAATAGTGTAGGAAGGTCCCCTTTTCTCCATACCCTCTCCAGTGTTTATTGTTTGTAGACTTTTTGGTGATGGCCATTCGGACTGGTGTGAGGTGATACCTCATTGTAGTTTTGATTTGCATTTCTCTAATAATTAGCCATATTGAGCATCTTTTCATGTGCATGTTGAACATGATTCAGTTTTAAATAATTATTGTAACATGTAATTTGTAGAATAATAGTAACTCCTTTTAGATAACTCCTTAAATTTTATGTAACATATTACACTTATATTTTTAGAGTCTCTGAAATTAAAGCCAGAAACTGGTAAAATAAATTACTTCACTTTCTGTATTATAAAATATGAAACACTCTGATAGTCAAAATAGTGAAGGTACTAGGCATAGAAAACTTCAAAATCCAAGTTTAGGTCACTATAAATATAAGCTTTTTTGGATTACTGTATTGGTTTCTAACCTGAGTACTAAAGCTCTATGTTTGGTGTGAATAGTTTACAAAAATATGAAAGTGTATATGTATTGACATGACATCATATACCTGTGCAGCATAGAAATATATAGGGGAGTAGTCAAAGTCCTGTCCAAAATTGTTAGTAATATTGCTAAGCTTAAGTTTGGGAAGATGTTGCTATAAATCATATGCTCATACTGGTTGCCAAAGAATCACTTATTTCCCTGAGTAAACACTAAGCATGGAATTAAGTTGTTGTGAGCCAGCTTCCTTAGTGATGTCTATATTGTTTTAATGAAATTATAGACTTACAGGTAAGAGATATCCTCTCCTAGACAGTATAAATATTATGTGAATGCTATTGAAAATGGATACATTTTAAAATAACATATTATTTTGGTTGTTTGAGTTATTTATTATTTAGCCTTGTACTGGTATTTTTTACATTAATGTTTGTGTTAAGTTATTTCATTTTAAATCTTCCCAGAAAACTCTTTCTTCCCCAAAATAAAATATTATATTTATTCAGAGTTTGCAGATAAGAGTTAATATTTGTAACATAATGTGTTTTTGCTTTTTCAACCAGGAAAAGTAAAAAACTGGTTTTGTTAGGAATTTGGTATATTTTAGGATCAGACTATGTAAAAGTAGTTTTATTAACAAATTCATTTGTTCCTTAGTCTTGGGTTGTTGACATTTGAGAAGTGGTTTTCTTCCTTGTATTGTAAACTATTTTTGATTTTAGGATCTTAGTATTAGGTACTCACTAATCACAATTATTTTAAAATGCCTTATGTAATCAGTTACATATTAGTCAGTATTTGTGTACTCATGCCTTTTGATATTGAGATACTATAGTTCTTACCTCTTCCTTTTCTTCCCTCCTACACTCCCTATAATGTCACAATTGGATCAAAATCCTTGTTGTCAGTTAATATTAGAGATCTTAAAAACAAGGTAGTAGACCATCTTTATTGGTCAGGACTGTTTTTAAAATACCAAAGAACTCCTGTTCTATTTTACATGTTTTACTGTCTTTGAGAAGCTTCTTGGAGCATATGATATGAACCAAATTATTTAAAAGCATAAAACCATCCGCTGATTTATAATGGAAAAGAAGAATGCTGTTTAAAAAAATGGGAGACACAGGGAAAGAGGATATATATGTATTTGTTAACTTCATATTTTATATATGTTACTAATTCCAAGTAGCTCTCTTTTTAATGCAAAGTTTCCAAACTTTCTTCTGTAGTGTGCAGTCAGGAAATTCTATAGCTGCTATTAAAAAAGCATTTTACAGGGCTCCCAGATTGATTTAATCAGTAGTCTCTTGTAGTAAGTTGAAGCAAATTTATGTAGCTCCACGACCTAAAATACCTCTGCTAGAATTGATTTTTCCAGGATTGAAGGTAACGTGGTATTGGAGATTTGGATTGACTCTCAACAGTACCTAGAAAACTGTTGTCAGAATACACAGGTTTTCTAAGGACTTTTTCAGATCTGATAATAATAGATTATACATAATCAAATCATATTATATTTGAAGTTTGACAAAGAGCAAAAGAGTACTCAGTTTTCTTCCTATGAATATCAAAGTATCGCAGCCTTAGAATAGTGGACAAAATAACACGCTTAAGGCACCGGGACTTCAGAGATGTCTACTTTTCCAACTATAGAAAGGAGTGTCTCCTTTTCTCTTACAGGTTTCTGTTAGAAGAGTCTATTTAAAGTAAACTGTATTTTGGCTTCTAACTTCAGTGTTAGAATTTCAGAATATAAAATCCTTCTGTTAGACATCTGTTATTAGTTCTATCTTTAGCCCCAAACAATCTTAAATACGTATTGCACAGCTGTGTTTCAAATACATACATTTTATGGAGAATTTGGAGACAGTGTTTTCTTTGTCCCAGGAAAAGTTTGAAGTTGATTCATGAAGAAAGAACTACTGTTGCTAGAGCATTACAAAATATTGTCATTAATTTTTCAGTGATTCTGCCTCTTTCAGGAAAAAATGTATTTTCTGGATTCTACTTTACTGGGATGATCTGTAGTAACTATGTTTGGCTAACTATAACTTGACAAGATGTATGAAGAGACCAGGACTTTGAATTAAACCCATCTTCAAGGTCGGGTCAGTTACTGAGAAGAGGGATGCCCAATGAACTGTAGTTGGTAACTTTGGGGAAGTCCAGGAAGAGCATGATTTCATAGAGGTATGACACCAACAAATGGGAATTCAGGCAGGCATTTATTTTCAGGGTGGATAATGTAAGAGAAAACTCAAGAGAGTCTTGTAGGTTATCAAAATCAGGCATGTGGAAATGTGAGTGCAAATATGGAAGTGAGGTTTGGCTTGGCTTGTATTCTCAGTGTGGGAAAATGGCAAGAATGAGGCATGACCCTTATGATTGAGGGATAATGTGTGGCAAAACTGGTTCTTGAACACAAGAAAAAGGAAGAGTCCAATTCCCAGAACTAGAGTACAAGCTGGTAACCAGTCTTTAAGAGCAAGGCAGGAACTTGAGCCTGAGAACTGAGGCCCAGATCATAGCTAGGTTAACAGCAAGCCTGACTTGATGCCAAATCTCCAAGAATTTGTCTAAAACCCATTAAATTCCTACCTAAGTTTAAAATTAGTCTCAACTGTTAGGACATGGTTGACCTTGAAATGTGGATCAAATTGTCTTACCTATAAGGAAAAGAAAGAGTCAGAGACTGGATTATCACAGAGCACTTTACACTCCAGCCTTTACCTACAATAATTGTGTTTCCCTTTGAAGGATTTTAAAATATCAGGATTTTCTAGTAGTATGTATTCATGTGTAGAATGTGTAAAATTAACCTCTGGATTTTATGTTAGTGTGTCTAGTCCTAGACAATTTAGTGCAGTCTTCTGTTTTCATTGCTTCGTCTTGGAAAAAGTTGAATTTCTGTTTTTATTGGTAATGCCTGTTTACTTTATCACTAATGCCTGTTTAGTATATATGTCTTTTATGATAATTTTAATTTATCTCTACTTTAGATTGAATATATTATTTCTATACATTTGTTCTTTAGAAAGAGCAAAATGTGTTCATAGTTAATTGTAGTCTTTAACAGAAAAATTTTGCAATGCTTTTATTTTTTAATTCCATAAATATAGTCACCAGTATTTTATGGTTATTTTAGTCCTCGTGTTTCTCTAGTTATTTTATATTCAGTGTTTATCTACTGTCTTTGTAGAACTAGGAAAATAATTCTTTTACTAGACTCCCTAAGCAATAAGTTTTCCACTGTTTCCTGATATTTAACTGTACCACCAAGTATAGTATCTGTGTGTAGTCTACAATATTAACACCACATATATATTCAGGCATACCAAGTCTAGAATACTTGTTTTGTTCTTAGTGTTTGATAACAGTACAATAAGACCCAGGCAAGAGAGAAACTTGATCTGGGCTGTGCACTTTAGAGGACCCTGTACATCACAAACAAATAAAATAAAATGTATTTTAAAAACTCTTGATTTTCCCATCACTCAGGATTTAGCACTTAGCATTGGCATTGTGTGACCTGTAATCCTAGACATCCATTCTTGTTATTACGTATTAGTTACCTATTGCTATGTAACAGATTGCTCCATGTTAGCAGTTTAAAACAATAATAATAAATATATATTATTTCTTATAGTTTCTGTGGGTCAGGAATTTGGGAGTGGCTTATTTGGGTGGGTCTAGCTTAGGGTTTCATATGAGGTTACAGTCAAGATTTTGGGCAGAACTGCAGTCATCTGAAGGCTTGACTGGGGCTGATCTGCTATTAAGGTGGCTCACTTACTGGCAGGTGGGAAGTCTCATTTCCTCTCCATGGGGAACTCTCCACATTGCAACTTGAGTGTCTTCACAGCATGGCTGTTGACTTCCACCAGAGCAAGTGGTCCATGGGAGCAAAGTGAAAGGTATAGTGCCTTTTATGACCTAGCCTAAGAAGTCACATTCTGTTACTTCTATATTCTGTTAGTCACATAGGCCAGCCAGGAGTCAAAATGGGGGGTCACTACACAAGGGCATTAATACCAGGTAGTGAGAATCATGAGGGTCCATCTTTGAGGCTGGCTACGAAAGTATTTTAATAATGTTCAAGGCTCAGAGAAATTCTTCTCCACATCTCTTTCTTATAACCTCACATCTGAATACCATGAAGTTTTGAGGCTGGTACCACTGCCAACATTAGAGACAGAAACTGCTTGAGATTGTGATGAGGACTGAGCAGGCGGTAGAAGCACTTTGGTTGAGGAAAGATGAATTTACTTATCTAATTCTCCTTTTAGTATGAATGCAATAGGCTCTTGTATAATGAAGTACTGCTTCAAGTAATGCAAACTTTCTATTTTCTTGCTTCTCTTTGTGTTCTTTGTGTTTGGCTTCAGAGGTAGTAGAACTAGTGCAATATTTGCAATAGCTGAGACTGAGAAATTCCCAGAGACTGAGAAACATTTTGTATTATTAAACAATTCGTATTACTCTTAAATTTTGTATATCATAGGTATAGAAACAAAATTCATGAAGCATGATAAAAATTGTTTATGTAGGTAGTTAGATGGATAGGAAATTGTAGAATTATGCAGTTTTAAAAAGATATTTAATTAGATTACAGTAAAAATGTTAAAGTAAATATAAAATTTTAAATTTATTTAACTAATATTGATTATTCATTGATTATAATTTTCAATAGAGAATTAAAAGCAGTAGAAAATCTTCAAAAAGATTATTTCCTTAAATTCTTAAAATCTAGAAACAGTGTGAGTACTCTTACATTGAGCATTACCACATAGTAAATTCTGCAAATAGGACTTTATTTAAAGGAGATATAATTACCAATTATATTAGTTTTCTATCTGTTGCTACATAACAAATACCACAAACTTAGAAGCTTAAAATACACCCATTAATAAATCTCATAGTTTTCATCAGTCAGCAGTCCAGATACTACTTAACTAGGTCTTCTGCAGTCAAAGTGTCAGCTGCTGCATTATCATCTGCACGCTTGACTGGAGAAGAGTTCACTTCCAGGCTCATTCAGGTTGTGAGAAGAATTCATTTCCTTGAGGTTGTAGAACTAAGAGGCGCTGGCTCTTTGCTGGCTTTTGGCTATAGCCCAACTTCAGGTCCTATGCACTGTCCACAGTTCTAGAGGTCACTCACAGTTCCCTGCTGTGTGGCCTCTCCAACACAGCTGCTTATTTCATCAAACTCAGGAAGACTCTAGCTCCAGGCTGCTAAGATGGACTCTTATATAGTATAACATAATCACATCATTGGCATCCCATTACCTTTGCTCTATTCTATTTGTTAGAAGAAGCAAGTCATAGTCCCACCACACACAAAGGGAGGGTATCATACAAAGATGTGGGCAACAGGAATCATTAGGAGTCACCTCAAAATCTGTCCACTACATTGATCAAACAGTGGAAATGAGCAAGAAAATTATTCATAACTTGAAGAGATCAAGTGAAATCCCTGAAATGTCATATTCTTTACAAAATAAAATTTTACAACTGATCAAAACAATGAAAATGTAAAAAATAGAATTATGTTCACAGAAGTAACAATGCAACTCTGGCATGCCATTTATTTACTTGTTTATTTGTTTGTTATTGAAGTATAGTTGACACAACATACAGTGTTGTGTTAGTTTCAGGTTTATAGCAAAGTGAATCAGTTATACGTACACATATATCCACTCTTTTTTAGATGTAATGGCCCATATAGGCCATTACATAGTATTGAGTAGAGTTCCCTGTGCTATACAGTAGGTCTTTATTAATGATCTGTTTTATATATAGTAGTGTGTATATGTCAGTCCCAGTCTCCCAGTTTATCCCTCCCCTCTTTCCACTGGTAACCATAAGTTTGTTTTCTATATCTGTAACTTGATTTCTGTTTTGTAAATAAGTTCATTTGTACCATTTTCTTAGATTTCACATATAAGTGATATCATATGATATTTGTCTTTGTCTGACTTACTTCACTCAGTATGACAGAGAAGATGATTATTACATTCATGAAATTGGCAAGTTGGGCTAAAAGGGCAAAAATTCAAGCTTTCCTATGGATGATTATCCTGGAAAATGGCCATTATATCCTTTGGTAGTAGGAGGATATTTCTAAGAGAACACAGTTTGATTAAATTAGGGGTTATAATTTTCCACTAAGTAAATATGAGAGAAAATTTAGTATTTCATTTTGCAACAAATTCTTTCAAGTGGAGAAAGAAATTGTAGAAACTGTGTCATTTGTATTCCAAGTTCGAAGGCAGAGTGTTTTGTCACTACTCTTCCATATTTCACAACCAACATTTAAGATCATTTTTTTTTACAGTGAAGATATATGGTTGCAAATACTTAGGTTTATTTTATTAAAGGAATTCAGAGCTTTACCTGCAGTAAAAAAAAAAAATGCATATAGTTGCCAAAATTGAAATAACAACTGAATAACATTGTACAAACAGTGACATATTTAACAATATAAAACATTGGCATGATTTTCTTCAAAAGAAAATATATGTCCAATATGTAGCCAAATATAATGATGCTTTTTATGGAATTAACTGTACTATATTTCATGAAACAAGAAAATGTAGGAATTATTTCAAATATTGATGACACGATGGTCAACATGTAAGATGGGTTAAAACAAAAAGATATCTCTATCTAGAATAGAGAGTTAAAAATGAACTGCTTAATGCATAGTAAAGTGAGAGGAGAAATAATACATAAAAAATGTTAAAGTAGGCGTATTCTCAGTTCAATTAAATTGTTTCGGGGGCAAAGTGAAGTTGAACAGCTAATATTTATTATATGTATTATTGAACTACCAAAAGAATAGGAAGTTGAAATCAATAAGTACTTATTTCGTTGTTTTTATGCTGGTTGTAGAAAATACAGGCTTTGTGATAAGTGGAGAACTAATCACAGTTCTCTCCCTTCTCCTAGCAGGGAGAAATCACTAGTTGTGTGGGATGCTGAACTGGAGAGCAGCTCCTCCCACTGGATGAGGGTGGGGGGCCAGTCGGTCCCAAAGAGCACATTCTCTAGGCAGTCCTGAGTGAGTCCCCAAAGATGTTTTCAGCACTCCCACTCCTTGTTCAGACCAATTGTTTCCTTGTTTTTTGAGAAAAACTTTATTAAGATGTAATGTACATACCATAAAATTCACCCCTTTAAAGTGTACAATTCAGTGGTTGTTAGTATATTCATAGACTTGTACAGCCATTGCACTAATTTTAGAACATTTTCATCACCTCAGAAAGAAACCCAATATTGTAAGCAGTCACTCTCCAATTCTTCACCACATCACCAGGCCTCAACAACCACTAATCTACTTTCTATCTCCATAGATTTGCCTATTTTGAACATTTCACATTAATGGAATCATGTAGTATGTCCCCCATTCTCTATTATTTCACTGGGGTTTCTGGAAAATCTACTTATGATCCATCTAAAAAATCAATCATCTCATGTTTCAGATTTATTACAGTATTTTTCTTCTACTTTTTCCATTACGTGTGTATCACAGGTACTTTCAAATACCCATAATAATTCATACTGAATGGAATGATGTATTGCAGATTTGTGAGCTTATTTTATGGTCAACAGGATTTGACTTCCAAGGACAATGAGAGCAAAATGCCTGCCTGAATTTCAACTGACTTTGAAGGGGGTATGGCTGCAATATGTTTGACTATACAGATGGTTTTTGCATTATCCTCTGATTACAAAATAAGAAAAACCACTCCTAGTACGAGTTAACTATGTCTTAGAAACATCATATCTTTTTTTCCATTGTTAAACCATCTTTTCAACTTAGCCCATTCGTGTTTGTACTAGTGAACGAGTGATTATTGGCAGTCTGTTGAACACATAATATTTAATACTGACTTGCCTAAATAAAAGATTATAAAAATCTAATAATGTACTTTATTTTGTTAGCCTTAAAAGTTTTTAAAACTGAGTGTTGTCAAAGTGTTCATAATAAGTATTATAAAGAATTTTGTAAAGTAGCCTTTTAAAAAGGAAGCTTTGAAGTTGATAAACTCAATGGTAAATCTCTCGAGAAAAACTTTGAGTATATAAAGCAAGAGTTACTGAGTAATTGAGTTATTTTACAATAGAATTTATAATGAGGAAGTGTGTTAATTTACTGTCCTTCACAGTTTTACTGTAGAATTCTCAATAGACCTTTGGGAAGCTTATATTTCAATCTCACTGCATTTTGTATTTACAATATTTATGTGCATTTTCCCTTTTCTTAAATGATGTTTTTACATGTTGTATTGTATCTTGGAATGATGGGTTAAAGTATTTAATATAGCATGGTAGAACGAGCACTGACTCTGCAATCAGACTGCCTGCATTCAAAGCTCAGTCCCACCCAACATTAGTGGGTGCAAGTGACTTAACCTCTCTGTGCTTTAACTTCTTCAACTATGAAGTGAGGATATTAGTACTCATTGATTTGACCTACTGTGAAGACGAAATGAAGTAGTGTATATATAATAATGTGTATAAAGCCTTTAGCCAAGGTAAGTGTGCTAAGCATATGCTAAATATTAATAGTCATTTCATTCTCTGTGGTGTGTGTATAGGAACAGCATGAAATAGTGCACAAAATTAATGGATTGGTCCACTGGAAATCTTGGTTCTGTTTCCTCTCATTCAGTGGTTCTTTACATAATGGATAGCAAATTTCTATTTTCTCCAGCTTAACTTTCTGTATATATTGAGTGGCATGTAAAATAATTTTATAAACTATAGAAATAGTGTACTTAAAATCAATTAAGTGTTATGTAAAACAAATACACATTTTTGTTGCACTATAATTTATAGGTTAGGAAATAAATATTTCCTATTACTAAGTTCCTTATCAGAAAACACAGCAAAAATGAATTCTTTATCTATTTTGGCTTTAATAGCATTTCTTTCTTTTTTCTTTGGGCCAGGGTTTTCCAGGTGACTTTGGAGACAGAGGCCCTGCAGGTCCTGATGGCAGTCCTGTGAGTAAATTGTGATGGTCCACCCTTGCAGTCTAACATCACTCAAGACTTCATAGCAACCGTACTTGCCATTCTCATTATCACATTCCTGACAAGCACTCTTGGCCAGAGAGTTTTGATACCACTGAGCACATTCCACTTTGTGGTTTTACAGCATGGGAAATAAGACAAAAGTGTTATAAATTCTGTTTTGAGAGATAATCATTAAAATTAATTATTTTGACCATGTTAAACATGACTGATTATTTAAAATATTAGAAGTATGCAATCACGATACTGACTTGTATATTTGTGGGGAGGGGCATGGGGAAAAAAGCCTTTCATGTACATCAAGGTACTAAAAAGCCTCATGTAAAAATTGTGCATTTGGTGATTGCTCTTTTGGACTCAAACCTGTCATTGATCTACCTTACTTTTCAGTATTTTATAGAGAAGTCTTTTGGGGGGATTGTTTAGATATCTATGTTCAGATTAGGGAGTTAAAATTCTAAAATTAGTTTAATTATATTATCAAAGGATGATGATGGAATGCTGTTTTTTGACACTAGGCAGAAATGTCTTTACTTTTTACCCTCAAAATATGGCTGTCCCCCAATATATGTCATGTACACATTCTTTTCATAAGATTTTTAAGGTGAGTTAGAATCAACTACTAAATCCTTGGATCATAAATTAGGAATAGTTCCTATATTTAGACTATGTAAATTATTAGCATTTATACTTAAAGTGTTTGAAAATAGTTTCTTTTTTTATTTTTTTCTAAATTATAACTGTATTAGTTTATTCAGTGAATTTAGCAAAAGTTTTATTTGTTATAAGGCTTGGAAAATAAAATAAGAGTAGAACTGATTTCCAAACAAATTGTTAAAAAGTTGAATCATGTCTTAAGTAGAATGTTTACCATCTTATTCTTGCCCATCATTCTGGGGAGCTTCCCATTTCAGGCATAATAAAGTAAAGCATTATTTACATTTTTTCTTTAATACCATCTATGTCCTTGCATACCTAGTGTGAAGCCATCTTATTTAATGTTTTGTCAGTTAAATATACATGAAGTTTGTTAGGGTTGGACTCCTAACAATATTTAAAAATTTTCTCTTTGAAGTCTGCTGCTTATATTTAAAATATAATACTTCTGGAAGAACATTTGGAGTCTTCTTTAGAATGCAAGAATAAATTGGATATTTTCAGTTTATTGGTTTATTATTCTCTATATTTTATACTGTACTTTTGTTTCAAAACAGAATTTGAAATGCAAAAATAAAGGGAGGGTGTATTCTTACACTTTGTACCCTGTAAATGATGTAACTCTGACATGGAGTAGATTAGGAATTATCACAAAGACTATAACGATGATTCTAAGACTGTCACAAAGATCCATCATGAATCAACTGGAAAAATTTAGATAATTTAAAATCTCATACAAATAATTTAACAAAGTTGGTAATTTCTTACATTTGTATAGTACTTCAAGAAAATTTTCAAAAGCTCATATATATATATATATATTAGAGTTTTATTATTAACTGTAATAATATATATATTACAGTTTTAATTCTTTACAAAATGAAAACAAATATTACTATTTCAGTTTCATAAATGAGAAATTTAGAGAATTTAAGTAATGTACTTCAAAAGAGCTGATAGTGTTTTAAATCATCTGAAAATGTTCTTCTCACCTGACATGCTGACCACTTGTCTTTTCATACTACATATAGGCTAATTATGTTTATAATGCTGATTATTAATGGGATTCACTTCCTTTATTAGATACATAGGAGACACAGAGAAATCTATATCCTAGGCTAGGTGGTAGTCCTAGTATCTAAAAGCATGAAGCCAGGGCCACTTTTAAAGAATGTAAGCTGCCACCAGAGGTTTGCACTTCTTAGGAGGATGCATAAGAGTAGGGAAGTTGCAGAAGTTAGCTAAAAGAAGGTAAATTTTGATATATGTTTTCCTAGAAATTTTTGTCTTCATCTTTAGAAAATACCCTTAGTAGTTTGGAATCATATTTAACCAATTTTGCACATTTCTCTTACTTAGGGACTTGTAGGTAGCATTGGTCCTCCGGGATTTCCTGGGCTTAGAGTGAGTATCAGATATCATCCTTCTTATCAAATATTTTTGTGTGTATTTATATTTGTTAGATGTGTTTTTAAAACTTTACAAAAATGAACAGTTTTAGTGTCATTGTTGAATATCAACCTTGCTCACATGTATTTCTCCACCAGATATGCAAATTAGACCAGTAGTATGAATTTAAAAATTAATTATACTTTAGGATACGCTGAAATAACAAATTTCTACAGGTTGATGTGTATGTGTATTTATCTTAAGGATACTTAATCAAGACTCAGTTTCTCCAGAAGTGTAAGATATAGAATAGCCACTTCTTTCCTTTGAGACAGTCTTTCATACCATCTGGTCTAGAGAGGCAGATAGGTCTAAACAAAAGCACATGATAACAGTAGGCTTTATGAAATAAAATTGAATAAATGGTTAGGAAAACCATCCTGGACAAAAGGTAGGAGCTGGACTTCACCAGTGCCATTAAACATTCTAATACCTAACTTATTCATTGTACTTAAAAAAAGTGACTATATTATTTGTTAACTTAATCAGTTTTTATACAGTGAATTCAACTCTTGAGTTTCACTGAAGTTTCTGATGTCAGCAAAGTACAGTTTAAAAGCAATTCTGTGGAGGCCAAAACAATGTAGTCCGGATATGTAGCTCTCTGATAAATTTTTGATTATTCATTGAAGTAAACAGACTGTTACTTTTGATATATCTTCATAAATATATTTCTCTCATCCAAGCTTCTGGTTCATGACAGGAAGTAAATTACAGATATTTTAGATAAATTTAGAGCCATATGCTTTAACATTGAGCTAGCTAAAGATAAGATTAACGTACTTTTATGACATGTAAGGAGCCTAATGAAAATAGAATCTTTAAACTATTTCTGTTCATCTAAAAGTAGGGCATGACCATTGGCTGAGGTAGAATTTTCTTTAAAAATCAATTTAGGGCTTCCCTGGTGGCACAGAGGTTAAGAACCCGCCTGCCAATGCAGGGGACACGGGTTCGAGCCCTGGTCCGGGAAGATTCCACATGCCACGGAGCAACTAAGCCCGTGTGCCACAACTACTGAGCTTGCGCTCTAGAGCCCACAAGCCACAACTACTGATCCTGCGTGCCACAACTACAGAAGCCCACGCACCTAGAGCCTGTGCTCCACAACAAGAGAAGCCACCACAATGAGAGGCCCACGCACCGCAACGAAGAGTAGCCTCTGCTCACCGCAACTAGAGAAAGCCCGCGCACAGCAACAAAGACCCAATGCAGCCAAAAATTTTTTTTTAAATTAATTAATTAATTTAAAAAATCAATTTAGAGCTTGCTCTATTATGTGAAGTAGGTAATTAAGACTCTAGAGTTTTGTGCCATAAATTATAGCTATGGTATTTTTAGCTTGAACTTGAACACAGGTCCTCTGACTCCAAATTTAATGTTTCCCCACCTTAACTGCCCCAAGTCAGAAGGTGGCAGCTAGGCCAAAGGAGTAAGTCAGGAGTTCATTTATTGGAACTGTGGTAAAAATCATCATGAACTGTGGTAAAAATGGTAAAAATCAACACGATTTAACTTGCCCATTTGAGATGGCAAGAATATAGAATAAAGTGTTAAGGAACCTGAGTAAGTCTAGGACATTTAAAGTTTTCTCTTTCATAATAATATTAGTGTAGTAATTATAATAAAATCAGCAATAACAGCCCACTTTCATTTAGTATTTTCTATGTGCTAGTCACATGGGTTAGGTCATTTAATTCTCAGAACAACCTAAGACCACTTAGCTTATAAACGTTGAGCCCGGATTTGAAGCCAGATGACGTACATCCAGAGTCCAGAATTCTCTCTATTGTGCTATACCACCTCCTTAAAACTTACAATACCTTAAAATATATACTATCTTAAGAGATTTCTTTAGACATCATGAGAAGCTCTATGTGAAGGTGGAACCCAAAGAACCAACTTTTTTTCTCTGAACTTAGAATAGGGCTAAACCTGTAAGTGGTAGTCACTGGTCCTATCAGTGGGGAGAGACAGGAAGTAGGGGAAGAGAATTGGACCCCAAAGATACTCTTTGTGCATTCTTGATTTAACCTATTAGCATTAAATTGGTTAGCTCCAAAGTTCTGTTATTATGCTTAAGATCAAGACCAAAATTCTTAACATGGTGGTTCTTCTCTGCATCTTGAGAACATACTCTGTGCACTAGCAAAGCTGTTTGTTCTCAGATGTCATGCAGCCTCCCTACTACATGGCCTTTGCACCTGTTTGTCTACCTGAAACACTTTACCTTTACTTTTCTGACTAATATTTAACTCTTACTCATCTTTCAGTGCCAGGACTTAAAACAGTTTCTGACACATAATAATGCTCAGTAAAAATGGGCTTTCTGTCCTTTCCCTTTCTCCACTCACTCTTTGGTAGGTGCGCAGAGATTCTACAGAAATGAAAATGGCTAATGACACTAACAGTCATTTTTGTAGTCATCATCTCTTCTGCAGTGACATAGATGGCACCTTATACTTTTCAAAGTACTTTCACATGTGTATCTCATTTGTAAAGTAGGTAGAGCAGGTATTATTACTTCCTCTATTCTACATTTATTAAAAATTTTAATCAAAATAATGTGAGCACCTACTGTGTATCAAATGCTGAATTAGATGCTAGACCTAAAATTACAAATTAAGATTTCTGTTTTGGGCAGCATTATAATCTAATGGCAATATCATACAATATGATTACTGCTATAATGGACTAAAGTAAAGCCACTGAGAATGGAGCAATTTGTGTTATAGCAGAAAGTCAGAATACGCTTCACAAAGGAGGTGTCTTTTAAGCTGTTCTGAAGATTATATATGAGTGGTGGTGGACTGGAAAAGGGAAAAGGGCTCTTAGGCAGAAGAACGCTGTATTCAAATGCACAGAAGAGGGGGAAACTGGAATGTTTGGGAAATGAAAAGAGGAGTAGCAGCATGGCAGCCTAGGAGGTATGGGGTGATGGGAGCAGAATGGAAGGAGATGAGGTTTTGTAGACAATTGAGAAAGATTATGTGAACTTTTGTGTTTCCTAGTAAACAGCTTATCTGTTTGCCCAGAACTACAGCCTCTGCTTTATCTCTCAGGTGTTCCCTTCCAGCAGGTATAGTTTCTGACAAGAGATGATACTGCTTTCTTTAATTTTTTTTTTCCATGCAGTTGATTCTTATTCTCATTTGGTTTCTTAATTAGTGACAGTGATTATCGCCTGTGAGTGGGTGGGAATGGTTGAAAAGCCCAATATGGAATTCAGTCTTTTCCACTATGTGTTCACTCATGCACTGTGATTGGCCAGTGGCTGCTGTTTTGCACAAAGAACCTTTCCTTGGGTCTTTCTGTTTCTTTGACTGACTTTGACTCAAAAGTTCTCTGTTAGTTGTCACTGTGTGGGAGGCTTTTTTGCCTCTGTCACTATATCCCTGACACCCTCAGCTAAACTCTTACACATGAAATTATTCCTTCTGTCTATTCCATCTTCTTATGGAAGAGAAGTGTGGTAGGTAGGTAGTGCTGAAGGACTTTCAGGTTATCTTTGTGGAACTGAAAACAGCTATTAACCTATCGTGGATCACTTTCAGAGGGCTATAGTTTTTTAGGAATAGGATTTTCCATGCAACTTGTGACATGCCACAAAATGTCTTATGTTGCTTGGAAGTTTCTATACCCATACCATTTTACTTTCTAATTCTTCATTTTTCTAAGTCTTTTATAATGAATAATTTTTTATTTAATAGATCTTTCTTGGAGTATAATTGCTTCACAATACTGTGTTAGTTCTGTTGGGGATATCCCCAGCAGAATATGGGGATATCCCCATATCCCCTCCCTCTTGAGTCTCCCTCCCACCCTTCCTATCCCACCCCTCTAGGTGATCACAAAGCACTGAGCTGATCTCCCTGTGCAATGCTGCTGCTTCCCACTAGCTAACTGTTTTACTTTTGGGAGTGTGTATATGTTGATGTTACACTCACTTCGCCCCAGCTTCTCCCTCCCTCTCCATGTCCTCAAGTCCATTCTCTATCTCTACATCTTTATTCCTGCCCTGCCACTATGTTCATGAGTACCATTTTTTAATTTTTAGATTTCATATATATGCATTAGCATATGGTATTTGTTTTTCTCTTTCTGACTTAATCACTCTGTATGACAGACTCTAGGTCCATCTACCTCACTACAAATAACTCAATTTTGTTTCTTTTTATGGCTGAATAATATTCCATTGTATATATGTGCAACATCATTATCCATTCATCTGTTGATAGACATTTAGGTTGCTTCCATGTCCTGGCTATTGTAAATAGTGCTGCAATGAACATTATGGTACATGTCTCTTTTTGACTTATGATTTTCTCAGGGTATGCCCAGTAGTGGGATTGCTGGGTCATATGATAGTTCTATTTCTTGTTTTTTGGGGTTTTATTGTTTTTATTTTTTAACATCTTTATTAGAGTATAATTGCTTTACAATGGTGTGTCAGTTTCTGCTTTATAACAAAGTGCATCAGTTATACATATACATATGTCCCCATATCTCTTCCCTCTTGCGTCTCCCTCCCTCCCACCCTCCCTATCCCACCCCTCTAGGTGGTCACAAAGCACTGAGCTGATCTCCCTGTGCTATGCAGCTGGTTCCCACTAGCTATCTATTTTACGTTTGGTAGTGTATATATGTCCATGCCACTCTCTCACTTTCTCCCAGCTTACCCTTCCCCCTCCCCATATCCTCAGGTCCATTCTCTAGTAGGTCTGCCTCTTTATTCCCCTCTTGCCCCTAGGTTCTTCTGAGCATTTTCTTTTTTTTTCTATTTTTTTAGATTCCATATATATGTGTTAGCATATGGTATTTGTTTTTCTGTCTCTGACTTACTTCACTCTGTATGACAGACTCTAGGTCCATATACCTCACTACAAATAACTCAGTTTTGTTCATTTTTATGGCTGAGTAATATTCCGTTGTATATATGTGCCACATCTTCTTTATCCATTCATCTGTTGATGGACACTTAGGTTGCTTCCATGTCCTGGCTATTGTAAATAGAGCTGCAATGAACATTTTGGTACATGACTCTTTTTGAATCATGGTTTTCTCAGGGTGTATGCCCTGAGAAAGTAGTGGGATTGCTGGGTCATATGGTAGTTCTATTTTTTGTTTTCTAAGGAACCTCCATACTGTTCTCCATAGTGATTGTATCAATTTACATTCCCACCAACAGTGCAGGAGGGTTCCCCTTTCACCACACCCTCTCCAGCATTTACTGTTTCTAGATTTTTTAATAATGGCCATTCTGACCTGTATGGGGTGATACCTCATTGTAGTTTTGATTTGCATTTTTCTAATAATTAGGGATGTTGAGCATATTTTCATGTGCCTCTTGGCCATCTGTATGTCTTCTTTGGAGAAATGTTTACTTAGATCTTCTGCCCATTTTTTACTTGGATTGTTTGTTTTTTTGATACTGAGCTCCATGAGCTCTTTGTATATTTTGGAGATTAATCCTTGGTCCGTTGTTTCATTTGCAAATATTTTCTCCCATTCTGAGGGTTGTCTTTTTAATCTTGTTTATGGTTTCCTTTGCTGTGCAAAAGTTTTTAAGTTTCATTAGGTCCCATTTTTTTATTTTTGTTTTTATTTCCATTAGTCTAGGAGGTGGGTCAAAAAGGATCTTGCTGTGTGGTTTATGTCAAAGAGTGTTTTTCCTATGTTTTCCTCTAAGAGTTTTATAGTGTCTGACCTTACATTTAGGTCTTTAATCTATTTGGAGTTTATTTTTGTGTATGGTCTTAGGGAGTGTTCTAATTTCATTCTTTTACATGTAGCTGTCCAGTTTTCCCAGCACCACTAATTGAAGAGGCTGTCTTTTCTCTACTGTATATTCTTGCCTTCTTTATCAAAAATAAGGTGACCACATGTGCCTGGGTTTATTTCTGGGCTTTCTGTCCTGTAATATTGATCTATATTTCTGGTTTTGTGCCAGTACCATACTGTCTTGATTACTGTAGCTTTTTAGTATAGTTTGCAGTTGGGTAGCCTGATTCTTCCAGCTCTGTTTTTCTTTCTCAAGATTGTTTTGGCTATTTGGGATCTTTTGTGTTTCCATAAGAATTGTAAAATTTTTTGTTCTAGTTCTGTCAAGAATGCCATTGGTAGTTTCATAGGGATTGCATTGAATCTGTAGATTGCTTTGGGTGGTATAGTCATTTTCACAATATTGATTCTTCCAGTCTAAGAATGTGGTATATTTCTCCACTTGTTTATGTCATCTTTGATTTCTTTCATCAGTGTTTTATAGTTTTCTGAGTACAAGTCTTTTATCTCCTTAGGTAGGTTTATTCCTAGGTATTTTATTCTTTTTGTTGTGATGGTAAATGGGATTGTTTCCTTAATTTCTCTTTCTGATTTTTTCGTTGTTAGTGTATAGGAATGCCAGAGATTTCTGTGCATTAATTTTGTGTCCTGCAACCTTACCAAATTCATTGATTAGTTCTAGTAGTTTTCTGGTGGCATCTTTAGGATTTTCTCTGTATAGTATTATGTCATTTGCAAACAGTGACAGTTTTACTTCTTCTTTTCCAATTTGTATTTCTTTTTCTTCTCTTATTGCCATGCCTACAGCTTCCAAAACTATGTTGAATAAGAGTGGTGAGAATGGGCATCCTTGTCTTGTTCCTTATCTTAGTGGAAATAGTTTTTCACCATTGAGTATGATGCTTGCTGTGGGTTTGTCATATATGGCCTTTATTATGTTGAGGTAGGTTCCCTCTTTGCGCATTTTTTGGAGAGTTTTTATCATAAATGGATGTTGAATTTTGTCAGAAGCTTTTTCTGCATCTATTGAGATGATCATATCGTTTTTATCCTTCAATTTGTTAATATGGTGTATCACATTGTTTGATTTGTGTATACTGAAGAATCCTTGCATCCTTGGGATAAATCCCACTTGATCATGGTATATGATCCTTTTAATATGTTGTAGGATTCGATTTGCTAGTATTTTGTTGAGGATTTTTGTATCTATGTTCATCAGTCATATTGGTCTATATTTTTTCTTTTTTGTGATACCTTTTTCTGGTTTTGGTATCAGGGTCATGGTGGCTTCGTAGAATGAATTTGGGAGTGTTTCTCCCTCTGCAATTTTTTGGAAGAGTTTGAGAAGGAGCAGTGTTAGCTCTTCTCTAAATGTTTGATAGAATTCACCTGTGAAGCCATCTGGTCCTGGACTTTTGTTTGTTGGAAGATTTTAACTACAGTTTTAATTTAATTACTTGTGATAGGTCTTTCTGTGTTTTTTAATTCTTCATGGTTCTGTCTTGGAAAACTGTACCTTTCCAAGTATTTGTCCATTTCTTCGTGGTTGTCCATTTTATTAGCATATAGTTGTTTGTAGTAGTCTCTTATCATCCTTTGTATTTCCATTGTGTCATTTGTGATTTCTCCTTTTTCATTTATAATTTTATTGATTTGCATCCTCTCTGTTTTTCTTGATGAGTCTGGCTAATGGTTTATCAATTTTGTTTATCTTCTCAAAGAGTCAGCTTTTAGTTTTATTGATCGTTGCTATTGTTTTCTTCGTTTCTGTTGCATTTATTTCTGCTCTGAAGTTTATGATTTCTTTCTTTCTTCTGACTTTGGGTTTTCCTTGTTCTTCTTTCTCTAGTTGTTTTAAGTGTACAGTTAGATTGTTTATTTGAGATTTTTCTTGTTTCTTGAGGTGAGATTGAATTGCTATAAACTTCCCTCTTAGAATTGCTTTTGCTGTGTCCCATAGGTTTTGGGTTGTTGTGTTTTCGTTATCATTTGTTTCTATGTATTTTTTAAATTTCTTCTTTTGTTGTCTTCAGTGATTGCTTGGTTATTTAGTAGCACACTGTTTAGCCTCCATGTATTTGTGTTTTTTACAGGTTTTTTTTCCTGTAATTGATTTCCAGTCTCATAGCATTGTGGTCAGAAAAGATGCTTGATATGATTTCACTTTTTTTAAATTTTCTGAGGCTTGATTTGTGACCAGCATGTGGTCTATCCTGGAGAATGTTCTTTGTGCGCTTGAGAAGAAAGTGTATTCTGCCACTTTTGGGTGGAATGTTCTATAAGTATCAATTAAATCTATCTGGTTTATTGTGTCATTTAAAGCTTGTGTTTCCTTATTTATCTTCTGTCTGGATGATCTGTCCATTGGTGAAAGTGGGATGTTGTTAAAGTCCCCTACCATTATTGTGTTACTGTCAATTTCTCCTTTCATGGTTGTTAGCATTTGCCTTATGTATTGAGGTGCTCCTATGTTGGGTGCATAAACATTTATAATTGTTACATCTTCTTCTTGGATTCATGCTTTGATCATTATGTAGTATCCCTCATCTCTTGTAGCAGTCTTTATTTTAAAGTCTATTTTATCTTATAGGATTATCACTACTCCAGCTTTCTTTTGATTTCCATTTGCATGGAATATCTTTCTCCATCCCCTCACTTTCAGTCTGTATGTGTCCCTAGGTCTGAAGTGGGTCTCTTGTAGACAGCATATATATGGGTCTTGTTTTTGTATCTGTTCAGCCAGTCTGTGTCTTTTGGTTAGAGCATTTAATCCATTTACATTCAAGGTTATTATTCAATATGTATGTTCCTGTTACCATTTTCTTAATTTTTGAGGGTTTGTTTTTATGGGTCTTTTTCTTCTGTTGTGTTTCCCTCCTAGAGAAGTTTCTTTAGCATTTGTTGTAAAGCTGGTTTGATGGTGCTGAATTCTCTTAGCTTTTGCTTGTTTGAAAAGCTATTGATTTCTCTGTCAAATCTGAATGAGATCCTTGCTGGGTAGTGTAATCTTGGTTGTAGGTTTTTCTCTTTCATCATTTTAAGTATGTCCTGCCACTCCCTTCTGGCCTGCAGAGTTTCTGCTGAAAAATCAGCCGATAACCTTATGGGGTTTCCTTTGTATGTTATTTTTTGTTTTCCCCTTGCTACTTTTAATATTTTTTCTTTGAACGTAATTTTTGGTAGTTTGATTAATATGTGTCTTGGTGTGTTTCTCCTAGAGTTTATCCTGTATGGGACTCTCTGCATTTCCTAGACTTGGCTGACTATCTGCTTTCCCATGTTAGGGAAGTTTTCAACTATACTCTCTTCAAATATTTTCTCAGACCCTTTCTTTTTCTCTTCTTCTTCTGTGACCCCTATAATTTGAATGTTTATGCCTTTAGTGTTGTTCCAGAGGTCTCTGAGATTGTCTTCAATTCTTTTCCTTCTTTTTTCTTTGTTCTGCTCGTAGGCAGTTATTTCCACGATTTCGTCTTCTAGCTCAGTTATTCGTTCTTCTGCCTCAGTTATTCTGTTATTGATTCCTGCTAGTGTATTTTTCATTTCAGTTATTGTTGTTCATTTCAGTTTGTTCTTTTAGGTCTTCTGGTCTTTGTTAAACATTTCTTGTATTTTCTCGGTACACGCCTCCATTCTGTTTCTGAGAGTCTGGATCATCTTTAGTACCATTATTCTGAATTCCTTTTCAGTTAGATTGCCTTTCCTCTTCATTTATTTGGTCTTGTAGGTTTTTACTTTGCTCCTTCATCTGTGACATATTTTTTTGCCATCTCATTTTTTTTTTTTTTGGTGAGTTGGATTGTGGTCCTGTCTTACTGGTTGTTTGCCCTGAGTCTTCCAACACTGATGTTTGTGAGCTGTTGGGTAAAACTGGGTATTGGGGCTGAGATGAGGACCTCTGGCAGACCTCACTCTGATGAATATTCCCTGGGGTCTGAGGTTCTCTGTTAGTCCAGTGGTTCACACTCGGAGCTCCCATCCCAGGAGCTTCGGCCCAAACCCAGGCTCATGAACCAAGGTCTCACAAGCTGCAAAGGGCAGAAAAAACAAAGTGGGGGAACAATAACAAAGTAAAAAATAAAATTAGAGTAGGATACTAACAGATATGTTAGAAAGAATATAAAAATAAAAATATACTTGAAACAACAACCAGAAGGTAAAACAGAACCAGAGTAGTAAAAAAAAAAAAAAAAAAAAAGAGGAAAAACAAAGAAAAAAAAAAGATGGAAAAGACATTGGCTATGGATGTTGGAGGACAGGGCCTATGCTTGGGATCCACAGGGCTTGAAAAGGTCCTGTGGGGGAGTGGGGGTGGGGCTTAGGCTCTACAGAACAGAAGGGGCCCAGGCGTGCCTCCTGCCTCTGGTGTCAGAGGGTGGGGGACCCCACCTGCAATCCCAGCAGGCTTCCTGGGTTCCAGTGGGTGGAGTGCTCTCCCTCTGCTCCTCTCCTGCTCTTCTGGTCCTGGAGGGCACCTCCTGCTTGCCTTTCCTGCTCTCCCTCCTGTTCCCCAAGGACCCACGTGGCCTGGACCTCCTGTTCTCCCTGGCCTCCCTCCTATGCCCCCAGGAGCAATGAGGCCCACAGGGGGCCTCTGAGGGCATAGGACCTGGCCTTTGAGAGCTGGTCAGACTTCCCCAGCCGATTGGGAAGGGGAAACGCTGTGCATGCTCCCTCCTGATCTGAGCCCCCAAGGGTCCCTCCAGGCATGGGAACCCCTCCCCACTCTCAGCCAACCCTAGAGGCACTGGTCCTTTCCAGCCTCCACTTCTACTGCCCCCTCAGTCCTGCCACATCCTACTGGTTCGCTTGGGAGTTCCACCAATCTCCTTGGACGTCAGGGTCTACCACCAGCGTCTGGCAGGTGCCCTACTTGTGGGGAGACACAACCTCTGTGACTTTGCATACCACCATCTTGACTCCTCCCTGAGTTTTTTGATACCTTCTGAAACTTACTATTTTGTGGTTTTTCTTTCAGAGTCACTAAAAAGTAAAATAGCATATTGTGCATACAAAGTACATTCATCTGAACATGCCAGACTGTACACAGTAATATATTTACTGAAACAAAAATTTAGGATATTGTGTATAGAAAAAACAACAGGACAATAAAGAAATATTTGTTTGTTTTTACGATATTCCTTTCCATTCCTTACATGAATTGTTGCTGTATAATTTCCACACAGAGATGTTTATTGTATTTTTTTAACATCTTTATTGGAGTATAATTGGTTTACAATGTTATGTTAGTTTCTGCTGTATAACAAAGTGAATCAGCTATATGTATACATATATCTGCATATCCCATCTCTCCCGCCCTCCCTATGCAACCCCTCTAGGTGGTCAGAGAGCACCTAGCTGATCTCCCTGTGCTATGCGGCTGCTTCCCACTAGGTATCTGATTTACATTTGGTAATATGTATATGTCAGTGCTACTCTCTCACTTTGTCGCAGCTTACCCTTCTCCCTCCCTGTGTCCTCAAGTCCATTCTCTACATCTGCATCTTTATTTCTGTCCTGCCCCGAGGTCCGTCAGAACTAATTGTTTTTTACATTCCATATATATGTGTTAGCATATTGTATTCGTTTTTCTCTTTCTGACTTACTTCACTCTGTATGACAGATTCTAGGTCCATCCACATCTCTACAGATGACGTAATTTCGTTCCTTTTTATGGCTGAGTAATATTCCATTGTATGCACGTACCACATCTTTATCCATTCATCTGTCATTGGACATTTAGGTTGTTTCCATGTCCTGGCTATTGTAAATAGTGCTGCAGTGAACATTGGGGTGCATTTGTCCTTTTGAATTATGTTTTTTTCAGGGTATAGGCCCAGTAGTGGAATTGCTGGGTCATATGGTAGTTCTAGTTTCAGTTTTTTAAGGAACCTTCATACTGTTCTCCCTAGAGGCTGTATCAATTTACATTCCCACCAACAGTGCAAGAGAGTTCCCTTTTCTCCACACCCTCTCCAGCATTTACTGTTTGTAGATTTTTTGATGATGGCCATTCTGACCTGTGTGAGGTGATAGCTCATTGTAGTTTTGATTTGCGTTTCTCTAATGGTTAGTGATGTTGAGCATACTTCATGTGTTTTTTGGCCATCTCTATGCCTTCTTTGGAGAAATGTCATATTTGGATTGGTTTGTTTGTTTTTTGATATTGGTCTGTATGAGCTGCTTGTATATTTTGGAGATTAATCCTTTGTCAGTTGCTTCATTTGAAAATATTTTCTCCCATTCTGAGGGTTGTCTTTTGGTCTTGTTTATGGTTTCCTTTGCTGGCAAAAACTTTTAAGTTTCATTAGGTCCCATTTGTTTATTTTTGTTTTTATTTCCATTTCTCTAGGAGGTGGGTCAGAAAGGATCTTGTTGTGATTTATGTCATAGAGTGCTCTGCCTATGTTTTCCTCTAAGAGTTTTATAGTGTCTGGCCTTACATTTAGGTCTTTAATCCATTTTGAGTTTATTTTTGTGTATGGTGTTAGGAAGTGTTCTAATTTCATTGTTTTGCATGTAGCTGTCCAGTTTTCCCAGCACCACTTATTGAAGAGGCTGTCTTTTCTCCATTGTATATTCTTGCCTCCTTTATCAAAGATAAAGTGACAGTATGTGCATGGGTTTATCTCTGGGCTTTCTATCCTGTTCCGTTGATCTATATTTGTTTTTGTGCCAATACCATACTGTCTTGATTACTGTAAATTTGTAATATAGTCTGAAGTTTGGAGCGTGATTCCTCCAGCTCCATTTTTCTTTCTCAAGGTTACTTTGGCTCTTCAGGATCTTGTGTGTTTCCATATAAATTGTGAAATTTTTTGTTCTAGCTCTGTGAAAAACGCCACTGGTAGTTTGATAGGGATTGCATTGAATCTATAGATTGCTTTAGATAGTATAGTCATTTTCCCAATATTGATTCTTCCAGTCCAAGAACGTGGTATATCTCTCCATCTGTTTGTCTCATCTTTAATTTCTTTCATCAGTGTTTTATAGTTTTCTGCATATAGGTCTTCTGTCTCCTTATGTAGGTTTATTCCTAGGTATTTTATTCTTTTTCTTGCAATGGTAAATGGGAGTGTTTCCTTATTTTCTCTTTCAGATTTTTTATCCTTACTCTATAGAGATTCAAGAGATTTCTGTGCATTAATTTTGTATCCTGCTACTTTACCAAATTCATTGATTAGCTGTAGTAGTCTTCTGGTAGCATCTCTAGGATTTTCTATGTACAGTGTCGTGTCATCTGCAAAAAAGTGACAGTTTTACTTCTTATTTTCCATTATGGATTCTTTTTATTTCATTTTCTTCTCTGATTTCTGTGGCTAAAACTTCCAAAACTATGTTGAATAATAGTGGTGAGAGTGGGAAACCTTGTCTTGTTCCTGATTTTAGGGGAAATGGTTTCAGTTTTTCACCATTGAGAATGATGTTGGCTGTGGGTTTGTCATATATGGCCTTTATTATGTTGAGGTAGCTTCCCTCTGTGCTTACTTTCTGGAGAGTTTTTATCATAAATGGGTGTTGAATTTTGTCAAAAGCTTTTTCTGCATCTATTGAGATTATCTTATGGTTTTTCTCCTTCAATTTGTTAATTTTCTCCTTCAATTTGTTAATTAATGGTGTATCACATTGATTGATTGGCATATACTGAAGAATCCTTGCATTCCTGGGATAAACCCCACTTGATCATGGTGTGTGATCCTTTTAATGTGCTGTTGGATTATGTTTGCTAGTATTTTGTTGAGGATTTTTGCATCTATGTTCATCAGTGGTATTAGCCTGTAGTTTTCTTTTCTTGTGACATCTTTATCTGATTTTGGTATCAGGGTGCTGGTGGCCTCGTAGAATGAGTTTGGGAGTGTTCCTCACTCTGCTATTTTTTAGAATACTTTGAGAATGATAGGTGATAGTTCTTCTCTGAGTGTTTGATAGAATTCCCCTGTGAATCTATCTTGTCCTGAGCTTTTGTTTGTTGGAAGATTTTTAGTCATAGTCTCAATTACAGTGCTTGTGATTGATCTGTTTATATTTTCTATTTCTTCCTGGTTCAGTCTTGGAAGGGTGTGCTTTTCTAAGAATTTGTGCATTTCTTCCAGGTTGTCCATTTTATTGGCATAGAGTTGATTGTAGTAATCTTTCATGATCCTTTGTATTTGTGCAGAGTCAGTTCTTACTTCTTCTTTTTCATTTCTAATTCTATTGATTTGAGTGTTCTCCCTTTTCTGGCTAGTGGCTTATCAATTTTGTTTATCTTCCCAGATATCCAGCTTTTAGTTTTATTGACTTTGCTGTTGTTTCCTTCATTTCTTTTTCATTTATTTCTGCTCTTATCTTTATGATTTCTTTCCTTCTATTGACTTTGGGTTTTGTTTGTTCTTCTTTCTCTAGTAGCTTTACGTGTAAGGTGAGGTTGTTTATTTGAGATGTTTCTGGTTTTCTGAGGTAGGATTGTATAGCTCTAAACTTCCCTCTTAGAACTGCTTTTGCTGCATCCCATAGGTTTTGGGTCATCGTGTTTTCATTGCCATTTGTTTCTAGGTATTTTTTGATTTCCTCTTTGATTTCTTCAGTGATCTCTTGGCTATTTAGTAGTGTATTGTTTAGCTTCGATGAGTTTGTATTATTTACAGTTTTTTTCCTGTAATTGTGTTGTTGTAGGAAAAGATACTTGATACAATTTCAATTTTCTTAAATGTACCAAGGCTCATTTGGTGACCCAACCTATGATCTATCCTGGAGAATGTTCCTTGAGCACTTGAAAAGAAAGTGTATTCTGTTGTTTTTGGTGGAATGTCCTGTAAATATCAGTTAAGTCCATCTGGTCTACTGTATCATTTAAAACTTGTGTTTGCTTATTTATTTTCATTTTGGATGATCTGTCCATTTGTGGAAGTGGGGTGTTAAAGTCCCCTTCTATTACAGTGTTACTCTCGATTTCCCCTTTTAGGACTGTTAGCATTTGCCTTATGTATTGAGGTGCTCCTATGTTGGGTGCATAAGTATTCAAAATTGATATACCTTCTTCTTGGACTGATTCCTTGATAATTATGTCATATCCTTCTTTGTTCTTTATAACAGTCTTTATTTTAAGGTCTATTTTTTCTGATATGAGTATTGCTACTCCAGCTTTCTTTTGATTTCAATTTGCATGGAATATCCTTTTCCATCCCCTCACTTTCAATCTGTATGTGTCCCTAGGTCTCAAGTCAGTCTCTTGTAGACAGCATATATACGGGTCTTGTTTTTGTATCCATTCAGCCAGTCAGTGTGTTTTGTTGGAGCAATTAAACCATTTACATTTAAGGTAATTATCGATATGTATGTTCCTATTACCATTTTCTTAATTGTTTTGGGTTTGCTTTTGTTTGTCTTTTCCTTCTCTTGTGTTTACCACCTAGAGAAGTTCCTTTAGCATTTGTTGTAAAACTGGTTTGGTGGTGCTCTTAACTTTTGCTTGTTTGTAAAGGTTTTAATTTCTCCATCGAATCTGAATGAGATCCTTGCTGGGTAGAGTAACCTTGGTTGTAGGTTTTTCCCTTTCGTCACTTTAAATATGTCCTTCCACCCCCTGGTGGCTGAAAGTTCATCTGTTAACCTTATGGGAATTCCCTTGTATATTTTTTTTTGGCTTGACTCTTGTTGCTTTTAATATCTTTTCTTTGTATTTAATTTTTGATAGTTTGATTAATGTGTGTGTTGGCATGTTTCTCCTTGGATTTCTCCTGTATGTGACTCTCTGTGCTTCCTGGACTTGATCGACTATTTCCTTTCCCCTGTTAAGGAGGTTTGCAAGTATACTCTCCTCAAATATTTTCTCAGACCCTTTCTTTTTCTCTTCTTCTTCTGTGACCCCTATAATTCGAATGTTGGTGCATATAATATTGTCCCAAAGGTCTCTGAGACTGTCCTCAATTCTTTTCATTCTTTTTTCTTTATTCTGCTCTGTGGTAGTTACATCCACAATTTTACCTTCCAGGTCACTTATCTGGTCTTCTGCCTCAGTTATTCTGCTATTGATTCCTTCTAGAGAATTTTTAATTTCATTTATTTTGTTGTTCATCATTCTTTGTTTGCTCTTTAATTCTTCTAAGTCCTTGTTAAACGCTTTTTTTATTTTCTCCATTCTACTTCCAAGATTTTGGATCATCTTTACTTTCATTACTCTGAATTCTTTTTCCGGTAGACTGCCTATTTCCTCTTCATTTGTTTGGTCTGGTGGGTTTTTACTTTGCTCCTTAATCTGCTGCATATGTCTCTTTCTTCTCGTTTTGTTCAGCTTACTGTATTGGGCATCTCCTTTTCACAGGCTGCAGGTTCTAGTTCCTGTTGTTTTTGGTGTCTGACCCCTAGTTGTGAGGTTCGTTCAGTGGTTTGTGTAGGCTTCCTGGCAGAGGGGACTGGTCCCTGTGTTCTGGTGGGTGGGGCTGGATCTTGTTCTTCTGGTGGGCAGGGCCGCATCCAGTGGTGAATTTTGGGGTATCTGTGGACTTAGTATGACTTTAGGTGGCCTCTCTGCTAGTAGGTGGGGTTGTGTTCCAGTCTTGCTGGTTGTTTGGCATGGTGCATCCAGCACTGGAGCTTGCAGGCTGTTGGTTGGAGCTGAGTCTTAGTGTTTAGATAGAGGTCTCTGGGAGAGCTCTCACCGAATGATATTACTTGGGGCCAGGAGGTCTCTGGTGGTCCCGTGTCCTGGACTCAGTTCTCCGACCTTGGAGGCTCAGACCTGACACCTGGCTGGAGCACCAAGACCCTGCCACCTACATGGGTAAGAAGAAAAGGAAGAAAAAAGAAGGAAAAAAAAGAAAAATGAACGAACAATAGAACCCCAAACCAAATGGTAAAAGCAAAACTAAACAGAGAAAATCACACAAATAAACATATACACACACTCATAAGAAGAAAACAAACAACAACAACAAAAAATAATGAACAGTCAGAACCCTAGGACAAATGGTAAAAGCAAACCTAAATAGACAAAATCATACAAAGAAACATACCACACTATAGACCAGGGTTTCAGAATATTTGGTCCTTTTCCAAAGTACTCTCTGGTCCTCTGCGAAAGGACTTCAAGGTCATTTTGCTTAGACTTTGATTCTCAGTCTGCAATGGAATCACGTGGGAATCTTGAGCCAGTGCTGGGCCTCACTGGGGAGGAATCAAATCAGAAAATCTGGGGTAAGGCCCGGCATGAAACTGCTTTAAAGCTTCCTGCCCGACTCCACCAGTCTCCGCAGGCGAGAACCCTGTATTTTTTAAACTATCATAAGTTTTAAAGCTATGAACTTTGAATAAACTAGCCACTGTAATTATAAGAATAATTATTTCCTATTGATAGAATTTGTCAATGATGTATTAATACTGCATATCTGTTCATTAAGTTGGAAAGTATTACTCTGCCTCTCACAGTCTCATGTATTTCAGGCTTACACATGTTGGAAATATATAGTAGTTATATTTCACAGACTTTAAGACTCACCCCAAAGTAAAGATGTCATATTTTCTGTTCTGAAATTTGTAGTTATATAAATGTGGACTATTAGAAATGGGCCATTATGTCAGGATGTAGACCTCTGGAAATCACTGTTTTAAATTTATTTTTGAAGTTGATTACTTCCCCCATTGTTCATTCCATAGTTTATCTCAAAACTATTATATGCCAGTTATTATGTTGGGTCAGAGATATAAAAAAATGAATAAAACATACTTCTGCTCTCACATAATGCACAGATTAGGAAAACAGAAAAAAGAAAACAAAAAACCAAAAACAGGGCAGTATTCTCAGTACTGTAAGAAGAAGGACATTCCAGTAGTGGTAACTGTATCTTCAAAGGGTTGGAGCATGTGGTAAGGGAGAGCATGTTCAGAGGCTAGAACACAGCCCATTGTGTCTAGAATGTTGGGTTTGGAGGAGGAAGAAGTCAAAGGAGAGTAGGGACGAATGGAAGGACATGAGACTGAAAGGGTTGATGGAAAACTAGTAGTAAGGGCCTGGGATGCTATCCTAAGAAGTTTGGATTACAACTAAAAAGGGCAACATTTTCATCATTGCTTCAAATACACCTTTCAAAGTTCCTTAACATTTGGAAAGCAAGAAATGGAGGTTTAAAGCAACTCAGTATTTGAAGGTGAAGGATGATACGTTAGCCAGGCACAGAGAGGTTGCAAGAGAAAGAAGGAAAGTGAAGGCATCAATAACACAAAAATTTAGTGGGCTCCAAACAATCAAGAGATTTTCACTATTTTTAAAAATTTTACTTTCAAAAACCCTTATAAGTTGTCCTTTACATTCTAAGATGACATATTAAAGAAGTTTTTCTAGGTCTGTTGCTTGCAGGAGATGATAGTGGTAGTTAGTGTTTTTGAGTAATCTTGCTCTGGAGCATTAAATTGAAAACCTTGACATTGGTGTCTCTGTCTCTTTCATGTTTGTTTCCTCAACAGTACTATACAACACTACAGTGTTTGATACATATTATGCTCAATAAATATTAAATGATGAATGAATGAGAGAAACCCAGAAGAGCAGAGCCTTTTGTTTACTACTCATTTCCCTAAAATTATGGTAAATTTTATTGTCTGCAAGTTGTAAATCACGAAATAAAATCATTGGAATGCCTGACACATAGTAACTGCCCAATAAATGTTTGCTGAAAGAAAAATCTAAGACAATCAAATGAAGTATTTATTGAATACTTCCTGGGAACATGGCACTAAAGTATTTCCCCTATCATCAAGATATTATCTCTCTGGAGAAATACTTCAAAATGAATGCTGTGGGTAGTAAGTATTATAGGAGCTCAAGGAAGGGAAGGAGGCTTATGGACAAGATCCGTATGAGTAGGCTTCAGGAAACAGGATAGACCTCATTAAAATTTGAATGATTGGTATGATTTATAAATGTGAGAAGGAAAAGAAGTAGTTGAAGAATAAGGCATGTGTGGGGGCTTAGTGAGATGAACCATTCTGGGTTAATTAAGTTTACCATGTTCTCTTTTAAATTCTAGTTGGGTGCTCAAGGATGCCTTTCTTTCTTATTGCTTTTCAGGGCAGTGTTGGCTCTATGGGACCAGTTGGACCTTCTGGAATCCCTGGCCCAATGGTATGTTTCTATTTTTGTAATGGATATTTCACTTTGATTTTTCTATGGTGTCACAAAGTATCACTTTCTTTTTTAGGGTCTTTCGGGGAATAAGGGCCTACCTGGAATCAAAGGTGATAAGGTGATTTAAATATTTACATTGTCATAGAGATGATTTCTTATCACATTTACTTTTCTTTTGAATCCACACAACTTATAAAATACTTGTTTTAAAAAATATGGGATCTAATCTCTACTATCAATTATATAATTTTTCTCAGAAGTAGGAAAAATAGAGAAATTACTCTTATATAACTAGTATTTGCCTTCTTATAATACTGCCACATTTGCATTGCTTAAGTGTCTTCACGTGAAATTGTGCTCTCCAGGGTGAACAAGGCATTGTGGGAGAGCCAGGAGAACCAGGGTATCCTGGAGACAAGGTAATGTTTTTACCGTTAATTTTATATAAATACAACAAAAGCCAGTGAAAATGTATAAATTCTTTAAAAAGAAAGGAGTACTCGTTATTTTAATCATTGATTATATTTTTTTAAGGATATGGTATCAATA
Organism: Grampus griseus; assembly: GCF_964374135.1. Taxonomy (NCBI): domain Eukaryota; kingdom Metazoa; phylum Chordata; class Mammalia; order Artiodactyla; family Delphinidae; genus Grampus; species Grampus griseus. The sequence continues at coordinate 108,072,686 of NC_139017.1, forward strand.
TGGTTTTACAAGTCTTGTTTAAAACAGTTTTCTCAATTATTTTAGAATAATTCCATGAATTTTTTTAGTAATTTGTAAATAGAGGTGTATCTGCCTTCTGTCGTATAATAGTTTTTCTCTTCACTGTACTGTTCTTTTCTTTTAGGGTGCTAGGGGTTTTCCTGGACCACCAGGGATGAGAGGAAAGCCAGGACCTTCAGTAGGTTTGAACTTTTGGTTTGCTCTTTCTGATTCATGGAGTACACACACTATGGCATGAGTCTGGCTACCTGTTGTTGTTTGTGGAATGTAAGAAGTAGGATGTAAAACTACCAGTATGGCGTTTTCTCTCCACTTTTAGAATATAGCTAATCCTTGAAGTTTTGAGCTCACATTGCATAGATTATTGGATCTCACCCTCCTCACCCCACCCCATCCCAGGCCAAAGCCAAATTTCTGTGAGCCTTAAAGATCTTGGTTGATCTATTATAGACAGTATTTAAACTAAGCAGTAGATTTTAAGTCAGAAAATATAAGGCACCTTAAATAATATTTTAATTTATCCAGATATCTGTTTCATTGAGGAAACATTCGGAAGAAAAACTAGCATTGTCACACTCTCTTATGGGCCCAAATATTCTAGTTCCTTGTCTGTTTTTAACCTTTGACCATCAATTAATTGAAATAAAAGGATACCATGTACTGTAGTTAACTTGAAGCCTATAAAACTAAAGTTACTGGATAATTAAAAATATTTAAATGAAAAATGGTTAAAACATGAGTTAAAGGTATTTATCTGCATATTAAAAATCATAATAATTATTATAGCTAACATTACTGAGTGCTTACAAAGTGCCAGATGCTCTTCTAAGGTCTATACGTCTAATTTAATCCTTAAAACAATCATACGAAGTTGGGACTATTATTATTCCTATTTTATCAATTAGGGAAACTGAGACACAGAGAGTTAAATAACTTGCCCAAGGTCCCATAGTTAGTTAGTTAGTCTCCTGGGAAAACCTAGGAAATCACATATGTCAGAGCCCATGCACTTAGCCACTGTGCCATAGTGTTCTGGGCTTTAATGTTTTAAGATTGTTTTAGGGTTGTTTTTTTTTTGCGGTACGCGAGCCTTTCACTATTGTGGCCTCTCCCGTTGCGGAGCACAGGCTCCGGACGCGCAGGCTCAGCAGCCATGGCTCACGGGCCCAGCCGCTCCGCGACATGTGGGATCCTCCAGGACCGGGGCATGAACCCGTGTCCCCTGCATCGGCAGGCGGACTCTCAACCACTGCGCCACCAGGGAAGCCCCGTTTTAGGGTTTTAATATTGATTACAACTCTGTGAAGGTGATTGTAGATACAAAAACTTAGATATAATATCATAATTTATTAATATAACATTATAAAAGAGTGTTGTTTTCCCAAGCAATTCATCATGTTCCCTCTAACTCCACCCTCTCATCTTTGGATTGTTTATTTTTGCATCAAAGGAAGCAGCATTAAGTTACGTAACTTTACATACACCATTCTTTATGACTTCTAACAGTGACAGCATTTCATATACATTTCCCAGGAATTATTTAATCCAAAGAACAATTTTCGGCATCTGTTTATCTAATGACATGTTGGTGGTGAGTTTTGCCTTAACTAGTTTTCACTCAGTCAGCTATCTACCCAGACTTGTGCCATGGTGTTGAATCTCAGAAGGGGCACGAGTATAGGTCAAGCTAACAAAAAGCTTCTATTTTTCAAGGATGATTCTAAACCACGTAAAAGGAACTTTCAATATCTGCAGTGACTGACCCTTCTTATATCTTATATCTTCATTTTTTTCTAATGTGAGGGTTTTCTAACTTTTGATAACAAGAAAAGGAAGTGGTATGACACATTTTCTAAGGTCAATACTAAGTAATAAATAATTGATATTATTCTCTTACGCCTTGTAATTAATTACTTGAGAAAACCAGAGTCAAATATCATGCTTATATAAGTTAAACCTTTTTAATGTCTTCCTTACTCTTTGATTCAATTTATATTGATAACATGTTTATTGGGGTGGGAGAGGGGGAATTGCTGGTCTGAATAACATGTAGATTTTAGTTCCAGCCCTGACACTGACCTGCTGTGACCTTGGACATTTAACCACCATGGTATCCAGTTTCTCGTGTTTAAAATGGGAGTCAGGCTATATCATATGTAAGGTGCCTTGCAGCTCTGTGACTCTTTAATCCTCTCTTAGTAACAATGCTTCCCAACGTTGCTCTAGTCTAAGCTAAAGCAAAGACAGCCTGTTTTACCTTTAGCACATTGTCTTAAAACCTTAAATTTTTGTTTTTCCTGGGATCACCAGAAACTCTAATGTGGTTCTTTAAGGCAGTGATGCAGGGAACATGAAATGGTGAGCGTGAGGCTTTTGCTTGCTCGTGTTATACCTTTTTTGTACTATTCTAATAAAAATATTTTAATGTCAGCAGGGATTAGTTTGGTAGGAAACAGTTGGCTATTTTTTGTTTCTTTTAATCAAATCTTCAAAATATACATACTTTGGACTGAAGATAGTATAGAGACTTATGAATTAATATTTATGAGATGGCCTTGCCTTTAGACTTTCACTTTATTTATCACTTGTTTCTATCTATTGTTAGAAAAAATTGTAGTTGTTTGACTTTCCTCGTTATGGAAGGAGACACCTGTTTAATGAAAAATTACGTACACAGTATAAGTAATCATATTAAAAATAAATTATACAAGTTAGTGCCTATCTAAATCATTTGTTTACTATCATGCAAAGAATGCCAGAGTCATGAGAACGTCTTTCTTATTTTATATCTCCTACTTTTGGTGTTCTGTTATATAAAATGTTGGTGTCACTGATACTGTTTCCAAATGGATCTAAGTTATAACATAAAAGAATGTTTTCAAGAGAAAAGAATGTCCTGATCCAGAAGGATTTTAACATTCTGGAATAGGGAAGCTTTTACCCTGCAAGTATTTAAAGACTAGAGGAAACTACCAATCTGAAGCTGTTAAGAAATATATTTTTTTAAAAAGAGAAAATAAATACAATTATGTCCTTTCCATTTTTTTTAGCTAGAAGTTGCTGTCATTTGTAGAAGTTTACTTTTAATCATTATTCAATTCTCTAAAAGTTACTTGAAAACTCAGTTTTTATAAAGGAGAATTGACATTCAAGGAAACTTGCCATTGAAGTTTTTCAAAATGAAATTTTTTTCTGAAGGATCAATAAAATTATTCCACAATTTATATTTTTAAATATCAGGTTGTCAGTCAACTTTTCTGAAAACAAAGTCCTAGTGTATGCTGATTTTTCCTCAAGCTTGTAAATTTAGTGTCTTGTTTAGATTTTGCCACTAGAGGGCCTCAGTGAGAACTTCATCTCTATCTCTTGCAGGTAATATTCATTTTAAGAATTTGACTCCCTTAGATACTGATCATGATGGAGTATGATGGATTATAATTTTGTTTATTTAGGGGAACTTCAGTGAAGTTCTGCAAAATACTTTATTACTTTTCTCTAGATTTGATTGCAGTAGTTGTACTGTGTACTGTTTAAGTCCAGATACTCTAGCACTCTACGAGACTGAATTTAGTACATATGGAAAACTGTGCTTTACTTCTCGGAAAGTGGATAAACCCATATTATACATAAAATTTTATGTATAAGAAATGCGAGCAATTTTATATATTCTGAGACCTATTTAAGTCAAATTTAAAACTCACATAGAAATTTAATATGACAAATAATGAATTCAATATTTTTTAATGAAAACAAGGGTATAAGACTACCGGCCTTCCCTGTTCTGTAGTTTCCTCTCTTGAGAGCATCACCAGCCCTCTCTAGTAGCAGGCTTTTACCCAATTCTCTTTCCTCGGACCTTCTTCTCCAGCCCTGATTTCACATTGCTAGCCTGAATGTCAGAAAATGGCTGCAGAGTTATTGAAACTGAGTCCTCAGAAGTTTAGTTAAAGGATTAAAGCAATCTAGGAATTCTAGGTATCATCCAGGAGAGGAGAGAGGATGTGAAGGGAAGGATTAATGGTTATAAAATTGATTAACATTTAATGAGTACTTTCTATGTGCTAGGCACTGTGCTTAACACTTATACATTTATTGTCTCATTTAATCCTTACAATGACTCTGCAAGAATGTTACTACTGTTGTTATTATTCGTGTTTTATTGGTGAGACAACTGAGGCTGAGAGATTAAGCAACAAGGATTTAAATCCAGGTGATTCTTAATTACAAAATCAGGCCCCTTATAGTTATGAAAGGAGAAAGGAATTTTCAGAGACAGAGGACCCTGGCTATTTATGGAAACAGTTCTTCATCTAGAGTTCCCTACTTTGTTAAGTCAAAGTTTACTGTCTTATCTCTGGGTAACACATACCCACACACACAATTTTTTTCCTTGATTTGATTTCCATTAATTTGTTTGTAGCCCTAACATTTAGGAGTAAATATATATATATATATATATATATATATATAGACATATCTCTATATAATAAGTTTTCTACAATGATGATGGTTATAAATTCTTTCTGAATAGTCATTAAAACTTTGGCATATTATTATATATTGAGTGTTGTTTGCCAGAAAGTCTTTACAACTTTGTGTGGCATAATATATTTAGTGCTTTTTGTTTACCATATGTTTCCTTTTTAAATCATATTTATTAAATTAATGTTTATATTTTGATTTCTCCCACCCCCCCCCCCACGTTTTAGGGCCAAACAGGTAACCCAGGACCCCAAGGACCATCTGGCTCTCAAGGACCAGAGGTAAAATGTTGGTGGGAATATAATTAATTTAAATAAATATAGAAATTAAACTTGACTAGTAAAACATGCTTTTACGTAATAGGTTTAAGAAAGATTCTCTTTAAAGTTGATGTCTTTGAAAATAGTTTGGACTAAATTTTTTCTGTTATGTCAGGAGGTATGCAACAGTGATCTCTAGAAAATAGAAAGGGTATTAGCTGCATTGTAGTCCTGGTTAGGTCACAGCTGATTTATTTGTTCTGCACAATGACTACTAATAACACATGCTTGGAGCTTGAAATCAAATTTTAGGACCTAAACGCCATTGAATTTTTAATGCAGAATGCTTCCAATTTTTTAATATGCATATATCATTTGGATCTCATATTCTAGAATAAATACAATTAAGTCTGTAACACATATATCAGGTTTGCTTGTATATTTGAAGTTCTTACTTTGGCTTAATGCTTGATGTAGAAGGGCTTTTTCTTTTCTTAAGACTACATAGGACATAAGCTTCTGAGGTGAAACATTTAAGCTTTTTTTAAAAAATTATTTGAGTCAAAGATATACTACATAGAGGTAAAGCTTCTGAAGCTCACCCTAGTTCAAAAATATAAACCAAAACATATGCGTACATAAACATATGAATACACATTCACAACTGATCCAGAGTCATAGAGGCAGCATTAACAGTGAGAAAGTGAATTTGACTTCACAATAAATAAATCAGAGCAATAAAGTCCCCATAGCGTCAAAGCAGTAGGCATAGTTTCTAGGAATAGTACCGTCCTGGTGCTTTCTCCCTCTCTTTGTAAACTGTAAGGTCTATTTCTTATTGCACAGCTGTCTTTCGGGGTTGGTTGATTTCTTTAGCAAATACCTATTCTTATTGTCTAATTTAAAAACGTATTGGACGTTGATAGTTCAAAAATCTAAAAAACTACATTGTATCTACTTTTAATAATAGAGAGGTAATAGGAGGTAAAATACAGCAATGTATTGATGTCATCATTCTGGGAAGAAGGAAATTGTTTTGAGTAATAAAAATGATTATTAACAAAGTAGTAATTAACAGATTAATATAAGTTTATCTTTTATGAGTCTACATTCATTTAATCATTTGTCATGAAAACCTTCCTGGAACGAATCATATTTACCTGTGTTCTCATACTGAGGATACAGAACCTAATTTATCTTTTATTATCTTTAAAGGTTAATTTTATGAACATGGATTATTCTGTTGTAATTTTAGTTACAGATGATATGTGTCCTAGGAAGGACTGTGTCACCTCCTTGTTATCAGTATGGCTTTGGATCGTTTTCTTCTTTTATATAAAGCCAGGTTAAAGGATGCATGGGCCATGTTTTTACTTATTACTTAATTTTCCAAAAATTTTTTTCCCTCTGTTGCCTTTGAGATTTTATGATTTGCAATCATGATTCAAAGCATTGCCTCATTGTCTTTGTTAGATAGTAAGCCCTAACCTATGCCCATTCTTCCTCCTTACCTATTTTAAGTTTTTTGATGGGGCTGAAGATGTAACCTGTATTCTCTCAATAATTGGTTCCAGGCTGTTTGGGAAATGGGGCCTAATCCAAAGATCATAACTTCTTCTTGATCATAAGAATATAGGATGTAGGATATCATATATGAGGCAACAGCTCTATTTAAATACTTCTTGACATTAGGCTTTTAATAGAATTGTATGTCTAAGAATTTAAAATAGCATGTTTAACAGTATATCAAGCCTGAAAAGTTTCTACTTGCACAGTAGATGAATTTTCTCAGGTAAAGGATCTTATATGTTGTGCTGTATTTTGACTTTATCCTGTAGACAGTGATCAAAGATTTTTAATCAAAGGAATGAACTTATCAGACATGCATTTCAACGTAATTGTGGTAGAAGGAGTAAAGATAAAAGAGAACGAGAGAGGGAGAGATGACAGAACTAAGGCTGCTTGGGAGTATAATACAAGGCCAGGGGATTAATGATGAGGGCCTGTAATAATAGAGAGGAAAGGGTGGCTTCAAGAAATAATTAGGAAATTATAATTCACAGCAGTTGAATCACTCAGTTCAGTTCATTCAGCTTGTGTGAGAGAGGAATAAAAGACAAGTTTAATAATTTTTGCTTGAACAGTTATGTAGAATGTAGATCACCATTCTAAAAATAGAGAATAAAAAAGAAGGAGGAGGATACTCAGGGTGGGTGGAGATAATGCTTTGGTTTTGATTTTGTTAGGGCTGAAGTGCCTATAGGACATACAGGAAATTAGTCTCATAAGTGTATAGAAAATTGTAGACCTGACACTCAAAAGAGTGAACTAGAGATACATGTTTGTATAGTCATCCACATAAAGGTATTAGATGATGCAATTGTAATAGATGAAATAATTTAGGCTTTATAAAACAAGGTTTGAAAATACTACACCTGGACCCTCAACTCCAGAAGGCTATATTCTCTGTTTACAGTGCAATTAAGTTTTAAATTGACAGTGTTAAGAGCAGTAAAATAAACTTTGATAACTTAAAAACATCATGAGAAGAAAAAAATCACAATGGAAATTACAAAATATTTAGAATTAAGTAACAAATCACTATAAAATCTAGTGTTGTACCTAAAGCAGCACCTAGAGGGAAATTCACAGACGTCAGTGCATTTCTCTAAAAAGCAAGGAAGATCAAGAATAAATAAGTTATGCATAGCACAAGTATAGGGACTTGTTTTAAAAGGAAAAAGATGTTGAAAGGTCAAATAGGATAGAGTCTGTGTTCTCTGTAAGTAGGATACTAAATCCCAAGAGTGGGAGAAAGGTGTGCATGCAGAAGGAGGGCGCTTGAAGAGTTCTGTGAGCACTAAGCAGGGAAGGGAACCAGGGACTAGTAACAATTTCTGACTTGTGTTAAAAACTCAGCTGAGACTGAAAAACCTTTTCCCCAAAATACAGCAGCAAAGTTCAGTACAGTTCACTAGAACCGAATTGCAAACTTGAGTCTCAACTTTCTACTGGGCAAAACAATGAAACATGGTCAGTTATATGCTTTTCTTCTCCCTTGGATAAAAACATATCACTTGTACAAAGGAAGGGCAACAATTCATGGTATTGTGTGATTTCCATATCTGAGTATAGATTGCTATCATAATGTCAAAGTACAATCCAGTAAAAGTAATCCTATTAGAGGCCAAAATGATGGTCCTAGATATATACTTCTGTGATAGCTTTTGTTAGTAATTGGGTGATGAAAGGCTTAAGTTAATATCTGGAACGTACAGTGCTTTTGAGATATCTTCTGAATGAGAATTGAGGAGTTAGCCTAGTACCTTGAGCAAATTACTTGGAGTTTTTTTATTGTGAATATTGTGATATATATCTTTAATTTTATCTTTTCCTAAATGGCTTATCAATTGTCCCAGAACCATTTGTTAAGCAATTTGTCTTTGCTTCAGTGATTTTAAGATGCCACCCCTATCATATAGTACATTTCCATGGTTATTGGGTCTATGTCTGGACTTTGTTTTCTGTTTCACTTGAATGGTTGTCTATTCCTGTGCAATTGTCACATTATTTTAATGATAGAACCTTTATGGTATTTTTTAACTTTATTGAGAAATAACTGGGAATAATCGACCAATATAATTGCGTATATAAAAGTGTAAAATGTGATGATTTGATATACCTTGTGGAATTATTACCAAGATCAAGATAACACATCCATCACCTCACATAGTTAATTCTTTTAAATTAAAAAAAAATCTTATTGGGGTATAGTTGATTTACAACGTTCCATTAGTTTCAGGTATACAGCAAAGTGAATCAGTTAATATCTGGAATACATATCTGTTTTACATATAGTAATGTGTATATGTCAATCCCAATCTCCCAGTTTATGCTTCCTCACTTTTCCCCCAGGTAACTATAAGATTGTTTTCTACACCTGTGACTCTATTTCTGTTTTGTAAATAAGTTCATTTGTACCATTTTTTTAGATTCCACATATAAGCAATATCATACGATATTTGTCCTTCTCTGACTTATTGCCCTCAGTATGACAGTCTCTAGGTCCATCCCTGTCACTGCAACTGGCATTATTTTGTTTTTTAATGACTGAGTAATATTCCATTGTATATTTGTACCACATCTTTATCCTTCATCCATATGTAGATGGACATTTAGGTTGCTTCTATGTCCTGGCTATTGTAAATAGTGCTGAAATGAACATTGGGGTGCATGTATGTTTTCGAATTATGGTTTTCTCCAGGTATATGCCCAGAAGTGGGATTGCTGGATCATATGGTAGCTCTATTTTTAGTTTTTGAAGGAACCTCCATACTGTTCTCCATAGTGGTTGTATCAATTTACATTCCAGCCAACAGTGTAGAAGGGTTCCCTTTTCTCTACACCCGCTCCAGCATTTGTTGTTTATAGATTTTTTGCTGATGGCCATTCTGACTGGTGTGAGGTGATACCTCATTGTAGTTTTGATTTGCATTTCTCTAATAACTAGTTATATTGAGCATCTTTTCATATGCTTTTTGGCCATCTGTATGTCTTCTTTGGAGAAATGTCTATTTAGATCTTCCATCCATTTTTTGATTGGGCTGGGGTTTTTTTGTTGTTATTGAGCTGCATGAGCTGTTTGTGTATTTTGGAGATTAATCCCTTCTCAGTTGCTTCATTTGCAAACATTTTCTCCCATTCTGAGGGTTGTCTTTTTGTTTTGTTTATGGTTTCCTTTGCTGTGCAATAAATTTTTGTGGTGAGAATGCTTAAGATCTACTCTTAGCAACCTTCAAGTATATAATACATATTTTTTTTAACTATAGTAATGATGCTGTACATTAGATCCTCAGAACTTACTCTTCTTATAACTGAACATTTGTATCCTTCGACCTCCATCACCCCATTTCCTCACCCCACAGCCCCCGGCAACCACCATTCTATTATCTGTTTCTATAAAATTGACTTTTTTTAGATTCCATATATAAGTAATAACATACAATATTAGTCTTTCTCTGTCTGGCTTATTTCACTTAGCTTAATGCCCTCCAGATTCGTTCATGTTGTTGCAAATGACAAGATTTCATTCCTTTTTGTAGCTGAATAATATTTCACTGTGTTTGTGTGTATTTATCACATTTGTGAGATATATATATGATATATATAGATATGATATAATGATATTCACATTTTCTTTATACATTCCTCTGTCAAAGAACATTTGTTTCCATACCTTGGCTATTGTGAATAATGCTGAATGAACATGGGGGTGCATATATCTTAAAGAGTTAGTGTTTTCATTTTCTTTGGGTAAATACCAAGAATTGGAATTTCTGGATCATATGGTAGTTCTATTTTTAATTTTGGGGGGAACCTTCTTATTGTTTTCCTTAGTGGCTGTACCAATTTATATTACCACCAACAGTGCACACAACTGTTCCCTTTTCCACATTCTTGCCAACACTTGCTATTTCTTGTCTTTTTGATAATAGCTATTTTAACAGATATAAGGTGACATCTCATTGTGGTTTCGATTTGCATTTCCCTGATGATTAGGGTTGCTGAGCATCTTTTCATGTACCTGTTGGCCATCTGTGTGTCTTCTTCGGAAATATGTCTATTCAGATCCTGCCCAATTTTTAACCAGATTGTATTTTTCTGATGTTGAGTTGTACGAGTTCTTTATATATTTTGGATATTAACCCTTTATTAGATATATGGTTTGCAAATATTTTATTAGGTTTGACTTACATCTATGAATTAATTTAGGGAGCAGTGACATTTTTATGATATTGAGTCATCCTCTTAAAGAACAATGGATGTCTTTCATTTGTTCAAATCTGCTTTTGTATTTTTCAGGAATGTTTTAAAGTTTTCCTCATATAGGTTTTTGTACATGTCTCATTAAATTTGTTCCTATTTTTTGTTGCTATTATAAATGGGATTTTTCTCTACCATTGTATTCTCTAACAGGTTTTTGTATGTATATGAAGATTATTGATTTCTGAATGTTAATTTTACATCCTGCTGCTTTAGTGGTTTATTGTCTTTGAGTTATTTTTACCATTGATTTTCTAAAGTTTTCTAGATGTACTCTCATGTAATTTTCAAACTTTTTTTTATCAGTTCCTATACCTCTAATTCAGTTCTCTTGTCTAGTGGCATTGTAATACCTCTAGTACAATGCTGAAGAGTTGGAAGTAGTGTGCATCCTTGTCTTGTTCCTCATTTCAGTGGAAATGCTATAATGATTTCTCATGAAGTAAATGCTAAATTAAAATTAAAATATGCACATATTTTATCATGTTAAGAAATATCATCAATTCCTGAGTTTTTTAAATCAGGAATCATTTTTATAGTTTGTCAAATATATATAGAGAGTCAGATATTTGCTATATTTTCAACATGTATAGAGATAGTTATATATGTCTTTTTAGATATATTTATTGGTATATTATAGTAATGGATTTTCTATTAACTTTTGTATATAATAACTATTTCTATATAATTTCTGTACATTGACTATTTCTATATGACTTTTCTATTGCATTCTTGAAAATATTCTACTTTATCATGGCACATTATTTTCCTAATGTAATACTAATTATACTAATATTCATTAGTACTTCTGCATCAGTATTTCTAAGTGATATTGGTCTGTAATATTCTTTCTTTTGGTACTTCGTCAGGTTTAGATATCAGTGTTATATTTATTTCATCAAAATAAATAGAAAGTCTTCTTAGTTTTTAGTGCTCTGGAATAATTTATGGAATACTGGGATTATCTTACCTGTGAGGCTTTGGTGGAATTTTCCTGTGAAACCGTCTGGAATTGATGCTTTTTTGTGGAGTAGTTTCTTGGTACCTTTCTGTGTTGCTTCTGTGAAAATTAGCCTGCTTAGAATTAAGCTTTTTATCTCTAAAGGGGTTAGCTTTGTTAAAATGTTATTTTCTTAGGAAATTAGCTGTTTCACCTAGGTTTTAAAATTTACTTCCATATAAATCTGCAAAATAGTCTCATGATTTTTAAACTTTGTTTTAAGAATTCTCTCTTGTGTGCTATTTAAAATTTGTTAAATTTTTTATATTTGTGTTTTCTCATTTTTTCTCTTGATTAGGCTTGATTCAGTTTGTCTAGTATGTTAATTTTTTTCTCAAAAAAACCCTGAAATTTTTATTTATTGTCTTCTCTTTTTCTTTTCTTTACATAATTAGTTTCTCTTTGTATCTGCATTATTTTCTTGAGATTCTTTTGGTTTATGTTGTTCTTTTTCTTTTTGAGTTAGGAATTTAATTTATTTTTATTCTTTTATTTTTATTCCTAAAACTATTAAGGGCCATGCCTTTCCCTCTGATCATTGCTTTAAATGTATCCCATGTATTCTGGTATTGAGTATTTTTATTACCATTATTTTTTAGATATTTTGTAATTTCAGCTTGTATCTCCCTCTTAACCCAAGAGTTTTTTAAGAAGGCTTTTTTTTTTTTTTTAAGAAGGCTTTTTAAAATTTCCAAGTGGGAGAGCCTGTTGGTTTTGATTTTGTTAATAATTCCTTGTTTCATTAGACTGTTATCATAAACTGTTCTGTTTTATGGAACTTAGCAATCTGATTTTTTCTTTGTGACCTAATATATGATCCCTTTTTGTGACTGTTCAATATGAACTTGACAAAAAGGTATATTTTTATTATCAGATGTGAAGTTCAGTATATAGTGACTTGCTCTTCCTTATTGATTATGTTCTTTACTTTTTGGCTGTATCTTCACTTATTTTTGGTCTGATTAATCTGTTTTAATGGGATGGACTGTGGCTGTCTACCCAGCTGCTTTGGGGCCACAAATGGTACTTATTTCTCCCTCCTTCACTATCCATTTTAAATTCCCCTCACCCTCAGCTGCCTCCTCAGTAGGTCTTGGTGACTTATCTGGTAGTATAACCTAAACCTTCAAGACTGTAGAGCAGTTCCAAGATGCGTTGATTGTATCACCTGTGTTTCATGTGTATTCCTTCCTGCCTTTTTTGTGTAAAGCAGTCTTTCTTCCTTTTGTTTTTCAGAGTCAGTTAACCATGCCAGTTTGGTGACTCCTCTTTTTGTTTGCTCATATCTTGTCATAAAAAGTCTAAAGTGTCCTGGTAGCAGCTGTAACTTTTAGTTTGTTAGGACCTTTGATGTGCCTCCTGTCAAGAGAGAGCCCCTTTGGGTATCAGGATCTCCAACCCTGAAGAGTCCAAGGTTGTGGAGACAGAACGCACAAAATGTACTGTTATTGGAAGTGATAGCAGATAGGACCACACCTGCTTCTACTTCTTGGTTTGGGACTCATATATCCTTCCTATTAGGGACAAAGCATCATATGGAGGTCTCTGATTTAATAAATACACTGTATCCCAAAGGGTGGTACTCCATCCTTTCATATTGTTTCCTCTGAGCTGGTTCTTCAGTTATAACTTTAGAAGGCAGTTCCAGTGTTCTGTGAGACTGGCTACCTCTAGATGGTGCAAGGTGGATTAAGACCAGTGGATCATATCATGGGCTCACTCTTATACCTCCTTCAGTGTAGGGATACTATGCTTTATGAGGTTCCATGCCTGTGGATCAGGCATTCTGTAATTCCCTAGATAGTGGTGCTAGTTAAACCTCTAAAGAGAGGAAAGGCACACTAAACTAAAATATGTATCTAACTCTGTAAAGATGAACTGCTGATACTGCCAGATTGAAAGGGGCCCACATGAATGTAAATTTTTTAAGTCTCTTTTTTAAAACATAAATTAAAAGGATGCATTTGCCAAATCAGTGACTACACACCATGTAAGGGAAGTCCTTAGTCATCTGCTTTGGTGATAATACTACATCCGACACAGCAGCTGCATTTGGGGCTGTGGTAGTCTACAGTTATCTCCAGAATAAAACTGATTTCTGTATGGGCCAGTCTGACAAATTAAACAGTGCTATGATAGAGACTGCCACCCGTACATATTTTAGATCTTAAATGGTGGCACTAATCTCTGATATGCTCTCCACACACAATGTGATTGGCCGTCATGTAACTGTGAGTGATTGGCTGATCCTTAGAACCAAAGGTCCACCTAACGATAGGAGTATCCCTGCCTTTTTGGCTCCTTTATAGAAAATCCAGTTCTAATTATTCATTTTCAGGAGGTCTTTTAGAGATACCTATTTTATGTTAATCACCAAAACCACAAAACGATGGTGAGTTAGATTAAGTCCTGACTTTAAGGAGCTTATATTCAAGAAATTAATACTAAATTCAGACTATGTCAAAGCCTCCACTGTCTGTCTTTTTCCCAGACATCAAGATTAATTAGGTTTGATAAAATAAAAAATAAAAAATCAGGTCATTCTTTAATAGTCTAGAATCAGTGTAGTTCTCAGAGAAAATTATAAAACAGCCAAAGAATTTCTTTCCTGAGGTCTCTGGTCTCTCCTTTCTATACTCTCTCCCTGTTGGGTATGAGTTCTTGTCTATTTCAAACAACCAGTGTCTCTTTTTCTTTCCGTAATTTACCCTTCTTATCAAAGCCTGTTTTTAGAGAAAGACCTGATAAATATATTTCACTCCCATCAGTAACTGGTTAACAGCTAACTGCAATATAATTCCCTCTCAAGGATATTTACATTTCAACACTAAACAGAAACCTGAAAGTAATGCAGTGAGTCTTGAGTATCATTTAGTGAGCAGGGAAAAATTTGTGGTTGATTAGAAACTTTGATACCCCTTAAATTAATCATATCATACAAGAGGTCACCTACACTACCAATAAGACAGGACAAGACTGGCCAATATTTCTTGCTAGTGCTTTCTAGTTTGGAAATTCAAATCTTCATAAGAGTTAGTAAAAGCAAAGCACTCTGAAGTTTTTGTTGTAAATGCTAAGTTGTTTGCCATTGGCATTGAAGAGAATTGTTCATCATTAAAGACCATTTGAACAAATGTCACTTCAAAGTTATTTTCTTGCTTATTCTAGGTGAATTATTAAATTGCTGTAACAAAGAAGTAAATATACCTGTGCGTTTAGCTCTTCACAGAACTGTAAATATTAGAGGTGTCTCAAGGTAAAACATTATGTACTTTAAAACATAAGATTAAAAATTTTTCCATAATCGTTCTTTGTTTTTAAGAAAAACATATGGAGAATGCTGTACAGGACTCTTTTCTATTCCTTTAAGCATGGTAATATCAATTTTAGCACTAATCACATGCTTCCTCCCAGTTCTGGCAGTAAACCACCTTCAAATGTGGTAGCAGGATAGTTACAATGTTTGTTGATTCAGCCGTTAACCTCCCTGGGCTACAGAGATTGCCAAATAGTTGAATTTTGGATGATGTTCTTGGTAAATGGGACCAGTTGTTTACTGTAAAAATGAGCTGAGACCACTAATCACAGAGATACCAGAAGTGGCCAAGCAGTGGGTCCTCTTTTTCCACCGTGGTGGTCTTCATTAGAGACAAAGACCAAAGTTTATTTGGAGAGTCTGCTCGTTAGTGAAGGCGTGCTTCTAAATGTCCATTTTAGCACTTAAGTGAACTTAACTGGAACGAGGCTGCCTGTGGCCAGCTACATTAGTTGAGTAGATCTTAGTGCTAATTGATTCCCTTCACTTAAACCAGTTACATCTTTGGTATCTTTTATCAACTGAGTTTGGTTGAGTAATTTGGTGTTTTTAGTTGTTACTCAAAAAGTAGTGCTGAAAGAAAACATGTGATTAAATCAGTCAATAAAAAATTGTTTATTGAGTTCCTACAGTGTGCAAGGCTGTGCCTAGTGAACACTGTGGGATATATACAAAAAGAATGTGTTATCCATAATTGGGGGAAATTTACAGCCTGCTTGAGAAAGACAAGATATATGCATATACTTGTTAATAATGGTAACAGCATCATTGAGAATTAAATAAATAGTTATTATAGTTCAGTGTTAGTACAGAGAGTTAACAAGATAGAAGGATTAGGGAAAGGGTCTTGGAAAAGGTGGATCTTGAATTAGATTGTTGATGAATAAAGGGCAGGAAAAGGGGAGAGCAATCCAAGCAGGGTAAATCACGTGAGCAGAGCTAGACATCTAGGTAATATGCTTGGTGGATTTACAGACAGTGAATAAAACTGGCTAGCTGATGCAGATTTCTTGTGTTGGTTTAGAGTGACAGATAAGGTTATAAAAGTAGATTGGTGCCAAATTGCATAAGGCCTTTGATTCTAAGCTATACCAGAGGCACAGTATTCAGTAGCTAGGTAGTCAGGCCTAATACCATAGTCGTATTGTGGAAAAAAATATGGAATCTTCCCCTTCATCTCCCAAGTAAACCAGCCAAAGTTTTATTGATTTGCCTGGTTTCTGTCCATAACAGTCACAAATTTCTATCCTTTCATACTCAGTATAAGTGGCAGTCTCTATAACTGTTATCTGAAAGGGGATGGAATCTTCTGCCAACCTAGGATGAATCTTAGTACTGTTACTGTTAATAATAGTACTTAGTACTTTTGTTACAATGAGGTAGACCTGAGGCTGCTCACCAGATTTAGGAGGAAATCTTTCCATCCAGAGGAGAGTTAGCAACAACTAGGGCAACTGTCTTTGAAGATGCTTCCCGTTCCCAGTACTTGGTCTACAGCCATCTTTCCCAGTTCCTCCTTTTAGCAGGCAATAAAGTGCGGGACGATTTATTGCCTGGTTGACTGCACAATTTGGTCAAATTCACTGCCAATTCCCATTAACTCTCCTCATATCCTGTTATCATCTGGTGAAGCCCTCATACTTCCTCTTACAGAAAGCTATGTCTCCATCAGTATCCCGTCCTCATGACCTGAACCGTCAGGGACTGTGAAGGATCTGAGATTTTATCCTGTTTGCAAGCCAGCAAGTTAGCCTGACAGTTTCAAAGATTCTGGTAGAAGACACAAGACTCCTGGGATAGAGACAAATGATAGTTTATTACTCTCAGCAATAGTAGTTTCTGGAGTGTCAACATTTCTGCACTGACTCACTGAGCTTCAGTTTCCAGAGGGTGATATGAAGAGACCTGGATGACCTTTGCATATACAGTGGGTTGCATTTCTTAAGAAGAACTTGGAGCTTAAGGAAGCTGAATCTTTTATAATGGACAGCTATAAAAAAATAATGGGTTCCAGAAAAAGACATTATTATATGGACAGTAAGTGTTCCTGACTTTTGCTATAGGGGGAGACACTATCTCTATGTTTACTATACAAAATTCCCTGAAAAGAGACTGGTATGAGAAATGGTAAGTACCTCATTTACATAATGTGCAGAAATTCAAGAGACTATGGAGAATTGTCTCCAGCAACATGTTAAGGTAAATGTTGGAGGTATAAAGATGAGTAAGATACATTCATTTTCCTCCATGAGCTCACATTATATTGGAATAAACATGTCCATAATTATAATATAGTGCAATAAGTACTAAACAGCCATGTTAACAGAGTTCTGTAGGAATATAAAGGAACAGCTACTGATTTTGACTAAGAGGAACTATGAAAGGCTTCACAGATCATGATACATTTGAGTTAGTAACAAATTGTATGATGAAGGAACCTCAGGGGTGGAGGGAGTTAAGAAAGACTTCTGAGAAGCATGGTTGCTTGATCAAAGATGAAGACGTAGTAGGGACTTACCAAATGCAAGCAGAGGACAAGGGCATTCCAGAACAGATATATGAGGAAGCTGGGTGTATTTAGAGAACTGCAGACAGTTCAGTGTTTTAGTCAAGTCTGTTTCCATTAAAAATGACAGAAACCTAATTCAAACAGTTTTCAGCCAAAAAATCAGGACTGGCTAATGTAGTCAGGAAGTCCAGCACTGCATGTGCCTAGAGGTTTGGCTAGATACAGGAGCTGGATGAATATAATCAAATTACTCTCATTTTCTAGCCTTATCTCTGTTGGCTTCATTTACAAACATTGTGGAACAGGTGGCTCTTGGCAACTCTAGGCTTATATTGCTCTAAGAGTTAGCAATCTTAGCAAAAAGAAAGCACTCTTCTTTCTCTGTAGCTCCGGCAGAAATTCTAAGGTAGGCTCCAGCCAATCTGACTGGGATTACATGGTCATCTTTAAGTCAATCACAACAGCCATGAAACAGGAATACTGTAATTGGCAGGATTTGGATCACCTAGGGTATAGGTGATCCTATACCCCTAAAAAACTGGGATGGGGACCAGAAGCACATGCACTGCAAACTGGGGAAGAGAGTAGTTCCCCAAACAGATGGTGAGCAGATAAAAAGAAATGCTGTCTACATTTCACATTTTTGGTGCCCAATATCTGTATATACCCTTCTTCGCACTTACACAGGTTTTAAAATGCCTTTGGTAACATAGTGCATGTGGCTACCCACACAGCTGAAAATATACTCTCCCTTCTCCAGAGAAAGATAACCCAGTGTATTGGTCAGTTATTTGTTACAGCTCCAAGGCCAGGTTCTTTGGGTAAGGAGCATTCTCAGTGAGACCCAGATACAGGTCTACATCTCAACTAATCAGTATATGATTTTAGAAAGAAAACAAAATAGCCACACTATTCATTCCATTTGGAAAACGAGAGAATGAGAAACAACATAGAGTGGCCCAGGCCCATAGTTGTGTATTTAAACCAAACGTGGGCGATTGATACATGATAGTTCCTCATAACAATATAAATCAGCTTTTTAAATCACCCAACTTCCCACTCCGTGCCACAAACTTACGCACACTGAAATGAGAATCTGAGGTAAAGAGTCTCTGGAATATATCATACATTCTATGAAACAAGGGAATATCTTCATTCTGTAGTATATGTTCAGTACCAAGAACAATGCCTGACACATGGCAACTTGAAGGAATGACTATATATTCTTAAAGATGCTCATAAGAATTCTAAATGAGTCATGTATATAGACAGTGAGTACCTAAAATGATATTTATCTAAAGGTAAGTATCAAATCACAGTCATGTTATTATCTCCAAAACATTTTGAAATATGAGTTTCACTGATTTTTATCTGGGGACAGGTTTTCTAAGGTTCTTTACGTGGTTGCAAGCTATTGTCTACCAAAAAGCAAGTGGTTATCTAGAACATCCAATACCAACTACCTTTTTGCTTTACAGTTTTATTGAAGTATAATTTATATATAACAAAACTGCCTATATTTAAATTGTACAATTTGATAATTTTAGACATATGTTTAACTTGTGAAACAATCACTGAAATCAAAATAGTGAATTCATCCATCAAACCCCAAAATTTCTTTGCTTACCTTTGTAACCTTTCCTTTCTGTCCTTCATGTTCCTCCCTTCCTCAGTCTACTACTGATCTGCTTTTTGTCACTATAGGTTATCCAAACTTAAGTATCAAATAATGGTCAAAATAAATTATTTTAAAATTATAAGTTTAGTAATAGTTTTCTGTAGATTTCAGTAGAATGAAAGTAGCCTTTGCAATTGACTTTGTAGGTTTTTTTGAGTGACTTCAAATATACTGTGAATACTATTTAAGCAAAGTTTTATTTAGAAGAGAGAGTGTATGCTATGTCATAAAGGATTTTATTGTCTTTTTGGATTTTCTCTGAGCTTTTAGAATGTTACATATAAATGGAATTTAGAGTTCAGCTGTGCTATAGTTATTGCTTAAATATATAGAATTACAAAAGCGGAAATATATAAATAGCAATAATCATTTGCAAAGATTTTTAACAGTATCATAATGAAAAAAAATCTGGTTTTGATGGCTTTTTAGACCTAAAACAGCAAAAGAGAATGAAAGTGAGCCAGATACTTAGATGAATTCTTTATTCTGCATTTATTTTTCCAGAAGCTCATATTTTCTATTTGTGGTTTTTTCAAAAGACAGAACAGTTCCTTAATTTGCAGTTGCACACTGCCCTGGGCTCAAGTTTAGTTTCTATAGTTTACTGGGAAAGTGAATTTATTATTTTTGTCCTTTCAAATATTTTTTTGGCATTAACTTTTGGATAGATTATTCTCACTCAGAAAAGGTCATTTAAATCTTCTTTTATTACTTTCCTACTTGGACTCAGTATATTCCCGACATGGCATGTACTTCCACAAATACTAAAGAACAAAATCTTATGATTGTTTTTTGGATCCATGTCTCAAAACTAAATTCTCTCCTTACAGAACCTCTCTCCCTCTGGATGCATTCATTCTTGTTTGCATATGAAAAATTTGAATCCTATCTATAGAAGCTATACTAGTTGGTTATTTTTTGTTGGGGTGGAGTTGTTTGCTTTTTCAGACAAAGGGTAACTTTTGAAATTGCGTAATTGAAAATATAATTATTCAAATAGAATTTGTTTTTAATTTGTTCATCAATTCAGGCCATCAAATTTTTGTTGAATGTACTTTGAATGTACTGTATGCCCAGCACCAGACAAGGCTTTGCATAACTTTGCCCTTCAGGAATTCATAATTTTTATGTTGCCCTATCTTAAATGGTTTCTTAATTTTATCTTTTCTCAATATGACTATTTTCAAAGGAATATATTCATCTCTACTTTGTTCAGACTTATAAACTACTCAGAAGATAAATTTAAGTCAAATCATATTGTGTTCTTGTGTATTTAATGCGTAGTGTATATAAAAATCAATGAAAAAACTTGAAATTTTTCATGATAGTTAAATGACCTAAATGTCACTCTTATCTATAATAAGAGTATTTAAAGCTATATTATAAAATATCAGAAAAATTTAAATTTCCCCAAATATGTACTTTACTTTTAACCTATTATAATTGAACGTGTTATTACCTCCAAAATAATACAAATTCTGAACTTCACTGATTTCACCTGGGGCTAAGTTCAATGAATAAATTCTACTTTCTCTCTAATGGTCTTCAAATCATTACAAACTGTTACCTACCAAAAAACAAATGATTATCTAAAACACCCAATACCAATTAACTTATTTTTGTATAGTTTTGTACAGGTATAATTGAGGTATATTATAATATAATAAGCTGTATATTTTAAATTGTATAATTTCATAATTTTTCATGTACGTATAACCTGTGAAACCATCACCAAGATCAAGATATAAAAGGTATTTGTCAAACTCAACACTTGTTCATTTTTTGTAATCCCTCATTTTGTTTTTCTGCCCCCACCCTTCCCAGATTACCACCGATCTGCTTTTTGTCACTTTAGGTTAATTTGCATTTTTCTAAAGTTTTATGTAAATGAACTCATATAGTATATACTCTTTTTTGGTCTGGCTTCTTTTACTTAGCATAATGCATTTGAGATTCATCCAGGTTGCCACATCCAGGTTGTTTCATCTTACCAATATACCATAATTAGTTTATTCATTGGATTTATTTATTTGTGGATTATTTATCAGTTTACCATTTTTAACTATCTTTTTAACTGAAAGGACTATATATTTCAAAATAAAACAGACTTACCACTCTTACTAAAGAATTACTAATGTGCTTAATATATACCATAGAGCATCACATATTTATTCTGTTAGGAGCCTCTAGCTTCCAGACTTCTGACAGCTGCCAGAATAAGAATGACAATATTTTAGTTTTATGATTTCTTAGGAAACTAATGGAATCTGCTAGTGCTTTGGTTCCCAGGTTTTGCTTTAAAAATGAATGTGAACTAGACTCAGCCTTTAGTGATTAGAGAATAATAAAATGTTTTCACTGGAAAGGATACTGAATCACTCTTCTCAGTGCAGTAAACAAATGTTAGCAGTCCAAAAACAGAAGACACATTTTTACTTATTATTTTTAAAGCTACTTGAGTTTCCTGCTTCTTAATAAAAATTGGTGATTAAACTATTTCTATTAAGAAGGCACCACATGCAAGATACAAAATCAATATACAAAAAATATCAGTTTTTTCTATACACTAATAATGAACTATCAGAGAACTTAAGAAAACAACCCCATTTATAATTGCACCAAAACAAACAAACAAACAAACAAAAAACCCTAGGAATAAATTTAACCAAGGGGGTGAAAAACCTGTATGTTGAGAACTTACAGTTCTACTGTAAGACAGTACAGACATTGATGAAAGAAATTGAAGGAGACACAAATTAATGGAAAGATATTCCATGTTCGTGGATTGGAAGAATTAATATTGTTAAAATGTCCATACTACCCAAAGCAACCTACAGATTCAGTGCAATCCCTACCACAACTCCAATGGCATTTTTCACAAAAATGGAACAAACGATCCTAAAATTCATATGGAACCACAAATGACCCCAAATAGCTGAAGCAACCTTGAGAAAGAAGAACAAAGCTGGAGGCATCACACTTCCTAGTTTCAAACTATATTACAAAGCTATAGTAATCAAAACAGTATGATATTGCCATAAAAACAGACACATAGATTACTGGAACAGAAGAGAAAGGAAAAAATGACCAGAAATAAATGCATCCACATGTGGTCAGTTGATCTATGACAGAGGAGCCAAGAATATACAGTGATGGAAAGGTCAGTCTCTTCAATAATGGTTTGGGAATATTGGACAGCCACATGCAAAAATATGAAACTTGACCCCCTATATTACACTATACACAAAAAATAAAATGGATTAAAAACTTGAACGTAATACCTGAAACCATAAAACTCATAGAAGACAACATAGGCAGAAAGCTGCTTGACATCGGTCTTGGTGATGATTTTTTTGGATTTGACACAAAAACACAGGCAACAAAAGCTAAAATAAACAAGTAGGACTACATCAAACTAAAAAGGTCCTGCACAGCAAAAGAAACCATCAACAAAGTGAAAAATCAGACTATCAAATGGGAGAAAATATTTGTAAATTAAATATCTGATAAGGGGTTAATATACAGAATATATAAAGAACTCATATAACTCAATAGCAAAAAAAAATCTGATTAAGTATTATTCAGCCTTAAATTATTTGTAATAACCTGGATACACCATGAAGGCATTATGCTAAGTGAAATAAGTCATACAGAGAAAGACAAATGCTACATGATCTCACTTTTATGTAGAATCTAAACTAAAACAAACACAAAAAATCCTCATAGATACAGAGAACAGATTGGCGGTTGCAGGAGGCAGGGGTCAGGTGGGGAAGGTGGGTGAAGTGGGTAAAAGGGGTCAAAGGTGCAGACTTCCAGTTACAAATAATTCATGGGGAGGTAATGCACAGTATGGTAACATAGTTAATAACACTGTATTGTACATTTGAAAGTTTCTAAGAGAGCAGATCTTAAAAGTTATCATCACACACACACAAAATTACAACTAAGCATGGTGATGGATGTTAACTAGATTTATTGTGGTGATCATTTCTTTCTCTCTATATTTATATACAGGCTTTTTACACCTGAAACTAATATGCTTTATGTCAATTATATCTCAATTTTTAAAACAAGCACCGCAAGTCAGACTGCTCATCCTTTTCCTCACTAAGGTGTTATATTTTCAATTGTGATGTGACAACTTAGATAGTGAAGCACATTGTGGGAGAAACCATTTTGACTTTTCAGTGTTTACTAAAGTATTTTAGATGAAAAAAATAAAGCATTTTATCAGATTTTTGTTTTTAATTATTTTTCTGTATAGTTTCATGCCAATGTAGTTTTCTAATGAAAGTTATAGACTCTGAATGGTGTATTTTTAAATCTTTCAATCTCTGAGCTCTCTGAAATTTTGCTGCTTGGCAAGGATGGCCACGTCCTGTCATTTGATTTACATTTTCAACAATGAATTAGTTAAAAAAAACTTTATTTTGTAGACATAGGTTGTCATTAAAATTCAATTGACCCAGTTAACTCTGATTTTTATATTTTAAATTTATTATTTAAAAGGTAAGATCTTTACTTGGTGGTAAACCAGGTACGGAATTTTTTTTTTTTTTTAAAGGGCTTCAAATGCTTGGCTTATTTATTTATTTATTTATTAATTTATGGATGTGTTGTTTATTTATTTATTGTTGTTTATTTATTTATTAATTTATGGCTGTGTTTCTGTGCGAGGGCTTTCTCTAGTTGTGGCAAGCGGGGACCACTCTTCATCGTGGTGTGAGGGCCTCTCACTCTCGTGGCCTCTCTTGTTGCGGAGCACAGGCTCCAGACGCGCAGGCTCAGTAGTTGTGGCTCACGGGCCTAGTTGCTCCGCGTCATGTGGGATCTTCCCAGACCAGGGCTCGAACCCATGTCCCCTGCATTAGCAGGCAGATTCTCAACCACTGCGCCACCAGGGAAGCCCTGGAATTTTTTAAACAATAAAAATATTCCCATTAGCTCTCTGTTATATGCATGGCAGTGCACATACATCAATCCCAGTCTCCCAATTCATCTCACCCCACACTGTGTCCACACGTCTATCTGGGTCTCTATTCCTGCCCTGCAAATAGGTTCATCTGTACCATTTTTCTAAATTCCACATATCTGTGTTAATATACGATATTTGTTTTTCTGACTTACTTCACATTTTATGACAGACTGTAGGTCCACTGCCATGTGTAAAACGGATAGCTAGTGGGAACCTGCTGTATAACGCAGGGAGCTCAGCTTGGTGTTCTGTGGTGACCTCGAGGGGTGGGATTGTGGGTGGGGGTTGGGAGGGAGGTCCAAGAGGGAGGGGATATATGTATACATGTAGCTGATGCACTTCGTTGTGAAGCAGAAACTAACACAACATTGTAAAGCAACTATACCCCAATTTAAAAAAAACAGTTTATTTAAAAAAATATATTCTCTGGCCAAGTTTCAAAGGTATCCTATTTGAGATTTTTTTCTTCCTTTTAATAACTATACTGATGTGCTTCTGAACTTTTAAATAAAGTTTTAATTTTAAAATATTCAACTTACATGGCTATAATATAAGAACAGATTTGCTGACATCTTTTGTCTCTTATTCCCTGGTCTTTGGTACTTTTTGTCTTTTAAATATTCCTTTACTGTAATTTTAATGATTAAGAAGGAGCAGATATTCATGCATATATACTCAATAGTTCATATTTATCCAGAAGCCACCTCATAACGTTTTTCTTACTGTTTATTGAAAATAAAGCACAGACACTAAAAACTATATAAAACAAATGTATATCACAAACAGTTATAAGACAAACACTCTTATAACTACCACACAGGTCAGGAATAGAACTGCCAGTTATCCCCAGAAACTTTTATGGATCCCAACCCAGCCACAAGCCTATCTCTCCTGCAGTAAGTAAGCAGTTCCTCTTTTTCTTTTATGGTTTATCACTCGGGTGTACATCTTTTAAAACTGTAGTTTAGTCTTGTTTGTTTTACTCTTGTGTCTTTTAGTCTACAAGTTCTCCTTCCATTGCCTTTTCCCCACTTTATAATTTAATTGTTGAAGATCCCCAGCCATTTAACCTGTAGAGATTCCTACAGCCTGGATTTTGCTGATTATAGTCTCATGGTGTAGTTAAGCATGTTTCTCCCTCTGTATTTCCTGCAAATTGGTAGCCACATATAGAGGCCTAGCCAAGGTCAGTTTTGCTTGTTTGTTTTTGGCAAGACTATGGGTGATACTGTGTTCTTTCATTAGGAAGCACAAAATGTCTATCATCATTCTGTGATGTTAGTTAACAGTTGTGATTCCTCAACTCCCTACATACATTAGATCATTTAGGGGATTGCAAAATGGAGATATTCTTGTTCTTTCACTTCTTTTTCATTTATTGGCTGGAATACATCCCCTAATCTACTATTTGGTTAGTTGTATTATTGTATGTATAGAAAAGGTAGAATAAATGCTTGATTCTTCACCTTTGTTTACCAGTTTTGGAAATAATGAGTTGGCTTTCTTTCATCTGCTAAATGCGAATAATTTTTTGTTGTATCATTTTGAACTTCTGAATTTAATCATATTTGACGTGTTGCAATCCATTGCAATTTTTGTCCTTACTGAAGTTCATATTGTCCCATTTCTGGCTGGTGAGATCCTCTTCAAGCTCCCAGAGTTCTTTTAACGTGACTCTAGGTTTGATACCTTTTACAGCTTGGTTTCTAGTAGGACAAGGTGTTCCAGGCTCAGCTGGAGAATGGACAGGAATTATGAATTTATCTATGAGCATGCTGTGAACCAGTGGTTGTAAACTGGTATTGAGGGGCCAAAAGTAGCCACCAGCCATGTTGTCCCTTTTTATTGTCAAAAGAAACAAATCATTATTCAAGAGCAAAAAAAATCAATTTTTTTTTAGCATTTACTATGTGCCAGGTGTTGTACTAGTTTCTGGGAATATGGTGGTTAATAAGAGATAAAGCTGCCCTCAGGGAATTTACAATCTGATGAGGAAAACAATACAAGCCAAAACACTATCAAGTAAACTTGTAGGACCCTAGGATGGTGTGAGTCTTAGAAGGGTCCTAACTCAGGGTATTGGAGGTCAAAGAAAGATTTGCAAGTGATATATTATTTAATCTCCTATTTAAAACTTAAGTGTTCCAGGTAAAGAAAGATAAGGGAAAATTACTCAAGGCAGAGAAAGTATAGATGAACCTGATTTCCTTTAGTTAGAAAAGCCATCAGCATGTCTGTATTAAACATATTCTGTTCCAAAACTTCCAGAAATCTGATCCTGTGTCCAGTCTTTCTGTTACCACTGCCTTTTCTCTTGCCAGAAACGACCACAAGTAATATTTTTCTCCACAGAATCCAAGTTTTAAATTGGAGTCATTTCTGTCCTAATCCAGACTGGATAAGTTGGTATCACTTACTGTTGATTTTTTCTTTTTTTCCAAGATGAGTTTTCCAGAATCAACCTTGCTATTCCATCTTACTTGTTGGCATTTTAATTACCATAATATTTACCCCTCCAATGAACTGTCTTTTCTAGCTGACATTCATACTTAATTGCAGCCTTCTTTACTTTTAAAGATATGATTCTTATACTTATCCTACTTTTTATTCCTTTGTCCATGTCAGAAGGAAACACTGAAACAGCTTATCTGTGACAAAATACAAGGAAAACTATAATTATTAGCTTATTATCAATATGGAAACTGATCATGATGAATTTCATTCTAATGTATTATTTCAGTAAGAATATCGATCTAACCATTTTGGAGCAACACTGTTGGCCTTTTCTCAGCACAGATTTTTCTGACACTTTGGTCCATTTCTATTTCTTGAGAAAACTGTTTTAGACTGTTAAAGTATAATTTCTGAAAAGGTAAAATTATGATTTTCAGGCAAATATGAAGTAAACATGGGTCAAAGATTTTATTCAATTTGTTAATTAATGATGGAACCAGTAAGATGTTAATACAAATTCAAAGAACATTGAACTATTTATAGACAATTGAATATGGGAATGTTAGAATAAGATAGTTGAGTTCGATACAAAACTGATTAGTATCCTGTATGTTAAGCTATATATCCTTTGGGGTTATTGTTTTTTTCACCAAACAGAAGAATTAGCATATAGTTAGTTAGTAAACAGTGAGTCTAACAAAGTACATTCCCCTAATCCTTGGGTGGCTCTGTGTCCCATATGACACTGAAAAACCTGTTACATTTTTTTTTTTTTGCCTTTTTTTCAAGTTGTGAATGATTAGAGAATTTTCTTTGGGTCTGAGGATTGTTCATGAATAACTGATGAAGTAAGCTCTGTTTTAGTATACTTAGTAAGTTTTGTATTCCAATGTCAGACAACTGCCTAACGATTAATCTTTAATATTGAAGTTTTGAGGAGAATAAATCATTTTTATTGGACATCAAAGAAAGGCAAAGGGAATTTCTATATGCTTAATAAAGTAATTTGCTATGGAATAAACTCTCTATATTTTTATGTTCCCTAGGGTTTTCCTGGAGATATTGGGATTCCTGGACAAAATGGCCCTGAAGGATCAAAGGTAAGGAAAGAAAAAGAAAAACAGAAGAAGAAAAAAGTATGGTATCTATAGTTTTCTAATGTCAAATCTCAATGAATGGGTAAAAAAATATTTTAGAAATATCAGAACATTTCTGGATATTTTTGAGCTGACTCGGTGCATTTAAAAAACCTTGTACAGCTTGTTTTGAGATAATCAGGAAGTAGTTTGCGTGTCTGGTTGTTCTTTTGGTATCATTTGTTTAGTAGGAGTATGTTTATACAGCCTCTTAGGTTCAGGTCATTGAAAATGATTTTCCTGGTTTGGTCTAGACTTAGATTAGGGTGACAATATTTGCAAAGCGTGTAAATAACTGAAAAAATGATTTCTTATAAGAGGTGAAAAAAATTTAAAAACCCAAAAACCTATAGCCTACACTGAATAGATGAGAGTTTTCTGACCACTAAAACTCTTTAGGGCCTATTAAATATCCACTGATTAAAATAAAAGAAAGCCTATGGTGTTCTGGAATTTATACATAGTACAAACTACCTGCAGAAACCTCATCATTTCTAACTTCCTTTACTGTTGTTGTGTATGTATACTAGAAATTATCCATAGAAAACCTTTAAATACCAAGCTTTGCCAAGCAGGCTGACGTAGAATGAGCATCGTAAACAAATAAAGTATTGTGAATAGACACAGAACAATGAAATAGCCTGAAGTTTGGAGAACTGGCAGGTTATGAAGTATAGCTGCTGTGGAAGGTTATTAGTGTGAGTAGAGAGGAAGTGTTAGGGGATGAAGCTGGAAAGGATATTAATATAGCTATATTTGTTAGTGTACTATCGTGTCAAGTACTACAGTACTGTAGTAAATGTTTTACAGATACCTCATTTAATCTTCACAACATCTTTATGAGGTAGATTTTATCCCCATTTTATAGACAGTTAAGTTATTCCCTCAGTCACATCAGGTGACTTAGTCAGGATTCTCACCCAGACATGATTTCAAAGTCTGAGCTCTTAACCACTTAGTTTGGGGATTAAATTGTGGGGAAGGTTTAAGACCATGTTGAAGAGTTGCTACTTCTACCATGGGCATCATGGAGTAATCAAAGATTTTTAAATAGTAAAGTAATCTAGGTGATTTATGTTTTAAAAAAGATACCTCTTATGTCAGCATGGAGGATGGTTTAACAAGAGAAAAAATGAAGGCAAAGAGATGAGCTAGAAAAAGCTAGAAAAGAAGTTATAAAGATCTGAAGTGAAACGAACATTCATTCAATCAACAAATATTTACTGGCTGCCTCTTATGTGACAGCCATTGTGCTAGACCCTAGGGCTACAGAGATGAAAAGTCCTGCTTCCTACTTTCAGGAAACTTACAATCTAGAGAAATATATGCAGGAAATCCTTTATAATAACCATGTGAATAACATATAATATGTGATACTGTTTGAGTATATGGTTAGGGGACTCAGATTACACTTTATAGAGAAGGTAGCACTTGAGCTGACATGATGAATGAGTCGGAATTTGTAGACAGACAAGTAAGATATATGGCATTCAGGAAAAGGAAACTTGTGAGAGGATGAAGGTGCAGTATTTGGAACACATTTGTACTAAAAGTTATTCATTGTTTATGTGAAATTCAAATCTAACTGGGTATCCTGTGTGTTATTTGAAAACACTACTGGCCACCTAACAACTCTCCCTGTACATATTCAGCCGTATTTCCCCCTCCCTTTCTGTCTCCACAGAAAAGTTATTCCTCCCCCTCCCCAGTATTCAAATTTCACATATGTTTTGTATCAAACCCTCTCCTGACCCCTGAATGACCTCATGCCATCAATTATCACCTTTATCCTGATCTCTCCTTTGACTCATAATTTCCTATCTTTGCCCTTGGAACCATTTTCACTGCCAATGTTTTAGTTTAGGCCCTATTTATTCTTCACCAGGATTAGTGTAATAGCCCTCTAATTGTTCTTGCCACCATTCTGACATTTCTTCAAATCTACATCCAAACTACTGATGTAATAATGTTTGTAAAATATAGATTTCATCGTGTCATTCTTGTACTTAAATTCTTCAGTATCTCCATAGCTTCCAGGTTAAGGATTATAATTCTTTACTTTTTACACAAGGTTCTTTATGACCTACTCTCCCTCTCTAACTCTGTTGTCATCTAGTCACATCTCCCATTGCTCTTTCAAAAGCATTACTCCAGGTAGACTATTTAGAGTACCAAACCATGCCATTCTTGTTCAAATCTCACAGCTTCCTGCATGCTGTTTTCTTAATCTGCATCTGTGCCCTACTTATCTAGCTAACACCTACACATCACATGCCACATTGTCCAGGAAGCTTTTCCTGTTCCTCTCAAATCTAATTGAGATGTCTCTTCTCTGTATTTCTAAAAAAATCTATCAAGCACGTATCTTCATATAACTGCTGATTTGCTTATCTCTCTATTAGACTATAAGCTTTTTGAGAAAAACACTAATTGGTTTTATACATATCACAATAACCATGATAATATCCATAGCACATAATAGGAACATAACAGATATTGGCTGAGTGGATGATTGATTGAATGACTATTTAAAAGCTAATTCAGAAATAGAAACAATACAACTTGGTAACTGATTAAATGAAAGTGATGGGAGAAAGAGAAGTCAAAGATAAAACTGGGACTATGACTTGGGTTACTGACGTCATTGAATTAACTAAGGAACTCAGAAGGAGGAGCAGGTTTGGAAGATGGGGAAGACAAGAAATTTGATTCTGGGTATATTTAGCTTGCGGTATCTGGTTGACGTTGAGACAGAAATAATCAATATCTAGTAGTAAACCAAATCCCAAAGTAGAAATAGTAGCATGAATGGACATTGAGAGAGAGAGGTAGTATAGAGAACTGAGTTGAGAATTTCTCATATGTAATTTAGCCCCTTACCTGCTGTATACTTAGGAACTTGAACTTGATGCATATATAAGCACATTCATTTTTCCATTCATTCAGTAATTCATTCGTTTAACATTTATTGAGTTTCTTTTATGTTTTAACCCAGGTACTAAATGTGGGTTGACAAAGATTTCTGAACTATGGTCCCTCCCCTTGATGAGATTACAGTTCAGAGAGAGGTTGGGAAAAAAAAATCACAAAGTATTGTAAGATGCTATATAAAAGAGTTGGTGAAGGGCTATGAGAGCCTAGATAATTGAGCAACAGATTCTGCCTTAGGAAATTGGGAATTACTTCAAGAGGAAGTAATAATTGAACTTAATTTTTTTTTCTTCTGTAGGGTTTCCTAACTTTAAAAAAATGTTATTGAAGTATAGCTAATATACAATATTATATAAGTTACAGGTGTACAACACGGTGATTCACAATTTTCTAAAAATTAAAAAAAAATTAATTTTATATTGGAGTATAGATGATTAACAATGTTGTGTTAGTTTCAGGTGTACATCAAAGTGATTCAGTTATACGTATACATGTGTATATTCTTTTTCAAATTCTTTTCCCATTTAGGTTGTTACAGAATATTGATCAGCATTCCCTGTGCTATACAGTAGGTCCTTGTTGGTTATCTATTTTAAATATAGCAGTGTGTACATATCAATCCCAAACTCCCAATCTATCCTTCCCCCCCACTTTGTCCCCCTGGTAACCATAAGTTCATTATCTAAGTCTGTGAGTCTGTTTCTGTTTTGTAAATAAGTACATTTGTATCCTTTTTTTAAAGGTTCCACATATAAGCGCTATCATGTGATGTTTTTCTTTCTCTGTCTGACTTACTTCACTTAGTATGATAATCTCCAGGTCCATCCATGTTGCTGCAAATGGCATTGTTTCATTCTTTTTTAATGGCTGAGTAATATTCCATTGTATATATGTACGACATTTTCTTTATCCATTCATCTTTTGATGGACATTTAGGATGCTTCCATGTCTTGGCTATTGTGAACAGCGCTGCAGTGAACACTGGGGTGCATGTATCCTTTCAAACCATGTTTTTCTCTGGATATATGGCCAAGGCTGGGATTGCTGGATCATATGGCAACTCTATTTTTAAGTTCTTAAGGAACCTCCATACTCTTCTCCACAGTGGCTGTACCAATGTACATTCCCACCAGCAGTGTAAGAGGGTTCCCTTTTCTCCACACCCTCTCCAGCATTTATTGTTTGTAGACTTTTTGATAATGGCCATTCTGACTGGTATGAGATAATATCTCATTGTAGTTTTGATTTGCATTTCTCTAGTAATTAGTGATGTTGAGCATCTGTTCATGCACCTCTTGGCCATCTGTATGTCTTCTTTGGAGAAATGTCTATTTAGATTTTTTGCGCATTTTTTGATTCAGTTGTTTGCTTTTTTGATATTGTGCTTCATGAGCTGTTTGTAAATTTTGGAGATTAATCTCTTGTCAGTCACATCATTTGCAAACATTTTCTCCCTTCTGTGGGTTGTCTTTGGTTTTGTTTATGGTTTCCTTTGCTGTGCAAAAGCTTTTGAGTTTAATTATGTCCCATTTGTTTATTTTTGCTTTTATTTCCATTACTCTAGGATATGGATCAAAAAGGTATTGCTGTGATTAATGTCAAAGAGTATTCTGCCCATGTTTTCCTCTAAGAGTTTTATAGTATCTGAACTTACATTTAGGTCTTTAATCCATTTTGAGTTTATTTTTGCATATAGTGTTAGAGAATGTTCTAATTTCATTTTTTTTTACGCGTATCTGTCCATTTTTTCCAGCACCACTTATTGAAGAGACTGTCTTTTCCCCATTGTGTAGTCTTCCTTCCTTTGTCATAGATTAATTTACCATAGGTGCATGGGTTTATTTCTGGGCTTCCTATCCTGTTCCATTGATCTATATTTCTGTTTTTGTGCCAGTGCCACACGTTTTGGTGATTGTATCTTTTCTTTTTTTTTTTCAAAGAAGATGTTGGGGGTAGGAGTTTATTAATTTATTTATTTTTGCTGTGTTGGGTCTTCGTTTCTGTGCGAGGGCTTTCTCTAGTTGTGACAAGCGGGGACCACTCTTCATCATGGTGCAGGGGCCTCTCACTATCGCGGCCTCGCTTGTTGCGGAGCACAGGCTCCAGATGCGCAGGCTCAGTAGTTGTGGCTCATGGACCTAGTTGCTCCGCGGCATATGGGATCCTCCCAGACCAGTGCTCGAACCTGTGTCCCCTGCATTAACAGGCAGATTCTCAACCACTGCGCCACCAGGGAAGCCCTGATGATTGTATCTTTGTAGAATAGTCTGAAGTCAAGGAGTGTGATTCCTCCACCTCCGTTTTTCTTTCTCAAGACTGCTTTGGCTATTCAGTGTCTTTTGTGTCTCCCTGTAAATTTTAAGATATTTGCTCTAGTTCTGTGAAAACTGCCATGTGTAATTTGATAGGGCTTGCACTGAATCTTTATATTGCCTTGGGTAGTTTAGTCATTTTGACAATGTCGATTCTTCCAATCCAAGAACAGGGTTTATCTTTCCAAATGTTTGTGTCGTCTTCGATTTCTTTCCTCAATGTCTTATAGTTTTCAGAGTACAGGTCTTTTGCCTCCTTAGGTAGGTATATTCCTAGGTATTTTATTCTTTTTCATGCGATGGTAAATGGAATTGTTTCTTTCATTTCTCCTTCTGATGTTTCATTGTTACTATATAGAAATGCAACAGATTGCTGTGTATTAATTTTGTGTCCTGCAACTGTACCAAATTCATTGGTGAGCTCTAGTAGTTTTCTGGTAGCATCTTTAGGATTTTCTATGTGTAATATCATGTCATCTACAAACAGTGACAGTTTTACTTCTTTTCCAATTTGGATTCCCTTTATTTCTTCTTCTTCTCTGATTTCCATGGCTAGGACTTCCAAAACTATGTTGAATAAAAGTGGCAAGAGTGGATATCCTTGTCTTGTTACTGATCTTAGAGGAAATGCTTTCAGTTTTTCATCATTGAGTGTGTTAGCTGTAGGTTTGTCGTATATGGCCTTCATTATGTTGTTGGTGTGTTCCCTCTATGCCCACTTTCTGGAGAGTTTTTAATCATAAATGGGTGTTGAATTTTGTCAAAAGCTTTTTCTGCATCTATTGAGGTGATCATTTGGGTTTTCAATTTGTTGATGTGTTGTATCACACTGATTGATTTGCAGATATGGAAAAATGCTTGCATCCCTGGGACAAATCCCTCTTGATCATGGTGTATGATCCTTTTAATGTAGCACTTTTTTATTTTATACATAATAGTTTGTACCTCTTAATCCCTACCCCATCTTGCACTCCACCCCCTACCTTTATGTTTTAAAGTATGCATATCATACTAGGTGAAGAACACAAGATGGCTTTGTAAATCCTCTTCAGTTTGTAAATTTTGTTTCTATTAAATTTTTGTTAAGAACAGTGTCAGAGAACTGAAGAAAGGCAGTTGACCTTTTGAATAGTATTATAATAGTGATCTTTAATACTTCTCATTACTTCCTTTTGTCTTAAAATTACAATATAAAAGTGGGACAAAAGATCTGAAAGCCAGACATTTTAATGAATATTAATGGTTGAATTTCCAGTGGGTAGTAGTTACTTCTTAGATTGCTTTATCTAAATTTTTTCAATAAACATGAGCTTGTAGCCTCATCAGCACCAACATTATGAGACTAATTGTTTTTCTACAC
Source organism: Grampus griseus (assembly GCF_964374135.1). Taxonomy (NCBI): domain Eukaryota; kingdom Metazoa; phylum Chordata; class Mammalia; order Artiodactyla; family Delphinidae; genus Grampus; species Grampus griseus. Next base: position 108,106,946 of record NC_139017.1, read on the forward strand.
ATGACTGAATTTTAATATAATATCATAGATGATTTAATCAAAATAACCAGAGAATTTTAAAGGAAGAGGAATATTATTTTACGTTTTATAGGTTGGGAAGGGTCTGTTTTTGTCTCTCTTTTTCGTCCTTCCTATTTGCCTCAAAATTGTTTCTAGAAACAGAAGGGAAAAGTAGAGGCAAACATAGTGACCCTATTTGCCTGATGTGTTTTTTTAGTTGTGTACACTATGTCATGGAAGCATCTTAAAACTTCCTATATTTTCGTATATATGTCTTCTTTAGAAAGTGGGGACAATATAAATTATTCAAGTTATGTTTCAGTTATACAAGATGGTCATCAAAAAAATCATGCACGCTCTGTTTGAAATACGTGGTTACACTATTTGCAAACTTTTCCAGAGCAATTTGGCACAGCTCTAAAGAAGCCTTTCATTTTCTCCTCATTTTCTGCCAGTTGACTAAAAACCTCAAACTAACATTGGAGACTTGTGTTAACTATGGTTCTGTTGATTGTGGGACTGTATGTGTACGTATATATGTATATAGATACAAAGCATACTTCAACAAGCCTTCTTGAGAGCTACCCAGTTTGGCAATCTGTTTTCAAGCATTCCATAACATTAGCAAAACCACATCCCTTGCTGCTTACTGCAGAAAGTGAGTACCCAATAAATATTCTCTGTTCTCCAGTAAACAGAGGAATAACTTATTTGTTGCCATAATGGTTTATGTTGTTACTTTGGTTATGGAATTAAGGATGGTAAAGCAGGCTGTTCTTGTTTGTTGTATAACATCCCTGGTAAGTTTTTTGAAAAAGCCTATTCGTGAGGTTATGTCACAGAATATATGGAAATAATTTTTACACTGAGTTATTAAAATATGTTATGTGTTTACCTATATAGCTAACAGATTAGTTATATTAGTTATAATAGATCTGGTGAACTAACTTAATAAGAGGAAAATGCATTCCTAAATAGTTCTCTGAGGTCACCTCAAGCCAGCCCTGAAGATTCACATTCCAAAATCAAGATTTTGTTTGCAGATTTCTTATTTTAACCATTTTATATTCCAGGCAGCATTTAGTTAGCTGAGAAATATTTATTGAGTTATACAATGGGCAATGGACTTTGTTAAGCAATTACTTGGAAATAAGATTAAAACATGCTCTTCTGTCTACTAGGAACTTGTAATCCACTGGAAACATGAGATTTCCACGTGTGAAAAGTTAAAAAGTAAACTAGGCAGCACATAATAAATGGAGAAGGAGCTCAGAGAAGAGAATAATTTGTGTGGCCATTTTTCTGAGAGTCTTCATAGAAAAATCGGGATTTGAGTAGAATGAGTTGGATTTGGCCAAGTAGAACGAAGGAATGAGAGATTTTGTGCAACAGGTACAAAACCAACACAATGATGGAGGTGTGGAAATAAACCTACCTGACTTAAAAAAAAAAAGTAGGTAGATTGTGACTGATCTTAAATATAAAGTTGAGGAGCTTGAATGCTAATAAGCCCATGGAAGTTTTTTTTTTAAATTGTGGTAAAAAGCATATAACATAAAATCTACTCTCAACAAATTTTTAAGTGTACAGTACAGTACGGTTAACTATATGCATATTTTTGCACAGCAGATCTCTAGAATGTTTTTATCTTATATAACTCAAACCCTATACCCATTTAACAGCAACTCCAATTTCTACCTCCCCCAACCACTGGCAACCATCACTCTTTCTGCTTCTATGAGTCTGACTACTTTAGATACCTCATATAAGTAGAATCATGCAATATTTGTCTTTCTGGGACTGGCTTATTTCACTTAGCATAAGGACTTCAGGGTTCGTCCATATTATAGCCTATGTCAAAATTTCGTTCTTTTTATTTATTTATTTTATTTTTAAAAACACAACATGTTTATATTTTAATACACAACCAAAATACAAAACACTATAGTAAATTGATGGCAATAAAATATGGTATTTCATTTGCATTGCATGACATATGGTTAACATCCTTAGTCGTAAATGAGTTCTTAGAAACTAGTAACGAAGATGTCGATATACCAAGAGGAATGGGAAAAAAAAGAAAAAAAACAGAAGAAAGTGAAATAACACAAGTAACTAGGAAGGATTAAGCATATATGAAGATGACTGAGCTGAACAATAACAGAAGAAAAGCAATTGTTTTGTAATATCATATTACCAAAGATTAGAAATTTAACATTTATACAGTTTTAGGAAACATACCCACGTAAACACAGGGGGACAAGATTGATGAAGTCCTGTCTATATAGTAAGGGAAAATCTAGTTTGGACTCAAAAGTATAAATTTGGGATATCCTTAGTCCTAACAGTTCCAATTCATTGGAATTATTTCAACAAATTAGTTGGATAAATTTACAGTTTATATATAAACCGTGTTTACTGCATAGAAAATTTGTAGCTAGTATTTGGACCCCCCAGAAATGACTTGCATATTAATTTGTTTATCAATACACCCAAAAGGATGTGCACTAAATTTACACAGTGAAACAAAATAGAATTTTGTTCATTTTAAAGGCTGCATAATAATAGTCCATTATCCAGTAGTCCAAAACCCCACATTTTCTTTATTCACTCATCCGTCAATGAACATTAAGGTTGTTTCCACCTATGGACATACCTTGGAGATTTTGCAGTTTCAGTTCCAGACCACTGCAACAAAGCAAATATCACAACAAATCCAGTCACACAAATTTTTTGGTTTCCCATGCATACAGAAGTTATGTTTATACTATACTGTTGTCTATTAAGTATGCAATAGCATTATGTCTAAAAAATGTACATACCTCAATTAAAAAATACTTTATTAGTAAAAAATGTTAACCATCATCTGACAATGCAGGGTTGCCAAAAAGTTTCAGTTTGTAAAAAATGCAGTATCTGTGAAGTGCAATAAGGTGACGCTTAATAAAATAAGGAATGCCTGTGTGAACACGGTAGTGCAGATATCTCTTGAAATCCTGTTTTTTATTCTTCTGTATAATATCCAGAAGTGGGATGGCTGGATCATATGGTAGTTCTATTTTAATTTTTGGAGGAACTGTTTTCATAGTGGCTGTACCATTTTACATTCTCATCAACAGTACACAAGATTTCAAATTTCTCTACATCTTTGCCAATACTTGTTATTTTCTGTTTGTTTGTTTTATAATGGCCATCCTAGCAGGTGTGAGCTGGTCTCTCATTATGGCTTTGATTTTCATTTCCCTGATGATTAGTGATGTTGAACAATTTTTCATGTGCCTCTTGGCCATTTGTACATCTTATTTCCAGAAATATGTGTTCAAGTCCTTTGCCCATTAGTTTAATTGTGTTATTTGATTTTTGCTATTGGGTAGTAGGAGTTCCTTATATATTTCAGATATTAAACCCTGTCAGGTATTTGGTTTGCAAATATTTTCTCCCATTCTTTAGGTTGTCTTTTCACTTGGTTGATTGTTTTCTCTACTGTGCAGAAGTATTTAGTTTGATGTAGTCCCGGTAGTCTCTTTTTTGCTTTTGTTGCCTTTGCATTTGGTGCCAAATCCAAAAATCATCACCAAGACTGATATCAAGGAGATTTCTGCCTATATTTTCTTCTAGGAGTTTTATGGTTCAGGGATTACTAGTCTTTAATCCATTTGCTTATTGATGTAAGTGTATTTTAAGTTGATTTATGTGTATCGTGTAAGATGAGGTTCAATTTCATTCTTCTGCATGTGGATATCCAGTTTTCCTAACACCATTTGTAGAAGAAACTACCTTTTCTCCATTGTTTAGTCTTGGCACCCTTATCAAAGACCATTTGATGGTATAAGCATCAGTTTATTTCTGGGCTTTCTATTGTGTTCCATTGGTCTATATCTCTGTCTTTTTGCTGGTACAAAACTCTTTTGATGATTGTAGCTTTGTAATATGTTTTGAAGTCAAGAAGTGTTATTCTTTCTCAAAGCTGTTTTGGTCAGGGTCCTGTTTGGTTCCATATGAATTGTAGAATTCTTTTTTTATCCCTATCTGCAAAAAATTCCATTGGAATCTTGCTAAGGATTGCATTGAATCTGTAGATTGCTTTGGGCAGTATGGACATTTTAAGAATATTAAGTCTTCCAGTTCATGAATATGGGATGTCTTTCCATTGTTTGTGTCTTCTTTAATTTCTGTCAGCAATGTTTTATAGTGCAGGGGTCCCCAACCCCCAGGCCACGGACGGGTACCCTGTGGGGCCTGTTAGGAACTGGGCCCCACAGCAGGAGGTGAGGGGTGGGCAAGCAAGCAAAGGTTCATCTGCTGCTCCCATCACTCCCCATCGCTTGCATTACTGCCTGAACCATACCCTGCCCCCACTATCTGTGGAAAAATTGTCTTCCATGAAACTGGTCCCTGGTGCCAAAAAGGTTGGGGACCACTGTTGTAGTGGACTATCTTTCCATTTATTTGTGTACTTTTTAATTTCTTGCATCAATGTCTCATAGTTTTCAGTGTACAGGTCTTTCACCTCCTTGGTTACATTTATTCCCATGTGCTTTATTCTTTTGGGTGCAATTGTAAATGGGATTGTTTTCTTAATTTCACTTTTTGATGGTTATGAGTGTATAGAAATGCAACAGTGTATTGATTTTGTATCCTGCAACTCTACTCAATTCACCTATTACTTGTAACAGTTTTTTGGTGGACTCTCTATGGTTTTATATATATGGTGTCGTGTCATCTGCAAATAGTGACCATTTTACTTCTTTCTAATTTGGATACCTTTCCTTCCTTCCTTCCTTCCTTCCTTCCTTCCTTCCTTTCCCTAATTGCTGTGGCTCAGACTTTCAATTCTATGTTGATTAAAAGTGGCAAAAGTGGGCATCTTTTTATTGTTTCTGATCTTTGGAAAAAAGCTTTCAGCTTTTCATTGTTGAATATGATATACACTGTGGATTTGTCATATATATACTTTATTATGTGGAGGTACATTCCCTCTATACCCACTTTGTTGAGGCGTTCTTTTTTAATCATAAGTAGATGTTTAATTTTGTCAAATGCTTTTTTTTACATCTATTGAGATGGTCATATGATTTTTATCTTTTATTTTGTTAGTGTGTTGTATCACCTTGATTTGATGCAGAGATTTTGAATCATCCTTGCATCCCTGGGATAAATCCCACTTGATTTTGGTGTATGATACTTTTAATGTACTCTTTTTTATTGAAGTATAGTTGACTTACAATACTGTGCTTTAGGGAGGCTGTGTCTCTGTGCACCCACTTGTGCTAGCAAGGTATAGGGAGAGTGCAAAAATGGTGTTCACCAGAACCTCCATCTGCAAAGTCCCAACTCATACCTGCCCCTCCAGCAGTCACTTTAAGATTAATAAATGAATCTCCTTCACATATAGTCCAGGCACTTCTCTAACTACTGCCTTTACACTGAGTCTCAGGAAGTGTGAGACCATGCGTGAGTCACTCAAAAGGAGTATCTCAGATTTCACAGCCCCCCAGTTCCCCTGGATTGAGTCCCATTGGGTTTCCAAAGCCAGATGTTATGGGCGCCTCATCTTTTCAGTGCAGGTATCAAGGTTTGACACAAGCCCCTTGCATCTCAGGAAGTAGATCCAGACCCATGAGAGCCCTCCCTATTGTGGGTTGCTTAATGGAGGTGGGTTTTTTGGTGAAACTACATGTCTACCTCTCCTACCTATTTAAATGTGCCTCTTTTATCCTTTGTCTTGGAGGAGCTATTTAGCTAGTTCTTTTTCAGTGGTAATTGTTTCGTATGTAGCAGTAGATTTGGTGTGTCCATGGGAAGAGATGCTATCTTGGACTGCCCCCCAATTGCTAGTTTTTCCAAGGACTTTTGCGTATATATTCATCAGAGATATTGGCCAGTGATTTTATTTTCTTGTAGTGTCTTTATTTGGCTTTGGTATCAGGGTAATGCTGGCCTCATAAAATGAGTTTGGAAGTATTCCCTTCTCTTCAGTTTTTTGGAAGAGTTTCAGAAGGATTTACATTAATTCTTTTTATAATGTTTGGTAGACTTATCCAGTGAAGTCATCTGGTCCTAGACTTTTATTTACTAGGAGTTTTTTGATTACTGATTTAATCTCCTTATTAGTTATAGATCTGTTCAGATTTTCTATTTCTTCATGATTCAGTTTTGGTAGGTTGTATGTTTCTAGGAATTTTATCTATTTCTTCTAGGTTATCCAGTTTGTTGCTGATATTAGTCTCTTGTGATCCTTTTTATTTCTGTGGCATTAGTTCTAATTTGCCTTGTTTCATTCTGATTTTATTTGAACCTTATCTTATTTTTCCTTAGTCTAGCTAAAGACGTCAATTTTATTGATCTTTTCAAAGAATCAACTTCTAGTTTTGTTGATTTTTTTCTATTGTTTTTCTACTCTTAATTCACTTATTTCTGTTCTAATCTTCATTATTTTATTTCTTACGTTAACTTTGGACTTAATTTGTTCTCCTTTCTCTAGTTCCTTGAGGTGTAAGGTTAGGTAATTTATTTGAGATCTTTCTCCTTTTATAATGTAGATGTTTACCACCATAAAATTCCCTGTTAGTATTGCTTTTGCTGCATCCCATAAATTTTGGTATGTTGTGTTTTCATTTTTATTTGTCTCCTAGTTGTGAATTTTTCACTTTTCCTTCTATTGATTTCTAGTTTGATTCCATTGTGGTTAGAAAAGATAGTTGGTATGATTTCAATCTTATTATATTTGTTAAAAACTCGCTTTGTGACCTAATATGTGAGCTATGCTGGAGAATGTTTTGTGTGTGCTTGAAAAGAATGTGTACTCTGCTACTTTGTTCTGTATATGTCTGTTAGGTCAATTTGGTCAATGCCATTGTTCAGATCCTCTGTTCCCTTATTGATCTTCTATCTGGTTGTTGTATCAATGATTGAAAGTAGGGTATTGAAATCTCTTGCATTTATTGTGTTGCTCTCTCTTTGTTCTATTCTGTCAGTTTTTGCTTAATGTATTTGGGTACTCTGATATTGTGTGCATATTTATGAATAATAGTTATATTTTCTGGTGAAATAATGAAGAAAGTTGTCATTGTTCAATGTCCTTATTTGTTTCTTGAGATAGTTTTGACTTAGTCTGTTTTATCTGATGTAAGTATGACACCTCTGCTCTCTTTTGGTTATCATTTTCATGGAGTATCTTTTCCATCCTTTCACTTTCATCCTATGTGTGTCCTTAAATCTAAATTTAGTCTCTCATAGATACAACTATGGATTTTTTTTTTATTCAGCCACTTTAAATCTTGATTGCAGACTTTAATCCATTTACATTTAAAGTAATTACTGATCAGGAAGGACTTACTATAGTCATTTTGTTAATTGTTATTGCTTTCTGTCTTGTAACTTCTTTGTCCCTCTTACATTTCTTGCTATTTTCTTTATGTTTCATTGATTTTTTTTTTTGTAGTGACATGCTTTGATTCCTTCCTGATTTCCTTTTGTGTATGTTTTATAGGTATTTTCTTTGTGATTACCATGGAGCTTACGTAAAACATCCTATGGTTATAATGCTCTATTTTAAGCTGATAACAACTTAACTTCAATTGCATACAAGAGCTCTACTCTTTTTCTCTGTGCAAGATATTGAGAGGAGTGAGATGATGAAAGAGATGTTTTAAGAAGAATAATAATAGTAAATTATTGTTATGAATTTGGTGAATGCATAGGGAAGAAAAGCAAAATACCAGTTCAGAAACTGTTGCAAACACTAATCAATGTGCAGTGAATAAGAAGAAGGAAATAATATTTATTGAGTCTCTGTTATATTCCAGGTACCATTTTATTTGTTGTAACAAATAAAATGTATTACCTTATAATGCTTATGATAACATGATTCTACAGATAAGGATACTAAGGCCATGCCCCTAGTAAGCTTCAGAGCTGGAATTCAAACTCAATTTCAGATTTTATACATTTTACATTAAAATTTTTTATGTGTTTCCATTGTATATATCATACAGGGTGAAGTAAGTCAGAAAGAGAAAAACAAATATCATATATTAATGCATATATGTGGAATCTAGAAATATGGTAGAGATGAACCTGTTTGCAAGGCAGAAATAAAGACACAGATGTAGAGAACAAACATATGGACACCAAGCGGGGAAAGAAGGGGTGGGATGAATTGGGAGTTTGGGATTGATATATCCACACTAATACATATAAAATAGATAACTATTGAGAACCTGCTGTATAGAACAGGGAACTTTACTTAGTGTTCTGTGGTGACCTAAATGGGAAGGAAATCCAAAAACGAAGGGATATATGTATACATATAGCTGATTCACTTCGCTGTACAGCAGAAACTAACACAACATTGTGAAGCAACTATACCCCAATAAAAAAAAATGAAAACATTTAAAAACTCAAAAAAAATTTTTTTGTATTTAACATGATAAATATGAAAACATGTACACAGTTTTAAAAATATTAATGAAACAAACCCTATTATTGGTAAGAAATAGATCATGGGAATCCCCTTGTGAATCCCTCACTAATCATATCTGTCTCTTCCCTTCTGGCATTAACAGTTAACCATTCTCTTGTTTTCATCATACTTTTACCATGTATATACTGATAATATTTGTTATTTTGCTTGTTTTTGAAATTCATATAAATAAAATCATACTACAGTAAGTCCCCTACATATGAACCTTCAAGTTGCAAACTTTCAAAGATGAGAAATGTGCATTTGCATGTCCAGTCACGTAAGTTAGTTCATGTGTCTGGTGTACATTGTCACGTGTGTGTGTCCTCCACAAGTGGTTGTGCTTTTGTATACTGTACAGTACTGTATAGAGTACAGTAGTCCAGTATCTTTATTTCAAGCCCAGGATGTCCGGAAGCAAGCGTAAAAGCAGCAGTGATATATATAGCCAATTGTGTTAGCTGGGTATCTAGGCTAACTTCGTTGGACTTAGGAATAAATTGGACTCACGAACGTGCTCTCGGAACAGAACTCATTCGTATATAGGGGACTTACTGTATATACATTCTTCAGTTACTTTCTTCTTTCACTCAATCTTATCTTTTCAGCTCATTCTAGGTTGATCCATATTATTACAGCATGTTCATTTTCACTATATAGTAACACACTGTATAGATATACTACACTTTTTTAATTGATAGAACTGTTGATAGATATCCTTTCTTGTGGGTATCTTTTAGTTTTCATAAATCTTTCATGTATGCTTGTAAAGACTGTGTAAACTCCAATTTGGGGATTCAGTTTTCTATATATGGCCATTAGATCAAGTTTATTAATTTTGCTATTTAAGTTTTTTCTGTTTCTACTGATTTTTATCTGCTTGACCTACTAATTTCTGGCAGAGATGTGTTAAAATTTCCTAATAGTGGATTTATCAATTTATCCTTATCAGTTTTTAATGTATATATTTAGAAGTTGTGTTACTAAATGCATAAAAATTGTCTTTTCTCTTCCTAGTGAACATAGCCTTTTATTATTATTGAGTGACCCTCTTAATGCTAATAATCTGTTTTACCTTAAAGCCTATTAGATCTAATGTTAATATAATTACTCCAGCTGTTTTGGGGCTGGTAAATCACTTGCATATCTCTTCCCATTCTTTGAAATTTAATTTTCCTCATTTTTATGTTTTGGATGCGTTTCATGTAAACAGCATATAACTAGTTTTTTTCCCCCCTTAATACAGCTTTTATTCTTTTAAGATTATAAGGTAGTCTTGGAAGAGAAAGGAAAAAGGAACCTGGGCTTATTTGCCTCCCTGAAAGGGTTATTTTTGGTTTTTAGTCAGGGTGCCACTTCCCTAGGGTAAATAGCTGCAGTGAGGGAATAGCAGAATCTAGTTCTCTTAGATAACTCACCCCTCTTCTGGTTACACCTTGGGTATGGAGCTAAGCCAGTTTCTTAAACATATGCTCCAACCTAAAACTGTACCTTTATCAATGCCTTTTGAGACCTTGCAATTGTTGATAAGTTTTTGGTGTGTTCTTATTTTTAACTACATGTTTTATTAACCTATCATAATTCAATACAAAATTATTTTCACATGTTACAAAATTTCTGATCCTCCCAGAAAAGATTTTGCTTCTTCATCTAAGTCCCCCTTTTCACTTTGCTTATACTTCTAATTCTGTTACAACTCGTATTCTGATTTTTATTTTAAATTGCCTTCTCCCATAATAAATTATGAATTCATTGAGAACAGGGACTGTGTCTTATTTATATTTGTATACTCCAGGCCTCATGTTGTACTTTTTACTGGACCTTGCACATAGTAGAAAATTAATAAAATGTCAGATGAAAAAAATGAATGAACACATGAATTAAATAACTAAACATTAGCTATCCTGTGGTGGAATTTAAATATCGCAGCATTCTGATTCTGACCTTCAGTCTAAACATTTAAAAACCTATTACTTAGAGTTCTACAAGAACATTTTGGATATTAAGATTTAGAAGTCATTGTATCCGTTAGGATTCTTTCAGTTGTAAGTAATGGAAACTCAACTAAAATATGATTGTATAAATATGTGAGAAGTTTAGGAATTCAAACACAACTATACACAGGACCCCCAAAAATATCGTAAGAACCCAATCACTCCATTTGTTAATTCATTGATTTCATTCTCAGGTTCTCTCCCCTTCATAGTTTCCTTCTCTTTAGGTTTACATCATCCTTAATGCTATTCTGTCTTCCCAGTTGTTCCACTGTAGTCCAAAATTTTCTTTAGTTGGACTAACTTGGGTTTCTGGCTCATTACTGAACCAACCACTGTTTCTAGGGATGTAGAATATGCTGACTTAGGTCCCTGTCACATATCCACCCTTAAATTTAGTCAGGGGTAGAGTCACCTCCCCTCAAACCACATGGGGAAAGACTGTTTCCTTAAGGAAAATTAGGATGCTTTTGCCTGAAAAAACATGAATATATGTTGGACTTGCATAGAACAGTATACGCTCATTTCAGTAATCCATCTCTTCCTATTAAAAGTAAGAAAGCTGTGCAAAACTTCTAGGTTATTGCCTAAACTAATGCAGTTTCTTGAATGGTGCTTATGTACAGAATAAGCCTGTGATAATATATTACAGACTTTTAAACCGATGAAGTTTTTCATTTTTTGATTGTGTTAGAACACAGCAATGATAGACCAAGATATATCATGAAGGAAAGATTCTCATGCAGTTTTGTCACTCTGCTCCATTCCAAACTAAAAATCAGTCACCTGGCTAGATGTGCTATTTGGCATAGTTATTTGTTACAGTTTAAAATTAGATAAAACCATTTAATGGTTATAGACTTACTAAAAGCAATAATGCAAAGGTAGTTTCTAAAAGAGATTTACTTAAAACTTTGACACATTGCATAGTTAGGGGAACAGAACAAAATGAAAAATGTTGCCATGTTGAAGAGATGATATACAGTGTTTTCTGAAATAGGAAGATTTTTGTTTTAGTTACTTGGATGAATTGTTATTCAAAGAGCATTTGAGGACTTCCCTGGCAGTCTAGTGGTTAGGACACTGCACTTCCACTGTAGGGGGTGCAGGTTCGATCCCTAGTTGGGAAACTAAGGTCCCACATGCTGCGTGGCACAGCCAAAAAAAAGTAAATTAAAAAAAAAAAGAGTATTTGATTTTTAACAACATGCATTTAGATTAACAAAAGTTTTCTTTTAATCTTGAAATTCCTAATCATGTTCAGATTGTTACTTTCTTCTGCAAATTTTCCTCTCTTTTCACTAGCCTGCATCAAGAAAGGAAGTAAGTTGAACATTTCATATGAATAATGTGTTCCAGACTTTGCTAGTCTCTTAACAGATATTAAAACACTATATATCTTCTCCATCTGTTTTCAGACTTTGTGGACACTCTATTATCTTTTTATTGTACTAGTATCAGATTAACAATTGGGCCTATTGCTTTAAATTTAGGAGTACTTTTTATGAAAAGGTGTCTCCATACGGAGCAGATTATGTGAACATTAACATATTGTTTAAAAGTAAGTTTATCATATATTTTCCAACTTTTTGGATGGCAGGCGGTTTTCTGCTTATCTATCCTCCCATCCCATTTTGATAACTTCCTAATGGGAAATGAGTGGTACCAAATAGTATTGCACATCTGAGATTAATGCCTATTGAAAATGTATTAATTGAGCTAAAAATTTTATTGTGTGTCCTTATATTGCTTTACAGGGGCTCATTGGAAATAGAGGGCCTCCTGGACCTCCTGGTCTCAAAGGAACTCAGGTATGAAGTTCCTTTAAGCAATTTTTTTAATTCAGATGTTCCTTTTTTATTTTTTGTGGGACTTTAGTTTTTGCTCAAAGAAAACTTTGCATTAGTATGGACAATTTTTGCCATCAAGAATTTCAAGTTACCATTTTATATTCACAGTTATGGAATGGAATTTGGAATCATTTTAATGTTCTGAATTCATTAAGTGATTTATGTAGTGGTGTCCATGGAATGTCCGAAGAATCTGAGCCTAGAATCTCACTTATATGTACCAGAATTTATATTTAACATTTGTGTCTATTTTATATTTCTAACCCATATATTATATTTTAATTGAATTATGAACTGAGCAAAATGTTTTTAAATAAATAAAATAGAATATATGATTTCTAAAGAGGTCTGTAAATGTTCAGATGTGGTAATTATGAACTATTTATTTAAAGGTAAAAAATCAGTATGTTTAGAAAATATGTCAATAAATAGAATAAACACATTTATTACTTTTTAATTCTCTTAGAGAAAAAGTATAAAAATTATTTGTTTTAAGTTTTTCTATTCTCTATCCACCCATACAGCGTTTAATCCTTAGAAGAATGCACACAATTTTATATTTTATGACATTATAACTGATTTGATCCCGAAAATATTGGATCTATAAATTAGACAAAAAGAAACTCTAAAAAAAAGAAACTCTAGACATTAAGCTCCATTTGGGTAAGATCTGATATACCTTTATCTCTAAGGCTTAAGACAGAACTGAGACTCAAAAACATATTTGCTGAATGAATTAAGTATCAGAATGTGCCAAGAGCAAACATGTTCTGTACCAATAATTTTTTAATATACCAATGTGTATTGATTTCCATCTATTAAGAACTTGAGTTTCTCTCTATGTCAGAGATATTGAGACCAAGAAGGTAAAGGCTGTCCATAATCCACAATCTCAGTGATTCCTAATCCTGAGTTTTGTGATACCCTAATCACTTTCACTCTTAGCTGCCCTCAATTTTCTATATTTAACTTATATCATCTACCAATTGAAAAATAACCCAGTAGTACAATACATATCCCCCTTAATGTAGATATGATGTTGTCACACAAAAAATTTAAACATTATGGGGTGATATAGTTCTAAAATACAAGAAAACCACAGTATTATTTTCATTACATCTCAGAAAGAGCTTCAGATTTCAGGATAAATGGAATAAGGTTTACATTTTTAAATACTTATATCAGGCCATGACATGTTCTGATCTTCTTTGTTAAGGGAGAAGAAGGACTAATTGGATCCTTTGGAGAACTGGGGCCAAGAGTAGGTATCATATAAATAATTTTCGAAGCATGCTTCTCTTAAAGCAACTGTTTTGTAAATGTTTTTTAATGGCACCCAATTTTAAGTTATAGCAAAGAGCCAAGATTATAACAAACTATAGCCATACAATCCCCCCAAATAAAATAGACCTATAACTAAAATTTTCCAGGGATATTTTAAATGATATTATGCCTGTTACATATTTACTTATTCCTTCAGTTCCTTCAGTCTTACGGTCTTAGTAATTTGTACAATTTATTTATAAAGTTTCTCAAAATGTAATATGAAGCTAAATACATTAACCATTTTAGTAATATTTTGGAAATTTCTGTTTTCTGAGTTTGTCAGTAAAATTATGGAAAGCAAATAAGACGTATTTTCTGTCCAACTTTTTTTTTCCGATAATATTCTGTGGTAATACATGAATTTCATATTTTCAAGTTCTGAAAATGAATTTTTTAAGAATTTGGGGATGCATGACAAAAGTTTGCAATATCCTGAAGTAATTAAGTTGTGTGCAACACATTTTAAGAGGCATTATTAGACTCACATGAAATACATCTCACTCTTTACTTGAGAACATCATATTGTACAGGTTCTTGCAGTATTTTTACATTTAAAGAGACAGTAATTCCTTCTTTTGCACCTTTACCTAACTAGCACATATACTGCCACTCTCTTATTGAAAGAAAAAGAAGAGTTATTTTTGTTATTTTTTTTTTCATTTTTTGTGAGGTGAGTTATATAATGGAAAGACCATTGTTATTTGTGCTCCAGTGTAATTGACCTTATTTAAAATTTACTTCCCTAGAAAACAGGAAAACCATGTTCACCTCTTGCCTACTCGGTCATAATATTTGTTATTAATTGTTGCTACTATTGGTTGAATATTAATTTAGGCTTAGTGTTGCTCTAAGTTTGTCACAGGAATCATCCCTAATCTGAAACCAACCCTGCAAGAAATTGACTGCATTTTTAGATTTAAAAAAATAAGGCTTTAATATTATATGCTTAAGCATAACATGCTCAAGATAACCATAATATGACAGAACTTAAACAGGACCAAAAGCGATGGCTCCAATACTGATGCTCTGAATCGCTTGATTTCAAAGAGATTATAAATGTGCCAATACCTGATACCAGTGAGAATCTTTCCATAATGTAGATAATGATGTATAACTATTTCTTAATATACTGCAGTGCCTGAGTATTACATTATTAAAGATGAAAGAAATATTCCTGCTAAGGCTTTTTCCAGACAGTGTGAATAAAATGTATTATTAATTATTTTGTAAATATCAAAGTCCTGTAATGATTTAGACTCTTAACTACATTTCTTCTTTTATATCTGCAAATTGATTAGAGAGCAATTGATATTTAACAATAATAGGATAATTTTTTTATCCTTTGTTCTGCTTTGTGCTTGGTAGGGAACCACTAGACAATTTCAAGCAAGGCAGACACCAAAATTAGAACAACTTTTTTGGGTGGAAGTCCTAAATATAATTATAAGTTGCTAAAGTTTTTGTAAGTAGTCAAAACAGAATGAGAGCCAGAGGGTTGTTTTGTTTTGCTTTATTTTATTTTAAGAAAGAAAAATATGTGAGTACTTGTTAATGAATAGGAGTAATAAAATCCAAATATATAATGCCTAGTAGATATTATAAATTAGTATTCTTTTTAGCAATCTCCCCACACACTTTTTCTACTCCTAGAACACATTGGTTGAGGTATAGTGATCTCCTTAATCAAATCTTGCGTAATCAGACATCAGTTGTTTGATATTAGAAACCACCTACTGTAGATTACTCCAGGATATTGACTTTCTCTCCTTCAGGGATTTTGTCCTCTACTCTCTTCAGCTACTTACTGCTATGGTGAAACCTTTGACCTTGTCATTACCAGTAAGAGCAACCTCTTCATTTTCAATTTTAAACTTCTCATTCCCCAACCATCATCCCCTTTCTTTCTGGTACATTCTTTCTTATAACCCAATCCAACAGTCCCAAGAGAAATTTCAATTCATTGATTCTAAAGCCATTCCATTACTCCTTTCTCTCTCATCACCACATATCCCTACTCATCATGCTTAAAACATTGTAATTATCCCTTTGATAACATTCTGAATTCTATTTCTATAGCCATTTACTTTCACATTTTTAAATCATTATTTTATCCTTCTCCTCAACTCCATTTACTTCTATTAGCCCTTTACCTCACATCTTAGTTCCCTGAGAAGATTGAAGTAATCAGAAGAGAACTTTCACAAGTTTCTACCATCACTTCAATCCCACCTCCCTGTATCTATGCCATTTACTGTGCCTTCTCTCTTGTTAGTGGATGAACAGGCCATTTTTCTAGGTAAGGTCAAAACTTCCACTCATTCACTACATACTACATTGTCTTGCCTACTGAAGAACATTGATCCAGCAATTTTCCCCACTCTCTCCTACATCTTAATTTTGTTCTCTTTAATGGATCAATCCTATCGGCATATAAACATACTATTATTTCTTCTGGCTTAAAAACAAAAACAAAATTTGTATTGACTCCAGTTTTCCTTCCAGGTTTTACTTTTCTCTCCTTCCCTTTTCCAGAAAACTTCTCAAAAGTATTGGATTTACATAATTTTTCTCCTCACCTCATCTGCTGAAACCATTCTTGTCCCCACCACTCTGAAACAGTTGATCTTATGAAGGTCATTAATGACCTCCATGTTGCTGAATTCAGTGATCATTTCTCAGTCTTCATATTACTCAATATTTATATCCCTCAGATTCAACAAGATCACTCTCCTCCTGGAAAGACTTTCTTCACTTGTATTATCTTCCTCCTAGTTCTCTGGCAGCAGATTTGCATGTTTTCCTCATTTCTTCAAATTCTAAATTTTAGAGTACCCCGGGGCTTGGTTTGCGGACTGCTCTTTGGTATCTACACTCACTGCCTAGATGAGCTGGTCCATTCTATGGCTTTAAATGCCATGAAAATGCTGGTGATTTCCAAAACTATATGTTCAGTTCAGAACATTCTACCCCTAAGCTCTGCTCTTGTATTAACTACCACAAGATCTCTCCACTTAGATGTCTAACAAGATTATCAAACTGAAATGTCCAAAGCTAAACTTCCAATTTACCCTTCAAACCTGTTCTCTCACAGTCTACCTCATATCATTTGGCCCTTTAGTCAGGTTAAAGCTGAATGAACTCATTCTTGAGTTCATTCTTGACTCTTCTCTTTCTTTCACATTCCACACATGACCCATCAGCAATTCCTGGAAGCTCTGCTTTCAAACTATATACAGAATCTTACCACTTCTCACAGCTGCCTCTGTTCCCACCCTGATAATGCCACTGTCATCTCTCACTTGGATTATTGCAGTAGACTCCTCTTTGGACTCCCTGCTTCTGCTCTTACATCAGAGTGATCCTGTTAAAACATAGATCCTGGTGCTTCTCTTCTCAAAGCCTGCTAAGAGTTAAAGCCACTGAGAGTTAAAACCAAAGCCCTTACTGTAACCTGCCAGGCCTTTCATGACCTGGCTTCATATCCCCATTCCCTTCTTATCCCTCACCTTCTTACTCATCTCCTCTCTTACTGTCTCCAGCTGCATTGACTCTTCATCGTTTCTCCAACACACAGGCACATTCTTGCCTCAGGGCCTTTACACATGCTCTTCGCCTCTGCTTGGAATGCTCTTCCTTCAAATATCCATGTAACGTGTGCCTTTTTAAAAGTCTTTACTCAATTGCCACCCTCTCAGTGAGGTCTTTTTTGGCAGTCTTACCAAAAATTTTAACAAAACTACCACAACAGTTTATATCTCCCTTCCTGCTTAATTTGATGTTCTTCAAATTTACCACTACCTAACATACTAAGTATTTTACTTATTTTTTTTAAATTATCTTATCCTAGAGCTGTGCATGGCAAGTAGACAGTCAAACATGGTAGAATGAATGGCTAATGAGTTTGATGAAATGTATTTATCTAATAATTTTGAAGTGTTTCATCTCATAAGATAGTCTGAATTTCATAAATTAGGAAACTTTCAAAAATAAGAATGATTAAACATATCTTTTTTTTTTTTTCCTTTCCCTTCTAGGGAAAACCAGGTCCAAAGGGGTATGCAGGTGAATCAGGACCAGAAGGCTTGAAGGTAAAGCAACTGACTTTATTACCAGTTACAAAGTATAATTTTCAAAAAGATAAAGTTATGACTTTCATAACAATATAAAATAAACACATGTCAAAGATTTTATTCAACTCATTAATTGAAGGAACCAGTCATATGTTAAAACTTGTTCAAATATTGAATAGCATTTGAAGTGCTATATGTCTTTATATCTATATCTGTATATATGTCTATAAATATCTATGACTATATGTCTATGTTATTGGATATGCATTTTAGTAAAGGAATGTTCAGATGTGTAGTTAGATACAGGACAATAAACCATAACTGAGGGCTGTCTATTACACTGGACAGAAATCTACAAGTTACTATAACTTCTCATAAAAAATTTATGTGTGTGTGTGTGTGTGTGTGTGTATTTTCACTAAGTCTGGGTCCTTTAATCAATAATATACAGTAAGTCTAAGTAAGCACATACCCTGCATAATCATTGGGTGTTCTTCATACTTTTATGACATTGAAAAAATGTGTTACCTACTTTCTTGCTTTGTTTTCAAGTACTGTATGATTTTTTTGTAACACAAACAAATATAAAGTAAGGCAGTGGGGCTTCCCTGGTGGCGCAGTGGTTGAGAGTCCGCCTGCCGATGCAGGGGACACGGGTTCGTGCTCCGGTCCAGGAAGATCCCACATGCCGCGGAGCGGCTGGGCGTGTGAGCCATGGCCGCTGAGCCTGCGCTTCCGGAGCCTGTGCTCCGCAACGGGAGAGGCCACAGCAGTGAGAGGCCCGCGTACCGCAAAACAAAACAAAACAAAACAAAAAACAAAAACAAAAAACAAAAAAAAAATAAAGTAAGGCAGTGGTTTTATATGTACAGCATTAAGGTCTGAAAGGAAATAACTTATAAGAATTGGTGATTTGTACAGATTTAAAATTCAATGAAAAATTGAATTGCATCACAGATGTATTGCTAAAGCTAGAGTTCATTATTTATTTTAAACTCTTCGTTTTTGTGATATAGAAACTAAGGAAAAAACCAAACAACACTTTTTGAGGTTAATTAATAAAGAAATATGAGCTAAAATATTTTTTATTATGTCAGCATGTCTGTTGCTGAAATTATCTTGGGAGAGTATGTGTACCTGACTCTCAAGTTACATAGAAAAACTCCCAGAAAATAGAAGCATGATATTTATAAATAGAAGGCTTAATTCTCCTTTACCGTATTTAATCCCTGTACTGCCAAATAGCTCTAAGAAATCCACCTGTGAGCTACCATCCAGTCAAACTGGCAAGAGACCAATCTCAGTCATTATTGACATCCTGCCTTCTCCCTAGAATTACACCAACATCTAGGTGGCATCTGTGTTACCTAGGAAGTGAAGGAAGTTCTTTAATGTTCAGTCCTCATACTTGTCTCTGAAATTTCTTCCTTGGTGTATTACATAGCTATTCACTAGGACCTGGCACTCCCTTAGGGGAACCTTGCACTCTTGGGGAGCACTTGGGGGTTGGTTAAGGGTCACTGCCTTTCACAGAACTCTAGGATCTCTATTTTCTCCCTAGGCCTGGGGAATTATTCCTCTCTGTCTCTTTTTGCCCTCAAAGACAACTCATCTCCTACATTCAGGCTCTTTGAAAATTAAAGCATGAATGTGGGTAATCTGCAAGCAACTTTTGCTTTCTGCCTGTTAACACAGACCTCCCTTAAGACTACGTATCACAAAGGGTCCATCTCCCTAGTTGGAATTTGAGAGGGGCGTTGGGTAAGGAGGAGAAAATAAAAGAAAATTAATTATATATATGTATATATACACATACATATTATGTATATATTTGTATATATATGTAAAATCCTGCCACATTATTTTCTACAAAAGCTGTCTAATGAACTATCAGTCAAAAACTAGGATTTCCAACCTACTACTACAATGTTTTATTCTTTACTATTTATCTAAATGCATACAGAAATAAAAAAGAAAATTTTTATAGTCTTTGAAAGTTTATTTCAAACTGATTACCTATATGAATATTAGGTTTCAGTGCTTAAAATCAGCACCATCCAATAGAGTATGTAATACAAATCACAGATGTGAGCCACAGTAAAAAAAAAAAAAAAAAGTGAAAAGAAATAGGAGAGATTAATTTCATTTTATATATATATATATATATATATATATATATATATATATATATTTTTTTTTTTTTTTTGTGGTACATGGGCCTCTCACTGTTGTGGCCTCTCCTGTTGCGGAGCACAGGCTCCGGACACGCAGGCTCAGCGGCCATGGCTCACGAGCCCAGCCGCTCCGCGGCATATGGGATCTTCCCGGACCGGGGCATGAACCCGTGTCCCCTGCATCGGCAGGCGGACTCTCAACCACTGCGCCACCAGGGAAGCCCTTCAGTAATATATTTTATGTAACCCAAGATATAAGAATATTATCATTTCAACATGTAATCAATATTAAAATTATTAATGAGATTTTTTATACAAAGTCTTTGAAATATAGTGTGTATATTATTCTTATATCACATTTCAGTTCAGACCAGTTAATTTCAAATGCTGAGTAGCTACATATCATGAGTGGCTGCAGTATTGTTCAGTGAGTTTAACTACCCCACACTGCAATATAATAATTTTTAATCAGCAGTTGATGGTTTAATTTCCTATCTCTGGTATAAATAAAATGTACATTCCTGTCAGATTAACTATATGTGGTACCCTGAACTTAATCTTCTACTTTCATTAATCTGTGCTTTTGTTCAGCCTTTGCTCATGCCATTCCTCACCACTAAAAATGGCTCTTTCTCATCACCAGTGTAAAAATCACCTATTTTTCAGGGCCCAACTCAAATACAGTTTCATAATTTATTATTTGAAACCATTAATATTTGGATTTTAAAAAGGTAATATATATATATATTTTATATATATATATATATATATATATACACACACACACACACATACACATACATATTGTATTTTACTTAACACTGCCAGCAGACTATGGGACAGCACAACCATAATTAGACACATTGATATTTCTATGGTGAAACGTAAGGATGTTCAGATTAATCAATCTATATCAAGACTATAAGTAGCCTCACTCAGATCAGGTAAAAGCATTATTATCAAATAAACACAAGTTAGGTTAAGTTTGCCACTAAATGTGTTGTGAAAAACTTTGGGTTTTCAGAGCTTTAGGGAAGGCAGAACTGCAGTTAAGATTATGAACATGCATTACTTCTCCAGTGAAGCCAGCTCTAGCTGCACGCGCACACAGGGTGCCTGTGCCTAGGAACTCCTTTACTACTTACCTGTAGCGTGTGTTCTGTTCTACTTGTTCTGCTCAGCATTGTGAGATACCTTATCTACTGAAACAAAGAGAGTATTCCTGCGCACAAGGGCTTTATTTTCATTCTTCTTAGTATCTTCTACAGTGGCAGCCTACCACTCTGCCATTTATACAGTATACCTCAGTAGATATTTCATTTTTTTAATTTTATTTGTAAAAGTGTTTTAAAAGTGATTAAAAGTCATAAATAGAAGAATGTAATTTAAGAAAACAAGTTAATAGTATTTGAATGAAAATACAGGAAAGACTACGTTCCATACAAATACTGTAACAAGAGTTTTGAATAACTGAAAGTTTCTTTGTGATTTTCTAGGTTATAACTAGATAATTACATTAAAATGAAAACAGGAGCAATATTGAGAGTAATCTTGTTTGAAAAATAATCATTTTTGCAACTTTATATTCTTTATTAACAGGGAGAAGTAGGAGACCAAGGAAACATTGGGAAGATTGGTGAAACAGTAAGCTTATTTTATGCTCTTATCTTCAACTTTTAAATCATCTTGTGAGCATTTTTAGGAATCATGTTAGCATGATCTTTGCTTATAAAATTCAGAATACAAAATACTTATCCACTACAAATTTAAATTTATTGGTGATGTGACAAATAAAACCTACTCTACAAAAGAGAAATGAGGGAAAACACAGATACTGATAGTTTTATCCAATAGAAATTACATTTGTGATCTCAGGAATATTCTTGTATCTAATATTTGGTCTTTACATTTAGTTCTGATCATCTCAAACTAAATTTGACCGTAATGTTTTTCATGATTAAAACGCTACAGATTATCAAACCATAAAATATTATAATAGGTGGAAGATACTTTTCTTTGTATTTGAAAGATTGGAGTAAACCATGAGGTAAGTCATTGGGAAACATAATTTCTTTCCTCGAAAGTTTGCCTTGTTTAAATTTACATTATTGAGGAAGTAGGAGGCTTCATGTTGTATTTGAATCAGGTATGTTAGGGGTAATTTTCTTTTTTTCTATGGGACAAGTCAGCTACAATATTCTCTAACAAATGAACTTACATAACATATAAAGTGGTGAATTAAATTAATGAAAGGCAAGTGACTTTATCTACAGAGTGTGCTGGGTTGTCACAAAGAAAGTCATACTGTTTAATAACAGTATTTATTTAATAGGTTAAATGAGCAAATATAATTTTCTATAACCTATCTTACAACTTAAATAAAAATAAATTTTCTTAAAAATTGCTTTGTGAGCTTAAATAATTAAATATATTTTCTAGCCTGGTAGTAAAACAGCAATACATTTCTGATACTCTTAATTTTTGTCACTAATTATTAATAAAAATAGGGAGATGATCCATTTAGTCTTAAAAGATCATTGCCATACCATTTAATCCTGAGTCACTAGAAGATGAATATTTTTTTCCTTTTTTTAACCAAAAGGGAAATTTCAATGGAGTATTTATATCAATTCAGTTATTCAAGGTTTCTCATCAAGTATGAATGTAATCTGTATTTCTCTGTCATTCAAATTTTTTAAAATTTAAAGAAATGAAATTCTGCCATTTCTGAGTGACAAATTGCTTAAAAATATATATAAACTAAAATTTATAGCCAAACTTAAAATAACAATGAAGAACATCTTTTCTTAAAATAACACATATCAAATTTCTAAGTTTTATTTGCTTAATAATGTTGGACCTGGTTCCACATAGTATAGGAACCCATCACCAGTGCTGTCCAAAGAGGAAATGGACTATTTTGGCAGGTAGCAGATTTCTGTTATTGAAGGGAAATTAACAATTATGGACCATTCGCTGTGTGCCAGGCATAATGCTATGTGATATTTTATATTGTGGAATTTCGTTTAATTCTCAAACAATTTTAAAAGACACATTTTGTTATTCCAGTTTTTGAAATGAGGAAACTGAAGCACAGTAAGTAACCTGTTCAGAGTTACATAGCTGATCAATAGCTGAACTAAGATTTAAACCCATAGCTCCAAACTCAGAATCCAGATCTCAAAATCCAAAGCATTATATACCATGCTGGGGATTTTTTTTCCAGCTTTATTGAGGTATAATTGACAAATAAAATTTAAGATATTTAAAATGTATGTGATGATTTGATACACATATATATAGATAGATAGATAGATAGATAGATTGTGAAAGGATCCCCCCACTTCCATCAAGTTAATTAGCTGGGGATATTTTAATATTAGCTGAAAGCCACTTGGCCTAGATTTTATAGAGAGGTTTTAGGCATCAGATAAGTTATGAAACAAAAGGACCTTTCCAACCTTTTCCAACTTTGAGGTTCCATCTTCCTCATTAAGGATGGGAGATAAAGGCTTTTAAAAAACTCTAGTGGTTATAGTGAATTAATTAAGATATATAAAATGCCTGAAGAATATTTTTGACTCTTGATAATTCCCAACTTCTATTTTATCGTGTTAATTTCAGAAACTTAGAAATATAGTTCATCTAATCCAGAGTTCTGTTAAAACTCTCAAGAGATATGGGAAAATATGATTGCACTTCATGATGTCAGTCTTGTAATTTGGGGATATCTAAGGTTAGTTGTAATTGCATAGCTAGTTTTTATTTTTCCCAAACTTTTTGTATGATCATTTAATTCCCTTTTAATAGCCTCCTCCAGTTTTGTTCCTTTCTAGATTCATACAAATTAGAACCCAATTTGTGATAGAGAGTGCCAAACACAGTGGTCCCATCTCATGTCTATATACATCTTGCATTTACTTACTATAGGCAAAGAATTAATTTCTATAAATGTGCCCTAAATCTCTAATTTCAAAGAAATTATCCTCTACGTTCTAGCATTCTTTTATGAATAAACCTGGAATTATCCCACCTTAATTGCCAGTCCTCTCTGTCTTTAATTCTCTAGTCTGAAAGCATTTGAAGAGCTGTAAAAGGGAAGAGAATATACTCTTTCAGTATTGGTCAAGAGACCAGAATTAAAATCAGTATATAGGCCTTATAAGGGAACAGACATTATAAGGGAACAGCTTTTTTTGTAGGCAAGAATATTTTAATAGAATTCCTAACACTCAGATTCTTCCATAGAGTGATTCAACACCTCACCCTTAGATTTGGATGACTTTCTGCAATCATTTGTTCAGCAGATATTTATATTTATATTCAGGCACATTCATTGAACATTTGATCTCTGCCTTCATGAACTTTGTAGTCTATCAGAGGTTTGACAGACATTAAATAAATAATCACATAAAATATATAATTATAAACTGTAATACATTCTCTAGATGAAAATTTTAAGAGACTGTGACAAGGTTGCCAAATTTAGATCAGGAGATGAGAGAAGACTGTTTTGAAATGCCGTATGAGCTGTGACCGTAAAGAATGGTGTGAGTTAGCTTGGGAAGAGTGGGGGGGAAAAAACTGCTCCTGGAATATGCACTATAACATACTTCCCACCTGTGTCCCTTGCCTTGCTTTAGACAAGTCACTTAATTTCTCTAAATATTTGTTTTCTCAACAGTAAAATTATGAAAATAATAACTACCTCATAGAGTTTCTTATGAGGATTAAACATGATAATGCACTTAAAACACTTAGCACAGAGCTGGTCACATAGTGAAAACTTGATAAATGTTAGCTGTAGTGGCGGTGGTGGTGGTTATTCTTATATGTGATGGTTCTAAATGGGAAAGCATTTAACTGTTTTGAGGAACTGAAAGAAAGCCAGTGTGGATAGACCTTGGTGAACCAAGGGAAAAGCAGTATTAGGTGGTATTAGTGAAGGAGGCAGGAGCCAAATTATTCAGGACCATGTTTATTATTTTGGACTTGGTCCTAAAGTAGATGGAGAATCATTGAAGTATTCTAAGTAAGCCAATGACATGATTTAATTTGTGTTTTAAGATCACTCTGTAGCAGTGGATTGGGAACTTTGAACATGGTTGTGAGCAGCAGAAGTAGAAGAGGGTAACCAGTTAGGATGCTATTGCAGTAGACTAAACGAGGGAGAAAAATGACGGGCCAGATGATGGCAGTGGAGATAAGTGGATGTATTTGAGATCTGTTTAAGGTGACAGTTTGGACAAAGGCTGCAATAAAAGGGAATGATTCTAGTCAGTCCCCAGCATATAATAGACCTTTGATTACTATTTATGATTATCAGGAGAATTCTGGAAGCGTAAGGAATTGGTATTTATGATGTTTAAGGATAATTCCAATTCTAAGAATCTATGACTCTTTTCTAAGAATTGTAATGTTTTCTAGTCTTCCTCTCATCTGCCAATTTGGCTTCTTTTCTCTGGCTGTCTTTCTGGAGTTGGAACAAACAGAGCTAGAATAAATATTTTAGGGGCAGTGGATCCACAGCCTTCTTCATGAGTGGGATAACTTTATGTTTTCTTTATTTTCGATGATACTCAAAACTATGCAGGCTTTTTTCAATAGAAGGAAACTGGGGTGTCTTTGCAAAATGATCAGCAGTCACTCTCAGGATCCTTTTCTACTCTGTTATTTTAAAGCTAAAATTTGGATTTTTTTTTCATTAAGTGACCTTGATTACATTAAATTCAGATGCCATTTTTCTGCCCACTTGAAGAGCTCCTCATGATTCTCCTATACTCTGACCAGACTCTCTTTATATCTCTTAAAATATAATCCAACTATTTGATTTCACCTCATTTACTCCTTAATTTATCCATTTAGCAGATTTCATAAGTGATCTACCATGTCCTCTCTGTTATTCTGCCTGCCCCCTGGTGTGCTAGTGTATAGTAAATGACTGATGAACAGAAAGGAAGAGGAAGAGGAAAGGCCATGCATAATCCTCAAAATCAGGTAATCCAGTTCTCATTATAAAACTTTAGAATCAGAGAACTTCTGTTGGCTGATTCTAAACTGGATTATAACCGATTCATTCAAGACCAAGTAGAGGTGGAGTCAGAGGGGGAAATTAAAAGAAGTCTATTTTTTGAAGACCTATTATCTCATTTAATCTTGAAGCAACCCTTGTAAGATAAATCTTACTGCCATTCTGTAAGTGAGGAAACTGAGATTTATTGAAGTTATGTGATATGTTCAAATTCACAGCTAGTAAGCAAATGTGAATTCTCTAATTCCAGTTCTAAGGTTCTTTTCTCTGCATCAGGAAATCATCAGTTTGTCCTGTTTTTAAATGGAAACTTGAAGTGCATCTTTGTGAATCAATGGTTAGAAAGATTTAAAAGTTTTTGAGGGATCTGGAAGAAAATATTTTAGAAGTGCTCAACACAAAATCTCATTTGATACAGTGGTTAGTTGTGCTGCTTTCTCGTAGCATTACTGTGAAATTATTATCAAACTTGATACGTTGATTTTATTTAACAAGTTCCATTCTTTCTTTCATTAAGAAGAGAATGGTGGCTTTATGTGAACATACCTAAATCATAAAAAGTGACTCATATTTCCTTGAGGAAAAGTCCCAGGCTTGATGGCACCATTTAGCCAAACAGAAAGAACAAAGTAAAATTCTATCAACTGCCCCTCTGTAGGGCCTCTGTAGTGCCTTTATCTTAAAAAATGTCATCTACTCCCTTCTGTTTTCAAGCTGCACATACCTGTAGCACACTGCAAAGCTGTGTATATCTCCTACCTGGCAGGGTGTGGTAATTTTCCTCAGAGAATGGAAAGCTATATGAAATGTATATCCACGATGCATTCCATCACAAGAAGGATGTATACCTGAATATGATTAAAAAATAGCTACAATTTATTGAAAATCTGTGATCTGCCAGATACTTTGCATATATTGTATCTTTTAGTCCTTACAAAAGACACTGGGAAATATTCCTTTTTTATACAAAAGAAACCTTATGTTTCAGAGAAGTTAAACTTGTCTGAGGTCAGATAGTAAAGTAGCAGAGCTGGGATTGAAAAGGAGTTATGACTAACTTCTCCATATCCCCATGCTTCCTCTTAACAGTGAAGTGAAGATTTCTAATTGTCTTTTAATGAATACATATCGTCCTGTTATTACTGTATGAAGCTGAAAATTATGAGGCCCCAGTTACCACATGGTGGTTTGACAAGTGTCTCACAAACATGTTTGTGTTAAATTGTTATGTTTTAGGATCATGTATTTGACATTTATCATCTTTGAAATGTTTTAATAGCATCATTTAGTCAATTAAGTGAATTAATTTCACTATACTATTAAGTCTGTGAAAGTGTAGAATGTTAAAAAAAAGTATCAATCAGTGAAATCAAAAGGGAAGATACAGAAAGTGTGTGGACATATTAGTGGATATGAACAGAGAAGATATATAATGTTATAATTCCAGGTAAATTGAAGGGAAGTGAAGTAAACAATTCTAAAAACCCTACCATTCTCTAAAACCAGGTCCATGGTGAACTATTACTTTAGAAATGAGATGCCAATAGTTTTTAAATCTCAAACACAAGAGATTTATCCAAGAAAATGGAGTCAGCAGATTTCTAGGAACAATTGAGGTGCTTAAAAGGTAAAAGGATTTTTGAGTCTTTTGGACTATAAGATACACTATTTTCCTGACATTTATGACATCGTTTTGTAAAAAGCAAAATAAGTTACTAAGAAAATAGCAAATACTATATTAGATGTGGTCCTATAGAACTTTTTTCTACAGCTACGAAAATTAAAGAGTATGTGAAAAATGATGACTACGGAAAAGCGTTCATATCACAAAACCAAATGTGATAAGAGGTAGACCAAGAATAAATCACATGTAAGTGGTTATTAAGGAAAAAGCAACAAAACTTTTTTTTTTTAATTCACATGATTATAATATAAAAGCTAAAAGGCAAAATTTATATCTATGGGGAAATGAGTGATACACATGATCCTGTGCTACAAGCTAAAAACACAGAAGTTATTGAAAGCCAGGCCTATAAAGGCTTATATACTTTATTTTTTATTATTATTTTTTAAATATTTATTTATTTATTTTCTTATTAGTCATCCATTTTATACACATCAGTGTATACATGTCAATACTAGTCTCCCAATTCATCACACCACCACAACCACCCCCCGCCACTTTCCCCCCTTGGTGTCCATACGTTTGTTCTCTACATCTGTGTCTCAATTTCTGCCCTGCAAACCGGTTCATCTGTACCATTTTTCTAGGTTCTGCATATATGCGTTATTATACGATATTTGTTTTTCTCTTTCTGACTTACTTCACTCTGTATGACAGCCTCTAGATCCATCCACATCTCTACAAATGACCCAATTTCATTCCTTTTTATGGCTGAATAATATTCCCTTGTATATATGTACCATATCTTCTTTATCCATTTGTCTGTCGATGGGCATTTAGGTTGCTTCCATGACCTGGCTGTTGTAAATAGTGCTGCAATGAACGTTGGGGTGCATGTGTCTTTTTGAATTATGGTTTTCTCTGGGTATATGCCCGGTAGTGGGATTGCTGGGTCATATGGTAATTCTATTTTTAGTTCTTTAGGGAACATTCATACTGTTCTCCATAGTGGCTGTATCAATTTACATTCCCACCAACAGTGCAAGAGGGTTCCCTTTTCTCCACACCCTCTCCAGCATTTGTTGTTTGTAGATTTTCTGATGATGTCCATTCTAACTGGTGTGAGGTGATACCTCATTGTAGTTTTCATTTGCATTTCTCTAATAATTTCATGTGCTTTTCACATGAAGCTTTTCATGTGCTTCACAGCCATCTGTATGTCTTCTTTGGAGAAATGTCTATTTAGGTCTTCTGCCCATTTTTGGACTGGGTTGTTTGTTTTTTTCATATTGAGCTCCATGAGCTGTTTATATATTTTGGAGATTAATCCTTTGTCCAATCATTCATTTGCAAATATTTTCTCCCATTCTGAGGGTTGTCTTTTCATCTTGTTTATGGTTTCCTTTGTTGTGCAAAAGCTTTTAAGTTTCATTAGGTCCCACTTTTTTATTTTTGTTTTTATTTCCATTACTCTAGGAGGTGGATCAAAAAATATCTTGCTGTGGTATATGTCAAAGAGTGTTCTTCCTATGTTTTCCTCTAAGGGTTTTATAGTGTCCAGTCTTTCATTTAAGTCTCTAATCCATTTTGAGTTTATTTTTGTGTATGGTGTTAGGGAGTGTTCTAATTTCATTCTTTTACATGTAGCTGTCCAGTTTTCTCAACACCACTTATTGAAGAGACTGTCTTTCCTCCATTGTACCTCCTTGCCTCCTTTGTCATAGATAAGCTGACCATAGGTGTGTAGGTTTATCTCTGGGCTTTCTATCCTGTTCCATTGATCTATATTTCTGTTTTTGTGCCAGTACCATATTGTCTCGATTACTGTAGTTTTGTAGTATAGTCTGAAGTCAGGGAGTCTTATTTCTCCAGCTCCATTTTTTTCCCTCAAGACTGCTTTGGCTATTCGGGATCTTTTGTGTCTCCATACAAATTTTAAGATTTTTTGTTCTAGTTCTGTAAAAACTGCCATTGGTAATTTAATAGGGATTGCATTGAATCTGTAGATTGCTTTGGGTAGTATGGTCATTTTCACAATATTGATTCTTGCAATCCAAGAACATGGTATATGTCTCCATCTGTTGGTATCATCTTGAATTTCTTTCATCAGTATCTTATAGTTTTCTGCGTACAGGTTTTTTGTCTCCCGAGATAGGTTTATTCCTAGGTATTTTATTCTTTTTGTTGCAGTGGTAAATGGGAGTGTTTCCTTAATTTCTCTTTCAGATTTTTCATCATTAGTGTATAGGAATGCAAGAGATTTCTGTGCATTAAGTTTGTATCCTGCAACTTTACCAAATTCATTGATTAGCTCTAGTAGTTTTCTGGTGTCATCTTTAGGATTCTCTATGTATAGTATCATGTCATCTGCAAACAGTGACAGTTTTACTTCTTCTTTTCCAATTTGTATTTCTTTTTGTTCTCTGATTGCCATGGCTAGGACTTCAAAACTATGTTGAATAAAAGTGGCAAGAGTGGATATCCTTATCTTGTTCCTGATCTTAGAGGAAATGCTTTCAGTTTTTCATCATTGAGTATGTTAGCTGTAGGTTTGTCGTATATGGCCTTTATTATGTTGAGGTAGGTTCCTCTATGCCCACTTTCTGAAGAGTTTTTATCATAAATGGGTGTTGAATTTTGTCAAAAGCTTTTTCTGCATCTATTGAGATGATCATATGGATTTTATTCTTCAGTTTGTTAATATGGTGTATCACATTGATTGATTTGCATATATTGAAGAATCCTTGCATGCCTGGGATAAACCCCCCTCGATCATGGTGTGTGATCCTTTTAATGTGTTGTTGGATTCTGTTTGCTAGTATTTTGTTGAGGATTTTTGCATCTATATTCATCAGTGATATTGTTGTGTAATTTTCTTTTTTTGTAGTATCTTTGTCTGGTTTTGGTATCAGGGTGATGGTGGCCTCATCGAATGAGTTTGGGAGTGTTCCTTCCTCTGCAATTTTTGGGAAGACTTTGAGAAGGATGGGTGTTATCTCTTCTCTAAACGTTTGATAAGATTCACCTGTGAAGCCATCTGGTCCTGGACTTTTGTTTGTTGGAAGATTCTTAATCACAGTTTCAATTTCATGACTTGTGATTGGTCTGTTCATATTTTCTGTTTCTTCCTGGTTCAGTCTTGGGAGGTTATACCTTTCTAAGAATTTGTTCATATCTTCCAGGTTGTCCATTTTATTGTCATAGTGTTGACTGTAGTATTCTCTTAGGATGCTTTGCATTTCTGCGGTGTCTGTTTGTAACTTCTCCTTTTTCATTTCTGATTTTATTGACTTGTGTCCTCTCCCTCTTTTTCTTGATGAGTCTCGCTAATGGTTTATCAATTTTGTTTATCTTCTCAAAGAACCAGCTTTTAGTTTTAGTGATCTTTGCTATTGTTTTCTTTGTTTCGATTTCATTTATTTCTGCTCTGACCTTTATGATACCTTTCCTTCTGCTAACTTTGGGTTTAGTTTGTTCTTCTTTCTCTAGTTCCTTTAGGTGTAAGGTTAGATTGTTTATTTGAGATTTTTCTTGTTTTTTGAGGTAGGCTTGTATAGCTATAACCTTCCCTCTTAGAACTGCTTTTGCTGCATCCCATAGGTTTTGGATCATCGTGTTTTCATTGTCATTTGTGTCTAGGTATTTTTTGATTTCCTCTTTCATTTCTTTAGTGATCTCTTGGTTATTTAGTAACATATTGTTTAGCCTCCATGTGTTTGTCTTTTTTACATTTTTTCCCCTGTAATTGATTTCTAATCTCATAGGGTTGTGGTCAGAAGTGATGCTTGATATGATTTCAATTTTCTTAAATTTACTGAGGCTTCATTTGTGACCCAAGATGTGATCTATCCTGGAGAATGTTCTGTGCACACTTGAGAAGAAAGTGTAATCTGCTGTTTTTCTATGGAATGTCCTATGAATATCAATTAAATCTATCTGGTCTATTGTGTCATTTATTGTGTTTCCTTATTAATTTTCTGTTTGCATGATCTGTCCATTGCTGTAAGTGAAGTGTTAAAGTCCCCCACCATTATTGTATTACTGTCGATTTCCTCTTCTATAGCTGTTAGCAGTTGCCTTATGTATTGAGGTGCTCCTATGTTGGGTGCATAAATATTTATAATTGTTATATATTCTTCTTGGATTGATCCCTTGATCATTATGTAGTGTCCTTCCTTGTCTCTTGTAACATTCTTTATTTTAAAGTCTATTTTATCTGTTATGAGAATTGCTACTCCAGGTTTCTTTTGATTGCTATTTGCATGGAATATCTTTTTCCATCCCCTCACTTCCAGTCTGTATGTGTCCCTGGGTCTGAAATGGGTCTCTTGTAGACAGCATATAGATGGGTCTTATTTGTGTATCCATTCAGCAAGCCTGTGTCTTTTGGTTGGAGCATTTAATCCATTCACATTTAAGGTAATTATCAATACATATGTTCCTGTTACCATTTTCTTAATTGTTTTGGGTTGTTTTTGTAGGTCCTTTTCTTCTCTTGTGTTTCCCACTTAGACAAGTTCCTTTAGCGTTTGTTGTAGAGCTGGCTTGGTGGTGCTGAATTCTCTTAACTTTTGCTTGTCTGTAAAGCTTTTGATTTCTCCATCAAATCTGAATGAGATCCTTGCTGGGTAGTGTAATCTGGGTTGTAGTTTCTTCTCTTTCATCACTTTAAGTATATCATGCCACTCCCCTCTGGCTTGTAGTGTTTCTGCTGAGAAATCCGCTGTTAACCTTATGGGAGTTCCCTTGTATGTTATTTGTCGTTTTTTCCATTGCTGCTTTCAGTAGTTTTTCTTTGTGTTTAATTTTTGCCAATTTGATTACTATGTGTCTTGGCGTGTTTCTCCTTGGGGTTTTCTTGTATGGGACTCTCTGTGCTTCCTGGACTTGAGTGACTATTTCCTTTCCCATGTTAGGGAAGTTTTCGACTATTATCTCTTCAAATATTTTCTCGGGTCCTTTGTCTCTCTCTTCTCCTTCTGGGACCCCTATAATGCGAATGTTGTTGTGTTTAATGTTGTCTCAGAGGTCTCTTAGGCTGTCTTCATTTCTTTTCATTCTTTATTCAGTTCTGCAGCAGTGAATTCCACCATTCTGTCTTCCAGGTCACTTATCCCTTCTTTTGCCTCAGTTATTCCGCTATTGATTCCTTCTAGTGTATTTTTCATTTCATTTATTGTATTGTTCATCTCTGTTTGTTTGTTCTTTAATTCTTCTAGACCTTGTTAAACATTTCTTGCATCTTCTCCATCTTTGCCTCCATTCTTTTTCCGAGGTTCTGGATCATCTTCACTATCACTATTCTGAATTCTCTTTCTGGAAGAATGCCGATCTCCACTTCATTTAGTTGTTTTTCTGGGGTTTTATCTTGTTCCTTCATCTGGTACATAACCCTCTGCCTTTTCATCTTCTCTAGCTTTCTGTGAATGTGGTTTTTGTACCACAGGCTGCAGGATTATAATTCTTTTTGCTTCTGCTGTCTGCCCTCTCTATACTTTATTTTATATTAAGTATATTTTTCTTTATCCTTATTAAATATAAATCAAATTACTATTAAAAAGTAAAATATTCTAGGAAAAGGAATGAGATCCAACATATATGGAGTTATATGGGGAACAAGGTATTTATCATACATGTTATGTTAAAGAGTAATAAACAAAAGTACTCTTCTTAGTCTAATAAAGTCTCTCAGATTGCCCAAATTAGAATAAACTACTTCAAAGGAACCAAATAAAAGAGAAATTTAAATGGAACTTTGTGCCTCCAAAGTCACAATAACATCACTCATTTTAAGATGTAAACATTCGGTGTGTATACTGCCTAGGACACTATGCCTGTTAGCCTTCTGACTATGAAAATATAAACTTGATCACTTTACCTATTTTAGAATTGATTAAAAAAATAAGCATTTTTTAGTTCCCTTTGGTTTTAAAGGATTTGCTCCTAAGGATTATTTTTTAAAATCCTTAAAATATAATTCTGTATTTGAACCTGGGACTGAAGATTCAGAATCCTAACAGGTTTAAAAATTATTATCCTATGATTTGAAGTAAATTAGTTGTCTACACATATGTGTATCTCACATGTTCTTCATCATGTACTGTGTTCTGGAAGGATATTGTGATTTCTTACAGCCAACAAAAATGAAAGACACTAGTAAACTTCTTTTGTTTATTCTATCATTAGAAGGTACTTATTGAAAACTTACTGTGTGCTAGATATACAGCTAAATAAGGCTTGATCCTTAAGTGATTTAACTTCTTGAAACTGAGTAAAGATTTCTACACATAATTTTGCCCAAACACTAATCATGTTATATAAGATACTCTAAGACAAGGAAGTAAAAATTGTTTTGACAGTCATCATGAAGATATATATGTTGATAGAGAAACTATGCCTTTGTTTGGCTAAAAATGTGTTACTATTTTTTTAGGTAGGGATATTACAAAGCAGTAATCCTTTAGAGCTAGATTTCTATATAGAAGAGCTCTGGAGGTGGTACTTTGGTTGGAAGGGGGACTTCCCTTGAATCGCTGTTTGCCTAGAAACTACACTATTTTCTTTTATTAGTGCACTATCCTATTTTTATTTAGATATTAACACATCAATTAAAATAGCAAAAATATCTAGTGGTGTTTTTGTGCTTAGAATTTATATGATAGATAATACCTCATTTGTTTATATCAAAGAATAGGAGGGACTGATGGAAATAATGGTAGGGACTAGAGTTAAGGTTGCCTTGGGCCTCCCATTGGTGCTACCGCTTGAGAAGGAGAATGCAGAATTAAAATCTGAGAGTAAGGCTACTAAAAAATCTTGTGGCTCTGACTTAAAAAAAAAAAAAAAGTAAGATCTACGTAACCAATGTAACTACATTTTGAAATTTAAGGTTTACATTCAACCTAAACAAGAATCAGGAAATTTTTCTATAAAGAGCCAAGTATTATATATATTTAGGCTTTGGGGCCATACAGTCTCTGTCACAACGTTTCAACTCTGCTATTGGAGTGCAAAAGCAGTCATAGACAGTAAGTAAATGAATGAGTCTGGCTATGTTCCCAATAAAACTTTATTTACGAAAACAGACAGTGGATAGGATTTGGCCGACAGGCTTTAGTTTGCCCTTTCCTTTTCTAGAAGGTCATACTTTACTTGGAATACACCAGTTTTATTAAATCAATCTGCCATATGCAGTTCTGCTTTATTATTAGTCATTTATTATTAACAGAAAAAAAAAATCACTAAACACAAATGTGATTTTTTTCAAACCAGAAAACAGATTCAAACTAGCAGACAGATTGTGTTGCAATCAGGCATTGATTTTGTATATTAAGTGTGAACATAGTGAATTAATTTGCATTTATATAGACCACATGTATATGCAGAGTAACCTACTAGAATTTATTGTTCATTTTCCTTAACAGATACTTAAGAATCTCACCAGGAAATATTTTCCAAGAACAATGAAATCTGCTCTTTATGTGCACATGTTCACTAGAACCATTTTTCTGAACATTGTACGTGTTTTTTGAAGTTCTGTTTTAAGGGTCAAACGATGTCCACATACTAAGTTTTAGTGAGTTTTTCTGTCATTACTTTGGACAAAGTTCTAAGGGAATGTCATTAGACCTGTATTCCCCTGTATACAGAAGGATATAGGTATTCCCCTGTATACCTATTCCTGTATTAGGTTGAGATATTTTGCATTTGCACTCTATCTTCTGTTTTTGAAACGTCTCTTTTTTTCATCAATTCAACAAAGCAGCCTGATGGAGAGCATCACAGCATTTTTGCTCATAAATATGTATGGAACATTTAATGCTCTTTCTTTTTACTATAGGAAGCATAATTAAATGAAATCTGGATTTTCTACTAACGATAAATACAGCCAGCTTTGTGTTTTATAGAAAACTTTATGTAGGAATGTAACCTTTTCATTTCTTCAGTTCCAGGTAGAAAGATAGTAGCTGCTGAGATAGAGATTATATGCTCAGTTTGGGTTTTTTTTTTTTTTTTTTTTTTTTTTCTGATTAATGGGTTTTGGAAAAACTATGTGACAAAATCTGTGTTTTTCTGGTATGTTGATAATACCATTAGAAATTTTATAATCACTAAAATCAGGAAAGACCTAGATAATAGAAGCTTCTCCAAAAATGCTAGGGGAATGGGACCTAGTAGATTATAAGGGGGGGGGGGGGGAAATCAGTCTATAAAGGCCTTAAGAATATGGGTTGTAAGAATTTCTCACCCTGACTTTTAAGAACTCCCACAATGTATACCTCACCTATCTTTATAGTTGTTATTTCTCACACTTCCCAACTTACTAGGCCAAACCAGGTCATTCAACATACCTTCAGTGTAACCCACTTATTTATGCCATTGTTTCTATCACCTCTAAAGACCTTCACTTTCCCACTCCTATTGTCTGCCTAGCATCAACTTTCAAGGTGCATTTTAAATCATCTGCTCAACCTTGAGGTCTTTCCTGATCTCCTTGCCAAATTAGTTTCAGTCTCTTCCTCCATTAAGCCTTTATCTACATTATTGTGGTCCTTAACTGATTTTGCTTTGTACCACAGTTACTTTTTTAATTTGAACTATCTCTACAGAAAACTGTCTCCCACAGCAATGAGCACTTGCCTTAAATATTATACATTTTCAGTAAGTATAAGTTTATATGACGAACTGAGATAAATTAAGAAGGAAAAGGTGATTTTTCTAATTTATTTGCCATCTGTATCCTAAGAGGACTTTAGTGTACTTAAGCTAAGTCTGAAAATATGATGTATTCTTGTGAGACAGTCAGAATATGGAAGAACATTTCTTTGGGAACAACAGCATAAGAACAAAACATACGGAGGCATGAAAGATCTGGAATGTTTGCAGAACTGTATTGTAAACAGCTCAGAATGGCTGGAGGGAGGTAAGACACAATATGTCACAGCTCACCTGGCTCTTGTTACTTACCTATAATGTCCTTTCTATCTTTTCTGGATTACAAATACCTACTCTTCTTCCACAAGTCAGCCCAAGTGTCACTTCCTTTAAACCTTGATTGCTTTATCCTCTACGACTTATACATGCTTCTGTCATCATTTATTGACCTTAATTATTTACATGTCTTTCTCATACTAGACTGAGTTCTTTAAGGACCAGGGTTTGTTAAGCAAAACCTAAATCATGAAGTGTAACTTCTGTTTAGGAAAACTAATAATGAATGAAGGTAAATCCAAAAGCTTCCTCTGACCTGTAGTCTTCCCTAAAGTTGAAAATTGCATCTCAAACTTACTGGGTTCAAATCTGTATTCATCACCTCTCCTCCAAAAGCCATTCTAACCCCTCCTCTAAGCATTTTTTCTTTTTCTTTGTGAGGTCTTCAACTTCTTTATATTATCAAAGATCATTCAGAATGCTCAGTAATAAAATTTTTCATTATATCAGTTTATTTTTTCAGCTTTATTAAGGTGTAATTGACAAATAAAATTGTAAGATATTTTACGTATAAAATGTGATGATTTGATATACCTATACATTGTGAAAAGATTCTTTCCATCCAATTAATTAACACATCCATCTCCTCACATATTTACCTTTTCTGTTTGTGTATGAGAAAATTCCAACTATACAATACACTGTTATCAACTATAGCCACTATGATATACATTAGGACCACATTAGAAGTATATGTTGTATACTTTATTTATTCTACAACCTTAATCCACTGACTTTTTGAGGCTCTCACTATTACACAGGCATTGATTGTATACCAATTATTTGTCAAATATTCTGTTAGATACTACAGATATAAAGTAAAAATAATCATTCTTGCTTTTGATGTGTTAGTGGGAAATGTATTAAAAAACAGTTAAAATACAGTAATTGTATTTCTATAAGAAAAGATCACTGCATTCTGTATGTAAGATCAAGGAGAAGGCTTTGGAGAGGAATCCACAGTTGATCAGGACCTTGATAAATGTTGAGAGTTTTCCTATAAATAGAGTAGGACCTTAGGCAGCACTTCAGATAGGAGGCCAGACCTGTACAAAGGCTAAAAATCATGAAAGAACCCAGCATATACTGAATTGCTATTAGTGTATTTATTTATTTATTAAAATTTATTTTATCTGTTTATTTTTGGCTGCATTGGGCCTTCATTGCTGTGTGTGGGCTTTCTCTAGTCATGGCAAACGGGGGCTACTCTTCCTTGCAGTGCGCGGGCTTCTCACTGCTGTGGCTTCTCTTGTTGCGGAGCACGGGCTCTAGAGCGCAGGCTCAGTAGTTGTGGTACATGGGCTTAGTTGCTCCGTAGCATGTGGGATCTTGCCAGACCAGGGCTTGAACCCATGTCCCCTGCATTGGCAGGCAGATTCTTAACAACTGCACCACCAGGGAAGCCCGCTATTAGTTTAGTACTACTGGGTTATACAGTGAAAAGCAAAGAGAGGGAAGAAAGAGTCTGAACAGGTAGACAATGATCAAATAATGAAGAGTTTTATGTATATGTATATGTCATCCACATTTTGTCCTGTGGGTAGGACATGCTGACTTTATACTAATATTGTAAAATAATCATATTAGCCAATTAGAAATACTATGCTAGCTGCAAGGTGGAGGATAAATCATAGATAAAAGGACACAATGAAGAAGTAATTGTAGTAGTATTAGGGAGAGATGATAACCAGTACTTTAACTAGGGCAGTGGCAAAGGGGAAAGTTACGAAAAGATATTTAGGAGATAGAGCAAAAGCTCAGTAAACTCAGGGACTATATCTTACGTACAGTGCCTGCTCTATAATATGTATTATTAAATAAATATTTGTTCAAAGGTTAGTGATTGAGATAGGTTCTTAGTTCCCTTTTAAATGCCCTGCCCTTCCATCTCTGTACATCCAAATCTTATCTCTCCTTTAAAGACCTAACTCAAACACTACCTGTAGGGAATTTTTCCTAAATAATTCAGTTGAAAATAAACTATACCTCCTGTTACATTTTATGAAATATAGTCTTTTGTCATATTTAACACTTTAGTCTTTGTGTGTTAGATATTAATATATGTCCCTTGGCTCTCTGTTTTTATTATATTTGTCTTGAGGGAAAAGTTCACATTTATATTACTATTTATATCCCTCATACTGTCTAACACAAGAAGCTTTCACTTGCTGGGTGTTCTGTAAACATCTGTTGAATGAAATCATGAAGATCATATCTAGCTATAACTATGGAAACAAGATACCCTAGATCAGTATAATAAAGTGGTAAGAGTGGGTAAGGACTCTGAAACCAGACAGCTTTTTCAGTCTAGTAAAAGATACTTATATCAAATAAAAATCCAAATAGAAGTGAAGATGCTAAAAAGATTAAAAATTGTCAAAGTTGTGTCACGAAAGAATGTTAAGCAAAAGTTTCAAAAAACCCCATAAAGATGAAATAATTGACAATTCTTTGTATTTTTAATGCTGTATGGCTCATTAAACAAGATATCTTTTGAGTCCTTAGTGTTGCTGTGTAGTGTGGAATACAGAAAGACATGATTACATCCCTCTCCTTAAGGATCATAGAGTCTCAAAAAGTAACAAATTTATAATGGGAGATAATAGTGAATAGTTTATACCATACCAAAAAATGTATGATAATTTATTTACTATAGAGGAGCAGAGCTTAGGTGCTTTAAAATAGTCAAGAAGTCTTCCTGAAAAAAGTGAAGAACAGATTGGTTATCCTCATCAGGGTATATGTGTCACACTTCATGGAGTAATTGATATATTTTTTAATCTTCATGAATTATTTATTTTATAGCTAAAATTTGTACCTTTTGACTCCCTTCACCCATGTCACTCATTCCCCCACCTGCCATCACTGCCAACCACCAATCTATTCTCTGTATCTATGAACTTGTTTTATTGTTGTTGTTTATCTTCTATTTTTTAAATTCTACCGTAGTTGAAATCATAAAGTGTTTGTCTTTCCCTGTCTCATTTATTTCACTTAGCATAATGCCTTCAGGATCCATCCATGTTGTCACAAATGACAAGATTTTATTCTTCTTTATGGCCGAATAGTGTTCTATTTTATGTAGATATCGATATGTTTCCCTCTGTCTCTCTCTCTCTCTATATATATATCTAGCTAGCTAGCTAGCTCTCTATATAGATAGATATCATGTAAATATGATATCTATGTATCTTGTGATATCTAGTGATATATAGATATCACATTTGTGTGATATCTGTATATCACATTTTCTTCATCTGTTTATCCATCAACAGACATTTAGGTTGTTTCTATATCTTGGCTATTGTAAACAATGCGTCAATGAACATGAGAGTGTCATATATCTTTTCAAATTAGTATCTTTGTTTTCTTCAGATAAATACCTAGAAGTGAAATTGCTGAATCATATGGTAGTTCTGTTTTCAGTGTTTTGAGGAGCCACCATACTGGTTTCCACAGTGGCTGTACCAATTTACATTCCCACCAACAGTGCACAGGGTTCCCTTTCCTCCACTTCCTTACCAGCACTTCCTATTGTTGTCTTTTCAGTAACTGCCATTCTGACATGTGTGGGGTGATAGCTCATTGTGGTTTGATTTGTATTTCCTTGATGATTAGTGATGTTGGGCATCTTTTCACGTGCCTGTTGGCCACCTGTATGTCTTCTTTGGAAAATTGTCTCTTCAGATCCTCTGCTTGTTTTTGAATCGGATTGTTTGAGGTTTTTCTTGCTATTGAGTTGTGAGTTTTTTGCATATTTTGGATATTAACCCCTTATCAGATATATGATTTGCAAATATTTTCTCCCATTTAATAGGTTGTTTTTCATTTTGTTGATAGTTTCCCTTACTGTGCAGAAGCTTTTTAGCTTGATATAGTCCTGCTTGTTTATTTTTGCTTTTGTTGCCTTGCTTTTGGAATCAGGTCCAAAAATCATAGTCAAGACAGATGTCGAGTGATATTTTAACAGCACAAAAAGTGATTGAGAAGAAAAAAATAAACTACTTCAAAAACATCAATTTACAAAGAAATACAATTGGGGAGACACAGTGCTGACATAGATTTTCCTTCTCCATGTAACCTATACTGATTCCTACTTCTTTCACTCTGTTGGGCACTAGATTGTAAACAGGGGGTTCCATGTTAGTTTCCTAATTATCTAGCACATATGCCTGGCATATGGCAGAAATTCAGTAAATGAGTTCTGGAAGAAATGTTTGCCAACCTGCTGGCAGCTGGAGTCAGTTCAGTTCCACATGTGTATCCTGAGACTACTGTGAGCTCATCTAGTTATGGTAGGCAAATCTAAAACACATCAGTGTCACATAAGAGTAGGGACAAAGATGACAAGCAGTTGATCCAATCACCAAGGCGATTCCTTACCCATGAGAAAGTAGGAGCTAATACTTACTGAAGCATCTGTTGATGCCATGTGCTAACTAGTTTACATTTAATGTCTCACTTAATTCTAAGGTTTGGGACCCAGGATTATCCCTTTTGTCCTGTGGAAAGAGCATGAAGTACACAGTGGATTTCTTTCTTTCTGTAGTCACTGTTTTACCATATTGGCTAGTCAGTACACATATATTACAGAGAAAAATAGGAATTTCAACTAAATAGTAATTCCCTCTCAGTTTGACTATTAAAAAGTAAACAAACTACCATACAAAAATGTGGTTCTTTAAATAATTGTTACATATGCAGGAGAATAAGTGGGTGTGATATCTTAGATCAGGGGTTTTGAAGTAATATAGGTTTGAATCCTAATTGTGGATTTCTTCTTTCTCATTTGTAAAACTTAGGTGAAATATCTTTTTATGTTTATTGTCAGGGTTGGAAAAATAACTGTCTAAGATGAAGTATGCTTACAGGAGGTGTTTAATAAATGGCAATTGTTGTGTTAGTTGTTATTGCTGTTGCATAAAGAGAGAATAACAAGGAAGTTGTATTTCATGTTTGTTGTTGTTCACGTTTCTCACGGAAATAATATTAACACAAGTACTCAAGGACATTATTTTGGAAGGTCCCCAAGTCCACTCCCAGGTTTGATGATTCATTAGAAGGACTCACAGAATTCAGCATAGAGTTGTACTCATGACTAAGGTTTATTACAGTGAAAGGGTACAAAGAAAAGTCAGCAGTGTGAAAAGGTGCATGGAGTTAAGTCTGTAAGAAACCAGTGCAGCTTCCCAGAATCTTCTCCCAGTGGGATTACGCAGGACTCAGTACTCCCAGCAGTGAGTTGTGACATATGTGAAGTATTGTCTACTAGGAAAGCTCATTAGAGACTCAGTGCCCATGGTTTTCATTAGAGGCTGGTCACATAGGTATCTCTGCCTAGCGCATACCAAAATTCCAAACTCCCAGAAGGAAAGCAGGTGTTCAGCATAAACCATACTGTTTGACCAAACAGGTTAGGCACTCTGACAAGAGGCATTCTTATCAGTGCCAGAAATGGTGGGAACCCCCCACAATCCAAGTCCCCAGACACCAGTGAAGAGCCATTGTTAGGAGAGTAATCCTTGCAAGCAGGCCATTGTGAGGATAACAGTCTCCTGCTATGTTTTAACTCTTTTGTGCACAGACATGCAGATGCATTGCTCACAAGAGGCAGTAGTTGAACATGTTGTAATATCTTCTAAGTAACCAATGATTTACCAAACAAATAAGTTATGAAAAACTATATTAATATCCCTCTAGAGAACATTTCAGAGACTTAAAGATGTAGCTAATCACTCAAACAGCCTATAGGAAGTTTGAAACTGGGTCTATTCACTTCATTCTTAAAATTCACAACCACCCAAATTTGGAACTGCCCTCTACCCTCCCTCTCTCCAAAATCTAGCTTAGAATATATCTGATTGCCATAATTAGACCAACCTATGTGGCATCTGTGGCAGTGGTTGGCAGATCAGTTGGTGATGGTCTCGAGGTTCCCATCATTAAAGGTGCTCTGGAATGAAAGCGTCATGGTACTCTCTCTAAGGAGAATGTACTTGTATTTGTACAGGGCTGCCACATTTCCACGTGCCCCAAGTTAAGTAACAGGGAAGATTCTATTACCAGCATTATGGTATACAGGGCCACTTTGCTAACATCTTTAGAGAAAGTCAGCAGTATGAGGAACCCTAGAACTCAAATGGAATTTTTGTGAAATTACTGCATCTTCTCAAACGGGCAAGTAGGGCATCATTAAGCTTCAGTATTTTCAGCACAGTGTTATTATGATTATCCTCAGCACAGTAAATGTTCAGGGACCTGTTCTCTACCCAGAGGGAGTTTTCTATCTGTAAAGTACTAGTGAGATTATTACCTTAACCAGTGTATTCTACAATGTAGCAAAACCAAAACCCAAGATCTAAAAATCAATAGGAGAGAATTAGTGAGCAACATCATACACAGTCTGGAAGGCACAGAATAAAGCCAAGAATAGGCCAATTGCTTAGGGAGGTCAAACTGTATAGGATTGATACTTAGAACCAGCAAGAATGAATGATACAAGAGGAGGTCACAATGCAAGAAAGAAATGAGAAACTGTGACCCAGTATGATTTCATTCTGGCAAGTGATATCTTCACCTTTCAGAAAAACCTTCCAGGTTTTTCTGCAGCATATCTGAAAGATGCTCTCCTAAACCTGAGCCCTAAAACTGTCATATGTGTCAATCAAATGGTCTTGCAGACAACCACAGTCCAACCAGTTGGCAGAGAAATTCAAAGTATTTGTCATTGCCTAAAGTGAGAAGAAAGACAGTCTCTGAGGACACCCTTCTTTCTCTCTGGTCTCCACTTTTCCTTCCTTATTTTCTTGGTAACTTAAACCAGAGAGGTAAAGATCATCACATTTCTATGTGTAATTAAACTATAGGAACTTCCTCAATTTCCATATTTTAATTAAGAAATCAGTACCCAATTTCTACTATGCATTCAGTCTACAGATATTTACTGAGCATTTGCTATGTGCAAAGTAAGGTGCTGGGCAATGAGAGGAGCGTTGAGATGAACAAAACACAGGCTCTACCCTCAAAGAGCTCACATATATTTAGAAGATAAGCTTTTAAAAAATAAACAATGAGGGGCTTCCCTGGTGGCGCAGTGGTTGAGAGTCCGCCTGCCGATGCAGGGGACACGGGTTCGTGCCCCGGTCCAGGAAGATCCCACATGCCGCGGAGCGGCTGGGCCCGTGAGCCATGGCCGCTGAGCCTGCGCATCCGGAACCTGTGCTCCGCAACGGGAGAGGCCACAACAGTGAGAGACCCGCGTACCGCAAAAAAAAAATAAATAAATAAACAATGAGATTTTTAAAAATAAAGTAAGATGTATGAGAAGTCACAAAGTCTACCTCCTGTAGATGTTGTCAGTAAATAGTTTCTTTAGTAATACGGAAGCTCCAGAATGCTAGACACACCTTCGTCACTATGAAATAAAAGTATTCCAGTTCTTTTTTATAATATAAATTTATTTATTTATTTATTTATTTATTTTTGGCTGTGTTGAGAATTCATTGCTGCACTCAGGCTTTCTCTAGTTGCAGCGGGGGAGCTACTCTTCCTTGCAGTGTGCGGGCCTCTTGTTGCGGTGACTTCTCTCATTGTGGAGCACAGGCTCTAGGTGTGTAGGCTTCAGTAGTTGTGACACACGGGCCCAGTAGTTGTGGTTTGTGGTCTCTAGAGCGCAGGCTCAGTAGTTGTGGCACACGGGCTTAGTTGCTCCGTGGCACGTGGGATCCTCCCGGACCAGGGCTTGAAC
The DNA here is from genome assembly GCF_964374135.1 of Grampus griseus. Classification (NCBI taxonomy): domain Eukaryota; kingdom Metazoa; phylum Chordata; class Mammalia; order Artiodactyla; family Delphinidae; genus Grampus; species Grampus griseus. The sequence continues at coordinate 108,151,217 of NC_139017.1, forward strand.
CCACGTCCCCTGCATTAGCAGGCAGATTCTTAACCACTGTGCCACCAGGGAAGTCCCCCAGTTTTTTTTAATTACATCTTTTCTCACCTGTTCAAAGATTTTCAATACCTTAAAATGCTGTAGGGATTTTCCTCTCCCTTATGTTTAAATTATAGAATTTTAGAACTGGAAAGTGTGCGAGAGATTATCTAGTTAATCCTTTGTCTTTTTAGAATTGGGAGAATGAGACCCAAACTGGTCCCATGACTTGCTTCAGAATTGAAGATCTAATCTGGAACTCAGGTCTTTATAGACTAGTACTTAGCAGTACCATCCTGTTATTTTCCTCATTTTTAGGTATAGACATTGATGGGAGGCATCAGACAATAGATTTTCTGACTCTAATTTTATCTTCAGATAGAGTCCACAGAAAAACTCAATACCTATGAGGTCTGCATCAAAAAAACACAGAACTAATTAAATGCTTTGTATGTGAAAAAAAAAGTGCTGTGATTATAAGCACATATTCTTCCCTGTGAATGGCCCTGCTAGTTATTAGAGTCCTAGGAAGAGCTTGCAATTCAAGTGTTTTGCCACACAAGTGTCATAGTAGGAGAATTTCTCTTTTTTCTCATCCAACTAACATTTTTTAAAAAACTAATAATGTAAGAATTTCATGGTAGCCCTGTGCTGATACTCACTTTATCACCTTTGTTTTATTGCCAAGAGACTCATTAAAAAGAGTGGAATATGTGAACAACATTACTAGGTGATTTAGTGCAGGGAGGACAGGACCAGTTGCCTTCCTATTCTCAAGCTCCCCGTAACATAAGTGTGAGTAAAAGCATCTGTTGAGTAGACATTCCAGGCATATTCTTTTAATCATTGCCAGACCTTCTCTAGGCAAAACTTCATTCTGAACTTCTATTTCATGACTACATGTATGATCCAAGGGAATACGGGTCAAATAGTTGTCAGGGAAATTTCAGAGGCTGAAATCCCTATTTGGGTACTGAGCAGACCATTTAGTTCTATCTTTTAGAAAACCTATATATCCAAATGTCAAGAGTCTGAAGTGGAGGAACTGTAATACCAAAATAAACTGTTGTCCAATCAAGAATCTCTAAAATAATGAAGTGCTTGTCTATATTCTACATTTAACTGACTGTGTAAAATATTCCACATTATTCATTAATGTCTGGCATGTATTATATCCTCAATGTTTGTTGCCTAATAAATGAATGAATTTATTTTATGACACTTCTGTACTTTTTAAAGTGTGAATGAATGCAGACTTTCTATATAATTTTTAGTCACCAGTGTTTATAGATTATCTTCAATTTTCAGAAAAGTTAAATTAATAGAGCTAATTAGGCACATTCTTAGTTTCAAACACTCAGTAGATAGCACAGGTGAGTAATCATTTTTTTTATTTACTTACACTCTTACCTCATTCTAGAAAAAATAAAAATTAAGAGAGCTATATATCATCTGTGTGCAGTTAACAGGTATGATTTAGCATAATCTCTGTGTTACCTCATTTCCTCATTTGGTATATTTGAATACCTTAGGCACAAGGTATCAGTATAAGAATATTGTCTACATATAGGTGCACTTCATTTGAAAGAATTTTTTATAAAGTAAGTCAAATATGCTGGAAAACAAATTACAATAAGCTATAATTTTTGCTGCCAAAGTGTGCTCAGTCTTTGGTGAGCTCCAGAAACTTCATCCTCAGCCTATCAAGAAAAGATTTATCACTGGGTACAAAGGGAAAGGGATGAATATCTCACTTCAGATGTTATCTCAAAGTCTCCCTCAGGTTCGCTTTGGAATATATCCCAAATGCTTTAGACCTGGGACCCAAACCCCAAAAACATGTATGCAAGGTACAGTTTCCTCCCTTTTAGTAAAATAGGATAAAACATTCTATTTATCCTAAGGATGGTAACAGCCATTACCCAAGCATTGAAAATAGGTTTACAGTATGTGCTTTAGTAGCCACACTATTAAATATGACAGTAGCACCTTGTGTTCATTAGACATAAGAAAACACTGAATACAGGTAGAAATTACACATATTTTTTTCCAGAATCTCATGTTTTGGTTATAAAAGGTAATCTGCCTTTGTTTATTAATTTATACCTACTCTACCTTAGTGATTTCCAGTCTTTTCAAGAATGAGATTGTTTTTACAGACCAACAAGTAGCAGTTGTGTGTTTATGTATTTACTATACTCTCAGTACCTATATACAGACACACTGAGACTTTGCAGTAATTCCATGACCCTCATGGATTGAGACCCACAGGTAGTGAAAAGCTGCAAGCACGAGTTGGAAATTCCAGAAGCAGACTGCTGAGATTGCATTTTGCTACAGGCTATTTATTAGGAAGCAACACTTGTGCAAAGAGGAAGAGGGAGCAGGATTGTGTAGAAGTCAAACTGATACTGAGTCTCAAGCATCCTTACAGAAAGCTGGGAATGCTTTGTAACTCATCATGCTGGGATGAATGGTTGGGCTTTTATACTCTAAATCAAGAAGTCATGGTACATAGGCCACCCTGGGAAGTGTGTGTCTTTGGTCAAGAAGGCACTCTAATGCTGAGGCAAACCATGAAGCTGACGACAGCTTGGACAATACGTTCTTCCTTGAAGGAGGACGGGCCATCTTAGTGTTCACTGCAGTTTATTCCTTGTATCACTTGGACCCATTTCTTCATATCCTTTCAGGGAGAAGCTCCTCTAGGATTCTGGTGGATTCTCTTCCTGAGGTAAAACTTAAAAGAGGAGTTGGTAGGACAAATTAGTTCCCCTAACGCTGCAGCTACTTTTAGGACCACAAATGATATCATTCTTCTCCCTCTTCCTAATGATCAGGGTGAACTAACTGTACCAAGATGGTGACGCTTTTCCTTGCCTGCTGGCGCTTGGATACAGGGAATTTGTAATGCTCAGGGAGCAGCCATAGCTTATAGTTCAAAAGGACTCTTACTTTTTCACCAGCTAAACATGTGTCCTCTTTAGGGACCAGGACCACCATTCCTGCAGAACTTACATTTTGTGGAAATGTAAAGTACAGGGACCTCTTTGGAGACATTGGGAGTGATACTAAGTAGGAGGAATTCTGTTTCTGCCCCTTGGTTCTGAGACCAATGAATATTTCCTGACACAGTACCATATAAATATCTCTTATTCAGTATGTATATTTTTTTATCCTGTGGGATGGTGCTTTATCCTCATAAACTATCACCTCCTAGCTCGCACTTTAATGGCACCTTTAGCAGGCCATTCTGTCAGGTGGGAAGTTTCTTGTTGTCATGTGATGTAACTATTAGACCCCATGTACATAGGCCCACTTCCATACTTTATTGGCTATAAAATGGGTCCCTTGGTCTGACACAACGTTTTGGGGATCCTGTATGGTAGATTACTTTGTAAGCCCTCAGATACTTCTAATAGTTGAGGCCTGAGTGTAGGAAAGCAGCCCATTCCCAGAGTATGTGTCATTTCTGTTAGAATAAATCGTTGGCCCTTCCAGAGTGAACTTGCCCCCAAGTGGCTGGTTGGTCTCCTCAAAGTGTGGCAGCATATCACGGGCTCAACATTGTTCTCGGTTGTTGGCAGCCTGGATGTTCAGTGCCAGCAGTAGTTAATTTAGTCTTGCCAAACTGGAACTCGTGATGTCAGGCCCGTGTATACCTTCCATCTCTCCCACCATGCCTATTCATTCATATACCTATCATCCAGCACTGAGGTGACTGATGACCAAGACTTGCTGATGTCAACTTTCTGAGTCATTCTATCTCTTTCCAAGTACACTTCCACGTTTGCCCTTCTCTGGTAGGCATTCATATTTGATTCAAAGATGTTTGCACTTTGTGTCTAATGTACCCATCCAAAAGCTTTTTTCTCAAACCTTGTTCCCAGTCTTAGAGTCTTCTTCCATTCAGGCATCTTACCAAACAGCCAGGTCACTCACAAATGCCACTTAGTCTGTACATATTCTAACCTCAAGTCACTCCTCCTTCCCACAAAGTGGATGGTCTGGTACACTGCCAGAAACTCTGCCCAGTAGAAAGATGTCCTCTTGCCGCTGCCTTTTAAGGCACTCCTGAGTGAAACTATAGTGCAGCTTCCATCCATTTTCAGTTTGTACCTACATACCAAGTGCCTTAGTCAGTTTGGGCTGCTGTAATGAAATACCATAGTTTGGGTGGCTTAAACAAACTTATTTCTCACACTCCTGGAGGCTGGGCAGTGTGAGATCAAGGCAGCAACAAATTCAGTGCCTGGTAACGGCCCTCTTCCTGGTTTGCAGATGTCTGCCTTCTCTCTGTACCTTACATGGTGACACGAGAAAGGGCCAGATATTTTCTTCTTCTTCTAAGAGACTAATTCCATCATGGGAGCCCCACCCTTATGACTAATTACCTCCCAAAGGCCCTACCTTCAAATGCCATAACATTAAGGCTTTAATATATGAATTTTGAGGGAATACAAATATTCAGTCCATAGCACTAAGCCTGCCCATCTATAAATCAAGTTTATAGCGCTAAGCCTGCCCATCTATAAATCAAGTTGGCTTTTTCCTTTTCTATCAGTTGGTCAGAAGAGATCCTCCAGATAGCCAAAGGTGTTAGCTAAAAAAAGAGGTACTGGTTGGGGATCTGGACCACTTATTCATTCCATTTGCTTGTACCTCTGTCCTGCTCATGTCCCATCCCAGATTGCACTGGAACTGCTTGATCTTATATCTGATACAGCTCAGCTTATGATAGCTAGATTCAAATGCTAATGTCACTTGTTGTCCCATTGTTAGGTGCTCAGTCTCTACTTGAGCCTAGTAGCACACTAGAATTTGTTTTTCAAAACACATGTAATTCTCTGCCACAGGTGGCATGTCCTTGTTCCCAAATCCCAGAAACCTGTGTTGTGTTCTTCCTATCAAGCCTTGCCATAAGCTCTACATGGCTTCCTTTCTCACCATCAGTTTCTCTAATACTATAGCGTCTGCCAAGTCATATGGTCCAAGCAGCAGAGATGCATACCTCGCGGCTTAGACCCACTGCAGGAGTTTGCACAATCTCTTGATATCCTTGACAGGGTATTAAATCCTATGTCTTGGAAAAGTGCTCCCAAATTAATAAACTCTTCCATACCTAATTTTGTCTTATGTTTATGTTTTTTATATTATGTTATGGCTCCCTTGTTCAAGTACCTGTAGAATCAGTCCCATGCGTGTTCTCCAGGTTCCTACCAGTACATATTGGCTAGGTCTTTCATTCTTTGGGGTAGAGTCCCATTTCCCTCTATCAGGAACAGCAAGTTCCCGGATGTGTCATGCTGTGATTTACCCCTAGTTATTGACATATTGGCCAGAAGAGTTTTATGACAAATCCTAATTGGGGCATATGTTCTCTTATAGGGGAAGATGCTAGTGTTAATGAGGAGGGATAGACCACTTCTGTAAGCTAATAGAGTTCAAAGGAGTCTCGTGGTTCAAAATCTTCAGGGACTTATATCAAGGTGTCCCCATCAAGGGTCGAGGTTCCATTTTTTTCCCCAGCCAAGGCCCTGACCTTGGCATAACAGACTTGTCTTGGTTAGAGATATAACCTTCTCTGGAGTTTTGTCACTCTGACTGTTAAATCCTGGGCTTTTGCTCGATTTTCTATCTTTCCACTAGGGAGGTGAGAGCCAAAGCAACCCTTTAGGAAGCTCTGGAGCATATATGGCCTATTAGAGTAGTACCATATTACATAAAAGTGGCCAGCCCTTTTTATACCCTCACTTTAATTAGTCTTTAGAGGAAAGCCTCTTTGCTCAAGCCTAAACTTTGAAGGAGTTGATTAGAAGGGCAATAAAATCTTTTTTAAATTTGATTTAATTTTCATTTTGTATTGGAGTCCAGTTGATTTAAAATGTTGTGTTAGTTTCAGGTGTACAGCAGAGTGACTCAGTTATACATATACATATACCATTCTTTTTCAGATTCCTTTCCCATTTATGTTATTACAGAATACTGAGCAGAGTTCCCTGTGCTGCACAGTAGGTCCTTGTTGATTATCTGTTTTATATATAGTAGTGTGTATATGTTAATCCCAACCTCCTAATTAATCCCTCCCCCGACCTTTCCCCTTTGGTAATAACCATAAGTTTGTTTTAGAAATCTGTGAGTCTATTTCTGTTTTGTACATAAGTTCATTTGTATAATTTTTTTAGATTCCACATATAAGTGATACCATGATGTTTGTCTTTCTCTTTCCCTATCTGATTTACTTCACTTAGTATGATAATCTCTAGGTCCATCCATGTTGCTGAAAATGGCATTATTTTGTTCATTTTTATGGATGAGTAATATGCCGTTGTATATATGTACCACATCTTCTTTATCGACTCCTCTGTCGATGGACATTTTAGTTTTTTCCATATCTTGGCTTTGTAAATAGTGCTGCAATGAACATTGAGGTACATGGATCTTTGAAGTATGGTTTTCTCCAGATATACACCCAGAAGTGGGATTGCTGGATCATATGGTGGCTCTATTGTTAGTTTTTTAAGAAACCCCCATACTATTCTCTGTAGTGCATGTACCAATTTACATTCCCACCAACAGTGTAGAGGGTTCCCTTTTTTCCACACCCTCTCCAGCATCTATTGTTTTAGACTTTTGGATGATGGCCATTCTGACTGGTGTGAGGTAATATCTCATTGTAGTTTTGATTTGCATTTCTGTAATAATTAAAGATGCTGAGCATCTTTTCACATGCTTTTTGGGCATCTGTGTATCTTGTTTGGAGAAACATCTGTTTAGATCATCTGCCCAGTTTTTGATTGAGTTGTTTGTGTTTTTGATATTGACCTGCATGAGCTGTTTGTGTATTTTAGAGATCAATCGCTTGTTGGTTGCCTCATTTGCAAATATTTTCTCCTGAGGGTTGTCTTTTCTTTTTGTTTATAGTTTCCTTTGCTGGCAAAAGCTTTTAAGTTTAATTAGGTCCCATTTGTTTTGTTTTGTTTTGTTTTGTTTTTATTTTCATTACTCCAGGAGGTGGATCCAAAAAGATATTGCTGGGATTTATGTCGAAGAATGTTCTGCTTATGTTTTCCTCTAAGAGTTTTATAGGATCTGGCCTTACATTTACATCTTTAATCCATTTTGAGTTTATTTTTGTGTATAGTGTTAGAGAATGTTCTAATTTCATTCTTTTCCATGTAGCTGTCCAACTTTTCCAACACCACTTACTGAAGAGACAGTCTTTCCTCCATTACATTTTTTTTTTTTGCGGTACGCGGGCCTCTCACTGTTGTGGCCTCTCCCGTTGCGGAGCACAGGCTCCAGACGCGCAGGCTCAGCGGCCATGGCTCACGGGCCCAGCCGCTCCGCGGCATGTGGGATCTTCCCGGACTGGGGCACGAACCCATGTCCCCTGCATCGGCAGGCGGACTCTCAACCACTGCGCCACCAGGGAAGCCCTCCATTACATATTCTTGCCTCCTTTGTTGTAGATTAATTGAATATAGGTGCATGGTTTTATTTCTGGGCTTTCTATACTGTTCCATTGACCTGTATTTCTGGTTTTGTACCAGTACCATACATTTTGATGACTATATCTTTCTAGTATAGTCTGAATTCAGGGAGCGAGATTCCTCCAGCACTGTTTTTCTTTCGCAGGATTGCTTTGGCTATTCACAGATCTTTTGTGTTTCTATACAAATTAACTATTTTTTGTTCTAGTTCTGTGAAGAATGCCATTGATAACTTAATAGGGATTGCATTGAATCTGTAGATTGCCTTGGGTAGAATAGTCATTTTGACAATATTGTGATTCCAATCCAAGAACATGATATATCTTTCCATCTGTTTGTGTCATCTTCAATTTCTTTTATCAGCATCTTAATAGTTTTCAGAATACACGTCTTTTGCCTCCTTAGGTAGATTTATTCCTAAGTATTTTGTTCTTTTTGATGCGATGGTAAATGGGATTGTTTACTTAATTTATATTTCTGATCTTTTGTTACTGTACAGAAATACAACAGATTTCTGTGTATTAATTTTGCATCCTGCAACTTTACACAATTCATTGATGAGCTCTAGTAGTTTTCTGGTAGCATCTTTAGGATTTTCTATGTATAGAATCATGTCATTTGCAAACAGTGGCTGTTTTACTTCTTTTCCATTTTGGATTCCTTTTATTTATTTTTCTTCTCTAATTACCATGGCTAGGACTTCCACAATGCTGTTGAATAAAAGTGGTGAGAATGGACATCCTTATCTTGTTCCTGATCTTAGAGGAAATGCTTTCAGCTTTTCACCATTGAGTATGATGTTAGCTGTGGGTTTGTTATATATGGCCTTTATTATGTTGAGGTAGGTTCCCTCTATGCCCACTTTCTGGAGGGTTTTATCATAAATGTGTGTTGAATTTTGTCAAAAAGTTTCCTGCATCTATTGAAATTATCATATGGTTTTTAATCTTTAGTTTGTTAATGTGGTTTATCACACTGATTGATTTGTGTATATTGAAAAATCCTTGCATCCCTGGGATAAATCTCACTTGATCATGGTGTGTGATCCTTTTAATGTAGGATTCAGTTTGCTAGTATTTTGTTGAAGATTTTTTGTGTGTATGTTTATCAGTAATGGTCTGTAATTTTGGTATCTTTGGCTTTGGTATTAGCGTGACGGTGGCCTCACAGAATGAGTTTGGGAGGTTCCTTCCTCTGCAATTTTGGAATATTTTCAGAAGGATAGGTGTTAAGTCTTCACTAAGTGTTTGATAGATTTCACCTGTGAAGCCATCTGGTCCTGGACTTGTGTTTGTTGGAAGTTTTTTAATCACAATTTCAATTTCAGTGCCTGTAATTGGTCTGTTTATATTTTCTATTTCTTCCTGGTTCAGTCTTGAGAGATTGTACCTTTCTAAGAATTTGTCCATTTCTTCCAGGTTGTCCATTTTATTGGCATAGAGTTGCTTGTAGTAGTCTCTTATGATCCTCTGTATTTCTGTGATGTCAGTTGTAACTTCTTTTTCATTTCTAATTTTATTGATTTGAGTCCTCTCCCTTTTGTTCTTCATGAGTCTGGCAAAAGGTTTAACCATTTTGTTTATCTTTTCAAAGAGCCAGCTTTTAGTTTCATTGATCTTTTCTATTGTTTTCTTCGTCTGTATTTCATTTATTTCTGCTCTGATCTTTATGACTTTTTTCCTTCTACTAACTTTCGATTTTGTTTATTCTTCTTTTTCTACTTGCTTTAGGTGTAGGGTTAGGTTGTTTATTTGAGATCTTTCTTGTTTCCTGAGGTAAGCTTGTATCACTTTTAGAACTCCTTTTGCTGTGTCCCATAGGTTTTGGATTGTCATGTTTTCATTTTCATTTGTCTCTAGGTATTTTCTTATTTCCTCTTTGATTTCTTCAGTGATCCATTAGTTGTTTAGTAGCATACTGTTTAGCCTCCACGTGATTGTGTTTTTTAGTTTTTTTCTTGTAGTTGATTTCTAATCTCATAGAATTGTGTTCAGAAAAGATGCTTGATATGATTTCAGTTTTCTTAAATTTACCAAGACTTGCTTTGTGGCCCAGCTTGTGATCAGTCCTGTAAAATGTTGCATGTGCACTTGAGAATGTGTATTCTGTGGCTTTTGGATGGAAGGTTCTATAAATATCAATTAAGTCCATCTGGTCTAATGTGTCATTTAAGGCCTCTGTTTCCTTACTGATTTTCTGTCTGCATGGTCTGTCCATTGATGTAAGTGGGGTGTTGAAGTCCCCCACTATTATTATGTGACTGTCAGTTTCTCCTTTTATGGCTGTTAGCATTTGCCTTATATATTGAAGTGTTCCTATGTTGGGTGCATATATATTTACAATTGTTATATCTTCTTCTTGGGTTGATTCCTTGATTATGTAGTGTCCTTTTTTGTCTCTTGTAACAGTATTTTAGAGTCTATTTTGTCTGATATGAATATTGCTACTCCAGCTTTCTTTTGATTTCCTTTTGCATGGAATACCTATTCCCATCCCCACACATTCAGTCTGTACATGTCCCTAGATCTGAAGTGGGTCTCTTGTAGACAGCATATATACGGGTCTTGTTTTTTATCCTTCAGCCAGTCAGTGTCTTTTGGTTAGAGCATTTAATCCATTTACATTGAAGGTAATTATCTATATGTATGTTCTTATTGCCATTTCGTTATTTGTTTTGGATTTGTTTTTGTATGTCTTTTTTCTTCCCTTCCTCCTTTGTTCTCTTCTCTTGTTATTTGATGACTATCTGTAATGTTGTGTTTGGATGCTTTTTCTTTTCTGTGTTTTTATCTATTTTTGATTTGCCATTACCATGAGGTTTTGATATAGCAGTCTATATATATACAAGTTGTTTTAAGTTGCTGGTCTCTTAATTTCAAATGCATTTTCAGTATCCTGCATCTGTACTGTCCTCTTCTCATGATTGCTGGTTTTGGTATCATATTTGTGTGTGGATAGTTTCCTACCTTTGCTGTACGTTTGCCTTTACTGGAGAGCTTTCCCATTCATAATTTTCTTGTTTCTAGTTGTGGGCTTTTCTTTTCCACCTAGAGAAGTTCTTTTAGCATTTGTTATAAAGATGGTTTGGTGGTGCTGAATTCTGTTAGCTTTTTCTTGTCTGTAAAGCTTTTGATTTCTCCATTGGATCTGAAGGAGAGCCTTGCTGGGTAGAGTATTCTTGGTTGTAGGTTTTTCCCTTTCATCACTTTAAATGTATCATGCCACTCCCTCTGGCTTGCAGAGTTTCTACTGAAAAATCAGCTGATAACCTTATGGGGATTCCCTTGTATGTTTTTTGTTGCTTTTCCATTGCTGCTTTTAGTATTTTCTCTTTGTCTTTAATTTTTGTCAGTTTGAATAAAATGTGCCTCAGCGTGTTACTCCTTGGGTTTATCCTGTATGGGACTCTCTGTGATTCTTAGACTTGGGTGAATGTTTCCTTTCCCATGTTAGGGAAGTTTTCAGCTATTATTTCTTCAAATATTTTCTCAGGCCCTTTCTCTCTTCTCCTCTGGGATCCTTATAATGCAAATGTTGGTGCTTTTAATGCTGTCCCAGAGGTCCCTTAGACCAGCAGTCCCCAACCTTTTTGGCACCAGGGGCTGGTTTCATGGAAGACAATTTTTCCATGGGTGGGGTGGGGGGTGGGGGGTTGGTTCAGGTGGTAATGCGAGTGATGGTTCACGTGGTAATGTGAGCAATGGGGAGCCACAGATGAAGCTTCACTCACTTGCCTGCCACTCACCTCCTGCTGTGTGGCCTGGTTCCTAACAGGCTGCAGACCGGTACCAGTCCACAGCCTGGGGGTGGGGGACCCCTCCCTTAGACTGTCCTTATTTCTTTTCATTCTTTTTTCTTTGTTCTGTCCTGCAGCAGTGATTTCTACCAATTTGTCTTCCAGCTCACTTATTCGTTCTTCTGCCTCAGTTATTCTGCTATCAATTCCTTCAAGTGTATTTGTCATTTCAGGTATTGTATTGTTCAATTTTTTGTTGTTGTTCTTTAAATCTTCTAGCTCTTTGGTAAGCATTTCTTGTATCTTCTTGGTCTTTGCCTCCATTCTTTTCCCAAAACCTTGGATCATCTTTAGTATCTTTACTCTGAATTCTTTCTCAGGTAGATTGCCTATCTCCTCTTCACTTAGTTGTTCTTCTGGGGTTTTATCTTGTCCCTTTATCTGGAATGTATTTCTCTATCATCTCATTTTGTCTAACTTTCTGTGTTTGTGGTCTCCATTCCACAGGCTTCAGATTGTGGTTCCTCTTGCTTCTGGTGTCTGCCTCCTGGTGGGTGAGATTGGTCCAGGGAGCTGTGCAGGCTTCCTGGTGGGCAGGACTGGTGCCTGCCCACTGGTGTGTAGAGCTGGGTCTTGTCCCTCTGGTGAGCAGGGCCATGTCAAGGGGTGTATTTAGAGGTGGCTATGGGCTCAGGAAGACTTTAAGGAGCCTGTCTGCTGATGAGTAAGACTGTGTTCCCACCCTGTTGTTTGTTTGGCCTGAGGCGTTCCAGCACTGGAGCCTCAGCCAACTGGAGTTGGGTGGGGCCAGTTCTTGGTGCCACAATGGCGACCTCCAGGAGAGTTCACACTGATGAATATTCCCTGGGCCCTCTGCCACCAGTGTCTTTGTCCCTACAGTGAGCCACAGCCAACCCCTCCCTCCCCAGGAGGCTCTCCAAGTCCTGCATGTAGGTCTGGCCCTCCAGGAGTGGAGTCTCTGTTTCCCCCAGTCCTGTGGAGCTCCTGCACTCAAGCCCTGCTGGCTTTCAAGCCAAATGCTCTAAGAGCTCCTTCTCCCATTGGCAGACGCCCAGGCTGGGGATCCTGACATGGGGCCCAGATCTCTGGGTCCTGTGGGAGAAACTCTGTGATACAATTATTTTCCAGTTTGTGGGTCACCCACCCTGCAGGTATGGGATTTTATTTTATCATGAACGTGCCCCCTTCTACCATCTCGTTGTGGCTTCTTCTTTGTCTTTGGATGTAGAATATGGTTTTTGGTAGGTTCCAGTCTTTTATCTCGATGGTTGTTCAGCAGTTTGTTGTGATTTTGGTGTTTTCGTGAAAGGAAGTGAACTCAAGTCCTTCTACTCTGCCATCTTGTCCTTGTCTGCTGGCACTTATATTCTTGCAGCACCCAGCTCTACCCCATTTGCTAAAGCTGCTTATCCTGGGAAATCTCACATGAGGCCCTGGAGCGAACACACAGACCAAGACCTTTCTTAAAGGATGATGTGGGCGGCTTATCTCTGCTTCCACTACTGCTGCTCTATCTAACTTATTCACTCATTCAAATTTATTCGCTCATTCATTCAACATATATTTATTTTCTTCTATATTCCAGGCAATGTATTAGACATAGGGGATTCAGTATCAGAGAGGACATCATCCTGGCTTTACAAAGCATACAAACGGATAAACTTAAAGTCATGTCTTCCTAAATGGTGAAGGATGAGACACAGTGAGCTAAAGTAATTTAATCCAAGTCACACCGTCAAAGGAATATATCCTTAGCTTATGGATTTTGTTTGAAAATAGGAGTGAAATGGTCCATAGATTAGCTATTTGGAAACCGTGATGTATTTACAAATTAACAGAAAGGTTTATTCATTCTCGTCAAGTCATAAAATTACCCCCAAATGAAAAGGTCTGAAGAAACATTGTGGGTGATAAATAAATAAATGGACAATATCCTCCTTTTGACAGTACACTTTCTTTTTCACGTATAGGACAGTTCTTTAAGTTTTCTTTTTTTCATCCTGCTCTCTAAATATTATTGGTCTTGGCCTTTTCCTTTTCTCAATGTACATCCTTTCTTTGGTGACTCATTTACTCTCTTTACTATTTGCTGATGATTCTCAAATATCTTTTTGCTCTAGACCTGCTTACACAATTGTATAGTGTCTCATATTGTCTCATATTTATCATTTCTAAAAAGGAATTCCTCTTTCTTACCCAGATATGTTATACACGAAAGTTTCTTTCCACTTTTCTACATCTTCCTCTTATCTGTCTAGACTGACAGCCATCTGTATCATTCTCTTCTTGGACAGAAGCATGGGAACTTGAGGTAGAGAAATAAATGCTAGTTATGAACACACATTTTCCCATGTTGTGCTTGAAGTGATTTTCTCATGTCTGGCTGACCTTCTGTTTCTCCTACCCTCCAAGATTGTACTAGATTGAACCATGAAAAATTACCATTCTTAAGGTTAAAAAAATAGTCAGATATCAGCAGTTACATGTAGTATAACTAATTACTACCTTTGTTGTGGTAAGATGACTTATAAAATTCTCTTATTTTTAAACATAGAGTAAACACAATAGTACTAATGCAAACATCCAAGTTAATATGTTTCTAAGATAAAACAGAACTAAATCTTAGGGAATTAGCTTTATATATTATATTTTCAAGTGAATTTGAGGAGGTTGGGGGTCTGAAATTCTTTATCCTATAAATACAGTTGTTTCTACATTGAAAAGAAAATTTGAAACAATATAGAGTTGTTTTAAACTACAGTTGAAGGCACAGTGATTTTTTAAAGATAATTGTCAAGTCTAAGAACTTCATGTAAAGTTTTTTAAACATTTTAGCTTCAACTAGGAAATATCCTAATTTTATATCAGTCTTCAGTGAATAAGTAGGATGTGGTTACTTTAAAAAATAGAACCTGAGTATTTTAGAGTTTTTACTGACTTTTGGGAAAAAATAGTATTTCTTTTCAATTCTAAGAAGTGATTTATTATACATAAGGCTTTTTGAGTTTCCACTTTAGCTAACAAAATCTTTAAATAGACTAATATATATTCCATTTTGCAAAAAGTGAATGTTTTCATTTATCGTAGAGTTACCTAGCTCTTGACACATAGCATGGCATGTTCTAGCTAAAAGCTTTTTTTTTGTTAATGTGTGTTAGACATGGAATCAGTGTTTTGAAACTTCTTTTAATGAAAATTCTTGATCAAAAAGTATAAATTGCTGATAATTCTTATAAGCTGAGGCTATGGCTTCAATGACTGCTTTGTATTTCCCTTAAATACTCAACAGAAATGGTTTGGGTTTTGTGGGCCATAAAGTCTCTGTCCCAACTACTCAGCTCTGCCTTCATAGGGTGAAAGCAGCCATAGGCAATAGGTAAACAAAAGGTCATGGCTGTGTTCCAGCAAATCTTTATTTCCAAAAAACACGCAGCCAGCCCCTGGGGTCATGGTTTGCTGACTCCTACTTTGATATTCTATAGTGATTTATCCCACAGAAATTTTTGTTATCTGCTTTATATTTTAGTTATTAATTGACTAGTATAGTATCTTATACATGATAAATAATTAAGAACTAATGAAATAAGAATGAAATTTTATGCATTTCATCTTTGGGAAAATGTACATCCTTCTAATACTACTTAGAATATTTCTGCAGAAGTGTCTAACTTGACAACAGAGGTTAAAAAACTGAAGAAAAGTATTGGGAGGAATCAGTCTTAATAAAACATCAAATCAAGCCAAGAATAAAATTGAGTCATTGTGATGGTTTTAAAATATGTCTGCAATTCTTTGATGTTCCCCCTTCCGAAAGATAGTCTTATTTCACTCTCAGTGTGGAGTGGACTTCATGACTCGCTTCTAATGAATAGGCTATGGCAGAAATAGCTGTGTGTGACTAGGTCATAATAGACATTGCGGCTTCTTCCTTGCTCACTCTCTCTCTTGGATTATTCACCTCCGGGGGGGTGGGGGGGGGGCGGGAACCTACTGCCATGAAGTCAGGCCATACGGAGGCCTACATAGCGAGAAACTGAGGCCTCCAGCTAACAGCCTTCTTGGAAATGGATTCCCTAGTCTCAGTCAAGACTTCAGATGACTGCAGCTTATGTCATATCTTGACTACAACCTCATGAAAAACTCTGAGCCAGAACTCAGAAAAATTCTGAGATAAGCACTAGTGAATTCTTGACTGACAGAAACTGTGAGATAAGTATTTATTGTTTTAAGCCACTGACTTTGGGATGATCTGTTCTGTAGTAATAGATAACTAATACAATAATATAAAAGATTTCAACATTTGTTTTGAAATGAATAAGAATGAATTGAAAGGAACAGAAATGGAGGCCATCCATATTTTTCTTCTGATGATCCATAGATTAAAAATATGAATAAATTATGCCCATTTCCACATACCCATAATTTGCATTTGAGCACTTAAAAATTGAACAAATAACTTTCTGCCCTTGACTCTCGTTGGCATATGTGGCACTTAAGGTTTCATGGGTAAAAATTAGAACAAGTCATAGCGCCATAATCTGTCCTTTTAAACAGTGTTTCTGCAATAAGAGAAGGTTATAGGGCAACTTTGCCTAATACATGTCTCTCTGCTGTGAGTTCTGTAACTCACAAAGCATTCCCAGTGCAAGGAATCTGCCTAGAGACAACTGGCTAGGACATAGACCTTGGGAGCATGTAAAACTTGCCAATATCTTCTCTCTGATACAGATGTGTTGAATTAGTCTGTTTTCTTTTAAAAACAAAACAAAACTCATTTTATGAAATAGAGCAAAAAAAAATTAAGTTTTGAATATAATTTCCTTCTATTTAGAAGAGTATTTTTCTGTTGTAGATGAGTTTCTTTTATTTGGCAGATAGAACAAAAATTAGATTCTAAATAAAATAATTTTCAAACTATGTCCTCAAGCAATTATTGTGCCTCCTCCTTTTCGCCGTCAAACTTCGTAAAAGAATAAACTACACAGTTGTTTTCCACTTTCTCCTCATTTGTATTCTCTTTGGCAAAATTACATCCAAACACACAAAAGGTACTGAAATTGTTCTTAAAGGTCACCGCCAGCCTTCTAATTGCCAAATCCTATGACTTTGTCTCAACAGTCATCCTTCTCAACCCTTCCACATAACACTGATGTCTTGCTATCTGAAACTTTTCCCTTCTTAAACTTTCCTTGCACATTCCTGATTCTCCTCTCTTCCTTTTGTTTTTCCTTCTATCTCTTGCTTCCAAAGAATTTTCATTAAAATTCTCTCCTGTTTTTCTTCTGTTATTACTGTATGTACTGCATCATTCTTATGATTTCAGGAATTGATTTTTCTATGGACTCACAAATTAATATTTCAGGATAGACTCTCTGATTGTCCCATGAGCCATAATTGTCAATTAAGAGCCATAATTGTCCCATGGCTTAATTCATCATCTCTCCTCTGACACTGGCTTCTCCCCTGAGCTACTGTTTCTTTGAGTCATGATACCATTGTCATAAGAGTCATTACACTTAAACTAGACTATTACAATAGCTTCTAACTGTTTACACCATTTTGTATCTTTTTCCCATTTCCACACATTGAACACAGTGTTGTTAAATTACTGTCCATTCAGTACAGATACGATTACATTCCTCCTTTACTCAAACCGACAATGATTCTTCAACAAACACAAATTTTTCTTCAAACACCACAAATACAAATACACTTGGCAGTCAAAGCCCTCAATAGTATATCACCATATCTATCCCAGTCTCTTTCCTACACATATCCTGTTTGCCAGACAATCTGGATTTGCTTTATGTTTGACATATGTTTCATCATTTGCTACCTCCCATTTTCTGTTCAGATCATTCCCTCTACGTTGAATACACTTTCACCATTTATCTTGTCAACAGTTGGCCGTACCTCAAATATTGTGTTCTCTGTAAAGCTTTTCCTTATGTTCTCAACCAGACATAATCTCTGCTGCCTTTGCATTATATAGGATTTTATTTTTCTTCTCTTAACTTACAGAAAATATGCTTTTCCTCATCCAACTTACTAGATTATGAACGCCTTATTATATTTCACTCATCTTTGTAACCTCTACCACTCTTAGCACAGAGCTTGTTACATGAACACATAAATATGTGTTTAATTTTATTTTCTTCAGATCATTTTGCACTTATTGAATAAGTTGATTTGCAATCGAAACCAGAGGTTGGTTCAGTGCACTTTATACCATCTTCATTTATAAAAAGATTTCTGTGAGACTAACTTTTGAATAAGCCAATTGAGATAGATTACAAAGTTTTTCAATTAAACATAGTTTAATTTAATGTATTTTTAGGAGACTATTAACAGCTATAACAAATAAACCTAAAAATTTTTGTAGGCTTAACTTGATAAGAAGTTGTTTTTGCTCATGTTACTAGTCCAGTGTGGGTATTACCAGGTAGCTCTCTCTGACAAAGTGACTGAGATGCCCGGCTTCCTTTTTTCTTATGGCTCCACCATCTCCTAGGGCCTTTAGTACATAGGTTAGAAGAAAGTGAAGGAAAATCACCTGTTTTTCAGGCAAACAAGTACCAGATTTCATCAATTCTAAAATACAAGTTGCATCAGTCACATTAGGCTAAGTTTTGCTGCAGAAAGAAATACCCTCAAAATATCAGTGGCTTATGACAACAAGTTTGCTTGTTACTTGCACTCTGTCCGCTGTTGGTTGGCTGTGGCTCTATCCATCTCTTCTGCATTCTGACACCTAGGCTTCAGGAGCAGCTCCTATCTGGGACATGGCTGACCTCAGGGTAGAAGGAAAAAAAGAAACTGGCTTAAAAAAAAAAAGTGGCACATATCACTACCACACACACTCACTTTTATTTGGTCAAAGTAAGTTACATAGAGAAGCCAGATGTCAACAAGATGGAGGATTATATTTTTGCCATTGACACCGCAAGCCACATGGCCAAGGCTGACATCAGAAATGCAGGGATGTGTACTCTTTCAACAGAAAGGAGCAGTGAATATTTTTAACAATAATACAGTTTTTTTCACATTTTAGTATTTGTAAAATTAGGATGTTTCTTACAATCAGTGGTGAATTAAATTACTTGGAAGACTCTTTTTCTCTTTAGAGATAAAAAAGTAATAGTGCATCTTACAATCAATAACATCCTAGGTTTAAGGAAATTTGAGAGGCCTCAACTCTAAATGTGTTCAGCTGATTCACCTGTTGATTTCCAGGTGTGTGGATAGTTTTCAGATTAAACAGTAATATAGATTTAAAGAGTAAGTAGATATAAAGCCTGTGTAGTTCAGATTCTTTACTACTGGTCTAAACCTGTTTAGAGTGCTTATTTTCAGTTCTGTAGTAGGAATAGCTATAAAAACATTAGAAAAAAATGAGTGAGAGAATTTTCAAAGAGGAGAAAACAGAGAAATAATTAGTGTACTAGAGTAGAGAGCTTAGAAATATGCCATGGATAAAATGTTATAAAAATGGCACCACAGATTTTTTTGGATTTGACACCGAAAGCAAAGACAGTAAAAGCAAAAATAAACAAGTGGAACTACATCAAACTCGAAAGCTTCTGCAGAGCAAAGGAAATCATTAACAAAATGAAGAGGCAACCTGGTGAATGGAAGAAAATGTTTGCAAATCATATATCTGATAAGGAGCTAATATCCAAAATATATAAAGAACTCATACAGGGCTTCCCTGGTGGCGCAGTGGTTGAGAATCTGCCTGCTAATGCAGGGGACACGGTTTCGAGCCCTGGTCTGGGAGGATCCCACATGCCGCAGAGCAACTAGCCCAGTGAGCCACAACTACTGAGCCTGCGCGTCTGGAGCCTGTGCTCCACAACAAGAGAGGCCGCGATAGTGAGAGGCCCGTCCACCGCGATGAAGAGTAGCCCCCGCTTGCCACAACTAGAGAAAGCCCATGCACAGAAACGAAGACCCAATGCAGCCAAAATAAATTAATTAATTAATAAACTCCTACCCCCAACATCATCTTTAAAAAAAACAAAAACAAAAAAATGACCAAAAAAAACCTCATTAGAATACAGCAATAATTGACAGAATCTATAGAAAACACACTGGGCTACTTGAAGGGGTAGTATAGCATTATAAAAAAGAAAAAAAAAGGAACTCATACAACTCAATAGCAAAAAACAAGCAATTTGATTTAAAAATGAGCAGAGGGTCTGAATAGGTATTTCTCCAAATGAGATGGCCAGCAGGCAAAGGAAAAGGTGCGTAACATCACTAATCATCAGGGAAATGCAAATCAAAACCACAATGAGACATCACCTCACACTTGTTACAATGGCTGTTACAAAAGATAAGAAATAACAAATGTTGGCGAGAATGTGGAGAAAAGGGAACCCTCGTGCACAGTTGGTGAGAATGTAAACTGGTGCAGCCACTGTGGAAAACAATATGGAGGTTCCTCAAAAAATTAAAAATAGAACTACCATATGATTCCACTTCTAGGTATTTATCTGAAGAAAACAAAAGCATGAATTTGAAAATATATATGCACCCCCATGTTCACTGAAGCATTGTTTACAATAACCAAGATATGGAAACAACCTTTTTAAGTTTCCATCGATGGATGAATGGGTAAAGAAGATGTGGTTTATGTGTACAATGGAACACTACTCAACCATAAAAAGGGTACATCTTGCCATTTGTGGCAACATGGATGAGCCTTGAGGACATTATGCTAAGTGAAATAAGTCAAAGACAAATACCATATCATCTCACATATATGTGGAATCTAAAAAAAATATTTTTTAAACCAAGCTCATAGATACAGAGAATAGATTGACGGTTGCCAGAGGCAGGGGCTGAGGGGTGGGCAAAGTAGGTGAAGGGGGTCAAAAGGTACAAATTTCCAGTTATAAAATAAGTAAGCCACGGGGATATAATGTACAGCATAGAAGCTATAGTTAATAATACTGTATTGCCTATCTGAAAGTCACCAAGAGAGTCAATCTTAAATGTTCTCATCACAAGAAAAAAATTCTGTAACTGTGTATGGTTATGAGGGATATTAACTAGACTTACTGTGGTGATCATTTCACAATATATACAAATATTGAATCATTATGCTGTACACCTAAAGCTAATATATTGTTGTATGTCATTTATAGCTCGATAATTTTTTTTAAAAGATTGACACCACAAATTAATGGGAAAAGTAAATTTTAGTATGTATAGTATTTGGAAAACTGGGTCACTATGTGGAAAAAATTTAGTTGGATCTCTATCTCACCCCTGGTGAAAAAGATGGACTCCAAATGGATTAAAGACCTACCTTAAAAAGTTAACACTGGGGCTTCCCTGGTGGCTCAGTGGTTGAGAGTCCACCTGCCGATGCAGGGGACACGGGTTCGTGCCCCGGTCCGGGAAGATCCCACATGCCGCCGAGTGGCTGGGCCCATGAGCCATGGCCGCTGAGCCTGCGTGTCCGGAGCCTGTGCTCTGCAACGGAAGAGGCCACAACAGTGAGAGGCCCACGTACCACAAAAAAAAAAAAAAGTTAACACTAATAGAAAAGAATGCCCATTACCTAATGACATAAAGGTAGAGGAAGGCTTCTTAAACAAGATCCAGAAAATACAAATCATAAGGCAAAAAATGGTTGGATGTGGCTACATCAAAATTAAGGATTTCTATCAATGAAGGATGTCAAAATAATCTCACAGGTGATGAATCACAAGAAGGAATTTATAACATCTAAAACCAGCAAGGAGTTTCTACCTTGAATGAATAAGAATTCCTGAAAATTATCACAAAAAAATATAGGCAACCTCAGGAGCAAAATTTGGACAAAAGATATGGATAGAAATTGCACAAAAATTGCATTCTTTTTGTAGTAGGTCTTTGAAATCTAGTGTGCCTTTTACATTTAAGTACATGTCAATTTGGACTAGCCACATTTCAAGTGTTCAATAGCCACTTACACTCATCTACCTTAGAAAGCTTCTTAACTCATCTGCCTCATCTGTTAAAGGGGAATCATGATAATACTACCAAATATAGTTGGTAGGAAGTATTTAACGTATGTTAATGTATACATAGTCACCAGATAGATAGATAGATAGATATGGATGAGGATATAGATATTGGGTTGGCCAAAAAGTTCATTTGGGTTTTTCTGTAAGATCTTACGTAAGAGCAGGAAAAACACGAACAAACTTTTTGGCCAACCCAATTTTTGTGGATAAAATCATGCCCCATACATTAACTTCAGGTAGCTTCAACACAGCAAACCATTTTTTCATGATTCAGGTACTTTCTATATGCTAATATGTAATATTATATAATCTAAATAGTGTCTTTGCTTGGTAGCTATTGCAAAAGAAAATGTTTCATACATTTTTAAATAAAAGAAAATAACTTCATAATTGAAGACAGTCAGGGAGAAGGATTATACGCTTGTTGTAAAGCTTGTTCTGCATTACCATTTTTGCTTTCTACACTGCTTGAAGTAGAATGCATAGAGACAAAGGTAGAGGCACCCTGAGCGTTGTTCACTCTGAAACAGTGGTACTGATTGCCTTCTTTCACTTCTTCTGCAAAATTCGTTCTTTACTTCAAGCTATTTTCTCCACCTAGAACTCTCTTCCTCCTTTCTGCGCTTGGCTGGCTGGCCTCTTTTTATTCTTCAGCTTTCAGTTTAAATGTCAGGTCTCAGGTTTACCCTGACCATCTTTCCTAAAATAGGTCTTGTCTTTTATTCTCCACCTCAGCATCACAGTTTCCTTTGTGAACCTGTATCATAATTTATAAATGTTCACTTTCTAATTTAGTTGTTTCTGTTACAAGACTTTTTGCCTCCTCGGGGCAGGGCCTAGATCTCCTTTTGCTTCCTAATGAAATCTCAGCAAGCAACAGAGTGCGTGGCACAAAGTAGGCACCAAATATTTTTGAATGAATTAATGAGTGGGTATGTGCTATTCCCTCATGTGTTGAGGAGCTTTCAAAGAAGGAAGTCACAGAAATGATTTCTTAAGCTAGTGTATCCACACCAAGAATCTACAAAAACAGCAGGAGTTTTTATGACATCCACTGGACTGTAAGTTCTACAAGGATAGGGACTATGTTTGAATTTGAAACTCAGTGCCTCCCAGCAGCCAGCCTGTCACATATTAGACATTCATATATATTTGTTGATTAACTGAATAATTAATTCTGATGTGAAGTCTTAGGCCGGATGCCTATACCAGGAGGAATTTTACTCTAAGATAAAATTTAGGATGAGTTAGAAAGAAACATCATGTTTATAGGTGATTTAAAACCAGGATGCTATAATAGTAATACAATATATGTGTATTTTCTGTTATATTTTTTCCTAAAAGGGACCTGTTGGTTCGCCTGGAGAAGTTGGAATGACTGGAAGCACTGGTGAAAAGGTAATTTCTTTCATTGTTTTGTTCAGTAGTAAGGATTCTAAGCTAAACTCAAAGGAGAGACAGTCATGATATTTTATGAATTAGAAATTAGAAATTACTCATAACTTAAAATGCATTACCTGTACTGAATCTCTTAAATATATTGAAATATAGCTGATAGCATATATGTTTCTAATTTTTAAAAGGCAGAGTACTCTTTTGGCTATAATGATGTGCTCAGAAGAGAAAAGATGAAGTTGATGGTCTAGGTTTATGACTAGAAAATATTTAAATCTACTTATGAGAACAAGCTCCTAAAGGAAACAGTTTTGAAAGTGAAGAATAAGTTATCACTTTCCCTGATCCAAGTTTCAGTCACAAACTCTTTATATCCTCTTGGAATTCAGTATGAAGTTTTTCAAAGATCTTTTTGGCTATTGCGATGGAAATTGTAATTTGCTTAAGAATTTCCTAGAAATAATTATCTTGGGAGTGATTTTCCATATTGAATTTCAAATTTAGGAAAGTCTTTTTTAAAAAAAATAAGTAATTCTTTATTTGAAACCAGCAAGGACATTTTCTTGAATTTTTTTTAATAGAATCTTATAATGAACTAGAAGGTAATAAACCAAAAACTTCAAGTCTTTGACTGAAACCTGACTTGCTGACTATAAAGCAGAAGCATGATAGTCTAATGTGCAAGGCTACTGTTTGTGAGTAATTAAGTAGAGCCAGGATTAGAAGTAAATTAGATAATATTCCAGTTATTTCCATCTGAAATTTTTAATTTAAGTCAAACTCAACATATTGGCTTGGCCAAAAGGTTCCTTCAGTTTTTAAGTAAAAAATAAAAGACACATTTTTCATTTTCACCAGGAACTTTATTGAACAACTTATTCACTGTTTTGTTCCACTACCTTCTCCCATTTTTCTGGCAACTTCATAATTCCATCTTCCCAAAACTTTTTATCATTTTTGAGCAAAGAACTGTTCCAGGTGCCTTTTACAGTCTTCCAGGGAAGGTGCAATGTCTGGTGAATACGGCGGATGAATCAGAACTTCCCAGCCAAGTTGTAACAGTTTTTATTTCTTGTCATCAGAGAAACGTGTGGTCTTGCATTATCCTGATGGAAGATAATGAGTTTTCTGTTGACTAATTTCGGATGCTTTTTATCCAGTGCTGCTTTCAGTTGGTCTAACTGGGAGCAGTACTTGTTGGAATTAATCGTTTGGTTTTCTGGAAGGAGCTCATAATAGAGGACTCCCTTCCAATCTCACCATATGTACAGCATCAACTTCTTTGGATGAGACCGGCCTTTGGTGTGGTTGGTGGTGGTTCATTTCACTTGCCCCACCATCTCTTCCATTCCACATTATTGTACAGTTTCCACTTTTCATCGCCCATCACAATTTGTTTTAAAAACAGAACATTTTTATTATGTTTTACTAGAGAATCACATGCAGAAATATGGTCAAGAAGGTTTTTTTTGCTTAAATATGTGAAACCCAAACATCAAAGCAATTAGTATAACCAAGCTGGTGGAAATGATTTTCAACACTTGATTTGGATATTGTGCTATAACGTTGATTGTCCTCAGTTAATGTCTTGATTTGATTGCTATCAACTTCAACTGGTCTACCCAACTGTGGAGCATTGTCCAGCAAGAAACCTCTAGCACAAAACTTCGCAAAACACTTTTGAGACGTTTGATCAGTCACAGCACCTTCTCCATACACTGCACAAATCATGTTTTTGCGTTTCAGTTGCATTTTTACCTTTCTTGAAAGAATAAAGCATAATATGCAGAAAAATGTTGCTTTTTTCTTCCATCTTCAGTATTAAGATGGCTACACAAGAATTCACCAATTTTGATAATATTTTTAAATGCACGCTGATATGACAGCTGTCATAATACAATCTAACAAAATTGTTTCGAATGAAGTTAAAGACAACTAAGTGCTACTAGAGCCATCTTACGGAAAAAAACAAACGTACCTTTTGGCCAACCCAGTATTTAAAATTCATCATTTTTTTCCCACATCCAAACTGGTCTCTTCCCAATTATCTCATTTCTATCAGTATGCCTAATACCTAACTCTATTCTTCCAGTCTTCCAGAATAGATAGAGTGCACCCATCTTTGCATTTCCCTTTTCCTCCATCCTCTATGCCTAATCTTTTAGCAGGTCTTAGAGTTTTTTCTTTACAATTTGTCCTTTCTAATAGTCAATCCAAAGCTACTGCCTCAGACGTACTCTTATTAGTTTATCTTAAATTTACCCTCTATCATATTTACGCTACCCTTTCCCTATCTTTTAATCCAGCCTACATACTATAAGCAGAAGACTAATTCTGATGGGTCATGATAAAGCATTTTGAAGAACCTTCATTAGCCTCCCTATTGTTGAAGTCTCTTAACAGCTCTACTTTGCTGTCAAGATACTATGTGATTTTGGCTTAATCAGTTCATCCAACAAATTTTCTAATATTCTCCAGTATAAACCTTTCTTGCTCCCCATCTCATATTTCATACTTGTCCCTATTCTTATTCTTACTGTTTTCTTGGTTTAGAGTATCCTCTCCCCTTCCCTCTATTTATTCAAAGCCAAACTATACTACTCAATTAAAATCCTATCTCCTCTGTAAAGTCTTCCCAGATTATTCTAATCCTTCCTGATTTCTTCCCTTCCTGGGCTTAGAATAAGTACCACACGATTTAAAATTTCATTGTCCTTTAATTGATTCATCTTTGTTAATGTCATGTTTTCAATTACTTGAGGGTAGAGTCTAAGTCAAATACCTGTTATATCTCTCCAACTCTCACTTAGTACATTAAAAGTGATTGATATATACTTGTTGATTTTTTTATTAATATAACAAATATAAAATGACATCAGTTCAAAAAATTTAGATGGTTTTGTACTTCTTTCATTCTGGTTTAGTTACTTCTGTATTAGGTTAAATTTTCTACACTAACATGTTGAAAAGTCTTGGAATTTTAATGTAAATCAGTTTAGACCTTTAATCTGCTGTGGCATATGTGATTATCATGATTATGCTTAATTGTGATGGACAGATTACAGAAATAAAATTTTGTTCAATGGTTATACACTTAATTTTTACAATATGCTTTCATACTTTTACAGTTCTTATATTTTATATGTCTCAAAATTATAAGAATTTCTACTTGCAAAACTAGAATACGATGCATGCTCAATTTTAAATCTTGATTATTCATAATTTCTATTTTCATCATTTTAATAAGACTTGTTAGTATTTTATCCCTTAAAAAGTATCTTAAGAGAATTTTTATTAAAAGTCTAGCAACTTTAGGGTAAAAATGCAAAATTTGTAATTTTAAAAATTACTGAAAATTAGGATGAGTTTCCTGTCTAGGCTTAGCTCATTCATTACTAATTAACATGACTCAATGTTTTTATTTTGTCTTTGTTTTAAAAGGGAGAACGTGGAAATCCAGGGCCATTAGGTCTCCAGGGGGAAAAGGGCGTTATGGTAAGAGCTCAGTGATTTGAAAGATATGTGTCCAAAGAACATAATAAAGTTAAGGCATTCCAAAGGTGGAATTGCCTTGAATGAAGTTTTAAGTAAGTGAAAAATGCTATTTTGTGGTAAATTTCCATTAGAATTTTCTTCTACTCTAAACAGTTTACCATTCAGAATGCTGATTGGCACTGAAAAGCATGCAACTCACATGGCTAGGTCTAATGAGTCTATAGTTTTAAGAGAAGAATTAAACCATCCTAAGTTAGCTTAAGTGGATGGAGAAGAAAATTCAATTAGGATTCTACATTTTTTTTTTATAGCTTATAGTTTATATGGCATGTATCATCATTGCCACTTTTCCATGAGTTTGTGGTCACAATGTAATTATTTGATACGTGGAAGAGCAGAATGCAGAATTCATCTTACATTCTTTTATCTTTAAGATAGTAATAGCTGATAAATTTTATATCTAGATTGCAGTTTTTCATTTATTAAAGTTTCTAAATGTGATAGAAATGAGCAATTATTTTCAATTAAAGAATCTTGCTTTCAGAAAATATATTGTGATGGATCTGGTGTACCTAATGCTATCTACAAATTCATTGTACATAAATTTTTGCTCAGTTTTAACTTCTGTATTATGAGTAGAGCACTGTAAGATTATTTTTTTACCTATCTCCAATTGCTGTCAACTAGGAAGTTTAATATACCCATAAGGCTAATTAATTTCACAAATTATTGACTCCTAAGGCATTCTCTGAATCATTTGAATATGGTTAAACCACAAAGGGCGTGTTCCTTCTGAAATTTGACAGGCTAACATATTTGTACACATTCACATTTCTTTTATTTTTTAACATCTTTATTGGAGTATAATTGCTTTACAATGGTGTGTTAGTTTCTGCTTTATAACAAAGTGAATCAGCTATATGTATACATATATCCCCATATGCCCTCCCTCTTGTGTCTCCCTCCCACATTCCCTATCCCACCCCTCTAGGTGGTCACAAAGCACCGAGCTGATCTCTCTGTGCTATGCGGCTGCTTCCCACTAGCTAGCTATTTTACATTTGGTGGTATATATAAATCTATGCCACTCTCTCACTTCGTCCCAGCTTACCCTTCCAACCCCTCAGTGTCCTCAAGTCCATTCTCTACATCTGCATCTTTATTCCTGTCCCGCCCCTAGGTTCTTCAGAACCTTTTTTTTTTTTTTTTAAGATTCCATATATATGTGTTAGCATATGGTTTGTGATTTTTTTCTTTTTGACTTACTTCACTCTGTATGACAGACTCTAGGTCCATCCACCTCACTGCAAGTAACTCAATTTCATTTCTTTTTATGGCTGAGTGATATTCCATTGTATATATGTGCCACATCTTCTTTATCCATTCATCTGTCGATGGACATTTAGGTTGCTTCCATGTCCTGGCTATTGTAAATAGTGCAGCAATGAACATTGTGACACATGACTCTGAATTATGGTTTTCTCAGGGTATATGCCCAGTAAAGCGATTGCTAGGTCATATGGTAGTTCTATTTGTAGTTTTTTAAGGAACCTCCATACTGTTCTCCATAGTGGCTGTACCAATTTACATCCCCTCCAACAGTGCAAGAGGGTTCCCTTTTCTCCACACCCTCTCCAGCATTTATTGTTTATAGATTTCTTGATGATGGCCATTCTGACCTGTGTGAGGTGATAGCTCATTGTAGTTTTGATTTGCATTTCTCTAATGATCAGTGATGACCATCTTTTCATGTGCTGCTTGGCTATCTGTATGTCTTCTTTGGAGAAATGTCTGTTTAGGTCTTCTGCCCATTTTTGGATTGGGTTGTTTGTTTTTTGGATATTTAGCTGCATGAGCTGCCTGTAAATTTTGGAGATTAATCCTTTGTCAGTTGCTTCATTTGCAAATATTTTGTCCCATTCTGAGGGCTGTCTATTCGTCTTGTTTATGGCTTCCTTTGCTATGCAAAAGCTTCTAAGTTTCATTAGGTCCCATTTGTTTATTTTTGTTCTTATTTCCATTTCTCTAGGAGGTGAGTCAGAAAGGATCTTGCTGTGATTTTTGTCATAGAGTGTTCTGCCTATGTTTTCCTCTAACAGTTTTATAGTGTCTGGCCTTACATTTAGGTCTTTAATCCATTTTGACTTTATTTTTATGTATGGTGTTAGGGAATGTTCTAATTTCATTCTTTTCCATGTAGCTGTCCAGTTTCCCAGCACCACTAATTGAAGAGGCTGTCTTTTCTCTATTGTATATTCTTGCCTCCTTTATCAAAAATAAGGTGACCATATGTGTGTGGGTTTACCTCTGGGCTTTCTATCCTGTTCCATTGATCTATATTTTCGTTTTTGTGCCAGTACCATACTGTCTTGATTACTGTAGCTTTGTAGTATACTCCAAAGTCCAGGAGCCTGATTCCTCCAGCTCTGTTTTTCTTTCTCCAGATTCCTTTGGCTACTCGGGGCTTTTTGTGTTTCCATACAAATTGTGAAATTTTTTGTTCTGGTTCTGTTAAAAAATGCCATTGGTAGTTTGATAGGGATTGCACTGAATCTGTAGATTGCTTTGGGTAGTATAGTCATTTTCACAATGTTGATTCTTCCAATCCAAGAACATGATATATTTCTCCATCTGTTTGTATCATCTTTAATTTCTTTCATCAGTGTCTTATACTTTTCTGCATGCAGGTCTTTTGTCTCCTTAGGTAGGTTTATTCCTAAGTATTTTATTCTTTTTCTTGCAAGGGTAAATGGGAGTGTTTCCTTATTTTCTCTTTCAGATTTTTCATCATTAGTGTATAGGAATGCTAGAGATTTCTGTGCATTAATTTTGTATCCTGCAACTTTACCAAATGCATTGATTAGCTCTAGTAGTTTTCTGGTAGCATCTTTAGGATTCTCTATGTATAGGATCATGTCATCTGCAAACAGTGCCAGCTCAACTTCTTCTTTTCTGATTTGGATTCCTTTTATTTCTTTTTCTTCTCTGATTGCTGAGGCTAAGACTTCCAAAACTATGTTGAATAACAGTGGTGAGAGTGGACACCCTTGTCTTGTTCCTGATCTTAGAGGAATTGGTTTCAGTTTTTCACCACTGAGAATGATGCTGGCTGTGGGTTTGTCATATATGGCCTTTATTATGTTGAGGTAAGTTCCCTCTGTGCCTACTCTCTGGAGGGTTTTTATCATAAATGGGTGTTGTATTTTGTTGAAAGCTTTTTCTGCATCGAGATGATCATATGGTTTTTCTCCTTCAATTTGTTAATATGGTTTATCACATTGATTGATTTGCATATATTGAAGAATCCTTGCATTCCTGGGGTAAACCCCAGTTGATCATGGTGTATGATCCTTTTCATGTGCTGTTGGATTCTGTTTGCTAGTATTATGTTGAGGATTTTTGCATCCATGTTCATTAGTGATATTGGCCTGTAGTTTTCTTTCTGTGTGACATCCTTGTCTAGTTTTGGTATCAGTGACGGTGGCCTTGTAGAATGAGTTTGAGAGTGTTCCTCCCTCTGCTGTATTTTGGAAGAGTTTAAGAAGGGTAGGTGTTAGCTCTTCTCTAAATGTTTGATAGAATTCTCCTGTGAAGCCGTCTGGTCCTGGGCTTTTGTTTGTTGGAAGATTTTTAATCACAGTCTCAATTTCAGTACTTGTGATTAGTCTGTTTATATTTTGTATTTCTTCCTGGTTCAGTCTCAGAAGGTTGTGCTTTTCTAAGAATTTATTCACTTCTTCCAAGTTGTCCATTTTATTTGCATATACTTGCTTATAGTAATCTCTCATGATCCTTTGTATTTCTGCAGTGTCAGTTGTTACTTCTCCTTTTTCATTTCTTATTCTATTGATTTGAGTCTTCTCCCTTTTTTTCTTCATCAGTCTGGCTAATGGTTTATCAATTTTGCTTATCTTTTCAAAGAACGAGCTTTTAGTTTTATTGATCTTTGCTGTTGTTTCCTTCATTTCTTTTTCATTTATTTCTGAACTAATCTCTATGATTTCTTTCCTTTTGCTAACTTTGAGGGGTTTTGCTCTTCTTTCTCTAATTGCTTTAGGTGTAAGGTTAGGTTATTTATTTTAGATGTTTCTTGTTTCTTGAGGTAGGATTGTATTGCTATAAACTTCCCTCTTAGAACTGCTTTCGCTGCTTCCAATAGGTTTTGGGTCGTCGTGTCTCCATTGTCATTTGTTTTTAGGTATTTTTTGACTTCCTCTTTGATTTCTTCAGTGATCTCTTGGTTATTTAATAGCATATTGTTTAGCCTCCATGTGTTTGTTTTTTCACAGATTTTTTCCTATAATTGATATCTAGTCTCATAGCATTGTGGTCAGAAAAGATACTTGACAACGATTTCAGTTTTCTTAAATTTACTGAGGCTTGATTTGTGACCCAAGATATGATCTATCCTGGAGAATGTTCCATGAGCACTTGAGAAGAATGTGAATTTTGTTGTTTTTGGATGGAATGTCCTATAAATATCAATTAAGTCCATCCTGTTTAATGTGTCATTTAAAGCTTGTGTTTCCTTATTTACTTTCATTTTGTATGATCTGTCAGTTGGTGAAACTGGGGTGTTAAAGTCCCCTACTATGATTGTGTTAATGTCGATTTCCCCTTTTATGGCTGTTAGCATTTGCCTTATGTATTGAGGTGCTCCTATGTTGGGTGCATAAATTTTTACAATTGTTATATCTTATTCTTGGGTTGATCCCTTGATCATTACATAGTGTCCTTCTTTGTCTCATGTAATAGTCTTTATTTTAAAGTATATTTTGTCTGATATGAGTATTGCTATTCCAGCTTTCTTTTGATTTCCATTTGTATAGAATATCTTCTTCCATCCCCTCACTTTCAGTCTGTCTGTGTCCCTAGGTCTGAAGTGGGTCTCTTTTAGACAGCACATATACATTTCTTGTTTTTGTATCCATTCAGCCAGTCTATGTCTTTTGTTTGGAGCATTTAATCCATTTACTTTCAGGTAGTTATCCATATGTATGTTCCTATTACCATTTTCTTTATTGTTTTGGGTTTGTTATTGTAGGTCTTTTCCTTCTCTTGTGTTTCCTGCCTAGAGAAGTTCCTTTAGCATTTGTGGTAGAGCTGGTTTGGTGGTGCTGAATTCTGTTAGCTTTTGCTTGTCTGTAAAGGTTTTAATTTCTCCGTCAAATCTGATTGAGATCCTTGCTGAGTAGAGTAGATCTTGGCTATAGGTTTTTCCCTTTCATCACTTTAAATATGTCCTGCCACTCCCTTCTGTCTTTCAGAGTTTCTGCTGAAAGATCAGCTGTTAACCTAATGGGGATTCCCTTGTATGTTACTTGTTGCTTTTCCCTTGCTGCTTTAATTTTTTTTCTTTGTATTTAATTTTTGATAGTTTGGTTAATATGTGTATTGGCATGTTTATCCTAGGATTTGCCCTGTGTGGGACTCTCTGCACTTCCTGGACTTGATTGACTATTTCCTTTCCCATATTAGGGAATTTTTCAACTATAATCTCTTCAAATATTCTCTCAGTCCCTTTCTTTTTCTCTTCTTCTTACACTCCTATAATTCGAATATTGGTGCATTTAATGTTGTCCCTGAGGTCTCTGAGACTGTCCTCAGTTCTTTTCATTCTTTTTTCTTTATTCTGCTCTGCAGTAGTTATTCCACTATTTTACCTTCCAAGTCATTTATCCATTCTTCTTCCTGAGTTATTCTGCTATTGATTCCTTCTAGAGAATTTTTAATTTATTTATTTTGTTGATCATCATTGTTTGTTTGCTCTTTAGTTCTTCTAGGTCCTTGTTTAATGTTTCTTGTATTTTCTCCATTCTATTTCCAAGATTTTGGATCATCTTTACTATCATCACTCTGAATTCTTTTTCAGGTAGATTGCCTGTTTCCTCTTCATTTGTTTGGTCTGTGAGATTTTTACTTTGCTCCTTCATCTGCTGTATGTTTCTGTCTTCTCATTTTGCTTAACTCTCTGTGTTTGGGGTCTCCTTTTCACAGGCTGCAGGTTTGTAGTTCCCATTGTTTTTGGTGTCTTCCCCCAGTGGCTAAGGTTGGGTCAGTGGTTTGTGTAGGCTTCCTGGTGGAGGGGACTGGTGCCTGTGTTCTGGTGAATGAGGCTGGATCTTGTCTTTCTGGTGGGCAGGACCATATCCGGTGGTGTGTTTTGGGGTGTCTGTGACCTTATTATGATTTTAAGCAGTCTCTCTGCTAATGGGTGGGGTTATGTTCCTGCCTTGCTAGTTGTTTGGCATAGGGTGTCCAGCACCGTAGCTTGCTGGTCCTTGAGTGAAGCTGGGTCTTAGCGTTGAGACGGAGATCTCTCAGAGAGCTTTTGCCATTCGATACTACATGGAGCCGGGTGGTCTCTGGTCTACCAATGTCCTGAACTCGGCTCTCCCACCTCAGAGGCACAGGCCTGACACCCGGCCAGAGCACGAAGACCCAGTCAGCCACACGGCTGCTGGTCTTCGAGTCCCCTGGAGAGGCCCACATTTCTTAATTATTGAATTCCCTGACATCTGAAAATGATATGGTTTCACAATCTGTATAACATAATATGCATCTATTCATAGCATAACACAACCTGCAGAGATGTGAGATGAATATTCTCTTCTTAGTAAGTTATAATATGTGATTCTGGCTAGCAAATTTCATTTCTAGGCAAAGAGTTTCTAATAAAAGTGTACCCATCTTCTATGTAAACATTTTTTATTTCTGTTGTCTATCTCTGGAACATTTCCTGTGGCCTCTTACTTCTTAGATAGTAGAGGGAGATCTTATCACATTATCATTTTTAATTACTATTTATAATTTACTTGTTTTCAATGGAAATAATTAGATGTGATGGAGAATTTATGTCTTTTATATTTTTGCTTAAATTATAGGGATATCCAGGTCCTCCTGGGGCTCCAGGAGCCATGGGTCCACTGGGATTACCTGTAAGTATAGAAAAGACTTCTCTTCCCAGTCAATGCAAAACACTTTAGAATATATCGTGGTATCTTGAACCTCCTCACTTCTACTTGCTCTATTATTTACTGCTCACTTCTCATAGTATAGTTCTGCAACCTAAAATAAAAAATATCTAAACTTTCTTTTGAATAACCACAGATAAGAAAACAGAGTCAGTAATCAAGCTTAGACCTATTGGACAAACAAATCACAAGCACAATTTCCAACATGTTGTTCTTAGAAATTTCCACATATTCTCAAACTGATAAAATTCATGGAAAATATACCTTTATTCAAAAACTGAGTTTTGAAAAACTCCATTTGTGGTTGCAGAAAGATAATGAAGCTTTGTCTCTAAGAGAAAGTTTGCTTATTAAAATTTGAAAGTTATTGTGAACTTAAATGTAAAGAATATCAGCCTTTGTGATCCCCTAAGCAGAACTATTATCAGAAATGGTTTATGCTGTTTTGTGAAGCTTCTGTTTTGAAGATAAGCCCAATCTTCCAGCATACTGATAGATGTGTCATTGACTTCTAAAATGAGGAAGACTGATCTAGGGAACAGTTGCCAATCTTTTTACTCATGTAAGATAAGAAATAGATTTGAGATCCTGTGAAAGTTCACTGTTTTTATCTACCTGTGTTATATAGATAAATAAATGTTGTCTTCTAAACACTGGAGACGATTGGGTATAAAAATAATTCATTGTACTTGACTTAGTAACAAATAACAACTTAATCTTCTTTTAGGGCTAATTTTTTATGGCATGTAAATTTGGAAAATTTTGTGGCATTTTTCATGGTAACAGAAAAAATCCTATTTTTGTGTGATGGGATTATCATAAGTATCTAGAGTAATGAGAAAGAAATCTTGCAAAAGTAGCCATTGCTTCTTTGATGGACCAGGCATATTAGACTGGTCAGACTGGCTAAGTGGGTGTCTCCCTTATTGTTGTGTCTCCCACCACCATATGTGCTCATCCTAAAAACTATGTGGTCAGTGAATATTAAATACTTCCCATTTTTTTTCAGGGTGTAAACACTTAGAAATTAAATTTCTCCAAATAGTAGACTATGTCAGAAGCAGAATATTGGGGGAGGGTAGTATGGTATTTGTTTAATAATTAAAGCATATTTTTAAAGGAGACTAATCAATTTTATTTTAAGAATTCCCAAGGAGAATTACATATCATAAGAAAGGTTGTAACTACTGTTCTCGTAACATTCCTGTTAATTCTATAACTGATTTTAAAATTTTCAACATGTAGGGTCCTGTGGGAGCAAGAGGACCCACTGGGAGTCCAGGTCCTAAAGGACGAAGAGTAAGTTATCTAATCAAGGAAGTGCATTAACCTTTTAAAAAATGGTGTCATAAATAGTGATGCGTTCAGCAAAAATAGCTCTATATCTTCTAGATTATGCTTAGAGGTTGTTGGGTTTTTTCTTGTGTTCATTATATTAGATGACCTACCTACATTAATTTAAATGTAATTCATAATCATTTGTATTTATAAAACCATACTTTTCCATTTTGTGTTTTAGAAATTTCACTTATTGACAAAGAATTCTTTCTTATTCCCAACTTGCAGTTTCATTCTTTGGGGGAATTGTGAACACAAAGATGTTTAAATTATTCTTCTACTCACAAGAGACTTCTATAGCAAGGGATAGTAACAGCATGACAGAATAAGAGTGATAAGAAGTAGAATAAGAATACACAGGATGACTAAAAGTTTATTCACTGTAAATAAGAGGTAATATGTCATCATTGTCTAATAATTATGCATAAGAATTAAATTAAAACCTTTCACTCTTTAAGTCTTTTAAACATTAAATCCTTTTTTTTTTCTTTAAAGAAATAAGAACCACCATTTATTGCATGCCTGTCACGTGCCAGGCACTTTTACATATGCCATCTAACCTAATACTCAAAACCACTCTAGGAAGGAGAGGCATTTATCTCAGATATCACAGTTGAGGAAAACGGGGCTCAGAGAGTTTAAGTATATGAACTGTAGACACGCAGGTCTGTGGCACAACCAGGATTCAAACCTTAGTGTGTCTGATTTCAAACCGTATGCTTATTCAATACCCCTATTGAATTTTTGAGTATTTTTCCTTGATTAATTTGAATATGTGGGCTTTAAGAACTCTGTTTTCTCCCTTGGCTTTCCCTTGACTTTTACAGCTAGTGAAGAAAATATTACAAAATTCTAAAAGCATGGCCTCCAAATAACAAAGTTTTTTTTTTTTTTTAAACTGCCATTTTCCAGTTGGCAAATGGGAGAAAAAAGGCTCAGTTTAAAATAACAACTTTAGGAATTCACTGGCAGTCCAGTGGTTAGGATTTGGTGCTATCACTGCCGTGGCCCAGGTTCAATCCCTGGTCAGGGAACTAAGATCCTGCAAGCTGTGCAGCATGGCCAAAAGAAAGAAAAGAAAAGAAGAGAAAATAGGCAAAATAAATAAATAACGACTTTAATTTCATGTGCTGTGTTTTAGGTGAAGATTAAAGAAAGAGAGCAAATTTTTCTGTACTGTCACTTCTTTTCTGAAAAACAGTTTTCCTTTCTGGCTTATGGATTTACAGTCTACAAATAATCCTGATGGCCACATCTATTTTAGCCCAAATGAGATTTAAAATAATAAAATAAAAACTCATGGAAGATGATCTCTACTCTGTCATTTTAGTGGTCTGTACCCTGCCAGCATTCAGTACTTGGTTAGGTCAAATGTGTTTATTCAACTTTGTATTACTCATAGTGGGAAAGTTCAACCAGTTTTGTGAAAGATTTAAAAAAACAGAAATACTTACTTTGGTTAGCTAAGTAATTGAGGTCTTATTGATTATCCAGGCATAAGCCATGTACCTAAGCAAGATATGTTTCTGAACCACTTGTACTGTCTGATAAGTCATATGGAAAGTTCATATTCTCTGCAGTTTTCTAACCTCCCTGTGATCCTTGGGCAAATTATTACTCTTTGCTGGTTTGACACTTTGTTTTCAATTCTCACCTCTTCAGGTGTCTATTTTCCTCTCGTCCTCCAAATACATTTTACTGATTTGTTCCCAAATGGCTTCTCATAATTATTTAAAGTTCACCAGTATTTTCTAAACAAGGTCTTTTTGTTTAGAAATAAGGGCTTTGTTTAATGCAAAAGTGCTTCCTTTATAGGAGAATATTTCAAATAATCAGTGAACGTTGGGAATATCAAAAAGAACTAAAGACCAGAATATTTGGGAAAGAATATAGTATTATGAAGTTCCATTCTAATTATCACCTAATATCTTCTTCTCCCATCAATCCATTCTCCAATCTATTCTCCACTATAGATGTGATCATAATAAATATCCTTTCAAATATTTTTCACTCACAAAAAATGAGAATATATGTCCAGCCCACAGGGATAAATGAAAAAAGTATCTGGCCTGGAATTCCTGTGCCCCAGCCCTTCCTTGCTACCCCAAAGGCTGAGGGAGTCAGTATTTCCAGCACACCTGTAACACTTTATGACACACAACTGTGTCACAGTACATTGGAGGAGAAGCTAGGCACATTTGCACTAGGAGGCCACACAAAGAACTCTCATTATGAAACTAGTGCTTGTGTGCCCTTGCTGTTCTGCCTGTGGTTTGTACTATTATCATAGGTGAACATGCAAACATCATGAATGGTAGGACCACAACCCAAGGAGTCTGCCTGTCCTTCTGTTTCTCTCCTATCCGTCCATCTGCCATTCATCTATCTAACATTTACTGATATAATACCGTCTGTCAAACACTCTCTTACTATCATGGAGGAGTCAAGGTTAACTTTTGCTTAGATCTAAACCACATGGATTTTACGGTTTAATGACTTACAGTCCAGTGGCTTTTAAAGTATCATACAATATTGACAGAGAATAGCAAAAGCTCAGACAAGCAACAATACCTGCCATCTCAGGAAATAACCTAAGCAACTTAGTATTATGAAAATTTTTCTAACTAGTTTTATGAAGGTTGTGTAATCCTGCCCCTTATATAACTGAAAAAAATAACAGGATTGGCTGAAAATATTCATGTAGTTTGAGATTGTTTGATGAGAGAGTTACCTGTAGCCAACTTTAACTTTTCCAAAAGAGGATAAAGAAAAGATTAGATTTTTTTTTAAAACTTAACCAGAATACATTCTTCAAGAGCTTTATAGGTAGAGATTTTAAGGCAGGTATTAGAAAAAATAACTTTATACCCAATTAGGTACCTATTATAATATTGCTTGTATAATTTTCTTATAGCTTGTCCTGAAGCTTGTTATGTCTCAGGAGTCAAAGAATAACTCCAGGGATAACTTCTACAACCAATATCAAAGTGAAACTTGCAGATATTGATAAAGCTAAGCTTTTAGCTAATTAACCAACCCTTAATTGAAGCATAGAGAAAACCAAACTTTCCTAGAGTTCTGCCAGCCTTAACCTCTTTAACTAGCAACCTCAGGCTTTATAGCCTTTAATTACATATAATTGTTGTACTTAGACATTTTTTTTAACTTAATGTGGTTACCTTAGTCATCACAGTGGGAGCAGAAACTTCTCTTTCGTTTTTCCCTGTCTAGTCCTGGTTTAGTAAATGAAGTAATAAATGTGAAAGTACTTTTAAGTAAAAATATTTTTTAATGGAAAACATTAAAAAATGAGTGATTATCACTAAAGTATTCCTTAATTTTGGAGGGAGTTCCTTTCACCTATAATACCAATCAGCATTTTACTCGTGTTTAATATTCATTTTGTAAACTTCACGTCCTCTCTTTCAGCCTGAATTCACTTGATAACAGGATTACATCTATTTATTTTTTAACACTTGAAAAAATATTATAAACTTAATAAAGCATAGTTATTCAAAGTCTTTAGACATTTAGACATGTGAATCAGGTGACTCACTTATATTGATATCTGCAGGCTTCAGTTGCTTCATCTTACAAAGCAGGGTTTAGACTAGTTCAGCCTTGACAGTGGGTGATCTATGTGCTGAGGCAGAAACTGGCAGTTAATTATGAGACATTCTTCCTGAGCTCAATGCAGCCTTTTCTGCATATATATCTAGGCAACCACTTAATCTTATTTTTATCTAACAAATGAGACTTTTTTCAATCATTTTTGGACCAAACAATTTTTAAAAATTCTTTTTAACTTATTACTCTATGTTTGGGGGCCTTTTGAAGCTTTATCCTTATGGCTGCTAACTTTTAAACCTAGACAGAATGACTTCTAACTCTAGCATTAGCCTTGGAGGATTTACCATTGTGGTTGGTTGTCTAGAGTCAAAATTGTTATCTTCTCCCCACTCTCCCCCCTTTCTACCCTAAACAAACTTACACTTCCAATTTGTTTTTATATTAATGCTGTCATAATTCCACTGGTTACTTACTAACAAAATATCCAAGAAAGTCAGAACTTTCATGTTGCAAAGGAGTTAAGTGCCTAGTTACCAGTGGATACATTTCTAGATCTTACTTGTTTTCTGTGGTATTTTAGAATGCTAACCACTGATTCCTTTTCATATTTTCTCAGCCACGTTCTGTTATTACTCCAAAAAAATTTGGAAAGTGTTTTCTTACAGGGCAGAAAAAAGAAAATAAGCATAGAAGGTGCTGGAGAAAGAGAATCAATACAGGTTACTGATAAGATGAAGGTGATTATTGGAGCAAGGTCCTGAGGGATCTTTGCACTTAAAACTTCAGAGTCATCCTTTAAACATTGTTCTTTTTTTCCATCTTCAGTTACTTAATTGTCAAACATTCCAAGGAAACCCCCACCTCAGGACCTTTGCAGTTGCTATTTCTCCTGCCAGAATGATCTTCCCCAAGTTATTTGCATAGCCTGCAGTCTCAGCTCCTTCAGATCTACCCACATGTCACTTTAGAGAGCCTTCTCAGACCCTGATCTAAAGTGGGCCCCCCCACCTTGGACTCCTTCTAGTCCCTTAACCTCCTTTATTTTTCTTCATTACACTTGACTATCTATAGTCATTTTATATTTTAATTTTATATATCTATTTGCTTGTTTATAAATTCAGAGATTCGTCTCTTCTCCCTACTGTATCCTCTGGGGCTAAAACAATACCTGGCCTTATAGTTGGCACTCAGTAAATGTTTGTTGAATGAACAACAACACACTTTGAAAGTCACTTATCTATTAAGTCCATACTCCTCAATTTGACATTCAAGGTCCTGTATATTAATACTTTAACTTAGTTTTGCAGTCTTTTATGGGAAAATAGTATCAAAAAGTAAACTGGGGACAGATCATGGAGTACCGTAAGTATAGACAGAAATTGTAAGGCTAGAGCTATGGCTTTAGCTATAGTATGCCCAGTGGAGCTATAGATCCTCATGGAGTGTGACTCTCCAATCCTGTGGATGTGTCCAAGAGGATCAGGGTATGCACTTACCCTAAGGGCACCCAGGAAGAGAGTCCTGTTTACAGTAAGCAGGGTTTTTTTTTTTTCTTTTTTTTGGGGGGGGCGGCGGTCTGGAGATTTTTATTTCAGAAGGTTTTTATTTACAAAATCAATTTCTTTAATAGATACAAAGTTATGCAAATAATCTCTTTGTCCTTGACCTGTTTTGAGTTTTTGCTTTTGAAGAATGGATCAGTTTACCCCAAAGGTGTAGAATATATGTGTGAAGAGTTGTTTCTATCAATAGTAGTCCCTTATTTTCCCTTTAATATCTCAGCGGTCTATAGTGATACCTTCTCCTTCATTTCTTTTTTTTAAATTTATTTATTCAAATTTATTTTTGGCTTCATTGGGTCTTCACTGCTGCACGTGGGCTTTCTCTAGTTGCACGGAGCAGGGGCTACTCTTCGTTGCGGTGTGTGGACTTCTCATTGCGGTGGCTTCTCTTGTTGCGGAGCACGGGCTCTAGGTGCGCAGGCTTTAGTAGTTGTGGCTTGCGGGCTCAGTAGCTGTGGTTTACGGGCTCTAGAGCACAGGCTGAGTAGTTTTGGTGTACAGGCTTAGTTGCTCCGCGGCACGTGGGATCTTCCCGGAAGTAAGCAGCTTTTTAATAGTATAAAGCTAAACTAAGCTGGCCTCAGATGGGATACAATAGAAGATATTGAAGCCTACGGGACTTCTTCAAATCAGCATGTTGTATTGGGAGATTTGTATCACTTTTTTGTATAGAAATCTTCAGCACCTCCTCATTGCTTATTGATTCAAATATAAACTCAAGTCCTTCACGTTTTAAATCCCAGTCTTTTCACAATTATTTATTTGTATAGAAATACTAAAAAAATACTCCATGTAATCACCAGCTCAGCTAAACAAACTAGTTTTTTCATTCTTAAGTATCTTTTTTCGTGCTTCCTTACCCTTTTCTCATACTATGCCTCCATCTAGAATTTCTTTTAGAGCATGATTTCTGACTGTCAAAATAATATCTTCATTCCCTTTACAAACGTGTGAAAGCTCTCTCCCTCCTTTGATCCCTTTAGCCCTTAACACACAATATCTCTGCCTATTTTATAGTTATTTATATAATTTACCTTATCTCATAATGTGGATTCCCATAACACTTAATACAGTGCCTTTTTCACAGTATATGTTCAGTTAATGGTTGTAGAATTAAATTAATTCCCTTGCAAAGGACTTTAAGATCTTCCAAGGACAGTTATAATTAGGCAAGGAACATATACTGTCCTCTTTCATTAGAAAATGACTTTTGCAACTAATGCTTCTTCATAACTAATTACTGAATTAATATTGATAGCAACAGAGCTGAGAAGTTTTAAATTTACATGAACATTCCCAGCAACATTTTCTATTCCTTTTCTGTGCCCCTTGCCATCTTTCAGCTGTCAAGCAGGTGCATAGCGGGGAACAGTGCAGTCAGCATTCTTTTTCTAATAAAGTGATGAGAAGAGTTCCATTTCAAAAATATAAAACTTAGGAAGACTGTTTGGACAAACAAACCAGCCACTTTAAAGTCAATTTAGAGTTATTTTTAGAGTAAATCCTGGATTTCTGCAGAGTAAAGGATAAGATAAACAAAATACTCAAGTAACAAACCTATGCTATAGCTACCTCAACAACTGAATCAGCTGTTTTTGCGGTCATCTGATTTACTATTTGGCATTAAATCTTGAAAACACTGGCCTGATTCTCCCATGCCAATGGGTCCATCCGTATACTCAGCTGTAGTCTTTACTGTGTCCATGGCACAGAAACAAGCAAAAGGAGTTTTTCAACTAAAAAAGAGTCCAGTGTCTCCATTTGTAAGGATGCATAACAGTAAAAAAGAAACATTTAAAATTAACAACAAGATATTTTTTCCATCTCTAGGGACCAAGAGGACCAGATGGTCTCTTAGGAGAACAAGGTATACAAGGTGCCAAGGTAATCACTTATTTTCTCATTTCATACACAGTGAAATATTTTTGAGCCCACATGTCCTACCTGTCTAAACAATGATGTATTTCCTTATAAAAGTATGGTTCTAATTTTTTCTTAGTTTAAGTATGAAACATACATAAAGTTTTTACTACACACAGAGAAATGTATTCTTTTTATTATTGAACTATGTATTTGACGTCTTATTTTTTGGTATGTGAGTGTATGTTAGTGTGTATAAGACCATAATTCACATTCTGATTAACTCACCTGGTATTGATTCTTGTTAGGGTGAAAAAGGAGATCAAGGAAAAAGAGGGCCTTATGGTCTTATTGTAAGTAGTAAAATATTTCACATTAAAGATGAACATATAATATCTTCCATTTTTCTTGGTGTGTGATTCATATTTGGGGAGGGGGTTGCTTGACCCAGGCATTTTCTTTCTTATGTAGGGTAAGACTGGAAACCCTGGAGAGAGAGGAGTTCAAGGGAAACAAGTAAGTAATTAAAAATTGCCAAGCTATAAGCAAAGTTTATCCACTTTATTCTCTGATACAACTCTTATTTAGTAATCAGTATTTTAGACCAAGAGAATACAAGTTTTTTCCTCCTTCAGTCCTTGGGTCAGTCTTTTATTGAGGCAAATTGCTTACTCAATCTGGGCCTTTTTTGTACCTATCTATAAACAGGTGGTGATAACTGATACTTTTACTTCACCTCTGCTGTCATAGTTTTTCTGTAAAATCCATTTCAGGATAAAGTGGTATGATGTCATGTAAATATGACAGAATATTAATAAAGCTAACAAGAAACTTCTTTGAGGCTTCTTGCCTAGTTTCATTTTAACTCACCTTGAGTGTTGTTTGCACCCTTGGAGTGTGGAGCTATGTGTGTCATCATGTTTTCCCATGGCACTGCTCTAAGAGCTTTTAATACTATATAATGCTAAATATTTTCCTACCATCAGAAATCTCAGAATTATATAATTTCTTCTCTGGAACACAAGTTCTGTGGTTATCATCACTAACTGAAGGGGAGTAAAGTGTATTTTTTAAGAAAGAAATATATACACACACACATATATATTACACATATATATATATATAATTTTGAGCACATGAGCTTAAATATATGGGTTTTTAATTCCATTTGTAATCATAATTTTTAATGACATTTTGATTTGTCATATATATATGTATAATTTAAAGTTATTAAATTAGATCATAATTTAAATATACTGCAACCGAAGAGTCAGAAAAGGAGAGGACAAAAATGTTTTAGCTGCTGTAGTAATTATCACTAATGTCACTGCATTTACTTGTTCCTCTATGAAATCTGCTGCCCCCTGCCGGTTGTTTCCCATAATAGCATTATATTTACCAACGGTCAAACCTAAAGTAGCAGAGACTTAAAAGAGAAAAATGACTGTATCCAGGGAAAGAACTTGTGTGTGACATTATATTATTAATTGAAGTCATCGCCAAAGAACATTCCTTGAGTATTAATATTCATCATCTAAGTTTCTATTATATCAATGTAAATGGTGTTTCTGGAGATTCTTTCCACTTTGCTACACTGTATACAAAACCAATATGTTATAGTTGAGTGGAGAAATTTGGAATTTATCAGGTCCATTCCTCTTACTTTAGAAAACTGAGGCCAAGAGAAATAAAATTACTTACTCATTTTGTACATTGTTGACACTCCTTAGAGTTT
Source organism: Grampus griseus (assembly GCF_964374135.1). Classification (NCBI taxonomy): domain Eukaryota; kingdom Metazoa; phylum Chordata; class Mammalia; order Artiodactyla; family Delphinidae; genus Grampus; species Grampus griseus. The sequence goes on from NC_139017.1 coordinate 108,194,430, forward strand.
TACCTTCATTTTCAGCCTATCAGATATGCATGGATAAATGTAAAATTTGATATTTGATTTTCTCAATCAAATAAAAGTTACTAGAACCATTTTGTAACGGTAGCTTATGGCAAACAAGTTTCATAGACTACCGGAAGAGTAAAGTTACCTTAGTGAGGGACAGTTGATCATGGGTTAATACTAGTTGTTGAGGTTTACTTAACTTTATATCTACATTATCTCCTCGGTCTTGATCGAACTGAAAGAGAATTTTGAGATCTGAGGGAAGCTTGGATCAATTAATCCAAAAAATCCAGATGCCCCAAAGATTTATTTGATCCTGCACGGTAATCTCAGCATCTCTCATTATTTATGCACTGTCAACAAGCAGGTAGTGCTGTATAATAGAAAGATACACTGGAGATCAGATTGACCTTTGTTCTAGTGCACACTCCTAATAGCTGTATAGTCTTGGTTAGATTGGTTAGCTGTCTGGATCATATTTTCTTCATCTGTAAAATAAAGATACATCTCTAAATTGTCATAATTCTAAAGCTAGGTATTACAAGGAAATTGGTAACACATATAGTACTCTGCTAGTCCAGATAAACAGGAGAAGTATATTTGTCTATGGGCCAACATTGTTTCCTATACTTGCCTTCCATCCACACGTATATCTGACTCAAAGGGCGAATCAAGAAGAAAGGATATGATTCATTGTGTTATTAAGGTGATAAAGCCTGAGTAACTTTTTAGTTTTCTAGATCTTATAAAAACTATAACAGCTCATACATTACTGATTTTTATCTAGGTATTCTTTCAGTTGATGAGTTAAGGGTATTAAATTCTCCGACTATGATTTGGCATTTGTCTGTGCCTCTCTTTAATTCTGTCAGAGTTTGCTTTATGTATTTTGAAACTATTTTTAGAGTATTCACATTATGATTACTATGTCTTCCCAATCAACTGAGCCTTTTATCATTACAAAATGTTCCTCTATATCTCTGGTAATACTTCTTATCCCTGATAATACTGTTTGTTTTGAAATCTACTTTATTTGATATGTAAGTTTCTCTAGCTGTTTGCATGGCATATCTTTTTCATTCATTTATTTTCACACCATCTGTGCCTTGATGTTTAAAGTGAATGTCTTAAAGATAGATCTTGCCTTTTTATTCATTCCAAAAACCCCTGCCTTTTAATTAGTGTTTGCTCCATTTCCACTTAATGTAGTTATTGATGTGGTTGGATTTAGGTCTACCATTTTTATGGCTGTTTCTCCTCTGTCGTGGCATCAGTGGTGGTGTGCAGTGCCTTCTTCAGGCACTGAATGATTTTGAGAACTCCACTCTAATTTAACTATTCACTTTTTAGCTCTACTTCTCATTATTACTTTTAAGTGGTTATTCTAGGTCGTGAGTCAGCAAACTTTCTCTGTAGAGTGCCACAAAATATTTCAGGCTTTGTGGGCCGTATGGTCTCTGTCACAACTACTCAGCTCTAGTGTCATCATAGTGTGAAAGCAACCATAGATGGTATATAAAGCAATGAGCATGACTATTCAAAAAAAACTATTTACAAAATCAGGTGATGGTCCAAATTTGGCCCTCAGACTGTAGTTTGCCAACCCATGGTTTAGGGATCACATTGTAACTTTCCTCTGTCTACTTAGAGTTAATACAGTAATACTTAACATAATTGTAAGAAACTTGCAGCCATAGAGGGCTGTTTACCAGCATCCTGTCTTATATGCTCTATTTGTTTTATATCTATATAAGTTATAAACCCCATATTGCAAAGTTAAAATTCTACTTTAATATAAATGAAACATAAATTAGAGATATTTAGGAGGAAAGTAGTGGTTTTTAAAATTATCCATGCACTTACTATTTCTGGTGCTCTTCATTCCTTTCTACAGATGCACATTTCTAAGTGGTATACTTCCCTGCAGCCTACAGAACTTCCTTTAGATTTCTTATAGTCAAGTTCTTCTAGTGATTAATTCTCTTCGTTTTTCTTTATTTCACCTTTATTCTTGAAGGATATTTTCACTGGTTATAGAATTCTGGGTCAACAGGGTTTTTTGTTTGTTTGTTTCCATTCAGCATTGTAAAGATGACATGCCGTTTATTTTTGGCCTGCATTATTTCTGATGAGAAGTTCACACTTATCTTTATCATTATTCCCCTGCATATAATATATCATTTTTCTCTGGCTGCTTTCAAGATTCTCTCTTTATCTTTGTCTTTCAGTAGTTTGACTATGATGTGTCTAGATGGATTTTCTTCACGTTTATCCAGCTTAATGTTTGCTGAGTTTCTTGCATGTGTAAATTTGCCTTCACTAAATTTGGAAATTTTTCAACTTTTTTTTTAGGATATTTTTTTCTACACCATTTTCTCTCTCCTTTCCTTCTTGTATTCTAATTAAATATATGTTAGTCATTTTGATTACCTTAGATCCCTGGGGCCCTGTTCATTCCTATTTCAATCTTTCTTTTTCCTGTTTGTTTGTTTGTTTTTTTCCAATTGGGAAACTGGAATCTATCTTCTCTAACTTGTTAAGCCTTTCAATAAAATTTTATTTATGATATTGTATTTTTCAGTTTTATTTGGATATTTAATTTTAGGCTCTATAATTGTCATTGTTTCTTTTTACAAATGCTCTCTCTCTTCTGGGATTTCCTATTTGTTTATTCATCATGAGTACATTTTTATTTACATTATTGAGCATATTTATACTTACTACTTTAAAATCGTGTGATACATAATAACATCTTTGTAATCTTGAGTTTGGTCTCCATTAATTTCCTTTTCTTATAAATATGGGAAATTTTCCCTGTCTAATAATTTTGAATTGTATCTTGAACATTTTGACTGATTCATTTTAGCAACTCTAAAGTCTGTTATATTTCTTTGAAGAGTACTGTTTTGTTTTTAATTTGGCAGGCAGTTAACTTGACTGGTAAAACTCCAAGTTTTCTCTCCTCTGTGGTAGGTGGCTGCTGAAATCTCTATTAAGTTCTTTTAGCCTTGTCTGAGCTACTTGGAGTCTACCATACCAATACAAACCTTAAATGTCAGCAAGAACTATAAGCAGAGTTTATATTTGCAATCTGAGGCTCCTCTTTGGCTCTTTCTTTCACCACTTTTCACCATCTATGGTCACCTCAAATTCTGCCCTAGGGTCCTCCATGCCAATAAGACTGAAGGTTTCTATCCTACTTTATCTTAATCATCTTATATGGCTTCTCATCTGGCTAAAAGCCATATAAAAAAATCAGAAACTCAACTAGTGTCATTCCTTCTTTCAAGTGTAGACCCTACTACTCTAGTTCCTGCCTATTTTTGGTCTTTCTTCAGTGCTTTCATATCTTTCCTTTTTAATATTTTATCTTGGATTTATAGTTATCTCTATATAGATTGGTTTGATAGGAGCAACTTGGCCAATATTGGAAGTGGAAACAATTAGCATTTCTTCTTTAAATATAGTTTTTTCTGTAGTAACTCAGAATACTTGAGAAGCATTTATTTCATAATCTTTACAATACAAAAAGTATACAGTATTAACTCTATTCTTTCCTGTTCTTCAGACAATGAAGCAGAATGCACACATTTTCATGATCCTACAGTGAAAGTGTGGCAATAGAAATAACATTTATATACTCCCTTGCTTATTCTCATAAAATGTCTTGATGATGCTCGAAACATGTTTATTTAAAATGGAAAGACATTGAATGCTTGATTTCTCATGGAATTCAGTAAAAAGCAGTTTAGTGTAGTGGAAGAGCATGGCATTGGAGTCAGACACATTCGAGGTCAGATTCTGGTTCTGTCACTTATAGCTGTTTTGGCTTTGTACAAATTATTTAACCTCTCTGAGCCTCAGTTTCCCTATCATTAAAATGAGATACCTTTTATACTTATAACAAATGATGTGCTCAGCACGGGCTCTCAATAAATAGCAACCACCATAGTCATTATCCTCCTGTTCATCATTGCCATAATTCTGAGATGCATCATAGAGCAAGGAGTTGTACTACAAATAATGTATTTCAGTAACATCTGAAAAGCCTTAAAGGGAATTTTTATTTTGTGTCAGCTTTTGCTTTTCTTCTTCATCTCCAATAAAAATAATTAGAATCCATTTAGGTCATTTCATAGCTTTTCCTAACAGCATTTATGCACCATTAACAGTATTACAAGTACATATTAAGCTTAATATTGTGTGCAAACACACTTTACAAAGCAAACTGGGCAGACATTATTTAAGGTTCTGAACTCTTGCTGTATGTTCAATTGGTATACCAGGCACAGAGGGATCCCTTATATTGATCCCTTAATTTAGGAGTCCAGAGTACATGAGTAGCAGATGATTTTCATGATTGAAACATGGTCTTACTCCAATAGGAGTCCATGAGATTTTGCATATCTCCCTTTCTCTAACCAGACAATCATATGTAACTAAACATAGCATTGATAACCATAACTTAGAAGATTCTTTGTTGCTAGAAATCTGAACGTCTTTACTTCTAATTTAATATCATATTTTTTATATTTCAATTTTAAGATAAAATGGTAATTGTGATCTGCTGTATAATTGCCAAACTTCCCAAGGTCAGTAATGTAGAATAAACAAGGGCAGTATTTTATACATCATTAGTAGTCATCAGTGTCTGGCACATAGTACATGCTCAGTTAATCTTTAAATGGAAGGATCAAAGAGGACCTGAAATTTAATTTAGAGTTTTACATACAATTTTAGAATATACCCCCATATCTAAGACTAAATTTTATGGTACCATAGGTGACATGATGTAAAAATGGAGGAAAATAAAGAACATTGGAGAGGCCAATTTGATCATTTCTGGTCACCTAGGTTCTGAGAGCTTTGTGCCTTCCCAGGTTATAAGGGCATAAGTCATACTTATTAATACATCACAAGTATATTATTTTTGAAAAAAACTTTTTATATTGATATTAAAAGTATAAAAGAATCCGAATCTAAAATAATTCTGGATGACAAATATTTGTCACTGTATAGGAGTGGAGATTAAATATAAAGAATACAGGTAGATATAAAGAACCCTTACAACTCAACAGTAAAATAATAAACAACACAATGAAAAAATGAGCAAAAGGACTTGAGTAAGCATTCCTCTAAAGAAGATATACAAACAGCCAATAAGTATATGAATATATGCTCAGTATCACTAGTCATTAGGGAAATACAAATCGAAACTATATTGAGATACCACTTCCCATCCAGAATGACTATTATTAAACACACACACACACCTATATATACAGAAAAAATAACCAGTGTTGGCAAGGATGTGGAGAAATGGGAATACTTGTGCTATGCTGGTGGGAATGTAAAATGGTGGAGCTGCTATAGAAAACAGTATGCCTAGCTCCTCAAACAGTTAAACATAGAATTACATATAATCCATCAACTCCGCTTCTTCATATATACCCCAAAGAATGGAAAGCAGGGATACAAACAGATACTTGCACACCAATGTTTATAGGAGCATTAGTCGCAATATCCAAAGGGTAGAAAACCCCAAGTGTTCATTGATGATGAATGGGTAAACAAAATGTGGTATATGCATACAAGGGAATATTATTCAACCTTGAAAAGGAAGGAAGTCTTGACACATGTTACAAATGGATGAATCTTGAAGACATCATGAAATAAGCCAGACACAGAAGAACAAATATTGTATGATTCCACTTATATAAGATACTTAAAGCAGATTCAAAGCAGATTCAAATTCATAGAGACAGAAAGTAGAGTTGTGTTGCCAGGGAAAGAGGGTAGGGGATAGGGAGTTATTTAATGGGTACAGAGTTTCAATTTGGGAAGATAAAAAGTTCTGAAAATAGGTAGTGGTGATGCTAGCACAACAATGTGAATATACTTAATGCCACAGTACTGTAAATTTACACATACTATACATTTAAAAATTGCTAAAGTGGTGAATTTTATGTTAGGCATATTTTTCCACAAAAGAAAAAACAAATAGAGGTAGACAGAAAAATTAGATGGGAGGATCTTGAGGGAAAGCTGAGGTAGGGAAACTGACTAAAACATTTACAAGCATCACTTTTTCTTCAAGTTTTGCCTTTGTTTATTCAGGGTTTACAAGGACCCCCTGGGAGTACAGGAGACGGGGGATTTGCAGGAGAACCAGTAAGTTTATCTTCATGTGTTTTTAATTGTGTTTATTTTTTTGTATAATATATTTTACCTATCTGTTATTATTGCCCTGTTGTGCTGTGGCTGGTATGTTTTGGAAATCGTCATGGGCACCTAATTATAAGAATGAATGTTTTGCTGTGAATATAATTTTTAGTGCCTTCCTGGTTTCATAAAGTCAAATTTGGTCCTCTTTGCCTGGAACTGTTAAAACTTCACATATTTCTGTTTTCAGCAAAGATAATTATTAAATCTCAGAATTTTTTTTCTGAACGGCTTGCTGTTTGTATAATAATTATTACACTGCCCACCCACACACAAAATCACATTTATGAGGGCAACTCTATAACAAAAGACCATATAGAGAAGCCAGACTCTACATGTAATGGGCCAAAATGTGGAAACTTGACAGAAATGCTGTTAGGCCAATAATTCAAAAAGAGTCGCATCTTTCTCCCTCACTGGGGAAACTGGCGGTGGCAGCACCTTTGGAGGCTGATCAGCTGAGCCGCGAGCCTGCCAGTGGGAGGTCGGACAGACTGACTGCAGAGGCGACAGATGGACGGACAGTGGGGCAGCCAGATGGCTCGAGTCACCTCAAGTTCGCTATGAGCTGGGGCACAGATCTTTGGCCATGTGGATGAAAGGCTCTTGGTGCTGCAGCCAGGAGTCAGTGCTGCGCCTCTGAGGTGGGAGAACCAACTTCAGGACACTAGACCACAAGAGACCTCCCAGCTCCACAAAATATCAAACGGCGAGAATCTCCCAGAGATCTCCATCTCAACAGCAGCACCGAGCTTCACTCAACATCCAGCAAGCTACAGTGCTGGACACCATATGGCAAACAACTAGCAAGACAGGAATACAACCACACCCATTAGCAGAGAGGCTGCCTCAAGTCATAATAAGTCCACAGACACCCCAAAACACACCACCAGATGTGGACCTGCCCACCAGAAAGACAAGATCCAGCCTCATCCACCAGAACACTGGCACTAGTCCTCTCCATCAGGAAGCCTACACAACCCACTGAACCAACTTTGGCCACTGGGGACAGACACCAAGAGCAACCGGAACTATGAACCTGCAGCCTGCAAAAAGGAGACCCCAAACACAGTAAGATAAGCAAAAGGAGAAGACAGAAAAACACACAGCAGATGAAGGAGCAAGATAAACACCCACCAGATCTAACAAATGAAGAGGAAATAGGCAGTCTACCTGAAAAGGAATTCAGAATAATGATAGTAAAGATGATCCAAAATCATGGAAACAGAATAGACAAAATGCAAGAAACATTTAACAGGGACCTAGAAGAACTAAAGATAAGACAAGCAACAAAGAACAACACAATAAATGAAATTAAAAATGCTCTAGATGGGATCAATAGCAGAATAATTGAGGGAGAAGAACGGATAAGTGACCTGGAAGATAAAATAGTGGAAATAACTACTGCAGAGCAGAATAAAGAAAAAAGAGGGAAAGGAACTGAGGACAGTCTCAGAGACCTCTGGGACAACATTAAATGCACCAACATTCGAATTATAGGGGTTCCAGAAGAAGAAGAGAAAAAGAAAGGGACTGAGAAAATATTTGAAGAGATTATAGTTGAAAACTTCCCTAATATGGGAAAGGAAATAGTTAATCAAGTCCAGGAAGCACAGAGAGTCCCATAGAGGATAAATCCAAGGAGAAACACGCCAAGACACATATTAATCAAACTGTCAAAAATTAAATACAAAGAAAACATATTAAAAGCAGCAATGGAAAAACAACAAATAACACACAAGGGAATCCCCATAAGGGTAACAGCTGATCTTTCAGCAGAAATTCTGCAAGCCAGAAGGGACTGGCAGGACATATTTAAAGTGATGAAGGAGAGAAGCCTACAACCAAGATCACTCTACCCAGCAAGGATCTCATTCAGATTTGATGGAGAAATTAAAACCTTTACAGACAAGCAAAAGCTGAGAGAGTTCAGCACCACCAAACCAGCTTTACAACAAATGCTAAAGGAACTTCTCTAGGCAAGAAACATAAGAGAAGTAAAAGACCTACAATAACAAACCCAAAAGAATTAAGAAAATGGTAATAGGAATATACATATTGATAATTACCTTAAATGTAAATGGATTAAATGCTCCCACCAAAAGACACAGACTGGTTGAATGGATACAAAAACAAGACCCATATATATGCTGTCTGCACGAGACCCACTTCAAACCTAGAGACACATACAGACTGAAAGTAAGGGGATGGAAAAAGATATTCCATGCAAATGGAAACCAAAAGAGAGCTGCAGTAGCAATTCTCATATCAGACAAAGTAGACTTTAAAATAAAGACTATTACAAGAGACAAAGAAGGCCACTACATAATGATCAAGGGATTGATCCAAGAAGAAGATATAACAATTGTAAATATTTATGCGCCCAACATAGGAACATCTCAATACATAAGGCAAATACTAACAGCCATAAAAGGGGAAATTGACAGTAACACATTCATAGTAGGGGACTTTAACACCCCACTTTCACCAATGGACAGATCATCCAAAATGAAAATAAATAAGGAAACACAAGCTCTAAATGATACATTAAACAAGATGGATGTAATTGATATTTATAGGACATTCCATCCCAAAACAACAGAATACACATTTTTCTCAAGTGCTCATGGAACATTCTCCAGGATAGATCATATCTTGGGTCACAAATCAAGCCTTGGTAAATTTAAGAAAATTGAAATTGTATCAAGTATCTTTTCCGACCACAATGCCATGAGACTAGATATCAATTACAGGAGAAGAACTGTAAAAAATACAAACACATGGAGGCTAAACAATACACTACTTAATAACGAAGTGATCACTGAAGAAATCAAAGAGGAAACAAAAAAACACCTAGAAACAAATGACAATGGAGACACGATGACCCAAAACCTATGGGAAGCAGCAAAAGTAGTTCTAAGAGGGAAGTTTATAGCAATACAATCCTACCTTAAGAAACAGGAAACAAATAAACAATCTAACCTTGAACCTAAAGCAATTGGAGAAAGAAGAACAAAAAAACCCCAAAGTTAGCAGAAGGAAAGAAATCATAAAGATCAGATCAGAAATAAATGAAAAAGAAATGAAGGAAACAATAGCAAAGATCAATAAAAGTAAAAGCTGGTTCTTTGAGAAGATAAACAAAATTGATAAACCATTAGCCAGACTCATCAAGAAAAAAAGGGAGAAGACTCAAATCAACAGAATTAGAAATGAAAAAGGAGAAGTAACAACTGACACTGCAGAAATACAAAAGATCATGAGAGATTACTACAAGCAACTCTATACCAATAAAATGGACAACCTGGAAGAAATGGGCAAATTCTTAGAAATGCACAACCAGCCAAGACTGAATCAGAAAGAAATAGAAAATATGAACAGACCAATCGCAAGCACTGAAATTGAAACTGTAATTAAAAATCTTCCAAAAAACAAAAGCCCAGGACCATATGGCTTCACAGGCAAATTCTATCAAACGTTTAGAGAAGAGCTAACACCTATCCTTCTCAAACTCTTGCAAAATATAGCAGAGGAACACTCCCAAACTCATTCTACGAGGCCACCATCACCCTGATACCAAAACCAGACAAGGATGTCACAAAGAAAGAAAACTACAGGCCAATATCACTGCTGAACATGGATACAAAAATCCTCAACAAAATACTAGCAAACAGAATCCAACAGCACATTAAAAGGATCATACACCATGATCAAGTGGGGTTTATTCCAGGAATGCAAGGATTCTTCAATATATGCAAATCAATCAACGTGATGCACCGTGTTAACAAATTGAAGGAGAAAAACCATATGATCATTTCAATAGATGCAGAGAAAGCTTTCGACAAAATTCAACACCCACTTATGATAAAAACCCTGCAGAAAGTAGGCATAGAGGGAACTTTCCTCAACATAATAAAGGCCATATATGACAAACCCACAGCCAACATTGTCCTCAATGGTGAAAAACTGAAATAATTTCCACTAAGATCAGGAACAAGACAAAGTTGCCGACTCTCACCACTCTTATTCAATATAGTTTTGGAAATTTCAGCCACAGCAATCAGAAAAGAAAAGGAAATAAAAGGAATCTAAATCGGAAAAGAAGAAGTAAAACTGTCACTGTTTTCAGATGACATGATACTCCACATAGAGAATCCTAAAGATGCAACCAGAAAACTACTAGAGCTAATCAGTGAATTTGGTAAAGTTGCAGGATATAAAATTAATGCACAGAAATCTCTGGCATTCCTATACTGTAATGATGAAAAATCTGAAAGTGAAATCAAGAAAGCGCTCCCATTTACCACTGCAACAAAAAGAATAAAATATCTAGGAATAAACCTACCTAAGGGGACAAAAGACCTGTATGCAGAAAATTATAAGACAGTGATGAAAGAAATTAAAGATGATTCAAATAGATGGATAGATATACCATGTTCTTGGATTGGAAGAATCAACATTGTGAAAATGGCTCTACTACCCAAAGCAATCTACAGATTCAGTGCAATCCCTGTCAAACTACCACTGGCATTTTTCACAGCACTAGAACAAAAAATTCACAATTTGTATGGAAACACAAAAGACCCTGAATAGCCAAAGCAATCTTGAGAATGAAAAACGGAGCTGGAGGAATCAGGCTCCCTGACTTCAGACTATACTACAAAGCTACAGTAATTAAGGCAGTATGGTACTGGCACAAAAACAGAAAGATCAATGGAACAGGATAGAAAGCCCAGAGATAAACCCATGCACATATGGTCAACTTATCTTTGATAAAGGAGGCAGGAATGTACAGTGGAGAAAGGACAGCCTCTTCAATAAGTGGTGCTGGAAAAATTGGACAGGTACATGTAGAAGTATGAGATTAGATCACTCCCTAGCACCATACACAAAGATAAGCTCAAAATGGATTAAAGACCTAAATGTAAGGCCAGAAACTATCAAACTCTTAGATGAAAATATAGGCAGAACACTCTGTGACATAAATCACAGCAAGACCCTTTTTGACCCACCTCCTAGAGAAATGGAAATAAAAACAAAAGTAAATAAATGGGACCTAATGAAACTTAAAATCTTTTGCAAAGCAAAGGAAACCATAAACTAGACCAAAAGACAACCCTCAGAATGGGAGAAAATATTTGCAAATGAAGCAACTGACAAAGGATTAATCACCGCAATTTATAAGCAGGTCATGCAGCTCAATAACAAAAAAACAAACAACCCAATCCAAAAATGGGCAGAAGACCTAAGTAGACATTTCTCCAAAGAAGATATACAGACTGCCTACAAACACATGAAAGAATGCTCAACATCATTAATCATTAGAGAAATGCAAATCAAAACTACAATGAGATATCGTCTCACACCGGTCAGAATGGCCATCATCAAAAAATCTAGAAACAATAAATGCTGGAGAGGGTGTGGAGAAAAGGGAACACTCTTGCACTTCTGGTTGGAATGTGAATTGGTACAGCCACTATGGAGAACAGTATGGAGGTTCCTTAAAAAACTGAAAATAGAACTATGATATGACCCAGCAATCCCACTACTGGGCATATACCTGAGAAAACCATAATTCAAAAAGAGTCATGTAGGGGCTTCCCTGGTGGCGCAGTGGTTGAGAGTCCACCTGCCGATGCAGGGGACACAGGTTTGTGCCCCAGCCCGGGAAGATCCCACATGCCGCAGAGCGGCTGGGCCCGTGAGCCATGGACGCTGAGCCTGCGCATCTGGAGCCTGTGCTCCGCAACGGGAGAGGCCACAACAGTGAGAGGCCCGCGTACTGCAAAAAAAAAAGAGTCATGTAGCAAAATGTTCATTGCAGCTCTATTTACAATAGCCAAGATATTGAAAGAACTTAAGTGTTCATCATCGGATGAATGGATAAAGAAGATGTGGCACATATATACAATGGAATATTAGCCATAAAAATAAACGAAATTGAGTTGTTTGTAGTGAGGTGGATGGACCTATAGTCTGTCATACAGAGTGAAGTAAGTCAGAAAGAGAAAGACAAATACCATATGCTAACACATATATATGGAATTCAAGAAAAAAAATGTCATGAAGAACCTAGGGGTAAGACGGGAATAAAGACACAGACCTACTAGAGAATGGACTTGAGGGTATGGGGAGGGGGAAGGGTAAGCTGTGACAAAGTGAGAGAGTGGCATGGACATATATACACTAACAAACGTAAAATAGATAGCTAGTGGGAAGCAGCCACATAGCACAGGGAGATCAGCTCGGTGCTTTATGACCGCCTGAATGGGTGGGATAGGGAGGGTGGGAGGGAGGGAGACGCAAGAGGGAGGAGATATGGGAACATATGTATATGTATAACTGATTCATTTTGTTATAAAGCAGAAACTAACACACCATTGTAAAGCAATTATACTCCAATAAAGATGTAAAAAAAGTTATAATATAATTTAGACAGTAAAAAAATAAATTAAAAAAAAGAATTCAAAAAGTCACATCACCAGTTCATAAATCTGACTCAGTTATAGAGTTTCCATAGAAAATGAATTGTGAAAATGAAATACCTTGCCATGCCTTATCTCTCACAATATATTCTTTATTGCCTATGAAGCCATTCTTCTGGTTAATAGTGTCAGATGTAATGTGCAGTAACATGCTTCTAAGATTGACACTACAAATAGTCTTTCAAACTACTGGGTTGTTCTTATCCATCAGTTGACACAAAAGTTTATAGGTGGCTTCTGCATAATTCATTTAGCTAGTCGGAAGTAGAAAATTCTAACAAAGAACTCTTCTTACCAAACTGTGTTCATTTCCTCCTTTACATATTTAACCTATGGTATAAGCTCTCCAAACAATAGTAAACACTTGCCTATGAGTGTAATTTTTCCAAATATAGTATCTTAAATGTGGTGTTGATTTTATCAAACTAAGTTCTTCTCAGTTTTCTCTGCTTTGTATCTCTTAACCTGCCATCCTAATTCTAATATTCATTTGATCATATATCATGCAAATCTCTAAATACCTCTTTCTTCTAAAGAGTCTGTAGCTCCTTGAAGTCAGAGACCATTTTTTGCACCTTTACAGTCCTCTTTTCTGGTATAATGTCTGGCATGTTATATCTACCCTGATGCATATTTGTTAAACAGCATTAACCAAAGGTCATTTAGCCAAAGGTGTAATCATTCAGCCAGTAATATTAGAGGAAGTGAAATGGAATTAAAGCTAATCTTAAGAGAGAACACATTTAAGTCAAGATAAGTGTATCAACAGGGCTATGGCAACAGCACAGACAATATCTTAGGCTTTATACAAGCAAAAATTTATTGTTGTAGTAATAAACGACTGAAATGGCTTAATAGCAACTAAAAATTGACATTCAGGACACAGGGTCAGTGGGTCTGTTAAATAAAATAGAAATCAATTCGTAATGGATATAATGGGCTTTGTTTCACATATTTGAGCTACTTAGTTAGATCTGAGATAATATATAACAAAGAAACTGTCCTAATCTGGGGTTAGGGAAACTTCCAGAGGAGGAGCATCTGAGTTGTGATCTGAAGGATGAACGGTAGTTACTTAAGCAAATATGGAGAAAAGTCATTCCAGAGAGAACTCGTGAACTGGGAGACAACCCTACTTATTTATTTAAAGATCTAAAAGAAGGCCAGCATGTTGTGGCACAGAGAGCCAGGTGGGAAGTGAGTGCAAGATGAGGATGGAAAGGGAGGGAGGGGACAAAACGCATGCAGCTCAGTAAGCCCTACTCCCAAATATTTGTATTTCTATCCTAAGAACAAAGGGATGTCACTGAAGGGATAAGGCTAGGTTTATGATCATATTACTGTTCTGTAAAGATCGCTCAAACCAAATTGGAAGGGACTAAGAATGGACAAGAATAGCTTTGTGCAGCACCAGTCCAGATAAGAGATAGTAGAACTGTTTATGATTAGCAGAAAGAAAGAGTAGATAGATGTAAAATATTCAGAAGGAGATAAAATCAACAGGAAATAGATATGCCACATATGAAGTATGATTCCTAAGGTTGTGGCTTGAAGAATTAATGAGATAATGATATAACTCACTGAAACTGAGAATACCAGCAGAAATTTATGTTTGAGAATGGAAGATTATAAGTCAGTTTAGCTATGTTGAATTTGAGGTGCCTTTGAGAACTGTGAAGATGGCAGTTGGATGTGGAGCTCAAAGCAGAATAATATCCTGAAATTTAAAATATTGGAGTCATTGGTCTAGGGAAAAAGTATAGGAAAGAGAAAAGAACAGGATCTAAGTCTGAATTTTGAAGAAATGCTACATATGATAAATGTTGGTAGAAGAGGATGAAACTGCAGAGATGACTGAAAGAGGTAAGAGGAAAATCAGGTATATAAGTTTGAAGTTCAGCCCCAACCATAACATACCTTAAAATCTTCATGACAATCTTAAATTCCTTTAGGACTATGTAAGCAAAAATATATATCTAGATCAAACCAGAAGTATAATTGACATGCTAAAATAAGAGAGAAAATGGAATCAATTAAAAGTCTTAATTTTCTAAAGAGTGGAATAAAAAGAATGGAAGACAAAAAAGAAAGAACAAGAGTAGCAATAGAAAACAGTAATAAATATAGTAGGTATGAACCCAGGGGTATCAGTAATCACTTACATGTCAATGTTCTAAATGCACCCATTGAGAAACAGAGACACAGAGTAGAAAGAAAAAGAAGACCTAACTGTATGTTGTCTTCAAGGAACCCACTTTAAATATAAAGGCACAGATATATTAAAAGTAAAGAGATAGATAAAATGGGCAAAGATGTACCAATACTAACCAAAGGAAAGCTGGAGTAGTTACATTAATTTCCAACAAAATAGACCAGATCAAGAACAATTATCAGGGATAAAGAGGGACATTACATAGTGATAAGTGTATCAATTCTCCAAAGACATAATAATGCTTAAAGTGTATGCATCTAACAACAGAGCATCACACTATATGAGGCAAAAACTGATAGAACTCCAAGGATAAATAGACAAATTTACTATTTCATTTGGAGACTTCAGCACTTATCTATCAGTAATTGAGAGATCCAACAGGCAGATAATTAGTAAAATTATAGTTGAAGTGAACACCACCATCAGGACACTGGATCTAATTGACATTTATAGACTGCTTAATCCAGTAACAGCAGAATATACATTCTTTTCAAGTTCACATGGAATATTCACCAAAACAGACTGCGTTCTGGGTCATAAAACACACCTTAACAAATTTCAAAGAAAAGATATCATACAAAATATGCTCTTAGTCCATAATGGAATTAAACTATAAATCAATAAGAGAAACATAACTGGAAAATCTCAAACTATTTTGAGATTAAACTACACACTTCTGAATAACACTGGTTCAAAGAAGACGTCTCAAGAAATTTTTAAAATATTTTGAACTAAATGAAAATGGAAATACAACTTATCGAACTTTGTGGGATGCAGTGAAAGCAGTGCATAGAGGGAAATTTATAGTATTGAATGAATATACTAGAAAAGAAGAAAGATCTAAAATCAATAACAAGCTTCTATCTTAGGAGACCAGAAAAAGAAGAGAAAACTAAATACAAAATGAGCAGAAGAAAGTAAATGATAAAAATCAGAGCAGAAATCAATTAAAATAAAAACAGGAAAAATAGAGAAAATCAATGAAACAAAAAACTTATTCTTTTAAAAGATCAATAAAATTGGTCAAACCCCCTAGCCAGGATCATCAAGAATAAAAAAAAAGAAGACACAAATTACTAATATTAGAAATGGAAGAGGGACCTTCACTACTGATCCCATGGACAGTAAAAAAGGCAATAAAGGAGTACTATGAATAACTCATTCTCACAAATTTGATAACCTAGATGAAATGGACAAATTCCTTGAAAGATGTAATCTACCAAAACTCACACAAGGAAAATTTGATAATCTGAATAGGCTTATATTGATTAAAGAAATTGAGTCAATGATGAATAACCTTCCAAAACAGAAAGCACCAGGCCCAGATGGTCTTACTGGTGAATACTACCAGAGATTTAAGGAACAAAATGATACCCATTTTCTACAATCTATTCCAGAAAATAGAAACAGAAGAAATACTTCCTGACTCATTCTGTGAGACCAGCATTACCCTAATACCAAAACCAGACAAAGCTATTACAAGAAAAGAAAACTACAGACCAGTATCTCTCATGAACATATATTTTAAAATCTTCCACAAAATATTAACAAATTGAATCCACTAATATATAAAGATAATTATACACCATAACCAACTGGGATTTATCCCAGGTATGTAAGGCTGGTTCAACCTTCAAAAATAAATTAGTATAATCCATTACTTTAACAAACTAAAAAAGAAATTATATAAAATAGGTGCAGAAAAATAATTTTACAAAATACAATACCCATCTATGATAAAAATTCACAGTAAACTAGGAGGAAAGGGGAACGTCCTCAGCTTTATGAAGAATATATTTTAACAACCTTATAGCTAACATCATGATGAAATGCTAACTTAATGATGAAATGCTAGGTGCTTTTCCCCTAAGAACAGGGAAACAAGGAAAGGATGTCCCTCTTTTTTTAAACTCCTCTTCAGCATTGGGCTGGAAGTCCTAACTAATGCAATGAAACAAGAAAAGAAGATATAAAATTGTCTTTTTTTGCAGATGACATAGTTGTCTATAAAGAAAAGCCCAAAGAATTAGTTAAAAAGACCAACAACCAGTCAGTTTCCTGTAAACTTCTCCCATTCAGATTTTTTTTAAAAACACTAAAAGATTTAAGGAGCTACATTAAATGTTAAGTGGGTCAAGTGGTTATTTTGGGTCATTTTTACTTTTTTTTTTTTTTTTGTGGTACGCGGGCCTCTCACTGTTGTGGCCTCTCCTGTTGCGGAGCACAGGCTCCGGACACGCAGGCTCAGCGGCCATGGCTCACGGGCCCAGCCACTCTGCAGCGTGTGGGATCTTCCCAGACCGGGGCACAAACCCGTGTCCCCTGCATCGACAGGCGGACTCTCAACCACTGCGCCACCAGGGAAGCCCCATTTTTACTTTTATGTATTTCTAGGTGTTCTACAGTGAGCTTATTTAGGGGTTAAAAGTTATCTTTAACATTATATTTTTAAAATAAAATGACAAACCACAAACTGGGCAGATGTTAGCAGTAAAATAGGGCAGAGAAAAATTTAATGTCTGCAACACATAAAGAACTCTACAATTTTTTTAAATGACCCCCAAAATACACGGGCAAAGGACATGATCAAGCAACATGTAGAATATTGCAGATAGCTGGTAAACAAATAACAAAAAGAATATTCATCCTCACTGGTAGTCAAGCATATATACATTTTAAGATACCAGATTGTCCATCAAATTAATGAAGAATTTACAAAATAATATTCTGTGCTAGGATGAATTCAATGAAATAGATTCTAATTTTATACATTGCTTGTGGAATGTTAATTATTGGAGCCTTTCTGGAAATTGACTTCACTTTATGACCAAATAATGCTACATTTCAGACTCTATTCCAGGGGTGGAAATGCAGAATGCATACAAAGACTACTGCACAAAGATGTTTCTCTCAGTGTGTTTATAATAGGGTAAAACTACATTCTGAAGAGAATCCATGAATTTTAAAATATTATACATAATATTTAATAAGCCATAATTGAAAAACATTAGTGACCTCTTAATACCTTTAATGGCTGTGCTATTGAGTAAGGACAACATATGTGATGCTTACATACCAACCTTATAATTCTATTATTCACATACTTAACTATTTGGCAGTGTCATCTGATGTTACAGACTGTAACATTCACTTATAGTCTAATAGGCATATAATAAATCCTATAAAGCAAAATTTTGCTGTAAAGAAGACTTATAAAAATATAAATGTCTAGCATTAAGAAAATGATTAAATTATGGTACTGCAGAATGTTAGATGGAATATAATATGCAGCCATTGAACAATTTTGTTATGAAATATTTACAGTAACATGATAAAATATTTATATTTCAAATAGAATCTTAAACATAAAACAGATATAGTTAGGGGCTTCCCTGGTGGCACAGTGGTTAGGAGTCTGCCTGCCAATGCAGGGGACGCGGGTTCAAGCGCTGGTCCAGGAGGATCCCACATGCTGCGGAGCAAATGGGCCCGTACGCTGCAGCTACTGAGCCTGCACTCTAGAACCCGCGAGCCACGACTGCTGAGGCCCGTGCACCTGGAGCCTGTGCGCCTGGAGCCCGTGCTCTGCACCAAGAGAAGCCACCACAATAAGAAGCCCGTGCACCACAACAAAGAGTGGCCCTTGCTCACCACAACTAGAGAAAAGCCTGTGCGCAGCAACAAAGACCCAACGCAGCCAAAAATAAAATAAATAATTAAAAGAAAACAGATAAGTTTTATAAGTATGCTCCCACAAAAGAACTAGAAGGAAATATGCAAGTATATTTACAGTGTCATCTCTGTATGGTAGAATTATGGATTATTTACTTAATCTGGGGTTTTTTGTACTTCCAATACTTTTCAAATTTTTTAAAATTAACATTAATGTAACAACTTAGAGAAAGTTTAAGATAACCAACCATACCACATTTTTCCCCATTAAAACATTTTTTTAAAAGTGAGGTGTTCACAAATTGTGATGGAGTACAAACTCATAGAATTTTAACTATCTTGTTATATTCTGAACCTAAAAAAAAAACACCTTCTTTATACTGTCTTTCCAGAAAGACCAAAAAATTCAAACAGCTTCTTTAGATGGCTGGGCAAATAGCATTAAATTGTAGTTTCTAAATAAGTGTTAATCTATCTAGAGTAATTCTAGACAGTTAAATGGGTTCACACACTAAGATCCTTTAGGTTTAGCAATTTAATGTTCAGGCCATAAGCTAATTATTCAGTGTCTGTTTACTTATAATTACACTATTCAGTATTACAGGGGAAAAGATCTCCATAAAGGTCCCACATACATTTTATTGCACCTTAGTGATTATCCCATGTAAACATTGTTATATTTATTCATATGAAACAGAGGAATTGTTCAACTGGACTCACTACTATGATAAAGTATGACATTAAGCAAACTCAAGCATATTTTTATTTCATTGGAAACCATATATTTGCTTCTTCAAAAATGCTGTTTTGTTTGTCATATGTTTTTCAGAAATATTAAGTGGATCTATAATTGTCCTACCCATTAAATAAGATAACTCTGAAAGCCCTTAGTGCTCTATTTCATAATTATTAGATGCTTGATAAATGTTTATTGAATGAATGAGTGAATTAGGGAATGAAAGAATGAAAGGCACCGTCCTTCCTTTCCTTTTCTTTTGAATCCAAACAAAGCTTAATATTAGTAACAAAAAAAAAGGTGAATCAACTAAAGATTTAATTTTGTTTATACAGAGAGTAAAGTAATACATTGATAAATGTATTATGTGTTATATTACATATGATATAATTATATGCATATGTTAATTGAAATATAGAGTACATTTTAATTCTCACATCCTAAATTTTGTTTTAATATAGGGACCACGAGGACTGCAAGGTGATGCTGGACCTCCTGGAGAAATGGGTGCTGAGGTAATTTTTCTTGGGGCTCTTTCTTGTTAGTTCATCAATACTCAGTACTTTTTGTAAGACTCCTCTTAAAGTTAAGTTGATATCTTAGGTATATATATTTTGAAGAATAATTTTATAGTGTTTTGTTTCATATTCAGGAAATAAAACCTAAAATTCTATTAAAACCAGGGATGACTGTTGTATGAACCAAATTTTATGCATATAAAATTCCCTTAACAGTTCATTTAAATGACAGAACAAAAAGTGAATAAAACGTTCCCTTCAATGATTTAGAGTTAACTTTGATAACCCTTCACTCCATTATAGAAGAATATTGAAAAGTGACTTATTCAAGATATATTTTAGAATAATAAACCATACTTGTTATAATTATAAAATCCAATTACTTCATTTCTTTTGTTTGTTAACTTTAGTGCTAAAAAATTAGGCATAAATTCTCTCCTCCCTTGGCTTCTGTGAAACTGCTCCCTCTTGATTCTGCTTTTTACCTTCTGATTAGCCTCAGTCTTGATGGGAAGCTGTCCTTCCTCTTCCTCAGCTTACAATCATAGTATCACATAGACTTTAATTACCAGTATTATTCTGATAGCTCTAGCTTGATAGCTCTAACTGATGCCTCTCTCCTTGGGGCTCCAGTTATTGATTTCCTGTTGTCTTTTATGTATGCACCTAGGTATCCCACAAACATCTCAAATTCAAAATATATAAACCAAGCCCATCGCTTTCCCACTGTTATTCCTCTTTTTATTCTCATCTCACTGAAAGATATCCCTTATGCCCAGTAACCCCAAACTGAGAGTCATCCTAGACTCCCCTTCCTTCAATCAGCTCTCTTCCCTGTGAATAAGCTCCCACTAATGTCTCACCTCCATCCTTTCCTTTCCGTCCCCATTGCCGGTGCTCCAGTCCTCTGCTCTAATTCCATGTCTCCTCCAACTGCCATTATTCCTTAGCTACTTGTGGCCAGTTTACCTTTGTCATATCATTCTTGTCCTTGAAATTTTTCAGTGGCTCTCATAGCCTTTAATAAAATGCCAATTTCTTAACATGATAATGTCCTGCATTGTCTAATGTCTGCAGACCTTTTCAACCACATTCCAATAGAACGTTTCTCCTCCTCTAATTCCACGATTATGCCATGCTTTCTTGCTGTGTACTGTGTATCCACTGGGAGTCCAAGGGTGGCTGAGATATGGTCCCTGACTCCTTTAGCAGTTTATAATCTATTCCAGAAGATAATCATGTAAAAGCTCATTATACTTCTGTTAGACCCAATGATGGAGACATTCACAGGGCATTATAAGAGTACAGCAATGGGTATGTAACCTTACCTGGATAAGGGGAAAAAGACTTGTCTCCGTTGAGGCAGGGGGAGGGTAATGAGTTTTAAGGAATGAGTATGAGTTAGCCATATGAAAAGAGGGAATAAGGATATGGCGATTCCAGAAAAAGGGGTAGTATGAGTAGGAACATGCAAACATGAGGCCGTATGGATTCTTTGATGCTTAAAGTCAAAACAAGGAGTGATGATAGATGAAATTACAGAGAAATGGTTAGATCAAACGAAAAATCTTATATACTCTGTTAAGAAGCTTGAACTTTTCATCTTACGGGCTACAGTAAGTCATTGTGAGGTAGGCATAGGGCAATGATAAAGTCAGATTTGTATTTTTGGAAGATCATTTTAGCAGTCTCAGGGAAGATGTATTTGAGAAGACAAGAGTGCAGACATATATACCTTCTAAAAGGCTGTTGCACTCAACTAGTTAAGAAACAATGGAGGTCCGAACTAAAGTAGTCAGCATAAGTAAGAAGGGGATGTATTTGAGAAATGTTTGTTACATAAATTCTGGAGAACCTGCATATTTGTGGGATATGGAAAGTAAATGGGAAAGAGAAGTCAAAAATTATTTCCAGAGTTCAACAGGATGGATGGCAATATCCTTTCCTGAGACAAGAAAAGAAGAATGTTAGTCATAATCTGCTACTCTGCCCAAGGTAAATGGTTAACAGGTAGCAGACCTTGGCTTTGAATCCACATCTGATTCAAAAGCCAATGCTGAAAACCTATACTATGCCACATCCATCCTCTGAGTCTACAAAAAGCAGAGGAAAGTCATACCTCATAACTTGACATTTTTTTTTTTAACAGGGTAGGAGACAAGAATCTGTCATGATAAGGAGTAGGGGTTGAGCATATTTTCTATTGAGGAAAATATGCTGGTTTAGAATAGTGGTTGAGGATAATGGAAGAGTGAAATGACTAAAGACATGTAAAAGCAGATATACCTTATTAAAAGTAAAACTGAAGTAGGAGACTTTGAATTTGCATTATATTAATAATAATGATGTTAATACTAGGTAACAACTTCAGAGAACTTTCTATGTTCCTAGCAGTATTTATGTACTTTACCATATTAATGAATTCTCACAATACCCCATGAGGTAATGCAATTATCCTCATTCTACAGATGAGGAAACTAAGCCATGAAATGGTTAAGCAACTTGTTCAAGAGCAATAGCTGTGCAATAGTAGTGCAATAGCAATAGTAGTGGTAGAGCCCACATTTAAATTTAGGCAGTCTCTCTCTGCAACCCATTCTCTTAGTCACTATGCCTCTCAATATGTAATGAAGCCACTTTGCACAAGAGTGTAATTTTTCCATTGATGTTCAACTGGGAATAGAAATGGAGAAGGCAATTTAAAGTGCTAATCCA
Source organism: Grampus griseus (assembly GCF_964374135.1). Lineage (NCBI taxonomy): Eukaryota > Metazoa > Chordata > Mammalia > Artiodactyla > Delphinidae > Grampus > Grampus griseus. The sequence continues at coordinate 108,216,993 of NC_139017.1, forward strand.
AGATTGGCATAAGAAAAGAGATACCACAGAGATCAGAAGATCAACTATTGGATTTAGCCTAAGAATAAAAGAAGCCGAGAGGAGCTGACAGATTGGGCGAAACTGGGGAATAGACGAGGTCTAGGGAATTAAAAGCAATTTTGATGTGGAAGAAGTCCTGAGAGAGTTGGAATTCTCTCTTGAAAGATAATTTTAACCTTAGGTTAGGATATTAAATTCTATCATTTCTGAGGCAGAGCAGAAACTCAGGCAGTCTCACTTCGTAGTCCTTCCTCTTAAGTACTGTAATACACTGCCTCTTATAACAGTAAAGTCACAAAGGTAACCAACAGAAAATTTTAAATAATATAACTATTTAAAAATTGGTGAAATGATGGTAAAAAGGAGGGAGTTTTAAGGGAACTAAACTTTTAGCAAGGTAATACATCAAGAATTAGAGGTAGATTTCTTGGTTATAGAAATAACCATTAAGAGAACTAAAAACAAATTGTTTTATAAAGTAGTTGCCTCTGAGGAATGGGGCTGGGGCTTTTCATTATAAGTCCATCTGTACTATTATGCCTGTATAGCTTTTATTTTGGAAAAAGCAAAGCGAGTCTGGATTGTGGAAGCTGAGTCAAAATGGAAAATTGAACTTCTCATCTAAAATACTGTAACAACGTAAGAGATATTTTAATCTCTAATAATTATTAGGAAGGTTATCACCCATGGATCAGAACTATTGAGGAATCCCTGGAAGACAGAAAGCAAACAGGAAACTTCTGGTCAAGATAGTATCATAGGTTAATGGCTTTAAACTACCCCTCTACTCTGAAAACATGGGGATTATAGAATGCATATGTATGTATTTATAATTGTGTGTGTATAAGTACACATACATACATACACACACATAGAGTAAGAGAAGAGAGTGAGGAAGTAGAGAAGGGAGAGGCAGGCAGAGTATTCTCAACAACAAGATAAATGTCTCCAAGAGAAAAAATAAATAAAACAATACAACAGCAATTATAGGAGCTCGAAGCTTATAAATAGCCAGAGGTTGCAAGAAGTTATATGTTTTCAAGATAAAAGCTTCAACCAAAATCTTCCCAACTGGACCCACCCATGAAAGGGGCGTGGGAAAAAAATGCCGTATATATGTATATATATAATTCATATCTTCTTTGTGTGTTATATTTTATAAAACCAATAAAGAAAATGGAATTTTTTTCAAGAAGTGTATTCCAAGAGGGATCAACATAAATAGATGGGAAGAATAAAAAGTGAAAAACACAGAGAATAGTAAGGGTATGAGGGTAGAAAATTAGAAGAGGAAATGGGAAGTAGTTTGTCTTGACCAAAGATTAAAGGACAAGAGGAAGGATTAGAAGAAACTGGTCTAAGCAGTCCTGATTTCTGGTGATGTTGTTTTAGCATTTGAACTGTTAAACGGTCCCAGAAATTATCTGGTCTTACGCCATGATGTTTATAAAGGAGCAGCAAAAATCCTTTCCTGGACATAGATATCCCATCCTTGGACTGAAAATTACTTCCATCTTCTTATGAGGTTGTTATTGCCTTTATGTTGGTGAAGGAATGTTTACAAACAATGTGTCAAATCATTCTATTCTAGGGACCTTCAGGTATTGAGGGAGAATCTGGTCTGCAAGGAGAGCCAGGTGCAAAGGTAACCTTCCTAAATAGTAAAGGAGGTCTCTAAACTTTCACCATTGACTCCTCGATGTTTGCAATATTTTGGCAAACAGCCACCATCTTGGAAGCAGGTAAAGGACAGCAGATAAAAATGGATAGTGTTCTCAAATGAGTCAGAATAAAATATTACTGAGAAAAAAATATTATTTGTCTCTCTATATATGCAGATAAGTATGTGTGTGTATATCTATACACACACACACATATATATATACGGTTATATATGGGAGGGAATACAAATGAAAAAGCAAAATATTATAAATAAATTAATCTGAAGAAAAGGAAAAAATAGTGTTTTGGAACTCCTGTCTTCATGATATACCCTCCATAACTATTAGACATGCAGTTTTAGTAGAAAAGAGTTTAATCTTTCCCTTTGTTTCTTCAGGGAGATGTTGGACCTGCAGGCAGTGTTGGAGTGACTGGGGAGCCAGGGTTACGGGTACGTGCCTACTAGAAACCATTTTAATGCACTGGCCCTCCTATTTTAGAGACTCAAGCCTCAGCCTAAAGACTTCAAAGATTGTATAATAAACTTTTCTGGTGCATTATAGAAAATATTTTTCTTTATTTTATAATTTCAAAAGCTGCATGCTAAACCCTGTTCACATTGTAATTTAGTAGCATTGAGAGTCCTAACCACACACATCCTTTTTCTCAGAATCAGATGTACTCAGCAGAATCCTTGCCAAATGTGTGGAGTCACTGTGATTGTCACTAATGTTGGCATGAAGAAGAAATTCACAAATACTAGTGATCAACTCTTATGCTATTTCCGGACCTAACAAGACAGACAGACATTGAAATCTAAATTGTGTTTAGAAAAACAGCAACAAAAAACTAGAGTCATGCCAGGTTAACAACATTCAAAGAAATAATTGTAGATTTTTGTAGACAAACACAATTGTAGATAATTGTGTTGAGGTAGCTTACAGAAGTTATTCTAATATAGACAGTGGTTAATTTAAGCTGTGGTAAGTTTTTTTCCAAGATAACAGGGACCAAGATAATTTTAAGAGACATTTGTTTACTGAAAGGTAAAGTTGGGAGATGTATTTTGCATTCGATTTCTTTCTTGTTCATTTTCCTTTTTTTTTCAGGGGGGTGGGAAGTATGAGGTCAGGGTAATGGAAGTGTCAGCAGTTGGAGCAATGAGCAACTGTGAAGACACACTGATTAATTTACTTGTAAATAGTTCAGGTGGCAAGAGAGCCAGTACTTCTTGAATAGCTTCATAAATTGTGGCTCTACATTTCTACAAGTTCTGTGTCTAGAAGACAGCTTCCAAATATACCAGGGCCTTGATAGTCACCTCTTCTCTGTAAGGGAGAAAATACAGACCTTAAAAATCCGGTACACTGATTTTAACTGAATTAAGTCGTATTAATCCATGTAAATTAAGAAAAGCAAGATACTATAATTTTATGAAATTCAGTATTTACAGTCTTTGAACTAAGAAACATAGGTATAGCTGTCTAAATATCCAAAGCTATCAAATGAATACATATTACCTTTAATTATCTAAAAGTTATTAATATTCTGAGACCATCTTGTGTTTGAATAACAGTGCTATGACTCTTTAAATCATCTTCAGAGTTATTCCAGGCAAATTAAATCATGTTCATTATACTTTCAAATACTCCTTATAAATAAAGTAGAAGTAGGAATAAATGTATATAAACCTGCTACTTCTATAGATACCAGGGGCAAAAAATGAATTTAGATAAATGATTTTAGCGAAATAATAAATCTTACATTTCTGCTACCAAATAGGGTGAACCAGGAGCTGCTGGAGAAGAAGGTCTCCAGGGTAAAGATGGAATAAAGGTAAATTATACTCTTAACATTATGATTAAGGTAGATGTTTTTGAGAAATCTTTCAAATATTAAACGTAATTTTTTATGTGGCAACAAAAATCTCTTATTGCGTGGCATAATTATTTTACTACTTTCCCTTTCTCAAAAAGTTTTACTGTGTTACAGGGGAACCCAGGAGGAAGGGGACTTCCTGGAGAGGATGGAGAAAAAGGAGAGACAGGCTTACCAGGGACCACAGGGTCCCTGGGCGGACCAGGTGTAATGGGTCCTCCGGTGAGTACTGCTGGGTTCAATACTCAGTGAACTCAGTCCTCTACACACCCACACCCACACACACAAGTGTGAGCCATACACACACATTCTTGTCTCCCTTATATGTCCATTTGGTATTTGAAGGTGTGGAACTATGGCTTGAGTAAAGAACAAACCAGGGACTAATTATCAGCCTTCCTAACATCCAAGGAAAAAAGATACTTTTCCCATGTGTCACACATGCTATTGAACTTCTTCATTTTTTTCTCACTTTATTGCGACGTAATTGACATGTATTATATAAGTTATATAAGTTTACAGTGCATGACCTGTTGATTTTTTGTGCACAAATATTGCTAAATGATTCCCATAATAAGTTTAGTTAGCACATCTATCACCTCACACAGTTGCCTTTTTGTGTGTGGTGAGAATTTTTAAGAGTTACTGTCTTAGCATCTTTCAGGTACACAATACAGTGTTGTTAACTATAGTCACCATGCTGTACATTAGATCTCCAGAACTTATTCATCTTATAACTGGAAATTTGTACCCTTTGACCACCTTCACCTATTTTCCCCATCTCTTCATCCCTGGCAACACCAAACAACTCTGTTTCTATGAGTTCTTATGAGTTTCGTTAGGTAACACATATTCATGAGATCATACAGTATTTGTGTTTCTCTGACTTATTTCACAAGCATAATGCTTTCAAGGTCTATCCATGTTGTTTCAAATGGCAGAATTTCCTTCTGTTTATGACTGAATAATATTACATTGTATACATAGAGAACATATATGTGTGTGTGTATATGATCACATTTTTTCAAATATTAGTTGACCTTATATGCATGGGTTTATCTCTGGGCTCTTGATTCTGTTCTTTTGGTCTATATGTCTGTTTTAATGCTGGTACCATACTGTTTTGGTTAATATAGTTTTGTATTGATAAAGTCTGAAATTAGGAAGTGTGATGCCTCCAGCCTTGTTCTTCTTAAGATTGTTTTAGCTATTTGGTGTCTTTTATGGTTCCATGAAAATTTTAGAATTGCTTTTTTCTATTTTGATAAAAAAAACCTGCCTGGAATCTTGATAGGGATTATACTGAATCTATAGATTGCTTTGGATAGTACACACATTTTAACAATATGTGAAAATGAGATTTTTTCCACTTATTTGTATTTTCTTGAGTTTCTTTCATCAGTGTCTTCTAGTTTTCAGTGTATAGATATTTTACCTCCTGGGTTATATTTATTCTAAGTATTTTATTGATTTTAATACTATTATAAATGGGATTATTTTCTTTATTTCTTTTTCAGATAATTTGTTGTTAGTGTGTGGAAATATGACTGGGTTTTAGTAGGTTGATTTTGTATCCTGCAACTTTATTGAAATCATTTATTAATGCTAACAGTTTTGTGGTACAGTCTTCAGAGTTTTCTGTATATTAAGATGTCACCTGCAAATAGACAAGGTTTTACTTCTTCCTTTCTAAATTGGACGCCTTTTATTTCTTTTTCTTGCCCAATTGCTCAAGCTTGGACTTCCAGTCACACTTGCCATGTTCCTGATCTTGGAGGAAAAGCTTTTTTTGAGTATGATGTTAGCTGTGGGTTTTTCATATATGGCTTTTATTACGTTGAGGTACATTCCTTCTATACCCAATTTGTTGAGACGTTTTATCATGAAATGTTGTTGAATTTTTTCCAGGCCTTTTCTGCATTTATTCAGCTGACCGTATGTTTTTTTCTTTAATTCTGGGAATGTGGTACATCACATTGACTGATTTGCAGATTTTTGAGTCATCTTTGCATACCTGGAATAAATCCCACTTGATCATGGTGTATGGTCCTTTTAATATGCTATTGAATTCAGTTTGCTAGTATTTTGTTGAGAATTTTTGCATCTCTATTTGTCAGGGATATTGGCTGGCCTGAATTTTTTTTTCTTGTAGTATCCTTATCTGGCTTGGCATCAGAGTAATGCTGGCCTTGTAAAATGTCTTTGGGTGTATTCCTTCTTCAAAATTTTGGGAAAATTTGAGAAAGTTTAGCATTAATTCTTCTTTAAATGTTTGATATGATTCAGCAGTGAAACCATTTGGTCCTGGGCTTTTCTTTGTTGAGAGGTTTTTCACTACTGATTCAATCTCCTTATTCATTGGTCTTTATAGATTTTCTATTTCTTCATGATTCAGTCTTGGTAGGTAGTATCTTTCTATTTCTCCATTTCTTCTAGGTTTTCAATTTGCTGGCAAATAATTGTATGTAGTAGTCTCTTATGATCCTTTTTCTTTTTGTGGTATCCTTTATGTCTCCTCTTTCATTTCTAACTTTGAGTCCTCTCGGTGAGTTTGGCTAAAGGTTTGTCAATTTTGTTTATCATTTTTTTTCTGACAGTTCAGATAATTTTTTTTTCATATTGTTAAGTCCATAAGCTTTATTTTTTAAACATCTTTATTGGCATATAATTGCTTTACAATGGTGTGTTAGTTTCTGACATATAACAAAGTGAATCAGCTATACATATACATATATCCCCATATCTCCTCCCTCTTCCATCTCCCTTCCACCCTCCCTATCCCACCCCTCTAGGTGGTCACAAAGCACCGAGCTGACCTCCCTGTGCTATGTGGCTGCTTCCCACTAGCTATCTGTTTTACATTTGGTAGTGTATATTTGTCCATGCCACTCTCTCACTTTTTCACAGCTTACCCTTCCCCCTCCCCATGTCCTCAAGTCCATTCTCTACATCTACATCTTTATTCCTGTCCTGCCCCTAGGTTCTTCAGAACCATTTTTTTTTTAGATTCCATATATATGTGTTAACATACGGTATTTGTTTCTCTCTTTCTGACTTACTTCACTCTGTATGACAGACTCTAGGTCCATCCACCTCACTTCAAATAACTCAATTTCATTTCTTTTAATGGCTGAGTAATATTCCATTGTATATATGTGCCACATCTTCTTTATCCATTCATCTGTCGATGGACACTTAGGTTGCTTCCATGTCCTGGCTATTGTAAATACAGATGCAAAAATAGTTCTAAAAGGGAAGTTCATAGTGATAAATTCCACATTAGAAAAAGGGAAAGACCTCAAATAAGTAACCTAACTTTACTCTTCAAGGAAGTGGAAAAAGAAGAACAAAACAAGGCCAAAGTTAGCAAGAAGGAAGTGATAAAGATTAGAGCAGGAATAAGTGAAATAGAGGATAGGAAAACAATAGAAAAAATTAATAAGAGTTGGTTTTTAAAAATGATAAACATTGGAAGTTGTACACCATCATTCACACTGTAAGACCCTAACATGAAACTGTAGCCAAAAGGTCTAACAGCACTGTTGGGTGTATAGGCATGTACATACATGGCCACTCTGTCTGCAAGATGCTTTAGTGGAATGTTATATCCAAAGTTAGATCTAAAGTTGGAAGCCTCTTCTCTTTCAATGTCTGCTAAAGAACAAGCATCTGCCAACAAACCTACTACTGCCATTCCAACATGCCGATCAACATTAAAAAGTCGTTTGTGGGCTTCCCTGGTGGCGCAGTGGTTGAGAGTCTGCCTGCCGATGCAGGGGACACGGGTTCATGCCCGGTCCGGGAAGATCCCACATGCCGTGGAGCGGCTGGGCCCGTGAGCCATGGCCGCTGAGCCTGCGCGTCCGGAGCCTGTGCTCCGCAACGGGAGAGGCCACAGCAGTGAGAGGCCCTCGTACCGCAAAAAAAAAAAAAAAAAAAAAAAAAAAAAGTCGTTTGTTAGCACCTTCTTCATAAAATTTAGAAAGGACTAATTTTTCTACCCCAAAGACAGCGCCATCTTTACATCTGATTCCAATAGCTGTACCACTATTTTCCACAGGCTTCATAGCATGCTCAACTTGAAAAACTCTCCCATCAGGAGAGAATGTAGAGACTGACAGGTCATACCCAGTGCCGATTGAGCTCATCGTGCTAAAACCACTGGGACACCTAGGGCTTCAGGGTCTGAGGAATATTTTTTAATTTCCATGTATTTGTGAGTTTTACAACTTTTCTCTCCTGTTGTTGATTTCTAGTTTCATACCATTGTGGCTGGAAAGTTACTTGATATAATTTCTATCTAACTGTATTTATAGAGTCTTGTATTGTGGCCTTACATATGATCTATCTACAGAAATGTTCCATGTGAACATTTTTTGAGAAGAATGTGTATTCTGCTACTGTTGGATGGAATGTTCTTTATATGTCCATTACGTCTGTTTGGCCTGTAGTGTTGTTCAAATCTTCTGTTTCCTTATTAATTTTCTGTCTGGAAGATGTAGCCATTTTAGAGAGTAGGATATTAAAGTCCCCAAACAAGATAGTATTGCTGCTGATTTCTCCTTTTGTTTCTGTTAGTATTTACTTTATATATTTAGATACTCCAAAGTTTGGCACATAAATATTTATAATTATTGTATATTATCAATTAATTGACCCATTTATCATTATTAATGACCTTCCTTATCTCTTGTTACTGTTTTCAGCTTAAAATCTATTTTATCTGATATAAGTATAGCTATCCCTGCTTTCTTTTGGTTATCATTTGCTTGAAATATCTTTCCTCATCCCTTCCCTGTCAGTCTTTGTGTGTCCTTCAAGCTTAAGTGAGTCTCCTGTATGCAGCATATAGCTGGGTCTCTTTTTCTAAATCCTTTCAGCCATTCTGTCTTTTGATTGGATAAGTTAATCCATTTACAATTAAAGTAATTATTGGTAAGTAAGGACTTCCTATTGCCATTGTGCTCATTGTTTGCTGATTCTTTTACAGACTCTTACTTCATTGCTTCCTCACTTGCCCTTTTCCTTTGTGATTTTTGTAGCAGTGTGCCTTGAATCCTTTATCATAATCTTGTGTATCTACTACATGTTTTTCCTTTGTGGCTCACATAAAATACATTACAATTCTAACACCATAGTTTAAGCAGATAAAATTTAACTTTGATATCTTACAGAAACTTTATGTGTTTAATTCTTTCTCCCCCCTCACATTTTAGGTTACTGATGTTACAGTTTAATCTTTTTGTATTCTTTATCCAATAACAAATTATTGTAGTTATGGTTATTTTTGTTGTTCTTGTTTTTGTTTATGTTTTTGTTTTCTAAAATAATGGGTTCATTGAGATGTAATTCACATATACCATAAAATTCACATGTTTAAAGTGTACAATTTAGTGGTTTATAGTACATTCACAAAGTTGTGCAATCGTTACGACTGTCTAATTCCAGAACATTTTCATCATGCCAAAAACAAACCCTGTACCCATTACCAGTCATTCCCCATTCTCCCCTTCCCCTACCCTCTGGCAACCACTAATTTACTCTCTGTCTCTGTAGATTTTCCTATTCTGGACTATGATTAACTTTTTGAAGTGTAAAAAAGAATTCTTTCTTTCTTTCTTTTTTTTTTTTTTTACAACCCACCCCCCGCCACTTTCCCCCCTTGGTGTCCATACATATGTTCTCTATATCTGTGTCTCAATTTCTGCCCTGCAACCGGCTCACCTGTACCATTTTTCTAGGTTCCACATATATGCATTAATATACAATATTTGTTTTTCTCTTTCTGACTTACTTCACTCTGTATGACAGTCTCTAGATCCATCCATGTCTCTACAAATGACCCAATTTCGTTCCTTTTTATGGCTGAATAATATTCCATCGTATATATGTACCACATCTTCTTTATCCATTCGTCTGTCGACGGGCATTTAGGTTGTTGCCATGACCTGGCTATTGTAAATAGTGCTGCAATGAACATTGGGGTGCATGTGTCTTTTTATTTTAATTTAATTTATTTTTTTATACAGATTATTATTAGTCATCCATTTTATACACATCAGTGTATACATGTCAATCCCAATCTCCCAATTCATCATACCACGACCCCCCACCCCTGCTGCTTTTCACATGTGTCTTTTTGAATTATGGTTTTCCTAGGGTATATGTCCAGTAGTGAGATTGCTGCATCATATGATAGTTCTATTTTTAGTTCTTTAAGGAACCTCCATACTGTTCTCCATAGTGGCTGTATCAATTTACATTCCCAACAGTGCAAGAGGGTTCCCTTTTCCCCACACCCTCTCCAGTATTTGTTGTTTGTAGATTTTCTGATGATGCCCATTCTAACTGGTGTGAGGTGATACCTCATTGTAGTTTTCATCTGCATTTCTCTAATAATTAGTGATGCTGAGCAGCTCTTCATGTGCTTCTTGGCCATCTGTATGTCTTCTTTGGAGAAATGTCTGTTTAGGTCTGCTGCCCATTTTTGGATTGGGTTGTTTGTTTTTTTAATATTGAGCAGCATGAGCTGTTTATATATTTTGGAGATTAATCCTTTGTCTGTTGATTCATTTGCAAATATTTTCTCCCATTTTGAGGGTTGTTTTTTCATCTTGTTTATGGTTTCCTTTGCTGTGCAACAGCTTTGAAGTTTCAATAGGTCCCATTTCTTTATTTTTCTTTTTATTTCCATTACTCTAGGAGGTGGATCAAAAAAGATCTTGTGGTGACTTATGTCAAAGAGTGTTCTTCCTATGTTTTCCTCTAAGAGTTTTATAGTGTCTGGTCTTAAATTTAGGTCTCTAATCCATTTTGAGTTTATTTTTGTGTATGGTGATAAGGAGTGTTCTGTCCAGTTTTCCCAGCACCACTTGTTGAAGAGACTGTCTTTCCTCCATTGTATATCCTTGCCTCCTTTGTCATAGATTAGTTGACCATAAGTGAGTGGGTTTATCTCTGGGCTTTCTATCTTGTTCCATTGATCTATATTTCTGTTTTTGTGCCAGTACCATATTGTCTTGATTACTGTAGCTCTGTAGTATAGTCTGAAATCAGGGAGTCGGATTCCTCCAGCTCCGTTTTTTTCACTCAAGACTGCTTTAGCTATTTGGGGTCTTTTACGTCTCCATACAAATTTTAAGATTTTTTGTTCTAGTTCCGTAAAAAATGCCATTGGTAATTTAATAGGGATTGCATTGAATCTGTAGATTGCTTTGGGTAGTAGAGTCACTTTCACAATATTGATTCTTCCAATCCAAGAACCTGGTATATCTCTCCATCTGTTGGTATCATCTTTAATTTCTTTCATTAGTGTCATAGTTTTCTGCATACAGGTCTTTTGTCTCCCTAGGTAAGTTTATTCCTAGGTATTTTATTCTTTTTTTTTTTTTTTTTTTTTTTTTTTGCTGTACGCAGGCCTCTCACTGCTGTGGCCTCCTCTTCCGTCGCGGAGCACAGGCTCCGGATGCGCAGGCTCAGTGGCCACAGCTCATGGGCCCAACCTCTCCGCGGCATGTGGGATCTTCCCAGACCAGGGCACGAACCCGTGTCCCCTGCATCGGCAGGCAGACTCTCAACCACTGCGCCACCAGGGAAGCCCAATTCTTTTTGTTGCAGTGGTAAATGGGAGTGTTTCCTTAATTTCTCTTTCAGATTTTTCATCATTAGTGTATAGGAATGCAAGAGATTTCTGTGCATTAATTTTGTATCCTGCAACTTTACCAAATTCATTTATTAGCTCTAGTAGTTCTCTGGTGGCATCTTTAGGATTCTCTCTCTATAGTATCATGTCATCTGCAAACAGTTACAGTTTTACTTCTTCTTTTCCAATTTGTATCCATTTTATTTCTTTTTCTTCTCTGATTGCCATGGCTAGGACTTGCAAAACTATGTTGAACAGTAGGGGTGAGAGTGGACATCCTTGTCTTGTTCCTGATCTTAGAGGAAATGCTTTCAGTTTTTCACCATTGAGAATGATGTTTGCTATGAGTTTGTCATATATGGCCTTTATTATGTTGAGCTAGATTCCCTCTATACCCAAATATGAGAATTTTTATCATAAATGGGTGTTGAATTTTGTCAAAAGCTTTTTCTGCATCTACTGAGATGATCATATGGTTTTCCTTCTTCAGTTTGTTAATATGGTGTATCACATTGATTGATTTGCGTATATTGAAAAATCCTTGCATGCCTGGGGTAAACCCCCCTCGATCATGGTGTATGATCCTTTTAATGTGTTGTTGGATTCTGTTTGCTAGTATTTTCTTGAGGATTCTTGCCTCTATATTCATCAGTGATATTGTTGTGTAATTTTCTTTTTTTGTAGTATCTTTGTCTCGTTTTGGTATCAGGGTGATGGTGGCCTCATAGAATGAGTTTGGGAGTGTTCCTTCCTCTGCAAATTTTTGGAAGAGTTTGAGAAGGATGGGTGTTAGCTCTTCTCTAAACGTTTGATAGAATTCACGTGTGAAGCCATCTGGTCCTGGACTTTCGTTTGTTGGAAGATTCTTAATCACAGTTTCAATTTCATGACTTGTGATTGGTCTGTTCATATTTTCTATTTCTTCCTTGTTCAGTCTTGGAAGGTTATATCTTTCTAAGAATCTGTCCATATCTTCCAAGTTGTCTATTTTATTGGCAGAGTGTTGATTGTAGTAGTCTCTTAGGATGCTTTGTATTTCTGCGGTCTGTTTAAACTTCTCCTTTTTCATTTCAATTTTATTGATTTGAGTCCTCTCCCTGTTATTCTTCATGAGTCTGGCTAATGGTTTATCAATTTTGTTTATCTTCACAAAGAACCGGGTTTAAGTTCTACTGATCTTTGCTTTTGTTTTCTTTGTTTCTATTTCATTTAATTCTGCTCTGATCTTTATGATTTCTTTCCTTCTGCTAACTTTGGGTTTTGTTTGTTCTTATTTCTCTAGTTCCTTTACGAGTAAGGTTAGATTGTTTATTTGAGATTTTTCTTGTTTCTTGAGGTAGGCTTGTATAGCTATAAACTTCCCTCTTAGAACTGCTTTTGCCACATCCCAGAGGTTTTGGATCATCGTGTTTTCATTGTCATTTGTCTCTAGGTATTTTTTGATTTCTTCAGTTACCTCTTGGTTTAGTAATATATTGTTTAGCCTCCATGTGTTTGTATTTTTTACAGATCTTCTCCTGTAATTGATTTCTATTCTCATAGCCTTGTGGTCAGAAAAGATGCTTGATATGATTTCAACTTTCTTAAATTTACTGAGGCTTGATTTATGACCCAAGATGTGATCTATCCTGGAGAATGATCTGTGCAGACTTGAGAAGAAAGTGTAATCTGCTGTTTTTGGATGGAATGTCTTATAAATATCAACTAAATCTCTCTGGTGTGTTGTGTCATTTAACGCTTGTGTTTCCTTATTAATTTTCTGTTTGGATGATCTGTCCATTGGTTTGAGTGAGGTGTTAAAGTCCCCCACTATTATTGTGTTATTGTCGATTTCCTCTTTTAGAGATGTTAGCTGTTGCCTTATGTATTGAGGTGCTCCTATGTTGGGTGCATATATATTTATAATTGTTATATCTTCTTCTTGGATTGATCCCTTGATCATTATATAGTGTCCTTCTTTGTCTCTTGTAACATTTTAAAGTCTATTTTATCTGATATGAGTATTGCTGCTCCAGCTTTGAAGTGGGTCTCTTGTAGACAGCATGTATATATAGGTCTTGTTTTTGTATCCATTCAGCAAGCCTGTGTCTTTTGGTTGGAGCATTTAATCCATTCATGTTTAAGGTAATTATCCATATGTATGTTCCTGTTACCATTTTCTTAATTGTTTTGGGTTTGTTTTTGTAGGTCCTTTTCTTCTCTTGTGTTTCCCACTTAGACAAGTTCCTTTAGCATTTGTTTTAGAGCTGGTTTACTGGTGCTGAATTCTGTTAGCCTTTGCCTGTCTGTAAAGCTTTTGATTTCTCCATCGAATCTGAATGAGATCCTTGCTGTGTAGAGTAATCTTGGTTTTAGGTTCTTCCCTTTCATTACTTTAAGTGTATCATGCCACTCCCTTCTGGCTTGTAGAGTTCCTGCTGAGAAATCAGCTGTTAACCTTATGGGAGTTCCCTTGTATGTTATTTGTTATTTTTCCCTTGCTGCTTTCAATAATTTTTCTTTGTCTTTAATTTTTGCCAATTTGATTACTGTGTGTCTAGGCATGTTTCTCCTTGGATTTATCCTGTATGGGATTCTCTGCGCTTCCTGGACCTGGGTGGCTATTTCCTTTCCCATGTTAGGGAAGTTTTCGACTATAATCTCTTCAAATATTTTCTTGGGTCCTTTCTCTCTCTCTTCTCCTTCTGGGACCCGTATAATGCAAATATTGTTGCATTTAATGTTGTCCCAGAAGGCTCTTAGACTGTCTTCATTTCTTTTCATTCTTTTTTCTTTATTCTGTTCCACAGCAGTGAATTCCACCATGCTGTCTTCCAGGTCACTTCTGCCTCAGTTATTCTGCTATTGATTCCTTCTAGTGTATTTTTCACTTCAGTTATTGTATTGTTCATCTCTGTTTGTTTGTTCTTTAATTCTTCTAGATCTTTGTTAAATATTTCTTGCATCTTCTTTTTTTTTTTTTTTTTGCGGTACGCGGGCCTCTCACTGCTGTGGCCGCTCCCGTTGCGGAGCACAGGCTCCGGACGCGCAGGCCGAGCGGCCATGGCTCACGGGCCCAGCCGCTCCGCGGCATGTGGGATCCTCCCAGACCGGGGCACGAACCCGCGTCCCCTGCATCGGCAGGCAGACTCCCAACCACTGCGCCACCAGGGAAGCCCTCTTGCATCTTCTTGATCTTTGCCTCCATTCTTTTTCCGAGGTCCTGGATCATCTTCACTATCATTATTCTGAATTCTTTTTCTGGTAGGTTGCCTATCTCCACTTCATTTAGTTGTTTTTCTGGGGTTTTACCTTGTTCCTTCATCTGGTACATAGCCCTCTGACTTTTCATCTTGTCTATCTTTCTGTGAATGTGTTTTTTGTTCCACAGGCTGCAGGATTGTAGTTCTTTTTGCTTCTGCATCTGCCCTCTGGTAGATGAGGTGCTGGCTGTTGTTCTGGTGGTCAGAGCTCAGTAAAACTTTAATCCACTTGTCTGCTGATGGGTGGGGCTTGGTCCCCTCCCTGTTGGTTGTTTGGCCTGAGGCAACCCAACACTACACCTACCCAGGCTCTTTGGTGGGGCTAATGATGGACTCTGGGAGGGCTCATCCCAAGGAGTACTCCTAGAACTTCTGCTACCAGTGTCCTTGTCTTTGCGGTGAGCCACAGGCGCCCCCCACCTCTGCAGGAGACCCTCCAACACAAGCAGGTAGGTCTGGTTCAGTCTCTGTGGGGGGGTCACTGCTCCTTCCCCTGGGTCCCGACATGCACACTACTTTGTGTGTGCCGTCCAAGAGTGGAGTCTGTTTCCCCCTGTCCTGTCTAAGTCCTGCAATCAAATCCTGCTAGCCTTCAAATCTGATTCTCTAGGAATTCCGACTCCAGTTGCCGGACCCCCAGGTTCGGACACCTGACGTGGGGCTCAGAACCTTCACTCCAGTGGGTGGACTTCTGTGGTATAAGTGTTCTCCAGTTTGTGAGTCATCCACACAGAAGTTATGGTATTTGATTTTATTGTGATTGCGCCCCTCCTACCATCTCATTGTGACTTCTCCTTTGTCTTTGGATGTGGGATATCTTTTTTGCTGAGTTCCAGTGTCTTCCTGTCGATGACTGTTCAGCAGTTGGTTGTGATTCCAGAGTTCTCACAAAAGGGAGTGAGAACACGTCCTTCTACTCCACCATCTTGAACCAATCCCGTTATGGTTATTTTTAATAAACTTGTTTTTTAACTTTTTAACTAGAATTGTAAGTGATTTATGTACCACCATTACAATATTAGAGAATCTGGCTTTGAATATATATTTACCTTTAGTGGGGAGTTTCACACATTTATATGTTTTTACAATGTTATATTGTTATATTTCAGCTTCAAAAATGCCCTTTAGCATTTTTTGTAAGGCAGATTTAGTGGTGATAAACCTTCAGCTTTTGTTTGTTTGGAAAAGTGTTTATCATGCCTTTATTCCTGAAGGACACTTTTCTGGGTATAGTGTTCTTGGTTAACAGGTTCTTTTTTTTCCTTTCCATATTTTGAAGATGTTATTCCATTCTCTCCTGATCTGCAGAATTTCTGCTGAGAAACCTACTTATAGTATTATTTAGGCTCCGTTATGTAATGAGTCACATTTCTCTTACTACTTTTAAAATTATCTCTTTGTTTTGACAATATAGTTACTGTCATCCCTCAGTATCCATAGGGGATTGGTTGCAGGACCCCCACAGGTACCAAAATCTGCACATGCTTAAGTCCCTGACATAAAATGGCATAGTATTTGCATATAACCTACATACATTCTCTCATATACTTTAAATCACCTCTAGATTACTTACAATCTTAATATAATATAAATGCTATGTAAATAGTTTTAAATACAGTATAAATGCTGTGTAAACCAGTGTCAGTTCATGGCAAATTCATGTTTTGTTTTGGAACTTTCTGGAATTTTTTTTGTAACATTTTTGATCGACAGTTTTTTGACTCTGCAGTTGTGGAACCCGCAGATACTGAGGGCTGACTATAATGTGTCTCAAAGTGACCTTTTTTGGGTTTAACCTGTTTGGGATTTTTGAGCCTCAAAAATCTGGACGTCTATTTCTCTCCCCAAGTTTAGGACATTTTCAGCCATTATATCTTTAAGTAGTCTTTCTGCTCTTTTCTCTTTTTATTCTCCCAGTATTCACACAATACTGTTTTATTTCACACAGTCCCTTAAGTATCATAGTCTTTTCTTCATTCTTTTTCATCCTTTTTTTTTTGTTCCTTGGGATAATTTCAAATGACTTATCTTTGAGTTCACTGATTCTTCTGCTTGGTCAAGTCTGCTTTTGAAACTCTGTTGAGTTCTTCAGTTCAATCTTTATCTCTAGGATTTTTGTTTTATTTATTCACATGGTTTCTATTTCTTTGTTGAACTTCTCGTTTTGTTCATGCATTGTTTTTCTAATTTAATTTAGTTATCTGTGTGTTCTTGAAGTTCACTGAACTTCTTTAAGAGGATTATTCTGAATTCTTTGTTAGGTAGTTCATAGATTTCCATTTCTTTAGTGTCAGTTATTGAAGCTTTATTAGTTTCTTTTGGTCTTGTCATGTTTACCTGATTCTTTATGCTCATAGTATCTTTGCATTGGTATTTACACATTTGAATAAGTGGTCTCCTCTTCCAGACTTTACAGGTTTGTTTTGGCAGGGAAAGGCCTTCACCAGTCGGCTTTGCTTAGGGGGAACTGGATGGATCAGCTTGTAGCGTTTGTGGGCATACACAGCTTGCTATTGAGGTCTCCAGTTTGGTGAGGTTCCTACCCATGTTCTGAGGCAAGGGGAGAGTTGCCACTGGCTGGTCTCTGCAGTTGGGTTGGCCAGCTGGCTAGGCTCCACATTGTAGTGGGACCACTAACTAGGCACCCTCGTTGGGTAGGGGTGCTGGCTGGACTTCACAGTCAGATGGGGCCATTAGCTGGGTTCTGTAGTTACCTCTGGTAGGATATGGTCTCAGGCTGTGTTCCCTGGAAGGACAGTAGCACTTGTTGGATTCTGCAGTTGGGCAAGGCCTCATGTTGTACTCTCTAACCGGATGTGGCCCTGGCAGGACTCCATGTTCTGGTGGGGCCACTGACATGGTTTCACTGTTGAATGGAGTTACAGGCTGTGCCCCAAGTTTGGGCAGAGTTGCAGACTATGCTTTGTGATCAGTTTGGGTACTGGATGTGCTCCTTTGTTGGATGAGGTCACTTGCCAGGCTGTCTGGTCAAGTGGGGCCTGCAGCTGCATCTCACAGATAATGCTCCATGGTAAGATGGGGTTACCTTGCCTGGGCGAGGTTACAGGCTGTGTTTAGTAATTGGACAAGGCCGTAGGTGAAACTCTGCTGCTCGGTAGGGCTGTTAGCTGGGCCCCATAACTGTGAAGTACCTTAGACTGGGCTCCAAGCCTGCACAGGGTTACTGTTCAGGTTCCCTGGTCATGACAGGCCAGAGGCTATGCTCAACAGTTGGACAGGGCTGCTGGCTTGGCTCTCTGCCTGAGCAAGGCTGTAGTATAGACTCCACAGCCGCCTAAGTTCTCTGGCCAGTCTTTCTGGTCGAGCAGGATGGGAGTCTATGCTTAGCTATTGAGCAGGGTTGCAGATTTACTCCCTTGCCCAGGCAGGGCCATATGACAGGCTCAAGAGCGTGTATGACCACTTTTGGGGGGACACAAATCATTCAGAACTGCCAACCAAGCTCCCTGGCCAGACAGAGCCACCAGCTAAGGTCTGCAGATCCCTGGCTAGGATCTCTGCTCAGGTGCTACTACAAGCAGGAATGCAGTCCACCAACATTCGAGTGCTGGTTGCTATAAGCCATGCCCCCTTTCCCCATCTCTATCTGATCCCCAGTGGTCAAGCCCCCAGGTTCCCCAAATGATCCTCATGAAGACCTGACTGGGCAACCCTGGAAGCATCCCGCAACAGTAGGGGAGCTGAATATCCACTTTGGGTTCTCCTTTTCCCACAGAGAAACTATAGGCCAAGGGGATCACTCTGTGTGGTGCTGTGCCTGGGGGAAGTACAGTGCAATCCAAATGAAACCTCTCCTCTTACCCTTCTAATGTTCTTCTCAATCTCTGTGGTTCAAGGACATGCTTCAGCCTCACCCTCAGGTTCTAAGCCATACTTCTAGAGATTTGGGCATATCTTTTGCCTTTCTAAGGTTCATGGTAGTTTTCATTATTTTAGAGGATTCATCAGGACTGGACCCACAGAGAAGCCAAGTAGCAAGTGCCAAGAAAGTACAGTTATCGTCCTGAGAATTTTTATCAAATTTGTTTTTATACAAGAAAGTTATAAACAGTTATTAATGTTTTAGCATGGATTTATTTTTCAGTCAACTAGCTTAGTTCCCTAAGAGAACGCTAAAGTTGATGGGGGGAGGTGGGGGGGACACAGAACTTAAAAAAAAAGAAAGGCCTAACCATGCCATAGGACAACACAGGCAGAAATCCCAGAGAGGGATGACACAGTATGACAAATGGTGATGGACAGAGCAGAGATGAAAAAGGAGATCAAAACAAAACATGGAAAAATGATAAACACAGATTTCATCTGCTTCATAATTTTTCCAGGAATAATCCTCTTGTACACATCTTTGGTGCCTTTTTTAGTAACAACACATGTGTGTTTCTTTTTTATTCTTTTTGTTGTTTCCTTGGAATTTTAAATGCCTTTCAGCTCATAAACTTAATAAAAATACCACAGCATATTTTTTCAAAAGAATTTTCTGATCCAAGGAACTATTGCTTAATCAGACGGCCTGATGTTGGATTTATTTTTGCACTTCAGAAAAATTCTTCCTTAGGCAATGTCACAAAGATGCTACCTTAAAAATTCTTTAAAAAATAAATAAGAAAGAGATGTTCTTCTTTCTAAAAGATTGGAAAATGATATCTGGTTTGAAAAATAAGGCAAGAGAAACGTTAGTAACAAATTCCCAAATCCAAGATGTAGACTCTTTGAACAAAGGAAAATATTTTGTATTTTATGCTTGAGTTCTGTTCTAAAATATTCAGTTGTCTAAATGTATAACTCTATATGAGGAAAATAGTTTGGAAGTTTCTCAGAAGAAACATCTGCCTGACTTATGGTCCTTCATTCATTTCTTAAAAAGTCTATCATTCTGTTATCTAAGATCTAAACAGAGGTGAAGCTGTGCACTCCAAAACTGAGTATATATAAATGAAGTTATCTTGTTTTATTCCTTTACAACAAAACTTGATTGGATTTATTGAAGTGTTAATTTTCCCATCTGTCTAGGGTGGTATGATATTAGGTTGAGGTGAATATCTTAAGAGAAGCTAAAATAAAATAATGCACGCTTTTCTAAGAGGCTTTTCCGATAGACTCTTAAAAATGAAGTCAGAAAGATGAGAGGAATGAATATCAGCAGCTAGAAAAGAATGAAGTATACCTGACTCTTCTTTCTAAGACAGTTTCCTTGGTAGCCCTGAAAAATAATCATGTTGGAAATTTGAGGTCAGTGGCGTTAAGGAGTAAAGGATTATCTAAATCCTTATCTTCTGAATGCTTCATATGACTCTGGTGTTAGACTTGTTTGTTCTGAACTGTTGTGTTGCAAAACAGCACATAATAGAAACAACCCTGCACTGACCACTGTGCAAGAATTGTTGAAACCCCTGCTCTGTCACTAAAGAGCTGTACATTGTTGGGTGAGTCATTCTTTGGTTTCTTGGTTTACACATTACACATAATAAAGGGGTTGGAACTATGCAGAACACCCCAAGAAGACTGTGCCAGGGAAGATGCTGAGCTGGTAGGACTTTGCTCCTTCTTTTCCTGCTTGAATCAGAAAAGATCCTTGCATGTCTATTTAACATAGTATCTTCTATATAGGCTTTTTTGAGACAGAAAGCTTAGCCTTAAAAAAGCATTAGCTTGGATGTTTCTAAATTTATGTTAGCCTTACAAACTGTGACTCTCTAAAATGTATTTGTCCATTCACTAATTCAGTGAAGTTTATGAGTTCTTTCAATGAGAGAACTCTGCCAAGAACTCTGCTAAGCCTTAGGGACACCATGGGGAATGAGAGGAGCAAGGTTCCTGATCTCAGATTTGATAATATCATGGAGAAAACTGACATTAGACAAGATCATTGAAGGTTGTGATAAATGCAATGATGAAAATAAACAGGCTGATGATAAAGAACAACTGGTTAAGGGAAGGGGGAAGCTGGTATGGATAGAGAAACTATTTACACCAGGGCAGTGAGGAACGTCTTCTCTAGATAGGGGAGGATTGAATTGAGACCTGAGGAGTGAAAAGGAGCCAGTCATGCAGAGAACTTTGGGAGATCCTTCAGGGTAGGTAGAATAGCAAGGGCCAAGATGTGGAGGTGAGAATGATCTAGGTATTTTTGGAAAAGTTAAAGGAAGCTATTATAGCATAGTGAATAGTGAAAAGTTGTTTGGATGAGCTTGAGGAAATAGGTAGAAGGCAGATCATGAAGGACCTTTTAAACCATGGTAAAAATTTGGGTTTTATTTAAAGTGTAGTAAGAAGCCACTGAAAGGTTTCAAGCAGAAGAAAAACATTGTCTCTGATGGGAGCACTCTCTATAACTTCCAAACTTTGTTTAACAATGTCTAGTGTTATTGGCTATCGCAAGGGATAAAATAAATTCCAAGAAAAAGAAATAGATAAAATAAATTTGAATTACCAAAGCATGTGATGTACCAAGACAATTAAATGAGGGAAAGAATGGTCTTTTCAACAAATGATGCTCGAACTACTGGATATCCGCACACAAAATAATTAAGTTGGATCCTCCCTTATATTATACACAGAAATTAACTCAAACTGTGTCATAGACCTAAATGTAAGAGATAAAACTATAAATGTCTTGGAAGACACCATAGGAGTAAACCTTCATGACCCTGGGTTATGCAAAGCCTTCTTAGATAACACCAGAATTACAAGTAATAAAAGGAAACATAGATAAATTGTACTCCATTAAAATTAAAAGTTTTATGCATCAAAGAGCACCATCAAGAAAGTGAAAAGACTCCCATAGAATGGGAGAAAATATTATTTGCAAATTGTATATGATAAGGTACTGGTATCCAAAATATATAAAGAACTCTTACAACTCAATAATAAAAAGACAACCCAACTGAAAAATGAGCAGTCTTTAAACAGATATTTCTCCAAAGAAAATATACAGTTGGCAAATAAGCACATGAAAAGATGCTCAACATCATTAGCTGTTAGGAAAATGCAAATAAAGCTACAATGAGATACTGCTTCACATCCACTAGGGTGGTTATAATAAGGAAAAGAAAACAGAAAATAACAAGTGTTGATGAGAATGTAAAGAAATTGGAATCCTTATACATCATTGGTGGGGTGTAAAATTGTGCAGCCACTTTGTAAATCAGTTTGGCAGTCTCTCAAAATGTTAAAAACAGAGTTACCATTTGACCCATCAATTCTTGGTATATACCCAAGAGAACTGAAAACAGGATTCAAACAAAAACATTTACATGAATGTTCATAGCAGCATTATTTATGATAGCCAAAAAGTAGAAACAACACAAATGGTCATCAATTAACAAATGTCTATTAGTTAATGTAGTATGTTCACACAATGGAATATTATTTGGAAAAAAAAGAAGTAATATACTGATCCATGCCACAACATTGATGAACCTTGAAAACATTATGCCTAGCAGCCAGTCATGAGAGACCACATATTATATGAAATGTCCCAAATAGGCAAATCTCTAGAGACAGGTAGTGAATTAGTGGTTGCCTAGGGCTGGGGAGGTTGGGAGGAAACTGGTAGTGACCGCTAGTGGGTACAGGGTTTCTTTTTGGGATGATGGAAATTGATTCTAAAATTGATTGTGGTGATGGTTGCACAACTCTGTGAATATACTAAAAACCATAACCTGTACACTTTAAATGGATTTATAATATGGTATGTGAATTATATCTCAATAAAATTGTTTAAAAAATATATGTGATGTGTTACTTCTGAGACAATACAGCTACTCTCAACAAAGTTTAAAATAATCAGTAGGGAATCCGAAATGCTTCCTCTGTGTTATAAGTAGGCTGAACATCAAGCCAACTATTATCTGTCAACATGACATTTATTTAAAAGCATTCTTATTTCTTTAATCATTGAAGAAATCTATTAAAACATGCACATTGTAGAAACTGCTGCTTTTTTTTCCAGTCTCTTCTGCAAGCCTCTAATTATACAAATGGGTTGTAGTGCGTCTTGTTAAACTTTTAAAACCCAACATTTTGGAGCAAAATATTACTTACACATTTCAGAACAAGCACGAAAATAAACCAGCCTAATATCAATGGAGGTTTACCACTCCCCAAAAGAAAAACAAACTATCTTTAAAGAGGAAAAAAGTGAACAGAAGAACCAGGGGAGATCTTTCTGATTATAATGACAGAAGAAAATGCAGCTTAGAGCACAGGTAACCCCTTTTCTCACACATAATGAGCTCTTCAAATATGTACGAAAGTTTACTGTGCAAAAGGTTCCTAGTAGATCCATATGTTCTGTTTCCTAGAAGCTAAAAGGTAGTATAAAAATCTGCCACTACCCTTTGCCTTTTATTCACGAACTTTGGTTTTACTTCCAACAGATAGTAAATGTTCTTTAAGGTGTTATTTATTTACAAATAAATACCTAGCAGACTAGCTACTGTCTGATTAAGGCTAAATATTTTCTACTTTGGGCATGCATTCTATCATTCATTTATTAAATATTTATTAAGCATCAGTTATATGCTGGACACAGTTCTGGGCACTAATGTTACAACAATGAACTAAACAGACAAGGTCTCTGCTGTCATGCAACATGTAGTGTGGAAAGGCAGTGTGAACAAGAATAATAATTTCTGATAGTGATAAGTGCTATGAAGAAAATAAAACATAGTAATGGGATAGAGAATGTCCTGATAAAGGGGCTACTTTAATTGGGATGGCCACAGAAGGATTACATGAGGTTACATTGAGCCAGATGCCTAAGGATAAGAAGCCAGTCATGTGAATATCTGAAAAAAAGCTTTCTAGGCAGAGGAAACACCTAATGCAAATGCTGCAAGGTAGAAAGGGCATTTATTAAATGCCCTATTTAAAAAAAGGGTGGTAGTGGTCAAGTAGCCAGAGTATAGTAAATAACTGGGAAACACAATGTCAGAGAAATAGGAGGGAGGCAGATCATGTAGGGGAATTATAGACCATGATAAGAGGTTTGAAGATTACTCTACTTGCAATGGACAGCCATCTGGAAGGTTTTACACAGGGAGAGATGCTTGATTAACATTGTTGGTAACATTTGTGTTATTTCGAAGAAATGGAATGTAAGGGTAAAAGTGGACCAAACCACTTAGAAGTTTGTGGCAGTCGTGTAGATGAAAAAATGATAGGGTGGTTTGGAATGCAGGGGAGCAATAGAGAGAGTAAATAATGATCAGATTCAAGACATCTTGGAGATAGAGTTGACTGGATTTGCTCATGGTTTAGATGTTGAGGAAGAGGGACAATATAATAAAGAATAAATCCTGGTTTTTAGGCAGAGCAACGGAGTGGTTGATCATACCATTAAGTGTGTAATAGGGTTACAAGTTGGTACTTACACATTTGCAAATATGTAATTTCTTTATTTCAGGTTCATATGGTTTTCCTCACAAGCCCTAACTTACTGATTAATGAGGCGTGGTTGGGGAATTGGGGGAGACAGAGAGAAAATTTTTATATCCAATTCAATTGAAAGCTTAATCTGTTCCTGTAATTTAGTCGGCTCTTTAGGTAGTGCTCAGACTCTTATGATGCTTAGTCTCTCAGATGTACCCATCTTCCACCTCCCTCTTTTACTCCTTTCTAATATTGAGTCTGTGTTTGCTGTGGTGACAAAGACGAGGAGGCCTTAGATCTAGAGGCAGGTATTATTCATACTGAGTGGGACGTGATAATGTCCCTTGTCAGTTTGCTTACTGCCCACCCTCGTGGCCTTTGATGATGATGTCTCTAAACTGGTAATTTTCATTTCTTTTTGGGGGGTGTTCCCTTGCTTAAATAGCCTGTCAGCCTCTGCTAATCATTAGATCCCTCTGAGGTCTGCTGTGATTTTCATTCAGCTCTAGCCCAAGGAGTCTGCTCTTCAGCCCTTACTACAGAGCCACATCTTCCTAGAGTAATGGCCACCGATACACACATGCAAGCTCCTCAGGTGTTTCTTAGTTCCCTTCTACATCATATAGGAATCAAGGAGTAGCTCAGGAAAATATAACAATATGGTCTTCCTCATTTTGACTTTGCTGAGCAACCAAATTGATATAGCCATAAACCATGTGATAGCTAGAGAAAAGCTACCTTTTCTGAATCCTGAATGAGTAGTAGGGAACAAGGGTCTCTTTCTGCCAAAACTCAGAATGAGGGAAATCTGAACACCAATGTCTCTCTGTCTCCCTCTTTGCCTTCCCAGATTCTCCTGGGGGCAAAGAAAAAGTCTTAAGCTTTCTCTTTACTTCCCCTATGTCATATCCTCATCCTTCTACCATCTAGTAAAATCCTTAGAGTTCTACTGTGATAAATGGAAAGTGTGTCTTCTCTACAGTTTAAGACAGCCTTGTGTGCTGGGTGCCCCAGGCTCAGCTTGTGAAATGTTAAAGTTAGAAACAAAGAAAATAGAAACATCATCTCTTAATATATTCAACCCCTGTACATATGAATCCCTTGGGCTAAATAGGATGAAGTCCATGTAATCAAAAAGGCAAAATAGAAAAGTATTTTAATAATTTTCAAAATATTGCCCTATTAACAAAGGAGATGGGGAAAACTGAGAAGCAGTTTAGGGGTTCAAGGAGGGAATTCCAAGAGTTCAGTTTGGGACACACAAAGTTTAAGATGCCCATTAGAAATTCAAGAAGAGATGTTGAAGGTAGATCAGAAAGTCAGTGGTGCAGTCAGGACAGGTGATATAATTTTAGGAAACATTAGAATGTAGATGGTCTTTAAAGCCACAGGGACAGGATGAGATCACCTAAAAAGAGAAAAGAGAAGAGGGCACTCCAACATTAGATGCTTGGGCAGAGGAGGAGCCAGCAAATAAGGAGATATAAGTAAGTGGAAAATCGGGGAAGTGTGCTGCCATAAAAACAAAGGTTTAAAAAAAGTTTCAAGAATGAAAAAGAAGTTTCCGATAAAATGAGTTGGATTACCAGCCATTGGAGATGGCTATATGGAAGTCAGTTGGTGACCTGAAAAAGAGCAATTTCAGAGGTGTGGTAAGAACAAAAGCCCAAATGAAGAGAAAACGAGAGTAAGGAAATGGTGACAATGAGCATAAACAAGTCTTTCAAAAGTTTTTCTGTGAAGGGGGAGCAGAAAATGTTTCTAGAAAAGTACACGAGAAATTGAATGAGAGAATGGAAAAGACAAAAGGAAGGTAGGAAGGACGGGAAGAACATGAGATCGAGGAAGGATTTTTTTAATGAGTAATATTTAGCATATTTGAATACTATTGGAAATGATCCAGTCAAGAGAGAAAAATTGATAGTGCAAGTGAAAGGGGGATGTTTTCAGAAGAGAGAGCCTTGAATAGGTGAGAGGACATAGGCTTCTTATATGTGTAAGTGAGGAGCTGGCCTCAGGCAGGAAACAGAGACACTTCTTTTGTAAGAGAAGAGAAGCAGAATATGTGGGTGCATAAGTAGGTGTATTGGAAAGTTGGGTGTTGGGAAGAGGAGATGGCTCTTGTTTAATTGCTACTATCTCTCAGATATGAAGCAAGGTTATTAACTTGAAAATGAGGAGGGAATGGAGGTTTGAAGATAGAGATGAATGTGTAAGTCATCTTTCAGAATAATAACAAATGTCTCAATTATACACATTTGTGAAACTTACTTATGCTTGTCACTTATGTCAGAGCTGTTATTTTTGCATTATCCATAAATTTTTCTTAATATTTAAATATATAATGTTTAAATATTAAATATATGATATTTAAATATATAACTTACAGTGATGCCTAAACTAAATTGTTGATTGGCAGGTAGCATTGCCATGCCATGGTTTTCAGCTGATACCTGAGTATTTGAATTCAGTACCATTTTGGAGTACTGACAGGATAAAGGGATTTATGAATTCCCTGTTAGTATTGCAACAAAGGTCTAACATATTTTTTTAATTATAAAATTAAGTCACATATTTACAAATTGAAGAAAAACTATCATCTCAATAGATGAAACAAAGAGCATTTAGTGGGCTTCCCTGGTGGTGCAGTGATTGAGAGTCCGCCTGCCAATGCAGGGAACACGGGTTCGTGCCCCGGTCCGGGAAGATCCCACATGCCGCGGAGTGGCTGGGCCCATGAGCCATGGCCGCTGAGCCTGAGCGTCCAGAGCCTGTGCTCCGCAACGGGAGAGGCCACAACAGTGAGAGGCCCGCATACCGCAAAAAAAAAAAAAAATGCATTTAGTAAAATTTAACTTCCATACGTTGACTATGATACTTAATGGTGAAACTTAAAAGAAATGAGCAAAGGTCACTACTATTTACCATTTCTATTCCCCATTTACTCAGAGTCCCAGCCAGTAGAGTAAAATGAGAGAAGTAATCTACAGACAGATTATTAGAATTCATGAGAGTTTAGCAAGATGCTATATATAAAATTAATATACCAAAAAAATATTCCATTCTTTTCTACCAGCAAGAAACAGAAAACTTTTAAAAATACAATTTAAAAATAAAATTCAATACAATCAGCAAAAATTAAGTACCTAGGAGTAAATCTAACAAAAGATTTGCAAAATTTTATTGAAAAAAAAGTGTGTAGTAGTTTATTAACAAAGATCTAAATAAATGGAGAGATATTTCATGGATAGGAAAACTCAATATCAAAAAAATTTAACCCTCCTTATAAGTTCAGTACAGTTTCAGTCACAATCTCTACAGGATTTTTTTATATAACTGGATTGATGAAAAGTGGTTTTAAAATGTGTGTGGAAGATCAAAGGTCCAATATCAAGACAGTTTTCAAGAACAGGTTGTTGATGTTGGTGGGGAGTGGTATTTGAAAGGGAGAACTTGCTCTACCTGATACCGTAACTTATTATTGAAGCTAGTCATTTAGTCAGTGTCATTCATTCACAGATAGACAAATAGACCAATGGAAATAGAATGTAGACTCAGATCTAAGTATATTTTGAAACTTAAAGTTTAATAAATTGATTATGCATTGCAGATTTATAAGGAAAGGATGAAATATTCAGTAAATGGTACTGGTACAATTGGTTATCCAAATGGAAAAAAACAAATCTTTCCTTCACATCAAAGTACAAACACACAAAAGAATGAAATCCCAATTAGATTAAAGACCTAATTATAAAAATCAAAATTTTAAATTGGAGAATATTTTGTGACCTCATGGAGGAAGGGGAAGCAGTAAGGATCTCTTAAACACTAAAAAAATAAAACAAGAAGAAAATATTGATGAATTTGACTACATTAAAACTTCAAAGTTGTGTTAGTGAAAAATTATAGTGGACAAAGTGAGAAAATAAGCTCCAGGCTGGGAAAAGAGATTTGTGATATACAGAATGAATGAAATACAAGTATCAGGACATTAAGGACAGCCCAGTAGAATACTGGACAGAAGATGGGAACTAGAGATTCACATATAGATGTTGAATTACTGTATGAATAGATATTCATTCCTCCTTAATAATCAGGGACATGTGAATTGAAATCCCAAATAATACATCATTTTGCTCCCTTGAGACAGACAAATTTTAAGTCTGATAGTACCAAGCATTATGGAAGATTTGGAGTAATTGGAACCATTAAACGTTGCTTTGGGAATATAAATTGGCAAAAGCACTCTGGAGAACAAGTTGGCAAAATCTTGTATACTGAAAGGTGCATATATCCTACAAGCCAGCAATTCAACTCCAGGGTATATACCCTCGCCCAAAAAACTCTTGAGGTGGGCACATAGTGATATGTACAAGAGTGTTTATTGCAGCATTATCTGTAACCGAAAAAACAAAAAAACTACCAAAAATTCTTCACTAGGAAAATGGTTGAATAAATTGTGGTTTGATAGCAAAATGTAATCCTGTAGGAGTGAAAAAAAAGTGTAAGTAAAGTAGAGACACTGAATAATTTCAAAAACAAAATGTTGTGTTCAAAAAATTTCAAAAGAATATATAAAGTGTGATACAGCTTATTGAAAGTTTGAAAAGATGCAAAATAACCATATAATATTTGGGAATATATACAAATGGAGTAAAAGTATAAAGAAATGCATGTGAATGATAAACAAATTGAGGACAATTGTTGCACCTGAGTGAGGAGGGAAGGTGATGTGTCTGCTAACAGTTGTATGTATGTGTGTGTGTGTGTGTGTGTAGCTTCTGTTTCTTAAAGTGGGTGGTAGGTACATGGGTGCTCATTATACCTTTTAATATCTTCTATATATATTTATATATATTTAAATATTACATAATGCACTTTAAAAAGACAACAGAAATTAGTGAGAACTGACATTTATTGAGCTGTTCAGTATAAGTCTATTCCTTTCTAAGCTTTGAATGCATTATCTCATTCAATCTTAGTAACCCTTTGAAGAAGTATTAATATATCCCTGCTATATAACAGGAAACTGAGGACTTTAGAAGTCAAATAGTCTACTTATGGTCATATAGCCGTTAGGTGACAGAGCCAGAACATGAAAGTACAGCTGTCTGACTTAAATGCTCATATCTTTAACCTCTGTGAATGTTAATCAGCCTCTCTTAAAAAGTCCACGTTAACCACAAAGAAGTCTCATGTTAGTGCAACTATCATTTCAACCTCTGGATGCAGCTAGAACTACAGCAGTAGAACTTAACCACTTTGGCCTCTAAATTCAGCGGACTTTCTGAAGCTAGAAGAACATTTGCTCAGGAGCACAGGGCATGACTCATTTCCTTAGGTATCTGTTTATTCGTTCAACAAATATTTATCAAGAGCCTCCGCAGCACAGTGGTAAACCACAATTTATTTCTTGTCTGCATCATTTTTGCAGTTTGCCAAGCTTTGGGACGCAAATTTGAAATTTCCATTTTCATTTCCAACTAATGCAAGGAATGCTATGATTAATTATTAGCTATTTTAGAACTTGCAGTCTGGCTTACTATGGATCTCATTTAAGCCTAACCATTGTTGACCTGCAAATTCACATGACATTTAAAATATTTTAGCCACTTCTTACTTTAATAAAGTGTTTATTGAAGACTTTTAGTCTACTTTTGTCTAAACAAAATACAGATTGAAGTGAAAATATTGTTTTAAACAGTTTGATATGACTGTCTCTTTTCTCTCCATGTATTTCCCCTCTCTCCTTTTTTTTCCACAGATCAAATAATATTTGCTTAATCTTACACTTCATTGAGGTTTTAAGATTCTCCTTGACAGTATGTTAGATATATGTTATAGTATTATACATTCAACAAGATGTTGAACCCATACTAGCTCATAGAACTGCTGAAATGGATGCATTTGGGTTAACTTTAATTACCTTATCGTTAATTCAATGGGTGTACTAAAACCAAGTTGTTTTCCCTCTGTAGTTAAGAACAGTTTAATTTGGTCTATCTTGGCCAGTTTGTTTATGTGAACTTTACTCACTAGTAACAGCTGGGCTTCTAAATCATCATGACCTCTTTCAAAATAATTATACAAACATAATATTGTTAAGAAGTAACCCTTGTTTTTACTTAGTGTTCAATTCAGTGATTATGTGATATAAGTATTTAAACATTCTTTCTAGTCCTATCTTTAACAATGTATTTCCTTTTTCATACTCGATATTCAGGGACCTGAAGGAACAGTGGGACTGCCAGGACAAAGAGGTCGTCCAGGGAAGAAGGTAATTTTTTTTTACGTCTTTTTATGCTGGTTTTCTTTCTTCTGACGTGCCCAGAGCTCCATAGCATACTGTGGTGTTTTTATTTGCACTGGAGGTAAAACAATAAAGAACGATAAATTTGGCTTAAAAGGCACATTTGTATAAATTAATATTTAATTCCACTTAGGAGTACTTATTACCTTATTACTTATTATCTGAAGTCAAATTTTCTACTTTGTAGTTTCTGAAAAGATCTTTGCCTTTTCTTCTCCTGTTTACCTTAGTAGACCATGGACAGGAAAAGAGAGAAAAGAAAAATACTATATACCATTTGTGCTATTTAGTAACAACATTAGTAAAATATTTAGGGGAGAGAAATATTAGAATTGTTTTGGGGTTTGTTTTAATTGTACTTTTCCAAATTGAAAAGGTTAATGATTGATTTTATCTTTCCTATACATTAACTAAGAAACACAAAACAATATGTTTTATTTCTTCCTTTATATTTTACTAAGAAAATGTGATGCCTTTGTAGAATTTAGCACAATATAATGAATAATTCATCCTTGGATAGAGTCAATAATTTGTTCAAGTATTGGTGAGACATAAAAATGATTTTCACATTGTACTACAACAGTTTTGAATATATTTACTATAATTAACTACAAATCACACCATATTCTAGTTCCCAAAATCAGATCTGTCATTTCTGTGAATATGCACCTAGTCCATCTTTTTCATAATTTGGGGGCAGTATAAGATAATAAAAGGTAAAAGTGAATGAGGTAAATTTTAGTTGCCATTCTTACCCATGAAAATAAGCCCAATATTGAAGTGTCTTTTCATCAAACATAATGTTATGTCTAAATGATTTTACAAGAAGGACAGTGCAGGTCCTTACAACAGCCTGTGTCTTTGGGAAAGCCTGTGAATTATTATGAATAACCAAAAATTTCCTGACTGTGATCACTGTTTAATTTTTCTTTGTATCTACTTGATTATCAATAATAGAACAGGTTGGTTCCAACATGCAGAAAATGAATTATAACATTTAATGTTTAAAAGCTGCTGTACTTTGGTATTAGAGAATGATTAGTTAGCCTATTGGAAAACAGAAGGTATCTAGTTTTCAGAAGGATGTAAAATCATACAAAAACGTTACAGATTTTTAAACACAAACTCCAGCCAAGTAAGTGATGATACTGAGTATACAGAACTGCACACTAGAGCCTTTTTGCATTAGACAGATCTTTGGGGCATTGAAATTCTCTGTAGAAACAGGTTTCTCATAGGGCCTGTGTTTTCTCAGGTCAGGAATAAATACATGCATGCATGCATTCGTACATAAATGCAAAACAAATTTCAAAATAATAAACTTGGTTTATTTGTAACTCAACATGAGCACCATATCTTCCCTGCTTGTTTGGCCAAAATTTTTAATATTCTTTTTTCCAAAATTACTTTTAATTATATCTTTAAGGTAAGCTAGGTAGCGATGGTATGTTATTATTGTCAGTGGTGGTCTGTAGTACTATTAAGTTAAAGCAAAGTTACTATTTATAGAATTTTGCTTACAGAATATCCTCTGGAGCCATTCGGGTATATGATATAGTTAATTAATCTGAGTATAAGTTTGTTTTTTTCTTACTTTTCTCTCTTACTAATGGCATCCACAGGGTGATAAAGGACAAATGGGGCCCACAGGAGAAATTGGAAGCAGAGGTGCTCCTGGACAAATTGGGGAAAATGGTCCTAAAGGTGCCAGAGGAACTAGAGGTGCTGTGGTCAGTATTTGATTTGTCTCCAGAACTGAGTTCACTGTGGGTGGAAAAGAAATGTATCCGTGTCCTAAAGGCTCTGTCCCTTGATTAATTTTACAGAGAAAGCAATAGTTCCATTGAAAATAATCTACCTCCATGGGATGTGGAGAATTGTAAGCATTCCACAGTACTTAAATGGCTTAGTGGTTTCTGGACATGAAAGAGGAAAGGGGGAAAAAATTCTCAAAATGGAAATAAAATATAAAATAAGGTTTTAAAAAAATCAGATTATAACTCCTAAGTAGGAAAGTGTATATGCCTTGTACTTGAAATCAGGATTTAATATCTGTATAAAATTATGCTGTCATGGTTGACAAATTGCTTTGAAAATTACTTGAAAATGGGTTTTCTTTATATGCTTGGACTCCACATGCTTATCTGGAGATTATTTTTCTAACCAGCTGTGATAAGTCTCCAAAACATCTACTAATTTTTAATCTTTTGTATGAATTTTACATGATGTTGGAAACAAGGTAGCACGATGCTTTCGAACCTGTAATAGCAAAATTATATTGCTAATATATTTGGACCTGTTCAGAAAGTCACAGCAGAAGAGTTGCAAAATATTTAAGAGATTATCCAATTTAGTCTTTTGACTATTTCATAAACTTATTTACAAAATGCGTATGTATTCACTATCTCCATTTGAATGTCACAAGTGACTTTTCACCAAGGCCTTCTGGAGAGCATTGCATAATCCATCTGTTGTCTGAGGAACATTTCCCTCAGGCTCATTTTAAGTGTTCCATTCCTTACTGCCATCTTACTATTCCAGGTCATTCTTACTTTCTTTTATTTTAATTACTAATATTTTCCTATCTTTGGCTTATGCATTCAAAAACATTATATAATGTGATTGATTTTTAAATATTTTTCAGGTTTTATTGAGATATAATTGACATATAGCATGTATAAGTTTAAAGTGTACGGCATAATGCTTTGATTTACATACATCATGAAATGATTATCACAATACGTTTAGTGAATATCCATCATCTCATACAGATATAAAATTCAATAGAAAAAATACATATTTTTCTTTGTGATGAGAACTCTTGGGATTTACTCTCTTAAGTTTCATATATAACATGTAGTAGTGATAATTATGTTTATCATGTTGTACATATATCCTGAGTACTTATTTGTCTTAGAACTAGAAGTTTGTCCCTTTTGACTGTCTTCATCCCGTTTCCCATCCCCTACCCTCCAGCTCTGTTAACCACAAATCTGATCTCTTTTTCTATGAGTTGGGTTTTTTTTTTGGAGTATAATTGACTTACAACACTAGAGTAGTTCCTTTTACACAACATAGTGTTCAATATTTCTATACATTTCAAAACAGTCACCACAATAAGTCTAGTTATGTCTAGTTACAATATTGCACATACAAAAATATCACATATTTATTGACTGTATTCTCCACACCGTACATTTCATAACTGTGACTCATTTATCTTGCAACTGGAAAATAGTCTCCCTTACCTATGTCTTTCCTCCTGCCATCACCCTGCCTTCTGGCAACCACCTACTTGTTCTCTGTATCTATAACTCTGTTTTTGTTTTCTGTTTGTCATTTGTTTTGTTTTTTAGATTCTACATATAAGTTATAGCACACTGTACTTGTTTGATTTATTTCACTTAGCATAATTACCTCTAGGTCCATCCATGTTGTCACAAATATCACGATTTCATTCTTTTTATGGCTGAGTAATATGCCATAGTATATTTTTACCATATCTTCTTTATCCATTCATCTATTGATGGGCACTTAGGTTGCTTCCATATCTTGGCTATTGTAAACAATGCTGCAGTGAACATAGAGGTGCTTATATCTTTTCTAATTAGTGTTTTCATTTTCTTTGGATAAATACTTGGGAGCAGAATTGCTGGATTATATGGTAGTTCTATTTTTAATTTTAATTTTTTGAGGAGCCTCCATACTGTTTTGCATAGTGGCTGCACCAATTTATATTCCTACCAACAGTGCACAAGGGTTCCCTTTTCTCCACATCCTCACCAACACGTGTTATTTGTTGTCTTCTTGATAATAGCCATTCTGAAAGGTGTGAGGTGATATGTCATTGTGATTTTGATTTGCATTTCCCTGATGACTAGTGATGTTGAGCATCTTTTCATGTGTCTGTAGGCTATCTGTATGTCTTCTTTGGAAAAATGTCTGTTTAGATCCTCTGCCCATTTTTAAATTGGGTTGTTTGTTTTTTTGATGTTGAGTTGTATGAGTTCTTTGTATATTTTGGATATTAACCCCCTATCAGATTTATCGTTTGCTACTTCTCCCATTCAGTAGGTGGCCTTTTTGTTTTATTGATAGTTTCCTTGGCTGCACAAAAGCTTTTTTGTTTGATATTGTCTATTTGTTTATTTTTGCTTTTGTTTATTTTGCCTGAGGATACATATCCAAAAAAAATATTACTAAGACCAGTGTTAAAGAACACACTGCATATGTTTTCTTCTAGAAGTCTATGGCTTCAGGTCTTATGTTTACATTTACATTTCAGGTCTTCAGGTCTTTAATGAATGTATTTTTGTGCATGGTGTGAGAGTAGTCCAGTTTGGTTCTTTTGTATGTAGCTGTCCAGTTTTCTCAGCACCATTTATTGAAGAGGCTGTCTTTTCCCATTGTGTATTCTTGAGTCCTTGGTCATAGATTAATTGCCCATAGAAGTATGGGTTCATTTCTGGACTCTCTATTTTGTTCCATTGATCTATGTGTCTGTTTTTGTGCCTGTACCATACTGTTTTGATTACTGTAGCTTTGTATAGTATTGTTTGAAATCAGGGAGTGTGATACCTCCAGCCTTGTTTTTCTTTCTCAAGCAATCTTGAAACTGATTGAAAATCTTGAAAAAAATTCAGTTTTGGCTATTTGGGGTCTTTTGTGTTTCCATACAAATTTTTAAATTGTGTGTTCTAGTTCTGTGAAGAATGCCACTGGTATTTTGATAGATATTGCATCAAATCTGTAGACTGCCTTGGGTCGTATGATCATTTTAACAATATTAATTCTTCCAGTCCATGAACACAGTATATCTTCCCATCTGTTTGTGTTGTTTTCAGTTTCTTTTCTTCAGTGTCTTATAGTTTTCTGAGTACAGGTCTTTTACCTCGTTAGTTAGATTTATAATAAAAGTGGTGAGAGTGGGCATCCTTGTCTTGTTCCTGATCTTGGAGGAAATACTTTCAGCTTTTCACCATTGAGTATGATGTTAGCTGTGGGCTTGTAATATGTGGGCTTTATTATGTTGAGATAATGTAATTAACTTTTAATAAACTTGAGAATGAATTGATCCAAAGAGTACTGTCTTCAAAGTAGGCTCCTACTTTGGATTTTCTCTAAAAAGAATAGTCACTTTTTAAATTTTGACACGTTTCCAAACTACCTTCCCAAGAGGTTTCACCAAATTTACATGCCCACCACCAGGAATACTTCATATTAATCCTTTTGATGTTTGCCAATCTGATAAATGAAAAAGTGTGTCTCATTTTCTTTCTTACAATTTTCCTGATTGCAACTAAGTAATTTGTATTTTTTCTCTAGAAATTACCTGTTCATATGCACTTTACATGTTTTTCTATTAGGTTGTTATCTTTTTCTTAATTTCAATAATACCTTACATAATTTAGATAATATACTTTTGTTAAAGTGTTGCTAATATATTATAAATATATTTCCCTTTCTGTCATTTATCTTTTAATATTGTTTATAGTATCTTTCACTGGACAGAGGTTTTAATTATTACAGTCAAATTTGTCAGTCTTTTTGTTTACATTCTAGGTTTTATTTGTTCATTAGAAATGACTTCCCTACATAAAGTGCATAAAAATATTCTTCCATATCCTTCTTCTAATATTTTTATAGCTTTATTTTTACCATTAACCCTTTTAAAGCATACAGAGTTTTTGTTTTATTTTGTTTGCTATGATATAAGTTGTAAAGGACTAATTTTTCTTTTTCCCAAATTCTTAGCCAGTTGTCGCAATACTATTTATTTAAATTTATTTATTTATTTATCTATTAATTTATGGCTGCTTTGGGCCTTCGTTGCTATGCGCAGCTTTTTCTAGTTGCGGTGAGCGGAGGCTACTCTTTGTTGTGGTGCGCGGACTTCTCATTGTGGTGGCTTCTCTTGCTGCAGAGCACGGGCTCTAGGTGTGCGAGCTTCAGTAGTTGTGGCACACAGGCTCAGTAGTTGTGGCACACAGGCTTAGTTGTTCCACAGCCTGTGGGATCTTCCCGGACCAGGGCTGGAACCCATGTCCCCTGCATTGGCAGGTGGATTCTTAACCACTGTGCCACCAGGGAAGCCCCAATACTATTTAATAAACAATCTATTTCCCACTTTTCTGAAATGCTACACTTACTGTAAGCTACTCTTAAATAATGGTCTGTTTTCACTTCTTTTCTCAATTTTTTAGTGTGTTCCTAGGTCAGTACCACACCATTTAAATAACTGTATCATTACAGTATCATTTGAGATCTATTAGGGAAAATACTTCATAATTTATATTTCTGAAAAGTTTGGCTCTTACTATGATCTTTTTCCTCTTTCATGTGAACTTCAGAATCAACTTAGCAAGTTCCTTTAATATTGAATCATTCACTGTAGAAACACCATATGTCTTTTTATTTACTTATATCTTGTATATCCTTCATTAAAGTTTTGTTATTTCCTTTATCTCTGTTCTTAACATCTATCTTATTAGGTTCATTGTTAGCTTCTTATAGATTTTGTTGTTTTTAAGGTAATCCTTTTTCTATTACATCTTCTAATTATGCTGTGTAAAATACCTTTTTTTAAAACTTTATATTCATTTGAATGAATTTTGATGATTTTCAGGGTTCTTTAGGTAAATAATCGTATCATCTCCTCATATTTATTATCCTTACTTATTACATTGATTAGAACTTCTGGTTAGTGTGGTATTTGGCTAGTCACATAGTTATTCTGTGCCTTAACTTCCTTATCTCCTATTTATTTTGGGACTCAAATAGGAGAGTTGATAGGGAAACTTTGATAATATGAAAGATAGGACATTTTTAAGAGTGTTATTTTTGCTTTTTTCAGTTGTCTGAGTTATCTTTTCAGTAGTTTAGGAACATTTACAGGTTTGCCTTCAACTTACATGTTTCCTCATCTGTGTGATATTGATAATAAGAGTAATTAATAGGGTAAATATTATACATAAGTTGTCAACCAATTCTATTTTAACAACTTTGAGCAGAGCTGAAACTGTGTTCATCAAAGCATCTGAAACTAGCAGTGAGTACAGAGTTCTTGATCCTATCATAACAATACTAAAAACTATCAGAATTCACTCTCTAGTATTTAGCGATGCATGTTTACCACAAACTTTGACAGATACAAACTATATTTCCAAGAATTTGCTGGAAGCCTACAGCAGTCTGGCAACTGAAAGTATTTATCTTAATATGATTAAGGATGTTCATACCAGAAGTAAACCAAAGAAACATATTTTTGTGGAACTTACGTGGTTCAGAAGTAAAATAAGATGAAAGTTGGAGAATTATGTTTTGTTTTCCCATTTCAGACTAGGTAAAATATCGTACCTTAAAAATCTAAATTTTAAATAATAGGAATACAAGGTTAATGATTTAAACAATTGTCTGTTTTCTTTCTAACGTTTACTTTGTTTTTAGGGACATTTAGGATTGATGGGAACTTCTGGAGAACCAGGAATTCCAGGATATAGGGTAAGCATTTCTAATTGGAAATAAGAAGTGTATATTTTTATAAAAACATTCCATGAAGATGTCATCCCAAATATACAAACTCAGATGAAATTTCCTGATAAACCTTTCTAACATATTGAGGTCTCATGCCCCTGTAGAGTGAATCCTGTTCTTCTTTCAGAATAGTGCAATATCTAATAGTGTGGCCATGATGGTATTAGGTAGAGCACATACAAATGATATGGAGACTGTCTACTTACTTGTCCTTCTGTTAGGGCCATGAAGGTCAACCAGGACTTTCTGGGTTGCCAGGACCTAAAGGAGAAAAGGTGTGTATGAATATATTGACTTATTTATCATAAAATTAAACATTGAATTCGTGTGTTCTTTCTGAAAGTATGTATGGAAACATTTTCAAAGAATAAAAAAAGCACTTTAAACTTGGGAAGTATTATAAATTCTAGAAGAAAAATAAATATCAAGGGGCAAAAACTTAAACAAATTATTAAAAAGTCTTTGATAGGTTGTTTCAAGATTGAGGTGAAATGATATATGTTATAGTACTTTGCAATCTGTAAAAGTTTGTAAAACTAATATTAATTACTGAAAGCGATTGTGAGACTATAGATTAAATGACTATATACATTTATAGTAAAATTTTTTATGAATTAAGAATAACTGCAGCAGTACTCTTCTTGGTTTGTAGTATCATTGGAAAGCAGACACTTTGAGAAAATTAGTAAAGTGCTTTTTATGTAATTAAAGCAGAATGACACTTCCAAAGAGAACCATGTATGAATTACAACCGTGTATAAATTATCATGTGCTAAGTTTTGTAGATAAAAGTTCTTCATTTAAAAAAGATAAAACCAGATTGCATATTTTATAACATATTAGGAAATAATAGGCTTCGTATTTCAAAGTTTATTTTATTAATTTAGTTTTGTTTATAAATCATCTTCATCATAGGGTTATCCAGGAGAAGATAACACAGTCCTAGGACCACCTGGGCCTCGAGGTGAACCAGTAGGTTTTTCCTAAAATTATTTTGATGTTTTAAGATAAAACACAGTTACTACAATAGATTCACAACACCAATTACATCTTTTCAAGGAGTTTTATTTAGTTACTTTTATAACATGGTTTTATACAAGAGCACTATTTGCAGTAATCTGCAATTTTATAATCTAAATATATAATCAATTTTATTATCTAAATATAAAAACTTTATATTCAGGTCAAGAGCCTTAGCATAGTATAGAAGTTTAAAACAGTAACTTTCCAAATCTAATTTGCGGCATTAAATGCATGATAACAACTTTTTTACAGAGATTATCAAAAAATCACATACTCTAGACATTTAGGGCAGATACTTCTTTATACATCAAATTCAGATTTATTTCTAACGGATTTTTAAAAATCTGATCTGTATCCTTTCCTATAGTAGTTTATACACAGTTACCAAATGATTTCAAAACTCATCTAACCGGTTATTAGAGCCACTGTTCTTTAAAGATTATCAGTCTATAGTCTTCTAATAAACATTGTAATGACTAGCTGTAACCATGATTTTTTTAAAGTAGCTATTTTATCTTTGATTATCTGAATAACTGTCTCTGTTCATGTTTGATTAAAACAATCTTAAAGGCTATATGTAAATTAAATGGGTAAAACAAAAATGCCTAGTTCACAGAAATAAATATAATTGGTTAAATTTTCCATATTTCACATGATATAATATAGGATAAAAGAATCCTAAAACAGAAGAATTCAAAATATATAGTCGCTCCTGATATTTTGATCTGACTCTTTGGAGATGGTTGAAAGGTATACTTTGTTTTAGAAACAGGAAAGATTCTAGAGTTTTTCTGATAAAATCAAGCCAACTCATATAGAGGCAAACTCATCTAATAAGAATATATAAAATTCTTTATCAGAAATGATCAACAAAATGAAAAGACACCTTCTGAATAAAGAAAATACTTTCAAATAATATAACCAATAAGGGGCTAATATCCAAAATATATAAGCATTTCATATAACTCAACAGCAAAAAAACAAACAACCCAATTAAAAAATGAACAGAAGACCTGAATAGACATTTTTCCAAAGAAGACATACAGGTGGCCAACAGGCACGTGAAATGTTGCTCAACATCACTAATCATCAGGGAAATGCAAATCAAAACCACAATGAGATATCACCTCACACCTGTCAGAATGGCTATCATCAAAAAGACCACAAATTACAAATGTTGGTGAGGATGTGGAGAAAAGGGAACCTTGTGCACTGTTGGTGGGAATGTAAATTGGTGCAGCCACTGTGCAAACAGTATGGTGGTTTCTCAAAAAACTAAAAATAGCACTACCATATGAGCCAGCATTCCATTCCTGGGTATATATCCGGAAAAAAAATAGAAACTCTAATCAGAAAAGATATGTGCACCCCAATGTCCATAGCAGCAATGTTTACAATTACCAAGATAATAAAAGCGACCTAAGTGTCCATCAACAGATGAACTGATAAAGAAGATGTAGCATGTGTGTGTGTATATATATAGTGCATGTGTGTATATATGTAGTATGTGGAGATTATTGTGCTAAGTGAAATAAATCAGACAGAGAAAGACAAATGCTGTATGACATCACTTATATGTAGAATCTAAAAATGAAACAAAATAGTGAATAGAATACAACAAAAAAGAAGCAGACTCACAGATATAAAGAGCAAACTAGGGGTTACCAGTGGGGAGGGAGGAGTGGGGAGAGGCAAGATAGGTTTAGGGGATTAAAAGGTACAAACTGCCATGTATAAAATAAATAAGCTACAAGGATATATTGTATGACACAGGGAATATAGCCAATTTTATAATTACTATAAATGGAATATAACCTTTAAAAATTGTGAATCACTATGTTGTACACCTGAAACTTACATAATATTGTATATCAAGTATACCTCAGTTGAAGAAAAAGAATTACAAGTTACCCCAAAACTTATGTAAATTTAGGAAATAAATCATTAAGAGATGGAATGATACTTTTTAAATTCTTTATCAAATGTATTCTAGTCTCTCTAAACCTCTGAGAGACAAAAATATGGAAATTGTGCAGAAATATACAATGGAATATTAACTCAGCCATAAAACAGAATGAAATAATGCCATTTGCAGCAACATGAATGGACCTAGAGATTGTCATACTGAGTGAAGTAATTCAGATAAAAACAAATATATGATATCACTTATATGTGGAATCTAAAAAAAAAATGATACAAATGAACTTATTTACAAAACAGAAATAGAGTCACAGATGTAGAAAACAAACTTATGATTACCAGGGGGGAAAGCAGGGGGAGGGGGGGCAGATAAATTGGGAGACTGAGATTGACATGTACACACCACTGTATATAAAACAGATATAACTAATAAGGACTGTACAGCACAGGGAACTTTTCTCAATACTCTGTAATGACCTATATGAGAAAAGAATCTAAAAAAGAGTGGATATATGTATATGTATAACTGAGTCACTTTGCTGTACAGCAGAAATTAACACAACATTGTAAATCAACTATACTCCAGTAAATTTTTATTTTTTTTAAGTAAATGGTAAAATGTGGGCAAGTGAAGCATAGGAGTGCTTGTTTTCCCCAGATTCCGGTATTCCAGGGTCAAAGAATGTCACTGAAATATAATAAATGTATTAAAAGTCTAGTATAACAATGGTCATTTTATCTAGTAGGTGTGGAAATTAATCCAAGAATATTCTAAATAATTAAAGCAGAGTCAGAGGTTATTGTCTTTACATTATGTCTAATATCTTTATCCACACAGGAGTAAGTTAAAATTTATCCATTAATGGTCCATAATAAATTTTAGGATTTTGCTAATAATTTCAATTTAAGTTTCTTTTCAAACAGTAGGTCCTAATATGTGATAATGATTTTTCAAGCACATTTTAGAGTAGATAATTTGAACATCTTATCATATCAAAGATTTTATATTAGGAATGTTTAGAAAAAGTTAAAAGTAGAAGTTTATTAGTTTTTGCCTTAAGGATTAAAATGAATAAATGTAATTTCTTTTAGGTTAATTTATACCTTAATAATTAGAATTTCACAGAGTAAAGAATAAATAATATAATTTCTAATGAAGAATGGTAAAGTAGTATTAGCTATTAGATACTTTTTAAAAGATGATTAAAGATAATATTTTCTAATTAATGGAATTAATTAAGTGACTGGTCCTGCTTAAATTTTTTTCAATCATTTTAACATTAAGTAAAAATGCAAGTTATTTTGATATCTTATATAACATACTTTATTCATCTGAAAATTCACATTGTTTGGACTTCATTTTTTCAATATTTTTTCTAGTAGAATCATTATGAGATTCTCTTTAAATAATTCAGTGCTTATGAAGTTCTTGGTGTCACTAAAATACAATCCTTTGAAATTATTTAGTGGAACTAAACAAACTGTTGTACATTTGGTTTCATATTTTTAGGGAAAAAATATTCCACATTAACTGTATCATCTGCATTCACAAATACTTAGACCCATTGATTGTTTTTGCCTGTGATCTCTGTAGGGTCCAATGGGGGAACAAGGAGAGAGAGGAGAGCCTGGAGCAGAGGGATATAAGGTAATTACTGTAAATTTCACACCTTGCTTCTAAATTTGAATAGGGTTCTCTGTGGTTCTGCTCAGTTGCAAATGAAAATAAGCATCATTGAGATAATTAGTAATGTCTTATGTTTTGGATCCCAGAAGAAGCTCTTTGTATTTTCTGTTCCTTCTTTCTAAAATTACCATCATCTCCTTCCACTGCTGCTTCTTCTCATCATTCAGCTCTCAACCAAAATGTTACTTTCTGAGAGGCCTTCTCTAACTGTCCTTTCTGTCTGTCACTTTATATCTCATTACTCTATTTACTTTATGACATTTAATGCTATCTTACCACCTTTTTATACACTTGGGGTTTTTTTATCATCTATATTCCCCCAACAAAACATAATATCCATGAGAATAAGACTCTTGTCTTTTTCATCATTATATCCCCAGTTTCTAGAACACAGAGTTCCTGGTATATAATAGAAATTCATTAAAACAGTTGTCAAATGGATGGATAAATGCCATTATATTCTTATGTCAATTCTTATCCTCTTCGATTCTTAGAAGAATTTTAAGAGACCAGCTTTATCAGCTCAAATTATATTAGGCTATGTATAGAATTTATTCAGTGTCATTATTTATTAGCATACTTGTGTTGAGCGTATTCTATATTCCTGCCCTATATCTCGTCCCTTTCTGTTTATAATGTCATATGCTAAACAAAATGGTCATTTGCTAACTCTCTCCCTATAGTTCTTGTCTTATTCTTTCACTCACAACATTCTCTGCCTGCTCAAAAAATTATCTAATCTTTACTTACATAAATCCTGTCTGTCCTTTATAATCTAATTCAAACTCCCTTTTCCCCTGTCTACACTAACAGCAATCTTTCCCTCTTCTGTAGTCCTATAGTATTTATTGTTGATGGAAGTCGTTCGGTACAAATATTTTACAATCTTCTGCTACTATAGTTTTTGCTAATTATTTTTAATGTGAAGATATCTTAGATTCTCAATTTGAATATGACTTTTTAAAAATTAATTAATTAATTTACTTTATTTTTGGCTGCATTGGGTCTTCGTTGCTGTGCGCGGGCTTTCTCTAGTTGCAGCGAGCGGGGGCTACTCTTCATTGCGGTGCACGGGCTTCTCATTGCCATGGCTTCTCTTGTTGCAGAGCAGGAGCTCTAGGCGCTCAGGCTCAGTAG
Organism: Grampus griseus; assembly: GCF_964374135.1. Classification (NCBI taxonomy): domain Eukaryota; kingdom Metazoa; phylum Chordata; class Mammalia; order Artiodactyla; family Delphinidae; genus Grampus; species Grampus griseus. The sequence goes on from NC_139017.1 coordinate 108,260,441, forward strand.
TTGTGGCTCCCGGGCTCTAGAGTGCAGGCTCAGTAGTTGTGGCACACGGGCTTAGTTGCTCCACAGCATGTGGGATCTTCCCGAACCAGGGCTCGAACCCGTGTCCCCTGCATTGGCAGGCAGATTCTAAACCACTGTGCCACCAGGCAAGTCCTGAATATGACTTTTTTCCTTCTTGTACAGTGTCTTGTTTTGAGCCCTGTACCTAATATGTATGTAAACATAATTCATTTTTAACAATGAATTGATGGGTTATTTGATCCAACATATACCTTTCTATGTAAAATTTCTGTGATCATGTCTGCAATGAAGACTTAGGTTGCCAGATTGAAGGGACAAGCTGGTAGGTAGATAATTATCATTAATACACTGATTTATCTCAGGCCTGAAATCTGAAAAATCAACTTTCACTTCCCAAAACTCTCTTTGAAACAAATGTTGAAGGTGGTTCTAAATGTTTGTGAAATTCTGGGTATGGCCATCTTATATTTTTTTCTATTTTCAGAGGAACATTTTTAAGAAGGTTTTATATGTACTGTCTCCAATTTACATAACATTTGTATCTACAATGTTTCCTAATGCAAGGAATCCAAATAGATTTACTTGAAATTAGCTTTTCTTGGGGTTGAGAAACCAACCCACTGCTTCCAGCATAATTTGAGAAGTTTCTTAAACTTCTTTAACTTTTTCTGTGCATAACTTCTCCACACAGTCTCAGGAAAATCAGGTTCTAATAATATCTTCTTTTGGCCTCTACCAACTACAGTCAGTAGCTACATCAGCGAATCTATTGGCAAACAAACAATTAACTATTCTATTGGGAGAAGAAAAGAATCTCTTCACCTGGCTAGGAAAAGAAAAATCCTGCCCCCATTTTTCTAGATAGTCATACATTCTTCAGAAATCCTTCATCAGAGGAAAACTTTTCCCTAGGCTCGTTATGGAATCTGTTTTTCCTTCTTCATTCCATAAATAGTCCTGATTAAGTCTTCAATTGTGGATGTTTCATGAGCTAGTGTGAGCCACATTTTCCTTTCTGTCTTATTCCATACTATTCCTTAGGCTTTAGGAGTCATTTTATCATTTGTTGATAGATCTATTTTAAAAAGCCATGTAGTGCCAGACAATCACAGTAACTTTATTGCTTAGACATCTCAAAGTCACGAAATACCTACACTTGTCCCCTTCCGTGTTTTTCCAAGCACAAGTTTGATTCATACAGGGGAACCATGCTTTATTTAGAGTTAGATTATTCTGTTGTAGCTTTAGGTGATATTGCTAAATGTTTGCTTTTCTATATGGGCATTGTAGACACTATCATTTCACTCTAGTAAACTGATGGTCAGAATTATTGTCAATCTTTTTTGAATTGTGCTAAAATGCACATAACATAAAATTTACCATTTTAACCATTTTAAATTGTACAATTCAGAGACACTTAGTGTTGTATATTGGCAATATTGTACAACCATCACACACTGCCTAATTCCAGAACATTTTCATCACCCTGAAGAGGAAGCCCCATGCCCATTAAAGTTACTTTCCTTCTCCCAACCCCTGACAACCACTACTCTTCTTTCTATCTCTATTGATTTACCTATTCTGTATATTTCATATAAATGGAATCATACAATGTATAACCTTTTGTGTCTGGCTTCTTTCACTTTACATAATGTTTTGAAGGTTCATCTATGTTGTAGAATGTATCCATTCTTCATTCCTTTTTATGGTTGAATAATCACCAAGCTTTTAAAAACACTTTTATGTTCACAAATATTCTTACCGTTGTGGTGAAACTCTTGTGGTGAACGATTATCCTCTTGCAGAAAAAAAAAAAAAAATGGAACGGGTAATGATAATTTTGTTCCCATTTGGCTATGAACAATTGAAAGACATTTTGTAATCCTTCCCACCATCCTGTGTTCTTTTTTCCTCTTGAAGAAAGTGAAAATCACAAAAGTGTTTTGCTCATTATCATCAGTAAATCATTATTAGGCATCATTGTATATGACACATTTTATGTGTTACATATAATTAAATCTCTGGTCCCTTCAGCATATATTTTAGTATCTACTATGGATTGGGAGCTATGAATGTAACACGGGGCACCCAAGACACAGTCCCTGACTCCATGGACATCACATACACAAGATAAGAATATTTAATCAGTATAAAAGCAGATATAGTGAAATCGCTGTCATCCAGAAAACTATACATCACATAGGTCAAGATAAATTCACTTGAGGCTTGAGAGAGAGTCAGAGGACATGGTATGAATAAGAATACTATAATGTCAACATTCACTTTTTAAAGATATGAGCAGAAACACACAGATTAAGTCAGGCTAAACTAATGTGAGCCAACCCTAGAAATACACTGAATAAATTATGTACTGAGCTAAAGCCCTAGAAATACACTGAATAAGTTATGTACTGTCTTAAACTCCTTTTTACTTTGGTTTGGCAAAGGTCATAGAATTTTTTGCATACAATAAAATAACAACTAAATCCTCACTTGGCCTTCATTCCTTAGCATCAGACATACATATCCAAATAGCTATTGGACATCATCACAGAAAACACAGCATGTCCCAAACCGTAGTATCATCATCCTGTCCAAATCTGATCCTCCTCTTTTTATGTCCTTAGTTCAGTGAATAGTACCACCAGACATCCGGATGTCTAGTAAATGAATTTTCCCTCTTTCTATCTCCCTCTGTCTCTCTTGCTTTCTCTTTCCTCCCTCCTCTCCCTCCTCTTTCTCTCCTTTCTCTATCCTCTCATTTCTCAACTTCAATTGGCCACTTCATTTGACCTCTTAAATACCTCTGGAGTCTATCCACTTTGCCCTACTTTAGTTTAGGCTTTCATCGTTTTTTGCCTGAATTATTTTAGTAGCTTACTAACTAGACTCCCTATCCCCAGTCATAGCCCTCTCAAATCCTTTCTGCACTTAACATGTTGTGTTACATCAACCTCCATTTATTCTCCTATGCTGTTTCCTCTGCAGAACGCCTTCCTTTTACTTTACTGCCTAGAACACTCATCCTTTAAAATTCAGCTTATTATCACTTCCCATATAAAATCCTCTCCAAGCTCCCCTTGGCCATCCAACTCATCTCACCACTAATATCATCAGGAAAAATCAGTCACTTCCTGTAATCTTGCCCACGTAGCTTTATAATAATATTATAAAAGACCTAATATTTATAATTTTTACCACTGCAGAAAAACAGTCTGTCAATTTTTATTGGGGTGGAAAGGACCAAAGGAATTATAGTGAAGCTCCTAGAAAACAAGTTTGGTTTTCGTAAGATTTGTATCCAAACATCACAAAGCCAAGAGAGGCAGCTGGCTATTCTATGATCATTCTAAAAAGGTCTCTGTAAAACTACAGATAGAGTGGTGGCAAAACCATAATAGGCCATGATGGTTTTAAGTTTTGTAGTTTACTCAGTATGCTTACTCTTACTTCACTTTGTAACCCCAGCTTTTCACCAATTGCTTGTCTCCTGAGCTGGGTTAATAAGTGACCTACAATAATCATATTTACTTGAACAAAGCTCCCTCTTGATTGACCTGATTCTGTTACTTTTGCTGACTCTGTTCATGTTCTGTTGGTAAAGGTCATGTGTAGTAATCGTCTTCTCTTTAGTTATGGCTGTGTGCTGTATAGAAAGCTTTCCAAAATAACCTTTCAGTCTTGCAACTGTTCTCTCCCTTAAACAGGATTCATTTACTTTATCAGGAAGTTGAATCTTAAAACCATGAACATTTGCCTCACAGAAAGCAAACAAAGAAGGCTTCAACTGATCTTTCTGTGAGAATAAATATTGTTAGCCTTAAGTATGTAATTCCTTCTTCTCCTAGCCCAGAAAAAGGAGATGAGCCTAATAACTGTCCTTCCTATGGCATTCTTTCTGTAATACACAGGAAGAAAGGAATCTGAAGTGAAGAGGACAGTAGGGAAGGGGATAAAAGAGATTACGTGTGGAATTCTTCCTACATAACTCTCACCTGACATGCCCCTAGTTTGTTGCTAGTTTCTGTTTACACACTTGAAAGGTGTAAAAATGTGGTAGGCCAGCATTCCTTCCTAGGAGAACTGGGGTGATGACAGATCGACGAAGTCAGAATCACTTGATGTCTTGGCACATGCAGTAACGACTACCAGTCTTAAGCCCAGTAAATCTACTATCTAAATGGCTGTGACCTTAGTTTGTAAAAATGGAGACCATAGTACACTGGAAAAGGGTTGATAAAAGAAATTTGTTCTCAAACTCTTTATTCATTCGTTATGTGCTCTATTAGTTTCCTGAGCCTGCCATAACAAATTACCATAGACCAGGTGGCTTAAAACAACAGAAATTTATTCTCTCACGGTTGTGGAGGCCAGAAATCCAAAAGCAAGATATCAGCAGGGCTGTGCTCCCACCGTAGGCTCTAGGGAAGAATCCTTTCTTTCTTCTTCCAGCTTCTGGTGGCTAACAACCTCCCTTGTGGCTGCATCACTCCTTTAGGGCCCACATGGATAATCCAAGATAATCTCCTTCTAAGATCCTTAATTTAATGATATTTGCAAAGACCCTTTTCTCCAAATAAGATCACATTCACAGTTTCTGAGGATTAGGGCATAGACATCTTTTGTCCATTCAACCTATATGGGAAAAAAAAAAAAAAAAAAAAACTCTACACTCTTTCTCAGTCATCATTATATCCAGTGGCTATTATGTTCTATACTCTTTCCAAGAGAGACGCATAATCTCTATAATATTTAAATTGAATTTTGCAACATTTTGCTACCACTTTAAGTGATACTACTCTATTCTCTAAGTCACATGTCTTTATTTATTCTAATAATATAACCTTTTTTATTCATAGGGTCACATGGGTATACCAGGACCAAGAGGTGCCACTGGACAACAAGGGCCCCCAGTATGTTTTGAAAGCATTCTTTGTAATTCTGGCATTTAAAAACATTAATGTTAACATATCTTATTTGGTGTCTGCTTTATATGTGATTTGTGTTTTGGCTCCTATTAAAGGGTGAGCCAGGTGACCGGGGTGAACAAGGACTAAAAGGAGAGAGAGGATCTGAAGTAAGTTGAAATCATTTAAGACAATTTGTAACTTATTGCTGGCTTGAGAAAACAGGGGCACAAGGAGTTGCTGTTCATTGTAACTTAAATGATCATTCATTCTTTCAGAGCAAGAATCACCACAGGCCTCTAAACAGGGTGTTTGTCAGTAATTGTGCTAAAACATCATTATTGATTAATTCGTGTGTTTCGACTGCCATCCAAAGTTCCCTTCACCAGCAGACTACTCTGGCTTTGAGAAAATTGCCTAGAGTTGTCCCAGACTAATTGTCCTTCCTTAGGGTTTCAGGCAGAAATATCAACTAGCCTTAAAACCAGCACTGCAGAGCAAAATTTTAGCAGTCATACCTATTTAGTTGCTGTAGTAAGGTAGGGATAGAAATAGTTTAACTATATGACACAGACTCACAATTGGTTTAAAAGATTTGTTTTCCATAACACAAGTCAATTATTTGTTATCAGGCGAACTAAAAATCTGTTGAATTTAGCCACCTCTTTCCCTATATACCAATAAACGTTGCCTCAATCTTATGTAACAACTGGATTTGTAATTTGTACCATCACTTCATTGCTGCCCTACTTTTCATGGCATTCTGACTTTACCTGCTACTGATTTAAAATTAAATTCTTTAGAAAATGTACTGTATTTTAATAATAAATTAGGTGAGGATTTATAAAAAGTAATGAATTTGAGACCATGTTTCTCCTAATTTGTTAAGCGGCCTTCACCCATACTTGTGTTTCCCATTTGTGGGAGTTAGTAATAAAATTGAGTTGAGTCGGATATTACATAGGTTTTCATTCACACAAAAGCCATTTTAAATAGTCTTGGCAACTACCTAGTAACTTACTGTCAGGCTCCTTAATAAATAAGGACTAATAAATAATAAATAAAAATATCCCATTGGGACTTACCTGGTGGCACAGTGGTTAAAAATCCACCTGCCAATGCAGGGGACAGGGGTTCAAGCCCTGTTCCGGGAGCAACTAAGCCTGTGAGCCACAACTACTGAGCCCGTGTGCCACAACTACTGAAGCCCGTGTGCCCTAGAGCCTGTGCTCCACAAGAGAAGCCACCGCAGTGAGAAACCCGCACACTGCTACGAAGAGTAACCCCCGCTCTCCACAACTAGAGAAAGCCTGTGCACAGCAACAAAGACCCAATGCAGCCAAAAATAAATAAATAAATTTATTTTAAAAAAAAATCCCATTGAAGGCAAGTCTTAATTTTAAAAAGAAATTCAAAGAAATAATACAGTTGTCTCATTCGCTTAGAATTTTTAATACCCAAATTGGAAAAAGTAGTGGAAAAAACCATGAACCTAGAACACTACTACTACTTTCATGTGACTTCCTTATACTTGCATTAAGTGCCTAAGGATGCAAATGCTCTCCCAAGGTTTGATCCTAAAATTTCTAATCCTTTACAATTAGTACTTTCATATTCTCAATGTTTTCTTTTTCCTTTTTTGATGTATCTCAGGAAGAAGAAATTTTTTTTATGTTTCTTAGTATCTGTTAAAATTATGCCAACGAAAATAAAATATTCTTACCAGACAACTGCAGCTCCAGCCTATATGGTCAGCTCTTCCTGGGTATTGGAGCTGAAAGGTCTTAAGGAGCCATGGTTTAAATTCTGTATAATCCACGAGAATTAGTTCTTTTCCCACTTTGGGCAATGCTGGTGTACAGTCCGAGGTTACATTAAAAAGCCTCTTTGAATTTCAGATAGTAATGATTGCTACAAGAAAAATCACTGACTATGTGTTACTCACTAGGGACACTTTGAATGGCCAGGTGGATCCTACGGAATTGCCCTCATCTTGTTTTTGCAAAGCTTTAAATTTGTTTTTTAGATTTGGAAATGCCCTTTAAAATCGTTTGGACAACCCTCTCATTTTTCAGACGAAGAAATTTAGGTCCCAGAGGGATTATGAGTTACCTAAGATCACAGAACTAGTTAGCAACAGAACCAACCCTAGAAACTTTATTTCCTGACTCCCATTATTATACAAAAGCCTTCTATTACTTTGAAGTATTTTATAAATTAAGTTAAATATTAATTTTACTTAACCAGCTAATTCATTAATTGGTCTCTCAGACATGAAACTATGGAAACTCTAAAGAAAAAGTTGGAGCAAGTCAAGTTAAAACCAATTGCAAACCACTACATTTTTTTAGAGACTTTTATAATGCAAATGTAGTGAACTGTCCCATAATGGCTTTCAAATACAGAGACTCAAGCCAAAATCTTACTTTCCTCCCAAAGCAAAATTCCAGATTTTAGTGAATTTAAATTGCTTGGTTAAAAAAAAAAAAAAAAAGACTTAACTCTCTAAATCTGTGTTTGTACTTTAAAGCTACCCTCTCTAACAAAGTTAGAACTAACAAAGTATTGTGATGACTGTCCTTCAGCTTCATTTGAATAAAAAACAAATGAGTGTTTGGACTATAATGGCACTTAAAATTTTCTGTTATCTAAAGAATTAGATTACCTTCTCTTGTAGTCTATGAAGTGGTACAATCCCAATGAATGGAACTCGTTGTTTTAAATGGATCTGATTTCAAGTGGGCTGTTCTAGTTTTTCAAAGCTAGCCAGACAAAAGAGAAAGCACAATTTTACATATACTCTAAAGAATAAATATGAAATTCATTTGCCTTTCCTATTATGAGAACAGGAAGTCTGTTGACTTATGAGGTACTTATATTTACATAAAATAATATGAGTAAGTTAATTTTGAAAATAGCATAGAATGCTTCTAGCTTTATTATATTTGAACTCTGGGCATTGGTGCAAGAGTGATTTTTTTTTCCTTTTTATGATACCAACTCAATTAATCATCTACAAACACCTTAGATGACAACATACTTTCTTTGTCTTTGGCCCAATCTTTAATTTCCTACTGAACAGACCATCTCTGTGTAGGATTAATATTGAGTAATGTTTGGCTCTTAATTTAGTTACAACACTACCCAGCAATTCCAACTGCAAGATTTTTTTTAATGCACAAATTCAAAAAAATACCAATCTTCTACACTTTGTTGATCTTTATGTATTTTAAACCTCCATTGCAAGTCTGTCGTTTCTCTAACTAGCCTACTTCCTTTTAGTTATGGTGACAATAATTGTCATAAGGAAATCTTTCCTGAATTGACATCTAAAAACAGCAGAGACTGTTTTGTTATTTACTCTATGCTTTTTGTATTTAATAAGGAGATTTTGTCACAATTGTACCATTACAAATAGCAAAATACACATTAAAAATAATTTTCATAGTCATAATTTTCCTTCAGTGTTATTCTGTTGGAAGCTGCTTCCTGATGCCCATCCGAGTATTAATAACATTCTAGTTTTCACAATGATAGACCCATGTATCTAGGTTTTAGAGCAGTATTTAACTGTTCTGAAATAATCCCAACATAATGGTCACCCTAAAATGTAACTGATTTGTGATATGAGACTCTTTTTGTTTTTATTTTGTATTTGAATGTTTAGAATAAAACATGCACATACATGTATAGCATATCTGAACCTTAAGCCATAAACTCAAGTATACAAAAAGTATAATTTTGTTTATGTTCTTTGTAATGGAACTTAACTTCTGTCCTGAGTACCCATCCTGCCTGGTGGTAGAAACCTAATTGATAGAAATCTAGTCAATTGATTGCCTTTAACTCCGTCCACTCAAATATCCTGCATTTGATTTAGAGTTTTTCCCATTTATCCTCTTTTCAAGTCTGCTGTTACATTCTGGGTGGCAATGTTAGGGAAGGGGAATAGGAAGAGAGATTGATCTTTAGCCATCATCTGTTCATACTAGCATCCACTGAAATGTACGTCATCCCTTTTGGCCCCCATCTGCCATCATCCCACCATGTTGGCATCTACCTTGGCCCTCTGGACAAAAGTTCTTTGACCCCTGTTGGCTTGTACAGCTATTTTCTCAACTCAGGTGCAAGATCTCCTTAGATAAGACTCTAAGGGCCATATGCTTCTGTTCTTGGCCACATGGAAATAACATTCTACTGCTCCCCATACCATGCTGGGTGCTTGAGGGACTCAGACTTCCTCAGGCCTCCTGGCCTAGACATCTCATGCAGAAATTTCAACTCTGTTGCTGCACTTAGTGCAACTTAGCGTTCATCTCAGTGAGGACTTTAGTCTCTCTAGCCATCATCTCTGTGCCCACACTTATCTGCAGATATTATTGTTTTGTTTTGTTTAGTTTATTAAGTTTTATTCAAATATAGTTGCTTTAAAATGTTGTGTTAGTTTCTTGCTGTACCACAAAGTGAATCAGGCATACGTATACATATATCCACTCTTTTTTAGACTCACTTCCCATTTAGGTCACCACAGAGCATTGAGTAGAGTTCCCTGTGCTATACAGTAGGTGCTCATTAGTTATCTATTTTATACATAGTAGTGTATATAAGTCAGTCCCAACCTCCCAATTCATCCCAACCCCCCTCCTTCCACCCTTGGTAACCGTAAGTTTGTTCTCTACATCTGTGACTCTATTTCTGCTTTGCAGATAAGCTCATCTCTACCATTTTTCTAGACTCCACATATAAGCAATATTATATGATACTTGTTTTTCTCTTTCTGACTTACTTCACTCTGCATGACAGTCTCTAGGTCCATCCATGTCTCTGCAGATGTCACTATTTTGCTCCTTTTTAGGGCGGAGTAATATTCCATTGTATATATGTACCATTACTTCTTTATACATTCCTCTGTCGATGGACATTTAGGTTGCTACCATGTCCTGGCTATTGTAACTAGTGCTGCAATGAACATCATGGTGCATGCATCCTTTCGAATTACGGTTTTCTCCAGATATATGCCTAGGAGTGGATTGCTGGGTCATATGGTAGCTCTATTTTTAGTTTTTTAAGGAACCTCCAAACTGTTCTTCATAGTGGCTGTACCAATTTACATTCCCACCAACAGTGTAGGAGCGTTCCCTTTTTTCCACACCCTCTCCAGCATTTATTGTTTGTAGAATTTTTGATGATGGCCATTCTGACTAGTATGAGGTTATACCTCATTGTAGTTTTGGTTTGCATTTCTCTAATAATTAGTGATGTTGAGCATCTTTTCATGTGTTTGTTGGCCATTTGTATGTCTTCTTTGGAGGAATGTCTGTTTAGGCCTTCCACCCATTTTTTGATTGGGTTGTTTGTTTTTTTTAATATTGAGCTGCATGAGCTGCTTATATATTTCGGAGATTAATCCCTTGTCAGTTGCTTTGTTTGCAAATATTTTCTCCCATTCTGAGGGTTGTCTTTTCATTTTATTTATGGTTTCCTTTGCTGTACAAAAGGTTTTAAGTTTAATTAGGTCCCATTTATTTTTGTTTTCTTTTTCATTACTTTAGGCAGTGGATTGAAAAAGATCTTGCTGTGATTTATGTCACAGTGTTCTGTCTATATTTTCCTCTAAGAGTTTTATAGTATCTGGCCTTACATTTAGGTCTTTAATCCATTTTGGGTTTATTTTGTGTATGGTGTTAGGGAGTGTTCTAATTTCATTCTTTTACATGTGGCTGTCCAATTTTCTCAGCACCACTTACTGAACAGACTGTCTTTTCTCCATTGTATATTCTTGCCTCCTTTGTCATAGATTAGGTAGCCATAGGTGCTTGGGTTTATCTCTGGACTTTCTACCCTGTTCCACTGATCTATATTTCTGTTTTTGTGGCAGTACCATACTGTTTTGATTACTGTAGCTTTGTAGTATAGTCTGAAGTCAGGGAGTCTGATTCCTCCAGCTCTGTTCTTCTTTCTCAAGATGGCTTTCATTATTCAGGGTCTTTTGTGTTTCCATACAAAGTGTAAAATGTTTTGTTCTAGTTCTGTGAAAAATGCCATTGGTAATTGGGTAGGGGTTGCACTGAATCTGTAGATTGTTTTGGGTGTATAGTCATTTTCACAGTATTGATTCTTGCAATCCAAGAACATGGTATATCTCTCCATCTGTTTGTGTCATCTTTGATTTTTTTCATCAGTATCATATACTTTTCTCAGTACAGGTCTTTTGCCTCCTTAGGTAGGTTTATCCCTAGGTATTTTATTCTTTTTGATGTGATGGTAAATGGGATTATTTCCTTAGTCTCTCTTTCTGATCTTTCATTGTTAGTGTATAGGAATGCAAGAGATTTCTGTGTATCAATTTTGTATCCTCTGCAGGTATTATTGTTTCTACCCACCCCAGGACTTGACGGCAGATTGGTGTCAAGGTCTCTTCTCATAGATACCCATCAGTGTCTTAACAGTTTTCCTTCTCTTTTTACCTTTATCCAACTTGAAGATTTTTTATATCCCCTTAGGTAGGAAAAACTTTCTCTTACATTATTATAATTCTTCTAAATATGTTCTTTATGATATAAATTTTATGACTTGAATCCTTTATTACCTTTTTTTTTATGTTCAATGATAGACTTTTAATATTTAAAAATCAGGCTTTTGTATTTAAAAATATATTCTTTTCAAACTATTCCCCCACCGTGCGTTTCAGAGGACTGTTTTGAAATTCTTAAGCTAAAAAAGTCTATTTTGAAAATCAAAAGTTTAGAACAAATCTCTTGCTTTACATAAAAAGAAATACTGTGAAGGAAAACACACGCCAGTTAACATATTTGAATATTATCACAATTCATGTACTGTTTAATTAGTGCTATTCAAGACAACTGAAATCAGAATTGTTTTCAATATTTAAAACAGTCTTTATTTGTCTATTTTACTTCTTTATTATATTCTAAAAGATACATCTATTATAGGAATCATATGTTCCAGAAATTGTATTTACTTCAACTAAACCCAGTTCACCAACTATCCCCTTTTCTGGTTTCCTTACCCTTAGGAAGAATTTACATTAGTGACTTTTTAAAGCAAGTAAAAGAGTTTTTGAACTTGGAGGTAGAACCCTTGATCCATATAGCTCCCTATCATCGAATTCTAACGAAATTGGATTTTTATCTCTTACAGAAAATGCCCTTTTTCTCTCTGATTATATACGCTATTTCTTCTTAAAACATTTAAGCTCATTTTCAGAAGATGTAACATCTTCTGAAATTGTTTATTTTGTCATTGTTGTCAAATTGAATCTTTAGTACAACTGTGTTCAGATTTGAATAACTTAACATCTCATTTTGGTGGAATTATCCTGTTTCTGAGAACTTTTGATGATTTCTGAGAAATGTTTCTGGTAATGGCAATATGCTTCTTTTTCTTATTTGTGAACTAGGTCACTCTTTAACACCTTTTTTTCTTAAAATAATTTTAGGATATCATCAGAATAATGGCATGATTTGCAAGGGCAAATTTCTAACTATCCTGGTAGACCGTTACTGCTGAATCAATCATGATTTAAAATATCTCACACGTGGAAAAACAAGCAATTATGTGGGAAATAAAGATCTTTTCTTTGATTTACAAGTATGTTCTTCTCTGTGCTTCCAGATAAGCACATTTTAGGTTATCGGTTTATGTCCCTCACTACACTGTAAGTGCCTTGTGAACAAGAGTTTTGATTTTGCATCTCCAGCACATAACAGAATTCCTGATACCTAATAGTCAAGAAATGTTTACTGAATTAATTAAATAAGTACTTAACCACTTTCAGTAGGGAGACAAAGGCCTTGCCTGAAGTGGGGACTTTTATTTAAATAATCTATTCAGTTCCTTTTTAGAACTATAATTTAAATTCTTAAATCATAGAATTTGGAGCCAGGTGGAAATTCATAGATCATATAGTCAAATTCTTTCATTTACAGATGAAGAAAATGACTCTCAGGAAAGTTAAATGGCAATCCCAATGATAAACAGCTAGTTAGTGGCAGGACTTGCTGTAGCCTTCAGGTCTCAGAGTTCTTTTCTATGCCTTCAGTTTAATTAACTTTATAGCAATGAGTTGACAACTGTGCTTCACATTTTTAGGGTCCTAAGGGGAAAAAAAGAGCTCCTGGCCCTTCTGGGAAACCTGGGATTCCTGTAAGTAACAGGCCTTTTTCATCTTTATTGTTTTTCTAAATAGAACTTTAGCAAGCAGAAAAGTTTGGGGCCAATTATGACGTGTTGGATAAATCAGATTGTCTTCAAAAAAATGTTTAAACCCATGCCGGAACACAGAGGGAACAAAATATGACCATTAGTTCAAAACCAAGCTTGGTGTTGAAACGGAAGTCACTGCAACTGAAGGTTGTTATTTTCCAGTGCAGAGAGATCTCTCTGTGGATTTGTGCTACTATTCTTTGATGGTGAACCACTAAAAAACAGGCAACTTGCAGTCATGACTAAATCAATGGTGACAGAGGTCAGAGATTTTCAAGCATAATTGAAAAGACATGAGCTGGATTTTAATTGAAGAACTCGGCCTCTCATTTTCCTGGGAAATAGAACAGAAAGTCTTAGAAAAAAGCTTTAACTCTTTTCATCACAGAACAAAGATTAATTTTACCTTAGCCATCCGTTTCCTCTTTGGCCAAGCAAATATGTGTAGACTAGCTTATTAGCAAAGACTTCCTGCTGGTCTCCCCTAGCCAACAGCCTGCTTTGGGTGGCCCGTGTTGTGTTGGTTCAAAAAAAGTAAAGAAAAGTGAACATAAATTATGAGCACATTGAGATCAGAGATTCCCTACAGATTAAATCCAGTTGCCCAAGAGTACAAACAAAATGTTCAGACCTTTACTCAGTCATATAATTATCTAATTCAAAGTGGCAACTAAAAGAGCCGTAATTTATTTCTTGGGAAAATACAATACAGAGTTTTAGAGATGGTGAGTGTCAGCCTATATCCTAAACTGACAGGTGCACATAGCTGATCTTTTCTCCACAGCTGGATAGAGCATGGGCTGGTACAATGAGAAATACCAGGAAATTACAGTAAAGTGGAAAAGGTTACACAATAAATTGCTGATTAGCTTGGCATTTCAGTTTAGGGAAAAGTTACCTGATCTGTTGTATCCAAATAGTAAATTATCAAGGAATCCAGGAAACAGGAAAAATTTTCCTGGGACAGGGTTTTAAGAATGTAACCTCCCACCCCCCAATAAGTATAAAAGTGTTTGTCATTTAAACATCTGTACAACATCTCTCTATAATCCAAGTAATTTTTAATTACCAAGGGACTTCCAGGCCTACCTGGGCCAAAAGGCATGCAAGGATACCCTGGAGCAGAAGGCATTTCAGGAAACCCTGGTAAAGTTGGGCTACCAGGAAAACAGGGACTTCCTGTGAGTAGATTGAATATTCTTTGCTCTTTATTTCTTATGCATAAGTGTCTCTTTACTAAAACCATAGATACTTTGGCTGTCTTTCTTAACATTGACATTGGTTCATATTGTGTTTATGATTTCCAGGGAATGTCAATGAGTACATGTTGGATGTTTTATAACTAATAACCCATATTATTAATAATTTATATTATTTTTACACATATAAAAGCTGGTACATAGGAACAATAAAGAAGTAAAACTTTAAGGGGGCTTCCCTGGTGGCGCAGTGGTGGAGAGTCCGCCTGCCGATGCAGGGGACGTGGGTTCGTGCCCTGGTCTGGGAGGGTCCCGCATGCCACAGAGAGGCTGGGCCCGTGAGCCATGGCCGCTGAGCCTGCGCGTCTGGAGCCTGTGCTCCACAACGGGAGAGGCCACAACAGTGAGAGGCCCGCGTACCGCAAAAAAAAAAAAAAAAACACAACTTTAAGGGCTACACAGCCTGTGTTTTGAGTTCATCAAATGTCTTAAGCCACCTTTGGAACATTTCAGGCTTGGCAATAACTCAAGGTAAGTTCTGCCAAAATCATTTTCCCTTTACTTTTATAGCCTCACTATTTTAAAGAAATTGTGTGAACATTTTCTTTATGTTCATCTAGTGGTGATGCCATGCGCAGTGATGTAGATTATTATTTTTATGCAGATTTCTATCTTATTTATTTGATCAGAAATTTTAAAATGATATTTTTGTCTTCATTTAGCCATTTTCCCTCTTTCCTTCCTAAGGTCATCATAATCCAGATATTTTTTGTTATCTCATGTTGTGTTTCCATTTGAAATACAAGAATAATTAATTGCATATTTCAGTAATCCAGTAAAATTTATCCTTTTACATTTCCACTATTTTTGGATATGATTATCTATTGACCTGTTTTTCTTTTCTTAAATGAATCAATCCTAGTTGTTTATTCACATGTAGCATGGGACTGTAGCAAAGCTCAAGCCCAAATTAATATTATTCTTTCACTATGATGAATTATCTCATTTGTTTAAAAATAAGTATCAAATTATGACCCAGCCAATTTAATTATTTCAGAAATAAATATCTGGCCATATTCTATTTGGAAAGGTGAATATGTTTAAGGAGGCTTAGTATGGTTTCTATTTGCTTTGGGGACAGTATATCTGAACATCAGAGCATCAGGGTGTAAGCCCTAGAGAAATTTGACAGCCAGGCTGATATTTTGATTAAAATATATGTTTTCTAAACTTCTGCCATTAACATCAGTCTGGTTAAAAGAGGACTTCCATTTGAGATCCCAGTCTTAAAGGGAGCTCGCGCCCTGAACCTTCATGTAGGTGCTGCACTCTAGGCTCACCATATAAGAGTCTTAAAATGAGGTTGTGGGGTTTTAAAAATACAACAGTAAAACACTTTGAATTGGTCTGAGAGTCTGTACTTAAGTTTTACTGGGAAATGTTAGAGTGAATCTTACTGCTTTGAGTAAGATTTTGAGAGCTGAAACAAGGAAAACCACATTTCAAAATATGTCATATTTCTTGCTGTGAACACAGGTTTAGTCATGGAGGTGGTATGTATGTGGATGTGTCCAGTAGTCGATAAGGCTAGAAACTGAATTGTAAATACTAATAACAGCAAATAGATTTGTTTAATTACTGGGAAGAGGGATTCATTTGTTTTCTGACTAAAATAATACTAATCCAGGTACTTATTCCAGATATGGATAATACAAATCAGGATCCTATATATATACATGTTTAATAAGAATTTCAGACATTTAGCATATAAGATATTCATCAGACACTAGTGACAGGTCAAAGTCATCCACATTTTTTACACCAAGTCACTTAATACTTCATTGTGGCAAACAACTTCTTTCTGGCAGTATGTGACACCTGAAGGTCTTCCTGGAAAGGACTGAAAATTGGAAAATAAAAGGAAAACATTGATTCAGACTAAAAAAATATGAACCATTTTCTCTTACATAAAAACAGCAATGTGGCAAGTGATTGTTATCTGCTGCTAGTTTCCAGAAAGAAAACAGACATTTTCTAACAACTCTACATCCTTCTTTAATGGGGTAATACTTAAAGGACAGTAATATAATGGCTAAGAGAAAGCCAATACAGAAAATGGTAGATGCAAATAAGATACTGATTTCATTTTAATTCTAAGTTGCATTCTAGAATCTGCCACACGGTTTTGATTGGCTGTGTGGGTGAAGGCTCATGCATGAAACCAAATCACTGGTTCCACATAGAATAAAAAAGAATGAAGAGGACTTAAAGCCAGATGCTGAAGCCATTTGCACACTCGGCTATTCCAAGACCCAGTTAGAACTCTGGGTTATATCAAAAGGGCTCTTTGGTTGCAAACAACCGAACATGGCTATGTGGATTGCCTGTGTATACAGATTGCCCCAAGTTCTGCCCACTGGGAAGAGTCTCCTTCACTGATATCTTTCAGGCTTAAATGCAGCAGCAATCCACTTCTAGCAGATGTTGACATTCAATGCAGATCTATCCATAAATCAGGCCTGAACTTTTTTCTCCTCTACTAACTGGTAAGGGGAATTCTCTAGGAAGGCTGAAGGAGCAGTGGTAAAGCAGTAGAACAAGTATCATGGAAGTCTCAGTTGCTTGCATATTTTGTTTGTGATTTCTGGACCTGTTAGGACCCAGTCTCGATATACACCATTTCCATTTAGGAGTGAACGCTGCTGTGCCCAGCCAATTTTATGATTTAGTGGATCAAATATCACTCAGATCATAATGGTCAGTTCAGGACACATAGTCATTTGATGTCTCAGGGTCGGTTATTCAGCTTCAACCACAGCAAGCCCAGAACTGCTTTCCAAATGGGAAATTACATTTGACAAAGAAGGCATTGCTTATGTCCAAAACCTTATGGGTATAAGCAGTGATTCTCTTGTGGGGGTTATCAAAGGGTCCATATAGCATCTCTACCAGCCACAGACCCTTCTGATATTATTGGATCTGCTTAGTCATAGCAAGGTAGCTTACACAGCATCCTGAATCTGCTGCTGAGCATTTTCGTCGGGGGCCACCCAAAACTAGCAAGCTGGCAAAGAACTGGACTTTCTCCAGAGAAGATACATGAGTGACCAATAATCACATGGAAAGGTGCCCAGCATCACTAATCATTAGGAAAATGCAAATCAAAACCACAATTAGATACCACTTTTACAACCGCTAGGGTGGCTATCATCCAAAAAAATAAAAAATTGAAAGAGAGACAGAAAATTACAAGTGTTGGTAAGTGTGTGAAGAAACTGGCACCCTGTGTATTGCTAATGGGAATGTAAGATGATGCAGCCGCTGTGGAAAACAGTATGACAGGTCTTGAAAAATTAAATACAGAATTACCTTATGATCCAGCAACTCGCCTCCTGGCGAGTTATATCCAAAAGAAATGAAAGCAGAAACTTGAACAAAAATTTTCCAAATGTTCATAACAACATCATTCACAGTAACCAGTAGGTGGAAACAACCCACGTGGCTGTCAGCAGTGAAACAGATAAACCAAATGTGGTATATACATACAGTGGAATATTATTCAGTCTTAAAAAGGAAGGAAATTCTGACACACGTTACCACATGGATAAACCTTGGAGACATGCTAAATGAACTAAGCCAGACACAAAAGTACAAATAGTATATGATTCTACTTATATGAGGTACCTAGAGTGGTCAAATGCATAGACAGAAAATAGAATGGAGGTTGCCAGAGACTGGGAGGAGGAGGATTTGGAGAAGTTATTGTTTAATGGGTACAGAGTTTCAGTTTGGAACATAAAAATTTCTGGGGCTTCCCTGGTGGCGCAGTGGTTGGGAGTCCGCCTGCCGATGCAGGGGACGCGGGTTCGTGCCCTGGTCCGGGAAGATCTCACATGCCGTGGAGCGGCTGGGCCCGTGAGCTATGACCGCTGAGCCTGCGCGTCCGGAGCCTGTGCTCCGCAATGGGAGAGGCCGCAACAGTGAGAGGCCCGCGTACTGCAAAAAAAAAAAAAAAAAAATTTCTGGAGATGGATGGTGGTGATGGTGGCACAACAATGTGAATGTACTTAATGCCACTGAACTATACATCTAAAAATGGTTAAAATGGTAAGTTTATGTTATATATATTTGACTGCAATAAAAACCTAGCAACTTTACAGGCTACCCAGTAAGTGGGTAAATGGGTTGTAGCAGCATACCCAAAGGTGGTATAGATTGACTCCAAAGTCCAGAGAGGCTCACCAAGCATTGTGCCTCTTTTATTGTGATGAGCAATGCAAAGTGCAACAACTTGTCTCTACTTTAGAGAGGATATCCTGATATACCCCCAAACCACTACCCCTAGGAACTTCTTCCATTTAGCAGTCCCATGAACTTTTTAATCCTATCCTCTGGTGTATCTTTAGGGTGCTTGTTCTCTTCCACTCTCCAGGTCCAGTTAGCATAGTGGCCTCAGTTTAATGGACCTGCCTGATATTTTGTGAGATGTCAAGACTATAAAAATATCACTCTGGTCTATTTTATGACAGAGAGGAGAATTGAGCTGATACAGCACTGAGATAAGGCATTGAAGTGATACAGCTCTTTCTGCCTTGTGAAGGCAAGCAAACTGCCTCTGATCATCTTCACTGATAGGAATGTTAGTAGGAAGTATTTTTACTAGGTCAGTAACTGCTGTTGCTAATTGCTGTACTGTTTAGTAAAGACACCATATCAGAAACTGCAGCTGTGATTGGCATCAACACACAATTGAGTTTGTAAGTTTAAGTCTTGGATTTATCTGGTGTGTGCACCGAAGAGATGAGTAAAATGGATATGGGATATGGTAGGATCACTGCTTTTGCATCTTTCAGGTCTTTTGGCCGTAGTATATACAATTTTCCACAGGGATGTGGTGGTTAATATGAACAGTTTTCTACAGGGGTGTGGTGTTACCTTAGGTATACATTTGTGGGGAAGGGGGCAGGAAGAGATAGTTGCAGGGGCTTCCACATGTCTCTTCCCTTCCTACCACAGTAGCATTTACTTTATAAGTGAGGGATCGTTACTATTCTCTGAGATTGGAGAAAATACAAAAACAAAAACTGGGCTCACAGTCCTACTGGACCCACTTGGGAAAAAAAATTGAGCCAAATCTGCATTTATCACTATTTATCCCTTGGCCTTCATCAACTTACACTCTGACCAGAGTGCCGTGATGATATTTTGGATTTCCAGGGTTTATTATCAGTTCAAATTCAATATCTAACAGCTCCCAGAAAGGCTGAGAGTTTCTGTTTCCCCAGTGTTCAGTCACCTGGTAAATGACCACATGTCCCTCTGCAGAAGGCTTAGGGCAGAAGTCACTGTGTACACCTATGACCACATTGCAGGGTTCTTCCTCAAAGAGAAGCTGCCTCCCCCTCAGTCAAGGGATTCTGATGTAGGAACTGGCTTGAGTCTGGGAACTGAGCGAGAGGCCATGAATCCCAAGTACAGTGACTTTAATTAGGATTATACCCATCAGACCTAGAATTTTTCTACCTATACATCAATATATTAGCATATGGTATATGCAATTCCTATGGCTCTTTGATCAACTCACCATCAGCACAGATCTCTGCAGGTCAAAACATCTAGTCAAAACATCTTATGGCTTAGTGTGATAATTGCTTCTACCTTTTCTCTGATAGTAAAGCACTGTCACCTAGAATCTACCACTCAGAGTCCAATATTCCTATTTAAATAAGGGAACTTTATCCTTATGACATTTCTTAACACCTTGGTAAGGAGTGTTCTTTGATCCCTTTCAGGGGCCATGGTTAGAGGGTGGTTGATCAGATTGCACGTGATAACTCTGTCTCCACACTTCTATCTTCCTGAGCACTTGAACCCCTTCCTACGCAGTATTCTAGGGGAGTTATAGCGTTCAACCGCATTAACTGTAGGCCGTAGTTGAGTCAAGGCTTCAAATTGCCAATCCATCAGACTATTAATGGTGCTCCCAGATGCTTGAGCAGGTGGCTATCTCCACAAGCAAGGAAGACTAAGAGGGAGTTGAGCTTCACAGTTCTTAGTCTTGCCCATATCTGCTCAAATATCCCCATCCCTTGTCTTGGAGTTCTACTCTTTCTCCACCCAGTCCCTCATTTAGCATAAGATGTCTGGTTAGTTGAAGATGTATTTGTATACACATTCTGCAAATCTTACAGTAGTTTGGGTCCTCAGCCACATCTGCCTTGGACTATAGGAGATGAAAGACTCCTTCAAGCTGCCGTGGGGATTTTCTGATTTTTCATTATGTTCTAAGTTGAGCGTGCAAGACCTTTATTTTGTCCCTTTCTCTGTATTCTCTCTAGATCACTCAAGAGACTGCCCTCTGATCACGCAGTCTTTATAGTCACTATGTTCACCATAGTGAATACATGCCAAGGCCACATGATCTTCTGACACTTTGCCCTCCAGCAGCACTTAATCTAATGTCATGGCCAGTGCTAATTTGAATAATCATGATGCCACTGCATCCCACAGATTAGTAGTGTCCGTTTATCCGCAACAAGGAAGTTATCTGAGCATTCCTTGATTATGAGCAAACCAATCTCAGAATCCCATTTGTGGGGTTAGTTTCCTGACTTCACTCTTATTACCAATTACATATCACAGTCTAGCTAAAAACTGTGGGGCAACTGAGGAAGGTTTAATAAAGGGACTACTTACAAAAATGTGAGCAGGGCTAAGGAAAACCCAGAAGAGATGCTGAAGCACCTGAGCGATAGCAACAATGGCGCATCATTACAACCCATAGGCCTGAAGAGACAAAGGAAAGGGGAACAAAATTATAGAGAAAGTAGTTATTGCCATAGGATAGAGCCATTTAGCAGGAGTTGAGACCTTCAATAGAAGGATTCAGCCAATCCACTGCAACTCAGCAAAGGGAGAGCCAGGGGAATAAGTATTTCAGTCTCCTCCTGTCTTCCAGTCCCCTAACAGTACACCCTGTTAGCCAAACTCAACCAAGTAAGAGTGATAATAGGAACAATCTGCCCTGGCAGGGAGGCCTATTTTATCACTGTCATGGTTTAGAATTGCTAGTCTGTGATGGTGAAAACAAAAGCAATTTTAAAGATTATTTTAAAAATTCACTACCTTATACATATTTGTGTATATATGTCAGTCCCAATCTCCCAGTTCATCCTAATGAGAACCTGCTGTATAATACAGGGAACTCTACTCAGTGCTCTCTGGTGACCTAAAGTGAAGGAAATCCAAAAAAAGAGGGGATAGGGCTTCCCTGGTGGCGCAGTGGTTGAGAGTCCGCCTGCCGATGCAGGGGACACGGGTTTGTGCCCCGGTCTGGGAAGATCCCACATGCCGCTGGGCCCGTGAGCCATGGCCGCTGAGCCTGCGTGTCCAGAGCCTGTGCTCCGCAACGGGAGAGGCCACAGCAGTGAGAGGCCTGCGTACCGCAAAAAATAAAAAATTTTAAAAAAAGAGGGGATATATGTATACATATGGCTGATTCACTTTGCTGTACAGCAGAAACTGACACAACATTGTAAAGCAACTATACCCCAATTAAAAAAAAATACCACACCCCCCCCAAAAAAATTCACTACCAACAATGCATTCCCTTACTGCCTTCACCAAGGGGGGGCTCCCTCCCATCCACGTGCCCTTGGTATGTCACTCACCAGTAAGGGAACCTGCTGGGTCACAGATCAGGCTGGAAAAGGGCAGATCTCAAAAGGCAAACAGAAAATATCCAGGCAACACTATTTAAGTTCTCTCTATACATGGTGTACATCAGCAATCTGTTCCCTGTGTCAAAAAACTACACCTGGTAAACCAAATCAGCCTACTTTCCTATGGCCAGTGAGCTAAATGGTTTTTACATTTTTAATGGTAGAAAAAAATAAAAAGAATATTGTATTGTGGCACATGAAAATTACATGAAATTCAGATTTCAGTATTCATAAATTTATTGGCACACAGCCACGGTCATTTGTTTACAGATAGCTGCTTTTGCACTACATGACAGAGTTGAGTAGTTGCAACAGAGACCAGTGGCCCACATGGGCTAAAATATCTACTATCCAGCCTTTTTACAGAACAAGTTGGCTGATCTCTGGTCTATTTGTATTATCACATCGTTTTTATTACTATGGCTTTGTCTTATGGCCCCATATTTAGTAGGGCAAGGCCCCTTCTTTACACTTCTACCACATATATTTGAGATTAGATTTGAGTTTCTTTAAAAACAGAACATAAACTTGAATTATCACTGGGTTTGCCTTAGATTTATTTGGGGAAAATTAATATCTTAACCTTTTAATTATCTGAGATAAAATATTCTTGTCATCTTATCAATATAAGATCTTATAATAGATTTTGTCCATAATAATAATGGTAAAAAGTTATATAATACTTAGTAGGTGTCAGGTACCATGATAAATGTTTTACTGTATTAACTCATTTAATCTTTACAATATTATAGATACAATTATCATCCTTATTTTATACAAAAAAAATTGTCACTTTCATAGTCACATAGCTACAAAGGCAGTCTAACTCCATATTCTTTGTTCTTATCAATATGCAATATGGCCCCTCAATAAAGGCCTTATGTATTCTTATTTTTTATTTTATTTTCTAGTTACTTATTACTTACTTAAATGTTACTGATTTAGATTACATTCTATACAACTGGATTTTTTTATTTCTAATAATTTGCTATTGTGATCCTATTGGATTTTTAGGTAGGTAATATCTTCAAACAATGGCAGCTTTAACTCTTAAACTCATTTTTTTTCTTTCCACATAGGTGGATAGGGACCCTCAATACTATCTTAAACAGTAGCAGTAATAGCAGACCTCCTTCTACTGCTTGAAATCTTAGAGAGAATGCATCTAAAATTCCTCTATTAAGAATATTTTGCCATGTTAATTCTGTATTTTCCTTGTCCTGTACTATCTTTGGGGGTTTTTGTTTCTTTTTTCTTATTTTCTGATTTCCATTGGATAGATTGAATTCTCTTCTGCAGGTTTAAAAGTTACCTATTCTCTTTCAGTTGATGTTCTTGTGGCAGCTGCCCCAAATTTAAGAACCAAATATGTCCTTGTTTAACTCTAGTGATTTGTTTAATAAATCAGTAACTGTATCTTCCCTCTAACAAGACAAGTACTTGTGTTTGTTCTCATGTCCTTTTGTTTCTATAAACCACTCTTTCCCTTCATCATTTTTTGATATTACCTTGAATCTTGACTTATAATTCTCATGCATTTACATTCTCTTTTTTTTAACTTATTCTGATTTTTAAAAAAATTTGTATTGGTGGGGCTTCCCTGGTGGCACCGTGGTTGAGAGTCCGCCTGCCGATGCAGGGGACACGGGTTCGTGACCCGGTCCGGGAGGATCCCACATGCCGTGGAGCGGCTGGGCCCATGAGCCATGGCCGCTGAGCCTGCGCGCCCGGAGCCTGTGCTCCACAATGGGAGAGGCCACAACAGTGAGTGGCCCGCGTACTGCAAAAAAAAAAAATTTTTTATTGGAGTATAATTGATTTACAATGTTGTGTTAGTTTCAGGTGTACAGGAAAGTGAATCATTTATACATATACATATATCCATTCTTTTTTAGATTCTTTTCCCATATAGGCTGTTACAAGTATTAAGTAGAGTTCCCTATGCTATACAATAGGTCCTTATTAGTTATTTGTTTTATATATAGTAATGTGTATATGTCAGTCCCCATCTCCCAATTTATCCCTCCCCCCTTTCCCACTGGTAACCATAAGTTTTTCTTCTACGTGTGTAACTCTGTTTCTGTTTTGTAGATAAGTTCATTTGTACCCTTTCTTTAGATTCCACATATAAGCGATATCATATGGTATTTGTCTTTCTCTGTCTGACTTACTTCACTCAGTATTACAATCTCTCGGTCCATCCATGTTGCTGCAAATGGCAGTATTTCGTTGTTTTTTATGGCTGAGTAATATTCCATTGTATACATGTACCACATCTTCTTTATCCATTCATCTGTTGCTGCACATTTAGGTTGCTTCTATGTCCTGGCTATTGTAAATAGTGCTGCAGTGAACGTTGGGGTGCATGTATCTTTTTGAATTATGGTTTTCTCCAGATATATGCCCAGGAGTGGGATTGCTGGATCATATGGTAGTTCTATTTTTAGTTTTTTAAGGAACCTCCAAACTGTTCTCCATAGTGGCTGTACCAATTTACATTCCCACCAACAGTGTAGGAAGGTTCCATTTTCTCCACACCCTCTCCAGCATTTGTTGTTTGTAGATTTTTTGATGATGGCCATTCTGACCTACTTTCTCTTTTTATTTCCTTTGTTTCTTTTTTTAACATAGTAGTAAACTTAATTAAGCTATTTAGTCACTATTACTTTCAGTATTCCTTATAGAACCTCCTGAATTTATTTTTATTATTATTTGAGTACTTCCTCCAAAAAGTATTTTCAATGTAGGTGTTTGTGAGATAAACCTTCCAAGGCCTCATATGCCAGCAGATATCTTTATTATCCCCTTACATTTATATGATACATTCAGCACTGTACTGGAGCTTCTACTAATGGTTCTAGTCAGTAAAAGAA
The DNA here is from genome assembly GCF_964374135.1 of Grampus griseus. Taxonomy (NCBI): domain Eukaryota; kingdom Metazoa; phylum Chordata; class Mammalia; order Artiodactyla; family Delphinidae; genus Grampus; species Grampus griseus. Next base: position 108,285,388 of record NC_139017.1, read on the forward strand.
AAAGAAATAAAAACCACCCAGATTGGAATGGAAGAAATAAAACTGTCTTTATTCACAGACAACACGATCATCTATGTAGAAAATCCTTCAGAATCTACCAAAAAAAACCCCACTAATAATTGAATTTAGCAAGATTGCAGGATACAATATCAATATACAAAAATGAATTGTAGGGGCTTCCCTGGTGGCAGTGGTTGAGAGTCCGCCTGCCGATGCAGGGGACACGGATTCATGCCCCGGTCTGGGAAGATCCCACATGCTGCGGAGCAGCTGGGCCCGTGAGCCATGGCTATTGAGCCTGCGCGTCCGGAGCCTGTGCTCCACAGCAGGAGAGGCCACAACAGTGAGAGGCCCGCGTACCACAAAAAAAAAAAAAAAAAAAAAAAAAGTTGTATTTCTCTATACTCAACGAACAATCAGAAATTGACATTTAAAAAGCAGTACTTACTGTAGTATCAAAATGGGATAATCTGACCCCCCAAAAATGTGCAAACTTGATACTGAAAACTGTAAAACATTGCTGACAGAAATTAAAGAAGACCCAAATGTTAAATGGTGTATACACTATGTTCATGGATCAGAAGACTCAATACAAATAGCAACATAGAGAAGGGGCAGTGAATGGACATAGGGAGCAAATGAAGAAAAACACACACAAATATTAGATAAACAGTGGAAAAGAAGGTCCAGAACCAAGTGGTGAGGAATTCTAATATTTAGAAGTCAGGTAAAGAAGGAAGAGGAGATGACAAAGGAGTCTGAGACGGAGTCGCCATAATAGATAGGAGAAAAAGAATGTAATGTCGTGGGAGCTTAAGAATATATCAAGGAGAAAGTCATCGACTGTGTCTAATCATCATGAGAGAGTTTGTTGGACATGTGTTTTATTCTGTTTTTGGTTTTGTTTTTTGGCTACTCAGCATCTTGACCCCATTTTTATGTTCAGAAATTTTTATGTTTCCTTTCTTTTTTGAGTCTTGATGGCAAGCCACCTTCTACTACTGAAGTCAAAAAGTCTAGACTCTTACCTTCCACTCCCTCTTTGAAACAAGAATGTAGGCCTATGACCCAGGCCTAAGAAATCAGTTATATTCACCCACACCTTCCATTGCAGAGTTAGTAAGACAGAAGCAGCGATAATGGAGAGTCCGTTCTGGTGGCAGTTGCAGTAACTTTTAGTGGCACTCAGTGTCCAAGGATGACTGCGGTCAATGTCCAGCAGCTGGTCCGGTGGTCACTACAGTGTCTAAATTCTGGCTGCCTAGTCTTCTTTTAATTCTACCCATTTTCCAAACCTGGTTTTCTAGATTTATCTGTGATTATATGAGCTACTCAATATCTTTTCAGTAAATTTTTTGCTTAATTGGTTTCTGATGTTTGCAAATAAGGACCCCCCTACACACACACACACCTAATACAGAAATCTAACAAGATAAAATTATCATCATTGTATTTTAGTATATGGAGGTCATTGGTAACTTTAGCAAGTGAGTATTTGATTTGATTAGTGGGGTCTGAAACAGGATTGGAGTGCTTGAGGAGTGAGAGGGTATGAGGAAATCAAGATATGCAGACAATCCAATGGAGAAAGTTGGCTCTGAAGGAGAAGGTAGGGCAATAACTGGAGAAGAAACTGAGGCTAAGGTAGAAAGTTATTTTTAAATGAGCGAGCCTTAACCATATTTAAATGCTAGAGGGACTTAGTAGAGATGGAGAGACTGAAGACTTAAAATCAAGGGAAAAAAGAATCTGAGTATGAATTGGTCAGATAACAAAACATGCATATTCTAACTCCACTTAGTAAGTTATTCTACTTCTAATTGGAGGTCATTAAAAAAAACAGATTCTGAGCCACATATCCCTTTATATATGACTAGTATAAAAAGCTCATTGAATTCTGTGGTGAAAAAATTGAAATGAATTACAATAATGTTGAATACTGCTGCAGTATACCTCACAGGGCCATGAAGTTGAGTGGCATCTGGTATTTCCATTAGTAAGCAATTAGGTATCAGATCGTAACTCACTGTCTCCTACTTTTTAGCATTTTCAAAGAATGTTAGAAAAGATTTACATGCATACTTAGAAATCAGGATGTCATAAGTATTGAAGTATTTTGTAACCATTGAAATAAAAACAAAATAACTTTCCCTTGAAGAATCCCCTTTCAACCCCAAGGTTTACACATGATATTGGTATTTATGAATACAGAAATACTTTCCACAAATGTTTCTGCTCCCTGTAGAACATCTGATATGAAATTAGTTATAATGCTTTATAAGGGACAAGTCTGTTCAGTGAAATTAGGTACAGTGGCTAAACTGGTCATTGGGAAAAGTGATTTCTAAGATAATTATTTCTGAAACCTACTATGGTAATAGAAAAATTGCTTAAGAGAAAGTAATACTAGCAAATTCCCTGGAATATTTTCAACAAGGATAAGGACATCTTTCCATTGGTCTTTTTTGTTGTTGTTGTTTTTTCTTTTTTTCAAATCATGGCACCATGGTGCTTTTTGGCTTACCTTTAAAGACTGCTGGATTTTTCCACTGAGAAAAATATTTATTCTGGGATTTCTAGCATTATGCAACTGCCTGATTTTCCTAAACAATGTTCTTTCTTTTTTTTGATGTGGCCAAAGGAGTTAAAGTATTCCTGGCACATTCACACTGCAGTTTCAGTGTTTTTTTAAAGTCATGTGACTATAACTGAAGGATAGTATTGGGGAGGCTCACAGTTGACTGTGTGAATTTCCTTCTGTATAAATGAGTGTTTTGAGACTAGGCAACTTAGCACATCTGTAGTAAATGAGTCTACCATGCTGTTTTCATTTATGAAAAAGGAAAACAACTTTTCCCTGCAAAGATCATAAATCTATTTGTCATCAAAATGAAGCCTTACCCATTTTTTTTTATTTTTCACTGCTGCAACTATAAAATTGGTTATTGGAAAAAAGGGAAAGAAACAAAACTAACAGCTTGACTTAGGACAAATCAAGGCCTTTCAATCCTTTTTTTTTTTTTTTTTTTTGCGGTACGCGGGCCTCTCACTGCTGTGGCCTCTCCCGTTGCGGAGTACAGGCTCCGGACGCACAGGCTCAGCGGCCATGGCTCACGGGCCCAGCCGCTCCGCGGCATGTGGGATCCTCCCGGACTGGGGCACGAACCCGCGTCCCCTGCATCGGCAGGCGGACTCTCAACCACTGCGCCACCAGGGAAGCCCAAGGCCTTTCAGTCTTGACTGTGCACTTTCTCAGGTGAACACAGGCTTAAGTGTTGTGTAAAATGAGATGCTTGTCCTAAAAGAACGTTGAAATTCTTGCATTTTCCACTTGTGAATTGTGTCCAGTCTAAGAAGGAAAAACACACTTCATCAGCCCACTCATGATCCAAGCATAGAGTAGCAGGACCACTGTAGAAGCCTCTGTTAGGAACACCAGCAGCCCTGGCACCCCTCTGGGTTGTGTGTTCTCTAGTTTATGAGCTGGTCACCCTAAAGAAACTTCTGTTTCCAGGAAGGTGTATTTCTTAGTATTTTGGAGGAAGAAACATACCGGCATCAGCCAGATCCACATTCATCAAATCCTGTCACCTCTTGATTATTAAGGGGTTGATTATCCAGTTAGGGTTTATCCTGATTGCTTTCTCTCTCTTCTCCACCCTCTGCTTGTTTTGGCCTGTTTACTGCTCATTAGGAACTGTTCCAGAGCAGACAGAACTCAGCCTGTCTGGCTGCTTATTAGCAACAAAATGAAAGGTTCGCTAAAGGAAGTAACCTTCCTAGTTGCCGCTTCAGTGACTCCAAATCCAGTAAAGTTCATACTCTTTGTGGAATATTGTTCCTTTAGGATCTGGCCTGTTTACATTTCCAGTCTTACATTCTACCTTGCTATTCACATGTGCTGTGTATTTTAGTCTAACAGTTATTAAACAATTATTAAATAATACGTGCCAGGACGGGGAGATCAGCTCCGTGCTTTGTGACCACCTAGAGGGGTGGGATAGGGAGGGTGGGAGGGAGACACAAGAGGGAGGGGATATGGGGATATATGTATGCATACAGCTGATTCACTTTGTTATAAAGCAGAAACTAACACAACATTGTATAGCAGTTATACTCCAATAAAGATGTTAAAACGTGCAAAAAAAATTTTTTTTAATAATATGTGCCATGCACTATTCCAGGTGGTGAATATATATGATGTTGTTTAATTCTCACCAAAACCCCATGACATAGGTATAGCTATTATCTTCAGTTTACAGAAAAGGAACCTGAGACTCACAGTAACTCGCCCAAGGTCACACAGACAACAAATAATAGAGCCAGAATTCAGAATCACACAATCTAGATTCAGAGCCTGTGTTTTAACCACTGTGCTATACTTTTTTCAAGTATGCTTAATTTCTTAGACATTGCCCCAAATTCTGTGTATTTCCCTCACTTTCATGGCTTTGTACGTGTAATTTATTCCCTCTGCTTGGAAGACTCTTCCGTCTTTCCCTAGGAGGAACAACTTCTTGATCTTTCAGGACTCAATTGAACTGTTCTCTCTTCCTTGGACTCTCCAGTCAAAGTTAAGCATGCCTGCTTGAACTTCTGTACACTCTGTACATTGATTCCATCAGAGCATGGCTCATATGGGTTCTAATTACTGATCTTCATGTCTTTCTCCCCCAGGCATTTGTAAACTTCTATAGAACGTGGATTCTGTTTTATTTGTCTTTGTATCCCTAGCACTTAGCATAGTGTCAGTCCCATTTAGAAGAAGCTCAATAAATATCTGAAGAATAAATGTCCTTTGCATTATAACTATGACTTTGGAAACCTGAGTTTAAAATTAAGATGTGTTCGCTACTTAAGAATCATCTATAAAATTAGTACAATAATATCTAATTCATATGGTTTTTATGAGAACCAAATGAGATCTTGTATGTGAAGTGCTCAGTACGGTGCATGCACTTACTGAGTTACTATCTTTTCATAATAATTTTCATGGCTAGTCTAACATTCAGTGAACAAGTATTTGTTTAGTACGTAACAGTGTTATTGAATGAAACTTGGATCCACTAGCCTGCACACAGTAAAGCCAATCTACTGACACCACGTTGTGGTGAAGGAAAGTGCAACATTTATTGTAAGGCACCATACAAGGAGTCCTGGTCAGCTAGTGCTCAGAAAGCCCAAACTCCCGGATGGGTTTCAGCAAAGCATTTTTAAAGGCGAGGTGAGGGAGGGGTGTCACAGGATATGTGATTAGCTCATAAAAAATTCTCTGGTTGATGGTGAGGTTACAGGGTGGTGTGTCAGAGGGGTTAACATTATCAATGCTTAGGCACCCGTGGGACTGGGGGCTATGTGCTCATGGTCATCAAGTAGTTAATTTCTTCCATTTAGTGGGGGTTTTAGTATCTGTAAAGCAACTCAGGAAATGTGCATCAGATACTATAATCTAGATGCTTCAGAGGGGAGCTAAAGCAGAGGCTATGGGGGATGGGTCTGTCCCAGTAAGGCCCCATAGAGTCCTGCTCAGTTACAATATGAGCCCGGAGTTAGGGAAGACAGCAGTGAACAAGATGGGCGAAGAAAAGCCCTCATGGAATATACGTGCAACAGCAGGAAATTGCTGACATTTGACCATTTTTGATGTTAAAAAAAGTCACAATTTAATATGAATCAACCTAATAATTGGGTAGTAGTCTATAAACAAATCAAGTAATTCTAAATTGTGGAAGTGCTATGAAAGAAAGCATAATGGGAAATAGATTTTGAGATAAAGTGTAATGCGAAATAGCTTATAGATGGAATAGACTATAGCAGCCTCACTGAGAAGGCTTACACTTGAGCTAAGGACTGAAGGTAAGACTGACCCAAGTACTTAAGAATGAGGGAAGAACTTGCCATGTGAAAAACCCAAAATGAAAAGACCTGTAGGCAGGAAAAAGTTTGGCATGATAATAGGATTAGCCGAGGATCAAGCAAGATAGTATGGGTACGGATTTGTTATTTTTGAAAAAAGGATGGACATTCATTTCTTCGTGGTGGTATGAATGCCCAGTCATGCTTAGAGTCAAAGAATAGATGAAATATCGTCCTTCACTCCCTGTTAGTCCCGTGATTATAGGCTGAGGCCTGGGTAAAGGAGATTTCATAGGCTACACTTATTTTGTCCAATATTATAGTGGCATTTGAAACTGTCCATTTTGCAAGAATGATAAACGACCAATTGTTCTATGAAAATGAGTAATTTCTATGAGGTATTACAATGTTGAAATGCCTGTATCCATTGAAACTGAACAAGAGTTAGTTGTGTATGCTCTTGGGAATGGACTTGAGTCAAGCAGACCTACCTTCATACCTTAAGACTTGCCTCAATTCAATCCCACTCCAAGTTCCATAGGCATTAACATGTTTAGTGATTCAAAGCTAAAGTTACCTCCTAAGTTTGGTATACAGCTCATTCATAAATCTTATTTCTAACATTTTGGCCACATTATTTATGATTGCCCCTACAGGAAAATGTTATGAATGCTACAGTATTTATTATAATGTAGCCTTGCATATAATCACCTAATAATTACTACCCCACATATTTTTAAATAGCCAATTCTTTCCTAGGAGGGATATATTTAGTAAGCCAAATAAAATGAGAAATTCCTACTTAAACAGAAGTGTTTTTAGTTGCTTGGAGTAAAGGAAGCAAAGTATTACTTTTATAATCCACTGGTTTGCTGGCTTTAAAAATACTGTACTTACGTTGCCTAATATTATGCAAAAAAAATTAGGTCGTCGCATTTATTTTTTATACTACAGAAAGTAAATTAGTTTTAATTACTATTTTCTCATACAGCAAGTAACTATATAAACATAAGCTATGAGCACAGAGGAAGGTGCTTGGCTGTAGGGAAAGGAAAAAACTGTTTTCCTAGTAATTTTATTTTAGATTAAAACATCAACTAATTTAAGTTCAGTGTAGTTTTAAATTTATCTACTATTGAAAAAATCAGTGAAATTCACATTAAAAAATTTCATTTTACTTAAAACTTTAAAGATAGTATTCCTTTGCTAATCCTCTTTAAAATGTGGATTTCTATTGTTGCCTTTATTTAGAACATTCTATTTCTTAATATATTTTAATTCTAATGAGAATAAGACAGCTACACCAAGGGGCCTGGGGAATAACAAACAGCATAACGTTCTCTTTGGTATGTTTCACTATTAAATGCAAACCAGTCATCATTGTTTCCAAATTTGTCTCTGTGTCTGTCCTCTAATATGTGTAGTTAGCCCCATTTTCCTTACCAGATCTTTCCATTTAGTTCCAGGATGAAGGCAGACTTAAAACTATTCCTTCCTTTCTGCACAGGGAAGTCAAAGTGGAAAGCAACTTCCTTTTCTTTCCTTAACTGACATCAGATTAAATAAAACAACACAACCATATTGCCATTACAGTTTCTTATACATAGAAGACACGCAATAAAAAGTAAGCAATAAAAAGTAACTCTTGTCGTTGTGGTTGACATTATTGTCATTACTGATCCAAGTACTTGTTTCCTTAGAAACCCAAGGCTTAAGCAGCCATCAGCTTCAGTCCTGTAAAAACTGACACTTTCTTACAGAGTCAAAACCAGTTTCAGCAGGGAGACTGCCTTCTATCTGAGGATAATGAAAGTTTTTGGCCATGAGACATCATGTACTCTTATGATTTTACTAACTTTTTTAAGACTCAGGGAAACTATTGATTGGTCTCAGCATCTCTGAACAAATTAATGGTAATTCTGATTTTATTTACTTTTTAAAATTTGCTCGCAGTGACTTACGCTTTGCTGATTGGTTTTAGACAAATCATTTAGAAAACACTGGAAAGAATTCCTAGGGATTAGCATCTGTTTCTCTTGAAAGCAGAATTACTCATCCATCTGTATATTCATAATAAGAAATGTTTGTTCTCTACTTGTATGAAACAGTGCTTGGAACTTTGTACAGAACACTCTGCTACTTTCCTCAAATTTCTCTCTAAGAAACCAATGTGAACAGTAAATGATTTGGAACATATTTATCGTGCTGTGTTACAATGTCTGATAGCGCTGCAGGTAAAATGAAGTTTCTCGTGTACAGTTAACCCTAAGGACTAGTCATATGGTCTTTATTATTCTCACTAAAAATACTTATTGACCTCAGGAATGTTCAGCAGTCTTTGCATGTCCATTGTTCATGTATCACCCAAAAGATACATTTTTTTTCTGTTGGAGAATAAAGATTTTTAAAAATACCTAAACTTACAAGTAAAGTGAGGTAAAGTGGTACTATTTTAGAACTCCGGAATGCTGAGGTGTCCTAAAGTCATCTAGGGTGATCTTTCACGTGATACATCTCCTCTCCAATTGGGATCACTAGTTGTCTAATACAGCCAGACACAGGACACGCTCAGTCTTGAAAGACAACCCATTACTTTTTTAAATTCTACACTCATTCGTACTTTATAAACTTTCACCTAGTTTGATTCTGGAGCGACTTTGTTGGTCTATTTGTTTTCTTCCTGGCTTACATGTCCTTCCTTCCGTCTTTTATTTATGACCTTGTAAAATCTGCTTTCTCTTTAGGCCACTGGTTTCTTCAGGTTTTTCAACCTCTTTTTGTTTTTATTGGGAAGGGCACTATTCATCTGAATTTTGTTTTTAAAACTTGCCTTTCCTATAGTCATATTCCCATTAGAATCCTGGCCATTGGTATAACACTTATATCTTTCCTGAACATTTTTTTAAGTTTTTATTGAATTTGTTACAATACTGCTTCTGTTTTATGTTTTGGTTTATTGGCCCTGAGGCATGTGGGATCTTAGCTCCCCGACCAGGGATCGAACCCACACCCCCTGCATTGGAAGGTGAAGTCTTAACCACTGGACCGCCAGGGAAGTCCCTTCCCTGAACATCTTTGAAATTCTGTATCCCACAGTCTCAAATGACTATGACTGGATTTGCTTTCATTTGTATTGATGAGCTCTACAATGGCACCATCTCATGTCTCCAGGGTTCTCATAGTTCATATGGAAAGTACACTACCAGATAATCTATCCCAGAGATATGGAACCAAAAGGCTCCCAGACCAAATTAAATCAAATCAATGTAAAACACATAGCAAGAAGCAAAGGGAAAGAACTAGCGTAGGTTAATGACTTAGGATAAGGTGCAAGCAACGTGGAAGAACCACACCACCTGAATCCTAAGTCCACAATGCGGATCTCTCTCTCTCTCCCTTGCCTCTCCCTCCCTCTGTCATGCCCCCCTCCCTTCCTCCCTCCCTATATAGATTTTGCCCTCATAATGGTTCCTTACAAATATTGAGAGCCACTAATATAGATAAATGGTGAGAGATAAAATGGTTGATGTAGATTGGGACAAAAAAAGATTTGAAGGTCAAGCTAAGGAATGTGAGCCTGTGTCCTAAGCACTGAGTATAGTACATGGCACCTAGTGATAGTGATAGAAAAAATGATTTTATTCATTATTTTAGTGAGTTTTGTGATCATGAAGAAAATCTGCTTAGAAAAGGTAATTTTTTAATATATTGAACTATTTTTTTACCACTAGTAAGAGAATAAAAAGATATGTGATAATTTGGAGGAAACATTTTTTAAAAAGAGGAAAAGTGCTTTAGCATTAAATTCAAAATTGGCTTTACCTTTTGAATCCTATTCTCCCAAGCAGGCCTTCCACAGAAATGAGTCTAGCGTATCTGGAGTCAGTTCTCTCTGCTACCACATTTATAACTCTAAGGGAAACAGCTTTACCTTATGATCCAGCTAACCCTACCTTCTCAGTAATTTCTTTTCTAATTAGCACCAAAGGTAACTTCCCCTCTTCAGAACCTTTCTAGTATTTATATCTCTTTTCTCATCTGGTCTTTATTTTTTTTTACATTTCTGCCTTTATTATAACTATTTATGTTACAGTCTATTTAACTTAATTTTAAGCTTCTTAAAAATAAAAACCATCTCTTATTTATATTTGTATTCTCCACAGGGCTTCTCATGATACCTTCTTTACACATAGATGATATTCAACAAATATTGTTGAATGCATGGAACAACTATTACACGACCCAATTTATTATCCCAGGAATCAACTCAGAAAGTAGCAATCACCTCCTAGAACAGGGGTCAGCAAAACTTTTCTGTAAATATTAATAACTGTTTTTGAGTTTGCAAGGCAAGAGGCAAAATCAAGGGTATTACTTAAGAACTTATGTAACAAGAAAGAAAATAAGTTTTCACAAAATTTTTATTTATGAAATTTAAAATATATTAATGTAGTATAATTTTTTGTGATACAAGTCTACTAATGAGAAAAACAGAATTCTTTTGCAAGGGGGATAACATTTAGCTTATTACAGTTTCCTATCATCAAAATTTCATTTGTTAATGTGACTTAGAATGAGATTTTGCATGTTTTACATATTTCATCTTTGAAAATTCTTTTCACACAGATATGTACTGCCAAATACTGCAGTTCATGAGCATATGATTTTAATTGAGCATATTCATTGCTTGGAAGGAATTTATAAAATTCTGTTAGATTCTTCTCTTGGTAGTTGCCTTTTAGAATGTCATTATATTGTACATTAGTCATTTCCAATTGAAGTTATAGGTTGAACTTCTCAAGTGAACAGTTAAATGGATTTTGAATATAGAAATTTCTTGCATCTAGGTCTGAAAAATGCTTTAGAAATGCTTTTGAAAGTGAAAATGCTTTTCACTTTCAAAGGCTGAAAGTGTTTGAGCTCAGAAAATCTACCCACCGCAAATTTGTGTGGAAATGGAGATCTCACTTCTTGTTTTAATTTTTGACAGCACAGGAAGTGTATAAAGCTGTTTGACATTACTTGTGATTAAAACATTAGTTGTCATCAAAATGACTTTATCACAGTATGTTTCACATGTGAGCATTGTTTTGCCCTGCAATTTTTGGTTAAATTCATAGATAAGCATTAAATGAGTCTGTAGCAAAATCTAATTTCTAAAGCCATTTATCATTCCATAATAGAGGTTGAGGGCAGTTCTTCTCATTCAAAAAAACTTCAATCATAGTCTCAAAAATCTCAATAAAACTTTACCCCTGCTAAGCCATCAAACTGCTACATGTTAGAGAAAGTCAGGATATTCAGTTTCTATTTTGACAAAAAAAATTCACAGAACCACGGAAGGTTAAATTTACAAGAGTCAATGATAACATATGCTAGATTCAAGTATTTTCCTCAGAGTACCTGATAGTGAATAATACAGTAAATAAACATAGCTCTAAATATCTTAACATTTTCACAAGTTTTGTTAATTCGTCTAGTTAGTCTTTCTCTTATCCATTGCTAATCCATTGCCATCAGTTTTATCACATTTTAGCAGATACCACTTCAGGTTGAACTGATTTAATGTTTTAACTTACTTGAAATTATTCTTACCTATAGTCACTCCACAAACTATTCATACAGGTTAATGCTTCAGGCACTTCAAACTCAGCAATGACTCCTCAAAAACAGCTGAGTAGTATTACTAACATCTGTCGATTAATCAAGAGGCAAGGAAAACCACTTGAAAGCATTTGCCTTATTTTTCAATTGACTATTGATGCTGCTCCAGTGTCCTTGACATTTTAAGCAACTGTTCTTGCCAAAATGCTAAGAAACGAGTTTATTTTTGCTGCACGATTTAATTAAATCTATCAATAAGCAACTTTGTTGGACTAACAAATGAGCCACTCAGAAACTTTAGTTGCAACTTCATTTTCAAATTTTTGTGAAGAATTTTTATTGTGATAAGATACTCCATTTTAGGTTTCCTAATTTTTCTAACTGTTACACTTCTGTGAGGTGGGAATATTGTGTCAAGTGCTTGGTATGATAATGTTGATGTATATTGTACTTTTTTTAGCAAAACTATAGTGTCATTGCATAATAAATAAAGCTTTCACATCTAATTTGATCACAAAATAATCCACATTCCACTGTGCCTTAAAAATACAACATTCAAAGCCCACTGTTTTCTTCTTTTCTTGTTTTGATACAACAGATATACACTGATAATAAAATCTCACAATGAGTCAATATATGTTCCTCTCAAAACACTGTCAAGCTATAATTGCATCACTGTAATCTGCAATACAACAAGCAGTAGTGGGAAGCAATGAGTGCCTTTTAGTCTCTGCCACAACGACATTATAGCACAAAGCAGTCACAGACAATATATAAATGAATGAGCATGACTGTTTTCCAATAAAACTTTATTTACAGATTCTGAAACTCTAATTTCGTGTAATTTCCACATCTTGAAATATTATTCTTCTTTTGATTTTTTCAACATGTGAAAATGTAATAACTATTCTTCGCTCACAAGCTCTACAAAAAGGGGATGGATTGGGTTTGACTTGCAAACCATAGTTTACCAACTTTGTTTTAGGATTTGGCTTTGAGGAAATACTGTTTGCTTACTTAACTTTATTCCCAATTAAGCTATTTGAAGCAAATTTTCTGGAGTCATGTGTGATTGAAAACTAGAATATTCTTTTTTACTGAGATATAATCAATATAACATCATGTAAGTTTCAAGTGTACAATGTAGTGATTTGGTATTTGTATATATTGAGAAATAATGACCACAATAAGAATAATATTCTTCTTAAGGGTATGTTCATTAGAGTTGTCATGCACACAGGAGTATAACACAAAAAGTTAGAATGTGACAAACATACTTCACATCTAGGCTACTTAGAAGATACTGACTTTGGTGGATAGTACAAAGGTGGACTTTGTGCTGCCTCAGTATTTTTATTTTAAAAATGCAAGACCATTACATTAACTATAATTAGAGATTTTAGGTGAGCCAAAACATCATTTAAACATTTCACTTATTTGGGAAAGAAGCCCAGGATAACTCCCAAACCTGGGCAGTGTATCAACAGTAGGCTTTCAGAACACCAACCCCTCCTTCATTTATTGAGGGTCTGGATGGATTTTCTGGGAGCTGCACCAGTCTTCATTTCTTATCTGTGTTATTTAGGGCGTCAGAGGCAGCCCAGGAAGAATGGGACTGGCTGGGTCTCCAGGTCCTCAAGGAGCAAAGGGTTCATCGGGCCTTCCAGGAAGCCCAGGAGTTCTAGGCCCGAAGGTACTTTCATGTTTGTTCTGATGGATGAGCAGTATTGACCATCCTTCCTGGCCCTGAGTTTACTGGCTAGATCACAGGATGGTAAGACTGATAGCTTTTAATAAAATTTGGCTAACATGAAAACACATTAGGAAAAAACGAAAGTGTGTGGACTTGACACAGCCATCTCCCGTGATAGTCACAGTGCATGTCATTTGCCAAAACTACTCATAAACCCAGGACTGGTGATGCTTTAAAAAATGTTCTTTGACTCATTTTGGTTCTTCTTTCCTTTCTGTCATCTTCATGTCATCTTCATGTCATCTTCTCTGCCAAAACAGAAAAATCTTATTTACTTCCAGTTGCATACTTTCTCAGTTATACTTCCTGTTCCCCTACTTCTGAACCTAACCAACCAATTAATAAATCTGATAGGAGTACAGATTATTTCTTAAAGTCAAAGTGATAATAATTGTCTTGCCTTAACATTCATTGCCAGGAGTATTGCCACATGGCAATAGGCTTTCCATACAAAACCTCTCTTAGAAATATCTCAGTGCAGATTTGACCCAGACAACCAAGAGACTAGTCCCGTATCTAATGCTATTTCATAAAAGACTAGGATTAAGACATTGGCACCCTCATCATTATTACATCTTAATTTGATTTTCAGAGTTCCACTTATAAAGAATTTCTAGGTATTCTGACCCATATGGGTAAACTGAAAATGATGACCCAGCAGCTTACTGTTTAAAGTTTGAGTTCTGTTAATGTTTATACCATGAATATCCCTTTCCACTGAAATACAAGATAGCTGACCAAATGCTAAACCTAGGAAAATAAATAAGAAAGATCCCTACCTTTTATGCGTGAATCTGCAAAAAAAAAAAAAAGATCCAGTTTGTCAAGTCCCAAAGCTGTATCTTTATCTCAATACAGTGAAGGATAATTTGCTAATCTTAAAGCTTTGGTCAAAGTCTACCAAGCATCATTTTTCATTACCTTATCTATAAACTCCACATGATTCTTGTTTATTTTTAGAAATGGTAAAAGCTATTGCAACCCTCACTTCAAAAACAAAATAAAAATAAATTTTAAAAGGACTTGACTTTTTAAAATAAAATAATGATAATAAAGTATGTCTTAAAAGTGAACTTTTAGGGGATAAAGAGGACTGGTATCAAAGGAATCTTGGGAAACAGATAATTGAAATTTCTTAATGATGGAATTGAAAAGATACTCATGGCAAAAACCAGGGTTCACACTTCAAGAGATTCTGCTCTGTTTCTGATATCAGATAGCTGAATCATCTCTGTATGTAAGAAAAACACAGCAAAATAATTTCAATTCAAATAAAATAAAAGTTCCATCGCATACAAACGCCTCCACACATCCTACACCCTCACTATTCTCTCTGTAGCCCCACTATCCTCCTCCTACTTTTGCAGGCCCCCTCTTCCCTCCTCTTTCCACAGTCATGACCACAATCTCTGGAATTCTATTTCCCTGCTGCCACACTTCTCGTTCATTGTAATCAAATATTATGTGTATGGAAACTATTGGTGGGGAGAACGATCATGCAGATTTTGACTTCTCTAGTGCCTTGTACACATGCCTGAGGATGGGCCAGTATTTAGATTTCATTTAAAAGCCAATATGTTTACAGGTTCTAAAGTCAAGATAACCTTTCTTTTATTGTTTTGTCCGTAGGGTGAACAAGGGCTACCTGGTCAACCTGGAATTCCAGGTAAAAGAGGTCACCGAGGAGCACAAGGTGATCAAGGACCATGTGGAGAGCCTGGCATGAAAGGGCAGTCTGTAGGTGACAACTCAGAAATTCATTAAGCACTTATTCTACAGACCAGGCCAACATCGTACAATAATGGTTATCATATCTATTCACATTGCAGGGAGAACGTGGTATTCAAGGTTTGACAGGTTTCCAAGGATTCCCAGGCCCCAAAGTATGTTTACATATTTTCTGCTCATTTCTGGCTATGTTGAAATACCAATGTTGAAATACCAATGTTCAACATCTGTTCAAAAAACAGATGTTGAAATACCAATATTTAATCTCTGACTTGAGCTTTTGTTTTTTTAATCGCAAAATTTCAGTTGGTACAGAGTAATATATTTGAGTTTTGAATATGTTAATTTTGACTTATGTAACTATATATTTTCCTAGCAATTTTATGGAATAATTAGCTTTTGTCTCTTCTCATTCTGTTTTCCCAAACATTTTATTTGAAAAATTTGAAACATAAAGTTGAGAGAATGAGTAAACACCTATATACCTATTACCTAAATTCTACCAAAACATTTTACTCTACTTGCTTGACTATGTACCTACCCATCTATTTATACCTCCTCCTCTCTCCATCCATTTTTGATGTATTTTGAAGTAAACTGTAGACCTCAGTACAATTCCTCCAAAATACTTAAGCCTGTACTTAACTATCAAGTTCCATTTTTAAGAGCCAATTCTTAATACGTTGGTACAAGGTTATTTCATGTACTAAATGTTCATATTTTGGCTTTTTTTTAATTGTGTTTCTAGGGTCCTGAGGGAGATGCTGGCATTGTTGGAATATCAGGTCCTAAAGGTCCTATTGGACAGAGGGTAAGTATGAAGTCGTTCTGCCTCCCCAGATATTGTGATTCTTTGTTGACTACAGGAATTAGGGTTAAGAACTCTAAAATAAATATACTCCAAATTAATAACTTTAAAAAATGACTCTTAAAACAGAAACTCATTAGAGCACATGCAGACATTCTCAACCTTTTTCAGTTCTTTTGTTAGTTTGAGCAAAAGACCTCACAGACCACCTGTACTGCCCAGTTCTTACTTTAAAAAAAAGAATTAATGTAACTACTGGATAATATATTTATTAACTCATACCAGTTAATAAATATATTATAAAAAACATAAAGCAGTTTCATGTTATAAGCATTAATATAACCAGGGACTAGAGACCACCCCCATGTACCACCTGGAGGAGGCTTGTCTATGACCAGAGCTTCTCAGACCACACTTTGAAAAATGTTTCCCAATAGCTGTGTTTCCTCTGCTCAGGGGTGGGTATCCCCAGAGAGTAACGAGAAACTCCTTAAAGAGCTGGAAAGGTCAGGGCTCTGAAGAACTCCAGTTAGCTGTTTAGTGCCTGAAATTGCAAACTGTAGTGAACGTAAATAGGATAGATAAGTCACCAGCAGTAACTGGTTATTGTTTTTGTTTGTTTGCTTTTTTATTAACCACACTCTCCTAACTGATGAGATGATCTATAAAACTAAAGAGAAAAAAGGTTAAAAATAAAAGCCAAGCACTGGTTTGACTGTGGTAGTAGCACCTCTACGGCTAACAGCAGCTGCTAAGGCAAGGGTGGAGAGAGCTGAGAGGAAGGAGAGCAGTGCAGATAGAGGAGAACTGAGTCTTGAAGAAGAATTTTAAAACTGAAAACCACTATCTTGTGCAAATATTAAATGAAAAGTCAAATTTTTAAAATCCTACGCCGCTTCCCTAACTCTTATAATAAATTATTTCCTATAATACAAAGAGCAGTGTTATCATGGGCAATGTTTATTTAAAGACCCGTCTCAACATTTCTCCAGGTGCAAATGTATTAGTTATTTTTATGATTTCTGAAGAACCATGGAAAGCTTGTGCTTTTAGGTAAAGTCCAATTCTTTATCATCCACAGGTGGGTTATGTATGGATAGGCTTCTCTGTAATAAATATTGGTTTTAAGTTCTTACATAAAGTTCCCCAGTAATTAAATTCATTCATTCTGATTTTATTAAGTTCTCAATTAATTAAATCCTTTCTTTATATTGTCAAAGAGAAGTTGGCTGCCTGCCTAGCCTCTGTCCTAAGCAAAGTCATATGAGGTGCTGTGTCTCTATAAGCCAGGATCTGAACCTATACTGCTTTGCAGCTCCAGAAATTTTATCAGCTCTCCAATAGTAAGGTTATGGTAACTAGTTCACAAATACTAATTTATAAGTGCAGATATTCCTATTAAGTCATTGTAGAGACAAGTGAAAAGTCTTGCTAGGTTAATATTTAGCAAAAAACTATTATGTACCGGGTACTGGTGTTCAGTTTATGTCCCTATATCATTTACTCCTCATAAAAATCCTGTGAGAGGTGCTATTATCCCCATTTTGCTGGTAGGGAAACTAAATCTCTGAAAGGTAATTTGCGGAAAGTCATATGTGGCTAGTATGTAGAGGAGCTGGAATTTGAATCCACATCTGATTGACTGAATAATATGTACACATCATTATTTCAGAGAGTTAGATCATGGTCAAATTTATTAGACTGACACTTTCTTGGCTTTTTTTTTTCCCCAGTAATAAGCCAATCTAGAGGATATATTTGATTAGGATAAGAAATCAAGCCTCTTGATTGTGGACCTTTGTGATTTGGGAACCATATTTAAAAATTATCACTTAAAGTAGATCTTCATATTTAAAAGTGCTTTCATTAGATTTACTTTTTAGAGTATCAGGTAATTTCTCTCATTCTAAGCCAACTTAATCTTAAAGCTATTTGTCAATAGACTGAATGGCATTATAATTATCTCCACTGAGTATTTTCTGTATCTTGGCAGGAGCTGGACAAAGAGAAAGCCTGTTAGATAGCCACATTTATATATGCCACGTTAAGTGGAGCTAGAAACATTGAAATTTGAAGCTAGTGGTAGCGGGGGTGGAGGTTGAGGGAAAATAACTAAAACATGTATTTTGTATTCATTAAGAAATGACAGGCTCCATTTTTAGTTTGGGAGGAGTTGACCAGAGATCCAGCTTATTCAAGGTTACCTTCGTAATCAAATAGCAGCTTACACTTTCAAAACTGTTTTTCACATTTAGTTCTCACAATGGCCCTGTGAAGTAGGCATTCTTATTTTACTGATGAAGAAGCCAGAAGTTTAACTGGTCACAAATGATGCCCTCTGGTTCTTTCCCATAATTTCTCTCAATT
Source organism: Grampus griseus (assembly GCF_964374135.1). Lineage (NCBI taxonomy): Eukaryota > Metazoa > Chordata > Mammalia > Artiodactyla > Delphinidae > Grampus > Grampus griseus. Next base: position 108,303,504 of record NC_139017.1, read on the forward strand.
CCATGCTACATGTCACCCAAATATCTGCTTGTTCAACATCTATAAATAAATTTATTCAAAATTTTGTCCATGACTCTACATAGTCTTTGTTACATAAAGTAATTGCATTTGTTATGCAATGACACATATATAAAATGGCACCACTGAAGCTATCACCACATAAAAATTGTAATGCTGATTTATCAGTTTGTTAGAAATTAGAGATTAATTCTCCTCATGGGAAACCATAATAATATGCAGAATTGCATCAAATCAAAATTACTATGATTTCTGCCAATAACATAAGATTTTGTAATAAAAACTGGAATTATGTGGACATGGACTATTTTGCCATTGTGCAAGAAATTTTCTAGAATTTTCCTGAATTATACTGGCATTGAGACTGACTGTTTTCTTTTTTTTTTTAACCCCAACAGGGAAACACTGGCCCCCTTGGCAGAGAAGGTATAATGGGCCCAACAGGTAGAACTGTAAGTTTGTCACAATACAGGTTTTTTTTTTTCCTTTTATATATATATATATATATATATATATATATATTTTTTTTTTTTTTTTTACTTAATCCTATTCTAGAGTAATCCACAAGGGATCACCCTGGGTATTTGAGAAGCAAGGATAAAAACAGATGTACATTTTCATCTGGAAGGTTATTCTTGAGAACTTAGAAATCTAATGTAATGAAAAGGTGTACAGAGTGAGGTAGGCACTTAAAACTGAAGTTGAGAAAGGAAAGTAGCACTGGGTGGAGGAGGAGGGGTTGAGCATTATAAGCACAGGGGTGATCACTAAAGCAACAGAAAGAATCCATTTTCTGAAAGAGGGAGAATAAGAAAAGGTACGCATACAGCCAAGATTTGAGTCTTTGGAAGTGCCCACAATAAAGGGATGAAATAGTTGGTGGGAAGAGCAGGAAAACCAGAAAAGCACAAGGTTAAGCTCAGTTTCGAGAAAGGAGTAGCTAACCGTGATCTTTAAGAGAATACATTGCAGTGGAAGACGGAGTACAGCTTTCAGTGAGGAAGGAAGTAAATAAAAATATTTAATAATAACTTTTCTCAAACTTTTGGAGTAGGTATGATTATTTGCATTCAAGACATAAGGAAACAGATGACATTTATAGTAGTTCACCTAATTTAAGATAATACAGGTAGTGAATCATATAGATGATATTTCCTACTTCAAGAGCAGTGCTCTTTCCACTCCATTCAAGCTATGTCTGGAGAGGAAACTGAGAGAGTTAACATATGCCAGGGCCTTAGGGAATCTTGCTATAAAATAAAACAGAAATAAGACAGTGAGGTGGTCACAGGAGGGTTTTACAATACTAACAGTAGTATAAACATACAAGAGGAAAACTGAGGCTTGGAAAGGAAAGATTCATTCTCTGCAGGGAATCAGTATTTTGAATCATTTGGAAGTGTTGTGTCTATAGACACAGAGTTTTAAAATATAAAAGAGAATGTTTCAAATATTAAGTATCACTGTTCTCATTGATAAATTTAGAGAAGAATTCACCACCAAAGTTTCTGGCTTTTTAATTTAAAAAAATGAAATGTGTAATTCAATATTTCTCTAGATTTGCAGCATTTACCACTCAGAGCTATATAGTCTAAGTGGGAGGTTATAAGTGGGAGAAATCTCATATTTCAGTGGGTGGTTGGTTCTTCAGCAAGCTAAGGAACACATACTGTTCTGATTATGGAATGATTGTTCTCCTCTGTCAAAAATGTGAAATATTAATTGGCTAAGGAAAATATGATAAAGAAATGGCTCAGTTAAAATATCTTACTGTGCTTTGTTTATAGATAGTTCTTAAAGGCCCTTATAATGCTCAGCATGTACATCAAATTTTTTCCATCTATTTTTTCTATTCTAAGAAGAAACTTCTAAGGAAAGCTCACTATGAAAGAATAAGAATTTGAGAATGGCCAAAACACACTGTGGAAAAAAATAGTGGTGGGGGATGGAGGACTTGCTTTTCCAAAAAGGAAAACATTACTTCAGAGTCTTTGTAAATGACACTATGTGTTAGTACAAAGAATAGATCATTGTAACAGGCTAGAGCCCAGAATTAGATCTCAGACTAAATAGGAATTTAATTACAATGAAAATGGTATATCAGTTAGGATGATTTGGACTGCAAGTAATAGGAACCCTGAATCAAACTGGCATTAACAATAAGGAAACTTCTATCTCATTATGGGAATCCCAGAGTTAGGAAGGGCTTCAGATTTGGTTAATTTGGCGACTTAATCATGTTATCCAAGACTATTTCCATACATCTGCTCTGCCATCCTGAATGCTACCTTTATAATTAGGCTTAGGGCAAATGACTACAATTTCTCAGGAATCACATCTAGATATAATTATCCAAAGTGAAAAAGTGAACTGTATCCCTTGTCTTGGGAAAAATTAAACTTTTTCTATAAGTCTCCATTTACATTTTTGTTTCTCACGTCTATTAATCAGCCACACACCCATTCCTATAACAGTGGTAGGGAAGGGAGACGAAATTCCTTTTAGTCTTACTACTGCTATAAGAAATTTTAACCCTATTTCACCCAATTTTTTAAAAATCTCAGATGAACTTTTAAAGACTTTGTTAAAAAAAAAAAGAAAGAAGCAATTAAAAATCTCAGAAAAATCATCTAGGAAACTAAAGTATAGCTTAAGGGTTGGGGAGACCTTTTATATAAGATAGGAAATGTGAAAATTATAAAAGAACAGAAGACATATTTGAATGCTTGAAAATTTTTAATTTTTATGGCAAAAGATTCCATAAGTAAAACTAATATAATTGAGAAAAAGTAACTGCAAAGCATATACCATATAATGGGTAATATAAAGAGCTTTACAAATTGGTATGAAAAAGAAAATTTAGTAGAGAATTGAAGAATAAATCCAAAAGGTCAGTAATTATTTGAAAAACCAGTCTTCTAACTTTTAGTCAGAGAAATGCAAATTAAGGTAATAATGAGATATTACATCTAACCTCTCAGAAAGGGCTGTAGGAAGAAAGGTATTTTTGTTTATCACTAATAGAAATCTGAATTACAGCCTTTATGGAAAGGTATTTGTTAAAATATATGTACATATACCCTATGACCAAGCAGTTCCACTTTGAGGAATTTGTCCCATATAAATAAAAGTACCCAATACACTAGGGAAATTTTACAAAGCTTTTTTTCACAGCACTGTTTGTAATGGCAAAAAAAAAAAAAAAAGTATGAAATCACATGAATGCTCATCTGTAGAGGAATGCTTGAGTAAACTCTGATCTATCCACTTTGTGGAATATTAATGCAACTATTAAAAATAATTATTGTATCTAGTTTGGCTGACTTGCAGTTGTTTCATGATGTATTATTAAGCATGAAAAATGTGATGCATAGAAGAGTATATAATATCAACATTATAAAACATGACCAATCACCCCATACACATGTAAATACACGTGTCAATATCTGATTAGAAAAAAAGTATGAAGCGATATGTACCACGTTGTTAATACTGGATTGGAGGTGGAGGAGGGCATAAAAAAAGTTCTGTAAAGATATCTTAAAAATCAGCTTTTTAAAGTTGATATAGTAGTTTGAAATGAATTAAGGACAAGATAGGAAACACAAAAGAAGTAATATAGTGAATAATAATGAAACAGTATTTTTAGCCTGCAAGATTAACAAAAAGTGATAGTACATCATAGCATGTATCAGAAGAAACATGCATTCCCATATATTGCAAGTGTGAATGCAATTTCAAACAAACTTTCTGGAGGACAATTTTTATCAAAAATTTTTAAGAGTGCAAGGATATTTATCACAGTGCTGTTTATCATGACAAAAATTAGAAAAAAATTTAATAGGCAATTCATTTAAAATATCATACTTTTTAAAATACTGGTAAGCATTATGGTTAGGTGGGAATTGTAGATTGATATAGAAAAGCATTAATATTTTGAAGGTGCAAATTCAGGTTACAGAAAAGATGAGTAGTATTATCTCATTTTTTAATAAAAAAATACACAATTTCCACAAGGAACATGAAAATATTAACAGGAATAACAGTAGTGACATCCAGCAACAGCAGAGTTCACATTGTCTTCAAGTGCACATGGAACATTCACTGAAATAAACCATATTTTAGATCATAAAACAAATTTTACTAAACTTAAAATAACAGAAGTCATGTAAGGTATATTCTCTGGCCATAACAGAATTAAACTAAGAATCAATAAACTAGAAAGATAATAGGAAAATCCCCAAACACTTGAAAATTAAACCTCACACTTCTAAATAATTCAAGGACCAGAGTGTCTCAAAGAAAGTTAGAAAATATTTTGAATTGACTGAAACTGTATACACAACGTATCAAAATTTATGGGATATAGCTCAGAAGGAGCTATAAAAAAAGAAAGAAGATAAAAAGAAGATAAAAAAGAAGATAAGAAAGAAAAAAAGAAGATAAAAGAGAAGGAGGAAACCACCCTGGAAGCAGGGTTTTTCAAAGGCTGAGAGAAACAAATATTAGAAGAATTTAACTTTCTTAATTTTCTTTCTAAATTATTTTGCCTTTGATTGTCAGATCAGCTGTTTTGACTTAACTGAATGAATAAGTAGCATAACCCTCACTTTAAGGTGGAACTAGGCATAGCAAAACAGACATGGTGAGTCAGTAGATTGTATTTGTTTTGCTTTAACTTAGGAAATCAGAATTTATATAACTTTAACTAAACAGGTCTTGCTAGATAGGAAAAAACCCAACAGAAATTATCATGTTTCTGGATACAGCCTCAACTACATTTGATAAATAACTATCAACAACACTAAACTAACATTTTATTTTTCTTTCAGGGACCCAGAGGTGAAAAAGGCTTTAGAGGTGAAACTGTAAGTTTAACTAAATTTGTGGTAATAGTATCACTGGTCACTAGGTTATAAGCTCTATGAAAGCAAGGACCTTTTTTGATTTTTTCATTATTATGTCCCTTATACTTGTGGAATGAAAATAAAATTACAGTTTTCAGGAAGAAAACTAACCTATATGTAGAACTAACCTATATGGTATATTGCAGTGAAACCTGATAAGCCCTAAACATGCTTAAGAATCTGTCAGTCACATTCTTTCCAAATCACTGTGTGAAGTTGAATATTTGCCTTCTCAGGCATCAGGAGAGGAGGTGTGAGCCTTCTTCACTGGTGCCAGAACAGGAGGACTGTCAAGTCACTTTAGATATATACCACCAGATCCAGTCAGCACCCAAGAGGGCTGCAAAGCAGAAGCAAATCATTAGTTGTATATTTCAGCCAACTGGAAACAATGGTGAGAGGATGGGCAAAAGGTACACAGCATTTTCAGGACTAAATGGCTTACACTGGCACTATTTCCTATTTTTCTTGGATGTCAATTCTTCCAAGTTAAAGAAGATATTTTGTAAAGGGGCCACTGTCCCAGCAGAACTTATTAAAGCAGCAGTCATAAACAGAGGGCATGCATGGAGTGAAATGAGGGGTACTGAAACCAAATATAGAAGGCATATAGGAATAAACTTGAAGATAGCATTAAAGTCTTGCTTAAAAGGTCATGATATTATGTAGTGACAGCTGAGATCTTTGCTTTTCACCATAGGGTAAGCTTGGGGCTCAGAGTAAGTAAATTATAGTTTTATTAGTTTGCTGAGGAAGGAAATTTATGTGATTTCAGATAGCCTAAGAATCCTCAAAGGGTATTAAAATAGATGTGTTTAATTTGCAGCAATGTGTCCCTTATATTTTCTCAGCAGACTTACTTAACAGGAAGCAAGGATGTTTGCACACAGTGAAGCTATATGCCCCCACCCCCCACTCCCGCAGGAGAAGTGGAAAGGGAAAAGAAAAAATAGGGAGGCTTGGAATTAACCCATATTCCATACCTGTCTCCAACTGCCTCCCTGACCTATCCTCTCCAAGTACTGTGGCTAGAACGTAAGCTCCATCAAGATAGGAAACCTCGAGTGCCTATGACAATGGCTGTCACAAGCATTTCATGTGAAAAAAATTCCCTATTTGTACACGTATGTGACCTTCTTTCTCCAGATACAAAACATTAAGAAGAAAAATGATAAAAGGCTTGAAAATCACAGTTCTAAAGTGAATCTTGGAGATTACCTTCACCACACCTATTATGTTACACTCGAGATATCTGAGATCCATATGTGCAGCAGCTCCCTCAAGGACATGCAGCTAATTAGGTACAGAGATAAGACCAGAGCCCAGATCTTCCAAATCCCAGGCTACTGTGCTTTTCTATTAATCATAGTACCTCTCAGAAAATAAGGGTTAGGAGCAACTTGGGTAAGGAAGATGGTATGTACACATCCTTCACCTACTTTAAGAGCAGCCCACATACAGATTCCACATGAATGGATTCCTGATACGCAGTTATCCCCTAGGGCTTATAGGGCATAACTCATGAATTCACTCATTCCATCTTAATCACATTACTGTCTAATAATAAATCTTATTTAATATTACTAAACTCCCAATTAAACCCTCTAAACCAGTGGTTCTCAACCAGGAGCCATTTTGCTCCCCCTCCCAGGAGACATTTGGCAATGTGTGGAGACATTTTTGGTTGTCACAACTGGAGAAAAGGGAAAGGTTGCTAGTGGCATCTAGTGTGCAGAGACCAGGGATGCTGCTAAGCATCTACCGTGCAAGCTTCTCAGTTTAAGAATGAGGAAAGGGAAGCTCTCTGTACATAAGCCAGCCTAAAGTAAAGATCCTGAAACTAAAGATTGCATTTATGTAAAGGCAAAGTCTAACACAGTCAGGTTTAAGGACATACACTTACCAGTATTTTTCAAATTTAATGAAAAAAATATGTTACTTTTGAAGGATCATATGGGAATTGTGGGATTAAATGGAGAGACAGTCTATTTTCAAAGGTAGTGCTTTCACTACAGCCAAATAACCACTATAACCATTCACATTAATTTGGTTCCCCTATAGGAAATTAACATAGACAATTGTAGTCTTATTATAAACTGTATGATAACCTTCTTTATATACTTGTTTATATAATATCTAGAGAGAGTGAATCACTTTTCCTTAGTGGTGGGTTAGGTAGAAGAATAAAAAAGAATAAATACTATATTGTTGGAATAATATTTTGTTTTACTTGGCCTTATTCTATGCATTTGCTTCACTGGGGTTGTCCTGTCCTGTCTTGTTTGGTTTGAAGTATTTCATTTTATCATATTTGTGATGATCTGACTCGTTCTGGGTAACAAGCTGAAGTGAACTCAGTAAAAACAGTTTCTTCTTTCTATGACAAAATGCTTTTTCACAGTCAAAGATAAGGTAGATATTTTGTACTGAACCTTCAGTGAGATTTTGCAAATGTCAGAAATATGCTAAGTAGAGTAAAATGTCAACTGTTTATTTTTACAATGCTGATCCAAAATGGAGAAACTTACTCAGCCAATTTCACTCTTGAGCCTCTGTATATTTAAATTTATTTATTTATTTTTGGCTGTGTTGGGTCTTCGTTTCTGTGCGAGGGCTTTCTCTAGTTGTGGCAAGCGGGGGGCCACTCTTCATCGCGGTGCGCGGGCCTCTCACTGTCGCGGCCTCTCTTGTTGCGGAGCACAGGCTCCAGACGCGCAGGCTCAGTAATTGTGGCTCACGGGCCCAGTTGTCCCGCGGCATGTGGGATCTTCCCAGACCAGGGCTCGAACCCGTATCCCCTGCATTGGCAGGCAGATTCTCAACCACTGCGCCACCGGGGAAGACCGAGCCTCTGTATATTTAAAAGGCTGTCTCCAACATGAAATCTCCCTAACTTGCCATGCCACTTCTGAGGTAAAAGTCTGATGCATTTTCTGCTTTAACCTATAATCATAAACCAGGCAAACTAAGAAATGCCCAGCAGGCATGGTGTTGGAGTACTCTATCCTTTTTAAGTTACTATGTGTTGTTTGTTCTTATTGTCACAGTATATTTAGAATCAACAGCTTTGGCAATAAAAGATACTTAAGTCAAGCATAGCATTAACATTATTCAAAACTCAGCTGAAGATAAATTTTGCTTTGCCATCTTTTAACCATAATCTGAATTTGACTCAGTGTAGTCTTAACATTCAATTGACCATCCAGTAAGTTAAATTTTGAGCATTCTTAACAGTGATTACTGTTGTTTCGTTCTGAAAAATGTCAGCATAACTTTTCACATTTTACTATATACCTTTCAACTATTCTAATTTCTAAATCAGTACTAGTTAAACATTATTCATTCATTCGTTACCAATCTTTGAACACCTACTATGTATTAGGCACTATTCCTGTTCCAGAAAATGAGAGGATGACTAAGACACTTTTAAAGGTCTGTAGGGACTTTCCTATTTGTTACGTACTATGGAATGCAGAAGTGGTTAGTTGAAGAAGAAGGTGGCAAGGTGGGTATATAGTTTTAAAGAAGTATTGGAAGAGGAATGGGAACTGAATAGACAGAAAAGGTAAGGAGAAGCATTCCTGGTCGAGGAAATAGCACATGCGGGAGAATTCATGTGTGAAAGAATTTGGACGATTCAGAGATCTGCAAGTGGTTGGTTACAGATGGGAGTGTAGGATGGGTTGGGGAGAGTAAGTGGAAATAAGGCCCAGACCTTGAAGAAGAGGCAGGGGTGCATATTGACTAAGAACATATACTTTTGTATTTAACTGACTTGGATTTTAATCCTATCTCTGCCCTTTACTTGCTGGTTACTTAGCCATTCCATTTTCTTAACTGCGAAGTAGAAATATAGCATACAACTTGGCATACAGTGAGTTCTAATAAATGAGCACACAGCTTGACACATAGTGAGCTCTCAGTAAATGGTATCTGTCACTGAAAAGAAGTTTATACTTTATCCACTAAACAGTAAAAAGCCATTGAAAGATTTTAATTAAATAATGATATGATTAGATTTCCATTTTATAAGTAGAATGTAGTTAGCATAGTAGAGAGAAGAAAGTCAGTAAGTCAAATTAGGAGTCCAGGCACAGCATGATATCTTAGTCAGCTGGGGCTCCTCTAACAAACTGCTGTGGGCAAAAAAAAATATTTATTTTTCATAGTACTGGAGACTGGGAAATCCAAGGTTAAGGTGCTCACAGATTCCATATATAATGAGGGTCCTCTACCTGGTTTGCAGATAGCTAGCTGCCTTCTTGCTATGACCTCACAAGGTAGAGAGAGAGCATCTCTCTTGTGTCTCTTCTTATAAGGGCACTACCACTCACAAAGGCTCCAAAGATTTAATTAGCTCCCAAAGACCCCACCTCTAAATATCATCACACTGGAGATTAGGGCTTCAATATATGCATGTAGGAGGGGACACAAACATTTAGTCCATAGCACATGATCAGCACTAAACTAAGAGAGTTGCTGTGAGGATGGAGTAGTAGTATTTTGGGAAGATTTGGAGGTCAAATCAACAGTAGTGGGTAACCAAATTATAGGTGGATGTTGAAGGAGAAGATGTCTAAGGACACTGAAGTTTCCATTTTTTACAATTAGTTGTATGGTAGATAGAAATAACAGGAAAAATAGAATTAACATTGTTAAATGTTACATTTATAAGTTTATTAAAATGAATAAATTTAGTTTCTAGTAATATCAACAAAACATGAGAGTATATATTCAGCTTGTTGATGAATGTGGGTGACAGCTGAGTTCAAGAACATATTACTTCAAAATACTAAAATAACTTTGAATCCTATCACTTGCCTCATATGAAAAGGCAATGATAGCAGCTGAATCTTAGTCATCTTGTTTATACCAAACCAAAAGCATTGTATATACATATTGTGCTTTGTCTCCATTTCTTCTAGGGTCCCCAAGGACCGAGAGGTCAACCAGGGCCTCCAGTGAGTTTATTTACATTTATATCTGTTTACCATTGATGCTTATATGCCTGCTTGGTTTGAGATATCTACTTAATAAATACTTTAAAAATCTTTTTATGTTATAGGGTCCACCTGGAGCATCAGGCCCAAGAGTAAGTTTTCTTGGTTTTGTTTATTTTATCTTAGTATAAGATAATTTTTTAGGGCTTCCCTGGTGGCACAGTGGTTGAGAGTCCGCCTGCCGATGCAGGGGACATGGGTTTGTGCCCCAGTCCGGGAAGATCCCACGTGCCGCGGAGCGGCTGGGCCCGTGAGCCATGGCCGCTGAGCCTGCGCGTCCGGAGCCTGTGCTCTGCAACGGGAGAGGCCACAACAGTGAGAGGCCCGTGTACCACAAAAAAAAAAAAAAAAAAAAAAGGTAATTTTTTAAAGCTTCTTCTATTAACTCCCTGTTAAAAGGTATCCCTATTGCCTACCTCTGTTCCTTTTGTTAATCTGATATAGAATCTTCCCAACTATAATAACACTTGAAATCCAAGCCTCAGAGTTCTTGTCTATAAAATGAGGATGGTATCTCTTACTTTCTTGGGTGGATTTGAGTTTTAAATAAGAAGTAAAGTACTCAGCACAATGTCTGACATAATTAATGCTCCAAAATACTAACTCCCTCCATTTCTTCCTGTTTCTGGGTCCTAGCTCTCCTTTTTCAAATGTTCTTTTTTGCCAACCAGAGTTATACACTTTTCAGCCTTTACATGAACTCTTCTCACTTGCTGCTGGCCATAGAAGCCCTGGAACTTCTCATGTATTTGCTCGTGACCAATCACAACCCAAAACTTGCTACTGCTATCTTTGAGGTGATACTTCCGTTACTTCATTATCAGCTATCATCTCCTGGCCTCAATGTTCCAAGACTGGTTTCTCTCATGCGTTGTATCCACTCTGCTACTCAGTAATATCTTTGTTTTCCTACTTTCTACAAAAGGTCTCCTTCTATCTTCAACCTCACCCATGCCCCATTCCTGCAGAATCAGAATCCTGGTCAAATGCAGTGGTCCTTGGTCAGATTTCCTGCTTAAAGGAAATCCGCTGTTGGCTACACTGTCCAAACAGATGGCCAGTCCTATGCCTTCCAAGCCTTACTTATTTCCACATGCTTCTCTGGTATCATTTGGATCTCTGAAAGTTCTACCTGGTGGATCACTGCGGTCCACTCCCAGCAGGTCAGGAACTCTTCATTCCCCTCAGCTTTTCATCAGGGCAAGGAGTAACTTTCAAGCAAAGTGCCACAGGAAGATGGTCTCCTTGGAAACAAGACACCTATTTCTCTATGATTTTTTAAAAATTACTCCCCCTTTCTGGCCATCTGACTGATGGGGATTGAAACCTTCCCTGGCATGAACATCAGTGGGCATGTCCTTTTTTAAATCTTTAGATTATTCTCCGCTTCTCTGTTCTTCCTTTCCTCCTGGATCCTCACAATGCATGGGTTAGAAAAACCCTCATCAGTTGCCTTCTCACCTTATAATGACTTTGATATATCATAGCTGCTTTCCTAATAAAGAACAAGTTCTAAAAGGTCATATATCATTGGCAAATTAGAGGTGTTCAGTGAAAACTTTCACATTGAAGTGCCAAATTTTGGGGCACCGCATCCCTCTCTCACTTGAAAAATGTTTGTATGTGTTCCTCTACAGCCAAAATGAATTAGGACATGTGAGAGGTTTCTGCTCTGAGAAAAATGTGGATAAGAATATATATTTTGAGGAATTATTAGGAGGATTAAATGAAAAAGTATATGTGCTTGACACATTATAGGTACTCAGCTAACATTAGTTTCTTTGTTTCCTTCTTCCCTTTCTCTCCTTTCTGTCTTCCTTGTTCCTGGCCAGTATGAAACCCAGTTTCTTTATACTGTCTTTCTGGGACTTGCAGAGACCACTGTAGGAAAGTGGCAGTGTAGCCTTGAAAAAAAGACTTTCAGAGTAGAAGTTTACATGCCAATAAGAAAATACCTACATATTCCTTCTAAACTCAAACTATGATCATATCTTCTGTGAAACTCTTCTTAATTCCATCCCCTCGCTGCACTGCAAGATAGAACTGATCACTTCCCCTTCTTCATTCATACTCATTTATTTTCATGCCCATTTCCATGTATTAGACTGTGAACTCTCTGAAGGTAAGCAATGTGTTCTGTATCTCTTTTCCATTCAAGCCCTTAAGAAGTGTCTACTGAATGAATGAATAAATGCAAACAGGCAAGTTGCAACTCTTAGAAAATTTCAGTGGGAATCCTCCAAGCCAGAAGACTTCACTTGGAGGGAAATAATGTCTAGAATGGAATAGGATCATATTAGAATTAGAGATAGAAGTCTTCTTAGTAATTATTTAGTAATTATTTTAGACTGAATTGTCACTCATTAGTTGGTGGATTATAAGATCAACATGGTGAGTCTCAGCATTCTTTTGAAATGAAATTAAAACAGAAAAATGTGGGGAGTGACTGTTTAACGGGTATAGGGTTTCTTTTAGAGGTGATGAAAATGTTGTGAAGTTAAATAGTGGTAATGGTTGCACAACACAGTGAATCTACCAGAGCAATAAACTGGATACTTTAAAATGACTAAAATGGTGAATTTTATGTTATGTGAATTTTACTCAATTTTTAAGAAAAGCACAAAAAAAGAACACCCTAGGACCTACTGTACAGCACAGAGAACTATATCCAATATCTTGTAATAACCTACAATGGAAAAGAATCTGAAAAATAATAGATAAATAGAGATATAAATAGAGATATAGATTATAATATGTATAACAATCACTTTGCTATACATCTGAAACTAACACATTGTAAATCAACTATACTTCAATTTAAAAAAAACATAATAAGTATATCACCACTAGTAGGGAAAAATATGTTTTGTAAACGTTTTCAGTTAAATATATGTTTGTGTGAACCTTATCATGATATAAAAATGTATTTATTACTATGGGTCAAGATAAAAAAAGTTTGAAAACCTCTAACCTAGTCCAGCCCCCTCTTTTTAAGACCTATAAGTAACTTGCTCAAGTTCCTAAAGTAGAATAGCTAAAAAGCAATGTTTCAGGAAAAGGAATATATATTGATGGTGCTTTTGAATTTGAGGATATTATCAGGGTGATGACCAGACCTCAGTGCACATGGTAAGATATTTAGAAACTGACCCAAAAAAAATTACAACAGGATGTCAAAGTTAACCACAAATGGTTGGTGGGATAAAGGATGGGTGTATGGGTGTGTGTGTGGGGGTGGGTGGGTGTGGGTGTGGGTGGGTGTGTGTGTGTGATGTGGGGAGTGGAAATAGTAAAAATTGAAAATCATTAAATGAGATAAGGAATTTTCAACTTAATGATACCAGTTAATGGGTCAGCTGTGAAACCTGGATTGGTGAATTGAGAGGTTGCAGCAGCTGCGGGTATCATCCTAGTTCCCTAGAACAAGCAATTTCCTCTACCATAGAGAGGTGCATGACCTGAAATCAGTTCCCACCCCATAAATGTTTTCACCATCGAGTGATCTTAAAATTTTAGATGGCTGGAAAATAACACTTCTTAAAGTACTGGGGTGCCCAGACTAGATCTGCATTTTACTCAAATAAATTGGAAAGGAACTGTGAATATTACGTCCCCTCAAGGTATAATGAATCCTCCTAATTTCTTTCATTTGTCCCACTAATCCTGGTAACTCCTTATTCTTGGTGCACGTTTTTATAAACCTTAAGCGATTTTCATTTGAGAATATGTTCTAACTAGAGTACATGGAGGAAGGTATTTCTTTTGGATTCCCTTATTGGACCTAATGAGAGTTTCACACTTAGGTGGGGACACTTAGATGTTGCTGAATGACTTCCCAGGCAAATCATCTTAATACCATCTCTATGGGCCTGCCCTCCCTAAAGGCTATCCTTGGGAAAAAATAAATTCAGCAAATTGAATGCCTACTATGTGCCAGGCATGAGCTAGGATTTGGGAATACACTGGCATTATAGGAATTAAAAATTTTATGAGTAGCCGAGTTTTATGACATTCTTTTCTTTCTAATGCCTATTGTGGGGGAAAAAACCCTGCCTTTTTCATTGAGTTGACATTTGTACTGTTGGTGGTTAAAATTGCTAGTACCTTAGCTTGAATCTAGTACCAAATGCTACACTACTAATCTACTAAAAGTCACTGTATTCTTCATTGCCACATTCTCAAAGAAAACGAACCATGGTCATTTTAATTAAGAATATCCTACAGTTTATTCATCCATCCAGTCCTCTATTCATGGGTGGTGTTGTTTCCAATCTTTTTCCTAATACAAACAGTATGCATGTCTTGTCCATATACATATTTTGTGGAATATCTCTAAGACCTGTTCCCAGAAGTGGGATGGTTAGCTGTAAGGGATAATGAGCATACTTATTTACTTATTATTTTTAATTGTGGTAAAATATACATAAAATGTATCATTTTAACCATCTTTAAGTGTACTCTTCAGTAGCATTAAGTACATTCACACCGCTGTGCAACTATCACCACCAGTCATCTCTAGAACTTTTTTCATCATCTAAGACTGAAACTCTGATCCATTAAACAGTAATTCCCCACTCCTCCCTTCCCCAGTCCCTAAAAACCTACCATTCTACTTTCTATCTCTCTATCAATTTGACTACTCTAGATACCTCCTATAAGTGGAAGCATATAGTATTTGAACATTTTTGTCTGGCTTTCTTCACTTAGCATAATGTCTTCAAGGTTAATCCATGTTGTAGCATGTGTCAGAATTTCTTTCCTTTTTAAGGCTGAATAATTTCCATTGTATGTATATACCACATTTTGTTTATCCAGATGGACACTTGGGTTGCTTCCACCTTTTTCTACTGTGAATAATGCTGCTATAAACATAGGTGTACAAATATCTGTTTGAGCCCCTGCCTTTTTTAAAAAATATATCTTTATTGGAGTATAACTGCGTCACAATACTGAGCTAGACCCTGTTGCACAACAAAATGAATCAGCCATATGCATATATACATCCACATATCCCCTCCCTCTTGAGCCCTCCTCCCACCCTCCCTATCCCACCCCTCTAGGTCGTCGCAAAGCACCGAGCTGATCTCCCTGTGCTACGCTGCTGCTTCCCACCAGCTAACTATTTTACATTTGGCACAGGACTCGTACTCAGATAACTATAAAACACTGATCAAACAAATCAAAGATGACATAAACAGATGGGGAAATATACCATGTTCTTGGATTGGAAGAATCAACATTGTGAAAATGACTATACTACCCAAAGCAATCTACAGATTCAGTGCAATCCCTATCAAATTAGCAATGGCATTCTTCACATAATTAGAACAAAAAATTTTACAATTTGTATGGAAACACAAAAGACCCTGAATAGCCAAAGCAATCTTGAGAAAGAAAAACGGAGCTGGAGAAATCAGGCTCCCTGACTTCAAACTATACTACAAAGCTATAGTAATCAAGACAGTATGGGGCTTCCCTGGTGGCACAGTGGTTAAGAATCCTCCTGCCAATGCAGGGGACAGGGGGTTGAGCCCTGGTCTGGGAAGATCCCACATGCCATGGAACCACTAAGCCCGTGCACCACAACTACTGAGCCTGCGCTCTAGAGCCCATGAGCCACAACTACTGAGCCTGCGTGCCACAACTACTGAAGCCCGTGGGCCTAGAGGCCATGCTCCGCAACAAGAAAATCCACCGCAATGAGAAGCCCAAGCACCACAACAAAGAGTAGCTCCCGCTTGCCGCAACTAGAGAAAGCCCACAAGCAGCAACGAAGACCCAACGCAGCCAAAAAAAAAAAAAAAAAGACAGTATGGTACTGGCACAAAAACATATGTCAATGGTACAGGATAGAAAGCCCAGAGATAAACCCACGCACGTAATGGCCACCTAATTTATGACAAGGCAGGAACATACAATGGAGAAAAGACAGCCTCTTCAATAAGTGGTGCTGGGAAAACTGGACAGCTATATGTAAAAAACTGAAATTAGGACACTACCTAACACCATACACAAAAATTAACTCCATATGGATTAAAGAGTCCCTGCCTTTAATTCATTTCCATATATACCCAGAAGTGAAACTGCTGGATCATATGGTAATTTTACGTTTAACTTTATGAGGAATTGCTATACTGTTTTCCATAGCAAGTACACCATTTCACATTCCCACCAATAGTACACAGGGTTCCAATTTCTCCAAATCCTCCCTCACGTTTGTTATATTCTGCTTGTTTGATTGATAACAGCCATCCTAAGGGGTGTGAAGTGGCAGATAACTGTGTTTTGACTTGAATTTCCTTGATGATTACAGATGTTAAGCATCTTTTCGTGTGCTCATTGGCTTATATGTATCTTCTTTGGCGAAACTGGCTTACATATCTTCTTCGGAAAAATGTCTTTTGCCCATTTTTGAATTGGGTTGCTTATTTTTGTTGTGTTGTTGAGTTATAGGAGTTCTTTATGCATTCTAAATGTTAATCCCTCATCATATATATGATTTGCAAATATTTTCTCCCATTCCTTTGGCTGCCATTTCACTCTGTTGATTTTTGCACAGAAGTTTTTGATGTAGTCCAATTTATCAGGGTTTTGTTGTTGTTGTTTTACCTTGCTTTAGGTTTCATCTCCAAGAAATCAGTGCCAAATCCAACGTCATGAAGCATTTCCCATATATTTTCTTCAAGAGTTTTATAGTTTTAGCTCTTACAGTTAATTATCTGATCCATTTTGAGTTAATTTTTGTTTATGATGTAGGTAGGAGTCTAACTTCATTCTTTTGCATGTGGATATCAAATTTTCCCAGCACTATTCCTTCCTTAGGGAATGGCCTTGGCACCCTTCTCAAAAATTATTTAACCATATATGTGAGGGTTTATTCTTGCACTCTATTCCATTGGTCTATACGTCTGTCTGTATGCCAGTACCACACTGTTTTGATTACTGTAGCTTTGTAGTAAGTTTTGAAAGTGAAGTGTGAGACCTCCAAGTTTGTTGTCCTTTTTCAAGATTGTTTGGCTGTTTGGGATCTATACTCTCTTTTATAGTTACCTGTATAGTTATCTTTACCAGTGCTCTTTATTTCTTCATGTGGATTCAAGTTTCTGCCTAGTATCCTTTATTTCAGTCCAAAGGACTCCCTTTATTATTTTTCTAGGGAAGTTTGCTAATGATAAATTACCTCAGCTTTTGTTTATCTGGGAATATCTTTTTTCCTCCTTTTTGAAGGATAGTTTTATTGGATATAGAATTTTTGGTTGATAGTCTTTTTCCTTCAGCACTCTGAATATGTCATCCTACTGCCTCTCACCTTTATGGTTTTTGATGAAAAATCTCATCCTTTGGATATGATGAGTCTCTTCTCTTTGCATTCAGGATTCACTCTTCTCTTCGCATTCAGGATTCTCTCTTTGTCTTTAGCTTTCAACAGTTTGATTATGATGTGTCTAGGGGAATTCATTGAGCTTCTTGGATGTGGAGATTAATGTTTTTCATCAAATTTGGCACATTTTCAGCCATTATTTTTTGAAATATTCTTTCTACCCCTATTTCTCTCTTCTTCTCTTCTGAGACTCCCATCATTCATGCATTGGTATGTTTTATGATGTCCTGTACATCTCTGAGCCTGTTCATTTTCTGCTTCATTTTTCTTTATATGACTCTGACTGGATAATCTCAATAAACTGTTTTCAGGTTCACTGATTCTTTCTTCTATCTACTGAAATCTACAGTTGAGCCTCTGTAGTAAATTTTGATTTCAGTTATTATTCAACTACAAAACTTCTACTTGGTTCTTTTCTATAATTTCTATTTTTTATTTGGTAAGACATCTTTTTCATACTTTCCTTTAGTTCTGTAGACATGGTTTACTTTAGTTCTTTGAACATACCTAAAATAGCTGAAGTTTTGTCTACTAAGTTCAACATCTGGGCTTTCTCAGGGACAATTTCTATTTCTATTGATTGCTTGGCTTTTTCCCATGTATAGGGGTCATACTTTAATGTTACTCAGCATGTCTTGTCATTTTTTTCTTGAAAACTGGACATTTTGAATAATATAAAATGGCATCTCTGGAAGTCAAATTCTTCACCCCAGCCTCAGTGTTTATTGTTGCTACTTGTTGTTTTTGTTGTTTGTTTAGTGACTTTTCCTAAAGGTATAAAGTCTGTATTCCTTGACATATGTGACCACTAAAGTCTCTACTCAGTTAGCTTAGTGGTCAGCTAAGGATTGGAGAGAGATTTCCTTAAATGCCAGAACCAGGAAGCCTCCCAGTTTTTGCCAAGGGTCTCTGTGAGCATGTTGGAGCATTCCTTCAGTGCTCAGCCAGGCAACTGACAACTATACCCGAGTTTTAATTTCCTATTTTCACAGAGCCTGAAGGTCAGCCAGAAGACAGAACTTAGGGCCTTCTTATGTTTTTCCTGATCATGTGCACAGCCCTATGCATGTACATGGACTTCTAGATTCCCAGGAATATGTCAGAGTTTTTTAGAATCCCTATGGACATCTCATTCCCTAGCTTTTCTTAGCCTATTGTTTGCCCCGACTGTTTTCTAATGTTTCCAGTAGCCACAAAGTTAAACAATTCCATCTAAATTTTTTTTTTAATGTTCCTTGGGAAAGACTTTTTGCACTGAGTGAGCTCTGAGTCAGGTAAAATAAAGACAGTCCTGCAAGTCTTTAAGGGAACCACCAGAAAGGTCAAATAATGACATTTCGCTGGAAATAAGGCTTTGAAGCAACTCCAGCCCCATTCTGCTCCCTCCTGTGGTTTCCAGGCTTCTTGTTTTCACTGCGATTGCAGGCTGTTGGTTTTCAAGGCTACCACAGAGCTGGAAAGAGAGGCATGGGAATAGGACAGATTAAAGCTTTACAAAGCTCACTGCCCTTTCTGAAATTAAGCTATTTTTCATAAATGCTCCCCAGGTTGCTGCAAGCATTTTGTTAATTTCTATAATTCTGAAAAACTTCATTCTTACATTTTTTTTCCATTTTTCTCATTGCTTTTATAAAAGAGAGAATTCTGGGAGGTCATTATGCCACCATTTTGCTGTCTCCTAGGTCTCTAATCTTTAGTACACATCTTTTTAATACTCTGTGTGATGAAATGGAAGAACATATAAAGCATTTCTGCATATTGAAGTACAATGGTTGCCTCAAATACAAGCACTTGTAGAATTGTTTCAGTTGCAAACTGAACTAGCTGCTTTTTTCATGGAACACCATTTTTACTTGACAGAATGATAATGTTATTCAGACATGAGTATTTGGCAGATATTTTCTTGAAAATGAATGAAGTGAGCCTGTCATTTCAAGGAAAACAACTGACAATTTGATACCAATGGTAAATTTCAAACTTTCAAGCAACAATAACAATTGAGGAATGCTTGTATCTATTACAAGTTTGACAACTTACCAGTACTTACATTTTTCTGATGAGATTGGTGATGATGTTAACGAATGTAATCTTTTGATATGACATAACGAAATGTGTCAGTCTTTGGAAAATCTGCATTATTTCATGAACCGTTATTTTCCAATGATCAATGCATGATTTTAACCAAAATCATGATTTTTACTAAAATCATGCATTGGTAAATGATTCTTCAAAGTTTAAGATAGATCAATAGATTTTAATATAAAAGAATATAAAATAGATACATTGTAGATATGGTTTCAGATTTCACATTTCAACTAACCTTCAAGAAACTACCACTTATCAAGTTCTGGTAGAATATCAAAGAAGAATATCCACAATTATCTGAAAAGGATACTAAAATAATCTTTTTTCCAACTACATATCTTTTTAAGGCTGGATTTTCTTCATACAGTTCAGCTAAAGTAACACTTTAATAGACTGAATATAGAAGCAAATATGAGAATCTAGCTATCTCCTATTAATCCAGACATTAAAGAGATGTACAAAAGTGTAAAACAGTACCGCTCTTCTCACTAATTTTTTGTTTGGAAAATAGTTATTTTTCATTTAAAAAAATGTTTATTTATATTAACATATAATGGATTTATTGTTTTAAGGCAATTAACACATAGTTTTAAAATTTATATTTTAATTCCTACTATGTTAAATATCAAAAGCTGTAATGCACATAAATATAAGTTCTTTAAAGCCCTTAATAATATTTAAAAGTACAAAAGGGTCCTGAGTCTGAAGCGCCTGAGAACTGCTTATTGCTAGTTTTTCTAAGATCAAAGCCCTAACCACAAACTGGAAAATATAAAGGTGGCTATTGTTTACTACTTAATTCAGTTGCCCATATTTAGTCCCAATATATTTTTGTGAGCCATGTCCAAAGTCTGCCAATTCTCGCAAGAATGATGGTCAGAATTATTTAATCTGCACAGAACATTTTATGCTAAGCCTTTCTTCTTCTTGAATAGGCCATGCTTTTCTATCTCACTGCCTTTGTGCAAAGTTGTTACCTCTGCTTGGAAAGCTCTCCCAGCCCTTCTCCTAACAATTCATATTTATTCTTCAGATCTCAGCTCAAATATCACCACCTCAGGGAAGCCTATGCTGATCTAGTCCTTCCAAATCTCTTATATCCCCCAGATTTCATACTCCGTAATTTCTCTCATAGGTCCATGCACTTTTCTTTTATAGCACGTATCACAATTTGTAAATGTGTATTTTTGAGATTGATTAATGCCTTTATCGACCTCTAAACTTTAGCTCTACAAGGGCAAGGTTGTTTTGTTTTGTATTGTTTGCTTACCATTTTTTCCTCAATATGTGTTTGGCAGTGTACATATGCAGAATGAGTCAAGTATTTTCCAATATGAAAACCACATGTTGAGGCAAAGATGAGTACATTTTGTTGATTGTCCCATCATTTTAAATAGTTTTTCAAATTACCAACCATGAGTTATGAGAGATCTGTTGAAAAGAGTTTCTATTGTATGGGCTGCCAAGTAAAAAGATATCTCAGCAGTACAATCATTCTGAAAGAAATTAGATCGCTTGATTTGCTCACACAGATGCCATTTCACAGAACTTTCTCCCAACTCATGCTTCTTAGTTTCCAAGCTTTTTAAAAAATAAAATACGAAAAGACTTTTTACTAATGGTTAGGTTGGGTCTTTCTCTAAAAATATATTTTATTAAATGCAGGAGGAGATTGGATTCATGATGTATTATTTCTTTTGGGACTAATGATACTTTTTCCAACTTCAGAAATTGTTTTTAAGACCGCAGAAGTATCAGATTAAACTAATGTGGTGACTACCTCAGGACAGTAATATTTTATTCTATTTTCCTTCCAAGAATGTAACTGTTAAAAATTACTACAGTTATTTATTCTTCACTTTACAATTTATTAACTGAGGGGATCATATTTCATTCTTCTTCCATGTGAGTAACTTTTTTGTGTGTTTTCATGCAGCAGAGACAAATAGTTTTTCATTTGAGAACTCTAGACTTTGGTCCTGTTTTAATTAGGAGACTTTTGAGATTTGGATGAAAGCAGCATATTGTCCTTTCGGATAGTCAGGCAATACTTGCAAGATCTGTCTAACCATAAGAGTTACAAACCCCTTTTAGATAATAAGTCTAGTATACTTTAACAGCAGTGCTTTCAGAATTTATAGGCTTTACTTTAGAGCACTCAGTGTTGATCTTATTGCTGATCTCAAATGGTTTTGTTTTACACAGAAACAAATGGATATCAATGCTGCTATTCAAGCCCTGATTGAATCACATACTGCCCTACAGATGGAGGTAATATATCTGGCTTTATTTACACTAGCACTCTCAATCTACAAATTAAACAGAAATTTTTTTCAGAGGCCCAAATGTGACTTTATCTCAAAGCCTGTATTTAAAAGAGATTAAAAGTAATGAAAAAAATTTTAAGGACAAAGTAAGCAATTTTAATAAACAGAAATATATGCATCAGATGTTTTTTAAGGAAAACATTTAAAACAAAAATATAATATTGTTAAAGGATTTTTTAAAATAAGAATTTGGTACTATAGAAGAAACAGTTAAATGAAGTTAGCCATTTCTTAAAATGGGATCTATCTATCATCACTACTCTTTTTTCCTATTTAAGCTCTGTTTATTCATAATATAGTTTTTTTTCAAATTATGCAGTAGGCATAGTAATTAAGTTTTATGTCAGCTTGAAAACTAGACTTTTGAGTGTGAATTTAAGCTTTTATTAGGATCAAGATTAATAAAACATACAAATATGCCTACAGTTAAATATAAACTGTTCTTTACATCCTGCTCCCAACTCCTTGCACACAACAGGAGTACATTTTTCTTCTGCCTTGCTCCGTGTTGATCATTTGGGTTACATGCTGGTAATGACTACTCCAAGCTTCTTTGCTAATATGATTCTCACAATGACTTGGCAGAGCTACCAGAATACTGAAGTGACCTTAATTGACCACAGTGCAGAGATATTCGAAACCTTGAACTACCTTAGCAATTTACTGCACAGCATCAAGAATCCTCTTGGCACACGAGATAACCCAGCACGAATCTGCAAAGATTTGCTTAACTGTGAACACAAAGTATCAGATGGTAAGTTACTGGTTTCCTTAAACTCTGATATCTAATTTTGCTTCATCGTTTCAGTGTGTTTGAGATTTGCGGTGTATTTATTCCAAACCTTATCATTTTTGATAAATCCCTGGCAGAGGCATTTTAACATCAAGAACCAAATACGTACTCAAAGAGGCAAACATGTTTCTGAGGTCAAAGTATCCTTTTTCAAGGGTTCACTTTACAAAAGGTTTTCCACTGCACAGCCTGACTTATGGCAACATGAAGAGGTCATAGAGCCCTCTCTACCACACCCTCTATAATTAGTTTTTACATAAAATGGAATTTAAGTGCCTCATTTCAGTATCAGTGACTATAAAGATGGAGTGGCTTGTCATTCTTGGAATTTTCTCATCCTCACATTGATACCCCAAATCCATTAGCCAGAGGTGCAAAAACAGAACCATCAAGGAAAGGTTTAAAGCAAGTGGAAGAACCATCACTATCTGATGATAAGTAGGGGAAACCCTGTCTGCTACAACATGTCATTTAATTTTAATTTCTATTGGGTCTACCTGGTCAGCTGTAAAATCAATATTAGTAGTTATCATTGTTTGGTAAAAACTCTAGTCTTAACACACAATGACATATATGCTGATTTGAAAATAACTAAGTTATTTAATTCTGCAGGATGAATAGTAGTCCATATTTTATTTTATACACATACACATATACATATATATGTATAAATACATGTTTGTCCAAAAACATCTTCCATTCTAGAATAAAGTATAGTGAAAATATTCATTTTATTTATATTAATAAAATGCTTAACTTCTATAGATATTTCCTGCCCTAGATTATCACAAAAACAAATAATATTTACAGTTATAGCTGCCTACAATAATTCAAATTTGATTCTTTCCCATATTTGAGGGTATAAAAATGCAATTCTACAGAACTGAAAGGAACAAAGACACTACAGGACATACAAATTACTGAAATCTAATTCAAGGTCTGCCTTCCTCATAGGAGAAATAGCTAAGTGGTATGGCTTGTAAGGTATCAGAAAGGTCTTTATGCCCAAAAATACTTTCATCACTAGGAGATTGTAAGTGCAGTAGAGAAACACAAAACAGCAGGGAAGAGGGGATATGACAGAAAGTAGGGTGGGGGGTGAAGTGGTAAACAGAGTAGGTAGATGAAGCATCTCTGAGAAAGTGACATTTGAGCAATATCAGAAGGAGGTGAGGGAACAAGCCACAGGAAATCTGCGGAAAGAGCTTTCCAGGAAGAAAGAACAAACGCAAGGCCCTTGAACCTGAGCGTGTACTTAGCATGTTCTACTATTAGCAAGAAGGCCAACGTGACTGGAAGAAAGTGCATAAGGGGAAGAATGGTAGGAAATGAAGTCAAGATGTCAAGAAACCAGATTATACAGGATCTTATAGATTACTCAAAAGACTCCAGCTTTTACTGAATAAGATGGGAAGCCTCGGGAAGATTCTGAGCAAAGGAATGACGTGACTTGACTTAAATTTTTAAAATGTTACTCTGGGTGTTGTACTGCAAATATGAGGACAGGGTAGAAGGAGACATTGAGAAGACTATTGAAATAATCCAGTAAGAGATGATGATGGCTTGGACTAGAGTTGGTGGTGGGGAAGTGATAAGAAATGGTCAAATCTTTGGCTATGTTTTAAGGTAGAGCCAGCAGTTTTCTGTTGGTAATTCGGATGTGGGTTATGAGAGAAATAGAATGATAAAGGATGACTAAGATTTTTGACTAAGGGACTAGAAGAGTGGAATTGCTGTCAAAAGAGATAGATAGAGAAGCAAGTTTGGAGACAAGATCAGGAGTTCGGTTTTGGATGTATTTAATTTGAGATGTCTGTTAGGCATTCAAGTAAGGATGTCAAGTAGGTCATTGGCTACTCAGGAGTGTGAGGTCCTGGCTAGGGGTAAAATTTATGAAGTCACTTGCATATAAACAGTATCCAATGCCCTGAGACTGTTTAAGGCTATCTAAAGAACAGATAAATAAAGAAGAGAGAAGAGTTCTAAAAACTGTGCCTTAGAGCTCTCCAATGTTTACAGAGGTCAGGGAGTTGAGGGGGAACTAGCGAAGAAGACTAAGAAGAAGCTATCACTGAGATAAGAGGAGAACTAGATGAATGTGGAGTGAAGAAAATGTTTGCCTGAGGAGCAGGGGATCTGCTGGGTCGATGTCAAGTTAGGTGAAGACTGAGAAAGGCTACTAGATTTAGTAACGGGAAGGTCTTTGATGATCTTCGCAAGAGCGGTTTAGAGGAATGGTAGCAGTTAAAACTGTATCAGGTTTTCAGAGAAAATGGTGGAGCTGGAGAGTTTCCACTCCCATTAATGAAGCAGGTAATTCAATTTGCCTGACGAAACTTTTTGAAAATTAAGTTAAAAGCATCAAATACTGACAAAGTAGTGAGGGACTTTCAAGCCAATATTCTGAAAAAGACAGCAGAGAGATGAACACATATACTTAGAGCTACTTTTGCCCTGGGTGTGTTCAGAAACTGAGTAGTGCTTTTGGTCAAAGGTTGGAATCTGAAGTCCACAAAAGGTGGGGACTTAGGCTTTCAAAGGGCTCCACTTTAAGAGTAAAAGTAAACGGAAAGAAAAGATATTCGTACAGATTGCAGCCTAGCTTCACATCGTCAGGATGGCTCAGAAAATCTCAAACTGTGAACTTGGATTAAGATGATTCCAGACTGCTAGTAGCCCCTCATACCTGATAGAAACAAACAAAACTCTTCTATGAAAGATAATATCATCCTAGGGCTCAAATTATTTCCACAAATAATTTTTCAAATATAGTGCCCAGCACACAATCAATGATAACTAAGCACACAAGTTGACAAAACACCATGAATGAGAACTGGCAGAAACAGCAGACAACAGAAGCTAACTCGAAAGAAAAAATAAGAGAGGAAAAATTTGAAATGGAAGGTTTAATGGACAAGGTAAACCTTATTTAGGAACACGGTTTATTCACAATAATAAGAGAGAAGGCAGAATATATGTGTGCAAGTACAGATAGATGGGTAAAGGTCATAAAGGGAGCTTATGTAAGTTTCCTTCAGTTTGCTTTAGTTGTCTCAGTGAAACTGAAAGGTTATCAGTCAAGAATAAGAATGAAGGAAAGGTATAGTTAACTTGAGAGGATAGGAAGAGGTTTCAAATGGTTAACTATGAAAGTGACAGAGGAAATGAACTAGGGAAACATAGTAGTACTGTCTGGCAGCCTTTCAAACATTTAAATTTAAAGTGAGGCCAGTCAGCATAGTTGTGTTTTTCTCTAGGCACATTTAGTTGTGCAGGTACAGGCACAGATTAGGCACAAAACTGGATTTATGCAGGACTGGGATTTTATAAGACAAGCACAATGAAGTGAGGCAGGGCAAGAATGTTAAGGAAGTCTCTAAGGAAATGATCATAGCAAAGGACTGTGGGTTTTAAGCTAGGCAGGAAGAGAAGTGAACACATGATTACGAAGGACAATGAAAAAGTGGTAGCGTCAATGGATAGTAGGTCCTAATGAGATCAAAGAATTATTAGGGTCAGAACACTAGAGGGAATGAGCTGGAATGAGAAAAGAGGTGATATCATGGAGGAGATCTAGCTGTAGGTAATAACTACAACTAGGGTATGGCCTTATAAGTTAATGATTAAAGTAAACAGGACAGGAGAAGGGTACAAAAACGGTGGTGGGAGAGAGTTCGAGGCACTGAGAAGTCGGTATTGCAAATATCAACCATGTGGATGTGAAAATCACGAAGAATTAGGTTATAAATACATTTTCTGAAAGTGATAGCTAGAATCATCAAAGAAATAAATTTGGTGATAGCAACAGGAAGAGGTAACAGGTGACATAGTGCAATGACAGCAATTTTACCACGGAGTGTTTTTAGGGAGAAAGTGGGGAGAACGGTCTGAAAGTGGCAACGAGGAGCAAGAAAGATCCCTTCCCCACCCAGGCACAATGCTATAGAGGCTGTGGCAGAACTTGAAAGAGCTGCAGGGGAAGCAGTGTTCTCAGAAGAGAGCCAATTTGGAGTTAGAGCATTTAGGCCTATAAAAGACGTATTATGGTATAGTGCTTTATCTGTAGCTCAGCATACCCTGAAAAAAATACGAAGCCCCTACCAGTTCACCATTGTACAACATAATGCCTGAATTCAAAGCATTCCACCCCATGTAACAATGAGACCTTGCTTGAAGGAAAACGTTTTATAAAGAATATATTCACTCACATAGTAGTAGGAAACTATTTCTTGAAAGAGAAGAGATGATGAATCAAGATATGACTGTAAGCCTGGATCAGATCCTGGTTTAAAAAAAAAAACAAAAACCCAGCTATAATTTCTACAAACTACAAAATGTTCAACATTCTGAGGAAATGGGAAAAAACAGGATGGAGGGGGTATTAGGATCTTTTTCACCCCTTTCTTCCATATATCAATAGATCAGTGATTCTCCAAATACAGTCCGTGGACCAGAATTAGATGCAGATTCTCAAGCCCCATCCCAGATTTAATAATTCAGCAACTCTTGGGATGGAGTCCAGCTATCTGGACTGTCTGTGACAGTCCCCTACTCTTGGAAGTACCAATTCAACAAGTCTTCCCTTTGAAGAATTAGTAGAATAGTAGAGGGGAGAATAGTCGAGGATGTTGTGGAAGTCTAAAATGATACACCAGGTGAAGCCCAGGATGAGCTGGAGGAATCTTTGCTGTGGGATAGGAATGGAACAAACAAGGATTTCTACCTATTATAGAAAATGACATTTTACAAATACTGTTTGATTGTCTTGCCTTTTTAATGCAAGAAGGCAGGGCCATCTCATTCAAAAATTCCTGCCCTTTGCGTTTAGAATAAGGTGCTATTTCAGTATTCTGAGCCTGTTATTCCGGAATTAAGACGCTAGCCCAGTACTTTTCAGTCTGAATATGTCTTGAAGTCTTTTACACACCATTTGATTCTCCTGGGCACTCAATGGAGGCAAAGGTTGGCAGGCTTACACTGGCTGTAGAGATTTCAGTTTTTTCCACTTACAGATCTGAAAAGAAAGCACAAAAATAACCATTTAATTGCACATTTCTCTTCTGGAAACAAAAAAATGTTTATTCCTTTTATTTTAATTATCAATATTACACATAAAGATATGTTTTTCCTCAGGGAGACTGAAGAAGTTGTTTCTGTTTTTTAAATATATATATTCATTTTTAAGCTCTGTAATGACATAGAACAAAAATACACACATATCCTATATTAATTTAAACTTTTCTATTAACTATGTAACTTTAGACAATTCACTTAAAGTTGCTGCGCTTATCTATAGAATGAAGCAACAGATTCAGCCATTCGGTTATTTTTTATTAAAATTATAAAATGCCCTTAAATTGATAGGTACGTGAAAAATACAGTATTTTCAGTATTGGTTTTACATAATGCTTGCAGCTTTCATTCTTTGACTAAATGTAAATATCTTTATAATCTAAGTTTTTTAAAAGGAAAAAGCGTGAAAAAATATATTGAAAGTATCATGATGATCTGTAAGGATAGTTCAAATATATTTTAGCATGGCATTTAAATATCTTTATGTTTTACAATAAATTAATAGGAAAATACTGGATTGATCCAAATCTTGGATGCCCTTCAGATGCCATTGAGGTTTTCTGCAATTTCAGTGCTGGTGGTCAGACATGTTTATCTCCTGTCTCTGTGACAAAGGTACGTTTTGAATTTAGTACTTGCCCACTATCAGTAAACAGTGATTTTAAAAATTCTTTCATTTTAAATAATTATGAGTTTTATGAATGGAAGCAAGATATTCTCTACCATATATGAGGAAGAAATTTTTTGTTTTTAAAAAATAATCCTGTTAAATCTTGACATTTTGATTATGTATTTTTATGACTGGCTTAGCTTGGCTTACTCTACTGACTATGCTTTTTAAATTCCTTTTAAAAATGTAAAACATATGTTTTTATGCACATGCATTCATTAGAAAACTCCCAAACAGCTGCAGTGTTTGTACTCAGTAATCAGTTACCTTAAGTTTTACTGAAAAAGACATCATCATGATTAAAAGAGGAATTTCACCACAAAGCTTGCTATTTTTGGTGACTGGGCACAAAAAAAAACCTCTCCTAAACATCCACTGCATATTATTTAAAATTTCTTACAAGCATAATTCTATAAACCAAATGTTTAGAATGAATGAAAGTTAGTTTGGTATGTAACACTGGATATTATACCAAGCATTTCTAAACCCTAAAGCTTAGTTCTACCTACAACATGTACTGAAGAAACTAAAACTGCATTTCTTTCTTTTTCTGGTTAAACTACCTTGGTCTTCCCAAGAACTTTTCTCATTGACAAAGAACTGATACACGGACCTATTGTGTGTTTTGTCCACCACAGAAAGGCAGCAGCTAAAATATGCAGTGTGTCAGTCCCTCCCAGCTGCTTATCATTAGACTGCCCTCTCCTCCTAAAACGCTCCCCTTCGTTAACTAGGGTGTTTCACCAGCTCATCTCAATAGCCATTCACCACTGTTACCCAAAGCAGAGGAGGGGCGGATTCTTATGTTCCTATGGGATCTGTGGAACTAATGAGGAGCAGCATGATCGTCCTGCTTCCAAACTATGCACGATCATCCTCACTCCCCTGGGTTTAGCCCAGGATTTTTTTTTTTTTTTTTTGCGGTACGTGGGCCTCTCACCGTTGTGGCCTCTCCCGTTGCGGAGCACAGGCTCCGGACACGCAGGCTCAGCGGCCACGGCTCACGGGCCTAGCCGCTCCGCGGCATGTGGGATCTTCCTAGACCGGGGCATGAACCTGTGTCCCCTGCATCGGCAGGCGGACTCTCAACCACTGCACCACCAGGGAAGCCCCAGCCCAGGATTTTTATTTGGATTATCGTGGAAGAAAAGGGGAGACTGGTGTGCAAAGAAGACAGGATCAAATGAAGGAGCTGCACTCCAGTTCTTTCCTTGGCTGAATCAATTCTCCCATCTCTCCTATCCATAAATGCAACCTGAGAAAGACTGTGCAGGTAGTGGAAAGAACAGCAGACTTGCAATCTGGAACCTGGATTCTAATTTCTTTTCCCCTACAAACCTGGGGAATGATGCTGTGAGCCACCAGAGAGCCCACTCTGTGCCAGGTGCTGTGCTAGCTAAATGACAGTGGGCACCTCACATCCTCATAACAACCCTGTCACGTCGGGGTTATACCAGCTTTACCAACAAAGAAACTAAAGCTCAGAAAGGCTACATACGTCACAGGTTTGTGGTTCTCATCTGCAAAATGAAGGAATTTGAATTACTTCAGCTCTAATATTCCTCATGATGATCCTTCCATGTTTTCATCTTTATACTCTTCCTTTGCCTTTCCTTTCTTTCCCTGAAGTTTTGCTTTTTTGTTGTCATTTTATTTTTTTTCCTTCTCTGTTACCTCATAACTGATATTTCTCTGATTTTGTGTTTGGAGATTAACATAAATTCCTCAGTAGGAACTACTTCTATTCATTTATGTTATGACCATTCCCATGCTTGAATAATGCTAAAATAATAATGATGGTGATGATGATGATGTCTAAAGCTATAGAAAAATCTGTTTCCTTGTTCAAGCCTAGAAAACGTGCAGTCATACTTCCTTGCTCCAGTGTTGCCCTATATCGTTCACTTTATTAGTAAATACTTGCTCACGTATTCATTCATTCATGCAATAAACATTTGCTGATGACTCACTGTATGACTGGAACTGCATTAGGGGCTGGCAACACAAAGACTAAGATTCTGTCTTTGTCTGTAAAGGCTCTCATAGTTAAAATTAATCAATTTATTAATACAACTTTTAACTTATCTTTGGAAACTCAAAAATAAATCTTCAAATGAAAGTATAGACAGAATTTCAGATTTTTATGAAAAAATTTTAAGCAATAATCAACAACAAATTATTAATGCATCTTAAATAACATTATGCAAAGTATCTCCTTTTTTTTTGTTGTTCATATCTAGTAGCCTAGTAGTATGCTAAAGCCAGCTCATACTGCTCAGGAGAGCCTATTATTAATGTCTCTTGTGAACTCCATGTTTAATGACACTACCTTGATAGCCTAAAACCAGCCATGGTGGGAGTATTTACAACTCCCACCATAGGGGTGGAAATCAGAAAATGCTATAAATCAGGGATTCCCCCCTGCCCCACCCCTGGCCTGTCAAAGACTTTCTTCAGGTTTCCCCAAACTGTAAGGCTTTCAATTGCCATATCTTATAACTTGCATATTGTTTCAATGACATTAGTTGGAGTTTGGAGTTGGAAAAGTCCAGATGAACTTCCTTCATTTACTGAGCTCAGAAGCCACCCATATCATCACCATTCATTGTCTAAACACTCCAGTGTGGACAAGTGCTCAGACAAGTGGCTCAGGATTGACTATTGGTTTCAAGGGATGGAACAGCCAGATTTTCGAAGAAAACACTCTACTTGAACCTAAAGTGCTTTCAGATGACTGCAAGGTAAGGGAATGGCACTTTTAGAATTGTTCAATATAACTAACGTAAAATTGATAAAACTATATAAAATTAATATAATGAGTAAGACTTTAATTGCAAACCACAGATACAGAAGGGTAGTAAGTTTTAACGTGCCTGATGTGTAATAACCGTACATTTTTCAGTCAATTATTTGCTTATATCATATCAACTTTTGTCACACCCATTGTTCATCCATGAAGTTTTATATGCAAAACAGGTGTTAATACATAAATTTAATTTTTATTCCCCATATGAAATAATTATATCATAGATCGATGGATGGATGGATAGATAGACAGATGGCAGATAGGGCATATAGACAAATGATTTCTTTCCTATATTTTTAGCACTGTGATTCTGCATCTCATTACATCATGGAAGGCAGGTTATAGAGGCAAGTCAGCTTTATTTCATTTTGTCAGTCCCTATACCTGATACCAAATAATGGGCATAATGGCAGATTGACTGACCCTACAAATCTGTATTTGAATCACAGCCCATTTTTCCTATTAAAATTAAATAATAGTGAAGAGTCTATAATTTTAAAACATTACGTTGTGGAGTAGGTGTCGCAAACTATAATCCACAGACCAAATCTAGCCCAGCACTCGTCTTCGTACATATATGCTACTGGAACACAGCCACACTCATTCGTTTGTTTATTATCTAGGGCTGTTATCACACTACAATGGCTGAGTTGAGCAAGTGTGACAGAGACTGTATGGCCCACAAAACCTAAAACATTTATTATCTAACCCTTTACAGAAGAGTTTGCTGACTCCTGTTATATAGTATAGGGTTGTCCACTTTACATACATCCTAATTTCTTTAAGTAGCTCGGTTTCCTGTTCTGGTGTACTATGAAGCCCATGATTTAGGATCTCTTACCATTTCTAGGGTGCTTTACTTTTTCACATTTCATTTTCAGATAAACAGCTCTTGGGTATTTGAAAAATCATAAGCAAACAGAAGTATACAGCTCACTCTCTATAGGTGAAGAGATCAGTATTACCAACAAATTAATTTAACTTTCACAATTTTGTCCTGAAACTTTTAGTGACTCACTACTATCTCTGAAACACAATCAAAACTCATCAGCTCTTTATTCAGCAGTTAGAATAGTCAGGCCCCAAACCTACCTTTCTACCTTTCACTGACTGTGTACCCTAAAGTGTGGTCCACCTGATCTATTTATAATAATAATAACAAAAACAACAATTCCTACTACTAATTATTGGAGACTTATTAGATGACAGGTACCATGTACTGCATACATTATTTAATTATAACAGCTTTGTGAAGAAGTTCCTATTAGTATCATTTTATAGGTAAGAAAGTGAAGGCACAGAGGTTAAGTAACTTGTTCAAGGTCATACAGCTAATTAGCAGAGGAGCAAGAAATCAACCCCAGGTGTGTACAGTTCCAAAGTCAATGCCATGCTACACTGCTAGGGACTTTTAACTGAAGACTCATTTAATCCACACAATACTGTGAGGTAGGTTTTTATTCTTCCCATTTTATATGTGAAGAGAATAGCTCTACTTGGGTTTCTATCAAAATCTGTTCCAAGTCAAAATCTGTGCACTTAAACCCCATGCTAGGCTTATTTTCACAACCACATTCTACTTTTCCAACTTTTTGTTTTTTTCTATTCAGGTCATTCCCTTTCTCTGAAGTGCCGTTCTCTACCCCTCTAACCAAGTGGAAATTGTAGGCAAACTTTAAGGCCCATCTTAAATTCTGAATTCACAAAGCTTTCCCTGACACTTCCAGTTGGAAATGAGGGACTTAGCACTCATTGTCAACATTATTTATGTTGCATTTATCATATACAGTCTTACATTATGGCTGTTTCTCCTCTCCCCAACTAAATTTATAAGTTGCTAGAATTCAGAAGCCAGAACTAATTTATTCATCTTTATATTTTCCAAGCACTGTAAGGAAATGAAGGATTACATCTTGTTCAACTGTGCCAAATGTACTTAGTGTTCAACACATATTGTTTGAGATTTAATGAAGTTAATCTGACAGTGTCTTACACAGGGAACTCTATTCTAGTTATTATACCAAGCTTGTGACTTTGGTAATGTATCTTCTGTGAGCTTCAATTGCCTTAACATAAAATGGAATTTATAGTTTAGATCATTTCTAAAGCTCCTTCAAACTTTAAAATTTATACCATGATAATTCTGTGAATGAGTAAATGAATAAACTCCTGTTTAAAAAGCTTCACAAAACTAGTCAACTGTGTTTCTCTATTTTGTCTTCTTGAATCTTAATCATGTAACAGTTTTTGATCCATAACAGAATTTACCAGAAACAAAAGAGCATACAGTAATAAAGAGAAACAGAAAGGCCTAGAAGGAAAGGAAGAGAGGAATGAAAGAAACTATATAAACAGTAACCACAGAATGGAAAAAAAGAAACCTAAAAGATGATTCAATGTAATTATAATTTACTTCTACTGAAGTGATTCTGCTTATTTCCTGCCTAAAGTACAGAGAGGTTGAGCTAGCTCATTCCCTTTCATCCAAGAAAAATGCCCATCCTGAAACATCACTCCCAAATAAAGGAACACAAAACAGATGGGTATTACTCATATTAGGAATAGTGCAGTTTTTAAATTCATATCTGGTCCAATGATCCACAGACAACAGAAGCAGAAACCCTCAAAAGAAAAATCAGAACACACAATGCCATTTAGAGAAAGGAATAAGCACATATTTTCAATTATTCATAGTAATTGTTACCGTTTTTTGAGCATTTACTCTGTGCCAGGCATTGTTCTAGGCACTTTGTTCATTATTTCTAATCCTTAAAATAAGTCTACATTGTCTATGAAGGACACTGTCTGCTGCTAATGAAACAATTACAGATTAAAGCATTTCATTCTTATTTTACAGATTCAAGATGGCAGCTGGCATAAAGCAAAATTCCTTTTTCACACCCAGGACCCTAATCAACTTCCAGTAATTGAAGTACAAAAACTTCCTCATCTCAAAACTGAACGGAAGTACTACATTGAAAGCAGTTCTGTATGCTTTCTCTAAAGTCTCTGAATTAGTTCAGAATTCATGCTGTTGGCCAGGTAATTGCTGCAGAGGGAAAAATATAGACAGAAAGGTACTATTGGATATTATGAAATGCATGGAATAAAGCATTGGCTAAATCTTAAAGAATCTCAGGAAGAAAAGACTTCCTCCTAAGAAGGAGACGAGGCATTTTTTAAAGGACTATAAGTATTTAATTCTTTAAAAAATTATATTGATCTGAGCTTTCTTAGAGAATTCCCTAGAACTGAACATTTATAAACATGGAATTCTTCAGGATATTCTATATTTTTTGACTGTCTGAGAGCAAAGTACCCATTAGACAGCTGGAGACGCAAAGCACTATGGAGCAATACTGGCTAATGCTCCCAAACGTGCGATGCTTCTGTCTAAAAATTGCAAGCCACAGTCTGATATGTCTTATTTTCCCAAATACTAAGCTGTATTCAGGTCC
Source organism: Grampus griseus (assembly GCF_964374135.1). Classification (NCBI taxonomy): domain Eukaryota; kingdom Metazoa; phylum Chordata; class Mammalia; order Artiodactyla; family Delphinidae; genus Grampus; species Grampus griseus. Next base: position 108,338,022 of record NC_139017.1, read on the forward strand.
CCAGTGGGCATATACATCTTAGCCGGTGATACACTACCTCTTACATGTTGCCTTTTTGTGTTGCTTGATGCTCTTTCTAAAACAAGGTGCTTGTGGCTTTCATAGACTATTTCTTTATTCGTCTTTGTCATTCTTTAAGAGTGTATGTACTGGTTACATCAAGATATATTTTGGTTGTTAGTACTTATTTTAATTTGTTTGGTCACATACTTAATAATAACAAGTAAAACATTATTTATGTGAAGTCCTTGTTTTATTTTAAAATTCTCTTTGTGGATATTAGAATCAAAGCCAGCACACTGTAACCGGTGCTTAAGCACAAGAGAATTGGGAGGGTTTTTTTTAACTGTTTTATTTTTAAATTGCTGTAAAAAATTGTAGGCCAGCTACATCCAGTAGTAGGTTTGGGTTAGAGTTTAGGGGTTGTGATATACTATTTTTAAAAATCCATGATCATCTGGGATGATATTTTGTGTATATATATTTTGTAAAGTTCTAATTAATTCAGCAAATCTTTTGAAATTGCTGATGTTTTAAATTATAAAAACTTTATATTTCTGCTTCATAGAAATTACATGTTTTTGTAATTATTCATTGATTTTCTTTCACTGTTCTTAAATTTAATGTGTTGGGACCTAAAAGAATTCAATTTACCAGTCTTTAAAGTAACATTCAGGAAAACAAAAACAGTCCTTTGCTATTTAAAATAGGCTCAGCAAGTTCAGACTTTCCTTGTTGTCAGAGAAGTGTTGTTAGTTAAGTATTAAAAGAAAAATATTATACCTTTTGGTATATAGAAAAGCATGTACATCCATTATAAACATACTATTAGCCACAGCAAACCACGCTTGCCTATCTATAATAAAAATGTGCTTTAAAATCTTTTTTGGTGGTATTTGTTTGTTTTTCTTCTTTTTTTTACCATATCCTTTTATTATATATGATAGCCCTTCTGGCATAGACCTTCTGTACTATATATATTACATTACCAGAAAGTACCTATTGCATACCTATAAAAGGATTATAGGGCCTATTTCCTACTTGTACAAAATGAGGTCATGGCACAGAAATAAACTCTCTCATATATGGTCAACTGATTTCCAACAAGGGTGCCAAGACCATTCAGTGGAAAAAGTACAGTTTTTTCAACAAATAGTTCTGGGAAAACTGGATATCCACATGCAAAAGAATGAAGTTGGACCCTTATCTTACATCATACACAAAAACTGACTCAAAATGATGAAAACTATTACTGTAACCCACATTTGGAATAATATCAAAAATTTAAAAAAACACTTAAAATGGATCAAAGTCCTAAATGTAAGAGATAAAACTCTTAAAAGAAAACTTAGGTGAAAGGCTTCATGACATTAGATTTGGCAATGATTTCTTGGAGCTGACACCAAAAGGACATTCAACAAATAAAAACAATAAATTGGACTACAGCAAAATTTAAAACTTCTGTGCATCAAAGAGACACTATCAAGAGAGTGAAAAGACATCACACTGAATGGGAGAAAATATTTGCATATTTTATGTTCGATAAGGGATTAATATCCAAAATATATGAAGAACTCTTAAAACCCCACACAAAAAACAAAAAAAAACCCCAAGCAACCCAATTTAAAAATGGGCAAGGGACTTCCCTGGTGGTCCTTCCCTGGTGGTCCCACAGGTAAGACTCCACGCTCCCAATGCAGGGGGCCTGGGTTCAATACCTGGTCAGGGAACTAGATCCCACATACATGCCACAACTAAGAGTCCGCATGCTGCAACGAAGATCCCGTGTGCCACAACTAAGACCCGGTGCAGCCAAAATTATAAATAAATAAATAAAAATGGGCAAAAGACTTAACAGACATTTCTCTGAAGAAGATATACAATGGCCAACAAATGAAAAGATGCTCAACATCACTAGTCATTAGGTACAAATCAAAACCATAGTTAGATACCACTTTGTACCCATTAAGACGGCTATTACCATCCCCCCCAAAAGAGGAAAATAACAAGCGCTGGTGAAGATATGGAGAAATTGGAACCCTTATACATTGCTGGTGGGAATGTATTATGGTATAGCCACTGTGGAAAATAGTTTGGCAGCTCCTCAAAAGTTAAAGATAGAATTACCATATATGACCCAGTAAGTCTACTTCACATATATACCCAAAAGAATTGAAAGAAGGGACTCAAACAGATACTTGTATACCAGTGTTCACAGAGGTATTATTCAGAAGAGCCAAAAGGTAGAAACAACCCCAATGTGCATCAACAGATGATATGATAAAATATGGTAGGTACATACAGTGGACTATTATTCAACCTTAAAAAGGAATGAAATTCTGATATATGCTCCAACATTGATGTACCTTGAAAACGTTATGCTATGTGAAATAAGCCAGACCAAAAGGGAAAATACTGTATGATTCCACTTATAGGAAGTACCAAGAACAGACAAATTCATAAACCAAAAATACAATAGAGGTTACCAGAGGCTGAGTGGGGTAGGAATGAGGAATTGTTGTTTTTTAATGAATATAGAGTTTCTGTTTGGAATGATTACAAAGTTCTGGAGATGGGTGGTAATGATGGTTGCACATCAATTTGAATATGCTTACTGCAACTGAATTGTACACTTAAAATGATTAAAATGACCAATTTTATGCTGTATACTTTACCACAATTTTTTAAATGGAGCTATGGCAAAGATGTCTGATTTCCTGCTTGAGAAACACAAATGTTTTTTAAAAGGAGCCAAGACTGATTCTAAATGAAAGAACCCATAGTTTATACTCTAGTTTCAGTTCATATGCTGTACCTTCTGTTTACCCTCCCCCCCAAAAAAAACTTATATCACAGACATAAATGAATTTCCTAGGTATCCTAGGTATCATTTAGGAAATATATATAAAACAGAAATTCCTTACTTTGTGTTTGTTTTGTTCCTGAAATATTAAATTTAAAGCAAATTTTAATCAACTTATTTATATGCAGTATAGTCTGGTGTTTTAAGAGTACTCTGAGGGTAAGCTATGTGACTTTGCGTGTATTATATATTCTTCATTGCCCCAGTTTCTTCACTGTAAAATGGGGACAATAAAAGTAAAAATCTATATTAGTTAGGGGTTCTCCAGAGAAATAGAAACAGTAGGAGAGATAGACAAATGACAGATAACAGATAAATTGATGAGAGATGACTAGACAGATATAAAGATATAGATTTAATATATATAATATACATATAACATTACATAATAAAACATGTTTTAAATATATACTATATTTAATATGAATATATTAAATACTTAAATTGTAATTAAAATTATATTAAAGTTAATATATTAATAATATATTAATTATATATATTATATGGAGATTTATTATGATGAATTGGCTCACATGATTCTGGAAGCTGAGATGTCCCACAACCTGCAAGCTAGAAACCCAGGAAAGCCAGTGGGGTAATGCATTTAAGTCTGAAGGGCTGAGAACCAATGGTTTAAAACCCAGTCTGGGGGCTACAGAAGATGAGATGTCCCAACTCAAGCATGCAGACAGAAAGCAAAGAGGGGCAAATTCCTCCTTCCTTTGCCATTTCTACTCAGGCCCTCCACGGACTGGGTAATGCCCACACACATGGAGGCAGCATTTTACTTTACCAAATCTACTGGTTGAAATCCTACTCCCATCCAGAAACACCCTGTCAGACACACCCAGAAATAAATTTTAACCTGGTCACCCTGTGACCAGTCAAACTGACACATAAAATGAACCATCACACTATCTTACCTGGAATGAAACAGAAATGTAGTTCTTTCTGTAGGAAGCAAAAAGGTGGTTTTCTCATTTGGTAACTTTGCAATAAGCAAAGAGAGCGAATGCCACTAATGGCAAAGAAATGATTTGAGCAGTAGGAACACGTGTTTGGAAGCAGGCACTCTGGCAAACCTCACTTTCTGACCAAAATGTATGAGTTTGGCCCTCTCACACAAGACTAGCAGTTTCAAAAATAAGTGTTAAGCTAAGCCTTCAATGTATAGTGCTCTGTCCTATTAAAGCATAACTTTTCACTCTGACCTACACAGTAATTGGCTATGGTAAGTACGATGAAGTCATTGTCACCTAAGTCTAGGTACACAATTATGCAATCTGTGTGCTTTGGATTCAGAGTCCTGGTATAATTCAAAGCCAGATTAGACAAATGGCACCTCTGTAGAGAAGAGCAACTGGCAGGGAGTCCGAACTATCATCTTGGCTGTACCTAGCGGGGAAATTTTAGGACTGCACACAAGTACAAAAAATAATCTCACTGACAATCCACTAAAAATAATTTGATTTTGCTGGGTATCTAGTTCAGGACAAATTTAGAGTTGGAATCAAGAAAACTTCTCACTTCTTGAAGCAAACACTGGAAATCCAGTTTCATGAAAAAGACATTCTTCATTAAGGGATAAAGATCTCCCTCATCCATTAGAAAAGAAAAAACTTTAGGAGCTCAAGATGGTGGAGTAGTAGGACGGGGAACTCACCTCCTCCCACAAATACATCAAAAATACATCTACAAAGGTAACAATTCTCAAAGAACACCTAGTGAACACGAGCAGAAGACCTCAAACACCTGAAAGGACAAGAAAGAGCTCCAGGTAACTGGGAAGGACAAAAGGAAAAAAAAAAAAAAAGAGGAAGCGAGATGGGACCTGTGCCCCTGGGAGGGAGCTGAAAGGAGAGAAGTTCCCACACCCTGGGAAGGCCCCTCACCAGCGGGGAGATCAGCCGCGACAGAAAAGAAACTTCAGAGGCTCAGAGGAGGCCGCAACAACCAGTTTGTGGTAGGCAGAAGAAAGAGAGACCTACAGACCTACACAGACAAGTCCGTGCCACTGCCCTGAACGCCCCAGTGTGAGACGCGCAGCTGCTAGTATGGGCAGGGGCGGGTGCTGGAACTCGGGATTTAGAGGATAGACACGGGGAGAGGCTGGCTGCTGGCTGCGCTGAGACAGCCTGAAGGGTCTGGAGTGTGGTACAGCCGCAACTGGGAGTGTTCACGTAAGAAGCACAGGCCTGCCACAGAAGCAAAGCGCCATTGTTAAGTGGCATGCAAAGGGAGGGGCGGGGCTTCCATTACAGCCTCCTTCTCTATGCGCTGGCTCCCGCCTCCGTGGGCTACAAGGGAGTGCACCCCAGCCACCACCTCAGCCGGCTCCCACGCCACGCGCTGCCTCAGCAGGCCCTGGGAGCAGACACCAGCAGGTTCCCCATATGCAGCGTGAAGCTGAAACTAGAGCTGAGCCATGCAACTTAGGATGCAGGGCTGAAATCTCTTCCTGTGGCTGCATGAGCCATGGATTTACACCTCTGCCGCCAGCTTTGTAAATTCAGCACCTGTGAGACACCTGAACAGACAATGGGTGCTCCCGCAGCTGGGACAGGTCTGGCCTTCACAGCTGTGGGCTCCGTGGGCATGTGCACACGGGGGCTGGGCCAGGCCAGGGTCTCAAGCTGCCTCCATAGCTCCCAGAGCAGGTCCAGGTGCACAACTACTGCAGTCCTGGGACCTGACTTCAGTGGATCTGTGCTGGTGGCCTTGTGAAAACAATGCCTGAAAGACACCAGGGCTGATTGCCAGAATTTCCACAGTTGAGGCAGGGCCAATGGCAGTCCAACAACAGTGTCCTCTGTGAGCCCACACAATAGGTGAAAGGTGACACAGCAGAGGATACTCACTGGTGAACAGCTCTGGCGGAGGAATACTCAGCAGCTTCTCTTAGTGGGAGTACTCTAATCCCACCTACCTCACACTGCAGATCAGAAACACAGCTCAGAAATGTATCTGGAGGCTTCTACTCCAACAACTAGGGAGCAGACCCTGCCCCTGACAGGGCAGTGACAACCATAGAGCCAACAGGAGGTCCCACTCAATATCCAGTGCAGGCTCTAGTCATCACAACGCCAGTCACACCTCTTATCCAGGGGATAACGACCAGCATACACTGAGGAAAGAGGCAGCAGCATCCATACGAAAAACAGTCCTCACACACAAAACAATAGTAAACCCACACAGGCTACACAGGGACGATGCCACATAAAACAGCCCTCCAAGACCACAGCAGATAAGTGTTTCTCCTCAACTCATAGTGCAAGAGAAATATAAATATTTATATCCTTCTAAGAAGCAGATGAACCACTCCCAATTAAAAGATCAAGAGAATTCCCCTGAAAGAACAATGAAACAGACCTCTTCAGTCTAACAGACGCAGAGTTCAAAAAGGAGATAATGAAAATACTGAAGGAATTAAGAAAGGCCATCAACAGAAATGCAGATTACTGTAAAAAGTAACTAGAAGCTATAAGGTGGAGCCAAGAAAAATTATAAAATTCATTTGCAGAGACGAAAACTAAACTAAAGGCAATGAATAGCAGAATGAATAATGCAGAACAAATAAGTGACATGGAAGACAGAACAATGGAAATCACCCAATGAGAACGGCAGAAAGAAACCCAAACAAACAAACAAAAAAATGAATATGAGAAACCTATGGGATAATATAAAGCATGCCAGTCAACACATAATAGGGTTCCTAGAAGTAGAATAAAGAGAAAAAGGGACTGAAGATATATTTGAAGAAACTATGGCTAAAACTTCCCAAATCTAGGGCTTCCCTGGTGGCGCAGTGGTTGAGAGTCTGCCTGCCGATGCAGGGGACGCAGGTTCGTGCCCCGTTCCGGGAGGATCCCGTGAGCCATGGCCACTGAGCCTGCGCGTCTGGAGCCTGTGCTCCGCAACAGGAGAGGCCACAACAGTGAAAGGCCCACATATTGGGAAAAAAAAAAAAAAAAAAAAACTTCCCAAATCTAAAGAAAGAAACAGATATCCAGGTACAGGAAGCACAGAGGGTTCCAAACAAGATAAACCCAAACAGACCTACATCAAGACATACCATAATTTAAATGGCAAACATTAAAGGACAGCAATCCAGATGGTGAAAGAGTAGGGCATGGAGCTCACCTCCTCCTGCAAATACATCAAAAATACATCAACATGTGGAACAATTCACAAAGAACACCTACTGAACACTGGCAGAAGACCTCAGACTTCTAAAAGGGCAAAGAAATCTCCATGTAACTGGGAAGGACAAAAGCAAAGCAAAAAAAAGAGAAAGGAATCAAGACAGGACTTGTACCCTAGGGAGGGAGCTATGAAAGAGGAAAGGTTCCTGCACCCTGGGAGGTGCCCTCACTGGCAGGGAGATGAGCCTGGACAGTGGGGGAGCTTCAGAGCCTTGGAGGAGAATGCAGCAAGACAAAACAGAAGACAAAACAGAGAGTGACCTGCACAGATGACTGGTACCAACGCCCTGAACTCCCCAGCCTGAGATGCTTGTCCACTGGTGTGGGTGGGGGCTGGATACTAAAGCTTGGGCTTCAGAGATCAGACGAGGGGAGAGGACTGGGGTTGGCTGCGTGGAGACAGCCTGAAGGGGCTAGACTGTGGCAACTGGGGGTGTATGCGGAAGAAGCCTAAGCCAAACAGAGAGGCAAGGCGCCATTGTTGGGGGGCACAGGAGAGGGGCGGGACCGCCATAGGAGGTTCTTTCCCTGCGTGTGCTCTCAGGCAAAAGGACACTACCAACACCAACGTGAGCTCTGGGGGTGGGCATGAGCTAACACTGCCATCGCAGGCTCCAGAGACAGAAGCAGGCCACTGCCGCTTCTGAGAGAACCAGGAGCAGGCACCATTCACTGCCCCCACCATCCTGGGAGCACCCACGGGCTGCTGCTGAAAGACACACAAACAGGCGCCAATTGCTGCCCCTGCCCAGCACGGGCCCTGGGAGCTCGCACTACCCGCTGCCGCCACCGAGAGACCCAAGAGCAGGTGCCAATCTCTGCCCCCATTGGCACGGGTCCTTGGCCGTTATCAAGGGGATAACAGCCAGCACACGGTGAAGAAAGAGGCAGCAAGCATCCATAATAAAAGCAGCCAAAGATATTAAACCCACACAAGCTATGCAGGGACACCTCCACATATACACAGCCTTCCAAGACTACGGTAGATAATTGTTTCTCCTAAACTCACAGAGGAAAAGAAATGTAAGTAAAATGGAGAAGCAGAGGAACCATTCCCAGTTAAAAGACTTAGAGAATTTCCCTGAAGGAACAAACAATGAAACAGACCTCTTCATTCAAACAGACACAGAGTTCAAAAAGGAGGTAATGAAAATACTGAAGGAATTAAGAAAGGCTATTGACAAAAATGCAGATTACTGTAAAAAGTAACTAGAACCTATAAGGAGGAGCCAAGAAAACACAGAATTCATCTGCCAAGATGAAAGCTGAGATGACAACAGTGAATAACAGAATAAATAATGCAAAAGAACAAATAAGTGATCGGAAAGATAGAATAATGGAAGTCACCAGATCACAACAGTAGACAGAAAGCCAAATGAAAAAAAAAAATGAAAGCAACATAAGAGACCTATGGGATAATATAAAGTGTGCCAGTACACACATAAGAGGGATTCCAGAAGAAGAAGAAAGAGAACAGGGGATTGAAAATGTATTTGAATAAATGATGTCTGAATACTTGCCAAACCTAAAGAAAGAAACAGATATCCAGATACAAGAAGCATAGAGGGTCCCAAACAAGATAAACCCAAACAGACCTACACCAAGACATATTATAAGAAAAATGGCAAAAGTTAAAGAGAGAATTCTAAAGGCAGCAAGAGAAAAACAAAGAGTTAATTACAAGAGAACCCCAATAAAGCTATCAGCTGATTTCTCTACAGAAATGCTGCAGGCCAGAGGGAGTGGCAAAATATATTCAAAATCTTGAAAGGGAAAAATCTGCAACTTAGAACACTCTATCCAGCAAGATTATCACTTAGAACAGGAGAGAGAAAGAATTTCTCAGACAAGCAAGAACTACAAAAGAATACAGCAATACTAAACCTATCCTAAAAGAAATATTGAAAGGTCTTCTCTACATAGAAAAGAAGCAAGAAGATATAGGAAAGAGAAAATCACAACTGGAAAGTAAATCAATTAAGCCACTATACAGATCAAAAAGAAAAAAACCTCTGTGAAAGCAATGATAAACACAAGGAATAGCAAAGTAAACATGAAAATGTAAAAGAGGACATCAAAATCATAAAATGTGGGGTAGAAGAGTAAGAAAATGTAGATTCCTTTTTTTAGAATGTGTTTCAGCCTACATGACTATCAATCTAAAGCAAGTAGATATAGGTAGGGGTTAACATACTTGAAAAACAGGGTAACCACAAACTGAAAACATACAATAGATTCACAAAAATCAAAAAGAAGAAAACAGAAGCATAAAAGGAAATTATCAAACCAAAAAAGAAAAAGAAACAAAGAAACATATAATCAACTGGAAAACAAGGTTTAAAATGTCAATAAATAAATATCTATCAATAATTACATTAAATGTCAATGGACTAAATGCTCCAATCAAAAAACACAGAGTGTGAGACTGGATAAAAACACAAGAGCCTACAATATGCTGCCTACAAGAGACCCACTTTAGTGCAAAGGATACACATAGATTGAAAGTGAGGGGACAGAAAAAGATATTTCATGCAAACAGAAATGACAAGAAAGTGGGGGTCACCATACACATATCAGACAAACTAAACTTTAAAACAGAGGCTATAAAGAAAGATAAAGAAGAACACTATATAATGATAAAAGGATCAATACAAGAAGAGGATTCTACACTCAATATACATGTGCCTAGTATAGGAGCACCTAACACATAAATTCTAACAGACAGAAAGGGAAAAACTGATGGGAATACAATAATAGCGGGAGACTTTAACCCCACTCATGTCAATGGACAAATCTTCAAGACAGAAAATCAATGAGGCAACAGAGATCCTAAATGATGCAATAGAAAGTTAGACTTAATTGATATTTTCAGGACATTATATCCCCAAAAAACAGAATACACATTCTTTTCAAGTGCACATGGAACATTCTCTAAGACTAACCACATAACCTAGGGCACAAAACAAAACCCAACAAATTTAAGAATACAGAAATTACTTCAAGCACCTTCTCTGCCCATAAAAACATGAAATTAGAAATCAACCACAGAAAAGGAAACAAGAAAAAAAAAACTTACATGGAGACTAAACAACATGCTACTAAACTACCAATGGGTCAACAATGAAATCAAAGAGAAAATTTTAAAATACCTTGAGACAAATGACATGAAAACACAACCTTACAAAAATCTATGGGATGCAGCAAAAGCAATTCTTGGTGGGAAGTTCATAGTTATATAGGCCTTGCTCAAAAAACAAGAAAAATCTCAAATAACCTAACCTGCCACCCAAAAGAATTAGAAAAAGAACAAACAAAACCTAAAGTCAGCAAAAGAAAGGAAATAATGAAGATCAGAGAGAAAATAATACAAAATAGAGATTAAAAATAGAAAAAAAAAATCAATAAAACCAAGAGGTGGTTCTTTGAAAGGGTAAGCCAAATTGACAAACCTCTGGCCAGGCTCACCAGAAGAAAAGAGAGAGAACCCAAATAAACAAACTAAGAAATGAAAGAGGAGAAATCACAACTAATACCACAGAAATACAAAAAAAATAAGAGAATACTATGAAAAATTATATGCCAAAGAATTCGACAACCTAGAATAGACAACTTTCTAGAAATATACATCCTACCAAAAATGAATCAAGAAGAAGTGGATAACATAAACAGACTGATCACTAGAAGTAAAATAGAATCTGTAATAAAAGACAAAAAAATAAATCTCCCTACAAACAAAAGTACAGGACCAGATGTCCTCATAGGCAAATTCTACCAAACATACAAAGAAGAACCTACACTGATCCTTCTCAAAATCTTCCAAAAAGGTTGAAAAGTAAAGAACAATCCCAAAGACATTCTATGACACCACCATCACCCTGATACCAGAACCAAACAAAAATACCACCAAAAAACAAAATTAGGGCTTCCCTGGTGGTGCAGTGGTTGAGAGTCCACCTGCCGATGCAGGGGACACGGGTTCGTGCCCCGGTCCGGGAAGATCCCACATGCCGCGGAGCGGCTGGGCCTGTGAGCCATGGCCACTGAGCCTGCACATCCAGAGCCTGTGCTCCGCAATGAGAGAGGCCACAACAGTGAGAGGCCCGCGTACCCAACCAAAAAAAACAAACAAAATTAGAGCCCTATATATTTGATGACTATAGATGCAAAATTCGCAACAAACTACTAACAAACTGAATCCAACAACACATAAAAAAGATCATACAGCTTCAAGATGGTGGAGGAGTAAGACATGGAGATCACCTTCCTACCCACAAATACATTAAAACTACCTCTACACGTGGAACAACTCCTACAGAACACCTACTGAATGCTGGAAGAAGACCTCAGACCTCCCAAAAGATGCCTGAGAGCGACCTACACACAGAGGTGGGGCCAAAACCAAAGCTGAACCCCAGGAGCTGTGTGAACAAAGAAGAGAAAGGGAAATTTCTCTGTGCAGCCTCTGGAGCAGCGGATTAAATCCCCACAATCAACTTGATGTACCCTGAATCTGTGGAATACCTGAATAGACAACGAATCAACCCAAAATTAAGGCAGTGAACTTTGGGAACAACTGACAAGTGCAGACTTCGGGTTTGCTGTGACTGACTTGTTTCTGATTTTTATGTTTATCTTAGCATCGTTTTTAGTGCTTGTTATCGTTGGTCGATTTGTTTATTGGTTTGTTTGCTCTCCTTTTTTATTATTACTTTTCTGGTTTTTTACATTAATAATTTTTTTTATTTTAATAATTATGTTTCTTTTGTTTTTTCTCCGTTTTCCTCTGAGCCATGTGACTGACGGGTCTTGGTGCTCCGGCCTGGTGTCAGGCCTGAGCCTCTGAGGTGGGAGAGCCGAGTTCAGAACACTGGACCATCAGAGACCCCCTGGCCCCACATAATAACAATCAGCAAGAGCTCTCCCAGAGATCTCCGTATCAACGCTAAGACCCAGCTCCACCCAAAGGCCAGCAAGTTCCAGTGCTAGAAGCCCCATGCCAAACAACTAGCAAGATAGGAACACAACCCCACCCATTAGCAGAGAGGCTGCCTAAAATCATACTAAGTTCACAGACACCCCAAAACACACCACTGGATGTAGCCCTGCCCACCAGAAAGACAAGATGCATCCCACCCACCAGAACACAAGCACCAATACCCTCCACCAGGAAGCCTACACAAAGCACTAAACCAACCTCACAAGTAGGAGGCAGACACCAAAAACAACAGGAACTACGAACCTGCACACTGCAAAAGGGAGACCCCCAAAACAGTAAGTTAAGCAAAATGAGAAGACAAAGAAATATGCAGGAGATGAAGAAGGTAAAAACCCACCAGACCAAACAGACGAAAAGGAAAAAGGCTGTCTACCTACTACCTGAAAAAGAATTCAGAGTAATGATAGGAAAGATGATCCAAAATCTTGGAAATAGAATGGAGAAAATACAAGAAATGTTTATCAAGGACCCAGAAAAACTAAAGAGCAAAAAAACAACAATGAACAACACAATAAATGAAATTAAAAATTCTCTACAAGGAATCAATAGCGGAATAACTGAGGCAGAAGAACGGATAAGTGACCTGGAAGATAAAATAGTGGAAATAACTACCACAGAGCAGAATAAAGAAAAAAGAATGAAAAGAATTGAGGACAGTCTCAGAGACTTCTGGGACAACATTAAACGTACCAACATTCGAATTATAGGGGTCCCAGAAGAAGAAGAGAAAAAGAAAGGGACTGAGAAAATATGTGAAGAGATTGTAGTTGAAAACTTCCTAATACAGGGAAGGAAATAGTCCAGGAAGAGCAAGAGAGTTGCATACAGGATAAATCCAACGAGAAACACGTCAAGACACATACTAATCAAACTATCAAAAATTAAATACAAAGAAAAAATATTAAAAGCACCAAGGGAAAAGCAACAAATAACGTACAAGGGAATCCCCATAAGGCTAAGAGCTGATCTTTCAGCAGAAACTCTACAAGCCAGAAGACAGTGGCAGGACATATTTAAAGTGATGAAAGGGAAAAACCTACAACCAAGATCACTCTACCCAGCAAGGATCTCATTCAAATTCAACAGAGAAATTAAAACCTTTAAACAGAATCCAACAGCACATTAAATGGATCATACACCATGATCAAGTGGGGTTTATTCCAGGAATGCAAGGATTCTTCAATATACGCAAATCAATCAACGTGATACACCATATTAACAAATTGAAGGAGAAAAACCATATGATCATCTCAATAGATGCAGAGAAAGCTTTTGACAAAATTCAACACCCATTTATGATAAAAACCTGCAGAAAGTAGGCATAGAGGGAACTTTCCTCAACATAATAAAGGCCATATATGACAAACCCACAGCCAACATCGTCCTCAATGGTGAAAAACTGAAAGCATTTCCACTAAGATCAGGAACAAGACAAGGTTGCCCACTCTCACCACTCTTATTCAACATAGTTTTGGAAGTTTTAGCCACAGCAATCAGAGAAGAAAAGGAAATAAAAGGAATCCAAATCGAAAAAGAAGAAGTAAAGCTGTCACTGTTTGCAGATGACATGATACTATACATAGAGAACCCTAAAGATGCTACCAGAAGACTACTAGAGCTAATCAATGAATTTGGTAAAGTAGCAGGATACAAAATTAATGCACAGAAATCTCTGGCATTCCTATACACTAAGGATGAAAAATCTGAAAGTGAAATCAAGAAAACACTCCCATTTACCATTGCAACAAAAAGAATAAAATATCTAGGAATAAACCTACCTAAGGAGACAAAAGACCTGTATGCAGAAAATTATAAGACACTGATGAAAGAAATTAAAGATGATATAAATAGATGGAGAGATATACCATGTTCTTGGATTGGAAGAATCAACATTGTGAAAATGACTCTACTACCCAAAGCAATCTACAGATTCAATGCAATCCCTATCAAACTACCACTGGCATTTTTCACAGAACTAGAACAAAAAATTTCACAATTTGTATGGGAACACAAAAGACCCCGAATAGCCAAAGCAATCTTGAGAACGAAAAACGGAGCTGGAGGAATCAGGCTTCCTGACTTCAGACTATACTACAAAGCTACAGTAATCAAGACAGTATGGTACTGGCACAAAAACAGAAATATAGATCAATGGAACAGGATAGAAAGCCCAGAGATAAACCCACGCACATATGGTCACCTTATCTTTGACAAAGGAGGCAGGAATGTACAGTGGAGAAAGGACAGCCTCTTCAGTAAGTGGTGCTGGGAAAACTGGACAGCTACATGTAAAAGTATGAGATTAGATCACTCCCTAACACCATACACAAAAATAAGCTCAAAATGGATTAAAGACCTAAATGTAACGCCAGAAACTATCAAACTCTTAGAGGAAAACATAGGCAGGACACTCTATGACATAAATCACAGCAAGGTCCTTTTTGACCCACCTCCTAGAGAAATGGAAATAAAAACAAAAGTAAACAAATGGGACCTAATGAAACTTAAAAGCTTTTGTGCAGCAAAGGAAACCATAAAGAAGACCAAAAGACAACCCTCAGAATGGGAGAAAATATTTGCAAATGAAGCAACTGACAAAGGATTAATCTCCAAAATTTATAAGCAGCTCATGCAGCTTAATAACAAAAAAACAAACAACCCAATCCAAAAATGGGCAGAAGACCTAAATAGACATTTCTCCAAAGAAGATATACAGAGTGCCAACAAACACATGAAAGAATGCTCAACATCACTAATCATTAGAGAAATGCAAATCAAAACTACAATGAGATATCGTCTCACACCAGTCAGAATGGCCATCATCAAAAAATCTAGAAACAATAAATGCTGGAGAGGGTGTGGAGAAAAGGGAACCCTCTTACACTGTTGGTGGGAATGTAAATTGATACAGCCACTGTGGAGAACAGTATGGAGGTTCCTTAAAAAACTACAAATAGAACTACCATATGACCCAGCAATCCCACTACTGGGCATATACCCTGAGAAAACCATAATTCAAAAAGAGTCATGTACCAACATGTTCATTGCAGCTCTATTTACAATAGCCCAGAGTTGGAAACAACCTAAGTGTCCATCATCGGATGAATGGATAAAGAAGATGTGGCACATATATACAATGGAATATTACTCAGCCATAAAAAGAAACGAAATTGAGCGATTTGTAATGAGGTGGATAGACCTAGAGTCTGTCATACACAGTGAAGTAAGTCAGAAAGAGAGAGACAAATACCGTATGCTAACACATATATATGGAATTTAAGAAAAAAAAATGTCATGAAAAACCTAGGGGTGAAACAGGAATAAAGACACAGACTTACTAGAGAATGGACTTGAGGCTATGGGGAGGGGGAAGGGTAAACGGTGACAAAGCGAGAGAGAGTCATGGACATATATACACTACCAAACGTAAGGTAGATAGCTAGTGGGAAGTAGCCGCATAGCACAGAGAGATCAGCTCAGTGCTTTGTGACCGCCTGGAGGGGTGGGATAGGGAGGGTGGGAGCGAGGGAGATGCAAGCGGGAAGAGATATGGGAACATATGTATATATATAACTGATTCATTTTGTTGTGAAGCTGAAACTAACATACCATTGTAAAGCAATTATACTCCAATAAAGATGTTAAAATGAAAAAAAAAAAAAAAAACCTTTACAGACAAGCAAAAGTTAAGAGAATTCAGCACCACCAAACCAGCTTTACAACAAATGCTAAAGGAACTTCTGTAGGCAGGAAACACAAGAGAAGGAAAAGACCTGTAATAACAAACCCAAAACAATTAAGAAAATGGTAACAGGAACATACATATCAATAATTATCTTAAACGTAAATGGATTAAAAGCTCCAACCAAAAGACATAGACTGGCTGAATGAATACAAAAACAAGACCTGTATATATGCTGTCTATAAGAGACCCACTTCAGACCTAGGGACACATACAGACTGAAAGTGAGGGAATGGAAAAAGATATTCCATGCAAATAGCAATCAAAAGAAACCTGGAGTAGCAATTCTCATAACAGATAAAATAGACTTTAAAATAAAGACTATTACAAGAGACAAAGAAGGATGCTACATAATGATCAAGGGATCAATCCAAGAAGAAGATATAACAATAGTAAATATTTATGCACCCAACATAGTAGCACCTCAATACATAAGGCAAGTGCTAACAGCCATAAAGGAGAAATTGACATTAACACAATAAGAGTAGGGGACTTTAACACACCACGTTCACAAATGGACAGATCAACCAAAATTTAAATAAATAAGGAAACACAAGCTTTAAATGATACATTAAACAAGATGGATTTAATTAATATTTATAGGACATTCTATCCAAAAAAAACAGAATACACTTTCTTCTCAAGTGCTCATGCAACATTCTCCAGGATAGATCATATTTGGGTCACAAATCAAGCCTCGGTAAATTTAAGAAAATTGAAATCGTATCAAGTATGTGTTCTGACCACAGTGCTATGTGACTAGATATTAATTACAGGAAGAACACTGTAAAAAATACAAACAAACGGAGGCTAAGCAATACACTACTAAATAACGAAGAGATCACTGAAGAAATCAAAGAGGAAATCAAAAAATACCTAGAAAAAAAAGACAATGAAAACACAATGACCCAAAACCTATGGGATGAAGCAAAAGCAGTTCTAAGAGGGAAGTTTATAGCAATAGAATCCTACCTCAAAAAACAACAACCTAAAATTACACCTAAAGGAATTAGAGAAAGAAGAACAAAAAAACCCCAAAGTTAACAGAAAGAAAGAAATCATAAATATCAGATCAGAAATAAATGAAAGAGAAATGAAGGAAACAACAGCAAAGTTCAATAAAACTAAAACCTGGTTCTTGGACAAACAAATTAATAAACCACTAGCCAGACTCATCAAGAAAAAAAGGGATAAGACTCAAATCAATAGAATTAGAAATGAAAAAGAAGTAACAACTGACACTGCAGAAACACAAAGGATCATGAGAGATTACTACAAGCAACTATATGCCAACAAAATGGACAACCTGTAAGAAATGGACAAATTCTCAGAAAAGCACAACCTTCCCAGACTGAACCAGGAAGAAACAGAAAATATAAACAGACCAACCACAAGCAGTGAAATTGAAACTGTGATTAAAAATCTTCCAACAAACAAAAGCCCAGGCCCAGATGGCTTCACAGGCAAATTCTATCAAACATTTAGAGGAGAGCTAATACCTATCCTTCTGAAAATCTTACAAGATACAGCAAAGCAAGACACACTCCCAAACCCATTCTACGAGCCCACCCTGATACCAAAACCAGGCAAAGATGTCACAAAAAAGAAAACTACAGGCCAATATCACTGATGAACATAGATGCAAAAATCCTCAACAAAATATTAGCAAACAGAATCCAACAGCACATGAAAAGGATCATACACCATGATCAAGTGGGGTTTGTCCCAGGAATGCAAGGATTCTTCAGTATACACAAATCAATCAATGTGATACACCATATTAACAAACTGAAGGATAAAAACCATATGATAATCTCAATAGATACAGAAAAAGCTTTCGAAAAAATTAAACATCCATTTATGATACAAACTCTGCTGAAAGTAGGCACAGAGGGAACTTACCTCAACGTAATAAAGGCCATATGTGACAAACCCACAGCCAGCATCATTCTCAATGATCAAAAACTGAAACCATTTCCTCTAAGATCAGGAACAAGACAAGGTTGCCCACTCTCACCATTATTATTCAACATAGTTTTGGAAGTTTTAGCCACAGCAATCAGAGAAGGAAAAGAAATAAATGCAATCCACTTCAGCAAAGAAGAAGTAAACCTGTCACTGTTTGCAGATGATGTGATACTATACATAGGGAATCCTAAAGAAGTTACCAGAAGACTACTAGAGTTAGTCAATGAATTTGGTGAAGTAGCAGGATACAAAATTAATGCACAGAAATCTCTTGCATTTCTATACACTAATGGTGAAAAATCTGAAAGTGAAATTAAGGAAACACTCTCATTTACCATTGCAACAAAAAGAATAAAATACCTAGGAATAAACCTACCTAAGAAGACAAAAGACCTGTATGCAGAAAAGTATAAGACAGTGATGAAAGAAATTAAAGATGATACAAACAGATGGAGAGATATACCATGTTTTTGGATTGGAAGAATCAACATTGTGAAAATGACTATACTACCAAAAGCAATCTACAGATTCAGTGTAATCTGTATCAAACTGCCAATGGCATTTTTCACAGAACTAGAACAAAAAACTTCATAATTTGTATGGAAACACAAAAGACCCCGAATAGCCAAAGCAATCATGAGAAAGAAAAACGGAGCTGGAGGAATCAGGCTCCCTGACTTCAGACTATACCACAAAGCTACAGTAATCAAGACAGTATGGCACTGGCACAAAACAGAATTATACATCAATGGAACAGGATAGAAAGCACAGAGATAAACCCACGCACATATAGTCACCTTATCTTTGATAAAGGAAGCAAGAATATACAATGGAGAAAAGACAGTCTCTGCAGTAAGTGGTGCTGGGAAAACTAGACAGCTACATGTAAATGAAATTAGAATACTTCCTAACACCATATACAAACATAAACTCAAAATGGATTAAAGATCTAAATGTAAGGCCAGTCACTATAAAACTCTTAGAGGAAAACATAGGAAGAACACTCTTTGACATAAATCAAAGCAAGATCCTTTTTGACCCACCTCCTAGAGGAACAGAAATAAAAACAAACAAATGGGAAGGGGATATG
This sequence comes from Grampus griseus, assembly GCF_964374135.1. Taxonomy (NCBI): domain Eukaryota; kingdom Metazoa; phylum Chordata; class Mammalia; order Artiodactyla; family Delphinidae; genus Grampus; species Grampus griseus. Next base: position 108,356,883 of record NC_139017.1, read on the forward strand.
GGGATATATGTATACATATAGCTGATTCACTTTGTTATACAGCAGAAACTAACACAGCATTGTAAAGCAATTACACCCCAATAAAGATGATTAAAAAAAACAAGATCATACATCATGCCCAAGTTGGATGCATCCCAGGGTCACAAAGGTAGTTAAAAATATGCGAATCAATCAATGTGATACACCACATCAACAAAAGAAAAGACAAAACCACATGACCATCACAATAAATGCAGAATAAGCATTCGATAAAATTCAACATCCATTCATGTTAAAAACTCTGAACAAAGTGGGTAAAGAGGGAACAATCTCAACATTATAAAATCTATTTATGAAGCTTTTGCAAACCCACAGCCAATATAAAACTCAGCAGTGAAAAAGTGAAAGCCTTCCCACTAAAATCTGGAATAAGACAAGGAATGCACTCTCACCACTTCTCTTCAACATAGTATTGGAAGTCCTAGCCACAGTAATCAGACAAGAAAAACAAATAAATGGTATCCAAATCAGTAGGTAAGAGGTAAAATTGTCACTATATGCAGATGACATGATACTATATATAGAAAACCCCAGAGACTCCACACAAAAACTACTAGAACTGATAAATGAATTCAGCAAGGTAGAAAGATACAAGATGAACATACAGAAATCAGTTGCATTTCTTTACACTAAATGAAATAGCGGAAAGCAAGTGTAAACAAACAATCCCCTTTAAAATAGCATCAAAAAAAAAATACTTAAGAATAAACCTCACCAAGGAGGTGAAAGCCTTACATGTTGAGAACTACAAAACATTAATAAAGGAAATTGAAGATGATTCAAAGAAATGGAAAGATATCTCATGCTCTTGGATTGCAAGAATTAATGTTGTTAAAATGGCAATACTGGCTTCCCTGGTGGCGCAGTGGCTGAGAGTCCGCCTGCCGATGCAGGGGACACGGGTTCATGCCCCGGTCCGGGAGGATCCCACATGCCGCGGAGCGGCTGGGCCCGTGAGCCATGGCCGCTGAGCCTGCGCGTCCGGAGCCTGTGCTCCACAACAGGAGAGGCCACAACAGTGAGAGGCCCGTGTACCACAAAAAAAAAAAAAAAAAAAAGGCAATACTACCCAAAGCAATCTACAGATTTAATGCGAACTCTATCAAATTACCCATATTTTTTTTTCTTTTTTTTTTGGCAGTACGCAGGCCTCCCACTGTTGTGGCCTCTCCCGTTGCGGAGCACAGGCTCCGGAAACACAGGCTCAGCGGCCATGGCTCACGGGCCCAGCTGCTCCGTGGCATGTGCGATCTTCCCAGACCAGGGCACGAACCCATGTCCCCTGCATCGGCAGGCGGACTCTCAACCACTGCGCCACCAGGGAAGCCCTACCCATGATATTTTTCTCAGAACTAGACCAAATAATCCTAAAACTTATATGGAACCATAAAAAAAAAAAAAAAAGAATTGCTACAGCAATCCTGAGAAAAAAGAACAATGCAGGAGGCATAACTCTCCTAGACTTCAGACAATACTACAAAGCTACAGTATTCAAAACACTGTGGTACTGGCACAAAAACAGACAATCAGATCAACGGAACAAAATTGAGAGCCCAGAAATAAACACAACACCTACGGACAATTAACCTTCGACAAAGGAGGCAAGAATATACAATGGGGAAAAAAGACAGTCTCTTCAGCAAGTGGTGCTGGGGAAATTAAACAGCTGCATGTAAATAAATTAAGTTAGAAGACACCCTCACACCAGGCACAAAAATAAACTCAAAATGGCTTAAAGACTTAAATATAATACAAGACACCATTAAACTCCTAGAAGAGAACATAGCAAAACATTCTCTGACATAAATCGTACCAATGTTTTCTTAGGTCAGTCTCCCAAGGCAACAGAAATAAAAGCAAAAATAAACAAATGGGGACTAATCAAACTCACACTCTTTGGTACAGCAAAGGAAGTCATAAACAAAACGAAAAGACAACCTACATATTGGGAGAAAATATTTGCAAACGATGCTACCAACAAGGGCTTAATTTCCAAAATATACAAACAGCTCATACAATTCAATAACAAACAAAACAAAAAACAAACAAAAAACAATTAAAAAGTGGGCAAAAGACCTAAATTGAAATTTCTCCAAAGGAGTCATACAGATGGCTTGTTAAGCACATGAAAAGATGCTCATCACTGTTAATTATTAGAGAAATGCAAATCAAAACTACAGTGAGGTACCACCTCACACCAGTCAGAATGGCAGTCATTAAAAAGTCTATGAGTAACAAATGCTGGAGAGGGTGTGGAGAAAAGGGAACCCTCTTACACTGCTGGTGGGAATGTAAATTGGTGCAGCCACTATGGAAAATTGTACAGAGATTCCTCAAGAAACTAAAATTAGAGTTGCCATATGATCCAGCAATCCCACTCCTCAGCATATACCCAGAAAAATAACATAATTCAAAAAGATACATGCAGCCCTATGTTCATAGCAGCACTATTCACAATAGCCAAGACATGGAAACAATCTAAATGTACACTGACAGATGAATGGATAAAGAAGATGCGGTATGTATACACAATGGAATATTACTCAGCCATAAAAAACAACAAAACAATGCCATCTGCAGCAACATGGATGCAACGAGGTTATCATACAAAGTGAAGTAAGTCAGAAAGAGAAAGACAAATACCATATGATATCACTTATACGTGGAATATAAACTACAACACAAATGAACATATCTATGAAACAAAAACAGACTCACAGACATAGAGAACAGACTTCTGGTTGCCAAGGGGTGCAGGAGGGAAGGACTGGGAATTTGGAATTAGCAGATACAAACTATTATATATAGAATGGATAAACAATAAAGTCCTACTGTATAGCACAGGTAATATAGTCAATATCCTGTGACAAACCATAATGGAAAAAAATATATTTATATATAACTGAGTATATGTATCTTTTTCATATTCTATATATATATATATATATATATGTATGAGTATATATATTCATATTCATACTCATATATATGACTGAGTTGCTTTGCTGTACAGGAGAAATTAACACCAGATTGTAAATCAACTATACTTCAATACAATTAAAAAAAAAAAAATGAAGTGAACAGAAAACTAAGAAAAACAATAATAATCATTATATTAATGATTTACTTACATATATTAGGTATTTTCTTTATGTGAGGAACTGTACTAAATGCTTTAATGCATTTAATCCTAGACAAACTGACATATGAAGAACTGAGATTTTGCCCAAGGTCAAATGGCAAAAAAGTTGCAGAGACACAATTCTAACCTAGCTCCCTATGATTTCACTGACCTTCCTCTGTAACCAGGATAACTTATTTCTTCCATGTATGTTCCATTATTATTCTGTAAATAGTTTGCATTAATTAAAATACCCAGAAAATAGCTCCATTTTTTTCTATTTCAATTTGCTGTCATGTAATTGGTGTGAATATTTTTTTCAAAATATTACTATAAATATTTGCATTAAAAGGAGTATTTCAGTAAAAAAGGAAAACTTTAACTTTATTGATATTATATTCAGTTTTTCTCACAGACATGTTTTTGATTTGTAAGAGGTTAAGCCATTTAATAACCAATACAAATGCCAAGATGCTATACAAAATATTCAGTTAAAATAATTTTTAATTGTTTCTTAGTATTTCCTACATGATTCAATATACCACAGAAAAATACTATGTATTTTTCTTTCAAGTCTTCCTACAATGAAAAACTTAAAAACTTTGTACAAAACTTAATTAGTAAACACAAGTTTTGGTTTAATAGTTGGAAGTGAGAAATTAAAACAATCAGAATTTTTTTAGTTTGCTTTCATAACTATTAGTCTAGCTAGTAAAAATTGCTGCTTTCAGACTTCACGTATTTAAAAGGTAAAAATAAACATTTTTATAATTTTTTTTCAGAAATTTTTTTTCTAAAATCGTTTTAGGAATCTATTCTACGTACTTCTTTGCAGCAAACTGTATGCCTTCTGTATTAGGTCCTGGATTCGTCTAATAGCAATGACCTAATTGTTGGATCCTTCTAAAGGCTCATCAATTATGATTGAACCTCCTGAATCATGATTTATTTATTTGATCCTAATCATGCTTTTGCCAATAAAAGATCCAGCCAATTCTTTGGGAACAGTTACTTGTGTTGTAATAATAAGTCCATCCAAATCACAGTATGTCACGCTCCCCTGCTGAAGAATAATCATACCCAGAATCAACCAGTGGTTTCTTCCCTGACCACTTACTTCTGTGTCCCAACCTCTGAATGCAAGCTCAGGAAATGAATCTGGTTCCTGATTACCCATGGGATGAAGACATGCAAGCTGCTCTGCAAAGCCTATTAGGCCTTGATGACCTGGCCTCTGACTACCTGTCAACCTTCTCTCCCTCCTTTCTCATCAGTCATTATACTCCAGTCATACCTAACTAATCTGCTGTTTCCTGAACATACTACACTTTTTCATTCCTCTGTCTGGAAAGCTTTCCCACCTTGACCTCCTGACCAACTCCTACTCATTCTTCAAGTTAGCTCCTCGGGAAGGCTTCTCTAATTTCCCCACAAAGGAATGCATGCTGTTTCCTCTTGAGATCACATTCTGTCTTCTACACTTGCTTCACTATGTTTTTATTGCTCTTCACATATTTGTCTCCCTTAACGATGACTTCCCTGAAGGCAGAGTATAGATTTTAATGTTTATAATCACACAGAATAGCACAGTGCATGACACAAATAGGTGCTCAAGTCCTTCATGTCTTCATGTCTTCTTGTGTGTTGTGAACCAGACACTGTGACCCAAGTTGGCAATTCAAAATGAGCAAAAAGGCAAGGTCCCTGTGCTCAATGAGCTAACTATCTGGGAGAGAAACTGATGTTAATCAAATGATAATATTTATGAATATATCATTACAATTTGAAATAAGTGCTCTGAAAGACAAAGACACACACACACACACACACACACACACACACACACACACACACACACACACACACACACACACACACACACACTCCTACCTAGGCTGGAGCAGGAGGGAGGAGGAGTGGCTAAGGAAGGCTCCCCTAGGAAAGCAGTGCTTACTGGCCATCCAGAGGATGAGTAATTAGAGATGAGGCTGAGAAGAAATGGGCCAGAATATGAGGGATCTTTGCAAGGTCATAACAAGGACTTAGTTCTTTTGTCCTTAGAGCAACATTAGGCATTGAAGGATTTTAAGGAGCTGACTGACATTATCAGACGTGTGATTTGCAAAGATGCTCAGGCAGCAGTTTGGAAAGTGAATTGAAGAAACAAATATTTATTGACCGCATTAACAAATTAATAACTTAACTAACCTGCTTAGCTAATTCTTGATTATTCACATTATGTTAGGCCCATCTAATTAGAATTTAAATTTTAATAATATCTTCTAGTGTAGCATTGTCCAATGGAAATTTAACATGAGTCACATAAGTAATTTAAAATTTTATACTACCTACATTTTAAAAAGTAAAATGAAACAGGTGAAAATTTTAATTATGTATTATACATAACCCACTGTATCTAAAATACTATTTTAACATGTAATCAATATAAAAATGTTATTAAATTTTGTACTAATCTTTGTAATCCAGTGTAAGTATTTTACATTTACAGTACATATCTATTTGGATCACCACATATCAAGTGCTTAACAGCCACTGTGGCCAGTGGTACCAGTGGACAGTGGACAGTGCAGTTGTAATGCCTTCCCCAAGTGGTTTCCAAACCTGATTATACATCAGAAGTATACACAAAGACATTTGTTAAAAAGATTTCCCAATAGCTCTCTCCATTTTTATTAAGCTCTCTCCATTTTGATTGGTCTCTAGGAAGAGACCCAGAAATCTGGTTCTGATCAAGTACACCAAGTGATGGTGATGTAACAGTCCATGGACCAGCATATGGGAATTACTGCATTGCCTCAAAGTTGGGAATATAACAAAACCTTTGTGAATATAATGAAACATCTTGCACCCTTGGAAAATTTGAGCAATGTCATGAGAAGCCCAGTAGGAAAGATATTTGAGACACCCTTGAAGTAATTTCAGAAATTCATTGCCATCACTGCTTCTTAAAAGTTCAATCTGTAGAATTCAGTTCCTGAAAAGATAGCAAACTAACAATACTACTACCTCCTGGAGTCCCCAGGTCTAATCCTGAAGATGTCATGTAAGTGACAGGATAATGATGGATCTTAGAGACTAACTCAGAAACACTGACAAACCCCTGGGAGATGAAAGGGAGTTGGGTACCATTGTGGTGGGAAAAGGAAAGCCTAGGGTCATAGATGAACACTGATGGAGGTAAGGAGTAGAATGGAGAGATGGGCTCCCTGATTGTGCCTTCTTCTAACCACATTACCCTGGGTGGATCACAGCCCACGCCAACTCGAGGTGGACATGAAAACAGCAGGTCCAGCCCAGCACCTGCCCAAGGAGGCAGAATAACATGGGGAAGCTGATAACTATGCATACAGGTTGGCTTGCAACAGTTCTCTCCTTTACTTCCTTCCACCCTGGGGTCTAGGAAGTAGCAGAGGATACAGTAGCTCTTGGAAAAGGGATGGCAAATGCAGGGGAACTGGGAAATAACCTACAGGCATGTTCTCTTCCTGAAAGGGCAAAATGGAACTAGCAGAACCCAGGCTGTAACACAAGAGGCTTTTCACCCTGAGGTTCATCCATGCTCCCCTTTAGCGAACCCTCTGAAAAAAAAAAAAATCACAAGAAGAATCACAATCCTAGTCTCAGGCTTTTGATCCTCCCTCTCAAGTATGAATTACAGCTGAAGTTGCTGACACTCCCAAGGGAATAAGAGATCACAGAGGAAAATATTACAGCATCTGAGGAGTATAACTCCACAAAAGAAATTTTTTTAGAAAACTAGACAATTTGTGCTAGAGGAGTAGAATTAATGGACCCAAAAAAATTGAGAAATTTTAAGTGAGTAAAAGAAATGCCACCAAAGAGATAAGGGAGAATATTAGCAATATGAAGCAATAATAAGCTGGAGATACTGGTTATGAAAAATATGGGGATTGAAATGAACTCAGTGGATGAGTTGGCTGACCGACTAGACACCATCAGATAACAAATTAGTAAGATAGAAATTCGTTGGGGATCTCTCCCATAATGTATCTAGAAGCAATGAAGAGATGGGAAACATAAAAGTTAAAGGATAAAAAAAAAAAAGTTAAAGGATTTGGAGAGAACCCTGATAAAACCTGACAACATTATAAGAAAAGAGAGCTAATATCCTTCATTAACATTCATAAAAACGTAGGAACAAAATACTAGCTAACTGAATCAGACATATATATATATATAATATATAACATGCAATAAAATAAATGAATTTAGAAAGGTTGCAGGATACAAAATCAACATATAGAAAAATCAATTGTATTTCTATAAGCTAGCAATGAAAAATCCAAAAATTAAATTAAATAATCCCTTTCAAAATCACTTCAAAAAGAATAAAATACTTAGAAATATATATAGCACGACATGCAAAAAAACTTTTACAATGAAAACTACAAAGCACTGTTAAGTGAAATTAAAGACAATCTAAGTAAATGAGTGACATGACATTTTCATGGACTGTAAAACACACTACCATTAAGGTGCCAGTTTTCTACCAATAAATCTATCAATTCTATACAATCCTTGTCAAAATCCTAGCAAGATCTTTTGTAGAAATTGGTAAACTGATCCTAAAATTTATATGGATATGGAAACGACCTAGAATAGTTAACACATTTTTGTAAAATTAGAAGGACTTAATTATCTGATTTTAGAACTTAATATAAAGTAATGATAATCAAGAGAGTGTGGTATTGGTACAAAGATAGACCTATAGTTCAATGAAATAGGATAGAAATTCCAGAAATAAATTCTTACATTTACGGTTACTTGATTTTTTACAAAATGTCAAGGCAATTCAAAAGTGAAGAATAATAATTTTAACAAATGATGGTAGAACAATAACATATCCATATGCAAAAAAGAACTCAAACCATTACTTTGTAGTATATATTAAAGAACAACTCAAAATGGATCATAGACCTAAATGTATGAACTAAACCTATAAAGCTTCTAGAAAATATAGGAAAATATCTTTGGGACTTTGGTCTAGGCAAAAATTTATTAGTGTGACACAAAAAGCACAATTCATTTTAAAAATTGATAAAGTGAACTTCACTGAAATGTAAAACTTTTGCTCTTTAAAAGACACAATTAGGAAAGTTAAAAATAAGTCTGGGGGAAAATATTTGCAAACCATACAAGGACTTGTCATTAATTATCTACTGCTGTGTAGCAATTGGCCCAAAAGTTAGTAGTTTAAAACAACAAATATTTATTATCTCACACAATTTTTGACTCTGAAGAATCTGAGTGCAGCTGTCAGTCAGAGCTGCAGTCATGTCAAGACTCGATTAGGACTAGAGAATTTGCTTCCAAGCTCACTCCCATGGCTGTTATCAAGCCTCAGTTCCTTGCTGTTTGTTACCCAGTGTATTAGTCTGATAGGGCTGCTATAACAAAATAGCACAAATTGAGCGGCTTAAATAACACAAACTTATTTTCCAAAAGTTCTGGAGGCTAGAAGTCCAAGATCACAGCGTCAGCAGGTTTTGTTCCTTCTGAGGCCTCTTTGGGTTGTAGATGACCTTCTTGCTGTGTCTTCGCATGGCTTTTCTCTGTGTGCACACATCCCTGATGTCTCCTTTTGTGTCTAAACTTCCTCTTCTTAAAAGAATTGGACTAGGGCCCACCTGAACGGCCTCATTTTAATTTAATCACCTCTTTAAAGGCCCTATCTCCAAACAGCCGCATTTTGAGGTCCTAGGGGTTAGGGCTTCAACATTTGAATTTGGGAAGAACATAATTCAGCCCAGAACGGTCAGAGACTTCAGTTCCCCAACACATGGGCCTCCCTGTAGGGCTACTCACAACATGGCAGCTTATCTCCCCCAGAGTGAGTGATCTAGGAAACAGAGTAAGAGAGCAATTGCCTGAGACAGAAACCACAGCCTTTTTTCAAACCTAACCTCAGGAGCAACATATTACTTCTGCTGCACACAACTGGTAATACAGACTCATCCTGGGACAATTTGGAAAGGTTCTACACATCTGTATGAATGACAGAGCTGGAGATTATTGGGGAACACCTTGGTAACTATATAACAAAGACTTTTATCCATAATATATGAAGAACTACTATAATTTGATAATAAAAAGACAAATAACAAAAATAGGCAAAAGATTGTCTTCATTTTGTCAGTGGTTTCCTTTGCTGTGCAAAAGCTTTTAATTTTAACTAGGTCTCATTTTTTTATTTTAGCTTTTACTTCCTTTACTTTAGGAGACAGATCAAAAAAATATTGCTGCAATTTATGTCAAGAGTGTTCTGCCTATGTTTTTCTCTAGGAGTTTCATAGTATCTGGCCTTATGTTTAGGTCTTTAATCCATTTTGAGTTTATTTTTGTGCATGGTGTTAGAGAATGTTCTGATTTCTTTCTTTTACCTGTAGCTGTCCAGTTTCCCCAGTACCATTTATTGAAGAGACTGTCTTTTCTCCATTGTATAGTCTTGCTTCCTTTGTTGTAGATTAATTGACCATAAGTGCATGGGTTTATTTCTGGGTTCTCTATCCTGTTCCATTGATCTATGTGTCTGTTTTCATGCCAGTACCATAGTAGTTTGATTACTGTAAGTTCACAGGATAGTCTGAAGTCAGGAAGCATGATTCCTCAAGCTCTGTTCTTCTTTCTCAAGATATGACTGACAAAGAATTAATCTCCAAAATATACAAGCAGCTCATACAGCTCAATATAAAAAAAAAAAACAATCAAAAAATGGGTAGAAGACCTAAATAGACATTTCTCCAAAGAGACATACAGATGGCTAATAGGCACATGAAAAGATGCTCAATACCACTAATTATTACAGAAATGAAAATCAAAACTATAATAACGTATCACCTCACACCAGTCAGAATGGCCATCAAAGATGCAAATGTGTGTTCACATGTCCAATCATGAACTAATTTACATAAGTTAGTTCAAGTGTCTGGCGTACACCATCATGTGTGTGCATCCTCTAAAACTGGTTGTGCTTTTGTGTACTTTACTGTACAGTACTGTATAGGGTACAGTAGTACAGTATCTTTATTTCAAGCCCAGGATGTCCAGAAGCAAGCATAAAAGCAGCAGTGATGTAGCTGGTACTGCTAAGAAGCACCAGGAATTGGAGGTCCAGAAAAATGACGAAGAGAGACAAGAGGAAGAAGAAGTAACTGAAGAACTGAAGGCATTCACGATGCAGGAAGTGGCAACAGGATCTTCTTTATCTGAGGAGGCACTATTAGTTTTTGAGGCACAGGACCCAAATGTAGAACGTACACGAAGGTTGCAGCAGCCATCCAGAACGTACACGAAGGTTGCAGCAGCCGTCCAGAATACAATCCGGTGCTACTGTGTCATCTATGACAAGAAAATAAGAGCTACTACCCAGACATCACTGGATCGTTTTTTCAAGAGGGTAGATAGAATTGAATCTGGCAAGGAACCAGAACCTGTGCCTGTGAGTGAAAATGCAGCTTTCCCTCCTTCTCCTATTGCTGATGATCCTTCAGCTCTACCACCTCCCACCTCCTCTACCTTCTCTAGTCAGTAACTCTTCTTGCCTTCACTTGATGAAGTGAAGTATACCAGCTGTTGTACTGTACTACTGTACTTTTCAAGGTACTGTACTGTAAGGTTAAAAATGTTTATTTTGGGTTTTTTTAATGTATTATTTGTGTGAAAACTATTATAAACCTATTACAGTACAATACTATAGAGGTGATTGTATTGGTTCGGTACCTAGGCTAACTTTGTTGGACTTCCGAACAAACAGGACTTACGTAGGTGCTCTTGGAATGGAACTCGCTCACATGTAGGGGACTTACTGTATTTACAATAGCCAAGACATAGAAGCAACCTGAATGTCCATCAACAGAGGAATGCATAAGGAAGATGTGGTACATATATACAATGGAATATTACTCAGCCATAAAAAAGAATGAAATAATGCCATTTGCAATAACATGGGTGGACCTAGAAATTATCGTATTAAGTGACGTAAGTCACACAGAGAAAGACAAATATCATATGATATCACTAATGTGTGGAATCTAAAAAAAGATATAAATTAACTTATTTACAGAACAGAAACAGACTCACAGACATAGAAAACAAACTTATGGTTACCAAAGGGGATAGCAGGTAAGGGAAGATACAAATTAGGAGTTTGGAATTAATATATACACAGTACTACACATAAAATAAATAAGAAATACTACTCTATAGCACAGGAAACTACACTATCTTGTAATAACCTATAATGAAAAAGAAGCTGAAAAACAGTATATGAATTTTATGTATAACTGAATCACTTTGCTGTACACCTGAAACTAACACAACGTTGTAAATTAACTATACTTCAATAAAATAAAATTAAAAGAAAGAGAAACAAACATAAAAATGGGCAAAAGAACTGAAAAGACATTTTTCCAAAGAGAAAATGCAGATGGCCAACAAACACATGAAAAGATGCTCAACATCACTAATCATCAGGGAAATACAAATCAAAACCACAGTGAGGGCTTCCCTGGTGGCACAGTGGTTGAGAGTCTGCCTGCTAATGCAGGGGACACGGGTTCGAGCCCTGGTCTGGGAGGATCCCACATGCCGCGGAGCAACTAAGCCCGTGAGCCACAACTACCGAGCCTGCGCGTCTGGAGCCTGTGTTCCGCAACAAGAGAGGCCGCGATAGTGAGAGGCCCGCGCACCGCAGTGAAGAGTGGCCCCCGCTTGCCACAACTAGAGAAAGCCCTCGCACAGAAACGAAGACCCTACACAGCCCAAAATAAATAAATAAATAAATAAATAAAAACCCACAGTGAGATGTATCATCTCATACCTGTCAGAATGGATATCATCAAAAAGAACAGAAATAGATAAATGGCGAGACAAGATGGCTGAGCAGAAGGACTTGAGTTCACCTCCTCTCATGAAAACACCAAAATCACAAATAACTGCTGAACAACCATCGACAAAAAAGACAGGAACCTACCAAAAAAGATATTCTACATCCAAAGACAGAGAAGAAGCCACAACAAGATGGTAGGAGGGGCACATTCATGATACAATCAAATCCCAAACTTGCCAGGTAGGCGACCCCAACACTGGAAAATAATTATATTGCAGAGGTTCTCCCACAGGAGTGGGAGTTCTGAGCTCCACATCAGGCTCCCCTGTCTGGGGGTCAGGCATCAGGAGGAGAAGCCCCCAGAGCATTTGGCTTTAAAAGCCAGCGGGACTTGATCACAGGAACTCCACAGGACTACGGGAAACAGAAACTCCACCCTTAGAAGGCACGCATCAAGGTCTCATGTGCATCAGGACGCAGCAAAAAAGCAGTAACTTCATAGGAGCTTAGGCCAGACCTACCTGCTGGTATTGGAGGGTCTCCTGGAGAGGCAGGGGGGCAGCTGTGGTTCACTGTGGGCACAGGGACACTGGTGGCGAAGGTACCAGGGATTATTCATAAGTGTGTGCTCTCCTGGAGGCTGCCATTTTGACACCAAGACCTGGCCCCACACAATAGCCTGTAGGCTCCAGTGCTGGGATGCCTCAGGCCAAACCACCAACAGGGCAGGAACACAGTCCCACCCATCAGCAGACAGGTTGCCTAAAGTCTTCCTGAGCCTAGAGCCTACAGCTGGGATAAAACCCAGCTCCACCCACCAGTGGGCAGGTACCAGTCCTTCCTACCAGTAAGCTTGCTCAAGCCTCTAGACCAGCCTCACCCATGACGGGGCAGACACCAGAAGCAAGAGGAAGCAGAATCCTGCAGCCTGCAGAATGGAGGCTACAAACACAGAAAGTTAGACAAAATGAGACGTCAGAGGAATATGCTCCAGGTGAAGGAACAAGATAAAACCCCAGAAAAACAACTAAGTGAAGGGGAGATAGGCAATCTACCAGAAAAAGAATTCACAGTAATGACAGTAAAGATGATCCAAATCTCTGAAAAAGAATGGAGGCATAGACCAAAATATAAGAAATGTTTACCAAAGACCTAGAAGATTTAAAGAATAAACAAACAGAGTTGAACAGTACAATAACTAAAATAAAAAATACACTAGAAGGAATCAATAGCAAAATATCTGAGGCAGAAGAATTTATAAATGACCTGGAAGACGGAATGGTGGAAATCACTGCTGCAGAAGAGAATAAAGAAAAAAGAATGAAAAGAAATGAGGACAGTTTAAGAGACCTCTGGGACAACATTACATGCACCAACATTCGCATTATAGGGTCTCAGAAAGGGAAGAGAGAGAGGAACAGCCTGAGAAAATATGTGAAGAGATAATAGCTGAAAAATTCCCTAACATGGGAAAGGAAACAGTCACCCAAGTCCAGGAAGCACAGGAAGTCCCATACAGGATAAACCCGAGGAGAAAGACACCGAGACATATATTAATCAAATAGACAAGAATTGAAAACAGAGAAAATATTAAAAGCAACAAGGGAAAAGCAACAAATAACATACAAGGGAGTCCCCATAACGTTATCAGCTGATTTTTCAGCAGAAACTCTGCAGGCCAGAAGGGAGTGGCATGATATATTTAAAGTGAAAAAAGGGAAAAACTTACAACTAAGAATACTCTACCCAGCAAGGCTCTCATTCAGATTCGAAAGAGAAATCAAAAGCTTTACAGACAAGCAAAAGCTAAGAGAATTCAGCACCACCAAACCATCTTTACAACAAATGCTAAAGGAACTTCTCTAGGCAGAAAAGAAAAGGCCACAACTAGAAACAAGAAAATCACAAATGGGAAAGCTCACTAATAAAGGCAAACATACAGTAAAGGTAGGAAATCATCCACAAACAAGTATGATATCAAAACGAGCAATCGTGAGAAGAGGAAAGTACAAATGCAGGATACTAGGGATACATTTGGAAATTAAGAGACCAGCAACTTTAAAACAGTCTTGTATATATATGGACTGCTATATCAAAACCTCACAGTAACCACAAACCAAAAATCTACAATAGATATACACACAAAAAAGAAATAGGAATCCAAACACAACACTAAACAGCATCACCAAAGAAGAAGAGAAGAGAACAAAAGAGGAAGGGAAGAAGAAGATCTACAGAAACAAATCCAAAACAATTAACAAAATGGCAATAAGAACATACATATTGGTAATTACCTGAAATATAAATGGAATAAACACTCCAACCAAAAGACACACTGGCTAAATGGATACAAAAACAAAGACCCATATATACGCTATCTACAAGAGACCCACTTCAGATCGAGGGACACACACAAACTCAAAGTGAGGGGATGAAAAAAGGTATTCGATGCAAATGGAAATCAAAAGAAAGCTGGGGTAGCAATACTCATATCAGACAAAATAACTCTAAAATAAAGACTGTTATAAGAAACAAAGATAACACTACATAATGATCAAGGGATCGATTCAAGAAGAAAATGTAATAATTGTAAATATATATGCACCCAACATAGGAACACCTCAATATATAAGGCAAATGCTAACAGCCATAAAAGGAGAAATCGACAGTAACAAAATAATAGTGGGGGACTTCAACACCTCACTTATATCAATGGTCAAATGATCCAAAGAATCAATAAGGAAACACAGGCCTTAAGTGACACATTAGACGAGATGGACTAAATTATTATTTATATAGCATTCCATGCAAAAGCAGCAGAGCACACACTCTTTTCAAGTGCAGATGAAACGTTCTCCAGGATAGATCACATGCTTGGTCGTAAAGCAAGTTTCAGTAAATGTAAGAAAACTGAAATCTTATCAAGCATCTTTTCCGACCACAATGCTATGAGATTAGAAATCAACTACAAAGAAAAGACCATAAAAAACAAACACGTGGAGGCTAAACAATATGCTGCTAAAGAACCAATGGAACACTGAAGATATCAAAGCGGAAATCAAAAAGTATCTAGAGACAAATGAAAATGAAAATACAACGATCCAAAACCTATGGGACGCAGCAAAAGCAGTTCTAAAAGGGATATTTATAGCAATACAGTCTTACCTCAGGAAACAAGAAAAATCTCAAGTAAACAACCTAACCTTACACTTAAAGGAACTAGAGAAAAAAAGAACAAAAATTCCAAAGTTAGTAGAAGGAAAGAAATCATAACGATCAGAGCAGAAATAAACGAAATAGAGATGAAGAAAACAACAGAAAAGATCAATGAAACTAAAAGCTGGTTCTCCAAAAAGATAAAAAAAAAAATTCTTAAACCTTTAGCTAGACTCACCAAGGAAAAAAAGGGAGAGGTCTCAAATCAATAAACTTAGAAATGAAAAAAGAGAAGTTACAGCAGGCACCACAGAAATACAGAGGATTATAAGAGACTACTACAAGCAACTATATGCCAATAAAATGGACAACCTAGAAGAAAAGGACAAATTTTTAGAAAGGTAGAATCTCCCAAGACTGAAACAGGAAAAAATAGAAAATATGAAGATACCAATCACAAATACTGAAATTGAAACTATGATTTGAAAACTTCCAACAAACAAAAGTCCAGGACCAGATGGCTTCACAGGCGAATTCTATCAAACTTTTAGAGAAGAATTAACATACCCTTCTAAAAATATTCCCAAAAATTGCAGAGGAAGGAACACTCCAAATTCATTCTATGAGGCCACCATCACCCTGATATCAACACCAAAGATACCAAACACACAAAATTACAGGCTAATATCACTGATGAACACAACACAAAAATCCTCAACAAAATACTAGAAAACTGAATCCAACAATACGTTAAAACAATCATACACCATGATCAAGTGGCATTTATCCCAGGCATTCAAGGATTTTTCAACAACTGCACATTAAACAGTATGACACACCACATCAACAAACTAAAGAATAAAAAACATATGATCATCTCAATAGATGCAGAAAAAGCTTTTGACAAAATTCAATACCCATTTATGATAAAAACTCTCCAGAAAGTGGGCACAGAGGGAACATACCAACAACATAATAAAGGCCATATATGACAAACCTACAGCTAACATAATGGTGAAAAAATGAAAGCATTTCCTCTCAGATCAGGAGCAAGACAAGGATGCCAGTCTTGCCACTTTTATTCAACCTGGTTTTGGAAGTCCTAACCATGGCAGTCAGAGAAGAAAAAGAAACAAAGGGAATCCAAATTGGAAAACAAGTAAAACAGTCACTGTTTGTAGATGACATGATACTACACATAGAAAATCCTAAAGATGCCACCAGAAAACTACTGGAGCTCATCAATGAATTTGGTAAAGCTGCAGGATACAAAATTAATACACAGAAATCTGTTACATTTCTATAACTAACAACAAAAGATCAGAAAGAGAAATTAAGGAAACAATCCCTTATACCATCACATCAAAAAGAATAAAGTACCTAGGAATAAACCTACCTAAGGAAGCAAAAGACCTGTACTCAGATACTGATGAAAGAAATCGAAGATTACACAAACAGATGGAAAGGTATACCATGATCCTGGATTGGAATAATTCATATTGTCAAAATGACTATACTACCCAAGGCAATCTACAGATTCAATGCAATCCCTATCAGATTACCAATGGCATTTTATGCAGATCTAAAGAAAATATCTTAAAATTTGTATGGAAACACAAAAGAGCCCAAATAGCCAAAGCAATCTTGAGAGAGAAAAATGGAGCTGGAGGAATCAGGTTCCCTGACTTCAGACTATACTATAAAGCTACAGTATTCAAGACAGTATGGTACTGGCACAAAAACAGACTTATAGATCAAAGGAACAGAATACAAAGCCCAGAAATAAACTCATGTACCTATGGTCAATTAATCTACAACAAAGGAGGCAAGACTATACAATGGAGAAAAGACAGTCTCTTCAATAAGTGGTACTGGGAAAACTGGACAGCTACATGTAAAAGAAAGAAATTAGAACATTCTCTAACACCATACACAAAAATAAACTCAAAATGGATTAAAGACCTAAATGTAAGGCCAGATACTATAAATCTCTTAGAGGAAAACATAGGCAGAACACTCTTTGACATAAATTGCAGCAATATCTTTTTGGATTTACCTCCTAGAGTAATGAAAATAAAAACAAAAATAAACCAATGGGACCTAATTAAACTTAAAAGCTTTTGCATAGCAATGGAAATTATAAACAGAACAAAAAGACAACCCATGGAATGGGAGAAAATACAAATGAAGCAACTGACAAGAGATTAATCTCCAAAATATACAAATAGCTCATGCAGCCCAATATCAAAAAAACAAAAAAAACCCAATCAAAAAATGGGTGAAAGATCTAAATAGATATTTGCCCAAAGAAGACATACAGATGGCCAGAAAGCACATGAAAAGATGCTCAACATCACTACTTATTAGAGAAATGCAAATCAAAACTACAATGAGGTATCACCTCACACCAGTCAGAATGGTCATCATCAAAAAGTCTACAAGCAATAAAAGCTGGACAGGGTGTGGAGAAAAGGGAACCCTTCTACACTGTTGGTGGAAATGTAAATTGGTAGAGCCACTATGGAGAACAGTATGGAGGTTCCTTCAAAAACTAAAAACACAGTTGCCATACGATCCAGCAATCCCACTTCTGGGCATACATCTGGAGAAAATCATGCTTTGAAAAAATATATGCACCCCAATATTCATTGCAGCACTATTTATAATAGCCAAGACATGGAAGCAACCTAAGTGTCCATTGACAGAGGAATGCATAAAGAAGATGTGGTACATATATACAATGGACTATTACTCAGACATAAAAAAGAATGAAATAATGCCATTTGCAGCAATATGGATGGACTTAGAGATTATTATAGTTATGCAAGTCAGACAGAGAAAGACAAATATCATATAATAGCACTTATATGTAGAATCTTAAAAAAAAAAGATACAAAATAACTTAATTACACAACAGAAGCAGACTCACAGACATAGAAAACAAACACGTTTACCAAAGGGGAAAGGTGGGGGGAGGGATAAATTAAGAGTTTGGGATTAACATATACACACTACTATATATGAAATACATGCTCAACAAGGACCTGCTGTATAGCACAGGGAACTCTACTCAATATTCTTTAATAATATATATGGGAAAAGAATCTGAAAAAGAGAATTATACATATATGTATAACTGAATCATTTTGCTGTACACCTAAAACTGACACAACATTGTAAATCAACTCTACTCCAATATAAAATAAAAATGTTAAAAAAATATCAAAAACAATATGTGAAACAAGCTTTATCTTGATTCAAACTATTCCAGAAGATAAATCTAAGAAAAAAGTTATAAAACCTATTTTTAAACAACAGCATCAAGAAAAATAAGTATATGCAATCCCTAGTTGACTACTCAGAAGGGTAATATTCATTTAGATGTATCTAAAAATAAACAGTTTTACTATACTATGATCACACTTAATCCATGCATACCCTCCGGATAAGCCAAAAGAATTAGTCTCACTTTGTCCATTTCAGTAGAGACAACTACTTTGAACTCTAGCAACCCATAGCATTCTAAGGACCTCCAAGAATTCCACAACGTTTTTTACCTTCTCCTGGCTCAAAACTTTATGCATAAATGGTTATGTAAAAAATCCAGAATCAGAGAGACAGAAAAAAAGAGAGAGAGAGAGAGAGGGACACATTGAGAATGAGAAAAGAAAAACCATAACTCTAAGGCTCTAAAAAGCCTTGAATTTTAGGCGTAAGTTTCACATATTTTTTGGAAAAAGTCTCCCAATTCTGAATTCATTCAATTAAAACTAAGCAATTCAAAAACAACAAAAAACAAACAAACTTATGTACACTGTTGGTGGGAATATGAATTCACACAGTCACTGTGGAAAACAGTATGGAGGTTTCTCAAAAAACTAAAAATAGAAGTACTATATGACCCAGCAATTCCACTCCTGGGTATATATCTGCAGAAAACAAAAACACTAATTTGAAAGGACACATGCATCCCAATGTTCATAGCAGCATTATTTACAATTGCCAAGATATGGAAGCAACCTAAGGGTCCATCAACAGATGAACAGGTAAAGAGGAGGCAGTATGTCTTTACAATGGAATACTACTCAGCCATAAAAAAGAACGAAATTTTGCCATTTGCAGGAACATGGATGAACTTGGAGGGCATTATGCTAAGTGAAATAAGACAGATAATGCATGATATCACTTATATGTGGAATCTATAAAATACAACAAACTAGTGAATATAACTGTTACTCAATCCAAGTCCATGTGCCCAACACACAGTGAAGCCAAACAATATCAAAATGTTGGAGTCTGGAGCAGAGAAAGCAAGGCCATGCAAGGAGACGGATGGCTCAGGCCTTAAAAACCCCAAACTCCCCGAAAGCTTCTAGCAAAGCCTTTTATAGGAAAGGTGAGGGAGGGGCGTGGTTAGTTGTTGCAAACTTCTTGGTGTCAGATCCTTCGTTTTTGAGGTCAGGTCATAGGTCATGATGTTCCTGTAAACCTCCACTGAAACAAAGGTTATTCTCTGTTCTGACGAGAAAGGGCAAGGACCCAAGGTTCAACTTTTGACCTCCGAGGTCCAAGCCCTGTCTAAAAGGAAGGGGTCCCTTCGCGGTCTGGTTACCCTGCCCAGGAGCCTTCGTCCAGTACCCAGTCTGGGTCCTCCCACCAGTGCCCAGATGCAGCTGGGGAGGCAGATCTCAGTTGGTGGCGCCCTCAGGGCCAAGTCCCAGACCCTGCCCAGCCATCACCAGTGAGGGAGCAAAGTGCCCAGGACTCAACTGGCCCTCAGGCTCCTCAGGCCACCCAAACGGGTGCCGGATTTCCCGGACTGCGACCCATGGTCACGCCTGCCACCGTTAGGTCGCAGAGGTGGGGATGGGGGAGAGGGTCGCTGCTGCTTCAAGGCCTGGGTCCGGCCAGTGGGTGGCTGTGGTGAGGGCTCTGGAGCCCTGCAGGACACAGCACTCAGCCTGTCCCCGGCTCCCCAGCTCACCCGCCGGCCCAAGGCCAGGGAGCCTGGAGGGCCCCGAGGAGAAGGCCGAGATCCGCCTCTCACGGCACTCTCTGCCCCGAGGAACACTGCATGAAGACTGTTGGCAGAGTGGGACCTCTAACCCGCCAAGCGCTAACGGTCGTGGGCTAATAGCTGTGCGCTCGCCCCGCCGCTGTTACATAACACAAAAGAAGACTCACAGATATAGAGAACAAGCTACTGGTAGCCACTTGGGTTGGCGGGGGCAGGAGGGGCAATATAAGAGTTGGGGAGTGCGAGGTACAAACAGGCTCAAGGATGTATTGTACCAACACAGGGAATACAGCCAATGCTGTGTAATAACTAAATGGAAAATAACCTTGTAAAATTGTATTACATTTTTAAAATTTTTTAAACTTAAAAAGTAAAAGATAACATAAGAAAAAATAGGCAAAAGATTTGAATAAACATTTCACTAATAAACATTTCACATACAAATGACCAGTAAGCACATGAAAAGATACTCAACATCATTACTAGTTATTAAGAAAATGCAAATTAAATTCACAATGAGATACCACTATATACCCATAATCAAAAAGACTGACCATACCAAATTCGGGCAAGAAATGCAGAGAAACTGGAACCCTAATACTTTGCCAGTGGGAATGTAAAATGGAATAGCTATTTTGGGAAACAGTTTGACTATTCCTTAAAAAATTAAACATAAACTTTCTACATGGCCCAGAAATTCCACTCCCAAGTACCTATCTACTCAAGGGAAATGAATATATATGTATACACAAAGACTTATATGTGAATGTGGAAGCAGAATTATTCATAATACCAAACCTGGAAGCAACCCAAATGTCCATCAGCTAGTAAAGGAATGAACAAAATGTGATATATCTATACAATGGAATATTATGCAGAAATAAAAAGGGAACAAACTACCAATACATGCTACAACATGGGTAAGCTTCAAAAACTTTATGCTAAATGAAAGAAGCCAAACTCAAAAGACCACATATTGTATGATTTCATGTGACACTTCCAAGAAAGGCAAATCTATATAGAAAGAAAACAGATCAATGGTTGCCTGGGAACAGAGATTGACTGCAAATGGAAACAATGGAATTTGGGGTGAAGATGGAAATGTTCTAAAACTGGACAGTTGTGATGGTTGCACAACTCCATAAATTTAAAGTTAGGTAGGTTTATAATAGGTGTATCTTTTTAATAGGTGTATTTTTATGTGAATTATACCTCAAGGAAGCTGTTACAAATAACACACAATAAAACAACACTATGTATTTCACAAAGACGTGTTTACATAAGGAACCATATCAAATGCATGAGAGTGAGGGGGAGGGTAATGAGAGTGGAGATGGACAAATGACGAAAACATTAAAGAAAGGATTGTTGCACATGGTGAGAATGTGCCGAGAACTGGGTAATGTGATTATCTCAGCTTTGTCCTCCACAGTCTGAAAGAGAAAACAAGCTGTTACCAGTGAAGCTTTCAAAATTACTAGTAGAATGAGGAAAATAATACTTATAATTACAAACTGCTTTACTGTTTAAAAGCTCACATACATTTTCTCATTTAATTTCTCAAAACAGCTCTGTTAAATAGGTATAACTATCTCCATTTTACAGATGAAGAAACCAAATTAGATGTGGCGTGGTCACACAACTAGTGGCTACTAATAGCTAGTAGCACGTAGCTTGGAGACTTAAACCCAGTACTTTTCCCACTGTCATCAGAGAACACTGCCCAGATCAAACTGGTCTTCCTTGACAACTCCACAATCATGTTTACACTAAGAGATCCTACCCCCTTTACTTTGCTTATCCAATCAGACTCTTCCCCAGACATTTGGAATTAGACAATAGTGAGTCTCCATGACTACACGCACTGAGGATATATAAACCCGGGGGTTGTGGAGTGGCTGTATTTCTTAACAAGGTACATGGAAAAGAGAGACAACTGGCCTTAAAGAAAGAAGAACGAAGCTGATTCAGTGACAAAAGGCCCTGTGGCCACCGAGGCAAGCACACATTCACACTGTGGTAGCCATGGAGAGGTGCCACCGAGATCCCCCTTCAAAGAGCTTGATACGCAGCCACAAGAAGTGCAGTCATCAGCCTCCAGCTGTCAGCTCCACCTGCAGAGAAGCCTACTGCCCAAGATCACGCCCTTTCTGGGGCAGCCTGCATCAGGTGACTGAGTGGGGTCAGATATAAAGCATGGAGCAGTTCCGCCTGATGCAGGACACTCGAAAGAAAACGCTTTCTCCAGAGCTACCCGGCAAGTTGGCCAAGGATTTGTCAGACCTGCATCACATCTTAAATTCTCTCTTTGACCTATCCTGCTTCCTCCTCCTTCCTTTCACAGGCATTGAACCCTAATAACTCCTATCAGCATCTGTTTCTCAGTAACCCAACATGCAACCCATCACAACACATGCCCACAAGATAAAATTCAGGCTTCCAGGCTTTCTGGTTCCTGCCTCTTGTGTGGGCCCAGCTGCACTTCCACTTTCCAGCCTTTATTTTAACCAGGCTCAGGTGCGAACAAAGGCTTTGACCAGATCATTAATTTTCTGTTAGAGTACTGCCATTAGTAGCCACGTAATCTTGAGCAAATCATTTTATTTCTCTGGGTCTTCACTTTCTTACCTGTCCATTAAGTGATCAGGAAAGGACCTCCTAATCTTTACCCTACAGTCAACCAGACAGCTGATTACACACTGCCTGCTGAGCCACCAAAATGGTTTTAACCGTCCATAATATACACTCTCACATGGTATTTCAGTTTAGCTTAGATGCTTTCCTAGAAAGTATCCCCAGCTTTCTAGCTGTTAAATTGAACTTAACTATGATTTCGGCAAAGGGCCAGCTCCCAAAGTGAGTAGGAGAGCTGCACCATGGATGCCTGGTGCAGGGCTGGGAGACAGAGATGATAGAGGATGGCATGAAAGTTTAATCCTATACTGCAGGAGCTGGGCTTGTCCCTCTACTCCACTGAGGTAGAAAAGGGAGGGAAAGGGGTTTGAGGAACTGGATAGGAATTCAACGATAGCCCCCCAAATAACTCCATCCCCCCATCCCTGCCATGTCTGTCCCTGCAGGCAATACCCTTGCTCTATACTCCAAAAACCCAAAGTTCTCTCCGGCAGGACCACTCAAGTTCCCCTTTTCCTTCAAAGCTGCCATTTAACAACATCACCACAACCTCTGATACCTCCATCAAAACTACAGTCGTAAAGTGTTGATTGTTTAACTTAGTTAAGTGACTAGCTGTGATACTCTCAAGAATCCTTACTGGTTTAACGATATTCCCTCCAGTGAGTGTGAAAAAAACACACAGATTACAAGAACAAATGTAGGAAAATGACAAATATCCAAAATACCCCAAAGCGTTTTTGCTTCTGGTGTCTGATTTGTAGTTTCACAACTTTCTCTGTGATTTTAAATAGACATCCGTTATTCTCATGGGAATAAACACTTCCTCTTGTTCTCATGCCCCAAATGTTGTCTTTAGCAAAGCCACATGGATTCTTTCTGTCATTTAGCCCCTATTCCTAGTATAAACATGTAATCTGGCCTGCAAATCTGAGACAGGTGGAACCTGGGACCCTTTGCTGCAGTGCTTGCACCTGGACAAAGAGTAACAGAATACAAAGAAACTATAAGGGACTAAAAATAACTGTGTGCAGGTGCAGGTGGGGCAAATTAAAAACAACAAGATACAAAAAGACCAAAAACCCAACTGCCACTTCTCAGGAGTCTGCAGCAAAAGCAGGGTACTGCACTTGCACCCTGCACACAGCACCACCAAGGAGATAGGCAGACCACCTAAGCCACCCCTCAGGTGGACCCCTGACCCACCCCTATCCTCACCGCATGTAAAGGAACCAGCTCCCTCCTGCCCCACCCCCACCCCAAGGGCCAACAAAGGCACCTGTTATTTGTTTTCGCTCCCTTGTGCTGCAGCACTAGTCCCAATAAACTCTTGCCTGATTTTCTTATCTGGCCTCTATCAATTTCTATTGATTAAGGAATCCAAGAATCCTGGTCGGTAACAGGGTTACCAGTCAGGCTCTTTTTGACTCCATGGGTAGCTGGCACCTCTAAGTATACTGACAAAACACTGTCCATATGACTCCTTTGCAAGCCTCTTCCTCATAACCCATAAAAAAATTTTACGAAACTTTCCCAACTTACTTCAATGCTCCTTCCAGCGCTACAGTATCAGTGGAGCCCCAACTAAGGTTTCAAAATTTCCTCATTCTGCTCACCCATCAAAATTCCCATTCCCTGATGAACATGTGAATGAGTGATAACAGTTAAATGCCCTGCAAACCATAACAGGATTTGAGGGATTGGCACAAAGCAGCCCACAGCTAAAAATCCATTTCTTTGAAGTCTCCTTATGCAGAGAGAAAAATAGGAATCTCACAGACATTATGTAAAGATTAGGTGAAAATGCCTAATGCTCAATATGTAATATTAATTTTCAAAAGTAACTGAAACGGATGCCAGGCTAGTTTTTGTTTTCTGTGTTTTGGGTTTTTTTTAAGATGTTCTAGTCCTGGGGGTTGAATTTTTGGCCCAGTCTTTAAATATGTGATATATATATATATATATATATATATATACACATATATACATATATAATCCTTGACTGTTGTATCTCTGCTTTTATTTGGTTCTTTAATATCTCTCTCTCTCTCTCTCTCTCTCTCTCTCTCTCTCTCTCTCTCTCTCTATATATATATATATATTCTCTCTCTTAGAGAGAATCCTGTAAGATGCTGTAAATGGGGAACTGGCTGATGCCGGCTGTTACGGACAAAGAAGTGAAAGAATTAAAGTTAATGCCCTCTTTCCTACCTGAAACCTATCAGGATTCCCAGTAATAATAGCGACCATATGTTGAGTTTCATCACTGCTAGCTTATTTCCATGCATGATTACACTTAATCATCAAAATAAACCAAAAGATTTGTAATACCATCGTCTCTGGAGTACTGCTGAAGAAACTGAAGCGTGGAGAGGCGTAATATCAGGTGTTTCTTCCATTTTCATGCAAGTTCAGAACAGATTAGGGTGGCCTTCCAATTACAAAGCTGTGAGGGTCCCGCTTCTCCGCCCCCCGGCGCGGAGACGCTCTCTTTAAGCGGAAGCGTGTGGCCACGTGCATAGGGCGCGGCCTCCCCAAGGGAAGGGTGTGGCGAAACCCCGCCCCGAAGGCGGGATGACAGTGGGCGTAGCCTCACGCGGATCCCGTAGGATCTGTGCCGGACTGCAGCAAGCCGTAAAGAGCTCCACGAGTCGTGAAGCGGCAATGTGCGGAAGCGTTGCTTTACGACTGTTTGGACAGACGCGCCGGATCGGCGTTTTCTGCTTGCTGCTTCTCTGATCCACACGTGGGCCGCTGTCGGTGTTGTAGCCAGGAGTTCATTCCTATTGGCGTGGACCAGCCATATTGAAGGACAGAGTGGCAACGGAGGTCAAGGATCTTGAGCTGATGGATTTTGCTGCTGAAAATGAGGAGACGTCGGGAAGAGGTCTCCAGAGTGGAGCTGAAGGGGCGCGGCTAAGTCTCGAGTCAGATGGAGAGAGAGCCAGGGGCACAGTAGGGACCGAGGAGGCCGGCAGTGGAGAGACGGGGAATGGACCGACCGGAATGGGGAAGACAGGGGAAGGGGAAGAAGGAAATGGACCAAGGGCAGAGGAGATGCGAGTGGACCTAGCAGTTGTGAAGCAAGAAGTAATGGACTGGTCAGAAATGGAAGAAGGTATGCGGAATGACCAGTGGGTAAAGCAGGAGGTGGAGGATGGGCCTGAGGTGAAAGAGGAAAAACCAGGCACGTTGGAGGTGAAGCAGGAGACGGATAGTAGTTTGATGCTAAAAGAAGAGAAAGTGGAAGAACCAGAGCTAAAGGAAGAGAAAGTGAAGGTGAAGGAAGAAGTGATAGACTGGCTGGAAGTGAAGGAAGAGAAGAAAGATAGCTTGAAGATTAAAGGGGAGGAGATGTTTCTTGATCAGAACGTAAAGAAGGAGGAAATAATGGATGAAGTGTGTGTAAAAGAAGAGAAGTATTTCCCTAAAGAAGAAGTGATGGATGATACAAAGGTGAAAGAAGAGCCTCAGATAAATCCCCCAGTGGGCTCCAAGCGGAAACTGGCCATGTCAAGGTAGGGCAAGGAGATTTCCATTGGGGCAATAAAGCTGTGGAATTCTCTGTTGTCTAGACTGAAAGAAATTACACTACCAGAAGGGTGTGGAGTAATGATAAATAAGTGCCAGTTTGGGTCACTGGAGCCTGAATGATGGGGGGGAGGGCGATTGGGAAGGGAGGGTTTTGTCAGATGACAATAAATTCAGTGAAAATATGTGAGGTTGGTACTAGTGTCCAGTGGCCAAGTTAGGAAGTGAAAATTCTTGGGGCCAGAAAGCCCTTGTACCAGAATCTGGCTTGACTTAATATGCTCTTGGCTCAGTATTCTTTTGAGAGAGGATAGGTGTGAGGAAAAGTCTAATAAAACCAACAAGGATAAAGTGGAGTAAGTTAAAATTAGACAAAATACACTTGAACTCACCCAACTGTCTAGTTTCTCTATGGGTACTATGAACATTTATTGCTTTTGATTTAATTTCCTTATAGTGTGATAATGAGGCAGCATAGGAAATAAGAGTAGTCAGTTTCTTGGGATTATCACTGTCTCGAACACATTAAAACAGAAGTAGCTGTAGTTTGATTGTCAGTATCCCAAGATCCTAAAAGAACAGTTGAAGACAGATGCTGGATAATAGCATTTCTAGATTATTTTGACGCCCATTCTAGGTTGGGTGAGGAGTTGAGAAAGAAAGATTCAACTGCTACTCTCTAAATTTGCCTGGGTCTTATATCTTTTTCTGGTGTGTCTGCCTTTGAGATAAATAAACATAGCTCATGGATTGGACTTCTGGGTATGTGCACGCACACAATTGTTAACAGTGTCAATAGTTAAAAGTTAAAATATCGAATGATCTCATTCTCAGATTATAGTAGGAAAGGAAGTCAAAGTGAGATGATTTTTTTTAATTTAATACGTGTTTTCTTGAATTACATATCAGTAACAACATTGTAAATGTAGTTGTCATTTCCTAGAGGAGAATTTTCTAATGATGTTTGACAGTTATCAAGTATTTCATAAGAGTTACTTGCATCTACTTTATTCACTATGATTACATGTCTGTAAATTGATTGTGATGAGTAATTGACTCAGCATTAAAAGTTTATAAATAAACATGTAAAATTAATATTTGATAACTTATCAAGTTTCATGTGGGCTTTTGTAGATGTGAAACTTGTGGTACAGAAGAAGCAAAGTACAGATGTCCACGTTGTATGCGCTATTCCTGCAGGTATGTATGTCATTTCCTACCCTGTTATCTCTGCCTGTATCCTTTTTACCTCAAAGTGTAAAAGTACCTCCTCTTTTGTCTCTTCAGTTTGCCCTGTGTAAAGAAACACAAAGCAGAACTGACATGTAATGGAGTTCGAGATAAAACTGCATATGTTTCAATGCAACAGTTTTCTGAAATGAATCTCCTAAGTGGTAAGCCATCTCCTGCATAGCCGATTGATGCTTCCTGGCCATTGGCATATATCATTTGTTTATTTTTCTATTTCGATATTTGTAGATTATCGATTTTTGGAAGATGTGGCAAGAACAGCAGACCATATTTCTAGAGATGCTTTCTTAAAAAGACCAATAAGCAATAAACATGTAAGTATTTCTTCTACTCCCTTCCAGTTAGAATTTCTTCTAATGAATTAGATTCTTTTTTTTTTTTCACTCATCAAATATATTAAGTTACTAGGGATACAGCAGTGACCAAAACAAAGTCCTTCTCCTCATGGAGCTTGTATTGTAGCAGGAGAGACAGGAGATGAGTAGAGGAACAAATATAATTTCAGGTAACGTTAAGTGCATCTGGAAGATAGGACACAGGAAATTAAAGAAAATGAAAATGGTGTTTGTTTGCTGGGGGAGGAGGGTGTTATAAGGGTACTATTTTCCATACAGTAGTCAGGAAAGGCTTCTCTGAAAGATGACATTTAAGCAGCAGTCTGAATGATGAGAAAGAGGCAGTCATGTGAAGGTTTGGAAAAAGACTTTCCAGGTAGAGACAAAAGTAAAGAATGAGTCAGGGGCTTCCCTGGTGGCGCAGTGGTTGGGAGTCCGCCTGCCGATGCAGGGGACACAGGTTCGTGCCCCGGTCCTAGAGGATCCCACGTGCCGTGGAGCGGCTGGGCCCGTGAGCCATGGCCGCTGGGCCTGCGGGTCCAGAGCCTGTGCTCCGTGACGGGAGAGGCCACAGCAGTGAGAGGCCTGCGTACCGCAAAAAAAGAAGAAAGTCAGGGATGAAGTTAGGGTGTTTGAGGAGTTAAAAGAGGGGCAAGGTGACAAGCGTAGTTGAGTGAGGAGCATGTAGAATGTGAGGTTAAAGAAACTAGTGAGGGCTCCTAATGTATTCGAAGTAAAAATGGAAGCCATGGGTGGACATTGAGCCTGTTTGCTTTTTGAAAGATCACTCTTGCTGCTCTCTAGAAAGTGGACTTGAGTAGGCAAGAGTGGAAGATTGGAAGCTGAGAGACCAGTTATAAGGCTGTTGTTGTGGTTCTAGTCAGAGAGGATGCTGTTAGAATTATTGGGAAGTGATTACACTTCCCAGTTCCTTCAAAATTCCCAATTGAATTTTGAAGGAAGAGCTAACAGGACTTGTTTTAATATACTTAATTTTCATACTTTTCATACTTTCATCCCTTTTTCATTCCTTATGCACTATGCAAAATTAAAAACTTACATATTTGAAGTATTTTGCAACAGCCATTGTTCTAAAATAATATTATTAAATCACATCATGGAATTATGTTCATTTTTCAATACCATTTTGGTATTGGAGTTGCAGAATTTTAGTACCTTTTAAACAGTTTATTTTATTGGTGTTTTTGGTACAGACATGACATTACCCACATCTGAAAGAAAAATTACCATGCACCAAGTCTTTTTTTCCCCTCAAGCTTAATTAGACATAATTAAATTCTACTTAAAAGATAAATTACTTTTTAAAATTTTTTTTGTGAAATATGACATGCATATAAAAAAGCATAAAATAGAAATACACCTTTTTTTTTTTTGGTTACGTTGGATCTTCATTGCTGCACGTGGGCTTTCTCTAGTTGCGGCGAGCAGGGGCTAATATTCATTGCGGTGCATGGGCTTCTCATTGTGGTGGCATCTCTTGTTGCGGAGCACAGGCTCTAGGCGCATGGGCTTCGGTAGTTGTGGTGCACGGGCTCAGTAGTTGTGGCTCACGGGCTCTAGAGAGCAAGTTCAGTAGTTGTGGCGCACAGGCTTAATTGCTCCGCAGCATGTGGGATCTTCCCAGACCAGGGCTCGAACCTGCGTCCCCTGCATTGGCAGGTGGATTCTTAACCACTGCGCCACCAGGGAGGTCCAGAAATACACAATTTAATGAATAATTATGCAGTAAACATCCATTTAACTACCACCTAGGTCAAAAATAGAACATTACCAGCTTCTCCAAAGTTCCTGCCACCAGCTTATGCCCTTTCCTGAACCATTCTTACTTCTGGATTTTCTGTAATAAATGGACTCTGGGTTTTCTAAATTTTAGAAACAGTGAACACTTCTGTTTAGGAATTGTGGTTTGCTTATACATATGTTTTTCTGGGGTTTATACCTAGAAGCTGAATTGCTTTGTTGTGGCGTATGCATATCTTCAATTTGACTATACGTTACCAAAACATTTTCCAAAGTGGTGATACCAGTTTATACTCACAGTAGTGTTTAAGTGTACCTGTTGTCGCATCCTCTCCAATACTTGACTTGGTCAGAGTTTCTGAGTTTTTGTCAATTTGATGGCTGTGTTATTTTATTATGATTTTTAATTTGTAGTCTGATTCTTAAAGAGATTGAGCACCTTTCAAATATTTTATTGGCCAATTGGATATTCTTCTTTGTGGTATGCCTGTTAAGTCTTTTGTTCATCTTTTCATTCGTCAGTTGTTTTTTCTTACTGGTTTGTAGTAATTCTTTGTATTTTTAGATGCTAGTTGTTAGTTGGTTGTATGTGTTGTAAATTCCTTCTTTCATTCTGTGGCTTGTCTTTTTACTCTCTTTAGTGTTTTATGGTAAACAGATGTTCCTAATTTTCATGTAGTAAAAATTGTTGTATGTTTCCTTTATAGTTAATAGTTTTATGAGTTTATAAAGAAATCCTTCCCTACCTTGTTATGAAGCTATTCTCCTGTAACTTCTCTAAAAGCTTTACAGTGTTGCATCTCCCATTTATGTCTGTAAACATGGAATTGATTTTTGTCTAGCATGTCAAGTGGAGGTCCTATGTAATTTTCCACATGGATAATCTACTTTTTCTAGCATCATTTATTGAAAAAATTCATCCTTTCCCTACTGCACTGCAGGACCATCTTTGTCATATATCAAGCATCCATATATGCTTGGGTCAGTTTCTGGCCTGTCTGTTCATTCTGGTGGTCCTCTTATCTATCCACACCAATGCTCAATACTCTAAACTATTGTAGTCTTTTACTGAAACTCACTGAAAAAGTAAGTCCTCCCACTTCATTCATTTTTTAGAATATAGCCATTTTTCTAGAATATTTTCTGGAGTATTTTCTAAACTATGGCTGTGGCTCTTTGTAATTTTATACAAATATGAAAAATCAGCCTATTGATTGTACAGTCCTACCTTCCCCACCTGGGAATTTTGATTGGGGTTGCATTTATTTTGTAGAGTTACTTGAGTGATTGGATTTTACAGCATTGAATGTTTAAATCCTTGACTGTTGTATCTCTGCATTTATTTGGTTCTTTAACATCTCTACAACTTTCTCAGTGAAGGTCTTGTATATTTCTTATTAGATTTATTCTTGGGCACTTTATTTTTTCATACTATTTTAAGTAGTGTTTTCTTTTTAATGTTTTATTATCTCTTTGCTGGTATTTAGGAATGAGATATTTTTGTTGTCTATTTTATAGTAGTAACCATATTAAAGTCTGTCCCAATACCTCATCTATAGATTCTTTGAGATTTTCTCTATAAACAGTTCACCACAATTTGTTTCTATCCTTCTGTCCTTGTTCTTTTATCTCTTTTTCTTGCCTTATTTGGTATAGCTAGGACTTCCAAGAATGTCAAATAGTGCTGATGATAGTAGATATTTATGTTGTAAGTAGAAGTGCATCCCTAGGTTTGATGATTTGCTGAAAGGATTCACAGGATGCAACATACAGTTGTACTCATGGCTAAAATTTATTACAGTGAAAGGATACAGAGCAAAATTAGCAAAAGGAAAAAGTATATGGGGCAAAGTCTGTAGGAATCCAGCCACAAGCTTCCCAAAGTCCTCTTCTATTGGAGTCACATCGTACGCAGTTAATTCCTCGGGCAATGGGTTATGATAATT
Organism: Grampus griseus; assembly: GCF_964374135.1. Taxonomy (NCBI): domain Eukaryota; kingdom Metazoa; phylum Chordata; class Mammalia; order Artiodactyla; family Delphinidae; genus Grampus; species Grampus griseus. Next base: position 108,388,543 of record NC_139017.1, read on the forward strand.
AATGTTTGAAGTTATTGTCTACCAGGGAAACTCACTGCCCAAGGTTTTTATTGGGGGCTGATCGCAGAAACACCCTCGCCCTAGCACTTGCCAAATTCCATACTCCCAGAAGGGAAGCAGATAAAACCACATTTTCGTGCAATTTCAGCACAGTGAACCACTCTTATCATTTTAGGAAAAGTTTTATGTCAGTTTTGGGTCCATTTACCAGTCAGTCAAGTTCCCAGACACCAGCCAAGAGCCAATCTTGCCAACAGAACTTTCTAAGGATAACAGTCTCGGGCCTGGTATATTAACTGTTCTGTACATCTTTGTTTCATAACTCCTGATCATAGAGGGAAAAGTTTCAAGATTTCACCATGATGTTTGCTTTTAAATTTTTTGTAGATACAGTTTGATATTTAGATTAAAGAAGTTCTGTTCCTAGTTTGCTAACAGATGTTAACATGAATGGTGGTTATATTTTATCAAATGCTTTTTCTGTATTTGATTATTTCTTCTTTTAATATATAATATTCTAGTATGAATAATAATCTTTTAATCAATTTTCTATTGTAAGTTAAACTTGCATGGTATATTATTATCATACCCTGCTTTTTATACTTTGCAGAATTCAGTTGTATTATGTATATGTACACATTATCCATTCATTCATTTTTGCATTTCTGTCCGAGTGAAATGACTTCTGATTTTCCTTTTTGGTATTCTTAGGTTTCTATATCATTGTGATTTTAGTTTCATAAAATTATTTGGGAATGCTCCCATTTTGGTCCTGGATACATTAACTAACATTGGGATTATTTCTTCCATGGGAGTTTGGTAAAATTTATTAATGGGCTTCTGAAGTTTATTCTTTACTGTTTATTGGACTATTTAGGTTTTCTCTGTCTTCTTGAGTCATTGTTAGTAGACTACATTTTTCTAAGAATTTTTCCGTTTTACCTAAATTTTCAAATGCATTGGCATAAAGTTCTTCATATTTTCTTTTACATGTCTGTAGAAGTTGTATTATCATTTGTGATAATCCTTATTTGTGTCCTCTTCTTTTCTAGATCAGTTGCTATTGTGAATTCCTTTTCTATTTTGTTAATGTGTCCTCTTGACTTTTGTTATATCCTTTTATATTTTTAGCTTAATTGCATTGTGGTCAGAGAACATATTTTTTTCTGAGTTCATTCTTTTAAAATACGTTAAGACTTGTGTTTATGGCCCAGCATGTGGTCAGATTTTGTAATCTCTGTTTGCTTGGGAAAGAAAAATTATTCTGCATTTGCTAAATCTAGTATTCTAAATATATTCCTTTTAGGTCAGATTTGTTAATTATGTTGTTCAAATTATTTATAGTGCTACTGGGTTTTTTTTGTTTTTTGTCTGTTTTTCTATCAGTTACTGAGAGAGGTGTGTTCACATTTCCCAATAGATAAAATCAAAAGGATTTGTATGTTTCTCCTTGTGGTTCAGTTAGCTTTGCTTCATACGCTTTAAGGCTAAATTATTAGATGCATACTTCAGGAAATTCTTGGTGTATTTAACCTCTGGCATTATGATGTGACCCTTTTTGTCTCAAGCTTTTTGTGTACTTTATCTGGTATTGAACTATTTCAGTCCTTTGGTTGGTATTTGCATGGTGTATTTTGTCCCTTACTTTTACTTTAGGCCTTTTTGTATCTTTATGTTCTGGGTGTACCTTTTCAAAGTACCATATAATTGGGTTCCAGTTTTTCTCCATTCTGACAGTCTGGAACTTTTAACTGAATCATCAAATTCATTTACTTTTTAATAAAATTACCTATATATTTGACTTTAAATGTGTCACCTTACTTGTGCTATTTCTCCACTTGCTTTGTTTTGTTTTGTTCTTTTTCTTCTTGTCTTTTGGACTAATTGAGTAATTTCTTATCATTTGAATTTTTCTTTTATCAGTTTAGAACTTATATATCCTTTTTCTATCCTTTCATTGGTTAGGCTAGACATTGCATGCATACTTCATTTATCAGTATCTAAAGTTAATCAGTACCTTAAGCCAGTACTTAAACAATGCAATGACCTTAGAACTGGAGTTGGCAAACTTCTTCTGTAAAGAGTCAGATAGTAAACCTTTTTTTCAAACCTTATGGTTTCTGTCACAACTACTCAACTCTGCCACTGTAGCAAAAAAGCAGCCATGAATAATACATAAGCAAATGCACAGGGCTGTATTCCAACAAAATTTGTTTATAAAAATAGGCAGCAGGCAGGATTTGGCCCTAGTTTGCCAGCAGTTACCTTAGAACACTTAAATTCCATTTAACGCTCTACTGACTTTTCGTATTGTTTTCAGGTATTTAAATTGTCTTTTTTGTTTCAATCTCCATACAATAATTACTGTTTTATCCAGTCAGTGTTTGTTTTGGTTTATCTTCATATTTCCCACTTTCTTTGCTCTTTATTTTTTCTGCCATCATCTTAGACTTTCTGTCTGAGAGATCACTTTCTACCTCAAGTAGATCTTTTAGAATGTCCTTTAGAGAGAGTTTGCTGGTTGCCACCTCTTAGATTACTCTATTGGCATTTAAATCACTCTTAAATGATTTTTGTCTATAGAATTCTGGGTTCAGAATTACTCTTCCATTGTCTATGGCTTCCATTTTTATTGTTGTAAAGTCATTTGTCATTTTTAACTGCCTTTGAAATATTTTTTCTCTGAATGCATTCTTTTTATTGTTGGTCTTCTGCATTTTTTACTATACTGTGAAAATGCACCTTTCTTTTTATTTATCTTACTTGAGAATTATTAGATTTATTGAATCAGTGGAGTGTCTTTCAACAATTATAGGAAATTATCAGCTCATTTCTATTAAAATATTACTTGTGCTTTATTCATTCTCTCTTCTTCTAAAACTACCATTAAATGTGGCTTAGGCCTTCTCCCTATATCACACTTACCCCTTAACCTCTCCTGATTTTGTCATCTTTTTTATCTCTAATGCAAAATTTTAGTTTGGCTTATTTAAATATCTGCTGAGTCACTTTTTATAGTTTCTCTTCACTGCACATATTTTCAGGCTTTCTTTTATTCCTTTAAATTTTGCAGAGCAGTTCTGTAATCTGTGTATGATTTTTTTAGTGTCTGAATATATAGGGAGCTCTCTCAGCTACATCTTTTTTCTCTTTTGGTTCCAGTACACTGAGCCTTGTTTTCTTATATTGTTTATACTTTTTTGTTTTTTGTTGAGTACTGCTTTTTTTTTTTTCCTTTAAATATTATTTGTGGGAATTTTTTGAAAGTTAGAAGAAACAGGCCTTCCTTTATTCTACCAGGTACCTAAGAACATTGCAGATCTGGACTATCGTAAACTAAGTTGAAGGTTTAAGACTGTGTTAACCAAACAAGCAAGGCAAATCATTTCATGGGCTAGCATGGGCTCAACCAACCTACATGATCCATGGAGAACACATGTCAGAGCTAGAATTCTCATATCCCATTTTGTACATCCTACATCAGTGGCTACTTGAAGTTAAGCCTTGTACTAGGCAGTGCCATAGTTCCTCCCTGAATGAAGCTACCTGACTAGTAATAGAAACAGGCATATATATATATATATAGCTAACTATGGTATGAAACCATCAGTAAAAAAAGAAAGAACTGTATAGGTAATCCCTGTGATTGCTAAAACCTGTATTTTTTAAATCCCCATAAAATTCTTCTTTTGGCTTATAGAGTATATGGTTAAAATCACAGGCTCTGGAATTAGACAGACCTGGATTTGAATGTAGGCTTTACGTCTCAGAAATAGCTGAAATAGCAGAAATGGGAGTAATAATAGTACCTGCCTCATAGTATTGTGAGGATTAAATGAGACATTGCTGTTTAGGGCAGTTTGTGAAACATAAGTACTCAATAAATCTTAACTATTATGTTTTGAACATTGTTTTACGTGCTTTTGGAATTTAAGGCATTTTAATATTAATTTGCCTATTTGTTTCTGGTTGTTAGATGTACTTTATGAAAAATCGTGCTCGAAAGCAAGGTATTAACTTAAAACTTCTACCCAATGGATTCACCAAAAGGAAAGAAAATTCAACATTTTTTGATAAGAAGTAAGTGTCTGACTTCTTTCTTAGTATATCAGATGTTCTGATTTGATTAGGAACATCTTTTAAGGTTTGGTTTACTATAGAACATTGCTACTTAAAGTGTGGTCTGTGAGGTGTTTGTTATTGGTACAGGACAAGATGATTGCACAAATTGGAAATAAACATTTAGGAACTTATGCTAATTTTATGTCATGTGACTTTAATAACATTTTGGGTTTGGGGTGTGTGTGTGTGTATGTGGTGAGAGATGGAGAGAGAGAGAAGAGAGTGTGTGTACATGTCTGTCCTTCTCTCTGAGATCTAAGATACCGTGAAAGTATTTCAGAAGCTTCAAGTACAAAGCAATAAGTCAAAGCAGAATTCCTGCATATTTTTAACCAGAGCAGCTTGGCTTTTATAATCCTTTTACTTTGGGATTCCAAATAGAATTTCATTTGAGAGCCAGTGATGGAGAAGAAGGGGAACTTGGAAAACATTTAGTCTGTAGTGAATCTGTGAATACAGATAATACATTAGAGATGAGTTTCCTGCTCTCTGAAAAGTGCTGGTTCAAAAAGGCCCCAGTAGTACAGAAAAGAACAGTATCCCAAAGTACTATAACTAGCCCACTAAATTATTGGATAATACCTTTCAAAAGTCAACATTCTGGATTTAGAGTCAAAAAACCTGAGTGAGTCCTCCCCGCTTCAGCCTCTTAGTAACTGTGAGGCCTTGAGCAAATTACTTCTTTTCTCCGGGCTCCATCGGCATAATGGTGGGGGTTGTACTAGGTAAACTGTAAGGTTCCCTCACAATTTTACTACATAAATTGAAGAGTCAGAATGATCAGAATTATTCTAATAAACCTTCCATCTTTTCAGAAGATATTATATTATTAGAGAATGGTGTTATCCACTTATTTTATATGTTTCAAGACAAATATTTGTAAAGGTGGTTTTCCCTTTTTTTGGTTGGTTTCTAGGAGTAAAGTAATACTTTGCATTTATCAAATATGAGATGATTCTTTTGTGTATTTTGAAACTGACATATTTAGAAATAGACATAATTTGTTTGAAATTTAAGATAACTGGTTTGTGCCGTCTGAAATATAAAATGTATTCCTGTTTTATGAAAGAAACCATTCAGAATGGTTTTACTACTAATATAGCCTCAAAATTTTAATTTTGGGGTCTTTAGACACATGAATGTATGTGGGAAGTTTTTTCCAAGAATACTACATTTGTTGTATTTTCTGGGCTTAGAACACAAATTTATACTGTTATTTTGGAACACCTCAGATCTCTGAAATGGCAAATTGGACTCTTCTTGCATTATGCCTTTTACTCATGAATTTACAATGATTTGGGCTTGATTTTCTTATATTTTTAGTGTCTTCCCATGCGGAGCTTAGCAACATAGTACACAGTAGACTTTAGAGTCAATTTCTTAGCTGCTTTCACATCTGTAAAATGGAGCTAATGATAGCTACTGTGTAGTTGTGACCTTAGTGTATTAATTTACCTAGACACTAACTGGAGTGTAGGAAGGAATCAGCATATAGTAGCAATTGTAAAAGTAATACATCCTCATCATAAAAAAAATTAAAGGAAAAATAGCACCTTTAATTCCACTACGCAGAGACAACCACTGATAATATTTTATGTTTTCTTCTAATCATGTGTCCTTTTTTCAATTAATAAAGTAAAACATAATATTAAATACTTATATAAAAGTATAAAAAGTTACATGACTCTCCTCAAGTTAAACATTATTCATCTATGTGAATAAAGGCACACACTTTTTTCTACAGCTAGCTTTTTTCTATTTAACAATATATTATGGACATCTTACTTGTTAATGCAAATCTACCTCACTTTGTTTAAGTAGTATATTTCAACTATGACTATATCCTAATTTATTTATTCCTATATTCATGAACATTTTTAGCTAATTTCTAGATTTTAATTATTACAAATAATGCTGTTATAAACATCCTTGAATAAATTGTTTTGTGTGCTTATGTGACTTTTTCTGTATGATCAATTCCTAGAAAGTGGAATTACTGGGTCAGAGACTACATGCATTTATACTTTTGAAGGAAACTCCAAATTGTCCTCCCCAAAAAAGTACCACTTCGTACCTTCCACAAAAATGTATGAGTGCCTATTTTAGTTATACTGCACTTTAATTGAATATTAGACTTTTTTGCATATCTGATTAGACGTTAAACAGTTGAATTTTTTCATTTAATGTGCCTGCTTATATCTCATCTTGATCTGTTGCATGCATTGTAAATGTTTTCACCAGTCTTTTCACCCTTAATTTTGTCTTCCAGTCATTTTTGATGCATTTTAAAGAGTTGTAAAAAAAATTCTATAAAACATAGAGACAGTAAAATGGAGTAGTTAAGAGCACAAACTGGAGCTAGGCTGCCTGGGTTCAGATTTCTAACCAGCTGCTTCCTAGCCATGTGATGTTAAGCTAAGCCACCTAACTTTTTGTGCTTCAGTTTCCTCATCTATAAAGTAGGGCTAGTAATAATAAACTAGGGATAAGCCAGTTTTCATTTCCATTTGTAGTAAATGAGAATACCTGTTTAAACATCTCACTAGCACTGAGTTGTCTCTTTTTTTAAAAAATTTTGTTGCTATTTTGGAAAGTGGAAATGATATTTTGTTTTAATTTGATTTTATTTAATTGCTACTTAGATATGGAATATTTGGCCACATGTTTCAGAATAATATCTTAAAATTCAAGAGTGAAGTTTGACTTAATCCAATCTGTGGTAGTAAGATGATCTTTCATTCTTATAACTATTTTGGTGAAATAAATAATTGAAATCTATGGAACCAAATTTTTCTATTTGTTCTTTGTTAAATTGCCCATTATTATTTATAAATGGAAAATGCCACGAACTGAATTTAAAATGTCTGTGTTTGGATGTTTGATGAATAGTAAAGCATTAAGGTGAATTCCCTGTTAGTTGATAGCCATACTTAGAATATTCTGCTTAGTTGGTTGATAGCTTGGAAATCTCTTTAGTGTGTTCCTATATTTTGTTCATTCTTGTTCAGCATTTTCATCAGTGATTTAGATCATGATTTCTTATCTTGGCACTGTGATGTTTTGAGCCACAGAGTTCTTTGTCGTGAGTGGCTGGCGTGTGTATTATAGGATGTTTAGCAGCATCCCTGGCTTCTACTGACTAGATTTTGGTCACACACACACACACACACACACATCCTCTGGGATGGGGGCAGTGGGGAGAGGCAAAATTTGAGAGCCACTGATTTAGATGAATACGGAAGACATACTTATTGAACTTGATGTTTGGCAAGATCAGGATTGCAGAAAATTTTGATTGCTAAAAGGTGATATATAAGTAGCAAGATAAATATATATGGTCCTGTACTTAACTCTTAGGGGGGGAAAGTGAAGAAAGGCATTTAGAAGTACCTTTTTTGTGATATCTGTGTTTTCTCAGACATTCATGTGAAAACGATAAAAATTTTAGATGATCGTAGTGTTATTTGCTGGAAGGAGGGAAGAAGAGGATGCTACATCTTATCAAAGAATTATTTTTACCTCCCACATCGCCAGTATTGTGTTTTTAAGAGACTTGTTTTCAATGCTTTTTTAAACTTTCAAAAGTGGTTAAGGTTTTGACTGAGGTAAACCTGAATTTGAATATTGCCTCTACCTATGGTTCACGTTAGGTGACCTCAGGCAAGAGCGAATTTACTGGGTTGTTGAGGGGAGTAAATGAAATAATACCTAAATTAATACCTGGCACTTAGTAGATAATGTGCAATGATAATAAACGATCTGCATTCTCTTACTGGAAATCTTTGAGGATATGTTATGTTTACTATATTATATTCATCCCTAGTAGGTCTGGGGCAGCATTATATAATCAAACAATACTATTTCTGCAGTGAAACCTACAAATGTTTACATTTTAATGGGAAAATAATGACTGTAAATGAGATCAGTCAGGTTTCTGCTGCTGGAGGAGTTATGAAAATTTTTCAATTTCAGAGATTCAGGGTTTGGAATTGTTCGTATGCAATCTTGGTCCTGTACTAAGATAATTACTCCCTAGGTATTAAATTATTCCTTTGTTTGTTTAAGCAGCTTGAGCTACAGTATACACAAAAACTCAAATTGAAGTTCTTAAAAATTAAATGTTCCACAATGTTCATTGCAGCACTATTTACAATAGCCAGGACATGGAAGCAACCTAAGTGTCCATCGACAGATGAATGGATAAAGAAGATGTGGCACATATATGCAATGGAATATTACTCAGCCATAAAAAGAAATGAAATTGAGTTATTTGTAGTGAGGTGGACGGACCTAGAGTCTGTCATACAGAGTGAAGTAAGTCGGAAAGAGAAAAACAAATACCGTATGCTAACACATATATATGGAACCTAAAAAAAAAAAGAAAAAATGGTTCTGATGAACCTAGGGGCAGGACAGGAATAAAGACGCAGACGTAGAGAATGGACTTGAGGACACGGGGAAGGGGAAGTGGGACGAAGTGAGAGAGTAGCACTGACATATATACACTACTAAATGTAAAGTAGATAGCTAGTGGGAAGCAGCTGCATTGCACAGGGAGATCAGCTCAGTGCTTTGTGACCACCTAGAGGGGTGGGATAGGGAGGGTGGGAGGGAGACGCAAGAGGGAGGAGATATGGGGATATATGTATACATACAGCTGATTCACTTTGTTATACAGCAGAAACTAACACAACATTATAAAGCAATTATACTCCAATAAAGATGTTAAAAAAAAATTAAATGTTCCAGTGGTAACTTTTGAGCATTCTGAGTGAAGAATTCTTTGTGGTGTTTTTGTAACTTTTCTGTAAAGTTTGAAATTACTTGAAAATAAAACGTTTTTTAAAAACAATTAAATAGCCCCATATGAAGTGTGACTAAAGCACATTCTGCTTGAATTACCTCTGTAGGACTAACAGCAGGTTATGTGGTAACAAGTGCATTAGGTACCTTAGAATCATAGGTTCATTTTAAGCCAGGCATCCTTTATGGTAGGAGTTTTTGACCAGTATGACTTCAAATCTCTTAAAATCATATGCAAAATTATGTGATATGTGAATTTTTCTAAGACTAGGAACCATAATTTTCATTTTATAGTCAAAGTGGGATATAACACTAACCAGCCTGTGATGTCAAAAGTGTATTTAATATCAGTAGCAACAAATTTTAGAGGACTGGTGAATTTGCTGAAATGTCATAATGGATAACTTTAATGAACAAAGAAAAGTTAAGGGATGCTTATATTAAGAATAAGTTGAGCCAATACGGAAAAGACATTCTCTGTTAAAAATAGAGGAGCTTAGTAAGGAAATGTGTGCAATATAAGGCTCCCCTACTTATTTTATAGCAGATCCCAAACTACTTCTTTTAAATTGTGACTCTTTCAAAGGTAACTTCTCTGCCTCATCTCTTACGTGGGGCATGTAACTTGATGTTTACTTTCACCCAATGTTAATCAAAAACTATTGAAAGAAATATGAAAGATCTCTATGAAGAAAACTTAAATTCTACTGAATGGCTTAAAAGAGTTGAACAAATGGGGGGAAAGGACCATGTTATTAAGAGACTCAATATTATAGAAATAACTTTTATTTCTTAAATGAATGATCTTTAAATCTGATATCCCAATGAAAATATTAATGGGATTTTGTTTGGTTTTGATTTCGGATTTTTAAATTTTTTTTTTGGAGAAGGAAAGGATTCATGATAAAAATGACTTAAGTTCATTTGCAAGAGTAAACATGGGAGAAGCACCAGGAGAACCTGGGAAAAGAAAGTAATAAGGCTGGACTCATTAAAATGTATGAAATTTTAATAAAGTTTTATGGTGTTGATGTAGAAATGAACAGTTAGTTCAGATAACAGAGAATAGACATGAGGCTATTTGGCACTCTAGTATATGATCAGATAGTATTTCAAATTAATACAGAGAATGACTTATTCAATAAGTGGGGTTGAGACTGTTTGCCATTTGACAGTTTTTTGTTTTTTTTTTTTTTTTTTTTTTTACGGTACACATGCATCTCACTGCTGTGGCCTCTCCCGTTGCAGAGCACAGGCTCCGGACATGCAGGGTCAGCGGCCATGGCTCATGGGCCTAGCCACTCTGCGGCATGTGGGATCTTCCCGGACCGGGGCACGAACCCGTGTCCCCTGCATCGGCAGGCAGACTCTCAACCACTGCGCCACCAGGGAAGCCCCATTTGACAGTTTTTTTACTGGAACTTCCAGGTGGAATTAAAATCTTTTTCTTCCCGTTTTATTGAGATATAATTGACATACAGCACTGTATAAGTGTAAGGTGTACAGCATAGTCGTTTGATTTACATATATCATGAAGTGATTATCACAATAAATTTCATGAACATCCGTCATCTCATAGATACAAAATTAAAGAAATAGAAAAAAAATTTTTTTCTTGTGATGAGAGTGCTTGGGATTTACTCTTTGAACAACTTTCATACATAACACACAACAATCTTGATTATATTTACCATGTTGTATATTACATCCCTAGTATTTATTTATCTTATAACTGGAAGTTTGTACCTTTTGACTACCTTTGTCCAATTCCCCCTCCTCCCCTCTCTCTGGTAACCAGAAATCTGATCTCTTTTTCTATGAATAAGTTTATTTTTGAAGAATAAGTGACCTACAACATTATGTTAGTAAAATCTTAAACTTAAAATGAAATTTAAAATATGGGAATATTTTCATAATTTTGATGAGAGGAACATCCCATCCAAAGCCATAAAAGAAAAAAACTAAATTTACATAATTTTTTTTTAAAAATTGGCCAAAAAAGACCATAATAAAATCAAGACTACCAGACCCGCTTCCAAAAAAAATCTTAAAACATATATGACAGTGCTTATGCATTAATAAAAAGACTAGTAACTAATTAGGAAAAGGGGCAAAGGATAAGAATAGATGGTCATAGAAAGATGTATACATATACATACACACACAATATGTGTCTGACAAGCATATATTAACAATATCTGATATAATGAAGGTATGAGCTAGCCAGACCATTTTCTTCTTCCACTGTTCTTGAGGGTAAAACTTAGGTGTCATTTTAGAAGACAATATTTCTAAAAATGTTATACCTGCCTACTCAAGGAATTTAGCCTCAAATGTATTAGTACAGTTCACAGAGATATATGTACATGTATATCTATTGCAACATTGTTTTTAATAGTGTAAAAACTGGCAACAGCTTCGAGTAGCCCTCAGTACTGGGCTGAGCTAAGTTAATAATGATGCCTTCATAGAGTGGAATTCTATGCAACCATTAAACAAACACAGTTAGATACAGATGTATTGTCATGGAATGACATCCATGATATTGAGTATGTTCAGTTAAAAAATAATGTTGGAGTTTAAATAGTTGTCTGAAAGATATGAAGCTCACGTTTCCTATTGATGTAAAATTTACAGGCGATAAAATGCACAAATCTTAAGTGTATATTTGTTGAGTTTTGACAAATGCATATACCAGTATAACCCAGTCCCTGTAAATATATAAAATATTACCATCACCCAAGAAAGGTTTTTCCTAGTTATCTCCTCTCCTCCTCAGATAACCTATTCTAATTTTCACCCTGAAGATGAATTTTGCCTGTTTTAAAATTTCATATATATGAATCATATAGGTCACCCTTACTTTTGAATGATAGTTTAGCTGAATATGAAGTATCTCAAGTTGACATTTATTTTAGTACTTCAGTTTATTTATTCCACTGTTTTCTTACTTCTTTTGCCATTATTGAGAACACTGATGTTTTATACAATCTTTCTATGTCAATTGCTTTTAAGTTCTTCACTTTTGTCTTTGGGGTGATTTATCTTCCTTTCGATTTGCTCTGCTTTCTGCATAATTCTGGAAAATTCTAATACATTATCTTAATTTTTTATTTCTTTGTCGGTCTTACCTACATTCTGGGTAATTCATTCAGGTGTATCAACCAAGTCACTTTCCCTCCTTAGCTGTGTCTAATTAATCTGATATTTAGCCCATGTACTGAGTGGGCTTTTTGTTTGTGTTTCAGTTACACTTTTCATTTCTTGAAGTTCTGTTCCTTTCCCAAATCTACCTGGTCTTTTAGGTAGAATGTATTCCTTTCTCATGTTTTAACCTCCCTTTTTATTCAGTAATTTAGTGCGTTTGTTATTTGTGTAAATAATTCTGTCTGAATTTCTTGGAAATTTGTTACTGCTGTCTGCTGTTTCTGCTGACTTCATTTTGATGGCTTGTTTCCTTGTTTTTTTCTAAAATGTAATTATGAACTCAAGTTCATGTAGGAGGTGGTATGCATTTGCTTATGCCAGATACCCATCGCACCAATCCAGGACCCTCTTTAATTTCTTAGTCTGAAGTTTATCAGACTATACTACTGATAATAATTTGAACCCCAAACCTATTTGAGGAGTCCATACTTATTCATTCTCAATTGAAACCTTTCCCCCACCTCCTATACCTTTCTCTCTCCTTAGACCTCAAGCTGAGGTGGACAGGTTTCCTCATTGTCTCCCTTTGCTGGTTGGCAGAATTTTTCTGGTTCACTCTTTAACTGCATAGTTTTATGCAGTGATCTCAGTTTGAGGTCTCCAGCTTATGTGAGATCAGTATCTTGTCTCATGTCCCGCAGTGGCTGTTGAAACATAAGCCTTTTCGTTACCAAGCCTCTTGATTACTTGGAAGCAAAGGCCTCCAGAGCAGGTATAGCTTCCACATTCCACTATGGTTTTTAGTTCCTGCTTCCTTTTGGCCCCTGAAAATTTTTCATACTTTTTGATGAGCTCAGTATGTTTGCTGTATTTCTCAAGGATTTCTTATTGTGTGCCTTGAGAGAGTTTTCAGATGATCTTCTCCGCCAAGTTGCCCTAATTGCCTAAAATGAGTAGTGGCCCCAAACAAAGGGAAGGTCAGTTGTCGAAGATAGATGGATCAAGAAGGCATGATAATTACTTGTTCACCTAACAATTCTACTTTTAGGAGTTTATCTGATATATATAACCATACATATGGTGCAACATTGTTTGTAATAGCAAAAGAGTAGTATGAATCTAAATATCCATCAATAGTGGACTGGTTAAATAAATTATGGTACGCCTTTAAAATGGGGAAAAAATTCAGCAGCTCTAAATGTATGAATATTGGAATGGTTGCCAGAAATACTAAGTGAATAAAGATAGATACAGAACTATGTTCATTGTGTGCTACCATTGTGTGAAAAGTAAAGGTTATATCCGTATATACTTATATTAAACTATTAATAGTAGTTATCTTAAGGGAGGGAAATTGGGTGGAGGGGGACAGGGATGGGAATTACGTGCCCTTTTGTACCTTTTTTGAATTTTAGACCATGTGCATATAATACTTATTTTAAGAATAAATAAATGAATTTTTTAAATAATAATTTTAAAAGACATTGATGGCTGTGGGCAGGACCATTATACATTTTGAGTTGTAAATATATTCAATAGTCTTTGAAAAGTATTCTGATACTGTCATATAAAATTCCATGTTTTTATCCATGGCTGCATCTTTTCAGTTGTGTTTTAGTGTTTTGCTACAGAAAGCCATGGATAGCAAACCTGGAGATTATCTTGGTTGTGTTTGAATATCACATCTCGTTTGGTTGCCTAAGTCTCTCGTTTTATTTTCCTGGCTATTTGGACCTGAGGATTCAGCAGTGAGGGGGAATATATTTTGACTTGTCATTTGGAAAAAAAGAATTAGATTGAGAGACTCCTCCCCAATAATATCTTTAGCTTAACTCCAGGCATGTACTCTCTTGTGTGGTCTAACCTCCCATTCCCTAGGAATGGACCCAACTTTTGACCTTTGTCTTCTGGCAGTTTGTCTCCACATGACCTCGACCCTCATTTCGAAGCAGCCCAGTCCTTCTTCATTCCTTTACAACTGTCAGCTTAGAACTGAGTTGCTATCTTCCTTTCGGCCCAGAGTTCTTAGGCTCTCTGTCTAGGAGTCTCTCTTAAACTTAGAGTATTAAGATAGTGGAAGTGTGCCCGTTATTAAACAACAGTGTGAATTGCTATTTGAGCTCCAGTCCTATTTTAGAAGCTAGCCACTAGATGTCTCTCTTGTAAAGAAATAACCTTTTATAGATTCTTAAAATTACTTTTTGTAAGAATGTCTGTATGTGTGTAACTGAGTCACTTTGCTGTACAGCAGAGATCAGCACAGCATTGTAAATCAACTCTACTTAAATAAAAAAAATTTTTTTAATTACTTTTTGTTCTTTGGATAAAATTACAGCATTCAAATTTTATTGCGATGATATACCTATCCACCTCTGTATTAATGTCAGTAGCACTTTTTTCTTTAAACGATTATGTGGCAATACATTTCTTAAACAACAGGTTTTTTGGTTTTGTTTTTGTGGATTTGGTTTTTTTGGGGGGGTATGGTGTCTTATAAGTAGTATAGGTTTGTACTTTGTTGCAAACTAACTTTAGAAAAGAGCAAAGGAAAATGAAATGGATTTAGCAGTTGTGGTCATGGTGAGAGAGGTCGATTTGGGGGGATTACGTAATAGGTGCTCAGTACAAACTTGTTAACTAATTTAAAATGATTAGCTCTATGGTTTCTCTCCAATAACTGCTTTGATACAGTCTGATGAAAAAATTTCAAAGCAACAGCAAGGACTTAACACTTCTATTCTTTCACACTGGTTTTCTAATGGTTCCTCAGTCAATCAGGTATTCCCTTACTGGGGCCATGTAGGCAGTGGTAAGAAGGAAGTTCTTATGCCACAGCATCACAGAGGGTATATCTTTCCACAGCAACAGTTACCCAGCATTCATACAAATGGAAACCAAACATTCTTGATCATATCAGGGTCCCCATACTGGTTCAGTTAAGGAAGTCCTTCCTCAGTCACCGAGTCTGCTTCTTCATGATATGCCTCAGTAATGAGTCCCTTTCCACTTCCTTCACCGCAGCAACTATCAGCTGTCTTCTCCCATGCAGGCCCAGCTTGTCTCACCTGGGACTATTGGGGAACTTCTGAGAGCTCTCCCTGTCTTCAGTGTCTTCTCACCTCAGTCACTCTTACACATTGATGCCAGATACATCTTCCTAAAGCATGTTTTTAGTATGATGGTCACCTGCTCAGAATCTTTTAATGCTTCTTGTACCCACAGGAGTCATTAGCTCAGAGATACCTTCACTGGTCATAGGCAGAACTGCCAGTAGGTGTAATCTGTCATCTCATGTGGCTTTGGATGGACTGCCTGAAGCTCTCAAGTGTTGTACTCTATTCCATGGCCTAAAATTACCTTCCTTTCTTTATCCCCCCGCCATTTGAAATTGCTACTTTTCAGGCAGTTGGAAACATCTCTTTCAAGTATTTCTCATTACCCAAAATATGAAGGGTCTTCCTCAGTGTCTTTACTTTTTAAAAGAGGAATAATAATATATTTAATAATTTTCAAATGTTTATTTTGTATTAAACATGACAAAATTTAATTTAATTTTTATGTGTAAGGGAGTTTTCTTGGCAAGTTATTTACCTCTCTGTGCCCATTGCCTTATTTGTAAGATGCGGACAATAATGTGCCAGTTTTGTGGTTTTCAATCTAGAGTATACATCAGAATTAACTGGGATAATTTCAAAATGCAGATACCTGGGCCCGACCAACAGAATTCCTAAGTCATTGAGCCTAGGGTAGAGCTTAGGTATCTTTACATTATAAAAGAACCAGAAGAGGCTGTGCATATGTAGGGGCAGAGGATATATGGGAAATCTGTACCTTCCTCTTGATTTTGCTGTGCACCTAAAGGGCTCTAAAATAATTTGTCTTTAATTTAAAAAAAAAAAGGCACTAGGTGATTCTGATGTTTATCTCTACCTGAAAACCACTGACTTATATGCCAGTAAGTCACTGTCCTTCTTCTCAAGTAGTTCAGTGGGAAGACAAGACAGCAAACTCATAACGTAGTATGGTGAATGCTCTGATGGAAGATACATGGAGCGTTGTGGGACCACAAAGGAGGGCTCAGTGCCCCAGCCTTGGGGAAGTGTTATTCCTCAAGAGCTGGGGACTGGAAAGTCCTCCCAAGAGAAGATAGAATTTGAGCAAATTATTGAAGGACAAGGAGGAGTTTTTAAGTCTAGGGTTTTATCCAGACAGAGGGAAGGATAGTCTATGGTGAGAATATCAGATGCAAAAAGAGTAGCAAATTGAAGACAATGTAAGTAGTCTGGTATATCTAGAAACTAGGGTGGGAGTTGGGAAGTGGTAGGGGATAAGACTGGAGAGAGCCCCACTGGGGCTGGGCCTTGCAGGACCTTACATTGCCATGCCAGGGAGTTGAGATAGAGTCATACTTTAAGCAGAATACGTTCCTGTTCCTCTAAGGGATCCATACCAAATAGTGGATCTTCATAGTTGTCCCCACCTGAAACTGGGGAGAATGAAAACCATAATTCTATGTCTCACATCATTATGAAAATACTTTGAAAAGTTCCAGTTATATATTATATTGTATGTATATGTATTTCCTAATGTATTCAACTAAATGTACCCAGGCTGGTTATATTCTTAATCCTTGAATGTCTTCCCCTTTCATATTTCCTAGACATCTGTGAAAGTACACATGGTAGTTCATCTTCTCCATTATTTCTCCTTTGCCAGAGTTCCTATAGTACATATTTTCTGCAAAGTTAATGCGAAACAGATGCTGGCATTTAGTGCTGGTATTCAGTTTTTGTTATGCACATATCTGCTATCCTTTCTGTGTTCTGGTGTTTCTTAGTAGGGGCTCTATTGGCATTTTGAACAGGACAATTTTTGTTGTGTGGGACTGTCCCGTGCATTACAGGAAGGTTAGCATTTCTGGTCCCCGCCTGCTATATGCCTAAAGTGCTTCCCAGCCTTGGAACAATCAAAACTGCCTAGCCACTTCCAAATGAGATTGATGCCACTCCCAGTGGAGAACTGCATTATTAAGTGCTCAAGTATTTACAGTTATTTGAAGCAAAATGTACTTTTTCATTTCGATCTTTACCTACTATATCCATTTTCTTAATATACTGTCTACTGAAGCCAGTACCACATACTTAACCTGTTTCCTATTATCATGTAGTAGTGAAACTGATTTTTAAAAGAGCAAAATATAATATATAACTGGAACTTTTCAAAGTATTTTCATAATGATGTGAGACATAAAATTATGGTTTTCATTCTCCCCAGTTCCAGTAATTTTAATCCATGCTAAGTAACTACACAGATCCTTTGTATTCACTCTTCCAAAAACACTTACTATGGTACCAATCCTAATAAAATAGATGGATTATTTTTATGAAGTATAGTTACGTTTATGTTTGAAGCTTTAAATTTTGATCTTGAAATACATTTCAAAAAGATAAAATGCCTATGAGTGAAGAATTATGTAGATATTTTGTACATTTGTTTTTTCTTGAAGGGTTTCACATTTTTGTAGATTTTCCTTCTGCTTTAAGTTAAAATAAGATTTCGTAACCCATAGTGGAACAAAATGCCTTTTTCCTGAAATTCCATCAGGTATTATTTGCTGTGTCCAAATTTTATAACAGTTGACAATATACAGATTAGTCTATCTTTTCCGTTGCTTAGAAATGCAAGATGACATCTAGGAAGAAAAATTTAATCCCTTGTATCAAACAGTTAGGATGCTTTATTTTTCATGAAATAAAATATTCAGTTCAAACCGGTTTGAGCTATAAATAGGGTGTATTATTGGCTCTCATAACTAAATGTTCTGAGGTTGGATGGATTTCAGGGTGAATAGGTACAATGACTCAATTGTATCTTCAAGGACCCAGTTTATTGCTGATTCTCCATTGTATCTTCTATGGTGTCAGCTGAATCCTTGTAACAGTTTAGGTAAATATTTAGGAATGCTTCTTTCCCAGCATAACTGAACAGGAAACCTGAAATTCACCATGAGTGGACCGCCTAGGTCATCTGCCCAATCCTGAACCATTGTGTCCAGGAGGACATACGATGTGATTTTCTTAAGCCAGACAGTTAAGTGTATAGTCCTGGAGGTAGGGATGGGATCCATTCATCAAAATATGGTTATGGATTAGGAACGAGGATGGTGATAAGGGTTGCCAAGGAGACAAAATGTCCACTATAACTCTTAAAAGTGATTTTAAAATATGGAGGCAAATATTTAAAATAAAATATAATTGAGATCCATTTGAATTACCAGTACAGAAAAATACATGGCTTGTTACTGAACTTTCATTTCTGGAAAGTTCATAATAGTATACTAGATTGGAGCATAGACTCTGGAGTTATTGTGCTGCCTGGGTTCAAATCCCAGCTCTGCCACCTTCCAGCTGAATAATCGTGTTGGAGGAGTGACTTACTTCTCTGTACCTTAGTGTTCTCACCTGTAAATAATAGCACTTATCCCACAGAATTACAAGAATGAAATAAATTAACACATATAAAACATTTAGAACAATGCATGACATTCAAAAGGCACTTAATAAACTAGTCAGCCCTCTGTATCTGCAGGTTTTCTACTACAGATTCAGTCAACCACAGATTGAAAATATTTGGGGGGAAAAAATCTCCAGAAGGTTCCAAAAAGCAAAACTTGAATTTGCTGCACACCAGCAACTGTTTACATAGCATTTATGTTGTATTAGGTAGTATAAGCAATCTAGAGATGATTTAAAGTATATGTGAGGGGACTTCCCTGGTGGTCGAGTGGGTAAGACTCTGCACTCCTAGTGCAGGGCGCCCGGGTTTGATCCCTGGTTGGGGAACTAGATCCCGCATGCATGCTGCAACTAGGAGTTCGCATGCCGCAACTAAGAAGTCTGCGTGTGGCTAAAAGATCCCACATGGCACAGCCTATATTAATTAATTAATTAATTAATTAATCAAATATTTTATAAAATAATTTTTTTTAAATAAAGTATATGTAAGGGTGTGTGTAGGTTATATGCAAATACTACACCATTTTATATAAAGGACTTGAGCATCTTCAATTTTAGTATCTGTGCAGTGGAGTGTGGGGAAGCACTGAACCAATTCCCCCAGGATACCAGGGGATAACTATTGTTATTGCTACTTGCTAGTACTCTCTGGTAAAAGGATCTACTGGTAGTCTTCATAACCTGTAGGCTTTTCTAACTTAATAAGTGGTATAGTACTCTGAAGATCAGACTTGTGGAAAATCTAGCTTTAGCTTACCTCGTGGAGTCACCTGTATTTAAAAATCATAAGTAAAAATTTCAGGCATATTTAAACTGCACTATGTCAGTGAACTTCTCAAAAGTAGTAGGAAATACTTTCCTTAATAACTACAAACAAGGGCTAAAAAGTTAATGTCCTGAATATACTCTAGAAACAGTTATTAGAGTTAAATAGTAGGATGAGAGATCTCCTTCTAAGCCCCTCATTTCCCTCTTCTTTAAAAACCTTTGTTGGTAGTGCACTAACCACAGAATGAAATCCATATTGTTTGGCAGAACATTCAGAGCCCTTTATAATCTGGCATTAGCCCACATGTCCAGTTTCATAAACACTGAATTCCATGTAAGTGGAGTTTGGTTATAAATTCATGGCGCAATATTCTAAGTTAAAGGCCCCATCAGTATTTCTGTTCTGAGCTTCATAACTCACAGGACATTAAACTGAATGTAAAATTATAACAATGGTAAAAATAGTAACTAGCATTTTTGATTACTATGTTCTGAGCTCTTGACGTGTATGTACTCATTTAATCCTATGATATAAATACTGTTCTCCCCATTTTACTGTGAGAACCCTGAGGCACAGAGATGTGTCTCTTGCTCAAGATCACATGAAGTAATAAATTTTGTTAAGAGTAGGTTTCAGAGTCCACTTAATCTCTGCCCTCTCCTACCTCTGGGCATTACAGTATATTGGATATCCTTTCTGTGTACAGTGTCAATAAAGAACAGGGTTCTTTTATGTGAAACTCTATAAGCTTCTCACAGTGATTTGGAAGAAAAACGCAGTGGGTTGGTGGTTGCCTCACTGCCCTAAAAAGAGGTCTGCTTTGGGCTCATCCCCTCAGTCTCTTTGCATCCCTAATGCCTAGCGAGCCCTTAGAAGTGTTTTTTGAGTAAATGTTTGTTAATCAGTGATGGAATGGAATGAGAATTGTT
Source organism: Grampus griseus (assembly GCF_964374135.1). Classification (NCBI taxonomy): domain Eukaryota; kingdom Metazoa; phylum Chordata; class Mammalia; order Artiodactyla; family Delphinidae; genus Grampus; species Grampus griseus. The sequence goes on from NC_139017.1 coordinate 108,408,828, forward strand.
GATTTTTTTTTTTTTTAGGAACAAAAATATTCATGCTCATTTAAATTTTATATTAGAAATCTTAGTTCTTAGAATTCAGCCTCCATGTGTAACTCTTAGTCGTATCGTATTTCTTGAGGAAGATAGTTTTGAAGCTGTCAAATAATTAGATAAGTAATCATTTGACAGTTCTGGTTGGATAATAATTTCTGAGATAAAAAGGAAACACCTTAAAATAACACTTCTAATAATAAAATGTTTTTAAGTTTAAAAAGAATATTAAAATTATTCCTGTCCTTTCTGTGACTACCATCCTGCACTTCCCCATGAAAATATCTTTGATTTTTCTGATTATAAAAACTACTAGTCAGTCATTATGTCAACAATTTATTTAATACAGACACATAAAGTAAGAATTAAGTCCTTTCACAATGTTAAGAAATAACCGTAGTTAAAAGCTTGGGGCATATCCTTCATACTTGTAAATACAAAGTCATGAAGTCAGAAGAATAATTGAGTATGTAGGTATAGTACTTCCCCCCCAAATTTATGTCTTCATCCACATATTACTTTCTTGAAACTGGGAGAAAATGATCCTTAATAGTTTCTAGTAAGCAAGAGTTGTTAAATAAGTGTCCTATATTAACTCATTAAAATCAAGTATAAAAAATATTTATTTTCATCATTTAATACTTATATATATAAGTATTTCTCAACTTTTTTTTCATTATTGCCTCCCAAGGAGGCTTTTTAAACATTTTCCCTTAAACTGCACCCCCCCCCCGATATTTTGATACCACAGTTATACTCTATATATCTGTTCATGTACAGGCGCCCTCTAAAGGGCCACAAACCATTATACTATCTAAGACTTTCTTTATCCTCCTAAGAACCAGTTTTCACCCTTTTTTGGGTGATGCTGCCCCCGTTGAGAATGCATGGGGTATGTGTGTGTGTGAGAGAGAATGTGTGTGTGTGTGTGTGTGTGTGTTGATATTTGGGGGAGGAGGAGAAAAGGCTTTGCTGTGCATGAATAGTTACTTCAGTTTCGTGGCACTCAGAGAGAAGGGGTCAGTTTTTCTGTTACTTTATCAGGTTGTCCAGAAGGGAACATTAGGTTTAATGATTACCACCATTACTTCACCAGTCTATTATCAAACTCTAAACATAGTGCCTTGGAGTGCCTAAGTGACCGAGAATATTCTGGGTACCGTATTTCTGTTCTTGAGAATGTTGATAAATACGACAAGGACACAATGACATTATTACAGTTGAAAGCATTTTATTGAATTTAGGGAATAGTAGTCCTAATGCATTAAGAACAATAATAAATGTTTAAACCTCTGTCCCAGTGGTTCTCAAAAATAGTGATTTTGCCTCCCGGAGGACATTTGCAATATTTGGGAGCATTTTTGGTTGTCACAACTAAGGGAGTGGGTGTTGCTAGTGGCATCTCATGGTTAGAGGCCTGGGATGCTGCTGAGCATCTTGCAATGCACAAGACAATGTACCTCCACCCCTCAAACCATAATAGAATTATCTGGTCCAAAATGTCAGCACTGCTGAAGTTGAGAAACCCAGCTTTATCCTAATGATTCTATTTCTTGGAATCTATCTTTAGAAAATAATCCAAAATACAGCAACAGTTATGTATATGCCTAAAGATACTCACCGAAGCATTCTTTAATTTTTTTCCTTTACAAAATCTGTCCTTTCAGAAAACTTATAAGCAAAAAAGAGGGGGACTCAGAGTTCCCCTCATAAGTAATGTTGTTGGGATTTTGATGTATGTGTATTTTTTTAAGTGGGACATATATCACTATATATACTTATGAAAAATGAGAAACAAACTCAATTCTTTCAGACTCAGGAAGAGATTTAGTTGCCTGTGTCAGGACCACATCAATTTCAGGAAAACTAAAGAACTACTTTAGAGATAATTAACTCACTCATTTCAGGAATTGTTTATACAACACCCTTCAACCTCTTTGTCCACTCTTACTTAAATCTTATACTCTGCATTACTGTTCTCAAATGCCTCTTATACTACCATAGAGTAAAAAAGTACAGGCAGTTTTTCAATGAAGTTAACTTTTAGTTCTGTAAGGTAAATGATGGTCCCATCCCTGAGGATATTCTTTTATTTTTTTCTTTACTGTGATTTAATATGGAAGAACAAGAACAAATGGTAAAAAATTGGAAGCAATCATAAATGTCTATCAGTAAAGAGTAGATAAATAGATTTTAGCATTCTTCATGCAATGGAATACAATGTAGCAGTTAAAATTAATGAACTAATTTACGTGTATATTCGTAAATCTCCAAAGCATAATGTAAATGAAAAGCAAAGCATAAGATATTTAGAGTATAACACTGAAATAAATGTTGATATCACACAAAATACTGTATTATTTATAGATATGTGTATATATATATACATATATATATATATATAAAATCATGGATGACAAAAATAAACACCCAACCTCAGGATAGTAGTTACCTCTGATGATGAGAAGAGAATTGGATCAAGGAACAGTAAAAAGACTCATCAACCATGTTAATAATCTTATATTTCTTAGAAGAAAAGTATCTCAAGCATATAAATATGGCAATATACAAGTTGGTTAAATCTGACTATGGTTACATTAAATGTTTTTATTCTCTTTTTGTTTTTGAAATATTGCAACATCATATTTTTTTAAAACTAAATGTACTTTTCAGATTTGTTCATATTTGAACTGAGGCCAAATATAGAAAGATTTTTATAATAGTCATAATTTAGCAATGTATATATAATAAAAGTAATGAATGATTTCCTCATAACCACAACTAACTACAGCAAATAAAATTATTTTCAAGGGCTTTTCTCTCTTTGTTTTTGGAATGTTAAGTACTTTCTGAAGGTATTTAGGGTCTACTGAACGTTAAGAAAGGTGAATGATTCTTGAAGTTACTCAAGCAATGGTTGGGGTAATTGAGTATGATTTACAGTTCCACAAGATGACAAGTTGGTCAACTTTTTTCTTCCCCATGTAACTTATCAAGTATATTTAGAAAGAAACCATATTGTACATTAAGATTAAAAAATCAGTTTATTTCATAGTAAGAGAGAAATGTGGTATCTCTCAGCCTCTTGATAGTGATACTACGCGATGCCTGTTTCACAGATAACAAATATTGCAAGGTGTTTCATTTTAGAAGACTTCTTTGTTTAAAACCAGTAACTTTGTGGTTTGCATTCAGATTTTTTTTTTAAGTTTTTTCCTCTGAGATTTTAGACATCTGACCTTTAAATTAGTAAGGGGTGCTTTACAACTTTATTCTATCCAAAAAAATATTAAACTTAACATGTTTGTTTCTTGTGTGATAAGTGGCACTATCAACATAAGCGTAATCAAGCATATTTTCCTCTAACTAGTGCTCAAAACTGTCTTGTTATTAACCAAATCTGTGATTACTTACCCTAATAGAAGGATTTTTACTTGATTTTATGCTAGTTGTCCTCAGACAAAAATTTGCTTAAATCATATAAATGTTTGGTGGGAGATACTCTGCTAGATTGTATTAAAAGAAAATTATTTTAGATTTTGGGCTCGTGCTGCTAAGGGATAGTTTTATAGGAGATGCTAGCCATTGCTTGGGCATACAGCTGGCAATTAACTTGCCAGTGGGTTGTTAGAAATTTCTTCTAAGTAAGGAGAATGTGTAAAACGATCATGTAATGAAGGCGTTTAAATTTCTGTAATGGATTGACTATTTTGAGCATTAAATTTTTTAAAAAAGGAATGGTGTCTAGTGTCACCAAATTTAGATATGTTAAATAGAGCATATGGCTATTTTTCTAAAATCACACATTTAGTGAATTATTACTGTTGATCCTGTTATCAAACCAAAGTTTAGACTGAAAGTGAAGGGACTAACTCAGAGTGCATTCTGCTTAGCAACCAACTTGTCTCCTGTTTTGCTACTGAATGCAAGTACTCATGGCTCAGAAGTGTATCTGCAGCCAGCTGGTCTCAACCAGACAATACTTCATTCACCTAATTTCCAGACTAGTCAGGCAGAGACATCAGCTCATTATTTTTAGTCACGAGGAAATTTATTTGTAAACTTCAAGCAGTAGCAAAGTGATCTCAGAAGCCCCTGAACTATGAGAAATTGCCTTCTAATTCAAGAATGCGAAGTCCTTGGAATTTCGAACTGCTCTGCCTAATGTTTTTTCCTCTTAAAACCTCTTGCAAGTATATTGTTTAAAAAACATAGCCTCTAGGGCTTCCCTGGTGGCACAGTGGTTGAGGGTCCGCCTGCCGATGCAGGGGACGCGGGTTCGTGCCCCGGTCCGGGAAGATCCCACATGCTGTGGAGCGGCTGGGCCTGTGAGCCATGACCGCTGAGCGTGCGCGTCCGGAGCCTGTGCTCTGCAACGGGAGAGGCCACAACAGTGAGAGGCCCACGTAAAATACTTTTTAGTAGAAAAAATACGTTAAATTCTAAGAATACTTTTAGAATTATTATCTGAAAACAAAAATTCAAGAAATCAGTTTTTTGTTCAGACTTTTATTGTCTGCCTTGATCTCCACATGATTATTTTCTGTCTTAGAAAACGACAGTTCTGTTGGCATGTGAAGCTCCAGTTTCCTCAGAGTCAAGCTGTGTATGTAGAAAAAAGGTATAGTATCACGACTGTCTGTTAAGAACTCACTTGTTTTCATTTTGTCTCCATATTTGAAATAAACTGTTAACTTAAACGTGATGTCAATAGTAGACTGGATAACTAAGTGTGGTATATTCATACAATGCAATGCTACACACCACTGAAAATGAATGAACTACATCTACACATATCAATGTGGATGAATCTCAAACATAATGTTGAGTGAGAAAAACAAGTTAAGGAAGAATGCAGAGTATGATTTTCGGATGTAAATGTGAAAAAAATGAAAGTATACTTCTTAGGAATACTTTTAGTGGTGGTAGAGCTCTAAGGGAAATGATTAGCACAGAAATCATGATGGTGTTTACTTCAGCATGGGGACAGATGTTAAGGAGAGCGATGCAGGGAGAATCAAGAGGGCTGAATCAAGAGGAAGAATCTTAAGCAAGGTGGTTATATAGGAAATGAAAAATAAGCCAAAATTCTGCTATGATAAAATTGCTGCTATTAACATCATAGTGTGTTCTCAGAAAATACGTGATTTTAGACATGTATATATGTGTATTCATAATTGGAAGTAATTTGCGTAACAGTTTTTTATCCTACTTTTTTCATATTATGAGCATTTCAAATGTCATTTAAAAATTTGAATGGTGATATACTATTTGATTCCTTGGGTTAGGAAAATTTTAAGTTGGTTTTTAAATAATATCTTTAGCATATATTCACATTATGCATAAATGTCCTCTCTTTGTAATTGTCATATGGATTTTAGGGAAGAACTTTCTTATTTAAGGTTGCATACCAGACTAAAGACAGGGAAAGGACTCATATTTTACAGGTGGGGTATGCAGCACAGTAGTGTATATGAATATGTATAAGTGATTAAGGAAAATCGCTAGTTCAAAACAGTGTCTTAATTTTGTTTCTACAGCTTTATAGTATAAAACAATATGCATACATACATACAGGAAATTTGGTAAACCTAAAATGCTTTGTTTCCAGGGAGAGTAGTACCAATTTTTTAACTTGGTCTTATGATTTAGAATAAATAAATTTGAACATGCACTGAAACTAGCACCGTCTGAAACCTTTTTTTCAGATTTTTGATTTCTGCAACTTTCAAATCTACTTCACTGTGGTATCTTTCTTTTCATCTTTGAACACAGGAGTGTGTTAAATGAGGCTTTGTATTTTTATAATTGATTTATAGGGAACGTCTCAAAATATTATTTTTAAGACTTGTTAAATGTGTCCAAGAAGTGTTTTTGAGCTTTTTTCCTAAGTAATTTTTGCTTAAAAGGATATTATATTTTGCCAAGACTAAAATAAAAGGTCCGTGTTCAGTTATTTTTTTAAAGCCACAATATTTAGTAATTCTAAGTTAACACCTTTAGTAGAAAATTATAAGTAATGAGTTTTGTTTTTGTTTTTGTTGGGAAGAGTACCAGATGATAAAACTATTAATGAAATCCTAAGACCTTACATTGATCCTGAAAAGTCTGATCCTGTAATTCGTCAAAGGTATGTTTCAAAAATCTTGTAACTTTCTGAAATTATTAAAAATGTTGAGGTATTTACTATATGCATATTTATTAAATAAAGCCATGTCTTTATTAGAGTATAATGTTTCTGTACTGTTTACTTTCTGTCCCATTTCCTTGGTGTGTACTCAAGGCTTTATCAGTCAGAGATGATGCTCTGGGTGAGGATTTTGGTTATAGTAATAACAGCAGTACTTAACACTGTTTGCTGCATTCCAGACTACTCTTTGAAGCTTATAATAATAAATGTATTAATTCATTTAATCCTCACAATAACCCTTTAAGGTAGATTATTGCCGTTATATCTATTTTACAAGATGGGGAAACTGAGCCTTAAAGTGGTTAAGTGACTTCACATGGCTAATAAGTAGGGAAGCTAGGATTCAAATCCAGGTGGTCTGGAGTCAGAGTCTGTACTCTTACCCCTTAAACTAAACTGCCTTTCACAGTTGAACTAAAAACTCTGAAAATTGAGTTTCCAAGTAGTTAAAGACAGGAAATCCTATTTCAGCCAAGTCTTCATAAAACTGAGTAATACACACTCTGCCTCCTGTCCAGAAACACACCATGGACAAAAATGGTTAACATAGCATAGTGGAAAGATTCAGTTATGAATATCTGGGTTAGAATAGCTGATTCTGTCCCTTATTAGCTATGTGACCAGGAACCAACTTACTTCCGCACCTTAATTTTTTCCATCAGTAAAATGAGAATGATGATGTTTACTAGATAGAGTTGTTATGAAGCTTGTAAAAAATTACATATATACAGTTCTAGTACAGAGTCTAGCACATAGTAAGCAGCGCTCAAAAAAGGAAACTATTAATATGTGAATTATTCATGTTTTTGAGCAGGAATTTCTTTTCACTGGGTGATACCTGCTTAGGTTATGAATACTTGTTTTGGTTAAAATTTGAAACTGAGTGGATTCTGAAGTGTCTGATTCAGTTCTAGTTAAATCTCATCTTCTACTTTTCATAGAAAGTGGTGCCCAGACTCAAACAAATCCATGTCACATATCAAGCGTGTCTCTGGGACCGCTACCAGAGTTGAGTTTCTTTTCCTCATTACCGATAATCTAATTGTTAATTGCTGGTCATATATTTAACAATAAGACAAAATACCTGCCACCAAATTGGATACATTTTTAAAAAATAAGTAAATTAGCAAGATTAATCTGTACAGAGAGAAGAAAGGTAATTTTTAAAACAGATCCTTGGTTGAAAAATATCTTTAACACCGTTTCTGTGCTTGGATAGATAAATTTTAAGTATTATTAATAACTACTCATAGATGCTTAGTTTCCATAGGCACAGTTTTAAAATACACTAAAAATCAGTTTTGCTTCCTTTAATATGACATTTTTATTTCAGGTTGAAAGCCTACATTCACTCTCAGACTGGGGTCCGAATTTTAATGAAGGCAGAAAATATGCAGCAAAATTTAGTAAGGTAAAATTGCTTCCCTCTCCATTTCTTTAAATGTTTTCTAATTCTGTAATATAATTAAGTAGCTTGCTTAGCTTAAGTGGCTAGTTATTATGCTAATTATCTGGCAATCAACAAAGCGTAGGCTTTTAAAAATGACCTTCAAATTAAAATTTTTAAATAATCACACTTATCATAATACAGGATAAATTCAATTGAAAAATCACCTGGTTAGAATATTTTAAAATAACATCATGTGCAATGGAAAGATTTTTAAATCCCATTTTAACTTATTTCAAGAAATATTCTGTACAACAGAGTTCCAAAGTTCAAGTTTTTGCTTTTGGAAATAAAAAATTCCTGTGATGAACTGACCATTGTATATATCACAGTGAAAAGAACTCTACGTAGAAATGTGAAGAAAGCCAGGTTCTAAGAAACTATGTGATTTGAGAGTTTTAATATCACTGGACTCCCTGTTCCTTCATTAATGGAATGATGAAGGAGACTACACTAAAAGATCTCTGAGAGTCCCTTCAGTGTCTGCAGTTATGTGTCATTACATTGAATTGCAAAACCCTGATCTTTAATATCTGTGATGCTTTCCCTGTCTTCCATCGTTTCATTAACAAAACTACTAGATCCAGTTCAGACTAGATAGGATTGGTCTCATCTGCTAGTAGAGCTTAGAGATGTAAGCATCCAGGCTGTGAAAGCAGAGCTGGGTTTGAATCCCAGCTGTGCCTGCTCCCAGTTACGTTAACTTGAGTAAATTACATAGCCTAACTTGCCTTCGTTTCCTCATCTCTAAACTGGAGGTGATGATAATCAGATTATCATGAGAGATTAAGATGATTATTTAGCACATGGTAAGTGCATGCTTTTATTATTTCTACTATTACTATTACTACTACAGAAGATAAATGGATTCTTAAAAAAATCTTCTAAAATTCAAGGAAACCAAAGTTGTATGTGATAAAAGGTAAATGTAGGATACAGAATATTTTAAAGTTTATAATATAGGGCAGACTGCATAGGCCCAGATAGCATTCATTTTTGACTTGGAAATATGTACTGTAAATCTACGAAGAGGGAAAGGGAATGGCGATCTCAGCTTGTCCTAGGAGACAGGGTTTTGTGGGAGAGTGACAGAAATGCATGCAGCATGACATGACCCAGAGGGGAGCATTTGGTAAAACTGTTTTGGGCAGTTGCATAGAAGGAAATGAGAACATAGAAAGACCAGAACACAGGAGGATACTAATAAGACTGGTAGGTTTTATTTTAACAAAGAACCAAAGAGGATAAACCTTCACCAATAAAAAAGGTTAGAGGAGCGTACTGCAGTGAGATGAGATGACCTAATTCTAGACACTCAACTTCTCTGGGCTTCATGTCCCTTTAAGGTCCTTTACTTTCTCTTATTTTATGACTTTCCTTCTTTAGGAACCCAAAAAGGACTTTGGTTGGGCCTTGGGTTAACCTTCTTAATCCCCAAAGGGGAGGGAATGATAGATTAATAAAGTAAAAGGTAAGTGGTATTGACTTAAAGGAATACCTAGAATAGGCTGTTTTGTTACTAAACCTGAGCCAAACTTAGTAACATGAAAAGTACTCTGACTTTACCTTATCTATGTAGAAAACATGTCTTCCAGATTTCCCCATTTGAGTTGTTTACTTGAACTCAATGATATATGAAAATACCATCAAAGAAGAGGAAGCAGAAGTATACAACCAAGATCTAAGAACTTTGTATTTAAAAATTGCCACCCTATTTAACTTTGACTAGTGATATTATCACTTTAAGGCAATAATAATGTTAGAAACTCCAATTGAGGTAGCTTTTATCATGAAGGTGGACCTAAGTTGGAGTAAGGTACATCCTTATATTTCTGACTGTTCAGTCAGCCTTAAGGTATAGTTATCCTAATTTCTACAGAACTTCCTAGTTTTATTAGGATTTTCTAATCATGAATAATGCAAGTAGATACTATGGAGATACATTTAGAAATAGATTTTTTTTAATTAAAGATTTTTTAACCAGTGTTCACCAGATAGTACATTCATAGATAGGCTAAGATGAGCATTCACATTTGATTGTATGCTTAATCACAGTTATACCATTAAAGGGAAGTACATTCAGAGAACATCTAAGTAAGATTATTATAGGTTATAAAATGTGGGCTTCTAATTTAAGATAAGGAGAATTTTATTATTTCCTAAAAAGTACTTAGAAGGTAGAACCATGTATTTTCCTTGTGGCTTTCTGATTTTAAAGGTATCATATGATTTATAGCATTCCAGTAAATTCAGAGTAGAGTCTTTTTACCAAATACTTGGTATTGCCAATTTCCAGTGGTTGTGTTTTCCATTCTTGAAGAGTTTATGACAATTGTCCCATGATATACCTGATCAGCTAGAGCAATCTTAAATGTTTCCCAGGCTTTAGCTTTGCCATTTTTAGGTTTAGGTGATCATAGAATGTATGTCTAACTCTAAAGAATTTGTTGCTGATCTGTTTCAGAGTTTTCTTTCCAGAATACACAGGGTTTGAATTTGTATCTTCTTATAAAAGTAAATATGTCTTCTTAAGTAAATCCATTCATTCATTCAGCAAACACTTAGTACCCATTGTGGTCCAGGTGTTGTTCAAGACATTAGGCTGATAGCAGCAAGCAAAACTGTTCCTGTCTCTGTGGAGCTTACATTCCCAGTGGAGGAGAATTCATGTAAGGTACCCTCTTGCCACATCATTTCTCACCAGCTTCCTGTTCTCAGAAAGTAAATGAGTGTTTTGAGGCAGAAAAGCCTATGTTGGTAACACCAGGCACCATCAGAGGCAGCCATTGTATTGCTGCTAACTTAAGTTATTACTGACAAGTTAGAATACTCCCAGCTTTGATACTGTCCATTTAATTGTAATTTTTCAAATCTATTGAATTTTAGACCTATATTTTACTTATTAATAGAATCATTTATTTTTCATGAAGAAATTCAGATACATTTTCTATTTTTTATGTTTACTTTGCTGCTTTGATGTTTATATAAGATCCTGATTTTGATAAAGATGTGATTTAAGCTATTGTGGGGTGATTCTTTCCAGATTTACTCAAAAGTCATTAATTAAGCACATTTACTCTCCTAGGCATATAAATAAAAATTGGGGTTTATACAAGACTGAGTAGGGTACAGTTCTGTTGTAGCAGAGAAAACAGACATGAAGTAAAGGTGCCTGGGGTACCTGGCATGGATCTGTCTTCTGAGAGATGGAGGTAAGGCCTGGAGAGGCTTAGGGCACATTGAGTTTCAAGTAGAAGTGGCATCATTTTCTCGAACGTTATTTTCAAAAAGAATGGCCTTTCTATACTAATCCCTTATTACTAAGCTCCCTTCAGAGTAAGATTATATCGCATTCCAACAAGAAATAGTAACTCCTTCCAGAATACATAATCTGTGGAGAAGTAGACCTTATTTTACTTTAAGAGGTTCCAGGTTAGACTTTGTAGACCAAAAGTTTTACCATTACAAATACTAAATTTATTAAATCACTACTTCTCAAACCTAACACAAATTATGAGATGTTCCAAAATAACCTTTTTGCTCTTATCCAAAAACCTACATCAAAGTAGATTTTCTATAAATTTGAAATAATGTTATAAATTTGATGCAGACCTTGGAAAGCTACTAAGTTTCTGTTTTCCCATCTGAAAGAGAGGATCAAAACAAAGGTATTGCACTGTTGTAAAGATTGCTTCCAGATAATGCATGTCAGCTACTTAGTATGGTGCCAGGTACATAGCAAATCAGTCTCAGTAAATATGTATTATTCATGTATTACAAGTTGCAGCATTTAGGTCAACATCTTGCTGAGTTGACTCAATGAATGTAAGAGTTTTTGTTGTTTTAATCCTAGAAATTACTTTTCTTAGTATCAATAAAAGGAGGAAATCTGTTTTTAAAAAAAAGTTCTGTGTGGCTGGCAGTTGACTTACGTATTACTTTTTGAAAAATAATGGCTTCTTTCAGCCAAATGATTTCTTATACTTCTGGGAAGTACTCTAAGTTCAATATTAGCTATGCTCCCAACAGGTCACTCACCACTAACCACAAGGGGGCAGATACCCAATCATGTTAGTTTACATTTCTTTTGACATAAATAGTATTGGAAGAATATGAAGCTTCAGGGGCTACTTTATTTAAGATGTCATCAACTGTTATCTCTGTACAAATGACTCCCAAATCTAGAGATATTTTCAACCTTTCTCCCAGACTTCAAATGTTAGTTTGCATGTATCTTCACTTACACATCTCATTAAATCTTAAACTCAACATGTTTAGATCTCATCACACCACATCCATTTGTTCCTAGTGTGTGTTTCTGTGTGTGTTGTTTTAAATGAGGATTAAATGGACTGCTGATGTACCTGACATCTAGTAAACAGTCAGTAAATGTTGACAGTCATTGCTTGTTATTGGCACTGTCATTCTTCTTGTAAGCAAGGCATATGACCTTAGAGCCATCTTTCACTTCTCCCTCACCACCCTGCCTTACGTGGTAGGCCTCCATATGAGCCTTCTGTATGTTCTCTCCATTCTTTTGAGAACATTATTGTTTATCAGTGTCTACAGTGGAGCCTATCCCTTCCCCCCAACTGGATGTAATCCTTATCCTTTGAGCTTCAAAACTTCTCATAGGTTCCTGCAATCCTGTCTTATATTTTATCCCAATAAAACATCCCATATGATGATAAACTCCCTTTTGAAGACAGTGGCTGCCTTAGGCATCTTCATCTTTATATTTCCTGCAGTGCTGAGTCAGTGACTTTCCCATAATAGGAATTCAGTTTTAATTTTTTTAATAAGTAGTGTACTAATGCACTTAAATATATGTGTGCCTGCTATGTGCTAGGTGTTGATACCACTTTAATACTCTAAAGCAGGGTTTGGACAGCTTTTTTGCAAATGGCCAGACAGTAAATATTTTTGGACTTGTGGGCCATACAGTTGTAGTTGTCAGTCCACCATTGTAGCACATAAACAACTATAGTCAATACATAAATGAATGGGCATGACTGTAAGACTTTATTTACAAAAACAGACAATGGGCAGGATTTGGCCTGCTGACCATAGTTTGCCAATTCCTGCAGGCTTCAATTCTCAATATGTAAAATGAAAGAGAGAGCGAGAGAGAGAGATTGTTAAAACTACCAAGTATAATTTAAAGTTTCTTCATGGATACATGTATATGTATGGCTGAGTCGCTTTGCTCTGCACCTGAAACTATTACAACATTGGTAATCGACTATATTCCAATATAAAATAAAAAGTTAAAAATAAATAAAAATAAAAGTCTTTGCAGTCCATTAAAAATAAATTAATTAATTAAAGTTTCTTCAGAAAAAGTAGCACCTGTTCAGAGAACAGGCTTTCTGATATGTAACCTTGACCTAAAATATCAATGGGTTAAGATTGATCAAGTCTTGAACCTGCTGTATAAAAAATAAATAAAATTCAAAAATTCCAAAAAAAAAAAAAGATGAAGTCTTTATTTTTCATTTATTTAGATAATATTCATTGGGCACCTTCCATGTGCCAGCACAGCACTAAGCACTAGGAACACATAGACACCTAAAAGACTAGCCCTCAAGATGCTCACAGTCAAGGAGGGGAGATAGGTGTGTGGTAATGTTACAATAGATATGTGTTTAATACATATGGCATAGCAGGTGACCAGTGGAAAACACGGACATCTTTGCATGTCAGTTTTTGATTGATGCACAGACCAGTTGCCTTTACTCTGCTTCCAAAAATTGGCATATAGAGCCAAGAGTTGAGACTTTAAACCCAAGCCAAATTAAAGCTTTATCTAAGCTTTGATTTCATGCACGTCACAGAAGATTATTACTCTTTTTGGGGGGACTACCCTATTGTACGTGCAGATTCTATTAGTTGTTTCCTGCTGTGCTGGTTGTAGTTAATCATTTTGGAACACTTTTTTCTTTTTTTATAAAAGGCAACCAGCAAAAGAATGAGCTATTTCTCTTGGATGATTTTATTTCCGTGCTGAGAGGATTTTTTTTAAATAAAAAACTGAGGTTACTTTACTTTCTTTGGATCTGTAACATGAAATATTTAAAAATCATTCACTCTGAAGTTAAGAGGTAAGACACTTTTTCCTACGCCCTTTTAGAGAAATTGGTTTCTCTAAAGGCCTCAAGTAAGACCCACCTGACGTCTTTTTGACTTTTGCTAACACCCACCCACCAGCAAGCAAAGACCCCCTTCTACCGTAAAGCAGAGTGACCTCCCAGTTCACATTACTTGCTCAGATTCTGACTTCCTAGAGTCTCAACTCTGCCTGCAAGATACCACCTCTCAGACTTTGTTGATTCTAAGAGTCTAGTCTCTTGCCTGCCTCACCTCGTAGTCCTGCCAGGTCCCTCCTTGCTCTTCACCTAGCCCATACCCCTACTGGCCAATTTTGCTACCTTACCATAAGCATCTCTTCAACTGATCATTTAACCAGTATTTCTTTTCTCAGAACATTGCTTCTCAGATTTCAGTGTCCATCATAATTATCTAGGACAGATGAAAATGTCGATTTTCAGCCCACCCTCAGAGTTTTTGGTTTAGTCACTTACCTAGTACCCAGAAACCTGCATTTGTTAAAGTCTCTGCCTCCTGAGGGACCCTGATATAAGTTATCCCTGGGACCACACTTTGAGAAACACTGCCGAGGATAATAAAATCCTTGAGGACATTTTTGAATCCCATACAAGTGTCTAGCATGTTTTCTATATAATAAATATTTGGTGGATGTTTATTCAGTTGAGTTGTTGAAGTTGTGTAAAGAAATATGTCATTTAATATTAGGATGAATTTTTGAAGTCAAATTTCTACATCCTTAAAGATACTAGTCTGTACCCTTTGCCTAATTGAACTGGAAGTAGAAAATTAAGTTTAATTTCAGGCTTACAGAGAATGATTGAAAAGTATATTTAAAGATACTCTAAATAGGAAATGTATAATATATATATTTAAAAGTTAGGATTTTTAAAAAAATATCCTGCCATTAGAACTGAAGACCTTGGAAGTTAAGATTGTTTTGATAATAATGGTACAGAATTAAATATATGTCAGAGAACATTAAAGGAATTCCAGAATTTCTAAGAACAGCATTAACTACTTTCAGATGCCTTGTCTTATGTAAATAGCCAGAGACCATTTCTGCCTTTTAGTTAGATCCCTTGAAAATAACTGTGATGAAGGAAGGGTTAGTGAATAACAGCAGTGTGCTCTCTAGATGAGATTACTTAAACTTCCTTTTGTTTTCCTTCTGGAATTTAATTCTAGCAATGAGTTCTGCAGAGATAAATGGGGGAAATCACTTAATCTAAGAGTCAGTTGTAAACAGCCTTGCATGTAGTAGAAGATGCCATCATCAGCACTCACCCATCACATTAAGAAATGCATTTCCAGTAAAGTTTTACTATAAATGTTTGTAATATATTTGTGTTTTGATCAGTTTTGTACTAATAATAATTATTCAATTCTGAAGAAATTTTAACATTTAAAGCCTTAAGGTCATAGGTAATAAAATTAAATTTTTAGCTTACATACACATTTTTATTACAGAGAAGTGTGATTGGGCTATAAGTAAAAGATTTTCAAGCATAAATGTATCAGTATTTAGGATAAAATTCTGTGGAGAATTGGAATGGAAATACAATCAAGGAGAAAAGGAAACTATATAAGATTTCTAACTATTTCTAACTATTAAGGAAGAACTTGTTCATGCAGTTTTTAAATTGATGATACTGGTACCATTCCCATTTTACTTAGATTCTAGTGAATTTTTATAAGAGTGATGTAACATTTTCATTCTAAACCATCAATATTTACACTACACCATAAATTACGTTCTTTATATCTATTTTAACTTGTGAGTAAAGAAATTAAATGAAATTTCAGATGTCTGTTTTAAAATCTACAAAAGTGTCATTGTTTTCTGAAATTATTTTAGGTTACGTATAAGCAGGAAAGTGTGAAGAACCTGAATAAGTTTTGCCAAATACACGCACAAAAAAATGTTTGCTGCAAGGGTGATTTAAAATCGGGGTTAAATCTAGAGGCTGATGAATGTCTTTATGGAACATAATAAGTATTAATGACACTCTTTTTTTTAATATATATATATTTAATATATTTATTTGTTTTTGGCTGTGTTGGGTCTTCGTTGCTGTGCACGGGCTTTCTTCGTTGTGGTGTGCAGGCTCCTCGCTGCGGTGGCTTCTCTTGTCAAGGAGCACAGGCTCTAGGCACATGGGCTTCAGTAGTTGCAGCATGCAGGCTCAGTAGTTGTGTCTCATGGGCTCTAGAGCTCAGGCTCTGTAGTTGTGGCACGCGGGTTTAGTTGCTCCACGGCACGTGGGACCTTCCCGGACCAGGGCTCGAACCCGTGTCCCCTGCCTTGGCAAGCGGATTCTTAACCACTGTGCCACCAGGGAAGTCCTAATGACACCCTCTTACTGAGTGTCTCCTACTGTATTTTAGGTACTTTGTTAAGCATTTTATATACACTATAATTATGTTACACTGTACATACATTATACATTATGAATATGTTTAGTTGCACGGAGAGCCCTGACTGCAGCTTTGTAACCACTAACTGGTGAAACCTAGATCCAGACCTAGGCCCACCTGTCTCCAAAGCCTTTGCAATATAGCACATGCCTCTCAGCGCCATAAATGACCACAGTGCACGTTCTTAGATTATGTGGAACCCAGCCCCAGTTCTTTGTTATCCCTCTTTGGGGTTACTGATTGTTTTCCAAAGTGAGAATCAAGATCAGGTAGAGTACATGCTCAAAATGGTCTTAACCTTTGGCCACATTTTGGACATAGACTCTAGAACAGCAGAAGCAAGGGATCATTTAAGGACTAGAAAATGTTAGAATCAACCTGAAGAATGTCCACACACATAAAGAAAATACATAGCACAGGGTGCTAAATACTTTTATCATCTCAGAGATGACACGTCCAGTGATGGAATGGGTTTCATATGTGGCATTCTGCTTGAGGCAGTTTTATGATAAGACTTGTAAACTTAGCTCTAGGGAAGTTTACTCTTAGGTAGCTCTAGGGAAGCTGAAGCTCTACTAGTTGGCAGAGCTGGGTGAGTGAAGTTTCAGCTACTGTGAACTTGAGAAATTTAATTTGAGAGGCTGTACTGAAAAGTAGATCCAAAGTGATATGATGGTCAAATTCTTAACAGATTATAAAGACTACAATTTCCATAGTAATGATCTCATTTCAAATATGTACTATTTTGATCATTGATTAAGGGAATTATGTAAAATATAAAATGAGAGTTTTCTCTAAAAACTTGGAAAATAAATTTTAACCCTCAACTTAATCCACTAAATTTATCCATTCTAGTTATGTTACATAATAATTTATATCTAACTTTATATACTCTTCAGAGAGAGTAATGACATAATTAGTTGAAATTTCTAGGTGATTCAGATACTTCATTTTAGCCAAAGTGCTTAACCTTTTCAAGCAGACCTCTCACTGAAATTTATACGTACCAAAACTGTATGAATTCTATGTGTATTCCCTTATCCTCTACCTTGTATAGGTACTTTCTTCCTAGAAATCCTTCATCTTTTCATCTCTAGTGAATACCTAATAGTTCACCATTGTATTCCCAGTTCCTAGAACAGCATCTGGTACATGGTAGACCTCCCTCAGTAAATATGTGTTGAGCGAGGAATAAGCAAACAAGCAAAGAGTTGAGTGAAGAACTCAAAAGATTGGCTTTACAGTTCTAACTCTGCATCTCCTTGAGCAACCCTGAGTAAGATACTCCTCAGGGCTTCAGTGCCCTCACCTGGAAGACAAAAAAAAGTAGATTAAGTTCTTTGTAACTCTAAAATAATATAATTCTATGGTGTAGTTAATTCATGAACTATTTAACTAACATTTAAGCAAAAGTTTTTCTGAGGAACGTGATCATATTTTCCAAAGTGATATACTTCCTAATAAAGATTGAAAATGTAAGAGTCTGTACTGATCAGACTCCTGCATTTAGTCTAGCACCAGAGGAAGCATATGTTTTGTTAATGAGAGTAAGGCTAATTAAAATTTCCTATGTTAATTAGGAGAAAATCCATGGAGGAGGAGGGATTTTAAGAACCAATTAAGGAGGAGGAGAGCTAGAGTTAGCAAATGAAGTGCCTAGATATTATAGGCACTATAATATTTGAAAGAACATTTGGAGGTGAATAAGGGACAAGAAAGAAAGTTTATTGAGTATCTACTTAGCTTTAGATTTCTATCCTGACACTTATCCCAATGAAATGTGATAGTTTGTTTGTTGACTGGCACTCCCAATAAAATGTGGGGTTTATTTCTATGAACTTCCATTACCTAGCAGACTATCTGTAATGGTAGACACTAAATAAATATTTGAGGAATTGATTGATTAATGCAGCTAGGCATTGTTCACATTTTCACATGCATTAATTCTAATGAAGTACATACTATATCTCTACTTTACAAGATAGGAATCTTAGGCTCTGAGAAATTGACTTAGCCCGAAGAAACCAAGCTACAGTTACAAAGCCTGGATTTGGACTCAGGTCTTTTTGGCTTCAAAGTTCATGCTTTTTCTACTAACTAGCCCATCATATAGATCATGAAGATAATCCCTGATAAGTATGTTATTTCCCTGCTAAAGGTGCTAAATTACCTTTGAAGTATAAAGTCTTATTACTAATATCAGTTTGGCAAGTTACACTTTAGAAACATTTTCACCTGTTACATTTAATCTTTACAAGCTAGCTGATGAGTAGATAACCTTTCCATCATTATACTGATGAGGAAAACTGAGTACCCTTGAGGAGTCACAGCTTCTAAGGACCTGTGATAAGATTGGAACCCAAGCCTTCTGGATTTAAAAGTAATTGAGCTTACTAGTGAAGATAAGGAAAGCCTGAACAAATAGCACCTAGAACAAAAGCCTTGTAAGGCCCTCTTTAAAGCATGTTTTAAAATGTGTAATTAGTCACTTTATTTCACCACATCCCATACCTTTTGTCATCAATAGACGGGATGGTCTGCCAGCGCATTTCTGACCGTAGAGCTTTCTGAATGGAGGCATGTGTCTGTGCTACCCCCCTCATGACTGGTGCCCCACGTCAAGTATATGGAGCCCTCGTTTACACATTTACATAAATTACGTAAAAGTCCCAAAACAAAGTGCAGCAAACCACTAATTCAGTTACTGTTATCTTTTTAATATGAAAACTAGAGAAATTAGGTAAGAAAAAATTTAACTTTGACACAATCTACTTCTAATGTGACGTGGACAGTCTGAGTTGCAAAAACTGTCACACAGGAGTATTTGGAGAAATTTTAAATAATACCTTTTACTTGTAAACAGAAGAGTTAAAAAACTCTCTGACCCCTGTACTTAGTTTGGTTTTATATGTTTTAGTTTGAATGTATGTATCTTTTTTCTCCTATTCTGGGTCTTCATTAACAATCTGGTTTCTTTCTTCCTTTTCATTTGGATTTTAAAAGCTAGTTTGTTCACTTAATCTGTTCTCTTTCTGCTCTATTAAAATAAGTTTAGTACTTTTAAATTACTTATTTTAAAGGAATTTGATAAGTATGAATCTAAAACATGTAGTTTATAATACATTCAGGAACCTTACTGAATTCAGTTAATACCAAGATGAGCCATACTTTATAAATGTTTAGCTATCGGATAACAGTAAACTGATTTATATTAAGGTTAAGTTTTTTAAACAGCAAGAGATTCAACTGTGTACGTTTGGAATCAGTTAGTTGCACTTTTAACCTAGAAACCTAAGTTAAGAAATAAATACAAATGACTATTAGGAATATTGGTTAAGTGCTGCCTTTGGCAGACAAATATCAAAACTTGTACAATTTTAGAGCTGGAGGGATCTTGATGATCACCTCATCAGATGCCCTTATTTTATAGTGGAAAAAATTCTGTGGCCTACGGATTGCTATTAGATTGTTAAATTTGGAGAAAATTCAAATTTAGTTTAAGTATTTTATTAGGGGATAGAAGGGGAGATGATCTAAGGGGTGCCAGTGATCAGGTGGGAAATAGAATGGTTTGTGACTCCTTTTTTTTTTATTATTCTCTGTCTCCTTTTGAGTTATGGGAAGTTAAAAAATAAATCCTAATTTGCTAATGAAGTGCAGAGAAAGAAGTTCAAGAACTTGGCCAGTTTCTTTGAAAGTTAGTAACAGAGCCAAGATTAAAAGCATACCCTTGAGTATCAAGACAACTTTTATTTGTATGATGTCAAACACTGTAAACACCTGTTTAGCCTACTGAGCTATGCTGCCCTTACAATGCCCCTGTGAAGCTGCCTGGAGCAGGGTCAGCTAGTGAGCCTGTGAGAGTAAACCAAGTGAAATAACAAGAGGAAATGTCTGAGAGGGTCCCTAAGGGTAAAATAAAAGACAAATGTTGGTATCTTAATTCTTTCAAACCCAAGTAGTTTGTCTTGTGGTAGCAGAGCCCTTTTACTAATGGGAACACCAGAGTTCCTCAAAATTTCAAAAATAGATGAAGCTGCCCCTTAGGATTCAGTGACTTAATGACTTGCAGAGGAGCTAACACCTAAATGTTTTGGGCAATGCCAAGCTGGACTCTACACGTTGCCTCAAGATAATGGAAACAAGGAGGATTCAACGTAGTTGTAGCCTCTTGGAAGTAAATGTAATATAAACTAATATAAAATAATAAAAAAATGAAAGTTATACGGAAAGTTGTAAGGCTACGTTTAAAATGCAAAATGCATAAAAAGGCAAATAAGTGTTTCAGTGCTTACATAAGAAGTGCCATTCTTTGTTACTGAAGAAGTTCAGTGACTTTGTCCTGAACTAAAGTTTCTGTAAGAATGCGTTGTTATTTTAGGTAAATACAACTGTAAAACTGTGTTCATGGCTTAAGTAAATGAGCTAACAGTTTCTGTGTTTTATCATTTAGCTCTCATAATAACTCTCTGAAATGATACTGCTGTTATCTCCACTTTCAAGCATGGAAACTAGGAACTAGAGAAGTTAAGTAACTTGTCCAGAATCGCAGACCAGTAAGTGATGGAGGCAGGACTTTAACTCGGTGTTAGACTCCAAACCCAAGCAACCACTAAAAGTTACTGCTTCCTTTAACTAAACCCTATGTCCACACAATGTTACCCCATCTGTGTTTAATAGCCTTTCTTTATAAAACAGTTTACATAATTTACTTCTTAATTACTGGCAAATATTAATGGTAGCCTAAGAGTAACCACTCCTAGTAGAAAAAGAAATTCAGAATTTCATATAAAAATTATCTAGTGAAGTCTGACCTGTTTTAAGTGACAGACTGGAAAGCTGAGGCCTTGAAGCTTATTGACACTCAATAGCAATATTGCTGTGATTGGAAGTTTACAACATCTTCGGGTAAACACTAAATAAAATTCAGTGGTTCCCATTAAAACCACACAACATACCAGATTTTCACTGCATTTGAGTGAAATATTTTAAAATAATTCATTATAAATTCTTACATAAATCTTTACATTCTAAATACTTTGTACAGAGCCTGCATGGCACATAAAATAGGGACCAATTTTATTAATAAAACAAGTGTAATTAATTATAGTTTTAAGATTGAAATAATGTATAACTTATTACATGGTAATTTTTAAGAATCTCTGAATGTTCCTCTGCTGGGATCTTATTTTGTATTATATCAGCATTAATATTAGGTTCTGATTACCATGTGGCTTTTGAAGAATTCTTTTTTTTTTTTTAATTGTTTCAGCTTTGGAAGTCTAGAGAAGCTTAACGAAGATTTAATATTTTAAAAAGAAATAAAATGCCTAAAACATTAGGTATATACTGAAAATTATTTACAAAAAAAATGAAATAAGTGTTGATAGAAAACATTCCCTGATTTGGGAAATGTCTCTTAATAGAAGCCTTATGATTCAGTTAAAATGCACAGAAGATAAGTTGCTACAAGTGTTTGTAGGATACCACTTGAAAAGTTCCTATTTGAAAATTCAAGTCTTGCTTTCTCTTAAGAAAAATTTAGTTATATCCACTTTATATTTTACTTTATAAGTTAATTTTATACTTTTATATCTAATTCAGCCTCTCTTTTTTGTATAATCACTGCTAACTTTTTAAAAAACACTGCTTCTTTCAAAGGGAAATAATGTGTAAAAAATGTGATGCATTTAATCCTTGAATGCTGGAAGAACACTTTTAAAGTATTGTAAGCACATCTGTATTATATTACACAGGGAAAAGAATGTATGCACTCTGTGGCCTATGGGCACGAGGGTGGCTGGTTTAGGAAAACTGAATATTTTGCATTTCAAGTTTCTTTTCCACATAAAAAATATTCTATGATTCTAAAATGAAGAATTTAATTCCAGGAGTGGGGCATGTGGTCAGGCAAACAGGAGTAAAGTTTTGGTTTTACAAGTCCTCTCACTTGTCACCCACTTCTTAAAAAGAAATCAGTTTTTATAATGGGCTCGGCTTTGCACTTTGTTAAGCACTTCTGCTTTCCCTTATTGGAAAAATATTGCACAGGACAGACTTAGAACACAGAGAAATCACTATACCAAGAGTTCTTAGTAAGTGTGCTGCATGTCTGAGTCAGCTGCAAGGTATGGTGCAAATAATTTGTCACTAATTAAGAAATATCAAAGTTTGTATGATTTACTCTTAAAATTACAGCAGATTCAAATGTATCCCGATGGTAACCTCACTCTTGATCACTGACTGGTATTCCAGTGTACTTTCTTGAGTGGAAGGGGAAGGGATGGAGTTCCAGCTGTCAGGCCTGGTATCCCTTGGGATGTATGTTTTGTATGTGAATATCACCTGTCATTGGTGGAGATGGAGAAAAAAAGTTGGAGAACTTCTGCACTACTCTGGTGAAGGTGTTCTCTACTTTCTCCTCTTTGTCGTGACATGATAGTCACTTGCCAACACATTCCCTTATGCAGCTCCTAGTGAGCTAGCTGAAATTCCACCCCTTTATTCCTACCTCAGAAAACAAGCAAGGGAGAATGCTAGGGGCATGCAACTTTAATCAACTAAAAAAAAAAAAATTTTTTTTTTTTAAGTAATGACTTGAGAATTTCATACTTTAAGGAGTATTACCATCTAATTACCTGTGACACATTTACTGGTTATGTCATGATACCATGACAAATGAACTCCATATTTCTTAAATTTTGTGCTTTTACCTCATTCATAAATTCAAACCTGTTTTTTTTAATTTCAAAATAAAGGAAAGCAAAATTTAATTATATGGTAATATATATTTCCAGAAAGTATTTATAATTTAGAATTAAGTTTTTACAAAAGTATTTTGTAGCCATTTTAGCACCATATATTACTAGGAACTATCATGGGATAGTTGTTTGGTTTTCTTTTAAGACTCAAACTAAATGTATTTGAGGAATTTGAATTTTTAGCTAGTCAATATTTTATCCAAGAAAAATTCATGACACATCAAATATAGATATTTTATAAAAGTTAGCCTTTATCCCTTATTGATATGAAAATGAATGACTTGTTCTAGAGCTTTCCTAATGTCAAATTATTTCATATACTTTTGATTTAGCTTTAGGACCTCTATAATAATAGCTCTTTTACCTGATTATTTTGGTAAAGTTACTATATTATAAGGAAATAACTGTTGGATTAATGTCATCATCATTTAAATTTTTTAATGTAAGGGACTCATATTTTATTTACAAGTAATTTCAAATAAAATGGTATTTTTTGGTTTTGCTTTTTTACTATAAGATATTATGAAATGGATCCTGACAAAAGTCTCCTTGACAATTTGAGGAACAAAGTGATCATTGAGTACCCAACATTACATGTGGTATTAAAAGAATACAGTAATGACATGGAAGTTCTTCACCAAGGTAAGTGTAAATTTGTTCCTGTAATGCTTAAATAACTCTAGTGAACTGAAGCAATTACATTATTGTCTTTATATATTTTCCCACTGTACTTACACACCTAACTGAATTTACTCTGTAACTACAGATAATACTGTAAAGAACCATATGATTGAGCTGTTGCTTCTATTCTGTTTCAGAGCATGTAAGCCTTTATCAACTTAAAATGAATGAATCGGTTTGAATGTCTGGCTGTAAAAGGATATACTTCGCCTTTAGGGAGTTTTGTGTGTTTTTGTCTTTTTTTAAGGTAATAGTCTTCAAGTAACAGTCTGCCTATGATCAGATAAATTTACGCCCTAATTAAAACTCTTTAGAGATTCCTAAAATGAGAGATTACAAACATTTTTAGTGTTCTGCCTTATAGAAAAGGGAAATGTTTCAAGGGACATTGTGTTTAAAGTTTGGACTGCATTTAGAATAAGCTGGTGCCATTGCCTTGACCCTTTATCTCCTTTTCTTTTAAACCGACTGGTTTTACTTTCTCTGATTTTGTTTCCTTGGCTATATTCCTTGGCATTTTAGTGATTCCTTAAAAGTAGATACTTTCCCCTCTTTGGTGAGTAGTGGAATTGGGAGAATTTATTAAAACCAGAAACGGTATATGTAAAATGTTAGTGTATAAAGTGACTTACCCATATCTGCATTTACTGATTAAGTTAATTATGTTTCAGTATGTAAATTCTAGAGGATGAATAAAATTTTAAAATTACTTCTAAAAAGAGAGAGAGCTACTTACTTAATTCAAAACCATTAGATAGCACTTTCAGCTAAGAGTTATAGGTACAGGACAAGTTTCATTGTAACAAACACCAGAGGGCCATAGAATCCTTGGATTGGATTGAACTCTATTTTTTAAAATATCTTTTGAAATATGTGGTTCAGGTTTTATTGTTATACCATCATTATGGACTGTAATAGGCAGTGACCTTTATTGTAAGGTCTTCTCTGTATGTGTGTATGATAGCTTTTTTTCTTTGTGAAAGTTAATAGGAGAATTACTTTTTTTCCCTAAGTGGCCAAAATTTTGTCAGTGCCACAATGTGAAACCAGATTTTTAATTGGCACACACAAAGTTTCTAATAATCAATTATATGTCTCTAAATCTTCAGGTTAATTCTTTTTTTTTTTTTTTTAAACATTTAGAATCAATTGATTTTTTTTTGGCTGTGTTGGGTCTTCATTGCTGCGCACGGGCTTTCTCTAGTTGCGGTGAGCGGGGGCTACTCTTCATTGCGGTACGCGGGCTTCTCGTTGTGGCTTCTCTTGTTGCGGAGCACAGGCTCTAGGTGCACAGGCTTCAGTGGTTGTGGCACGTGGGCTCAGTAGTTGTGGCTTGCGGGCGCTAGAGCTCAGGCTCAGTAGTTGTGGAGCACGGGCTTAGTTGCTCCGCGGCATGTGGGATCTTCCCGGGCCAGGGCTCAAACCTGTGTCCCTTGCATTGGCAGACAGATTCTTAACCACTGTGCCACCAGGGAAGCCTAGGTTAATTCTTGACTTTATATTTTTTAAAATTTGAGAACATCCATTTTTATTTTCTCAAATTAAGTTAGAAATTTCAGTTCTAAATGACCAATTTCACTTTTTTTTAAAGCTGTGTAAAACCTTACTTTTTCCTTAATATAATTCACATAGCTCTCTCTCTCTCAATGTTGGTTTCAGGGAAAGTTGTTTAGTAATGTGGGTTACTAGCCAGAGCAAACATTGTCTGTGTAAATAACCACAGCACACACAGTTCCTCTTTCACCTTGTTTAGGAATGCACATTGAAGTAAGGCTTCCTGTCATGAAGCAAAAAGAAAAGGCTACTTTTGTAGTGTACTTGGAACCTTATGAAGTAAAATTTGCTATTTTTTGGTGGGTATACGATGTTTGGCTTATTTACAGGAAGCTCAAGTGACTCGTGCTTTCAGTATAGAAGATCATTTAGGGCTGCTGAAGCAAAGAACCAAAGAGGATCTAGCAGGATTTTAAGGACCATATCAGTGTTGTCACATAAATACACACACTTTAAAAATAATGCCAGGCCTTCCTGTAGATGCTTTTCTTTGTGTAAGCACTTCAAGTTGTCTGTTTCTTTGTACATTCCCACAGCGTTGGATGTTCTGCAGGGTGGTCCCTTAATGCAGGGGGAGGGTTATATAAGAACAGGGCATTTTCTTTGGAAAGCCTTGAAATTCTTTCTCTCTCCAGAGGCAAAAATGTTGGATTTTGATCTTGAGTTCGTAGCAAAGGTGTCTCTCTTCTAGTTTGGGAAAAATGTGTTTCTGGACTGGGATTCACTTGTTTTTCACACTTGATGATTATTATAATGTTTGTTATAAGTCTAGATTGCCATAGTTTATTTTTTCAAAAGTCTGCCTTTTCTGATGGGCAATAGACAAGTTTTGTTTGCTTGCTTTTTGCTTTTTACAGAATGAAAAGGGTTGACTGGAAAAGGTTAAGCAGTTAAGGTAGCCCACTAGGTGTAGAGTGTAGAGAGCTGCTCACCCACCTTGTATCAGTCCAGTGGGAGGTGCTCAGAATGGTGTTACTTGTCTCACAGGTCCTTGTTTGCCAAAGTTAGCTAGTAGATTTAAATGACACAATAAAAGCATCCTACATTTCAGTCTAAGGAAAAAAGAATGGAGTTCCATCAAAAGAAGAAAACTGGGCAACTTCAGTAAGCCACGAAAGGAAAAGGTGTTTCCCAAACTGCAGTGCCAAACAGCACAAAGCCCATTAACTTAAAAATACCAGCAAAATATTTGTCTCCGTTATTCTAATATAACTCAAAATTAGAAAATATCTGTCTTTTGAGGAGTCCAACCCAAAAATGATTACTTGAATTAGTGAAAATAGTAGCATAGCAGTTACTTACATATCAGTCTCTTCTTTTTTAACTTTTTTTGATTTTGGCCACTCCATGCAGCTTGTGGGATTTTAGTTCCCTGACCAGGGATCGAACCCGGGCCCTTGGCAGTGAGAGCATGGAGTCCTAACCACTGGACTGCCAGGGAATTCCCACTTCAATCTCTTCTTGGGCCAATAAATCCTTTCATCCATTCTTCCTCTCTCCTCCCTCACTCCTGCTTACCCCCTCTTTTTCTTCCTTTCTCTTTCTGTGTGTGTGTGTGTGTGTGTGTGTGTGTGTGTGTGTGTGTGTGGCAGTGGGATGGGGATGGAGTTTAGGCACAAGAACGCACATGTAAATGCCACAGTGCAATAGGTTCTATCATGGTTTCAGTGCAGAGAAAGCCAGAGGAGAAAACAACTAACTTGTAATATCGTGGAGATACTTGAAGGACTCTGCTAGAGTTTATGAAATTCCACAAGGATCAGGACCATATCTTGGATAGAACCTATTTCAGTACCTTCCTCATAAAAAGGACTCAATGGACACCAGTTTGGTTGCTGGTACAATTGTACATCTAGGTACCATCGGCATACCCCAAGGAACTTGGCAACTGGAATATGAGGCAAGATCCAAGTTTATGGTTCTGGCATCAGCTCTTATTAGCTGGGTCCTTGGCATTCACTCTGCTTCTCTGAGCTCTATTTTCTTTATCTACACAATGGAGATAAAGGGCTATAAGCCTCAAGCAAAATGATCTCTATTTTAACCTTAACAATTTTCAAAGTGTTTATGTGTTATTTCCTTTTAGCTTCACTATACAGTGAAGTAAGTGGTGCGGTTACTCTGCTTCTCATTTTCCAAATTGAAAAAAGAAACCTAAAATTTGGTGTAACTTACAGTTATATTGATTCAGCATACATGCTACCCTGGCGGGGATAGATATAGGAAAGAAAGGTCCAGTGTCTATCCTCAAGGAACTCTCAGTTTAGTTAGTGAATCATAGTCTTGCTGTAGTCAAGGCAGCTCCTTTAAAGGAGTTCCATTTCTGCTCTGAGTCTTCTTTCCTGTGAAAAGAAGGAGATGGAGATTAGCTAGTCTTCTGTCAGCCCACATTCACTCAACATATACTGACCCTCAATTTTAAGTTTAAAAAAAATCATGGAAAAAATTTATTCCAACCACACTTGGCCAGCCTCTGTGATAATAGTGGTCTATTCAGTGGCAAAAGTATTGGATCCTACCCACACTGAGAAGTGACCATTCCCAAGTCTTCCACAGAGTCAGGAAGGATGTTACCTCACAAAATATAATTGCCACTTTCAGACATCATTTCTCTATTTATTGTGGCCAGAATTGTATATCCCAGCTGCCTGGGACATGACATGGTTTGTCTGTCACCATGAGCGGTGCTGTTGGTATGCATCAGAAGGGAGGAGAGAAGAGGGGAAAACAGAACAGGCTAAACAGAAACAGCATAAACACTTGACTGTATGTTTACTTATTTTTTTCAGTGAAAGGTGAATCTACTAAGAACATTGGCAATTAAAATTGAGCACTTCTTTTGGAGGAAGAACATGAAAATTCCCAGACAATTGCAGAGGACCTTGTTGGAAGATTTGGGGGTATTGTCGCTTAGTGGATGGAATTTTTTGTTTCTCTGAAAAGTAATTAAACAGTCTTGAAAAAAAAAATTTAATGTATTTTCTAGCCTCTTGAATTGACTCGTAAGGCACAGGCTTTAATATGCTTCATTCTGTAGGCCGAAATTTTTTTTATTTGTTAGTTTGATGCAACACCAAACCCAAGGATCACCTGTGTCAGCCACAAAGTTGGCGTTCTCTTTAGTGGAACCTCACTAAACAGAAAGGCCATGTGGCAGACCATCTAGCCACAGGAGGACTGGTCCATCATTTGCCTATTCTTGTCTTTGGGATTATATGTAACTTAACCTCTTGAGACAGCTGGATGAGTCTTTTATACTCGGGTAGCACCCAGTATGATGTCCTTTGTAAAACGTTGTCTAAATACTATGAACTGCTATTTCTTATATTCATTTCAGAAAATCAGTGGCTCCACACTGTTTGAACCATCAGTGCTCATGAATTTGGCTTTACTTGTTCACACAGTGAGCTGTGTCTTACTATGAATTCTGTGCCTTTCATCCCATTCCCACTCTACTCTTGTCATTACCACACAGGGTGTTGTGATGAGCAGTTTTATGCTGTGTTTTGAAACATCTAGCAATAACTAAAGAAAAAACACTTGGAACTCATCAAAGTGTTACTGGAATGTATGTGTGTATTTATGTATATACATGACTTAATTTATACCTTATGACAGCTCTTTATACATTATGATCTCACATATTAAAATTAAAGTTTCCTAGTTTTATTGGAATTTATACAGTTATGAAATTGCAATATGACTATAAAAGATTATTACATCTGTATTGCATCTGTGCACTTAATGGTTAAAAAAACAATGACAAAATTGGCCATTAGTGAAATTCGTTTTTAGTTTACAATTAGAATAAGTTTTAGACCAAAAGGAAACCAGAGGTATTAAAGAGAATTGGAAAGATTAGAAATATGAAAAGATAATGAGAACATGAGCATAAGAGAAACTTTTAGAACACAGATATATGTAACTTGGTGTACATATATATGAGAAGAGCCTCTAAAGACAATAGTGGCACAAAGACCCTTGGTATAAAAGTGATAGTGGAAATGCGATTCATAGACAGTAAGGCATTGCCATTTGAGAAATATATATACTTCCTAAAGCAGCTTCAGGAATCTTCTCCTCATATAGCAAAAACTTTGTGTAGAATTATGTTTTGCACAGTATTACTGGAGAGACGATGAAATGGGAATTCAAAATTTAACAGTGAAGTTTGTCTTCTTGAGACAGGCAAGAAAGAGAATGAATTGAATCAAATGTGTCATAGAATTGTTATTGGGAAAAGTGGGATAAAGAACACAAAAAGAACATGTGATCTGAATATCAGGGTGGAGAGGAATTTCCTGACAGTGAAATCTGTTATGATGTAGTCTCATTTCCAAGAAAAGTGTTGAGTTCCATCCCGTTTAGAATTTAAATTGAAAACTGGACAAAAATCAAAGGATTTATCCTGTACTTTCCCTCCCCCCACCCAGGTGGAAAAAGAAAGGGAAAAACCCCTACATGATCTAATGCATCTTTACCATCCCTATTGTCTAGAATTCTATTAGACTTTAAATTATTATAGTCTATTCCTTAGGAAAGAATTTAACTAGCAGAGTTCCCTTGACATAACTATCAACTCATTTGATTAATATGCACATTTATTCCCACAGGATTTACAATAAACATGTGTTTTAGTGAATAACCATGTCAACTGCTTGGAGGGGGTGAATTGGAATAATTCACTGAGAGCCCTAGAAGTTTGTAGTATTACAACCCAATTTCTTTTTTAGAGGCCTTCACCATTTTGGATTCCTGACAAATTCTGATGCATAAACAAACTCCCTGACCCATGTTAAGTTCAACATCCTGCATTTTGTTCACGAACCACATTTTAAAAGGAGAAAAGTTCCACCTGGCCTTCTTTATCTTTTAAACAATGATTTCAAAGGGAAGGTAGGCCTTTCGTAATTGCTAATTATTACATATGGGATTAATAACCATAAATTTACAGTAAACAAAACTTGCACCTGTTCATATTATAAATATGAATTAAAGAGAGTTACTAGACTATTTAAGATTCCTAAGTGTAGTTGAGCCAATTTGTTTCTCTGTAGCAAGTGATGGGATTCAGATTTCACAATGTATAGTAAAATGTTAAACACATAACTATGAGGCCAACAATTTCCTTTATACATTTTGTTTAATTTGGTTGGCATATACAGTGTGTTGTACCTGATTTCATATCAGTCATTAAATATTAAGTAAAGATGCCTACTCTGCTTTTATTTAATCGTAAATTACTGTATTAAAGTGTGTTGTTTATTTTCAGGTAGATATTGTATACTTTTGATTATTAGCCAATCATCTTTCAATTGCAAGTGTCAGAAACTCAACTCAAACTAGTGTCAGCATGAAGGGTAGTTTACTGGCTCCTACACTGGGAAATTGAGGCATGGCTGGATCCAAAGAACCAAAGAAGCCATCTTTCCAGCCCCCACACTTGACCCTGGTTTTTTTTTCCTGGATTGGTTTTCTCTTCCAGGCAAACTTTCTGTTTGGGGATGCCCTCTTGGAGGTGGGAAGCAGTGAGGTGAGGATGGTAGGTGACAGCTGTTGACAGTTTCAGCTTACATCATCATAACCAAAGCTTGGCAGCAAGTTAGGTAAAATTTGGAGTAAGAACTTTTATTTTGCCCAGATTGGATCACATTCCATTCCTGAGCTGATGTGGAGTTCCCCCAGAGGAAGGGAAAATTATCAGAAAAGGGGAAGGTGTAGGGAGCAGGTGACGAAAGGTTGTTCCTGAGAATACAAAAGTAACAAACAGATGTACACTGCACACTTACTTGAATTTGAGTAGCAAGAGGTTTCTGATTTGAAATAGCATAAGGAGTAAAATTCAAAATTAACCTGCAAACCTTCATTGGCTTTAACTAGAGATTTCAGTTCCTATTTGATGCCACTGCTGCTTTGAGTTGCCATTACGGGCTTTTATTTTTTTTTAATGCTTCCCATTTGTGTTAGACATTATGTTGCTACTGGTTTGATCAGATGCACAGAGCACCAATCTGTTTCCATCATGGATTTGGAAATTTCCAGTTTCATGAACATTTGAGAAATACTGATTTTGAAATTAGAGTTGTACTGGAGGACAATGCTTCAAAAAATGAAGACCAGGGCTTCCCTGGTGGCGTAGTGGTTGAGAGTCTGCCTGCCGATGCAGGGGACACGAGTTCGTGCCCCAGTCCGGGAGGATCCCACATGCCCCGGAGCGGCTGGGCCTGGGAGCCATGGCCGCTGAGCCTGCGCGTCCGGAGCCTGTGCTCCGCAACGGGAGGGACCACAACAGTGAGAGGCCCGCGTACCACAAAAAAAAAAAAAAAATTAAGACTATTTAAATAAAAATAGGCCCTTAAATAAACCTTTGGGGATCTGTACTTCATTACAAAGTATTTTCTTTCAACTTTGGTCAACTGGAAGCTATGTAAAGTATCTGTGCATATGTTTTTTAAAATGAACTAAAATGTAAACATTTTCCATATTGGAGTGTGGTGGGCTGCACTCATTTTGAGCTTCGTAACCGAATGCATCCTTTAGCCTTTGATGAGCTACTACACAACTCTGCTGTTGCCGGTTTTATTTTCTTACTGAATAAAGTACCAAATGCTTACTCTTCATGACTTGGCCCCAAGCTAATATTGCAACCATTTCTTTCTTTCATCTCCACCCTTTACTTCAGTATTGTAAAACAACAAAAAGGTTACCATATATACGTCCCAGCCTTTTTCCCCCTGAAGTGCCTTTCTCCTTGTTCATATTCTCCACGTGAGCATACTCTCCCTCTCCTTTGAGACCCAGCTTGACCAGTAATTGCTATGATCCTCCCATGTAGAACCCATAGTTATGTTCACACTGCGTGTATCTCCTGATTGGCTGATGCTAATACTATACTGTTATTAGGACGGTTATTAGGACGGTGGTCTGTGGAATGCAATATTGAAGGGTTGCTGATGTTGACTTGTGCCACCAGAATCAACCGCTAAGCCCACATATGCACAAGCAATGAATGACAGGTACATCATGACTGTGGCCTGGCCACTAGCCTTTTTAAGACCCTAAAGATATCAAGAATGTTAAAATGTGAGCTCTAGAGTCAATAAAATACAGTACCATCATCCCCATTTTATGTGGGAAAGGAAATTAAGGTCGAAACCAGGTGGGTCACATGTAAGTAACTAGGCGAGCCATGATTTAAACCACGGCAAGTGGGCTTCAGAGGTCATTTCCTTAACCATTAGGCTAATTGGCCTCCTAGGTGGGCTCTGCCCAGGTCACCAAGCCATCCTGAAGTCATACTATGTTTCATGATAATTTAGAGAGAATATTACAGTTTACTGCCACTTAAAAATGGATAATTATTTTAATCGGCTACTTTAATGAATTTTTTGAAAAAGTAGGACAGTTTTTTCATGGTTTGTGAAGCCGCTTTTCTTGGAGGTTTCTCTTTGTTGATGGACAGCAGGCTGTTTCTTCTAGCGTGTTTAGTTCTTCTCTTGAGTCTTTCATCCATGTTACTCACATATTTTGCTGGTTTGGGTATAAAGACTTCAATCACTTCGGTTAGTTTGAAACCAGCTGTTAATGCTAGCACCAGTTTCTTTCAGTGGATTCCAACATAATAGCATCAAGTCTGTTTCATTGTCCATTATGAATTGTGCGCTGCTAAGTTAAACACTGCTCAAAGCTGTTACAGCAGACCTCAGGGAACATGGCTGTCCAGGACTATATTGTGAAGGGGACCCATGTGGAAAGGACATAAGGACACAAAGATAGCTGTTAATGATTGTCGAGTTGACCTTATGTTGAGCTGCGGAAGGAACGTATTCTTGGTACAGTGGTGAATCCAACTGAGAGCTGCCGGGCGTTGCCTCTGGACAGGACAGGCTTGGGGGAGCTAGGACAATCGTGGGAGAGGAAGTATAATCTCAGAACCTGTAGGAAATCTTGGGAATGGCTTCAGAAGTGGAAATGGGATGGTTGGAGAAAATCCATGAAAAGACAAATGAAAGGCATTGTAAACAGTGAAATGTGAGTCTTAAATCTTAATTTCATGGAAGCAGGTGCTCTGAACTGTATAACCAAGGAGAAGTAAACTAAGCCTCGTGATTTTTAAAAGGGAAATTTCCATCCCCCTCAGGTGTAGGTAATGAAGGGACTATCAAATAATGGTTTCACTTTTTATTTCAGAAAAGTTTTCCTTCTCCCAGGTTTCTGCTAAGCACTCTAGGTTATTTTTACTGTGAGGAGAGATTGTCACACATCACCTCTTGGTATCATGCTTTCTTTTGGCTCCTGAACAGTTGATTCTAGTTTCAGTCCATATGGTATGAATCTGTGGTGCAAAGACAGTCCTAAAGCCCAGTAACTTCTTATTTTTCCTAGAGCAGAGTCTGATCTCTGTGTTTTGAAGTTTCAGTGGTCGGTTAACCAGATGCTGTGATGCTGTGCTTTGGAGCTTCTGCCAACATAGAAGAGACAGCAAGTTTTTCCATGTTCCTGACGGATTGGAAGGTGTTTTTTCAAATTACCTTCTTCAGATCTCTCCCTGGAAAGGTTGGTCAGTTGTTCAGCCAGCACCCTTGGCCTACGCAGCAAGTGCAGCTTAGAAGCCTGTAAATAGTTTCTGCCGCATTTGGACCCTCACAAACAAAACTTCTGTGCATTGGAAATGGAAAAACTTGAGGTGGCCAGGAAAGCCAAGTGAGAGCAGGCATCCAATCTTCCAGGTAATGAATTCATGCAACTCGGTAAGAAGGAAGCTACTGTTTGTGGCTGACCTGTGTGGACAGTCGAAGGGAGAGTATGATCCAGATGTTCTTTTCTCACTTTCCTGAATGCCAAGGAGACGAGTTGTGAGGTTTGGTTTGATTTTTTTCTTTCCTAAGCAATCAACTCCTCCTTTCCCCTACCAAACATGTGTACCCCTTAGAAGTGAGAAGAAAAGCAAGTTATTTCTTCGCCCATCAAAAAATACTTTATTTGAAATCCTGTAACTTAGTCTACCCAAAAGTACTTTATAATATTTTGTAATCTCCTATAGTCTTGTTTAGTATTTCTCCAAAGGGTAGTAATGAATCTGTAAAGCTTAGGCCAAGTGATGGTACAAGTATAAATTATATTGAAGGGTATGGTAAAAATCTGCTGTTTGCTACTCAACATGCATCCCCCTTCTTGTAACCCTACTTGAGTTCCTTTGGGAAACTACCAGCTCCTTCCTGTTCACAGCCATCTGGTTTGGATGGGATTAAGCCCAACCCTAGCTCCAGGGTGGGTTTTCATCAGGCTCAACAGATCAGAGTATCCCACTCCTGTGATCTTGTGTTTGGTTCAGAACTGTGCAGGTGACCTAAACTGGTACAATCTGAGGGACCTACAGGACAGGCAGATAGACTCTGTCCTGCTATAAAGATGTAAGGTTAAAGGTGGGTTAGCCTGTTTTTCTACTGTAAGGGGAGCCTGCCTGAGACTGGTGACAACTCAGAGGAGGCTGATTGGGTTTAGATTAAGCCAAGCCCATTTATCCCTCTGGAGTGTTCAGTTATATTAGCCAATACGTCCTTTTTTTTTTTTTTTTCTTAATCAAGTTTGTGTAAGTTAGATTTTCTGTCAACTGTGTCAGAATTTGACACCAGGAAATGAAGGGTGGCAAGTTACAGCCCCTGGATTATAAAATTGGATGAATCAAGATAGGAAACCCTCTGTATCCTAGGCTAGGGTGTTAGTAAGGATTAGATTGGTCTGTAAAAGGAAAAATAATCTTAACTGGCCCTTTAAGGACAGTTTCTAGAAGTTGCACACAGCACTTCTGTTGACATCCCATATGCAGAACTTGGCCATGTAGCCACATCTGCTTTCGAGGGAATGGGAAGAAGTCTTTATTCAGGTTGGCAATGTGCCTAATTAAAAAATATGGCTCTTCTTACTAAGGAGGAGGATTAAGTGGGTATTGGGACAAGTAACAGTCTTTAACACAGCTGGTCATTGGCAATTCTTGTGGTACTGTAACAGTGGGTTACTCCATTGGCTAATGTATACTGGGACCTTCAAGCCCATATGTCTCCCTGGGCTGCAGCATTAAGGGACTTGGACAGAAAGTTTAGGTTGTAGGAACGTATTGGTTACAGGTTGAAGCCTTTGTAAATTTTTACAAGAAAAAGAGGTTTTCTTTGAAGCTTATGCCTCTGAAAACAAGAAGGAATGAAATAGGGCTTTGCTACAAGAAACAATTTCTGCCTGTGACCTGCAATCCAAGTCAACTGAGTGCAGCCGTCTGGATCCTTGACTGAATGGAAAAGCCAGATTCCTGCATAAAGTTAAGTTAGTTTGAGCAAAAGAAGGAAGAAGGGAAAAGTACAATAAAGAAAGATTATGACCTAGAATAAGTGTGATCTCCCAGGCCTCTTCTAGAATCCTCTTGTTATAACCCCCCTCAACCTGTCAAAAGGGACATCCATGCCTCTTGAAAAGATGCAGCTGGTGTGCAGCTTTCCAGCAAAGGGAGAGTAGCTGTTCCTCCCTTCTCCAGGTCATTGCATTGTATTGTCCCCAAAAAGAGGCCAGTATAGATGCAGAAGCCATTAATTTACAGCCTTCCCAAACCTGTGTTCTAAATGAAGGTATCAATCAGCTAGATCTCTACTTTTATTACTAACCCATGGAATTGACCAGTGTATTATCAGCATTCTCCAGGAAAACAGAACCACTAGAAAGTATACATGTAGAGAGAGAAATAGATTTGTCAGGAATTGGCCCATGTGATTATGGAGTCTGGCAAGTCCCAAGATCTGCAGGATGAGTGCCCAAACTAAGACCCAGAAGAGCAGGTGTTTCAGTTTGAGTCTGAAGGAATGTCCCAGTTCAAAGGTGGTCAGGCAAGAGGAATTCTCTCTTACTCAGGGGATGGTCAGCCATTTGATTCTATTCAGGCCTTCAACTGATTGGATGAGGCCCACCCACATCAGGGAGAGCAGTCTGCTTTACTCAGTCTTCTGATTTAAATGTTAATCTCATTCTAAAATATCCTTACAGAAACATCCAGAATAATGTTTTACCAAATATCTGGGTACCCCGTAGCCCAGTCTAGTTGATACATAAAATTAACCATCACAACCAGAAGCACATAGATGGGAGCCAACTGAAGTCATGAGGGATTTATACTACAGAGAAACCTTCAACTGACGAAAAATACTCCACAGTTGCCCAACCCTGAAAGCAGTCCTTGGGACCCCTTCCCCCACCAAATATACATTTCCATTTATACCAAAGAGTAACGGCATTTAAAGCTGTCCTGTCCTATGAAGAGGCTCTTGCGCAGAAATAATAAACAAGGGGGATCCTCTTGGAGAGTGAAACTGAGGCAGCCCCAGACCTCCACTTCACTGCAAGATAGAGGAGTCTGCCATTTCTGTCCAAAAAGGTTGTAATATGTGTGAGGACTGATAGCCACTGGATGTTCTACATTCTCCTCTTTGCAGTTTGGAATTTTTATTGCAGTTCTCTTTTCTCTCTCCTATTATATATAGGATGTGGCTGAACTTACTATTTACCCACAGATCACTGAACCATGAAGAGTCACTTGACATAATTTGCACACTGATGTGAAATACTGGACTTGGATCTAGATTTAGTAATAAAAAGATTTCACATGAAGTCCCTTTAGGGAAGGAATGTGACCTGTATGTGTGGAACCTGTGGGTTGATGTTAGGCAGCCAAAGACTGGACTAGCCAATGTTGCTGAGTCCTTCTATGTGGTACTCCACATTTCCTTTGAGAGCCACTTCCCCACATCCTCAGCTGTATGGTCTAGTTGGGATTGATGCCCCCCTCCCCATTCTACCATCTCAGCCACAGTCATTGGTTCAAGAATGGGCATGGAAATCCATACTAGAGGGAGCCTCCGATTTTCGCTAGGAATGATAGAACTCCATCTCTCTTTCTCACCGGGCTAACTCACGTGGGGATGTGAGCTTTAGAACTGCTGTGACCATTTTTGGTGCCACCAGGGGAACGAGCCTGAGAATCACGCTAGAAGCAGAGCTGAGAGATGGATCCTAGTTAAAACTTTTTGCTTTCATTTTGCAGTCATTCTATAGGGCTTTTCCCTCAGTTGCAGCAATGACAAAATTTCCCAAGTGACATAGAGAATGTGAGGAAATTCAAATGAGCATCTCCTTTTAGTGGTCTTGTCATCTTTCCAAACAGCTTTCCCCTGGTCACGACCTTCAAAGTATATGATTGAAATCCGCAGAACCACAGAATCTTAGGATCTCAGAACCAAAAGGATCATAGAGATCAACTAGTCCAGGGCCTCCAAAGGTGACTCAGGGAGTTAAGCAGGGGGATTTTTATGTGATTCATGAATATTTTTTATTTAAAAAAATATGTAATTATGAAACCTAGTGAAATATAACTAGCATTTTTCACATCAAACTTGTGATTTCACAGGTTTTATGTAATGGTTTTACCAAAGGGGAAATGGAAGCTTTGGGAGATTACTGGCTTTTTTAGGGATTGCCCAGATGGTGAATGAAGGGTGAGAGATATTAAATAGGGAATCATAACTGGAAGGGAGCCTAGAGGTCATGGAGTCACCTCCCCAGCCTCACCCACCTCCAATGTCAAAATTCCCTCCAAAGCATCTCTCACAAGTGGTCATCCAGCCTCTTTTTGAATATCTCCAAGGATGGAAGGCTTATCACCATTTGAGGCAGCGCATTCTGTTTTGGCAGTTCTGATAGAAAATTCTCCCTTACACTGAGCCGCTTGAAATTGCTTTCCGTTTGGTTCCAGTTCTTCCCTCTGAAGCCGCTCCACCAACTTCAAATGCTTCAAGACAGTTAATTCCACTTCTCTCTCAACACACACACACACACACACACACACACACACACACAGGTCTCTTTTCATGAAATGTGGTTTTCTCATCATTCTCATCATTCTTTTTTGATTTGTTGCTATTAAAGCTGTGTGTCTAGAACATGCCTTAATATATATACAGCGTAGACTAAACTAGAGCTCTCCCACCCTTTGTCCTAGGCCCTGTGTTTCTATTTGGGCAGCCTGAGATCACCACATCTATGGCTGACCATTGAGTGACAGTATCCATCTTTTTTCACCATCATTCTGTAGTCAGTTGGCTGACTAACTGAACCTCAGTTCATGACTTGTCATTTATTCTTACTTATTTTCATTCTTTCATTTCAGTCAGTTGAGGGTTTTTGTTTTTGTTTTTGTTTTGGATCTTGATTCCATCAACCAATTTATTAAATGCAGGAGTAATAGAGAGTGAGGGCGTCCCTTGAAACGTAAATGTAATTTCAGGATACATAAAAATGTAATAAATGTAGAAAATAATAAACATATGGAACCTAGTATTCAAGAGATTGATGTAGACTGAAAATATTAATGGGCTCAACATATGTCAATGAGAGATTAGGAGATATTTAGGAAATTATTCAACTTTTTAAATACAGTGTCCTAACCTTGCCTCTCTAATGTTCCTGCTGGTCGATGTCAGAGGCAGAGCATCGAGTTATACTAGTTAAAGGTTCAGCTCAGCATGGGATTTCTTACCAATTTCTCCCTGCTGGAGAAATAAATCCGTCTTTGGTCCCAGGAGCCAATCCAGTATACGGATTGAAGGAACATGTTTGTGAGTGAAATAGAACTGAGTTCAAATCCTGACCATGATTTTCTAGTCATATATCCTCTTGCAAGCTGTACATCCTCTCCGAACCTCAGTTAACCCAGGAAATAATATGGTGCCTGTCTCAGCCTAAAAATTACATAAAGTAGTATATATAAAGCATCTAGCACGTGGTAAACACTCAATATGCTGTGGCTGATTGTTTGTAAGTCTATTGATACACACACAAAATAATGAGAAAGTTGAAAATAAAAATTAGCCCATGGAGACTGGAGCTGTCCATCATGACCTCGTGTACTTTGGTTGGTCACCGTCTGTCCTGAAGTAATTCAGTCAGGATACTCTGTTAAATTGGTAAAGAAAACTCTAAGCCTCCAAGGGCTTCCCCTGTAGAGAAGTTCAGAGAGCAGCTTTGATGAAGGAGCCAGCAGAAACCAGCTGGAGATGTTTCCTGCACCACCAGGCAAACTCAGCACTGTCTGGAAGCACAAAGGTGCCCCTCCACTAGGAGGCCACTCACTCTGAGTCACCTCCAGAGGCATTAAGGTCCTAGCTTTGCCATCCAAAGGGGCTTAGGGGACCAGAGGGCTTAGAAGTGAAGAGACCAAAGAGGTGCCGTAAGTGGGCTGTTTGTCTCCCGCTGTATTTTTCCCAACCCTGCGATTTGCTGTCCCACCTGAACACAACTTTGAATGTAAGGCAGTTGTGGTGCACGTGTCTGGGCAGGCACAAGCTTCTAGGGATGGTGCTTTCAAACACTGACAGGGCTTGCCAGAGTTGGGCGAGGGTGGCCTCATCTGATCTGAGGATTATTGTCAGGCAGGAGGGTTTTAAAAATTTAAATCCGAGATTTTTAACAAATAGGAAGACACCTGGCTTCCTACCCTGTGAAATGGATTACTTCAGTGGACTTTGCTTTTTTTTTTTTTGCAGAGTGTTTAGATCTAGTGCTTTTTTTTTCTCTTCGTCACCAAAAGAGCAATTGATGTCTAGATATCCATCTATGGCCCCCATTGTTAGGACTCGCAAAGGCTCCCAGATTTGTACCTTCTCGGGACCCCATGATTTACAGCACGTCTCTTACTCGCTGCCATTCCTTTAGCGTTCAGTGCTGCCCTATTGAGACAGAAGTACCAACAGACTTTTTACGTGGAAGTTCTTAGGATATTTAATTAGTCATTCATCCTAGATATTCAGAGGTTGTATGTGTTTCTGTGTGTTTTGTCCTTGGCCACACTGGTGGTTGTGCTGTGTGTGTGTGTGTGTGTGTGTGTGTGTGTGTGTTTTTCCCCATTTGCACAAGGTCACACTCGGAGCTCTTCCTCCCTGAGGGGAGGTTGCACATTCATCACTTAATCTGCCTCCCATTTCCTTCATTTGGGATCACTCAGCCCTTCCTGAGGTATTACCATTTTTCCATTTCTTCTTTGCTCCCTCCTTTCTTTTAATAACTCTGGGAGACAGGGAGGCACCTTGTAAAGTTAATTTCCTCCGAAGCTTTCAAACTAAAGGCATCTCTCAGCCCAGACACCACCACCCATCTCCACCCCTCGGCGAGGACACACACCCCTCCTCGGAGCCTTAGTCACTCTGAGCTGTGCCCGCTGACCAGGACTCTCCACGCCTCTGCTCCGTCTCAGGGGCACAGTGAATTGCTCTGTCTAGTGACTCTTTGGTCTGGGTGTGGGGAGCACAGTTGGGAAGAATCTCCCCATTTATTTTCCCTGCACCTTCCTCCCATTTTTCACTTCCCAGCTGTGCTCCCCCTTCCCTTTCACTGCTTTCTGCTTCTCTCGGGTCCTTTCAAGACTCGGGCTGGCTGCCTGCCTGTCCCAGGGATGGCATTTCCTCTTCAAAGGCCTGTGGCCTCAGCCACCCAGCTCTACCAAGCACACAAGCCTTTGGAATCGCTGTGGCTTTGCTGCCTGCCTACTTGGACGGCAGAGGGGCAGTTTTTTAAACCCCTTTGGTTTCTGGGGGTGAAGCTTTTCTCAATCCTATTTTATTTATGTGAACACGATCTGTGGCTTTTGAATGTTTGCTTTTGAATTTTTGTGTTAATGGACTAAGCTGAAAGGGTTTCCTCTTACCGGAGAGAGGGCCCTGCACAGCTGGGGGCCCGGCTGCTCAGCTCAGGCAAACACTGTCCCAAGAGGAACGAGTCGCCAGCCAAGGGAGTCTGGCGGCTCTGAGAGGAATTCATTGAGACTTGCATGGGCAGCAGTGGTCAGAGCTGGGATCGCAGGCCGGGCCATGGAGCTCAAGAAAATCCTTTGATTAATAGGGAGGGCTGGACTGGAAACACCTAGATTTTTGCAAATACGTTTTTTACAACGGTGCATATATTTACCAAAACTGTGGTTTTCAACAGCTTGTGTGCCTGATGTTTCCACCCGTACTCCCAGCCTTCTGAGTTACTCCTGGCAGTATTAAGAACTTCAGAAGCTTAGCTGATTCCTGAAACATTTGTAGGTGAACCTGTCATCTGAAAGTGTGGCAGCGTTCTCAGACAATTAATGGGCTTCCTGTGTATTTCCTTCCCCTTCTTCTCTCTCCGTGGTACCTAAGGGCACTTCAGATGGAAACAGAAACAAAGACCCAAAGGATCCACTGAATGTACAGTCTTTCCATATGACTAGATATCCTAACCCTGGTGTGAGGAAGGGAGATGAGTGGGGCAGGTGGCACCAGAGAGGACTGTCTCAAGGGAAGAGGATCCTCAAATTTGCCATGAAGACCAAGGAACAGAGTAGAAGGGACTCGGGGCTGGGATATCCTCAAGGGTAGACCCCAGCATCCCACCAACACCAACCCATAACCTGTGTAGCCCTGTGTCCAGTGGCCCCGGAAACCTGGAAGCCCTTGAACCAAAGGTGAGAGACTTACCTGGACAATTTGTGTGAGTATGTGGGCATGACGAGGAACACGTCTCCCTCCAAACAAGACGGAACTGAACAGAACTAGCTGAGAATCTTTCTATGGTCTGGGCCAAATGGTGGGTCCACCATTAATGTTGCTTAAGTTATTAACCTCCTTAAATGAAGGGGCCGGCTGGTATTGGAGACTGTAGACAACTGTAGCAGAGAAGAATTAAGGTGGGGCTCCACAGAATATAGAAGTTACAGTTCCTGACGCAAACTATTCCAGAGTTCCTTCATTGAAGGTATGAGTTCAACGTTGGTGACCCATCTGTTCAGTCTACATCCTCTCCTTGGACACTGTCTTCTAACTCCTTGGCTTAGTGACCACCAATAACTCCACATTCTGAATCTCTCTCCTGACCTTCAGACCCGACCTAACTGCTTACCTGACACGACAGTCACACATGTACTCAGTGTGACCCACAGCTAGTTCATCCTTTACTCCACTTGTCCCTAACCAGCTCCTCCTGGGTTACCCATTGTTGTCACTATTCAACCAGTTGCTCATGCCAGAAATGTCAGAGTTATCTTTGACTCTTTCCTTTTCTCTAACACTCCCACCACCTACAGGATCCTGTTCATTCTACCTCCTAAATATCTTTTTATTCTGTCCACATCTCTTTCTCTCTTTGGCCACCAAACTAGTCCAAGTTAACATCTTTGCTCATCCAGCTACTACATTTGTCCTCTGACTAGTCTCTTGGCTTCTGTTCTTATCGCCTTGTCGTCCATTCTCTCCATGCCAATTCGAACAACGTATCTAAAATATAATCTGATCATATTTCTTACCTGACCAAAACCTTGGAATAGCTTTCTATTGCTTTTCAGGTAAAATCCAAAGTACAAATTCCAACCTTGCTTACTCCTTCCAGCCTCATCTGTTACCAGGACAGAGACCTTGTCTTTCCATTTCATTGCTGTTCCCTCAGCACCTAGAACAATGTCTAGCACAAGGTTGCTTTCTATAAATAAGTTACATGGGTGAATGAATGAATTAATGAATACACAGAATTTCTGTGCATTCAAGGATAACCAAAGAGAATGGAGAGTGAGAAAAAGCCAATATTATAACCTCTCAGGAAAATGGTTCTTATTCTAAGACTTAAGCGTTTTGATCCCAGGCCCAGAATAGTAGAAAGTACTTGAGCAAGCATAGCACAAAATGCAAGGAATAAGATGGTCTCTGTTATTCTGCCCCATGAGGTCCCCATTCTGGATGTGAGAGCAGCTTGCTATGCTGTCTGTCAGATTGTCTGTGATGACAGTGGGAACTGAAAGGTTTACAAGGTAAAGAGAAGAAATGGCAGTTGGAAAGATTAGTGTAGGGGATAATTTTGTTTCTTTTGTTTTGTTTTTGACTGACCAGCATCCACTTCACTTCCTAACAATACCCCAATTTCCTTCTGAAGAAGGATCTCTTCCTGTTGGATTCAGTCTCTTGGGACTGTAATTAAGAGCCTGCCTTCTCCTGGGGCCCAAGTTAAGCCAATAGATGCTTTCTCCCTAGAAGTAGATTCTTGAGCACAGAGATCAAGAAACTTAAAACATTTGCTGTGTGGAGGTGACCTCCCAGCCATACCATGCCTGCTATGAGACCACCATGGTGGTTCCTGGGGGCCAGTCATCCCATTAATTAGCCCAATCATGGGCTCCCAACCATTGTAGAATGAACTTATTATCCATAACTTGGTCAGAGTTGTTTCTGTTACTTGTAAATGCTAGTATGATAATGTTGATACAAGGGAATATTATCAGAATATAGTTCTGACATCTTTTAATTGTTTTGGGCCAAAGCCATTATGTGAATCCCAGAATAAACATCATGTGCAATTTGACCGCGGGAGTTCAATTACGACTGACTTTCCTAACATGGAAATGTATAACATTCCAACATGGATCTTCTTAGCGATCAATAGCGGAAAATATCACTGTTTGGATTGGTCATCTGTATCTAAAAGAAATAAACCAAAACCACTCCTTCAGGTTTGTCTTTCATTGTAGCCATAGCAAAAGACTAAAAATGATCATACTTACTACTGATCAGGAAAATACAAATTAAAATAATTACCATGCTCTTGCCAATCAGTTCTGCCAAAATTTAAAAAAAAATAACAAAAAACCCCGGCAATATCCATTGTTGATGAGAATGTAAACAGGCCACCCTTTCATAGTTAGTAGAAGTGTAAATTGGTCAGTCTTTCTGGAAGGCAGTTTGGCAGTGCCAATCAAAATTCAATACATATGCATACCCTTTGACCCAGCGGTTCTGCTCTTAGGAATAAAAAAAGTAAAAGGTTACAGGTGTAAGAATGTTCGATGCAGCATTAATTTGTCCTACCAAAATATTGGAAACAACCTAAATGTCCCTTAATAGGCTGAATACGTTATGGTATAGTTTCATGATTCATTCAGTAGCCATTATAAAGAATGTGGTTGATACGTCTGTAACAGAAGTAGAGTCCACAAGGTTTTACTGACTACAAAAAGCAAGTTACAGAGTAATGTGAATAGAAAAATTATTTTTAAAAAAATAAAGCTAT
The DNA here is from genome assembly GCF_964374135.1 of Grampus griseus. Taxonomy (NCBI): domain Eukaryota; kingdom Metazoa; phylum Chordata; class Mammalia; order Artiodactyla; family Delphinidae; genus Grampus; species Grampus griseus. The sequence continues at coordinate 108,453,124 of NC_139017.1, forward strand.
ACACAGACTTTAGAAGCACATGTATGTGTATGTAAATATGTCTGAATGTGTATAGAAAAGATCCAGACATATTCATACCATAGTTATTGGTGGTTACTTTTGATGAATGGGGAGGAGCGTTGGAATGGGAGAAGAGAGGAAAAGAAGGGGAGGTTTGATTTTATATTTTACATATTTTGGTATCATTTGAATTTTTATTGCCTTTGTATTACTTTTGTAATTTTTTAAAAACAGAAAAAAGGAATAAAACTACTAAAATGTGAATAATCAGATCGCAGGCAGAGTAACCTTTCCAGAGGTCAAGGGTGGGTTCTGACCCACTTGTCTGGGCAAGAGTCTGGTCGATCCCAGTAGGTGGAAGCTGAGGGACTAGCCGTGCCCAGGGTACAACCAAGTTTCTGTAAGAGAACCACCTAGACAGGCCATAGGAGCTCCTCCTGGAAGGCTTTCCCAGGCTGGGTGGAAATCAACCCCTAAAGGAGTTGGAATTGCATAGCTGATTGTTTTTATTGGCTCTGCCCATCTAACCTTGAATACCTTCTCTTTTGTTCATGAACGTTTAATGTGCCATCGTGTTATAGCTGCAGCAAGATTCCTGTCTACCTGATGTCTAACAGACAGCAGTTAGAACCTGTTCGGTTCATTGAGATATCATAACACCACCAGGTACCTGTTTCTCATGCTGCTTGTTTGGGCAGAAAGTTTATTTATTTTCTTGTATTCTACTTCATTCCAAAACACCTGGTGTGTTAAATATACTGGTTTTTTTAAAGTCATAAAATGGGGGAAAGAAAAATAAGGGTATAAAAACAAATTAAGCCAACAATGAGGTGGTCACACAAGCTACATATTACCTAAAGTTTTATGTACTTACAAGTTAAGGGTGGGCCACAGTTTGGCTGAGTTTCCTAGTTGGCAGAGTGACACGATCAGGTACAGGATCAAGTGACAGTCTTGGTTTTCCTGAGAAATGAAAGGAGAAAAATTTCTTACCAAGTATGAATATATACGTAGCTGAGAAGAAAAGTATTCTACTACAGTCTCATGGGTTTGAGAGCTGAATCCTAACTAATGTCAGTCAACTTACAGTCCTTTTCCAAGGCAGTGGTAGTTTCCTTCTTTCATATGAACTACCTTGAGTCACTTGGTCCCCTTGAATTGTGGTCCCTCCTCTCCAGAGAGGGATGCTTGTCCTTTCTGCCAAAGCCATAAGCCTGGGGAAGAAAGCTACTTTGTTCAAGTTATCCTTGATTATTTTGGAACTTCCTAAAGCTCCTGTCATGTGGTTCCAAGTTTAACTGTAGTCACTTTGGACATGAGTTTATTTCCACAATGATGTATGTCAGCAACCACAGAGTGAGCTTCTTGTATTTTTATATCAATATGATACCCTTTGTTTATTTGTTCCTCAGAGGTTTCGCTTTCACTTATATAATGGGCTATGGCATTTTTTGGTCATTACCTCGTGCTGGGTTCTCCTTTTCCGTTGTATCTCTGATGCGTCATATTCTTGACACTCTACTCCTTTGGATCCCTGAGATATAATGCTCTGAGGTAGTGGGCGGGAGCTGGTGGGAGCCAGATTATATGATGACTTCTCCACCCTTCCCCACATAAGAACCGCCTGAGTTTGTCACTGAGTTGTTTCTGTACTCAGTCTTTTGGCATTCCCTCAAAAAGCACATTGGCTTAAAACTACAGCAGCTACCAAAGCATGAGGGTTAGGTGGGCCTGGAAGACTGGAGGCTCCACTGCTGAGTTGGGCAATGGGCCAGGAAGAGTCTCCTGAACTCCAGAGCTACATCGACCCTGTTCCCACAGAGTGTGTAGCTAGAAGCGGTCAGTCCCCTACATGTACCCCTGTCCAAGCCTACATTATAGGAAGATCCTGAAGGAAACATAAGCCTCAAAATAGGAACATCCCTTGGCTTGGGGCTCGTTTTCCTGAGCTCCTCCCTATTCTCATATACATCTATCTGCTTAGATGTCTAACAGTAATCTCAAGCTTAACATGTGCAAAACAGAACTCCTGCTTCGTGTTCCCACCCCACACCCGCCCAGGGCTACTCTTTTGCTCTTCTCCATCTGGAAAATGGTACCGCTGTTCACCCAGCTGCTCAATCCCAAAACTTAGGAATCATGCTTGATCCCACCTCCCCTTTCCTTCACCTTTTATATCTACTCCAAGTACCCTGTTTCTACTTCCAAAATATATCTAAATCCCTCCACTTTTCTCCATACTCATGGCCAGCAAGCTGGTCCAAGCTGCTGTCATCTCTTGCCTGAATGACTAAAATCACTAACTGGGATCCCTGCTCTCCCTTCTTGATACCACTACAATCTATTACCACACCAGTATTCAGGGTGACAGAACACATCACTCCTGTGCTTAAAATCTTCCAATAGGGCTTCCCTGGTGGCGCAGTGGTTGAGAGTCCGCCTGCCGATGCAGGGGACACGGGTTCGTGCCCCAGTCCGGGAAGATCCCACATGCCGCGGAGCGGCTGGGCCCGTGAGCCATGGCCACTGAGCCTGCGCGTCCGGAGCCTGTGCTCCGCAACGGGAGAGGCCACAACAGTGAGAGGCCCGCGTACTGCAAAAAAAAAAAAAAAAAAAAAAAAAACTTCCAATGACTTCCTGCTGCTCTCAGGGGGAAAAAAATCCTATTGCTTCTGCCCACGTCTCAGATCACATCCCAGACCGCTTTTTGTGTCACTCACTGAGCTCTAGACACACTGACTTCTCTTCCTCAAACATGCCACGTTATTTCTCACTCAGGGCCTTTGCACTTGCTGTATCCTTCACTTGTAATGTCTTCACTTGACTTCTTATCATTGAGCTCTCGCTTCTTCAGTGATATCCTATTCCCAATCTTTCTGTTAAATGACCCTTTTACTTCCTTCATAGCATTTCTTACAGTGTAAGAATATCTTGAATATTAATGTGTTCACTTATTTATTATTTGTCTTCTTCATCCAGAACATAAGTTCAATGAAGACAAGAATTTTGTCTGTTTTGTTCACACCTGTATCTTTGGTGAATGCTGAAGTTCCCAGACCATGTAGATAATATAAATTCAAACCCTAAACCTGTGAGATGGGAAGTTTGTGATTTTAACATCTTATGAGCACAGGCCAAGTTAGATATTTTCTTGTTTTCTTCATTGCAGTTAGGGTTTTTTTCTAGTCTACCCTTTCATTGAGTAGTATCCCTTGTGAGTCTCACTTTCATGAGAAGTCTCAGTTCCAACTCACCGTCGTTTGAGGGCACTAAGCCTTGTCTCCTGTCCTCCGTAAAGCCCCTGAAACCAAACCCCAAAGTCACTGAGATAGACAGACTTCCCAGAGTAGCAGAGTTTCAGTGGCAGTTTACCACTCTAAATTCCAGCCCCTCTTTATGTGTGTGTATGTGTGTGTGTGTGTCCATGAGGATTTCCCTAATTCACATGAGAGTTTGGCCAGGCATTCGAAGTATATTAATTGTATTTTATTTAGGCTATCCGGGTGTTTAGTCTGCCTTATAGCAAGAAACACAATACTACCTGCCTTCTATGAGCATGGGATAGAGTTCTAGGAGACAGAAACATCCATTCATCCAACTATCCTCATTTATTGAATGTGTTTTTCCGTGCCAGACACTAATAACCAGGTACACGTAAGAACGTGCTGAGGCATGCCCACAGTGATGTGAGGATACAGAAGTAAAAGAGATCAATTCTGATGAGGGATCTGGGAAGGCTTTGCAGATAAAAAGGGATTGGAGGGTTTCCCTGGTGGCGCAGTGCTTGAGAGTCCGCCTGCCGATGCAGGAGACACGGGTTCGTGCCCCGGTCCGGGAAGATCCCACATGCCGCAGAGCGGCTAGGCCCGTGAGCCATGGCTGCTGAGCCTGCGTGTCCGGAGCTTGTGCTGCACAATGGGAGAGGCCACAACAGTGAGAGGTCCGCGTACCGCAAAAAAAAAAAAAAAAAAAAAAAAAAGGGGGATTGGAGCTGGATAATAATAAGAATACCTAATTTTTATCTAGTGCTTACTCTGTACCAGGGCACTATGGGAAGTACTTCCCATGTATGGTCACCTTATCCTTACAACAAAGCATAAAATTGCCACCATTCTTATCACCCCAACTTTATACCTGAAGCACAGAGAATTTGAGTAATATGCTCAGTCATACAGAAAGTAATTGACACTGCCTGGATACGAATTCAAGGAGTTTTGAGTCCTGTGCCAAGGCTTTTAGCTATTATGCTACATTGTGCTTGAACAGACAGGGATTGGGCGAGGGCATTCCATCCATACCTTAAGAAAAATCATTCTGACCTCCTAGATTGTTGTGAGGATTATCTGAAATACTGTAAGGAAAAGCAGGTAGCACAGTGCATACTACACAATAAGCACTCAATAAATGCCGACTTTCTTCCCTCTTTAACCCTCTACCACCAACTTATCCACAAATTCCTTTAGGGATGGGACCATACTGTACATGAAGACATGTCCCACCCCCACAGAACCTAGTATTGATTGATGATTGATCCCTTGACTGATTCATTGATTGAATTAATACGTTAGATAGTAGTTTTGGTACTTCGGTTTGTGTTGTGGTTTAGTTCTCAAAGTACTTTTATGTCTATCAGCTCAAGTTATCAGCACGTCAGTTCTTAGAGATGGAATGGACATCTGGCTTTAGTGACAAATGTGAATTTTACTGAGGCGGGAATAGCTCAGTCGTGGGAAAAGGGTGAGTATGACGCACGTGCAACTGGATGAGAAAGAACCAGAGGAGAAGATTCTGAGTGTGGCTCTGGAAGGAGGTGGTGGCAAGAGGCCAGGCTTCTACTCCCGAATGAGCTCTTTAGCTCCAGCCCTGTCATTGGCCCTCTATGAGAGCTTGGGTAAGGTGTCCCATCTCTCAGAGTTGGCTGCCTCATCATTCAGCCATCACTCAGCACCTGAGTGTGGGTTTCCCTTCACATGACACCCATCACACTTCATGGGGGGTGTCCCTCATTAGACCGCAGACTCCGTGAGAGCAGAGGCTCCTTACTCACTTGTAACCGCAGCATCTAGCACATGTCTGACACATCGAAGGTGATCAAATATCTAGTAAATGAGTGGTGAATGCGTGGTTTAGATAAAAAGAAGAAAGAAGAGAGGAGAAACAAGGCCAGTGTCACAGATTCAGATCTAAGGTACAGAGAGAGGAAACAAGCAGAAAACAGTGAGAAGGCTAAACCAGAGAGATTGTCCCGTCCATTCAGTAAGCTGGGTACGGTCATGTCTGATTATGAAGCACTTTAAGAGTCAGGGGGCTTCCCCAGTGACCATAATCACAGACTGTCCTTTCCATTTGTTTAGCCCAACCTTATTTCAAAGGTAGCACGGACATAAACTTTAGCCCTGGCCTTGCCCAACGGGCCACAAACTCCTGTGAGTTGAGAAAGCTCTATCAGTGCAGCGTGTTATCAGTGAGAGTTTACACCACTGAGGGATTGCAGAACACTTTGTGAATATGGCCCTGATCAACTTTCATCTGCCAAATAAGCCTCCGTTCCTTTGGGATCCCCTTTCTCTCACTCTTCAGAGTCCTAGTTCAAAGTCCAGCCTCTGTAATGGCCTGAGCATCTACATGCATTTCTGGGTTCACCTCTGGGGGCAGCTGGTCCTTCCTCCTCACCCTGTTAATGTCCTTTCCTTCTCCCTTGCCCAGGGTCTACCTCAGCAGACCTTCCACAGACCAAGAAGCCACAGGCCGCCAGGAAACAGTCCTTTCTTTTGTCTGGAGCATAGCAATACAGGGTTAGATTTGGCCCAAGGAACAGTATGATTAGATCAGCAAATCAACCCACAACTTATAGAAACAAGATGTGCTTACCCATCCATTACAGTGGATGTCGTGGTTCTTTCCACTTGGTTGGATGACTTACATTAAAACGTTTAGATGCTGGGTGCAGGTAGTGTCTTTGGGACCAAAGGGATGGGGATCTAAATACACATCCCAGGAGGGAACCAGCTACCAGCTGCAGCTCATCTTGAGTCTGCCATATCTCCTCACCCAACTATGAAAATGACCTAATTGTGTACAGACAACAGCAGTTGTACAGGGAAAAATAATACAGCAATGCAAATATTCAAACCAAATTGGAAAAGCAAAGCAAGAAGGAGCCAGAAAGCATTAGATCATTCAAATTGCAACCTGGCCAAGACAGCATCTGGGCATGCATCCTCTGTCCAGCTTTTGTTCACATATCATCCCTAATGCTTCTTTGCATTTATAGATAGAATCATGGCTTGGTATTTGCACAAAACCCTTTGTGCGGCTGCGTTCTAAAGAACAAGGGTTTCTCACAGTGTCTCTCCAGAAGGGGCAGAGAATTCCCCAGTGGAATGCTTTAGTAGACTTCCAGGTCAAAAAGGGCCCTTCTCTCTCTGAAGATGGGTGGAGGAGTGATGTACCTTTGGCCAGCGTATATGTTTTAATTGTGGGACCAGTGCAGGCCGTGCTCATTTTCCTTCCTCACTGGGTCATTTCCACTTTAGTTCTGAAAACAAAAAACAGTTGATTAAAAAAAGAGCCTTCCTGACTGAACCTTGGATCCCCTCTTTGGATCTGGACAAGAAGCGGGGATGTTCCTACCCCTCTCCCCCTCCCCGCCCCCACCATATTGTAAAGCTGGTTCAAGTCCGCCTGAGTCTGAGGAATAATGTGGTCTCTCGTGGCACAATCTTGTGTGTGTCTTTGTTGAGTGGCCTCCACCCCCTTCTATGGGGAAATCACCCCTGGTCAGGCTCTGGAGTCCGAAGCCCTGGGCAGAACCGGCTCTGCCACTGCAGGATCTTGGACAGAACAGACGACCCCTTAGAGCTCTGGAACTCTCCTATGTTAAATGACGATAAATAATACTATCTGCCTCCCCGGATTTGTGAGGATGAAATGTTATCAAGAGCTTCTCAGAGCACCTGTCACCTAGTAAGTATTCCAGAAATGGGAGGTTTTCTTGTTATCACCACTTGGATGTCCCTCAACCTACCCACCCCCCCTCCCCTCAGTAGTCAATTGGATACCTCAGCACAAGTCCAGTGAGGAAGCAGCCAAGGAGCGTTCAGGTTTTAGCAGCTGATCCTAACAAGTTTCTCTGGTTCATGAATGTGAAACACAGAGAACAGCGTTTACTCAGTGAAATCCACCCCCGACCCCCGTCAGCTGGTGAGTGCTGGACCCTTCCCTGGGGAACCGTGAGCAAATCACTGCACAACCCCAGTTGGCTAGAGTTTGCTTGGGGTTGTCTTCATGTCGGTGGCATCTCCATTTGTCAAGACGTAGAAAGTCTTAAACAGCTGGGGCACTGGGAGGAGGGAGAATAAGAGAAGAGAAGCAGGGACCTCAGACAGACAGACCCGCCTTTACCTGCGTCACTCAGCGCAGCCGATGCTTCCACCCACAGAGCTCCCCAGGAGGTGCACCCGGCGGCTGCTCGCAGAAGAATCACAACCCGGGGCGCGAAGGGGCGCAAATTACCTTCCTTGGCGCCCTAGGATTCGGGAGCCACGCGAAATAGGGCGGGAAGAAAAAAAAAAGTCCTGGATTCAAATCCCTGCCCCACTCCTTTCCAGCGGAGTCTGCTTGGGCAAGTTGCTCTCCTCCGTGAGGCTGGAGGATTTCGTTTGGAAAAGTGGCTGAAAGCAACACCGCCCTGGGACGGTCGTGGGGAGGATGAATGGGGTGCGGAGGCAGCGCGCGGTGACTGCAGGAAAGGACGTCCCCGCATCCCCGGTCCCTCCCCTACCGCCACCCGCGCTCCTGCGGGTCAGGTCGCGCCCAGCCTCCAGCGTGGAGCTGACCCGGCTCCGTCGCGCAAGCGGCTCTCGGGTTCCACGAGGCCCGGGCCACTGCCCCGGGGGCTCCGCGTACGTCAAGCGCCGGTGGCCTGGGCTCCTGGGCCGGGTCTGACGCGCGCGCGGCCGGCAGGGGCCATTGTCCCGCGGGAGGGCCTGCCCCGCCCTGGCGGCTCATCGGTCACCGAACTGGGGCCCTGCTTAGTCACAAGTGTTACAACCCAGTTTCTGATGTTCTAACATTATTTCCTGCAAAGAGAAGAAAAGTCTTAAAGAGAAGAACCCTAGTTTGTGTTTGTATTTGTTGCCATGGGGCTCAGTTCAACTGTACACAGATGTAATTGTTGTTTTTTTTTAACTTTTCAAGCTGTGTACTTCAGTGGGCAAAGATTACACACCATATTTGTGTTGCAGTGTTGCTATGGAAGTGCATATGGTTTTATTTGATAGAAATTTGCAGAGAAATCTAAGGAAGTCATATGTATGCATAACAAACATGAAGTTTCAGAGGACAGGAATCCAAACAAATTAGAACTAAGAGGGCTTTTGACAATAGCTTGAAATCTGGAACGTGGGTGCATGGTTGCTGCTCTACCTGCATGGGCTCTGACCCAGGAGGCAGAGGTTTTGGAGTCTGAGAGTCAAGAATTTAACCAGTTCTGCCACTTACTAGCCGTGTGAGTTACTTGGGTGAGTTACTAAGCCTTGGCTAACTTCTTTCCTCATCTCTGAATCAGGGAGCCATTACCTCTACCTCACATTGCTGATGTGGAGAGGAAACAAGATAACAGGTCTTGAGCACTGTATACAGTAAGTGCTCAATAAATGGTAGGCATCCTTGTGGAGTGGTGATAGCAGTCCTATTAAGCTCCAAGGGTGTGGGCTCATTCATCAAACTATCTCTGGGGCTTTGAGGCTTAGAGCGTTTGGGGGAAGCCAAGGAGGTTCAGTGCTGGCTAACCTTGGTTTTGTGGACAATTGCCATCAGACTGCACCATCACTGAAAAGTATAGACTTCAGCTGCCAAAGGAATTGAAAGGTGGTCTGCTGCAAACAACGAGGGTGGCTCATCGAGGCAAGCTGGTGACACTTGCCAGGAGAGGCCTCTCAGCGTGTGGCTCCAATTCCCCCGCCCCGCCACTCCATGTTGTCAGCAGTCATCTAGCCCCTCATAGGCTCCAGCACCCCTGAGAAAACAGAAAACCGTTCTCCAAAGTATTCACACCTGAACACTTTTAGAGGGCTGGGTAACGATTATAATTTTAACATTTTTAAATCTTCAAGTTAATTCATGTAGATTGAAATCTGCCAGGGAAGTACGCTACGTACACTTTTTGTCTGGCTTACATTTTGAGAGGTTCACAGACCTGTTGGAATGCTGTCTTCCCCACCCTCACTCTTCTCCAATACACACAGTAGAGGTTGGCAAAACAGTGAGAGCTTGTGCTAACCTTGATTAAATTACTGGATCTATCTGGGGCTCTGTTTTCTGATCTGGAAAATGAAGATGCTGGATTAGGTGATTTCTGAAGTCCTTCTAGACCTAAGTGACTATAACTGTCATTTGTCTACCTTGAATAGAAAACAAGAGGTCTTTCAGTATTCTAGATGTTCTAACTAACCTACATTAGAAAACAATGAGAAAAAAAGTCTATATCCTCCCACAACCTGGCGTTCTAGTTTCTCAGCCCCTTGAAGGGCCTTCAGAAATAAGCATGTAAAATATGCTTGGGATTGTCTCCATGTCAGTGGCATCTCCATTTGTCAAGACGTAGCAAGGCATGCCCTTCTCCCTTGCCCCAACCCAGGAACTCCACAATTGGACAAACTCTTCCTCACCCTGCCAAGGCTGTTTGAATGGACTTTTGTCTTTGTGTCTGCTTTTTGAACACCTGCATTATGACTCAAGTCACTTTTTAAAAACTAATATATGTGAAAAAGGGGAGGGGGACCTAACAAATTTTATTTTTAAACTACAAGTCGTATAACTTTGTCATCATTCTGTGTATAATTCAAAGGAAGTTTTCTTTTTCCTTCTGGCAAAATTAAAGGACAAATGTTCACTCATTCAATCTACATGATAAAATGATCAAGGTGTATATTTAGATAGTGACTATGTTATATAAATCCCTTTCTATTGAATATATATGTATTATTGCTAGAATCTTAAACTTGAAAAAAAAATGTCTGCCACAAATGGCTAACGATAACAGTCCCGTCCTTAGTCAGACAGATACTGCCTCTTTCACTGAGGACGTGGGACATTAGCAGAGTTAGCTGGCTAATGATGTCAACTGTGTATCTAATGATAGGGTTACTAATGACTCAAAACCCATACATTTTCCTCTTCCTTCTGCCCCCGACTACTTTGCTCTCGGGTCACACGTTGGCTGAGGGATGGGAATGAAAGCTAGCTCACCTTCACGCTGTTCGAAGCTGTGCCATTACCCAGCTATGGGACCTGGGACGAGATTTTACCCTTTCTGGACCTAGGCTTCCTCATCTGTAAAGTGAAGGACTGGGGCTTGGGCCATCTCTAACCTTCTTGCACTAACAGTCAAGGGTTCAGCTATCCTCCAGCCTGGAGAGGTTATCTGCTGCCAGCTACTGTTGGTTCTTGGAACTTCTATTCACATGAGCCTGATTCTCAGACTCCACCAGCTCTAAAAGCCCTTGGCCCTTGCGCTCTATACTGCCCTTCCAGGAATCAAGACTGAAGCTTTTGCTCAGACTTGGGTTCAAAACCCCAGTCAGTGAGAACCTCCTCCCATTTCAAGATGAATTCAAGAACTACAGCCCTTCCCAAGGTAGGTAGGTCATATTTCCTGTGTGTTTGTTCTGTCACCCGATGTTTGCTTATCTTCTGTTCAATCATTCGGGTAAACATTCCATTTTCTTTTTTTTTTTTTTTTTTGCCTTCTTCAGATTCCAGCCAGTTGAGATTGTGGACCGCTATGAAAATGTTCCCTGTGGGCATTTCTCATCTCCATTCTCTTTTTAAAGACGTTTCCAGGAAGGACTGTGAAATAATTCCATGGAATAGCGCCAAACAGGGTGGTATGTATCCAGGACTAGCCTCCACAGGCTCCTGGGCCAGAGAAATGGCAGCCCCCAGTGATACGACCTGAGAGTTGGCAACGGCCTTGGCAGACCCTTCCCATCCCTGACCCGCTGTGGGAGTGCGTGCACCCTTTCCCCTTGTCTGCAATGGGTATCAAACACCTTTCAATACATACAAGGTTGAAAAGCCACTAGAAAGTAACACACCTTATACAGTACTCTACAACTCATCAAAGAAAACCTTTATATAGCACTTAAATGGAATATTCTTTCTGGACTTGGAGAAGACTTATTTTCAACTTCTCCCACGAGCTCTTTGCTCTTCTTTTCCTATGCTTATCCTTTCTTCCTTTTCTCTCTTTCCACATCCTAACTGAAAGCTGGGAGATGATTTTGGGATTATCTTGGGTTTTCTGTAACTTTTTTTGCTGCTAAAATAACTGAATGAGATCACGACCAGTTTGGAAGGATACCTGGCAGCCACTATAATTATTTGTTACGGGCTGGCAGGTAAATAGAGAAGAGGTCTTCTGGAGCTCCTGCAGTGAAGCCTTGAGCGAGAAGGCCCATGTGGGGAAAATGAATGACTTCAGCCAAAGCAAGAAGCACAGTATTATTCTGGTAAAACAGAGTCTGCCGTAGGGCACGTCTTTGCCTCCCCCCTCTTCTGCTGGACCCAGTGCAGGCAGCATGTGGTGCTCGGGAAAGGCCTTTCTGGAAGGGCAAACCACAAGAATGCAGTCCTGCGTGTTGCCTCCTGAGCCAATCAGGGCAGCGATGACTGGCCCACATGAACGTGCAGATTGGTTCTGCTGTTTAATAACTCATTCTGGGAATAGATACTCCTGTCATTGCCAGGCTAGTGGTGGGAGTGAGGTTGGGGACTGATTTGAAGTTTGGGATTTCAAGTTCATACGTGGCCAACCCAGGTCGGACAGTGTGTCCAGCTTTGCCCTGTTGGTACCTTGTTCCTGCCCTGTATATACAATTCCTTTGCCAAACTGGTATTTTGTCCTGAGTCTTAGGGCACAAGAAAGCAAACAAACAGATGGAATACATTAGCTACATCTCTTTTCTTAGGCCCTTTGCCGATATTAGTTAAAGCTGCTTTGCTCTTTACTTGGAAGTAGTTTGAACTGCTCTTTCAAAGTAACATTTGCAAAGGGAATGCAGACCAGTGCTTTGTCATGATTCTTCATTTTCAGGGAATTTGAGATTTGAGTTCTTGGCCAAGTGGATGAGGCCTAAAAAGGCATCTCTCACCAAGCTGTGGCTGCAAAGATGCTGATCAGAAAGGAAGGCTGCCGCTCCTTCCTCCCCTCTGCTCGCTCCCACATAAGCCCTCTCAACACCGGGCTGCTGGTTTTCATCATTAGCTGCACCTGGAGGTGAATTTGGGCTGTCTGGGAACTCTTTCAGGCATTTACCAGGCCATTTAGAGAAAGCCAAGGGGTTGTGAGGGCCAGATTGAGTGAATGTGTGTATGACATGCAAAACCTCAAGCCGACAGAGACGGTCTCATTGGCAGCAACAAGGGTCTTAAATTATTCAAAGATGTTAAATGTCAGCTGAAGGTCAGTGACATGGATGGATCTCACCAGCATAATGGTGAGCAAAACGAGCCCTTCATGGGAGTATATGCAGTATGATTCTTTTCATAAAAGCTACATAAACAGGTAAACCTAATCTAGTCTGTTAAGATGTCAGGTGTGTGGTTACGCTTGGGGAGGGGATGGGTCATGCCTGGAAAGGAACCAGAGAGGGACTTGGTGGAACTGGTAATGTTCTGTTCCTTGATCAAGGTGCTAGTTATACAGGTGTGTTCAGTTTGTGACCATTTATTCAGTGGTATTCTTGCAGTATATGCACTTCCTATATATATATTATATTTCAGTTTGTTACTGAGAGGCTGTTCTATGTATAAAGGAGTGGAAAGATCTCCAAGGTATACAGTTAAATGGGAAATGCAAGAATCAGAACAGAATGTAGAATATGCTATTATTGGTGTAAAAAATATATGTGGGCATATAATTGTATATGAATAGAGCATCTGGGCGTCGCTGGTGGCGCAGGGGTTGAGAGTCCGCCTGCCGACGCAGGGGACACGGGTTCGTGCCCCGGTCCGGGAGAATCCCACATGCCGCGGAGCGGCTGAGCCCATGAGCCATGGCCGCTGAGCCTGCGCGTCCGGAGCCTGTGCTCCGCAACGGGAGAGGCCACAACAGTGAGAGGCCCGCGTACCGCAAAAACAAAAAAACAAAAAACAAAAACAAAATGAATAGAGCATCTCTGGAAGGATACTGGGAAGAGTGAGTGCCCCGGGGGTGCCTGGACAGAGAGGTAGGAGAAGAACTTGATTTTTACTCTACGTCCTTTTGTGCCTTTTGAATTTCATATGATGTGCTTGAATATTTTATTCAATAAAATTATTCATTAAAATATTAATTAAAGAGGACATTATGCTAAGTGAAATAAGCCACAGAAGGACAAATACTGTGTGAGTCCACTTATATGAGGTACCTAGAGTATTCAAATTCATGGAGACAGAAAATAGAATGGTGGTTGCCAGGGGCTGGAAGGAAGAGGGGATGGAGAGTTTTTGTTTCATGAATGGATGCAGAGTTTCAGTTTGGGAAGATGAAAACGTTCTGGAGATGGGTGGTGGTGATGGTTGCACAACAGTGTGCATGTACTTAGTGCCACTGAACTGCACACTTAAAAATGGTTAAAATGGTAAGTTTTCTGTTATGTATATTTTGCCACAATAAAAAAATATATATATTTGTTAAGGCTAAAGTCATTATGAGGGAAACTTCTATGTGCTAGCTCTGTCATTTGCAAGCTGTGTGACCTGAGGAAGTTACTTACCCTCCCTGTGTGTCCATTCCTTTGTTTCCTCATCTGTAAAGTGGGATAGTATTAGTACCTATCTTATGGGATTGTTGTAAGAATTAAATGAAAGAGTACATGTAAAAAGCTTAGAATAGTCCTTGGAACAAACGTGCTTAAGAAATGTTGCTTATGATTATTATCATTTTTGCAGACTTCTAGGTGTAATACCATCCTTTTCATATTTTGTGGAAAGAATCTCTATACGTGTGTGTGTGAGTATGTGTGTGAGTGTGTGTGTGTGTGTGAGTGTGTGTGTGTGTGCGTGCAGCTAATGTACTCACTCATGCATCCATCACGTGTTTATCAAATACCTTCTGCGTGCCAGACATTGTGCTAAGGGTTGGGTAGACAGTGATGAGCATGGATTGTCAGGGTATCTAATGGTGGTGACGATGAGACTCCTATTTACATAGGGAGGTCGCAGGCGGCCTCTCTGAGCAGGTGACAGTTCTGAGTAGCTAGTAGCAGAGTCCTGAATGGGCCAGACATACAAAGACTAGAAGGACTTTCCTGACAAAAGAAGTAGAATGCTGCAAGATCCCAAGATTGAAGGCCCTTTGTGGGTGAGTTAAGGAGGAGAGTAGTGTGAGAGGAGGATGGAAGGTACATAGAAAATTCTAGAAAGAGGTGGAGGGAACTGTTCAGAGTGGTTTCTGCTAGGGAGTGGGACTCAGGGAGGTGTGGGGAAGAGGGTGTGAAGTGGAGAAAAGGAATTTCACTCTTCACCTCATTCCCTTTTACACTGTTTGAATTATTTGCCATAAGCATGTATCTTATTATTAGGGGGAAAAGCTGGTTAATAAAAAAATTGAGGAGTGTTGATGATTAATAGTAAGGAATCTAATAACCTTTCCTTCTTTCAAGAATCACCTCATCTCAACTCTCTAGTTACTTTCCATGCATCAAGAGAGTAATGTCATTGGTCTGAAGTTGCCTCCTCCTCCTACGTATTCAGCCATCTCTCTTTTTGAGCGGCTAATAATTTTTTTCAATTGCCTTCAGTGAAACCCTTCAATCCTCTCTTCCATTAGGACTATTTTTACTTTTTTAAAAAAGACCTTTCAAATTCATGTAGGATTCGTACTTTGTGGTCGCTGCAATGGCAGATGCGCCCAGGGGCAGGTGCTCAGCCTTTTGGCCAATTGGAATAGGAGAGAGGCGAGGGGGACCAAGGGACTGAGGGAGAAGGAAGAAATAAAGCACTGGGCCTGCGAAACGAACCCCAGAGGCTCTCTGGGGCTGCATGCGTCCCTTGTCAGTACCTCCGCCGGGGCGCCCAGTGCCTTGTCTAAGTCAGGCAGGAGTGAGTTTCCCTGTAGAGTGTTCCGAAAGGCAAAGAGGTTCGCCTTGGCCAAATAGAATTCCAGCAGTGCTAAGACCACTTAGACTCAAACTTCTGAGTCAAGACAACTGATGACTGATGATGTGCTCTAGGACAGATCTCCAAATAGCCCGAGGCAGTGTCGGGGGAGGGGGTGGGGGGTTGATCTGGAAGTCTCCTGGCATTTTCAATCCTCTAAAGTGAGCTGGAGTTAGGAAGGAGGAAAACAGAGCATCTGATCCGTTCTTGGCCTGCCTACCTTGCTGACAATGTCATTGCCTACGTGGCCCAGGAGAAATAAGGTGAATAACACCAATTTGGAAACTTGCACTGGGCTATTTGTATGCCCAGCCCACGTCCTAAATGTCTCTTCAGTGTCCCCTTTGTTTATTCTCTGGACATTTTGATACATGTTTCCCATCCAGAAGAAGTACTTTAGTTGCAGCTTTGTCTTTGGCATCTGGTCAGATGTGACACTTAGGTTTCTTCTCTTCTGAGCCTTGGCACTACCCTTCCCACTGTGTGCCATGTCCCAGTCCTCTGCCAGACAGTTACACACACTGCAGGGGAGCTTTTCCTTTCAGGTGTAACCCATGCAATCCTATTCCAGGAAGACTTCCTCTCTCCCCATCACTGTGTTTAGAAAACTCACTCTTTGCCAGCTATGAGTAATGATATTAATAATAAGCTAGTATTTATTGAGTGCGTATAATGTATCAGGCAATATTCTGAGTGCTTTGCATGGATTAACTCATTTAATCTTTATCTTTATCATGACTCTCCGAAGTAGGCATGGTTATTGTCCCTGTTTACAGATGAGGAAACTGAGGCCTGAAAGGATTGCTTCCACCGCTTTCCTTTCTGCTGGGGTCTCTGCTCTGAGCAAGCCAGCCGTTCTCTGTGCACATCAACAGCCCCTGCCTAGGGGCCTGGCTCTTGGTGAATAATCTCTCCTTGATCTCCTTCACTCCTCATCTACTTTCACATCCTAAGCAAAAAATGTGTCCCTGGATTCCTCCTGCCAGCTCCATCTGTGAAGCATGTGAACCGATGTTTGAATAAGAATGACTAAAGGGGAAAGCGGTTTTATGAACTTCGGACTGTGAGCTCAAGGAAGAGAGTGAGTCAGGCCTCCACATTCCTGAAATACTTTTGGGAGGCTCAGTGACCTCAGACAATAAGAACCTGAGGCAGAGCTCTCCGAACGTCCTTGGGAGGCCTCCCACGAGGAAGAACGCGAGGGCGGCCTCTCGTGTGTTGCGCTGTGCAGGGAGCTGAAGGCCACCACCCGGCAGAGTGGCCCGCAGCTACCGAGAGCCTCCACGCTTCTGCCCAGGCTGTTCCCTCTGCCTGGGATGCCTTTCCCTAAGCTCTCGTCCACTCCTGTCTCCTCCTTGGGCTGCTCCAGGAAGAATCAGGGGCTCCACAAGGCTTTGCGCATGCCTCTCTCACCCCCAGATTCGGGGCTCCTAGAGAAATGTGCTGGCAACGTGTCTGCCCAATACACTCCTTATACCTCTGAGGTTGGCGACAGCTCCAGGGTGGAGGGAAAAGTCCCGTCCTGGCAGGTGGGAGATGTGGGTTCTGGTCTCATCTCTGGCCCTGGCTATGCTGTGTAACCTCTTCTCACATTCCCGGGGAATTAAAATGATTTGTTTTGATCTGCCTCTTCCACAGATGGTGACCTGTCGAAGGACAGGGACATTTAACCCCAGACACTGGTCTCAGCAAGGAGTAGGCACACCTCTATTAAATAAGTTTAAGTAATCGTGGACAAACCTTTCTCCTGGGCTCTTACCTCCATCCATCCCTTTCCTTACCAAGTTTAACCCCATAATTAGCCTGGTGTACAACCATCCTCAAAGGGAAAGGATCATCCCCCAAGTCAAAAAAAAAAAAAAAAAAGTGATTTTTCACGTGTGTGTTGCGAGAGCAGAGCGAACCGGAGGCTGCACACGGCTGAGTTCTGGCACCACACGTGTGAACTGTGAAGAATGACTCTCACTCAAGATGAACCACATGTTACTGCAGGGAATCCTTCCGAGATCCTTGAGCTGGAAACGAGTGAGAGGCTTTACTTGGGGCCCATTTTGTAGATGGAAAAGCTGAGGTCAGATTCACAAGCAAGAGAGTTCTCCAATAGCTACAGCCACTTTCCTTTTTTTATTTTTTTATTATTTTTTTCTGTGTTTTTAATTTTTTTATTTTTATTTATTTATTTTAACATCTTTATTGGGGTATAATTGCTTTACAATGGTGTTAGTTTCTGCTTTATAACAAAGTGAATCAGTTATACATATACATATGTTCCCATATCTCTTCCCTCTTGCGTCTCCCTCCTCCCACACTTTCCTTTTTTTAAATAAATTTGTTTATTTATTTATTTATTTTTGGCTGCCTTTGGTCTTCGTTGCTGCATGCGTGCTTTCTCTAGTTGCGGCAAGCGGGGGCTACTCTTCGTTGCGTTGCGCAGGCTTCTCATTGCGGTGGCTTCTCTTGGTGCAGAGCACAGGATCTAGGCGCGCGGGCTTCAGTAGTTGTGGCTTGTGAGCTCTAGAGCGCAGGCTCAGTAGCTGTGGCTCCTGGGCTTAGTTGCTCCACGGCATGTGGGATCTTCCCGGATCAGGACTCGAACCCATGTCCCCTGCATTGGCAGGCAGATTCTCAACCACAGCACCACTAGGGAAGCCCATGCAACCACTTTCCAAAATGAGCAGTAAGTGAAGGGTAGAACCAGGACACGAAACTAAATAGGCTGTGAGTTGTTGGTCTAAAGGCCAAGACTTAGGCACTCCAGTCCCCTGACTCCTTAGGAAAAGTGCTTTCCACGGTCTGCCCACCACACTGGTTAAAGCTACTGAGATTGGCAACAGCACCCAATGCCAAGTAAAAAGCCCTGCCCTAGAAGTGGGAGATGTGGATTCTATCCCCATCTCTGGCACTAATGAAGTCAGTGGCCTTGGCCATGTCACAACCTCCCTTGTCACCTCACCTGCGACCTGAAGAGGTTGGGCTGAGGGTCTGTGACTCCAGCTCACTTCTGCTCTCCTGTGTCATCTGCACAAATGTTTCTCCAGTGACCAATCTGGCACTTGCCCCAGCCTTTTCTTTTACATGTAAAAGGGCTTTCACCTGTCAGTTCCAGCCTCCATGACAGGTAGGAGGGAGTGTGGGTAAGTGCAGGTACATATTGGCACACATTCAATCATGCAAATGGGATTTTTATTGCCTAAATGAGTTTAAAATTTAAAAATGAGTTTCAGGCTGAAGAGGAGAGGCCCCCTTTCCCCATCCCATCCTTGCCTTCATTCTTGCCCACTGGCCCATCCGCACCCCACACCCCCGCCCAGTTGGGGGCCTTTCTGTCATTCCGGCCACCAGTGGAAGCTGCCTGAGGAAGGTCGGTTCTGCCATCCTAATCGGAGCTGCCCTGGTTCACCCTGCTGCACCTGCCAGATGCCTTCTGCTACCTCCCAGGTAGTTAATGATCTCCCCATCGGGCAGAAGAGCCCTTTAATAATTTACCAGAGTAGATAAAGGAAAAAGCATAGTTCTACTTGGAGGCCAGTTAGGCTGGCAATTCAGACAGTATGGATGGAGTTAAGATTGACTTCAATTTCAAACCTAGCTCTTTTGTATAGGATTCCTGCCTTATAGCTATGTATATAAAGTCTTATCAGAATCTTCATTCATATGTTTAAACATCCCAGCCCCACTGTGTGATCAGCACTTTGGGGCTCCTTCACTGCTTAGGGGAATTAGCTGCATAAAACAAAAGAAACCAAAATACCCTAAGACAAAATGAGATTTAAACATTTAAAGAACTCCAGAGAAAGAAAAGTTACTTTGTGTTGTCTGACTTCTTGAGTTCCTTATTAGAATTTGAAAAACAATTTTTTGCAGGGAAATGTACATGCTTTGGAATTAGAGATCTAGGCTGAAATCCTACCTTCAACAAATTGTGAGACTTTGAGGAACTTACTGAGGTTCTCTGAATCTCTTTCCTTATCTGTAAAATGGGGGTAATAATTCTGTCCTTGGGATTTTTTTCATGAGCCATAAATATGTAAAGAACAACCTGGCACACAGTGGACAATAAATGAAGCATCTTCCTCCTCATCTCCTTCATCATCATCAGGCTTGCCCATATCCAGAAAAATTTGGATTTTGAAAAGACATGAGGAAAAAAAAATATTCCCTCTCAAAAGTTTAACAATGAAGTTTAATAAGGGTAAAATGTGGTCCCCAATGAACCACACCTCTTGGAATCCATGACTTTGTGCAGTTCCCTTCCACACTGACTCTGGGTTTGACCATGTGACTTGTTTTTTTTGTTTTTTGTTTTTTTGCGGTACGTGGGCCTCCCACTGTTGTGGTCTCTCCCGTTGCGGAGCACGGGCTCCGGACGCGCAGGCTCAGCGGCCATGGCTCACGGACCCAGCCGCTCCGCGGCATGTGGGATCTTCCCGGACCGGGGCACGAACCCGTGTCCCCTGCATCGGCAGGCGGACTCTCAACCACTGTGCCACCAGGGAAGCCCGATGTGACTTGTTTTGACCAATGATGCATCAGTAAGTTTAATAGGTGATTGCACACTGGGGCTTGTCTTCCTGGAACACTCCCTCTCAGAAGCCAGCTTTTGGCTGTAAAGAAGCTCAGGCTAGACTACGGGTGATGAGAAGCCACAAAAAAGAGAGACCCTGGTGGATAAGGGCCCATCTCAGACATTCCAGCCCCAGCCAGGCTCCTAAATGAGTGAGGAACTGCAGGAGTCACCACCAAGCTAAACGTAGTCAAAAAACAAAATAAGCCACTGTTGTTTTAAGCCACCAAATTTTGGAAGGGTTTGTTACACAAAGACCAAGTCCTAAATTTACATTAAGGAAGGTCAACCATATAAGTAGAAATGGCAGATTATCCTTACAGAAGTTCACATGAGCTGGACCATGGGATTTCAGTTAACCATAAGCATTGACATACTGCTAAACAAACTAAATGCAAGTTTAGCCTGCTTTCATTCAACAGATGAACTGGTTGATGGACCATACAGTTATTAAGTGCCTGCTGCTTACGAGACTTTGTGTCGGGGTCTGGGGAGACCAAGAAATTTAAGACCCAATTCTCCTGTACCATATTGTCTCTTGGATTCTGAAATTTAAGTCTGTACTTGCACTGGAGGCTGGGAAGACAAGAGAGTAAGTGCTCACAGTTTAGTAGGGAAGGTGGATATGTAAAGAGAAGGACACTTTTAGGTCCCTTAAGGAACCAGATAGACTTGCTGGAGTCGGCACTCAGGGAAGATCTAGTGGGCTCTGTTAACCCACCAATATCCCGTTTTTAGAGTGACCTTGACAAAACTCAAGTGTATCTGGAAGCAAACCACCAGGAAATGAAGGCCTGAAGACCAGATCATGTGAGGAATAATTGTAGCCACCATAAATGTTTCTCCTAGGAAAACAACAAGGAAAGGAAAGAAAGGCTGGGAGTGCGGTTGGGGATGGAGGTTGGAGCACATACTTAGAGGAATTTAAGTATGACATAAGGAAGAGAATTAAATTCATTCTGAAAAGCGCTAGGAGGGAACCCTAAACAGTTACTAAAAGCTATAGGGAGATGCGTTTCAACTTAATATCAGAAGAATGGCTAACATGTCTGGAGCATGAGCTGCAGAAAGAGGCAGAGCGGGCACTATCTCTGTCAGTGACAAAGGCTGGGGTCACCCCCTGCCAAGCAGGTGGGGAGAGGCTTCTGGCAGTAGGTGGAGTCAGAAACCTCTAAGTCTCTCCCAAGTGTAAGGCCCCCCAGTTCATTCCCAAAGTTCTGTCGTCGTCATCCTGACTGAATAATCTTATGAAGTAGAACAGATGACACCGGTCTGCCAGCAGTGAGTGGGAGAATTGTCCACCGATGGTGCAGGAGGCCCAGCCCAGAGATTAGGGGTATGAGAATTCAAGCCTCACAGACCCATACCCACTCCCTTAGATGTCTCTTACCACTCTGAAGGGCTCGTGAGAACTTGCGTTTTCCAGGAATTATTTATCACGCCCTGGAGGCAGACTCAGAGGAACAGGTCAGGCAAAGATGAACCTGCAGATTTAGCAAGCGTGGACAGTTCAGGAAGGACAAGGGACGAGGAGTAAGCGAGCGTAAGGATGTCATTTGGCATTTCTGATCAGGTATTCTGCTCTGTCCCAGAACTATTGTCAGGGTACCTAACTGGCTCTCTCCTGCTTCTCTCACCCTCTAGCCTGTAAAACTATAGGGGAGATCTTTCCAGGGATGCGGGCCCCTTTTCCTGTTGGTGGGTTCTGCAGCACCAACGGTTCCAGGACTAGAGACAGGACTACAGATTCATAGGTTCATGGGAAACAGCACGTCTGCGAGGTCAAGTTTAGGATTTCCTGGAGACCTTGCAATTATGGGCCCAGTCAAGGGCCGTCTTCTACCTCTCAGTCACCGGCTCTGGTGAGAATGAAGGGAGGGACTGCAGAGAGACCCTCTTACCTGTCTTTCTCGGGGGCTTCTCAGGCTCTTGCACAGCTGTGCCTTTTCACAGGCTGTTCTCACCACCCCGGTTTCCCTTTCTCCCTTCCCCTTTTCTACCAAGACCCAACTTCCAGATTCTACCCCCGGTAAAACCTGCCCCAACTCTCTCAGGCCGAGGCAGCCGCGTATCTTTCAGCAGAGCTTACTGTAACTAGACTGTGAGGCCAGAAACCGTCTTGTTCACCTCTTTCTTCCCCAGAGGAAGGGGCCCAGAACCTGGAGTGTCTCTGATGCTCAGTACACACGGTGGAACGTGTGGCGCGCTCCCTCACCCCCATACGCGTGGCACATGCTCACTGATGCTCTGCTCTGTGCAGGGCACATACCTGCACTATCGCTGTGGCCCATCTCTCTCAAGTTGGAATGCAACTCTGCTCAGAAATAACTTCATTCTAAAGTAAATGAAACAAAGGCAACTGTGGTTTCCATCTGTTCCCTCTGCAGTGGGGAAGCCCTGGCACCTGGGGGAGGGGATTTGGTCTATCGGGGGCCTGAGCAGACCAGGAACCCTCAAAGAAGAGAGGCCAGTCGCGGCAGAAACCCTTCAAGCCACTGACCCAGCACAAAGGCTCTGCTGTGAGGAAACTCAATATAAGGGTGTGCCTTGCTCCGTGGGAACTCGATACACAAAAATCCGAAGTCATAAAATAGATAAATCTGTGGTGGTTACTGATTTTACAAGAGGACTCTCCAGCAGCACCTCTGAACAGCCAGCTCCCACAGTCTACTTTACCTCTGATTTTATTTTCAGGCGTTTGATATTACACACCGGTTTTCAGGAGAAACATAAATAGGTCCCCGGGGAGCCTGGTGTCACAGTGTGTCTGGCCAGCAGCTTGTTGACCAGGCCTTAAGGCGAGCGGGCCTGGAGCTGCCCTAAGCGCTGAAGGGGCTGTGTTTCAGGAGCCCCCTCCTAGCTCCCCGAGTCTGACTGCTTCCAATGGCAGGAGCAATAGGAAGAACCAGGAACAATCTGGACCTTCTTGCCTCTACCTGAGTGGGCTGATTGATTGCTCAGGGGAACACAGGATTTGTATCAGATACTCATTCATTCATTCACTCACTCACTCATTCATTCAAAGGTGTTTGCTATGGACTTGCTGTGTGACACTGCACTAGGTACAGCAAAGCAGAGAAGACCGTAAGGGGGGGGCGGTTCCTGTCCTCTAGGAACTCACAGTCTGGTGGGAAAGACAAGTCCTGGATTTCATTGATTCTTGAAAGTACATGTTTTCACCCTTTAAGAGCTCCGAAAACACAATGCATCTTACTTCAGGTGTGACTAGTTTAACTGACTGGGTTTTTCTTAGTGGTATGTAAAAGGATGATGTTACCTTGCAATCGTCAGCGTCTTAGATGAAACAGGGTAGATGAAAGTGCTAAGTAATGGTTTAATGCCACAGAACTCCAAGTGGGATGTGATGTTGGAAGGATGAAATTAGGCCCCTGTGTGAATATACCTCATGGGTTTCCTGTTGCCGGGAATGTGTGTCACAAGTTTGAAATAATGTCCCTTGTCCACAGTTATCCAGGGAATCCAGGCTGGAGTAGCGTTGCCCTTCCTCCATTCTGGGAGTGGGAAATGGTAGCCCCACAACCTGATTGCCTTCCATGTGGGTCCTGAGAAAACCAAAGGAGCAAAGTAGCAGGAACAGGTCTGGGTGGCAGCCCTTAAGGAATGAGGAAATTGGTGTTGGATCTCTGACTCTTAGATGGCAAGTCCTTAAGTCCTTGGTCAGCTGGACCTTCCAAGACCCAGCACTGTGCCTGGCCAATAATAAACAGGAATATAAACAACAACTCGTGTGTGTGTGTGTGTGTGTGTGTGTGTGTGTGTGTGTGTGTATGCAGATAGATGTAAATATATGTACAGATATATGTCAGATGAATGAATTTCTGTTATGGAGGCCAAATTTTTATTCCAAAAAGTTTCAACGTGACTGCTAATCTTGGCTTTTTGGCCCAAATTCAGAATGATTTCTTGCAGTCTGTCTAATGTTACAGGGGATTTCTTCCCTATCTCTTTTTGGCTTCATTATCCCTTACCCAAAAAAACAGTGGCTCCTGTTGCTGGTACTGAACTCTTGCCCTGTTTTATTTATTTAAATGGCTATGTTCCCATCGCAAGCCAAGAGATCTGGTCTCTAACTTTTGAAAGCATAATGGGGATGTACAGCTTCTAGGCAGATGACAGTGAAAGTGACGGTGGGGCTTAAATAAGTTCTTAGGAGCACATGCAGGTATCTGGAATGGTTTAGACCAAGTACCTCGACATAATAACACAATCCAAATCCTCTGAGTTGGTTCTCATTGATGTAGCACAGAAAGACTATGAATTACTTTATAATTCTTGCCCATACAGAATGTGAAGACACTTGGTTGTTTAGTTATGCCTTTTCTTGACATTCACTTTGATTGTGAGTGCAATTATGAGAGTTCTTTCTCATCTGGAAGAATAGATGAGGTTTCAGGAGCCAGCATGGAGCTGCCCCTGTGGCCTTTTATTTACATGTCACACACTGCAGGCTTTAAAATCCTGGATGAGAAAGCTGTGTGCGGCTAGCCGGAAGCATGAACATCACTCGAGAAGGATCCGGAAGCCATTAATGGGCTGGCCTCCTTCGAGAATCTGACTGTGGCACAAACACAAGAGCGTCAGGTGGCAGCGACCAAGTCATCCAGGCCGCTTCTCTCTGGGCTTTTTGCCTTCGCCGCTGGATCCAAGTAGTCACAGGGCCCTCCTTGGGTGACCTACCAGTGGGTCAGGCCTAGGCTGGATCCTGTCAGTCTGAGATCAACCTGTCATACTGAGGCTGTCATGTAGGAGAAGCAGACTGATTTTCAGCTTGTATCTGGTGAAGTAGCACTGCTACTTCATCCCCTGCAGGATGGCAGCTCGTTACTGTGGTGGTGGGGGATTTCCAAAGGTAATTCCCATAGAAGGGACTGGCCTGTCCCCATCACCAGTTCAGGTCTTCTGTAGGTCCCTTCTGAGGGCTGCTTTTCTTCTTATCAGCTAGAAAAACTAAGATGCAAAATGGCTGTTACTACTCAGGTCTTGTCTGAGACCATGACTTTGCTGGGTTTGACAGAATTCCCAGGCTTCAAATACTTTCGGTTTTTTGGGCTTCCCTGGTGGCGCAGTGGTTGAGAGTCCGCCTGCCGATGCAGGGGACAGGGGTTCGTGCCCGGTCTGGGAAGATCCCACATGCCGCGGAGCGGCTGGGCCCGTGAGCCATGGCCGCTGAGCCTGCGCGTCCGGAGCCTGTGCTCCGCAACGGGAGAGGCCACAACAGTGAGAGGCTCGTGTACCGCAAAAAAAAAATAAATAAAAAACTTTCGGGTTTTTTTCCAGTTTTGGAGGTACTTCCAAGTAGCAAACTCCTATTCATCCCTCAAGACCCAGTTCAGATGTTTTGTCCTCTGTGAAGATTCCTCTGACTACCCTGTATGCTCTCATATTCCTAGGTTCTCTAATGCTGTTACTACGCACCAGAATTATTAGTATACATTGCTACCTCTGCTAGATGTGACAACCTCGTGGCCAGGGACCATGTCTCATTATTTCCTTGTTGGTCACCCATGTCTTGCTGGCCTGTAGCCTGTCAAGTGCTATATACCCGGCAACTGTTAGGTAAAGGAATGAAAGCATTATATTTCTGCCAAATATTTGTTGGTTGGTTCATTCACTTACATCTAAAAGTATTTTCTCCTTTGCATGTGGTTATCTCTGTGTTGTTTATAAAGTCCATAGGCCTCAAAAAGGGCCAAGTGTAAAATCATCAGTTAGGATGATTTTAGCTGTACCAGTTGGTTTAACAATAAATAGCTTGAACGACAGGAGGTTTATTATCACACTAAACAGGAGGTGTGGATGTCAGGGGGCCCGAGGGTCGGGTGATTCAATAGTTCAGTGATCTCTTCAGGGACCCAGGGGCCTCCCACCTTCTGTTCTGCCATCTTCAGTGTATCAGTGATACCTCCCTCCTGAGCTCAAGGCGGGTGATGTCTGGCAAAGGAGAAAAGCATTGCCTCTTCTAGTCTCTTTTTGTTATCAGGGAAACCCTTTCTCAGAAGTTCCCCCAGGGGATATCTCCTTGAGTATCGGAATTGTCATAACCTATTGTTGATAAGGAAGTAAGACCATTATGCTGACTGAAGCCAGTCCTGATGCAATCCCTGGGGTTAGGGGGAAACAGGGGACTCCTTCCCTGAACACATGGAAGGGGGAACGCCTGAACAAAACTGGGGCTCTGCTAGCAAAGAGTCGAGGAAATGGGGGGTGGCTGTGAGGTGAGCATGCAATAGTGTCCCCACACCAAGTATTTAAATAAATTGTGGCACATCAATAATAGAGTGAAAGTCTATGAAACCATTACAATGACTGAGGAAGAACAGCACATAGCAACACTAAATGACTTTCAAGGTATAGTAAATGTAAAGCTCTATGTATAGTCTAACCTTTTTTGTTCATAATAATAATACTAATAAATACCAGGTTAGGCACATCCCAAATCTAGAAGGATGTTACACACCATGCTCTTCAAAGTGGCTGCGTGTGGGGATGTGTGTGAAGGGGAGGATTTACTAGAGAACTTCATTTTTGACATTCTGTATTTCTTATAGTATTGAATTTGTATAAGTATGCCTTCTTTTGTTAAGAAAAAACCCAAATATTAAAGAGAACATTTTAAAAGGCCAAGTATCATTTTGAATGCAAGAAGTCAATTAAAGACATGGGCTCCTTTCCAAGAAAAAACTAATTTGGAACATGCGAGGGACCTCTCTGAAAGTTTTGCTCGTGAGTCCATAATTTAAACTCCTTCCATGAATGAGCAACTTTTTTTTTTTTTTTTAAAGCTAGCCAATCTCCTTAACATAAGTCCTAATTTTTTACAATGTTGAATCATTCTCTGTTTGCTGGAGAATGGCGTCACCCTTGCCATGGGATGCTGACTCTCCTATAGGTAATCCACTGGTGGAAGTCTACCCAGGAGCCATGGTGACACCAAAAACCAGCCAGACTTCCCTGTAACCCAAGCGCTTTCCTGTGCCCCAAATGCCTCTGTCAGGGATAAGCTTGGAGAATAAATCCTGAGGTCTACCTTCTACTCTGCTAACTAACTATAACTACTCAGGAAAGTCCTCAATCTCTCTGGAGTTCATTGAATGCCTCTGAAAAATGAGTGTTATTTATGTGACAGTACTTGAAGTAAGCATTTTGAGTCATTAAAAAAAAATTCTAGAGCAAACCCCCTGGCTATCTGTAATGATTCTACTGGCTCTTTGGTCACTATAAAAATAGATTAAATTCAGCAGAGGTTCAGGATGTGGTGTGTATCTTTGATCAACTTACCCAGTGTCAGTTGGAAAATGTGACATGGTATTATAAATGGAATAGGTACACTTCTCCACAGAAATACACAGGCTGGAATGGTAGAAGGAAGCTGCGAGGCGGGGCATGTTTACAGCCCCGCAGCAACTTGAAATTAATGAAGTGGTCTCTATTCTTTCCCAGGTTTTTCAATGCCTAGAATCATTTTTCTAAGCATTTTCATAGTAAAAGTGGTGCTCTAGTTGTGCCTTTTTAGAAAGGGTCTGGATTTTTTCTTTTTCCTTCTTTAAAAAATATTTTATTGGAGTATAGTTGATTTACAATGTTGTGTTAGTTTCTACTGTACGGCAAAGTGAATCACCTATACGTATACATATATCCCCTCCTTTTTGGATTTTCTTCCCATTTAAGTCACCACAGAGCACTGAGTAGAGTTCCCTGTGCTATACGGTAGATTCTCATTAGAGTCTGGATTTTTTTGTGTGTGTGTGTGGTACGTGGGGGCCTCTCACTGTTGTGGCCTCTCCTGTTGCACAGGCTCTGGACGCGCAGGCTCAGCGGCCATGGCTCACGGGCCCAGCCGCTCCGCGGCATGTGGGATCTTCCCGGACCGGGGCACAAACCCGTGTCCCCTGCATCGGCAGGCAGACTCTCAACCACTGCGCCACCAGGGAAGCCCCAGAGTCTGGATTTTTAAAGATCATCTCTGCTTGCCCTTCAACTCCTCCAACTGCAAGGATACACACGTATCTCTTCTCCATCCGTCTCCATCCATCGCTGGTGAACTGCAGAGCACCCACTCTAAGGGGGGAAGCTGCAGCTCAGCTCCCACCATGTGCAAACTGCCATGTAGAAACCAAGGTCCACTGCTGCCAGACCTATGAATTTTTCCCAAAAAAACCCAGAAATTTGAACTTAAAAAAAATACTCAGTTTTCAAATATTGGCAACAAATCCCAGTTTTTATAAACTCTCTTCAGGCTGAACAAACCATATTTATTGCCCCATCCTGCTTAAGCCACCAGCTGAGGACCTCTGCGGTGGAGCAATGTAGGACAAACTTGCTTTCTCTTCTGCGTGAAGATCTGGAGACTTGGAAGCTCCAGATCTCCATGGAGAAGAGAAAAGCAAATTCTAGTTGTGCCTTTTCAAACTCCTTTCAATCTATTCTTAGTTGGTACTCATTCATTGACAAAACTCTTTCAGAAATTTAAAATCTGGTAGGAAGAGTTAAACAGCCACTGACAGTGTTGTGGTTTCATTGCTACAATGAGGATTTATTTGCCTGACAAGCCAAAGGATGGAGCACTTTTTTTCTGTCTTACAGTGTGTGCAAGCAAGGGACTGTGTCTTATTGTATTCATGCAGATTTGGAGAAGACTTTTCTCCAGAGATTTTATAAGGATCTCCCTCTATTCCCCCACCTGCAGCCATTTCAGTTGAGGTGGATCCTGCTGGTTCTGTATGGAATTTGGGGTTAGTGTTCTAGAAACCTTCTTAAGGTGCCCCATGCATCTACCTGGTCAATGCAAAATAAATCCCGGAGCTCTTCCCGCATACATGCACAAGCATGGTGAGAGGCCTAGAGGGATCGTAGGTATAACTAGCAAAGCTTTTGCTTTTTTCTGACCGCTCAAATGCATTCCAGTTTAGAGAGTGGACATGAGTTTCTTCTCCCCAAAAGGTTTTACAACACGGGTGCTGTGATTGTTAATTTTATGTGTCAACTTGGCTAGGCTATGGTGCTGGTTTGTTTGGTGGAACACCAGTCTAGATGTTGCTGTCATGTATTTCTTAGACATGATTAACATTTAAATCAGTCGACTCTGATGTAGTGAACCACTTTAGACTGGGTCTGGGTGGGGAGGGAAGGTTACTGAGAATGTGGCATTGATGCTGAGAACTGCATGATAGGAAGAAGCTTAGATCAGGGAGCTTGGCATTTGGGGCAAAGGAACAGCTAGTGCAAAGGTCCTGAGGAGGCATTTACTTGGCTTATTTCAAAAAGAGTTGAGTGGGAGCACAGTAAGCGAGGGTAAATGAAGGAAGTAGGCAGGTTCCAGGAGCTGTGTGCCGAGTAAGGAGATGAATCTTATTCCAAGAGCAATGGGAAGCCATGGAGCCTTTAAGCCTCCTGTTCTTAACAGGATTGGCCTGTTCTGATTTACATTTTTAAAGAATTACTCTGGCTTCTGTAAGGAAAATGGATTATTGGAGGGCAAGAATGGAAACCACTGATGTTTCAGTTATCTATCGCTGTGTAACAAACAACACCCAAAATTTAGCGCCTTAAAATAATCATATTGGTTTGCTCATTATTTTATGGGTCAGGAATTCTGGGGACTCAACAGGCAGCTCATCTCTGATTTACAAGATGTCAGCTGGGGCTGGAGGATCCACTTCCTAGATGGTGTCTTCACATACATGTGGTATCCAAATGCTCCCTGATCTTCCTCTTTCTCCACACGGCATCTGATCCTCTCAGACCTATCCATGTGGCATGGGCTTCTCAGTCTGCTGGTCTCAGGGTACTCGTACCTCTTATATTGAAGCTGCTTTCTAAGAGAAAGGAAGTAGGAGTTCCTAGCCAGTGTTGTATTTGGAACTAGCACCATATCACATCACTTCCTAGATATTCATTGGTCAAAGCAGTCAAAGAGTCCACCCAGCTCCAAGAGGGTAGAGAAGTAGACCCCATCTATTGATGGGAGAGCATCAGGGTCACATTGCAGAAGGGCATGTGGGTTGGAAGATGTTGTTGCAGCCACCTTTGGAAAATACAATATGCCACAAGTAAGGAGGCCATTCCAGTAATTCAGGCAAGAGATGATGGTGTCTTAGATTTGGATGTTTGCACTAGATTAAGAAAGGGGTGGATTCAGAATAAATGAGCAGAATATATGAGAACTGTAAAGTACTAACAAATGCAGCTAAGTACTTGTTTAATTAAATTGCACTTTGTAAGATTACTTGGATGAGCGTTGCCCATCACCAATAAAGTAAGTCACAGGTAAGTCTGTTGTATTCATAGGACACTTGTATTATTGCTGTGCTTCACAATGTGCTTTGTTTCAGAGAATGAGTTATTTAGGACAGGGACTTAATGAGGCCCAGATATTGGGGCTACACAGGGAGAGGAAAAACTATGGACCTACATACTGTGAGATCCAGGGATTGTCACATGCTATGACCAGGGGTGCTTTAGAGAGTAAAGAGGGCCTTACATTTTCGAAGGCTTCATGGAGATGAGTGCTTTTGCCCACAGAAAGACCTGAGCAGTTTTCACCTCATACATTCAGGTGCTTGAGGAGACAAAGTTTTTAAGGTATGGGAGTCAATGCACCAAAGAGAGTATATAAAAAATAATTATTTTGGTGACAAAAATGTGAGAATCTATTGTTCCATTTTAAAACAGCAGAGGAGAATCCAGAAACTCACTCAGGGGCACCCAGTAAATTAATGGCAGAGCTGGTGTAAAAGACACGTCTCCTGATTTTAGTCTGGGATTCTTTCCATGGCGTCATCTGCCACCCTGCCCAGAGCACAGCTTCGTTCTCTACTATGGTCCCACTGCACACTTGCTATTGCTCAAGTGACTTTCAAATAGCACCAGAAGGCAGAAAACAGGTTGTGAACAAATCATATCTGGTCTCTCTACTGGTAAAATAACTAAAATGTACTCTGCTAATTTTGATTCAGTTGCAACTCTTTGTGGAGTGGACAGCACATGCGCTTACGTGGGAAACATCACCATAAGACCACTCACTGTGCTGCTAAATGTCCCAAAGAATATTTCTTAAAATTCACTAAATTCCTAAGATTCTGGGGTCACATTATAACTCTCAATGCTTACACCTCTATCAAAAACAAAAACAAAAAAAACAGCTCAAGAACACCAGGGTCTTTTAGATTGGAAAGTGGTTACAACACAAGATTTTTACCGTGTGTGGAGGTTACATATAATGTACATTACAATGAATGTTTATATATGCAACTTCTATTTTATATTTTCAATACACGGTTTTTTATTGTGTTTTCTCAATATTTGAAGTAGGCAGCATTCCATTCCAGATCTAGATAAAACTGATACGCTCTAAATTGCATAATTTTATTCTCAATTACTTTTAATGTCTTCACTCTTTTTCTATAGCCAAATCAAATGGACATATTTTGTGTCTATTTGTGTTCTTTTAAATTAATTGAGATTAATGACCCAAAGATCCAGTGTTTTCCCATGCTAGGTTTGTTTCACATTTGAACTTAATTGGACAAATATTACCTCACTACATACTTGAAGGGTCTATAAAATATTGCTCCTTGATCTTTCTGTAAGAAGCAATTTGCTGGGCTCTAGTGTTGGAAGACAGTACCTCAGGATTGGTGCCTGGGAATGTGTAAATTTTGCCTATGGATTTAGATGTGTGTTTGACAAGATTGCACCACAAAATCCTCACAACTTTATTATATGTTTTACATGTTCTATTGCGCTGACAAGTTAAACTGCATCCAAGACTGAGCCAGGTGGTGTTTAAATTTCCAAATACCTTAAAATTTGAATGCCTCGGGCAGGAAAAACTGACTACTCAGTAGGCACAGTTGTAATATTTCAGGCAAGATATTGTCAGAATCAAAAGAGTGAAGGCCGAGCTTCCCCGGTGGCGCAGTGGTTGGGAGTCCGCCTGCCGGTGCAGGGGACACAGGTTCGTGCCCCGGTCCGGGAGGATCCCACGTGTCGCGGAGTGGCTGGGCCCGTGAGCCATGGCCGCTGGGCCTGTGTGTCCGGAGCCTGTGCTCCGCGGCGGGAGGGGCCACAATGGTGAGAGGCCCATGTACTGCAAAAAAAAAAAAAAGAAGTGAAGACCTTTGCCCATAGATTTTACTATCACATTTACATGAATCTTTGTGCATTTCAGTAAGGCTCTAAAACAGGTGCTTAGGCAGTGCTTTTCTGTAGGTCTTAATGAAGCATCAATATTAAACTATTTTGAAAACTCACTCTTATAGGATCCCAGAAGCAGTCCCCCTCCTCCCCTTTTAAAGCACTTTCTCTTATTGCCTAAAAATTCAAGTACTCTCTTAACAAAGTGCAGACTGATATATTTCACTATGGATTTGAACAGGAGCCAAGAGGGTTGATGAAAGGAAATCTTCTCTCTATAAAAGGTTTATTGTCAGTGCTTTCTAAAGATGTAGATTCTTCTAAAACCAGCTACCAGCATTTTCACAAACATTAACACAGCCTTCTCAACCTCTCCTAGACCTACGATTCGGGTCCTTTCAGGCAAGCTCTGCGTCTAGCCTCTGACCTTCTAGATAGCCAATTCAATCTAATTGCTCCCCCCACCTCAATATAACTTATATTCTAAAGAGGAAAGGGGGTGGGGTAGCGTGGTCCTCATGCTTTTGGAAAAGTACTTGAAATTCCTTGCATTCCTTTGCATTTAACGGTATGTTTACCTAATCATCAGCTTATTAGGATTAACACAAGTCATTGCTTCAAGCTCATTCAGTGAAAACAAACTGACTCCTATGGATTCCAAGATTTTTTCTCTGATCCCAACCATGGGTGAATTTTTAAGTCGTTCTCCCAAGTTTTAGGAACAATATTAGAAAAATATAAAGTTATAAACAAGGGACCTTATATCACATTATCCAACCATGCTTAATCTTGCCCATGGATTTCGAGGTAGTCAGCCTGAGTTATGGACTGTTTTCATTAAAGTTTCCTCTACCGAAGGGACCTGCACAATTACCTAGTGATTAAAATGATAAATGACTCTACTATACCCACCTCAAAGAGCTTGGGTGATGGAGACCCTTAGGCTTTGAATTCTTATGAAAATAAAGCATTATTATTTAAATCACAAACTTAGCTTCAGATTCCTTCTTGTGCTTTGTACAATGCCTGGTGTTCAATACATGTTTTTAAAACAGATTACTCTAAATTCCAAGATTTTTTTTCTACTGAAGATATAAAAGCAATCATTGTTAGATTTTTAGAGGTTAGTTCCCTGCTCTATCCCAAGCACCTGGAACAGTTCCTGGTACAAAGTAGGTACTCAGTAAATCCTGTTTCAATGATTGAATGCATAAGCTAGATCGTCCCCAATGGTTTTGAACATTCTCTAAAAATACTGAATGCCATAAACTCAGATATTAGGTAAATATTTCTTTATTAAATGATTAATTCCATAAATAAATTCTTTTCACTGAATATAAAATTAAAATCATTTACAAATTATTCCAGTATTACATTTCCCCTCCCTCCCCGAAAGCTACATTTTGATAAATAAAAACATTCAGTCTTAAAACACCTGATTTCTGTTTGCAATTTAGAGTGCAGATAGCTGCCTCTCATGGACACTCACAGAGTGTCACCTTCTGGAAGGGATGGACCCCCCCTCCCATTTACTTCTGTCAAAGGATGGAGTCTTTAAGTGTCCAACTAATCTTATTACCTTTTACAACTGTAAAACCGAAATGGAAAAAGCCTAGAGAAAAATACGCTTACCAAATAATTTACAAACAGAAAACAGAACGTCATCAACACCACAAGCTCCAAAATGAAGCAGTAACGTGTGCTCCAATATTATGAAGCAAAGTATTCTCCAATTGCGGCTGCATTAGTGTCCATGTGCACCAGCACACCTGGCAGTTTCGAAATACCTTAATACTACTCAAGAATGAGCAGTGCATCCCTTCTACAATGAGTCCCTTCAGCCCGCCGCCCCCACCCACGCCTCCATGACGCTGACACTCTTCTCTCCCCACTTTGTCCGCCCTCGTGCTGGAAAACGCAGGTAGCATTTAGTCCCTAAATTTGTGAATGTCATTGAACAGTCTGTAGAAGGGAAAGGCTGCCTCGTTGGCATGTGGGCAGTTGTAGTTGCATCTGCAGGACTGGATCATCATGACGTTCTTGGAAAACGTCTCCCCATCTTCGCAGCGGAACCGCATCTTCACAGTCCTGGTCTGCTGAGGCGTGCAGCAGCGGCCGTCCACGCAGGAACCGCAGTACTTGGGCCGGTATTTCTTCATACTCGAACATCCAGCGTAAGTAAACTTGACCGGTTCAGGGGATTTCTTGGTCTTGCTGCATTTCTTGCCCTTCTGTAAGAAAGAGAAGAGAAGGGAAGTTAGTGTTTCTCTTTCTTGGAAGAGATGCTCCCATCTCACCCAGGGGACCAGTCTACACGGCACCGCAGGCACTTACTTTCAGGCTGCTGTACACTGGCTGTCCACAAGGCCGCACTTCACAGATCCGGGTTTCTTTCAGCAGGCGGCATTCAGGGTTGTCATTGGTAACGCGTGTGGAGATACCAGTTCCACAGGTTTTTGAGCATTGGGACCACGAAGTCGTTTGGACGATACATTTCTGGCCATGTGAAGAAGGGCTGTACAGAATGCGAGGTTCCATTCCAAAAACTAGAGGGACAAACAAGAGGAAAGATTTCTCAGAGGCATACCGACACAAACAGCTTCAGGTTCTCATTCCTCTGAAGTTTCAAACTAGGAATGCGTTTCAGTACAATGTCTCAGTCTTCACTTACCGGGGAGCCGCTTCAGGGAGCCGCCTTTTCCAATTGCAATTAATTCATTGTTTCTCGTTAACTCCACCTCCGAGGCATCGAAGGCCAGCTCCTTGCCCAGGAGGCCGTCCCTGTCGTCCATGGGGTCCTTGGCACCATCCTCGTCGCAGACCCACTCCTCACAGCACTGCCCGGTAACTTTGACCAGCCGGGGGTTGGGACAGCCCAAGCTTGGGAGAGAGAGTTCTTGGGGACACAGAGGAATGCAGCCCACGGCGCCGTCAATACATGTGCACTGATGTTTACAGTTGGGCTGGAAACTTTCCCCATTCTGGTAGATTCTGGAGTTATATTCACAGGGTCTGCCCTCTGACTGAGCTACAAAGAGCACCAAAAAAGAAAGGGAGAAGAGAATAAAGTTAAGATTCCGTACGACAGCCTGAAACTCAGACATATTTTCTGCTGCTAAATTCAATTGATGGTAAAGTTTCCTATGATTCCCCGGAGACTCCAGAGCAGAACAATAAGTTAGTCAGGAATCACTTTTCCGTATGCGCTTTTCGTTGGGCCCAGACACACTGAATTGCATTCCAGACTGCTGAAATCATGTGCCTTTCTGCCAAGCTACCAACAACAAAGCATCACCATACATGGTCGCAAAATTACTAAACTTCTGGACTACGGGGACTATTCTTTTTTTAAAGGGGCCAAACCACAAGCATCTTACCTCTGCAGATCCCCTTCAGAGCGGTGGAGCTGGCGCCGAAGTTGCATTCCAGCCCCTTGGTGTGGTCGCAGGGCTGCGTTTTGCTGCAGTCCTCGTTGAGCTGCTTGGCGCAGACCTTACAGCAGCCGCAGGCGTCCCGGACCAGCCCGACTCCCGGGGCGCACTTGGGCGCCTCCAGGGGGCAGTGGCAGGCGGCGGGGCAGGTGGAGAGAGCCTGGAAGGGGGAGAGGACACGTGTGAGGCTCGGCGCGGTGCGCAGGAAGGACGCCCCGGGAAGGGACGGGGGTGTCTGACCCGGGCGGCAGGGGGTCTCTGATCCCGTCCAGCCCGGCCACCCCGGGCGGCTGCGTACGCCGGCAGGGCCCCCCGGCACGTCTTCAGGGCGGGCTTAAAGAAAGAGCTCCCCCGAAACGCCCCGCCGAACTTCCGAGTCTAGCTTTTCCGGCCACGGGCCATCTGGGGAAAGGCGAAGGGGCTGCTAGAGCGGACGGGGAAGCGGTGGCCAAAGAACTCACCAGCCTGGCCAAGTGGAGAAGGGTGACGGCGAGGGCGAGCGTCCTGGCGGTGCTGGAGCTCATCGTGGCGCGCAGGAGGGGTCCGGGCGAGCGCGGAGGCAAAGACGCCAACACACCGGTGCGTAGCGGCCGGGCCGGCGCGGCTGGGGCGGTGGGCCGGACTGTGGGCCGGGCGGCGGGGAGGCGAGAGCCAGGCAGGCGAGCGGGCTGCGGGCGTCCTTCTCTCGAGGTCCTTGCCGGGGAGGGACGGAAGGCGCGGATGCTGCTCGGGGGCGCTCTCGCTCGCGGTCTGCCCCAGCGCCCAGAGCCCGCCTTTTATACGGGCCGGCCGCGGCGCCGCGTGTTGCAGTGACGTCGGCTCTGTCTGCGCGTTCCAGAATTCTCAAACATCTCAGGAATGCTGGTTGGCGCGGGCTCCTGCCAAGCGCCTCCCCTGGCTCCGTTGCACTTTTTTTTTTTTTTTTTTTTTTTGTCCTGGACCCGTCAAGAAAACAATCTTCCGTTTTTTCCACTTTAAATAACGACTTCTATTGGGGAGGGCTCTTCTTGGAGTGATGGTGGTGATGGCCGAGGGGGGCGAGTTCAGAACTTTGCCTGGATTGGGAGGGTGGGAGGACCTGGAGGGAGGAACAAAAGTCGTTTTGTTTGGTGATGCCGAGTTGACTGGGCAGCCTTGGAACCCCTCACCCAGGGAGGCAGCGAACTGTTTGCTTGTTTACAGCGAAGGTGAGAGTCAAGTTATCTATTGAGAGAGGCGAACGGGGAGGGAGAGTGTCTGGGAGCCAGGAATCTATCTGAGGACTTCATAGAAGCGTGCTCGGATCAAGTCCCAAATCTTTGGCATGGTGTTTATTGGACAAGTGAAGTGTATTGCAAATTAATACCCGAGGTGGCATTTATGAATGAGAAGGGGAAAAAAAAATCAACTTCCCCCATCGTCTGGCAGTTTCCCAGGCAGAGGTCTTCCCCCGTCCGCCAACACCCCCCCCCCCCCCGCTCCCTCCGCTTTTTGGTATGTCGTACTTGTTTGCTTTTGGAGGTTCCCACTTTAGTTCCAGCCCACTGCCTGGGTTGGAAGTCCGAGAGGAAACGAACGCAGGGAGCTCTCTGGGAGGCGGACTTACACTTCCTCACGGATGCGGGAGACTGGGTAAGCCCTTCCAGGCTCCCTCCGCGGGCGGGAGACGACGCTAACTAAGCAGCCAGCCAGAAGCGGAGGGGACCACCGTGGCGTGATTTGTATTGAGATCATCACCTGTATATACTGCAAAACCAAACCAGATTCCAGCACCATTGTGCCCAGTGGATCTCTGGAAAAAGCAGACTCCTTGACGCTGAAAGTTTTGCGGGGCTTTTTAACTCCTTTCCTTGGGACCATTTAGAAGCCTTCCATTTCAAGTGAATTGCAATGCTTTGCTCTCTAAGTAAAGAGAAATAAGAGATTTAGGATGTAATATTCTGTAGTAAAAAAAAAAAGAAAAAAAGAAGTTAGCAATTTTAAGGTCCTATTCTACCCTATTCTACCAGCAACACATTCAGTAGAAGACCGCCTACAAAACAAGTTACTTGAACTTCAAATACCGTTAGTGTGATGGACAAATCTTCCCTCAAAGTTTAAAAAACTATCTTCTTGTGTAACTTTCATAAAAACATACACAGTAATTATGCCAGTTTCCCTTTTATATGTGCTCTGGGAGAAATCCTTGTCCTTTGCGATGTTCAGGGCTGTTCAGTGTAAATGACTGAGAAGTCTTGCTGAAGAAGGCCTTCAGTGTGACTTTTCTGTGAATGACTCTAATGAACACAATAAGAAGCTATTGCAATGAAAACACTCTCCAATGGAGAGAACTGTGGCAGGAAAGAGTTAAGTTTCATTCATTCAAAAGTGCTCTTCCAGAAGCCTAAAAAGCTGTTACTAGAGGGAGCAGGATGTCTAAGGTTTTGTTGGAGGCATGTGGGGTGGGGAACTTACTTTTCAAGACAATAGACTGTCAGGTGTTCTAGGCCCTGCATCCTGCCCAAGCCAATTCATCAGTTATTATTTAGAAAACGGTTTTGTTGTGTTCCTGTGTTCAGCTTTCGTTACTGTTTCCTTCTTAATGAAGTGACTGGGGATGGGGTGAGTAGGTACAGTACAGGGTGGGAGGAGGTGGCGAAGAGGGAATGGAGAGGAGCGTTCCTGGCTTCTGTTGTGGCGTCTTTTCTATTTGACTTCATGGTTGTAAGTATTTCCAGATGGTGAATCAGACACCAGACGTAACAATATTTCCATATTTGGGTATAGCAGTAGCCTGCGTTTTTAACATTTTTCTGCCTCTGTTATCCAACCACAAAGCATTCTTGACAGCTTCAAATGTTGTTAAATATAGACTTAACTTCTGTTCCCAGAGCAGGAAATTCTTTGGAATTCCTTGTTTTTCACGCAATCTGTCTATCAGAATCTAAAATAAAATTACAGTGGATGATCCAACTGGCTTATGTATACACCTTGCTCCTTTATGGAAGTTTGTGTGTATGTGTGTGTGTGTGTGTGTGCACGTGTGTGTGTGTGTGTGTGTGGAGGAGGGGGCTCAAAGAGACTCAGTCTGCTGCACAGCATTCAAAAACACACCATTCCAGAGATTCCTTTAAAAATCAGATTAAAGTTTTCTAACAAGGGTTGTGTGCATTTGTTTCTGGACTTCATCTGGGGAATCTTGGAGGATGAGTTTGCCCCAGAGGAGAAACTTACAGAACCTCACCGTCAGCTGCCCATTTAAAGCAGGGGGTGTGTGATGGGAGGGGGTGGGAAACTGCAGCAAACTGGGCCAGGATGCTGGGGAGCCGGAGAGACGGGAGTAACCTGTGTACACAGCCTTTCTATATACTATGTCCTGGTGAGACTGCTAGTAAACGACAGCCTCAGACAAGAGGAACAGCAGCTCCTCAAGTCCTGCTCAAAGAAGGTCCAGAAACCCCAGATGTCCCATCGCCTTCTCCCCTCCTCTGCTGAGAGCTGCAGATCAGTTCACGTTGACAGATTGAAGGGTAAATGTGCAAACGTTCACGGGTAAGTGTCTTCCGGTGCTAATTCTGCATGGCTCTTTTGCTCTCTTTCCTCTCTCCCTCCCTCTCTGGGAGCCCCAGGAGGGAATAAGGGGCCGCCTTGTTTCCTTGGGCTGCAAGGCAGGGAGAAGGGGCTGCTTGTCTTCTCAGCTCCTGGCTTTGGACTGAGCGATGGGAACGTCTCTCGCCCACTGATGCCAGGGAACTTTAGGTCACCAAAAGAAGGGTTCACTGTCTGGCGGCAACTGAGAATAATAATCACCCTAAACCTGGCGACTCCGGTTTCCTAGCCCTAGACCAGTGGTTCTCAAACTGTGGCCCGCATCAGACTCACCTGGAGGGCTGGTTAAACGACTGACCCCACTGGCCCCACCCCCAAATTTCTTATTAGTTACATTTCTAAGCAGTCCCGAGGTGATGCTGAGGCTGTTTGTTCGGGGATTCACACACCCTGAGAAACACTGCCTTGGACGGTGGGAGTGCCTGTAATAGCCGTGTGTGTGCGTGCGTTTGTCCTCAGAGGTACTCGGCGGTCTCACAACTCCACCTTTTATAGCCACCTTAAGGAACAGCATAACTTATTGTGACAGCGAAAGGCCAACGTTAAGGTGGCGCCCCTGCGCCATCCTATTGCCCTCCGCTCCCCCAAGCCCACCCCACCCCGAGTGACTGCAGGGAGAGCCGGAGAGAGCCGGGATGGCGGCGGGAACTGTGTGGCAGTGGCGCTGGGAAGGCCTCAGCCGGCCCCGGGACCCCTGCGGAGACGGCGGGCAGTGGGGATGGGGAGAGATCCAGGGCCCGAGCACCGGGACGCGCCCGGCCGCCTGCTGCCCGCCGCCCCCTGCCGGCTGCCCGGCCCGCGCTCCCGGAGTCGCCGCGGTGGCCAGGACTAGAGGTTTCCGGCGGCGCGCGGCGCAGGACGTTTCCAGCCCCAGCCCATATTTGGTGAAAGTCTTTCAAGACTCCGTCATCCAGCTCCGGGGGGCGGCGGCGGCGGCCCTAGTAGGAGGCCCAGCAGCGGCGCGGCCGCCGAGCTGCTGAAAAGTGCCCGCGCCCGGTCCTCGCGCCGCCCGGCCGCAGGCGTGGCTGGCGTGCGGGCGCGCGCGTGCCGGGGAGACCGCGGCCGCCTGGCTCGAGCCCGCACCCCTGAGAGGGCCCGGCCCGCCCTGGGCTGCGTGGGTGGCTGGCGGGGAGGGCGCCGGCCCGATTGTGTCACTTTTCCCGTCCACCCCGCTGTTGACTCGTCCTCCCAACGGAGCAGAGAGTTGCCGCGCTGTGCCAGACTTGGAGGGTACGCCCAGGTGCGGGGCTGTGTGTGCGTTGTCGGAGTGTGGCGTTCGTTCAGACATCAAGCCCACCCGAGAGCGGGGACGTGGAAATGACTTTGGGGAGAAGTCCCCAGGGGCCTGGATCCCGTTATCCCTAGAAGGGAGAGAGGCTGGAGCTCCCTCTTGGTTTCTCTTGGTCTCCCACATCCCTTCCTCCCTTCCTGGTCAGTAAGTTCCGTGGGGGCAGAACCCCTGGATAGGAAGCCCTAGCTCTGCCATCCACTAGCCTGCAGTCTTCAGTAAACTGCACATCCTCTCTGGGCCTTGTATCCTTCATCAATAAACTGGGAAAGGAGACAGCACGTAGTAAAACTGGAGCAGTCCCTTTCAGGGCTAAATTTCACGCCATCCTCTCCTGATAATAACAGAAGCCAACGCTTATATAGGGCTCACTCTGTGTCAGGCACAGTTTTCAATGCCTGCTATTTATTGACTCATTTCATTCTCCAGTGCCCCGTTGAGGTAGATCCTCTGGTTAACACCATTTTCTATCTAAATGAAGAAGTGGATGCACAGAGGGTAAATGTCTAGCCAAAGGACACTCACCTAGCAGGTAGCAGAACTGAACCCAGGCATCTTGGTCCCAGCAGGCCTTGCCCTTAACCGCTGTGCCTACTCCCCATTTCTTACTTTAGATGTTCAGGCCTGTCCCTTCTTCTGGAACTTAACCTTTATTTAACTCTATCACAGCTTACCCAGATGTTTCAGGATAAATGCATCAGATAGAAAAGTAGTTGAGAAGTTAACTGAAGCTGTGTGAACCTCTAAGAATTGCCTAATGTACTGGCTCTTGGGGAAGAGGGGGAAAGGAGTGTTGCATTTCAACAGAAAAAGCCTTAACGCAAATAAGTTTACATAGTGGACTTCTAGACACCTCGGCAGAGGGTGGGGAAGATACCTTGGCCTTTGGAGTCCTTCTGATACCTTACAAGCCACATTGATCAGGCAGTCCCTACTTCTGGAATAAGGCTTGGCCCGGTAGGAACTACACTTGTCACTGAGGTGGGTTTCAGTGTCACTTACTTGATCGTTTATCAGTCTGAGTGTTCCTTATAGACCCAACCTACTGTTAACTTGTTTTTTCTAACTATATGTTATGAGTATAATTATCTATGTATCTGAGGACAAATTGTTTATCCTCTTTGAACTCCAGATTTATTCTGATCTCATGAAATGTCATGGTACCATGGTAGGCACTGGTGACATAAAAAAGAGGACTTTAACATTGACCTTCCCCAAAGGACTTTACAGTCTGTTCCTGAAGTGAGTACAAAGTGCTGTGTGGACACTTTTGGCCCTGGGGAGTGAAAATGGAACTAATCTGAGTCTGTAAGGATGAGCAAGAGTCTGCTACACGGAAAGATATTTGAGACAGAGGGAACAGAGCCTTGACCATGCAATGCATAATGAGGACCCGCTAGTGAGGCTTGACCATAGAATCCCTTTGGGGAACTGGCAAGAGAGGTCAGCTGGGATCTTCTGCAAATGCCCTTGCCCGTGGCGTTGGGACTCTCTACAGCCAGTGGTGAGCCGTGTGTGTGAGGTTTTGCCTTGGTTTCCTCATTTACAAGATAATGGGGTTGCCCCAGCTCAGGGGATACAGCGCTGAAGCGCTCACAGGGATCAGCCAGGTAAACAAAATGCCATTCCAAGGACTTTTGCCAGCTGACACTGGCCTCAGCCTGGGGGAACCATGGGGAGAGTGTGGACTCTATGGGGGGGGGAGGTGCAGTGGGGGCTAAGTGGTTGGTAGGTGAAAATGTAGGTCCAGTGTTTGCTTGTTTTCTCAGTTTTTAATGAGATCTGGATCTTTAGGTGAAGGCTTTTACTTTTTAAAATGTTGGTAATTAATTAGAACAATGTTAAAATGCCATCAAAGTTAATCCTGGGAAAACCAAAGAAGACAGTGTGAGGGAGCTGCCAGTTGTGACCTCCAGACTGAATGTCTCTGAGAACCTGTCCTGCTCTGGCATTCTGTAACTCTCAGCCTCTTGTGAAATGTTAAGGAGTAGCACCGTGGGCTCCATTTAATTGTCAGTTTGACTAGATTCTCATTTGTTTAAGAATCATGGCTGTCACTTGACTCAGTTGTAAGAGTTTATACTTTATCAACAAAATTGGAATCAGTGTCTCTTTCTTATTTTCTACTTTCCACACTCCCCAAACACCACTCAGTCTCCCTCTTACTTCTCCCCTTGACTTTATGTTGTAAGCAGCAGGTACTCCTTTGGCAGCATGCTAGGAAACAATATTTTGAGGGCATTCGTATCCAGTGGGAGCTATATCTGTTTATTTCCTCCACCTGGCATCTGTCCACAGGAAGCCAGGCGTTTCTAACCCCTTAACCTTACAGAACTTCTTGTTTTGTGATAACACAGAAACATTTCAAAGGAATGGACTGGAAGGCACCTCTCCCACTCTGCCCTGCAGTCTATCTTCTAGACATGCTTGAGCAATATGAAATATATTAATTATAAGTCACTATCAAATGGGTTGGTTCCAGATTTAGGGATTAAGAATTAACCTTCACCTCTTCTGGATTTTATTTCCAGAGATACCTGTCTCTTAACTGCCCACTTAAAACCACATGTACCACATTCAGCATCTAGAAAGGATTTGATCTGGGCACAGTACATGAGCACACAGATAGATCCTACAGAGAGACTGAAGCCCTTTATTCATGCCAAATTTTGCAGGACCGAGGATTAAGTGTAAAGGAGGATTCTGGCAGTTGGGCTGATTATGTGAAAGAAGACATAAGACATGTTTAATACTCAGCAGGAGGCTTGGCATATAGTAAGTACTTAATAAATTATAATTATTTCCACAGCAAGCACCACAATTACCTTTACTTTTACTACAATTAGCGTAGAATGAGCTAGACTTATTCTCTAGAG
The DNA here is from genome assembly GCF_964374135.1 of Grampus griseus. Taxonomy (NCBI): domain Eukaryota; kingdom Metazoa; phylum Chordata; class Mammalia; order Artiodactyla; family Delphinidae; genus Grampus; species Grampus griseus. The sequence continues at coordinate 108,496,150 of NC_139017.1, forward strand.
AATATTCTGTATTCTTTAGACTAGATGAAAAAACTTGATGAACTGTAGTTAAAAAATCATTTGATAAATGGTATATAGCTGATGTGATTTATAAGATCCACCCAGGCCAGGATCCTGGCTTGCACTGGGGCTCCAGCAGTCATCTAATAAAGCACCCAAATGGCCTTGCCTGTCACGGAATTGCAACTTTGCCTACAAGCAGTGTTGAGCCATGTGAGGTTTTGCCTTGGTTTCCTCATCTGTAAGATAATGGGGTTGTTCCAACTCAGGGTCATGCACTCAAGTGCTCCACAGATCAGCTAGATACAAAACACCACACCTGAGGATTAGTGCCAGCTGACACTTGGTCTCAGTGTTTGGGAGCCATGGGGATCGCTATGTCTATGGAGCCTGGGTTTTGCCTACCAAAGGCTAAGCAGCAGAGTGTCTGTCTCCAAAGACCATTCTTTTGAGGAAGAACATGGTATTTGCCCTCCATGAAATCCACCTTAAAGTCTAAGCACTTGCCCCCAACTTCTTGACTTCCCCTTAAAAACTGATTGTGGATTCCTCACTTCAATATTTTTCTAAATGCGAGCTTACCTGTGTTTTCGGTCATTGTGGACCCCACTTACTTCAGGAGATTCTGGTAATGAATGAGTCAAATAATAAAAGAGGGTTTCCTCCTCAGGAACCCCTGCCTGAGCTTGTTCCTGTTTTCTCTGAAGAGAAAGAGATGTGTCAGTGCAGAGGAGGAACTCAGAGACTGAGAGATACTTCTAGCCTAACTTAGTCATCACCATTGACTTTATTACCTGAGGCAGATGGTGCTGCTACCGCCCATGGCCCATGGTCACCCTCATATCACAGCTGCTCAGCATGGAGCCCTCCAGGCACCCCCCAAGCACTCCCTCTGTGCACCTTGTGCAAGGTGTCCCTGAGTCTTGGATGTGGGCATGGGTGTGGTGCCCAAGGTTATGGCAAAAAATAAAAAGCATGGAGCAATTTGAGGCTAGTCCCAGACGTTTCTCTGATGTTTTTTTTTAATCCCCTCTCCTTTAATTAGGTTTTAGCTTTCAAAAGAAAAACAAAGCTATTTTTAAACAGTCAGTTCTTTTTTTGGGTGCTTGTTTCTAACTTTTTAAAAAATTGAGATATAATTGACGTACAACATTATATTCATTTTATGCGTACAACATAATGATTCAATGTATGTATATATTGGGAAATGATCACCACAGTAAGTCTAGTTCACATCCATCACCTCACATAGTTACAGTTTTTGTTTTGTTTTTTTGGTGAGTAGAACTTTTGAGATCTACTCTCTTAGCACCTTTCAAATATACAATACAGTATTATTAGCCATGCTGTACATTACATCCCCAGGATTTATTTATTTTATATTCTTTTATAACTGCAAGTTTGTTCCTTTTGATCACCTAAACAGTCAATTCTTAAAGGAAAAAGACAATATGTGTTCAATGCTTGAACCTTCTGAGGCTCTGGGAAATGCTGCTGGGGGAATTATAAAGTGTGGTATATATACCAAAGCACTGCAGATCCAGGATATGATGGTTCAGTTCACTCCTATAAATATGATATGAATGACAGGCTTCATGCTAGGTGGCAATGCAAAGAGAAATAATATCTAGACTTTGCCATTGTGGCTCTCGTAGCCTAGGGGAGATCTAGATGCTTAAACACATGATACAATATAGCGATCTATGTTCTATGTACAGTGTAGCCAAATTGCTCTGGGAGTACAGACAAGGGACGTCTAACTTTGAGTCCCTCCTTTAAAGATGTGAGGTCTTGTTCAGTTTGTATGTTTTGATGGATGGGAGAGGTCAGACCCAGTCATACACAGGCACTAACGTGTATGTTCCAGTTGAAGCTGGTGATTGCAGAGAATATGGGCATCTTCATGAGACAACAGACAACACCTAAAAGTGAGAAACTTAGGATGAGCCTCTGAAAATGCATTAATCACAGAGAGGACCATCCCCGTGGGTGCTGTTGGAAATTATCACTATGGATCCTTCTTTCTGAGGTGGGAGGGAAGGGAACTGACATTTACAGGGCAACTGACATGAGCCAAATGCCTTAGAGGTTATCTCACCTAATGTTCAAGAAAATCCTCTAAGGCGAGCATTTTGAACACCTTTCTAAGCTTAGGAAGTCGGGGTTCAGAGAAGTTAAACAACTTGCCCAAGATCAAGCGGTTAGAATGCGACCAAATAAGGATTCCAATCCAGACCTGTCTGACTGTGTCCCGACCCAAAGCCTGTGCCCTTCCTACACTTCTGCTACACCATCCTGACTGCCTGAGTTTCCACTCCCTTTATCAGTGTTTGCTCTTTTTCTATTTTCTTTTATTGTTACCATCTTGCTTTATAGAGCCAGCCCTTTTACCTTTTCTTAGCACTTTCAGATCCATTGATGTTGAAGTTTTTGAGCCACTCACTGGTGAGCCTGGCTTCTAAAAGGAGGTGCAAATTAAAGTGAATGGGATCATTATCATCATCATTATAATCAGAGAACAGGCATAGTGATATTTAGCCTGCACTTACATTTGCTTCCTTGCTAGGCACTATGTAGAATGATTTAGATATACGTGATTTCTGCCTTCTAGGGACAGAGGACACGTTCCTCAGGATGTGGAGTTTAATTGGAAATAATGAAGGAGGTTGATTTCAGGATTCTATGTTTCAAAGACAGAGGGAAGTGCCATGGCAGTCTAAGTCTGCACTAAAGTGATACTGCGGCTCTATAAAGGCAAGGTGGTAACAATAAAAGAATACAGAAAAAGAGCAAACACTTATAACGGGAGTGGAAATTAGGAAGTTAGAGGACTATGTGAAAAGGGTATTGGACAAATGCACTGAAGTGTGTGTGAGTGCGCGTGCTTGTGTGTTGGGGGAGGGAAGGTTGGGGGGGATGGAATGAAAAGGACATAGTGAATTATGACATTCTTGTGGATTCATTATCTTTTCTTGTTAGCACGGCTCACCCGGACTCCATTCACCTTTCTTTTCTCTGGGCTTTCTGCACTTTCTAGGTCCTTGCTCTGCTATTTTGAATAGAGACGTCCTTGAGTCTCAGGCCAGGAGATGTGGCCAGAAAGGGCTACTTTCATAGTTGGGCCATCCTGCAAACACTGTTTTCAAGGGTCTGCAATCCGAAAAACTGTGGCCAAGGAAGCAGGTAGGGGATGAGGGTGGGTGTGGGGTAAGCTCAGGAAAGACTTTTGAAGTGACATAAAGTGAGAATTGAGACAATTTCCACTTGAAGTCACCTCTCCACTTATTACGCATTAACCGTCTGGAACCAAATGCAGCTAATTTAGCATCATGTTGGAAAGTTTATAATGTGAACCACGTCCTAGGGCCAGGGCATCCAGGTTTTGATCCTTTGTAAGCGTCTCTCTTTTGGAATTCAAACTGGTGTCAGCACATAGGAACTAAGAATGGTGCCAAGTTTTGAGTCACCACTCTCTGCTTTCTTCTAGAACACCGTGGGAAAAGGATGGGCAGACTAGTTAAGGTAAAACCCAGTCCCACCCAAATGCTCACTGAAGGCTGGAAACAAATCCATTTTTTAAATGTTTGAAAAAGCAGATTGAACTCAGGAAAGAGGTAATAAGCCTCTGTTCTTTGGTTTCAACTTGGGTCTGGAGGCTTGTTTTCTGAGTCTCGAGGCTGTCACATCGGGTGTTATCTATAACCCCTTTAGGTTTCTGGGGGGTTCCCGCTTGCCTTTTATTAAATGATTGCACCATGCTAGGGTTTAGGGATATAAAGGTGACTAAGATGTGGTCCCTGACTTTGAGGACAGCATAGTCTAGAGTGGTAAGAGCATGGGTAAATAATGTGTGTGTGCAATACTGTGTCACTTCACAAGGGTGCAGTGCACCAAAACTGCTTCTGGATCCCTGTCTGAACATGGCCCTGTACTAGGGGTGAGGTCTTCTCATTGTACTGGATGGTGTTGCTCCTGGAGTTTCCAGTACTTCTGCAAAGCTTGAAAGAACAGGCTATGTTTTTCTCTGCTTGGTTTAAATGACTATGCTTAGGACATAGTATCAGCATGAGCCTGGAGGGTCCTCTGATAACCTCTCCTTAATAAGGGGTTGGATAGTTTTGTTTTGAATGCCTTTCCTCTTCCCTTTGGTAAGCAAGCCAGGCTTCCTGATGTCTATTTATGGCCTTTTAGGTATCTTACATCATCTGGCATTCTGATGATAAGTAATGGATGTGTGAATTATATTCTTGGCCTCATCAGAAATGGTGCATAGTGAATCCCAGGATTTCTGTTATATAGTTTTAAAGGTAAGCCCAGTTACTTGAAGCCTTTCTCCTAGGCAGGGGACCACATTGGAAGTAGACAGGAAAGGAGAACTTATTGGGCAAGAGGACTGTGTCCTAGGATCCCATTACATTTGGTAGCATTTTAGAGTATTGTTTAATTTGATTCCCCCATTGTTTGTGGTGTGCCATCCGGTGTTATTTCTTTTCTTTTGTTTACTTTGGGTTCAATTTTCTCTTATTTGTCAAGTTTCTTAATATGGAAGCCTAGAACATTGATTTAAGGTCTTTTTTCTTTCTATTATAAGCATTTATTTTATTTTTTTTTTACATCTTTATTGGAGTATAATTGCTTTACAATGGTGTGTTAGTTTCTGCTTTTGTAGATTTCCCTATATATGCTCCAACTGCCTCCCACAAATTTTGATATATATGCTTTTATTTTCATTCATTGCAAAGGACTTTCTTTTTTTTAATATTTATTTGTTTATTATTTATTTATTTATTTTGTCTGCGCCGGGTCTTAGTTGGGGCACGCAGGATCTTCACTGTGGCGTGCGGACTCTTAGTTGCAGCATGCATGTGGGATCTAGTTCCCAGACCAGGGATTGAACCCAGGCCCCCTGCACTGGGAATGTGGAGCCTTAACCACTGGACCACTAGGGAACTCCTTCAAAGGATTTTCTAATTTCCTTTTTTTATTTCATTTTGACTGCTGGTTATTTAGTGTGTTATTTAGGATCCAAATATTTGGATATTTTCCAGGTATCATTCTGTTATTTATTTCTAGTTTGATTTCATTGTGGTCCAAAAATAAACTATTTGATTCTTTCTAAAGTATCTTCCACTTCTCTTCTCACTGTGTTTACGTTTTACTTTAAATACTTGTACATAGTTATAATAGCTGTTTTAATGTTATCTCCTAGTCTCAGTATCCCTGTAATTTCTAGGTTTGTTTATATTGATTACTTTTCCTCCTGATTCTGGATCACATTTTCCTGCTGCTTGACATGTCTAGTAATTTTTTACTTGGAAGCTGTTATAAATATTACGTTGTTGAGTTTCTGGATTTTTTTTTCTTTCTTTAAATAGTGTGGGGCTTTGTTTTGGCAAGTCTTTAAGTTACATGCAGATCAGCTTGACCCATTCAAAGCCTTATACTTTCCTAGGGCAGGTCTAGAGAATCCTTTACTCAAGAGATAGTTCAGGCTTACTACTAAGATGTGACTGCTGGTGTCTCTATTGAATGACCTAGGATGTCACTGAGGTCTCTCTACTAGTCAACATCGAATGTCAGGAATGCAGTTTAAAGAAGATGGTCTAGGATGGCTTCACTGAGTAGGTGGTTTACACTTTTCTTTTGCCTTTCATTACTGGAGCAGTGGGTATGAATTCTTTTAATGATATTGATCTGTAATGTCAAACTGCTTTCCAGAAGGTCATAACATTTTCTACTTCTACCAAGAGTTTAGGAGAGTGCCTGCTTCACAATATCCTTGCCAGTATTGAGTTTATATTTAATAAATTATAGCATAATCTCTTGGAAGGAATATGATGAAGCCATTAGAATCATGTTTTATGAAAACTAATAACTTGGGGGAAAACTCTCAAAACAATGTTAATTGAAAGCAGGACAAAAAAATTCTATACACATCAAGATATCACTTTTATATAAAGATCATATATATATATATATTCATTCTTTGTTAATAGCATTTATCTGTGGATAATGGGATTACAGGTGATTTTTATATTCTCCGTATTTACTTTTTAAATATTAATTAATTAATTAATCAATTATTTAGTTTGGCTGTGCTGGGTCTTAGTTGCAGCATGTGGGATCTTTGTTGCAGCATTCTGACTCTTAGTTGTGGCATGCAGGCAGGATCTAGTTCCCCGACCAGGGATCGAACCCCGGCCCTCTGCACTGGGAGGGTGGAGTCTTACCCACTGGACCACGAGGGAAGTCCCTCTCCTTATTTTCTTTTAGTATAACTTTTATACTAAAAACTACTTTACAATATGAGGTACCTGATAAATGAGTGTATAGTAAAGAAAGGGCTTTACTCAGAACGTGGAAATACCTGGGGACAAGAAAATCTACAGATATAGAAATCATATACCCTCCACGAAGTCTAAACGGAGTCACATTTTTCAGCCTTTGTATTCATTAATGATCCTCTGAGAGTGAAGCTGTCTGGGACGTTGAAAGAAATGTCCTGACAGCACCTCCCACCTAATTGGGAACTTGCAACAGTTGCATAACTGGTCAACCCATGTCCATGGAAGGGAAGTAACTTTCTGCCTTGAATTGTTGTATTTATTTTGACTCGTTTGGACCAAATGCATTTTCCTTGGTTTCCATTTTACACTTTAACACTGAATGTATTCGTTTGATAGGACTGGCATAACAAAAGATCACAGATTAGGTGGCTTAAACAACAGCAACTTATTTTCTTACAGTTATGGAGGCTAGAATTCCAAGATCAATGTGCTAGCAGGGTTGGTTTCTTCTGAGGCATCTTTCCTTGGCTTTCAGATGGTGATCCTTGTGTCTTCATATATACATGTACATGTCTGTATCCATTTCTTCTTATAAAAACACCAGACATATTGGATTACCCTTAATTGGACTACACCATAATGATCTCATTTTAACTTAATTACCTCTTTAAAGACCCTATTTCTAAATATAGTCACATTATGAGGTACTAGGGTTAGGACTTCAACATATGAATTTTGAGAGGATACAATTCAAGCCATAATGCTAGGTTTAGCTGTTTCTTCCAATTCCTCATGGTTGTAGCAGAGGCACAAAACCCATTTCTTTACCCTGCAAGCGTAAACTCTAGATCCCAAAGTGCTTGATGTTGAATTCTGGCTCTCTCACTTAAGAGCTCTTTGACCTGGGATGAAATACCTAGACTCTCTACGCTTCAGTATCCTCATCTCTCAAATGGGAACAATACAAGCACATATCTCACAGGTTCGTTGTAAGCATTCAATGGTTTACTTTATGCAGATCTTGTAGAACAGTGCTTGTCACAAAGCCGTATACTAGGTGTTCAATAAAGGTTAGCTGTTATCGTTACATCAGATTATCTCATTAGTAGAGCTATCTATTTAACACTATACTTGACACAGAAGGTATAGTGATGAACATAAAAGATGTCCCTGTCTTCACCCACAAGGAATTTTTTCCCTGGATCTATGTGCCCTTCTTATTTTTGGCAAGGGAATTTTTGTTCTCCTTTGAAAAATTCTGTGTAGAAATACTTTTCTAAGGGAAACTGAGCAGTCAAAGCATGCTTGATCTCTCTGCCCTTCCCTCATTGTAGGCACTGACTCTTTAATACGGTTTGTAGATTTAGGGAGAGATAAAGTCTGGAAAAGAAAACTGAAATGATCAATCCTATGTCCTTTTTATGGTTGTCTCTCCTTTCTCTACCCCTTAAACAACACACACATTTATACCCCTTTAGCTGTGCTGGACACAATTTCAAAATCCACATGCCCAGATTGTGCACCTAGATAACGCTGTCTTGTGAGGTTGTGGTATCTGCTACGTTAAGTCCTTGGTCCTTCTAGAATGCTTTGATGACTAAAAATATGGATGATGAATTTGTTCTCTGTACACCAGCTCCCTCACCCTCATGTGGGAACATGTCCTTTGGGTCCTTTTTCAAGCAAAGACTTGTGCTGATCTACCTCATACATTAATTCTAGCTGTAGTAATACTTTGGGAAAGGAATAGGATCCCAAAATAACCACCAAGAGAAGTGTGTCATGAAAGGTCATGGCAATGGGGCAGAGGATATTGGACAGAAGAGTTCTAAAAATAGGAAGCAAGAGATCAAAGACCCAGCAGCAATGAGGAACCTTTTTTGGCTTTGATTCACAGAAGGGGGAGGCAACTTTCCCCAGCCCGCTCTGTCCTCTGCTCCAGCTGCCACTCACACCCCGCTGGCAGAACCGCCAGCGGTGGGAGGATGGTGAGCGCATTCTTCTGCCCTGGGTGCTGACTGCCTTTACATCATTTTGATGATAAGTGTATTTATATGATGCTTAAAAGCATGTCAAAATAAGTAACATTATGGAGAATTTTACCTTATTGCCATATTCCTAATGTTGCAAGGAACGCAAACATTTCTGGGCAAGAATACTTAATTTCAGCTTTCTTTCGGAGCAGGTCTTTAGGTTTTACAAGCTAGAGTTGATTTTTCATTGTCTCCTGACATCGTACCTGATGATTAAGTGTTTGCAAAGCTAAGCACCAGATTTTAATTGGGCCAGCGGGATCAGCCACATCAGATCCCATCAGCCACTCTGTGTGTTCTGTGGGGATGGGGTACGGGCATATCTAGCTGCAGTTGAAGGAAGTGATAGTTTAGATATGATGTCCAATGTTCTCCCGTTGTAGATAGAGCTTTGATGATAATGAGGTAGGTAGATTAAGACATTAAAAACATGGGCCTCTTGAATGAATTTGGGAGATTATTCTGTTTGTGTGTGTGGCTTTGTTTTTCAATTCCATGAACTAGAGAATCAGAAAATCTGAGGTGAATTCCATAATCTCTCTATAAATCAATTTCCTCTGCAGTAAACTAAGCTTACTGACACTTGCTTAGAGACGATAAATGTACGGAAGTGCTTGCAAACTATGCAGGACTGTACGGGTGTTCCTTTTAAATCACACGGTTGTCAGAGAACTAGTCTACGCATTCACGTGGAATCCACCCCTTCCTCTTCAAAGAGGCTTCACTTCATTCATTCCAAAACTATTTACTTCACGCAGTGTGCGAGGCACTGTGCCAGGCACCAAAAAGCTACAACGATGAATCATCCAGATCTTGCCCTCAAGGAACTTAGCGTACAAGGAGGCATATAAACCACTGAAAAAGGCACTGCTTGTTTTTTAAAATTTAGCTTCAAATGACTGCCTAATTGAACATAATACCACATTTGAAAAGTGATTTAGCAGTCCCTCTTAAGTAGTTAGATGATAATGTATGTGTTAATGAACATGCATTAGTCTGCTAGTAGACTAATTAGTACGTATACTATTAGTCAAGAACATGGAGAAACGCGTGTGAAACAAAGGTGTCCTGACTGAAGACAGGCGATTTGGGGTACTGCAGTGATTAATGATGACTGACAGTGCATTAATCCCACCCCTTGCTGAGGGATCACTCTTCATTCGGCTCCCCAAACCAAAACTGACCGGGAAACAAATAATTGATTCTGTCTAGCCCTCAAGTCAATTTCTCCATGTGTTTTGACTCAAGGCTTTATTAGCCTGAATCCGTGAGTAAACGGCCATTTTGTTTAACCGTTTCTTTGCAGTATAGTTAACAAATCCCCGACTTTATTCTAAAAATAGAGGCAAAGTTGAGATTCCTCCAGGAGACTGGGAATCCTAAGATTTATATGAGGGAAATATGCAGTTATAATTCTAAAAATTATGCAGTTTGTTATCAATTTAATGAAAATGAGATATTTGATAAAATTTTTAGCCATTTGAAAAGCACAACAAAATCTTAACTCTTTTAAAAATCTAGCTTAAAGCACATTCTCAGTCAGGATTATGGCTTCAAAATTATTCATTGAATAAAAATATAAAAGACCTTCTGAAAATATAGGACATGATCCTGATCTCTCCTCCCAGTAAAAGAAAGCTGCTTTAGAGATCAGAAATGTCATAATTTCCTTTTCAGGATAACTCTGAAGGCCTGTACATTGGTCTTGAGTCAGTCTCTCCTTCAGGCATTAATAGGTTTAAATTAGTATGGGAGATCTTAAATATGGTCCTGAGGAAAAAGAGGCTATTGTGAGCTCAGAAAAGAGGAACATTTCATTTGGGGCTTAGAATAATGGTTGAAAATGATTAGAGGATCTAATCTGTGGGTGCAAGCACTTATCTAATGAGTTCCACAGAATGGTGAGAAGAGAAAGGCAAATACTGTGTGAGCAACAAGTAGAACCTTCAAGTGAAGATGCTCATGGTAGGCAGAGGCCCAGGTTACCTTATGAGGGCAAGACATTCAACTCCTGGCCAGAATCCTTAGAAAGTCCCTCCACAGAGAGTCCAGCAGACTGGTCACAACTCTCCAACCTGCAAGCACTCTGACTAAAATGCTCAGAAGAAGGTAGTACAGATCTGCATCACACATCCAGTCATAACTCATATGGTGACCCGTATTGCCTCAATTGCCCGTTGCCTCTCAGTAAACTGTATCACCAATGTTGCTTCCAGTTTCTGAATTCAGTCAATTCACACAATGGCTATTTATCAAGCCTCTGGTCTCTACCATCTGCTGGGCACGAAGAATCTTTTCCTTCCTCTGACCTCTGATTTGTGCTTCTACAAACTGCAGTGAGCTTCCATGGGCCTACAATGGGACACCTTCTACTGGTCAGATCAGCAACAATGCCCTTTGAGGGTAGCCCCTGGGTTCCCAATGGCCTCTGGGCTCACATTCACAGTTAAGGACCCAAGTCACTCACTGGTTCTCACTAAGCACCCTAAATGTTTTCAGGAGAGCCCAGAAGTTTTTGTTGGCCCATAATGACAACTATTTGAGAAGACTGATTCGCTTTCGGAATAAAAGGCAGGGTCAGGATTCATTCATTCCCTGGCTTTTCTGGTATTTACTGCTATATACCAAACTACTCCAGAAGACAGTAACCTAAAACAGAACAGTACCCATTAACTTGTATCCCATGGATTCTGTGAGTCAGGAATTTAGCCAAGACTCAGCTTCTTCTGAGAAAAAAAGATTCTTCTGTACCTCCTGAGATGGCCAGGTCACTCAGTGGTACTCCGTTGGAAGATGGCTGGTCAAATGGGTCTAAGATGATTTTCCTCTGTGTCTGGCATCTTGGTGGGGATGTGGAAGTGTGAGCTCAGCTGAGACTGTGTACTGGAGCACCTACACATGGTGTCTCCAGCACCGCGGTCTCGGAGGGGGCAGACGTCTTACATGGAGGCTGAGCAATCAACCCAAGAGAACCAGGGGGAGGCTGCAGGGACTTTTCTGCCTTCACCTCAGAAGTCATGCAGCATTACCTCTGCAGCATTTTATTGGTTACAGGTGAGTCCTAAGGCCATCTCAGATTCAAGAGGAGAGAAATAGGATCCATTTCTTGATAAGAGGCCACTTTGTAGAACAGCTGGAGAAATACTGTTGCAGCCATCTTGAGAAAATACAGTCTGCCACTTTGGCACCTGTGTCTCACTTATTTACTACTCAAACTGCCTCTACCAGATTCTTGTCTAGGAGTTAGTTACTCTGTCTACTCAGAAACCAACCTTCTTCCCTCCCTTCTTTCCCTCCTCCCTAGTCAAGATGTCTACTCTAATAAAAACTTCCCAGAGACTACCTAAAAGTGACAGGGTAGAGTAAATAGGTGCTTGGTTGGAACTAGCAAGAAAATATGGGTCAAAGAGGAAGGAATAATCATGACGAGAAGAAGTAAGAGAGGTTTCATTGAGGCCATTGTGCTGGACTTCAGACAAGTAGAATTTTGACAGATTAAGAGTAGGGGAGAGAGACATGTCATTCCTACATGAGCAAAAACACAGAAGTGTAGAAAGGTATGTTGTATGAGGAAAAGCTAAGACTGCTAAAGAATTTGAGCTTCAGACTCTAGAGCCACTGAGAAGCCAGGTTTTAAAAGCTGTGTTTTAGGAAGATGACTCCGGCAGCAGTGTGGAAGATGCACTGGAGAGGTGATATTTTGGGGAAAAAAGATGGCTAGTCTCTGTAGGGCTTAATATAGTCCCCCTTTGACAGGAAAGGAGAGAGGGCTTTCTCTCTTTTTTGGTCTATACGAAACAGTAACAGTGACTCTTTCTCCAGAAATGGTGGCTTGAAATGGCTTGAAATGGTATGATGCATCACTAAGTATGGACCTTCCTTTAGCGAAGACTTGTCCAGATGTATTTGGATTGGATTGGATACTTGGTAGGACTAGTCATCCCCTTGGGATGACCAGTCATCCCCTTGGGATGACCATCCCACCTTCCCTCATCCCAGTGAATCTGTGCCTCAGCAGCCCTTCAATTTCACTGCCTTCAATTTCCCATGTCCACCCCAAACCCTTGCCCTAGCTAAGAAGACCTAGAGTTTCTGCTGTTTCTTCCATCATTCCCTCAAACTTTTTGTGGCAACTACACAGAACTCCTCACCATTCCCTGGCATACCATGCCCTATCTCACTGCCAAGTCTTTGCATATGATCTTTTCTCGCCTAAAGAGTTCTTTCAAAGTATCACCTCTTCCTCCACCAGGCAAATACCTTGTCATCAATTAATACCCAACTGAAATGTCACCTCTGTGAAGCGTGATGCAGTAGGCTGCTACCTTCTTGTCTCCCATGATATTCTGTCTTCTACTATAACATCTGTCCTATTATAGTGTCATGTATATTTCATGTTTATTTTGTGAATTAGGTTGAGCCCCTCGAGGGAATAGACCACATCTTATCATCTTTGTCACTAGTGTCTCTCACAGGAGTAGGTGGTCAGTAATGTTACATTAAGGAAGGAAGGAAAGTAGGAACTTCATTTGACTCTTGCTAATGTAAATGTTGTAAATGTTGGTCTGTGTTTCTGATCTAGAAATTCTGATACTCTGAATGAGCAGGGAGTTGGTATCATTCTGTGCAGAACAGTAGTGTTTAAGTCTGCTCAGAAGAAGCTGGATTTCTGTTGACATAAGGTTACCGAAGGAATCTGGAGAATTAACCAGTGAAAACCAGCAGATCCCAGAGCTCTATTCACAAACATTGTTTATTTCTAACAAACACTTTCCCAGAGGTGTCATGAACAGCCAATGGCGTGTCTCTCACACCCCAGTAACCATTAAAACTGGCAATTTCTTGCGTGGTTTCAAAGCTGTGGAGCAGCCCTGTGTAGCCTGGATTCATCAGTAATATTCTCTGAGCTGAAAGGCTGACATTAACGGTTAGTTTAGGTCATTGTCAACTTCTGTGGTCTCCTTTTAAAACCTAAGGTCACACATTCATAAAAAGCCTTCCTGACATAGTGTGGATAATAGCGGGGAACTCAGCTTACACATATACTAAGCCCTAAAGAATGCTCCGTGGGCAGAGCTCAGCTTACTTGGGAGAAATTTGTTTGCACAGGGTTTCAGAGCCCACGTAGAAGGGATGTTTTCCCTTTTACCAAGAACCCTGCCATGAACTACTTTATATAACCAAGGCAGTGCTAGCGAGTTTTTGTTGTTGGTGTTTTCACGACAGGTAGAGTAGATAGACTAACGCTGCCTGTGCCTTCTTAAGGCTGAGATTAATGTGAAAGTGCTCATGGCGGACCTTTAAATTGTACCTTTTATTTTTTGTTACACCCTTGGGTTGTTTGCTGGGCTTATTAAACAACAGTCTGTAAAGGTGTAACATTTTGCATCCTTCTGAGTAAAATGTTTTGATTTAATTTTATCCATTAGTTAGCACCCACCCTGCCTCTCACTTAGTTTCAGTACCAGATATTTTCACCTCTAAGGTGACACATGTGTGAAAATGATAATGTTAAAGCTTATAAATTATGGGTAATTCATCCCTACACCGAATAATTCTCCCCTATAGCTGCCCTTTAAAGAGGGAGCTCTCCTGTTCCATCCGAGAATCACTAAGGACCTGAAGCAGAGTGGTTGGTGAAGTGGGGTGAAAGAAGAGTGGACTCTGGACTGGTCACGGCTGCTTATGTCCTAATGCTGCCACTTATCAATGTGATGGGAACCTCTTGGCCTTAGCTTTTCTAGGGATCAATCCCTCATCACAGATTTGTTGTAGATGAAATGATGGAGCCCTTAGAAGATGCTCAGTAAAGATTAGTTTCTGTCCTTTCTTCCTTGACAGGTCAGTAGGGCTGAAGAGCAAATAAAAAGCAGGACTTCAAAGTAAAGGGTTAAGAAACTGTCAGTTGGGCATATTCAAACTTAGAATATGTAAATATATAAATAGAATCCAACTGATGGTAACATGACTTGCAGTTTCCCAGGAACACAGTTATTATACCAGGCAGCGCCAATTTTGTGATTCTGTAGCTACATTTATAATCACTATTATTTTAATTTTTAAATTTAATTTAATTAATTTATTTTTTATACAGCAAGTTCTTATTAATTATCTATTTTATACATATTAGTGTATATATGTCAATCTCAAACTCCCAGTTCATCCCACCCTCCCACCCCGCTTTCCTGCCTTGGTGTCCATACGTTTGTTCTCCACATCTGTGTCTCCATTTCTGCCTTGCAAACCGGTTCATCTGTACCATTTTTCTAGACTCCACATACATGCGTTAATATACGATATTTGTTTTTCTCTTTCTTTTTTACTTTTTTTTTTTTTTTTTTTTAGCGGTACGTGGACCTCTCACTGTTGTGGCCTCTCCCGTTGCAGAGCACAAGCTCCGGACGCGCAGGCTCAGCGGCCGTGGCCCACGGGCCCAGCCGCTCCGCGGTATGCGGGATCCTCCCGGACCAGGGCATGAACCCGCGTCCCCTGCATCCATCGGCAGGCGGACCCTCAACCACTGCGCCACCAGGGAAGCCCTGTTTTTCTCTTTCTGACTTACTTCACTCTGTATGACAGTCTCTAAGTCCATCCACATCTCTACAAATGACCCAATTTCATTCCTTTTTGTGGATGAGTAATATTCCATTGTATATATATGTACCACATCTTCTTTATCCATTCGTCTGTTGATGGACATTTAGGTTGCTTCCATGACATGGCTATTGTAAATAGGGCTGCAATGAACATTGGGGTGCACGTGTCTTTTTGAATTATTGTTTTCTCTGGGTATATGCCCAGTAGTGGGATTGCTGGGTCATATGGTAATTCTATTTTTAGTTTTTTAAGGAACCTCCATACAATACGGTACTGGCACAAAAACAGAAATATAGATCAATGGAACAGGATAGAAAGCACAGAGATAAACCCACGTACCTATGGTCAACTAATCTATGACAAAGGAGACAAGAATATACAGTGGAGAAAAGACAGTCTCTTTAATAAGTGGTGCTGGGAAAACTGGACAGCTACATGTAAAAGAATGAAATTAGAGCACTCCCTAACACCATACATAAAAATAAACTCAAAATGGATTAAAGACCTCAAAGTAAGGCCAGACACTATAAAACTCTTAGAGGAAAACATAGGAAGAACACTCTAACATAAATCACAGCAAGATCTTTTTTGACCCACCTCCTAGAGTAATGGAAATAAAAACAAAAATGGAACCTAATGAAACTTAAAAGCTTTCACACAGCCAAGGAAACTATAAACAAGACAAAAGACAACCCTCAGAATGGGAGAAAATATTTTCAAACGAATCAACAGACAAAGGATTAATTTCCAAAATATATAAACAGCTCATGCAGCTCAATATTTAAAAAATGAACAACCCAATCAAAAAATGGGCAGAAGACCTAAATAGACATTCCTCTAAAGAAGACATACAGATGGCCAAGAAGCACATGGAAAGCTGCTCAACATCACTAATTATTAGAGAAATGCAAATCAAAACTACAATGAGGTATCACCCCATACCAGTTAGAATGGGCATCATCAGAAAATCTACAAACAACAAATGCTGGAGAGGGTGTGGAGAAAAGGGAACCCTCTTGCACTGTTGGTAGGAATGTAAATTGATACAGCCACTATGGAGAACAGTTTAATCACTATTATTTTAAAGGGTTCCTTGACTCTATAGCTTCTTCAGCATCATAGAAATTTCTATTGTAGAAATTAAAAGTCTAAATAAAAGGTCTGTGGGTTACAGTGAATGGAGCACCAGCCAAAGTGTCAGTGCTGTATAATTTGTATTTACAAAGTATTACTTAATCACTCCTCCAAGGGGACAAGAATAAGTTCACTCTGCTAAAAGTTAATCCATATGATTAAATGAGAAATAAGAGATTTAGGTCTTAAATAGATAAATATGAAATATTTTCCGAATTTCTTCTTTTATTAAAGCTTGGCCAAAGACATTCTCTGTTCTCCTAACTCCTTTCTTTATCTTTGATACCTGAAGCTTTGACACTTTTGTAAGCAAAAAATTCAAAGCACAAAGAAAACACCATAGGTATTTGGCTGAATATCTAAGGATCAAATTTACAGAAAACGAATGAGAACAGCCCTTGCTGATAGACGCAGAGACCAAAACGCCTTCCATGTTCTACTTCATGATCTAAATCTAACACAAGAGATTTAGATGAGTGGTATAGTCTCCATACCAGCAGCATGTCAGGTAAATTCTCAGGCCTCATTCCAGATCTACTGAATGAGAAAGCCTATGGTAGGCTCAGCAAACCTTAGTTTAATAAGACTTCCAGGTGATTCTGATGATGGTAAAGTTTGAGAAGCGTTAGTTTAGAACAGATTTTGAAAAACAGAAGGACAGAACCTTCAGAGTGTCACTGTTATAAAATTTTTATTCCGTGCTTGAAGAGAAACAAAAACAGTAAGTCTGTATAGGCCTTCGATAAACATACCTTTAGGCTAAAGAGCTTTCTGAAAGCCAATACCACTATAGAATGACAGTGTTTGGAAGACTCTCAAAAGTCGCTTTTCGTAGCCTACCACATTAATTGAGAAATGTTTTGACCGCCAAAGTTGGGTTATAATCTACAAATGTTCTGTGGAACCAGTTCCATAAAATAGTTTTGCGCAGAAGACGTTTGATGCCCAGATATTTTTAGGTTACTCTGGGTTACACAGAATGAAAAAGGTTTCCTTGTTGAGAAGTCTTACAAGCAGAGAACATGTTTAATTTTGTGTACTCTAGTGCTCTGCAGGACTTCTCAGAGCTTTTAGTACGTGAAAATGTAATTATGAATTTCCAAAAGAGGATATTCTCTTTTGTGTATGGTGGTTCTCTTCATTTATGGTGTTTTTCAGACTTGTTTGACCACGGAAACCTTCCTCTGTGGAACGTTCTTTATGGCCAGAATTCTGCAGAATCTATCTTGGGAAATGCTGATCTGAATTATAGAATGATAGAATTTCTGTCTTGGAGCTATTTTTAGAAATCAATCAGTTGAATTCCTTAGTTCTGAGCACCTGGCTTGTCAAAAGTCAGGGAGCTAATTATTCCAGAGCCACTTGTAACCTCCAGTTTGTGCTGTTACTAACCCTTGCAGATATGAGAATTTTTTAAATATCAAATTTCGTGGATAAACACCCACTTCCTACACACATATACATGAATGTAAATAGGTTAAGTGTTTTATACCTGTCAATTAGGAAGTAGCCTAACAATGGGCAATACCACAAACTTTGGAGTCAGATTCTGGCTCCATTATCTCCTGCCAGTAAAACCGAAGGGTGAGTTAACTACATTCTACAAATCTCAGTTTCTTATGTGTAAAATGGGGGTAACAATTATACCTACCTTCTGGGTGCTAATAAGAGATAAACAAAATAATATTGATAACATCGTTAGCACTGTGCTTGCCCCACTGTAAATGCTCAATAAATGTTAGCCACTACTTTATTGATTGAACTAAAAATATGTAGTGGACAAAAATTACAACCAAATCCACAATGTGTTTAAAGAATTTGTATTTTATTAAATCAAAATAGACTGCACATGCATTTTGAGAAAAAGGAGTATTGTATATAGGTGCAAGACATTATTTATTCATTCTGTAATGTTTAATGTACAAATCAATTTGGAGATCCTTTGCAGTAACTCTGCAACAGTTGGGGTTTACCGACTGCAGGTTAGGAACCAATGGCCTATGTCAATGCATTTTTATCTAAAAACTGTTTGTTTAAAAAAATTTACATGAGGAGAGAGACATCTGCCTTCTTTGTTCCATTATTTCTGTGTTTAAATTCCCTTGCAGTTGATTTTTTTTTTTTTTTTTTTTGCGGTACGCAGGCCTCTCACTGCTGTGGCCTCTCCCTCTGCGGAGCACAGGCTCCGGACGCGCAGGCCCAGCGGCCATGGCTCACTGGCCCAGCCTCTCCGCGGCATGTGGGATCTTTCCGGACCGGGGCACGAACCCGTGTCCACTGCATCGGCAGGCGGACTCTCAACCACTGCGCCACCAGGGAAGCCCCGTGCAGTTGATTTTTTTATAGGTCTCTTTGGGCATGTTCAAAACCCATTTCCTCTGATCTAATCTTCTGCAGACCTGCACAGCTGGTAGGCATCTTCCTCACGGCAACATTTTATTCTGAGTAAAACCTCTTCCTAGAAAAACCACTCTATCAATCACTTAATAATATTATGTGCCCGGCATTTGAATAGACACTTGTGGATAGACAGAAGACACTTGAAACCTCTTTTATAACTTCAAGGAACTTATAATGTAGTTGAGGGAACAAATTTATCATTTGAGAGTATCCAAGTGCTATACTGATGGTACTAGTTGAAAATCGTACTTTCTGAAAATGTTCAGAAAAGGGCAAAATCAACGTGGGAGAATGTTTGCAAAGCTCCATGGAGGCAGAAGCACATTTAGTGCAAAAATACAGAATTAGGAATCAGGATTTAGGTTCTAGTCCAGGCTTTGAAACTAACTGTATAACCTTGGGCTAGATTTTAACTTCTCTAGATCTTAGTTTTCTTACCTATAAAATGAACAGTTGGATTGGGCTCTGCCTCCTGGTACTTAAGATGGGAGACCTTTCTCCCTACTGTGCATCTTCACATTGACTGCTTGCACAGCGCTCTGAGATAGATACTACTCAGGGGTGGTTGCCTCCATTTCTCAGATAAGGACACTGAGGCTAGCAAGGTTGTGTCATCTATTACCACCTAGCTAATAAGTGGTCGTTCCAGTACTCCCACGCGGGTTTTCCCTACTCTGGCCTCTTTTCTCTTAACCGCAAGGCCAATTTTCTCCTTTGAGGGGATGGGAAAGGGTTTAAGCTGGACCTTCGATGGGTAAGGGCAGAGATAGAGTTACACTGTGGGTCTAACTCAATCCCCAGAGTACATAGTAATTTATAGTGCAACTCCCTCCCTGAATCCCAGAAAGCCTGTAATATGAGGTTATTTCTGTCCCCGAACACTAGCATTATTATGGAGATCAGCTGAGCATGAAGTGAATTTCTTGCTTATTCATTAGCCTTTTCTTTTTTAAGCATTTCTCTTTTTCTTTTTTTAATTCTTCATTTTAAAATTGCTTTTCTCTAGGGCTTCCCTGGTGGCACAGCGGTTGAGAATCTGCCTGCCAATGCAGGGGACACGGGTTCGAGCCTTGGTCTGGGAAGATCCCACATGCCACGGAGCAACTAGGCCCGTGAGCCACAACTACTGAGCCTGCGCGTCTGGAGCCTGTGCTCCCAACAAGAGAGGCCACGATAGTGAGAGGCCCACGCACCACGATGAAGAGTGGCCCCCGCTTGCCGCAACTAGAGAAAGCCCTCGCACAGAAACAAAGACCCAACACAGCCAAAAATAAATAAATACATTAATTAATTAAAACTGTCCTCGCGTGGTCTGCTTGAATCTGTCTAGAGATGGAAAAGCCTGTGATAGTAATCATGGACTTTACTGAGTGCTTACTTGCTTGGGGTACTAGGATGTTGCAGCCATCAAGCCATCACATTACTGCCACCTGGATGGTGAGCCCTGAGGGAATTTACGAGAGAAACGTAATGCCTGCCACCAAATCATCAGACTATGTAGCACCCGCTCCCCCCCATCCCCGCCCACCTTGCACCCTGAGGAAACTCAGAATGAGGAAACACAGGATACGCACCCCAGATAGTGCATATCAAAGGAATGATTTCAGTGAGCCCAGACTCCTGCATCTTCCCATACACAGAAAAGCGCTAAATTCCTTAACTTGAGATATCTGATTTTCTTAAGTAACAGTAATCTGATGTTCTGATTACCTGGTCTTTGTTGCAGGAACTCCTCTATATCCTGGCTCTCCACCTCACCTCTTTGGAACAGTCTTGCAGAGTTATCTGAGATGCTGTGTCCCAGGCTTAAGTCCTTAGTTTTGTTTGCCAAATAAACCATAACTCTGAACTTTTAGGTTGTGTACTTTTTTTTTTTTTTTTTTGGCAGTACGCGGGCCTCTCACTGTTGTGGCCTCTCCCATTGCAGAACACAGGCTCCGGACGTGGAGGCCCAGCGGCCATGGCTCACGGGCCCAGCCGCTCCGCGGCATGTGGGATCTTCCCAGACCGGGGCACGAACCCGTGTCCCCTGCATTGGCAGGCGGACTCTCAACCACTGCGCCACCAGGGAAGCCCAGTTGTGTACTTTTTTTCAGTCTACATATTCAAGGTGTGTTATGTTTAATCTTTACAACCACCCCAGTTAGGAACTACTGTTGTTCCCATTTTATAAATAAGGAAATTGATACAAATAAGAAAATTGAGATGAAAGTGATTTGTCCAGAGTTGCCGAGTCAATTTAGCAGAGTAAAGTCAAACTCATAGAGTTTGGCACCAAAACCTAGGCCCTTAACCTTGAGACTATTGCCTTCCTCAAGGAAAGAAGTTGGACATATATGGGAGGATCAGTTACCTCGTCTTCTTCTCCTTTTCAAGGTTGAGCTGATTTAGATGGAGTTTATTTGAGCAATGTAGGAAGGTTAATTATTTAGGCTAGGAGAAAATTAGCGGCAAGGGAAGGAAATTAAGAAAGGGAACATTTTGGATATACAATTGCATCTCATATACACCTGTCTCCTGAATGGAGAGCCGTTTCCTGACCAATTTTTCTAGTGAAAGAGATTATTCACAGCTGGGAAAAGTAGACCCCACCACTGGCAAGATTGGACTGCCACTGACTGCTATCACAGTTAGTAGTGAGAGCGGGAGGTTACGGACATTTCTAACGTATTTTAATAATTGACAGAAAAAAAATTGATCCTTATCTTTAAAAAATCAAGAAGGGCTTCAGAAAATTACTTCCTCTATCTTATCACCTCTGCTGTGTCTTATTGTCATGGTAAAATCATGTGTCTCACGTTTTCTTTCCCTCTGCTAATAGCAAGGCTTTAAATTATTATTATTTTTTAACATCTTTATTGGAGTATAATTGCTTTACAATGGTGTGTTAGTTTCTGCTTTATAACAAAGTGAATCAGTTATACATATACATATATCCCCATATCTCCTCCCTCTTGCATCTCCCTCCCTCCCACCCTCCCTATCCCACCCCTCTAGGTGGTCACAAAGCATCGAGCTGATCTCCCTGTGCTATGCGGCTGCTTCCCACTAGCTATCTATTTTACATTTGGTAGTGTATATATGTCCATGCCACTCTCTCACTTAGTCACAGCTTACCCTTCCCCCTCCCCATATCCTCAAGTCCATTCTCTAGTAGGTCTGTGTCTTTATTCCTGTCTTACCCCTAGGTTCTTCATGACATTTTTTTTTCCCTTAGATTCCATATATATGTGTTAGCATACGGTATTTGTTTTTCTCTTTCTGACTTACTTCACTCTGTATGACAGACTCTAGGTCCATCCACCTCACTACAAATAACTCAATTTTGTTTCTTTTTATGGCTGAGTAATATTCCATTGTATATATGTGCCACATCTGCTTTATCCATTCATCTGTTGATGGACACTTAGGTTGCTTCCATGTCCTGGCTATTGTAAATAGAGCTGTGATGAACGTTGTGGTACATGACTGTTTTTGAATTATGGTTTTCTCAGGGTATATGCCCAGTGGTGGGATTCCTGGGTCATATGGTAGTTTAATTTGTAGTTTTTTAAGGAACCTCCATACTGTTCTCCATAGTGGCTGTACCAATTCACATTCCCACCAGCAGTGCAAGAGGGTTCCCTTTTCTCCACACCCTCCCCAGCATTTATTGTTTCTAGATTTTTTCATGATGGCCATTCTGACCGGTGTGAGATGATATCTCACTGTAGTTTTGATTTGCATTTCTCTAATGATTAGTGATGTTGAGCATCCTTTCATGTGCTGGTTGGCAATCTGTATATCTTCTTTGGAGAGATGTCTATTTAGATTATTAAAAGAGGGGAATGTTAAGGCTTCTACTTTGCTGTTTCTCTCCTCTCTGCTTTGAGAGTTGGTTGACTCTTCGGGTTTCCCTCTCTCTGCCTTGGAAAGGTTCCTTTTCTGTTGAGAGTCACGTCCCAGCCGTGTTTCGTGTCTGCAAACACGAAGGGCAGAGTTTAGGCTGCTGAATGAGACCAAGGAATGTTTGAGTGGCAGGGGCAGGGGGTTGTTGGCTTTACCTAAAATATTTTCTGAAAATATCTCATATAATGTTATGTTTTGTAGCTCCCCCAGCTCTTCTCTGACCCCCACTTTTAAATAAACGTGTAGAATTATAATGTGTACAGAGGAAGTTAGAAAATGAACCCCACTGTTCCTATCTCCACAGGCATCTGTACGGTTGGGACAGGGTGAATGGGCTCTTTGGGAATTCTAAGGGGAATCCACTAGAGTCAAATTCCTCAACCAAGGCAAACCTGCATCAGCTGTGTAAATAGTGTGGCACCGTGAGGGGGCCACAGGCAGCTACTGTGATAGTCATCTGAGAGTCAGCTACTGTGCCCAGGTAGTTAAAAGGATTCACGTTTCATCCTGAGCTTGCAGGATGTAGACTCTTGTAGTCCCTGATGAGTGGGTGGGTAGAAATTTCCTTCACACTTTTTATTTAGGAGGGAAGGCAAGTCTGATTACGATAGGTAGGGCTGGCTGATAAAACCATAACGAAAAGAGGGCTTCTGAGGGAAGGAAAAAAAACTCTGAAAGCTGGGGACAGAATTGGGCACTCACTGGCAGACGTTTATCTCAGCTCAAGAAATTCCTGGGAGCAGGCGTTGGACATTGTGCTCTGACATGATTTATTTAGCTGTTCTTTAGAACGGGAACTTAAATGCGATTCATGTATCTAGTTTCTTTTCCCCTCAACATTTGAAAGAAGGCAGCAACCCTGAAGGCTTTCTGTCCATCAGGCAGTGCCGCCTGCCTGTGCCTGTGCCTCTTTTGGGTGTTGGTTTGAAGCTTCATTAACCTCGGCTCTTCCCCAGGCACAAATCTGAATGCTCGCCCCAGCTCCTGGATCTGCAGTTGTTTTAGTGTTCTTATGCTTCTTCTGCCGGGTTCATCACGCTGACATCCAGTTTGTTTGTTTAACTTAAATGCCCGGCACTGCCAAAAAAAAAAAAGGTTATCTGTTTAGCTTAAATGAATGGACATGGAAACAAAACAACTAGGTACAAGCAGCCTTCTATGTACATCTGTACATAATACACTCCTGAAAATATGAACAAATCCGCACGACTCAAATAATAGACTTAACCTGTTGTAAACAGCATTCTAGGACCAAAGAACTAAAAGTGCCATAAAGTCCCTGAATATATCTGGTTTTCAGAGATAGTTTTTAACTTGTATTTCTAGCATTTTGTCTGAGCTCTTTCATTTAATTCTTTCCCTTCACCACTGGATACATGGAGTGCTGGCTGAAGTCCAACCATCCAGCAACTGAGACAAAGGTTTGACAAAGGTTTTCTGCTTTTAGCTTGGCTACTGTTTTCTATCTTCACTGTAGTTGTATTAAATTTATAAGCTCTATCCGTATCAATAGGATCAGTATTTGTTTTTTCATTTTCAGTCCCACTTTTATAGATGTATATGGATAAAATCCATAATATCAGAGGATTTTATATTAATAAAATATTAAGATATTCAAATAATTACTTAAACAAGTATTCTTTTTTATTGAAGTATAGTTGTTTACAATTTTGCATTAGTTTCAGGTGTACAGCATAGGGATTCAGTATTTTTTTGCGGATTATATTTCATTATATGTTATTACAAATATCAGGTATTATTCCCTGTGCTATACGGTAAATCCTTGTTGCTTATCTACTTTATGTATAGTATAAACAAGTACTGTTGTACAAAGATGGCACCATACGCCCACACAGAACAACTATACCTGCCATTATCCATTTTCTCCATGCCAGTTTAAGTGCTATGTTTCTCCTTTCTTAAGAGTTTCCTTAACTTGCCTAAACCATTCCAGGAATTACCAGATACCAGAGAGCATGCAGCTGTGGGTATGTTTTCTTGAAGTGATCAACTTTCTGACATTGGTCAATGGCCCAGAACCACAGGAATTGATGGAAGACAGTTTTAGAAACAGTTACTTCTTTTCTGTGTGCATGATGGACAAGTCTGCCTCATACTGGTCTGGGGGAAGCCTACCATCCAGGTAGATCTCAGAGTATCTTTTGTATACTGTAGTTGTTGTTTTCTTCAAAACAATAGAATGTTGGAACTGTTGCTGTTGTTTTCTTCTTGCTATTGTTTTTAAGGTTCAAATGTGTTAGACATGTATATAGATAGTTGTGACTAAGAATTTAATTAAGAGTAATTCCAGAGAGGAGGGTCGTCTTTTGTTAGCACATTTACTGGTTCCTTGTGAGGATAATCTGGTGATATATTATACTGGACTGCATCTACCTATTAATATCACACAAAAATAGATCTGAGAAGCAATGTGGTAGAATCAGTAACAGCATAGACTTTGAAGGAAGACATAGAGTTTGGATCCACCACTTTCTGACTGTATGACTTGGGTGAGTTATTTAACCGTGCTGAGCCTCAGTATCGTCATTTGTAAAGTGGGAATAATTATGCCTACCTCTCAAGGTCATGTCATCTGAAAAAAAGATGCACAACCTAAAAGTCGAGAATTCTGTTTTATTTGGTGGACTTTCTGAGGACTTCAAGCTCAGGAGGCAGCCTCTCAGAATAGCTCTGAGGGAGTGCTCTGCAGAGATAAGGGAAGAGCCAGGCTATATGGGAGTTTTTGCAACAAAGACCAGGTAGTTGGAACATCAAAAGATTACTGTTAAATAAAGAAAACCAGATATTTCAACTCAATGAATTTAGTACTCTTCTATGTGTGGGAAGATGCGAGAGTCTGGGCTCACTGAAAACATCCCTTTAATATGCACCTTAGCTGTCTAGGGCCAGTATCCTCTTTGTCTCCATCCTGAGTTCCCTCAGGGCTCACTGTTGGGGCAGCTGTAGTGGCTTGATGGCTGCAACACTCACTGATAAGGCAGCAACATTTTTCATTCACAGTCATTATAAAGATTAAACATATATTTTATAAATTTTTGTGATTTCACCCTGTGTTAATCAACCAACATAGGTTTATTTCAAAGATCTCCTGCTGTGGTCTGAAAACCTGTGTTTCTCTATTTCATCTTTAACAATTATTGGCCAAATAACAATACCAACCATGGTGGAGAAGGAATGGAGGATGGCTGAGAGCACATGTGGGCAAGTGTATTTTGGTGTTAGACTTGGTGAGGGGCCTGAGTAGTGGTGCCGTCATTTTCCCCATGTTTGTGGGTGGCTTTTCATAAATCAGTATGTGAGCTGAGGGGATGGTTAGACAGAGGGCTGTTTCCTTAAAACGGTTGGAACACTTGATCTAGGTTCAGATCCTCACATATTATCACGATTTACCTGAATTTATGGTGTTGGAAGGTTTTCAGAAATTGAGATATGAGGTGACATAAACCACCTGTTTTCTTGTGATAGAATTCCAAGTCAGATAGCTGGAAATAGAACTTAGGAGGATTGAGAGGGTAGAGGATTCTGATTTCCTCAGAATCTAAGCAGTAATGGGCCGAGGGAACATTTTAACACTTCTAAATGACACAGATTCTTGCATGTCCAATCTGTAAGCTTTTAGGATTGTTCACTCTTGGTTTCTTTTCAAAGGTCATGACACAGTAGCAGTTTGTCAGACTTTTCCATGAATAGTCTCATTTGAAAACACCGGTTTCTTGTATGAGCTTCCTTGTAGAATTATGAACAAAGTTCAGGTCCTGGAGTAAAGAGATCTGGATTCAAACCCAACCTCTGCCATTTATTAGCTACATGACCTTGGGTGAAAGGATTCTTTAGTGATTCTGAAAGGATTCTCGAAGGATTCTCTGTTGATTCATTCGTAAAATATGTATATCAATACCTACATCAATGAGTTGTTTTAAGAGCTAAATGAGAAAAAGTTTAAAATTTTTTCAAGCTCTACCACTGTGATGAAGAGTTTTAGTAGTACAGTAGGTCATCACAGGATTCTGCTGTATCCTGTAAAGCATAAACAAAAGAACAAACAAAGATCTATACCACATCGTTTACTAATGTCTGAGACATAATGAGTACAAACGAATGTCTGTGAAATACTTTTCTTTTTTTAAGGCAACACTTTCCTATGAAATACTAGGGCAAGGGCCAAGGCCAAGAAATATTTAGGTTTCCCCTCCAGGAAATACTAAGAACAAGATGATAAAAAATTTCCACTTTAGCACACAGGGCGTTTCTTCTGTTTGTTGCTTAGAAGGATTTTATATTTTTAAAAGGAAGGTTGGCTTAGCCTAAGTTCTAAAGAGCCTCCTTCAAAAAGAGTTTTATTCTTGGAGAAATGAAAAGGCTATCCCTGAGGAAAAGTGCAGGTGTGTAGTCCCATCGAGTTGTGACTTGACTGTGGCAAGAGAATGAACTTTTCTTGAAGCCCTCACCTCGATTCTTCGCCGAGGAGCGGCAACGTGCTTGGGGACCATCGGTCTTCATTTGGTCATAATGAATGATAGAGGAAAATCACTAAATGAGTTCTAATTAGCCATCCAGTTGATGAATAGGCTTAAGAGCTTATTATATGCGAGGAGTTGCTAAACTTTATAGTGGGGACAGGAGAAGGGCACTGGCGGTAGTTGTGCAAAGATGTATCGGTTACAGTTGCCCCTCAAAGAAACGTACCCTCTAGTGAAGAGATGGAATATACATAACCCTATCACAAGACACCAAGAGTAGTTTCATGTCAGAGTGCAAAATGTACGATAGTTCAGAGGAATAAGAGGTCCTTTTCATTTGGGGAATCAGAAAAGAGTTAACGAAGGAGGGTGTGTTTGAGCCCGGTGTGGAGGTGTAGCTGTCTTTGAACAAGTGTAGTAAGGAGGACCAGGTACTCCTGGTATAGGAGAAATCAAGGCCAAGACGCAAGACTGGGTAAATGTGACGAGCACGAGGACAAGAGAGGAAAATAAGACACAAAAAAGTGAACCCTAGGTCAAAGGAAAGATGAATATAGTATATTAGAAAGAGCATTGACTTGGTTTAAAATGGAAAGTTATCGTATTCCCTTGTTTGTAAGATTCACATTTTTCTTCCTTATTTTAATGTCTTTGAAATCAAGAAAAAATCTTACAGTCAATATGTATATTTAGTGTAATATTTCTTTATTCCCTAAAAAAGGTTACTGAATCAGTGATATTTCCACAAGTGATGGAAATAGTTTAATATTTTATATTTGTAATTATTTCACACACAAACTCCCACGTTATAGGCTTTTTTTTTTTTTTTTTTTTTTTTTGCGGTACACGGGCCTCTCACTGTTGTGGCCTCTCTCGCCACAGAGCACAGGCTCCGGACGCGCAAGCTCAGCGGCCATGGCTCACGGGCCCAGCTGCTCCGCAGCATGTGGGATCTTCCCGGACCGGGGCACGAACCCGTGTCCCCTGCATCGGCAGTCGGACTCTCAACCACTGCGCCACCAGGGAAGCCCTATAGGCTTTTTAAAAAAAATCTTTATTGGCGTCTAATTGCTTTACATTGTTGTGTTAGTTGCTGCTGTATAACAAAGTGAATCAGCTATACGTATACATATATCCCCATATTCCCTCCCTCTTGCGTCTCACTCCCACACTCCCTATCCCACCCCTCTAGGTGGTCACAAAGCACTGAGCTGATCTCCCTGTGCTATGCAGCGCCTTCACACTAGCTATCTATTTTACATTTGGTAGTGTATATATGTCCATGCCACTCCCTCACTTCGTCTCAGCTTACCCTTCCCCCTCCCCGTGTCCTCAAGTCCATTCTCTACGTCTGCGTCTTTACTCCTGTCCTGCCCCTAGGTTCTTCAGAACCCTTTTTTTTTTAGATTCCACATGTATGTGTTAGCATGTGGTATTTGTTTTTCTCTTTCTGACTGACTTCACTCTGTATGAGAGACTCTAGGTCCATCCACCTCACTACAAGTAACTCAATTTCGTTTCTTTTCATGGGTGAGTAATATTCCATTGTGTATATGTGCCACATCTTCTTTATCCATTCATCTGTCAATGGACACTTAGGTTGCTTTCATGTCCTGGCTATTGTAAATACAGCTGCAATGAACATTATGGTACATGACTGTTTTTGAATTATGGTTTTCTCAGGGTATATGGCCAGTAGTGGGATTGCTGCATCGTATGGTAGCTCTATTTTTATGTATGATCCTTTTAATGTGCTGCTGGATTCTGTTTGCTAGTATTTTGTTGAGGATTTTTGCATCTATATTCATCAGTGATATTGGCCTGTAGATTTCTTTTTTTGTAACATCTTTGTCTGATTTTGGTATCAGGGTGATGGTGCCCTCGTAGAATGAGTTTGGGAGTGTTTCTTCCTCTGCTATATTTTGGAAGAGTTTGAGAAGGATAAGTGTTAGCTCTTCTTTAAATGTTTGATAGAATTCGCCTGTGAATCCATCTGGTCCTGGGCTTTTGTTTGTTGGAAGATTTTGAATCACAGTTTCAATTTCAGTGCTTGTGATTGGTCTGTTCATATTTTCTATTTCTTCCTAGTTCAGTCTCGGAAGGTTGTGCTTTTCTAAGAATTTGTCCATTTCTTCCAGGTTGTCCATTTTATTGGTATATAATTGCTTGTAGTAATCTCTCACAATCCTTTGTATTTCTGCATTGTCAGTTGTTACTTCTCCGTTTTCATTTCTAATTCTGTTGATTTGAGTCTTCTCCCTTTTTTTCTTGATGAGTCTGGCTAATGGTTTATCAATTTTGTTTATCTTCTCAAAGAACCAGCTTTTAGTTTTATTGAACTTTGCTGTCATTTCCTTCATTTCTTTTTCATTTATTTCTGATCTGATCTTTATGATTTCTTTCCTTCTGCTAACTTTGGGGTTATTTTGTTCTTCTTTCTCTAATTGCTTTAGGTGTAAGGTTAGGTTGTTTATTTGAGATTTTTCTTGTTTCTTGAGGTAGGATTGTATTGCTAAAAACTTCCCTCTTAGAACTGCTTTTGCTGCATCCCATAGGTTTTGGGCCGTTGTGTTTTCATTGTCATTTGTTTCTAGGTATTTTTTAACTTCCTCTTTGATTTCTTCAGTGGTCTCTTGGTTATTTAGTAGTGTATTGTTTAGCCTCCATGTGTTGGTATTTTTTACAGTTTTTTTTCCTGTAATTGATATCTAGTCTCATAACGTTGTGGTCAGAAAAGATACTTGATATGATTTCAATTTTGTTAAATTTACCAAGGCTTGATTTGTGACCCAAGATATGATCTCTCCTGAAGAATGTTCCATGAGCACTTGAGAAGAAAGTATATCCTGTTGTTTTTGGATAGAATGTCCTATAAATATCAATTAAATCCATCTTGTTTAATGTGTCATTTAAAGCTTGTGTTTCCCTATTTATTTTCATTTTGGTTGATCCGTCCATTGGTGAAAGTGTGGTGTTAAAATCCCCTACCATTATTGTGTTACTGTCAATTTCCCCTTTTATGGCTGTTAGCATTTGCCTTATGCATTGAGGTGCTCCTATGTTGGGTGCATAAATATTTACAATTGTTATACCTTCTTCTTGGATTGACTCCTTGATCATTATGTAGTGTCCTTCTTTGTCTCTTGTAACAGTCTTTAAAGTCTATTTTGTCTGATATGAAAATTGCTACTCTAGCTTTCTTTTGATTTCCATTTGCATAGAATATCTTTTTCCATCCCCTCACTTTCAGTCTGTATGTGTTCCTAGGTCTCATGTGGGTCCCTTGTAGACAGCATATATATGGGTCTTGTTTTTGTATCCATTCAGCCAGTCTATGTCTTTTGGTTGGAGCATTTAATCCATTTACATTTAAGGTAATTATCGATATGTATGTTCCTATTACCATTTTCTTAATTGTTTTGGGTTTGTTATTGTAGGTCTTTTCCTTCTCTTGTGTTTCCTGCCTAGAGAAGTTCCTTTAGCATTTGTTGTAAAGCTGGTTTGGTGGTGCTCAATTCTCTTAGCTTTTGCTTGGCTGTAAAGGTTTTAATTTCTCTGTCGAATCTGAATGAGATCCTTGCTGGGTAGAGTAATCTTGGCTGTAGGTTTTTCCCTTTCATCACTTTAAATATGTCCTGCCAGTCCCTTCTGGCTTGCAGAGTTTCTGCTGAAAGATCAGCTGTTAACTTTATGGGGATTCCCTTATATGTTATTTGTTGATTTTCCCTTACTGTTTTTAATATTTTTTTCTTTGCATTTAATTTTTGATAGTTTGATTAATATGTGCCTTGGTGTGTTTCTTGGATTTATCCTGTTTGGGACTCTGCACTTCCTGGACTTGATTGACTCTTTCCTTTCCTATATTAGGGAAGTTTTCAACTATAATCTCTTCAAATATTTTCTCAGTCCCTTTCTTTTTCTCTTCTTCTTCTGGGACCCCTATAATTCGAATGTTGGTACATTTAATGTTGTTCCAGACGTCTCTGAGACTGTCCTAACTTCTTTTCATTGTTTTTTCTTTATTCTGCTCTGCAGTAGTTAGTTCCACTATTTTATCTTCCAGGTCACTTATCCGTTCTTCTGCCTCAGTTATTCTGCTATTGATTCCTTCTAGAGAATTTTTAATTTCATTTATTGTGTTGTTCATCATTGTTTGTTTGCTCTTCAGTTCTTCTAGGTCCTTGTTAAACGTTTCTTGTATTTTCTCCATTCTATTTCCAAGATTTTGAATCATCTTTACTATCATTACTCTGAATTCTTTTTCAGGTAGACTGCTTGTTTCCTCTTCATTTGTTTGGTCTGGTGGGTTTTTACCTTGCTCCTTCATCTGCTGTGTGTTTCTATCTTCTCATTTTGCTTAACTTACTGTGTTAGGCGTCTCCTTTTCGCAGGCTGCAGGTTCATAGTTCCCGTAGTTTTTGGTGTCTGCCCCAAGTGGGTAAGGTTGGTTCAGTGATTTCTGTAGGCTTCCTGGTGGAGGGGACTTGTGCCTGTGTTCTGCTGGATGAGGCTGGATCTTGTCTTTCTGGTGGGCAGGACCACATCTTGTGGTGTGTTTTGGGGTGTCTGTGAACTTAGTATGATTTTAGGCAGTTTCTCTGCTAATGGGTGCCTAAAATCACCCATTTTAGCACACATTTTAATGGGTGGGGTTGTGTTCCTGTCTTGCTAGTTGTTTGGCATGGGGTGTCCAGCACTGGAGCTTGCTGGTCGTTGAGTGGAGCTGGTTCTTAACATTGAGAAGGAGATCTCTGGGAGAACTCTCACCAATTGACATTACGTGGGGCCAGGAAGTCTCTGGTGGTCCAGTGTCCTGAACTTGGCTCTCCCACCTCAGAAGTTCAGGCCTGACACCGGGCCAGAGCAACAAGACCCTGTCAGCCACACGGCTTCGAAGAAAAGGGAGAAAAGAAAGAAAGAAAGAAAGAAAAATAAAATAAAGTTATTAAAATAAAAAATTTAAAAAGTAATAAAAAAAAAGAAGAGAGCGAAGAGACCAATAAACAAATCCAGCAATGATAACAAGTGCTAAAAGCTAAACTAAGATAAACGTATAAATCAGAAACTAGTGAGTCGCATACAGGAAACCCCAAGTCTACAGTTGCTCCCAAAGTCCACCACTTCAATTTTGGGATGATTCCTTGTCTATTCATGTATTCCACAGATGCAGGGTACATAAAGTTGATTGTGGAGATTTAATCCACTGCTTCTGAGGCTGCATGGAGAAATTTCCCTTTCTCTTCTTTGTCCGTACAGCTCCTGGGGTTCAGCTTTGGATTTGGCCCCACCTGTGTATGTAGGTCAGCCTCTGGCATCTATTCTTCGCCCAGACAAGAGGGGGTTAAAGGAGCGGCTGATTAGGGGGCTCTGGCTCACTCAGGCCGGGGGGAGGGAGGGCTATGGAATGTGGGGCGAGCCTGCGGCGGCAGAGGCCAGCATGACATTGCAACAGCCTGAGGTGCACCGTGTGTTCTCCCGGGGAAGTTGTCCCTGGATCACGGGACCCTGGCAGTGGCGGGCTGCACAGGCTCCCGGGAGGGGAGGTGTGGATAGTGATCTGTGCTTGCACACAGGCTTCTTGGTGGCTGCAGCAGCAGCCTTAGCATCTCATGCCCGTCTCTGGGGTCTGTGCTGATAGCCACGGCTTGTGCCCGTCTCTGGAGCTCGTTTAGGTGGTGCCCTGAATCTCCTCTCCTCGTGTACCCCAAAACAATGGTCTCTTGCCTCTTAGGCAGGTCCAAACATTTTCCCGGACTCCCTCCCAGCTAGCTGTGGCACACTAGCCCCCTTCAGGCTGTGTTCACACAGCCAACCCCAGTCCTCTCCCTGGGATCTGACCTCTGAAGCCCGAGCCTCAGCTCCCAGCCCACACCCGCCCCGGCGGGTGAGCAGACAAGCCTCTCAGGCTGGTGAGTGTTGGTCAGCACCGATCCTCCACGCAGGAATCTCTCCGCTTTGCCCTCTGCACCCCTGTTACTGCACTCTCCTCCATGGCTCTGAAGCTCCCCCACCCCACTGCCCACCCCCATCTCTGCCAGGGAAGGGGCTTCCTAGTGTGTGGAAACTTTTCCTCCTTCACAGCTCCCTTCCAAAGGTGCGGGTCCTGTCCCTATTATTTTGTCTCTGTTTTTTCTTTTATCTTTTGCCCTACCCAGGTATGTGGAGAGTTTCTTGCCTTTTGGGAAGTCTGAGGTCTTCTGCCAGTGTTCAGTAGGTGTTCTGTAGGAGTTGTTCCACATGTAGATGTATTTTTGATGTATTTGTGGGGAGGAAGGTGATCTCCATGTCTTACTCCTCTACCATCTTGAAGGTCCTCTCCTATAGGCTTCTTGGGGAAATAAGTAAAATGATATGTGTGTACCACTGGTCACATAGTGTGCTCAACAAATTTTTACTATTTTTTAAAAATAGGGTTGAACTAACTTTGGTAGGCAATGGAGAAGTACAGAAGGATTTCAAAAAGGAGAGAGGAGATCAATCAAATTGTGGCATCCAAATCACCTGCCAATAATTTTAAGAATCAGTTTAGAGAGGAACCCATCTGGGACACTATTATAATAGTCTAGGCAAGCGTTAGTGAAGGACTAATCTAGGGGAGAACTAGTGAGAGTGAATGTGACCTGTGCCTTGTCTTGGAGATGCCATCAGTAGGACTTGCTAAGCAATGATGTGCAGCAAAGGGAGAAGCAGATGTGATGGGAGAGGATTGTACTATTAGCAGAAATAGAAGATATGGGATGTGATATTGTGATTTATAAGAAAAATATGTATTTGGTCATTCAGATAATCAAAACCTATTTCTCATATATATTTGATCTTCATCCACAGTTCCTGACTCACTGCTCCACAAACCCTTGGAATTTTCTGTGTTGAGAGTGACAAAGGTGTCTCATGTTATGATAATGAAGTGACTTTTGGGTCTCACTAAGGTTGAGGGCCAGTTGCCAGGAGAACCAACCATGTGATTAGAAGGTTGGAACTTTCAGTCTCACCCCTGACCTCCAAAGAGGGGAAAGGGCCTGGAGGTTGAATCAATCACCCGTAGCCAATAATTTAATTAATCACGATTACGTACTGATGCCTCCATAAGAACCCAAGAGGACAGGGTTCAGAGAGCTTATGGGATGGTGAACACATGGAAATTAGGGAAAGTGGTGCAATAAGAGAAGGCATGGAACCTCCATGCCCTCTCCCCATACCTATGCAGTTCTTCTAACTGACTACTCCTGAGTTACCTCCTTTTATAGTATATTGGTAATCTAGTAAGTAAAATGTTGCTCTGAGTTCTGTTAGCCAATCTAGAAAATTAATCGAGCTCAAGGAGGAGGTCGTAGGAAACTCTGATATATAGCTGGATGGTCAGAACTACAGGTAAAAACATGGGCTTGTAACTGGTGTCTGGAGTCCAAGGAGAGGGTCACCGGAACCGCTAATCTATAGTGTGGACTTGTGACTTGAGACTGAAGTGGCAGGGGTGGGGGTGGGTGATCTTGTAGGACTGAACCCTTCACCTGTGGAATCTGATGTTTAGGGTCATTTTCATAAGTGATACTTGAAGCCATGGATGCACATAAGATTTTTAAATAAAGGGAATATAGAGGGAAAAGAGAAAAGAATTAAGGATGGAAACTCTAGAGAAAAACAACATGTAGACAATTCATGGAAAATAAAACAGAGGAACCAGAGAAAGAAGTTTGGAGAAGAACTAGAAAAGGACTATGTTGAGGTATGTTCCCTCTATGCCCACTACAGATCCAATGCAATCCCTATCAAATTACCGATAGCATTTTTCACAAAACCAAAACAAAAAATTTCACAATTTGTGTGGAAACACAAAAGACCCTGAATAGCCAAAGCAATCTTAAGAAAGAAAAATGGAGCTGGAGGAATCAGGCTGCCTGACTTCAGACTATACTCCAAAGCTACAGTAATCAAAAGAGTATGGTACTGACACAAAAACAGAAATATAGATCAATGGATAGAAAGTCCAGAGATAAACCCATGCACCTATGGTCACCTAATCTATGACAAAGGAGGCAAGAATGTACAATGGGGAAAAGACAGTCTCTTCAATAAGTGGCGCTGGGAAAACTGGACAGCTACATGTAAAAGAATGAAATTAGAACATTCTCTAACACCATACACAAAAATAAGCTCAAAATGCATTAAAGACCTAAACAGAAGACTGGATACTATAAAACTCTTAGAGGAAAACATAGGTTTATGGTTACCAAGCAGGAAAGCAGGGAGAGGGATAAATTGGGAAATTGGGATTGACATATACACACCACTATATATAAAATAGATAACTAATAAGAACATACTGTATAGCACAGGGAACTCTACTCAATACTCTGTAATGACCTATATGGGAATAGAATCTGAAAAAGTGTGGATATGTGTATATGTATAACTGATTCACTTTGCTGTACAGCAGAAAACTAACACAACATTAAAAATCCACTATACTCCAATAAAAATTTTTTAAAAAAATCAAAAAAAGGACTGAGATCCTGAATCCAAAGAGAAAAGTTAGTCAACAGTGCTAAGTATAATTGATCCCATGGGCACACATTCATGGACAAATTGGTACAAACAGATACCTCTTTATTTTTTAATTGAGATATAACTGACATATAACATTATATTAGTTTCAGGTGTACAACATAATGATTAGACATTTGTGTGTATAAAGTACAGCGTGGTGACTATAGTTAACAATATTGTATATTTGGGAGTTGCCAAGAGAATAGATCTTAAAAGTTCTTATCACAGGAGATACCTCTTTCTTTGCACACCTGAGTTGCCTTTGAATATCTCAGCATTTGGCTGCCGTCTTTTGGCTACTTTCACTTCTTTCCTAGTGCAGCAATTTCTCAGCCCTTTCCTTTTCACCTGCATTTCTGTGGTTGCTTTAGTGTTTTTCTTTCCCCTCTTGCCTGTGTGCTTGTGGGGAAATGCAGAGCACAGACTATCGGAGGCAGCCCCTTTGGGTAATCCAACACTGATGCTTAAGAATATCAGAGAAAGAAATGAAACCAAGCCCACCTGGGCAAATCATTGAGGCAGGCCCCTGGTGTTCCCCTCTTGCAGCAATCCAACACTAATAATAACAATACCACATGGTTTAGGATCTAAGCACAGACCTACCCTCATTCACCTTAAAATTTCCTGGAAAAGATGCTCTTGCCTCTCACATAGAACCTTCCAACTCCTCCTCAGCTCTTGCACTGTATTGACGTTTCTGTTTCTATGTCATTTTGTACAGTAATTAGTTCTTTCTTTACCTTGCCACTCAGGGTCCTTTGAACGGGCTTATATCCTCAGAAACCAGCTTAAATTTTGAAAGTTGCTGCATAACTTATGTTGAATGCATTACATACTTGCAGGCAGTGGCAGTCTCGTATTTTTCATAATCACATTTTCATGTGATAATGTATTATACATCAAGAGCCTGTTGGCAGTGAATTAGTTCTAGTGTGGGAAACTTGTAGGCACGGATTAGGTTTGGTTTTGATTTTCCTGCTAATGGGGATTGTGATGTCGAACTTCAGTACAGCACCAAATACCTGATTCTGTTAATGTGTCAGTTTTAAGTGCAAAAGCAGAACTGACTTTATCAAGGAAGAAGACAACACATTTTTTTAGTGTGTTTTTTTGTTTTTATTTCCATTTTTAATAATGGGCTTGATAAATTTCTTGTTAACCAAATTAAGACTTTTGAATGAGAATAATTGAAGGATGGCAGGGCCTTAAAGATTATAATTTACTGAGTCTGGGTCAAGAGTTGGGCATCTTATTTTTAAGAAGCTTCATTAATTTTCTGAGGTACACCAAAGTTTGATGATCACTTCTTTTCTGAAATAAGTTTTAGAATGCTACAGAAAAATGAGCATAAGTAGGGAACTACCTGGTAAAAATAATTTTAACTAGCTATACTAAACTCTGCAATTCCTTGTAGCTTAAAAGCCTTTAAAATATGGATAGGTCTTCCTGAAAATTTGTAGACAGGAGAACTTTCAGAAAACTGAAAAAAGGCCAATATCATATCTAAATATTTTTGAAGAAATAGGAGAGATCCAGGCAACTGTGGGCTGAAAAAAAAAAACAAAACACAGTATTGAGAATATTCTCATAATGTTGGCTCTTCAACCATGCTAAGGCTGAACAAAAGGAAATGGGCTGAAACTAGAGCGTGAGGGATTTAGGTTAGAATGTAAGAGTTTTAAGACTGGGAGGAATATTGGAACAACTTCCTAAGAAACATTGTGCAACCTCTTCCTCTAGAGGTTGTTAAAAATAGGATAGATTTTCATGTCTGGTTTAAATCTGGTGCTGCCCAAAGGTGAAGGAAAGCCAAAGTGCTTTATTTTATGCCTCATATATACTTTGAAGACTTTTTAAAGTCGATTTCCTCATTTCAAATATTGGAAACCAAGGATTTGTGTTATAATATGGCATCGTTAATTTTTAAAATATTCTTTCACCTTAAGTGAATTTTGCTTTATAAGCTATGTGTATACATATATTGCTTTGCCTTAAGACTTTCATCTCATTTCCATGGAAAATAAGAATTGCTAAGCACATCCACTCCCACCCACCTCCTTTTTTTCTTCTGCTTTGGTACACTGTGTTTTTGGTCACATGTATATACAACAAAGTTCAAATAAGTAGTCACAGGAAGCTTTTCTGGAAGACTTTGGCAAATCAAGTATATGCTATATAATGTATAATAATTATACGTGGAGAAAAGAGGCAGAGGGCCCAGAAGCTTTCTGGCAGCAGTACTGTCTGGTTAGAAAAGGAAGCAAGTTACAGAGTTTGGACATTCAGTTCTGAGACGTTATTCCTGAGTCAACAGGATTTTAATTATGTATGTGGCCTAGAAGAGACATTTACGCAAGAGGAACATATTGTTGTCGAATGTGTTTGTGATTCTGGTCCCGTTTCAGAAGTGAAAAGAAGCCAAAAGTAATTTCTGAAGGTAAATAACTGGATTGAAGGAACATAGAATAATGATCCGTCTCCCAGTGGGAGGGAAATAAGCAGTATCCCTGGCTTTCCTTTCTCACTCTCTTGTTCAGCACACTCCCTTTTCGTTTATTGTTATCTTTTCATAAAAAAAAAAAAAACTATATATCTAAATATAGATACTTATATAACTTTTTTTTCCACACAACATTCATTCATTTTAAATCACACTATTTAGACAGAAATAAAGGGTGTGTTAAATATAACTTCATCTTTGAACATCTTTTTTCTCCTGTCATGATGTTAAGGTCACTTAGAGTTTTTGCTTATAAATTTGGTGTGTTCTAGCATATATGTTAGTGTGGTTTTGGAAAAAGTTTAAACTTTACTGCACTGAACTGAGTTACTGCATGAGCAATAGAAAGACTATTCTGAATTAGGGTGGATAACTTCTCTCTTATGGATGGATTAGGAGGGATCAAAAGGCCCGCAGAAGGCAAAGAATTAGCTTTTTTGAAAGCAAGCTTTTCTTCCTGAGACTCCATTCCTTGGTTCATTCACTGATTGATAGATTGAGTCAATCATTCACTATTGACTGAGCACCCACGATGTGTCAGTTCTACCATGAGGTCTCAGCAGTAGACCTAGGCTTATTCTTGTTTTGTTTTAATTTACCTTTTCACTTAACTTCTCCACACCCCTTCCTGTGTTCTGCAGTGATCGAGACAACTGCTTTAATAGCTGGCAGTTGTTGAGCACTTATCAGATATTGTCCTTAGGGCTTTTATAAATTATCTTATTGAATTTTCACAGCAAGCAACCTTACGAAGTAGGTCTTGTGAACAACCTCATTTAGGGAGGAAGGCACTTAGTACAGGGAGAATGGGTATCTTGCACAAGGTCACATACCTAATGAGTGAACCCAGGCCGTGGGACTCTGAGCTTTTTCTTAACCCCATTCTGTACTGCCTCCCGGGATTATTTATTCCATGGTTTTTTGATTTAGAGATTTTCTTTAGGTGTAAATTCCCAAGACCACCTCTATGCCTCATTAAATGATCTTTTTTTTTTTTTTTTTTTTTTTTTTTTTTTGCGGTACGCGGGCCTCTCAGTGTTGTGGCCTCTCCCGTTACGGAGCACAGGCTCTGGACGCGCAGGCTCAGCGGCCATGGCTCACGGGCCCAGCCGCTCCGCAGCATGTGGGATCTTCCCGGACCGGGGCACGAACCCATGTCCCCTGCATCGGCAGGCGGACTCTCAAGCACTGCGCCACCAGGGAAGCCCCTCATTTTTTTTTAAAATAATATATTTATTTATTTATTTTTGGCTATGTTGGGTCTTCGTTGCTGTGCGGGCTTTCTCCAGTTGCGGCGAGCGGGAGCTACTCTTGGTTATGGTGCGCGGACTTCTCATTGCAGTGGCTTCTCTTGTTGCGGAGCACAAGCTCTAGGCATGCGGGCTTCAGTAGTTGAGGCACGCAGGTCCAGTAGTTATGGCTCACCAGCTCTAGAGCACAGGCTCAGTAGTTATGGCACACAGGACTAGTTGCTCCGTGGCATGTGGGATCCTCCCAGACCAGGGCTCGAACCCGTGTCCCTTGCATTGGCAGGCGGATTCTTAACCACTGCGCCACCAGGGAAGCCCAAATGATCATTTTTACCTTCCGTTTTCATCTCTTGTACCTCCTTGAAATCCATCTATGGTTGATTTTAAAGAAAACAATAAACTGCCTGAGTCTCCAGTTATTTTAGGTTTTTCAACACTTTCTTAATGCAGTCTTGATTGTCTTAAACCTTTAAAAATAACCAAATCAATGCGGCACATTTGCAAAAGTTAATGGAAAATAAATTATTTTAGAACATAAAATGACTTTTTCCTCTAATGTCCATACAAAGAAAAACAATCCTTGTTTTGAGTGCTTTGAGTCACTAAAAGTACTAAAAACCCTATGAAGTTCTTTGGTGAAGGGAAGAAAAGGGCAGATGTACCTAAGTGTGTACAGTATTGGTTTTCGCCAACTTAGTAAGAGATTGCAAAACAGTCTTCAGCAAACCTAGAAATGACAACTATGATTTTGTAAGCATGAGAACTCGAATCATGTTTCTTTAATGCCATATTATTCAGTTATACCTTCAAAAAAACCCTTCCTTTTAAGACGAGCCAGACCTGCCAAACCAACATATCATCTTGGAGCAATTAAAGGTTTTAGGGTTTCCCCCTCTGGAATCTTATTTCCAGTTGACAGTTTTGAAGGTTCCCCAAGGGTAACCATTTAGTAGATGTCATGTACCTTTTAATGTGGGGCTTGCAAAAAGTGAATGATCCCTTTGTTAGAACCTGGGGGCTCATATTTGGCTTTGCTCTGTGCAGCCAGAGTTAGTATCTACAATGGCTGGGGACGTGTAAAATCCAGGTTCCCCTCTTCACCTCTTGGCCCCACCATTTGCTAGATAGCTGTGTGATCTTGGGCAACTTAACTCCTAGTGCCTTGGGTTTTGCTTCAGGGAGTAGGAGGGGAATAACAACAGCATCTATCTCAGACAGTTGTTGTGAAATAAGATAGTCTATGAAAAGCATGTGGCAGAGTGCCTGGCCCATAATAAACACCCAATAAATGTTAGATTTTATCCATCCCAACGGTGGTGAGATTGAAGGTGACTTATATTGAACTCAGTTCTTTTACATTGCCTTAATAGAATGATTTGATGTTCACACTGCAATTTGTGGCTTCATAGCATTAGAGACTTCGAGGTTGTTTAGTATTCTTAGTTACTCAAAACACAAAAGATTGTTTTTCTCTATAGGGACATTGGAGATAAAAGTCACTTTATAGTCTAAAATAATTTATTTTATATTAACCTTTACAAATGTACTATATTGATTTGGTTACATTATAAGGGTTTTAGAGAGAATTAAGAGAGTAAATGGACAGTTTTTGACATCTAGCCTCTACAGCCAGGAGACTTAGTGAGATATGTAAATGGAGACTCTGGGATCTCTAAGAGGCCGAGAGAGTGTAATGGTAAAGGGCATGGACCCTGGGTTTGGAGAGGCTAGAGGTGCCTGGATCAAGGGGAGAGGGGTGGTCCTGTGATTCCCAAACTGTGTTCTCTCAAAGTGTTAACTATAGTAGTAGGCATGACCTGCAAAAAATGATTCCCTAGTCAAACAAGTTTGGAAAGTCCTGGGTTAAACATAGTTAAATGGATTTCCTTATTGTAGAACCAAACAATAATCAGCCTTAGTCTGAATTCCAGCCCTGCCTCTTTTTAGCCATAAGACTTTAGGTGGATTGGTTAACTTCTTCTGTTTCCCCAGTTGTCAAATGGGGATAGTAATGGTACCTTCATTGGTTTATAATGATTTAAATGAGTTAAAACTTGGCGGCTGGCTTGGAGTAAGCACTATATACGTGTCAACTCTTATTAATGTGGTAGAGGGAGCATAGGAAGTGGTGTTATTAAACCGCAGCTGTGGACTTTAGGCCACAAAATATCTTTGACACTAAAGATTGTCTATAGAGTGGGAACAAAAATACCTACTTCCTCAGCTCATTGTGAGCAATGTAATGTACATGACAGGTATGGAAAACACGAAGCATAGTACAGTGTGAAAAGTACATGGCAGATATACCATGGCAGGTATGATTATTCCCTAAGTCTCTATTAATATTATTCACTAAAATACATAAATGCTAGGTTGATGGCATGGTGAGACTTGCGCAAACTGCATATAAAATCAGTAGAAAGCAACTTGTGTATTGACATGGAGTATCCTGAACTTCTGCCTTTTTCTGGCTGTTTGGGAACAGTGGGGAGAAGTGGAAATAAACCGCTGTCGGGGGCCTCTGTCTAGTTCAGGGTAAATATGAACCTGAACTGATTCAGGCCTAAGGAGCCAGGGTTGGGAGAGGCGAGACGTGCCTGGATCATGGGCAGAAGTCCGGCTAATCCCAAACTGTTAACTGTGATAGTAGGCGTCACCTTTATGTACGGTTTCACTCGTCAAATAAATTTGGAATGTCCTGAATTCAACATGGTTAAGTGATGTTTTGATTGTAGAACCCTTCAGATTCTCTGATCTGTGAATGTGATATTTTAATATGAATTTTGAAACTTTAGGAAAGGAATACCGTTTGCAGCATTTCATAAATCAGTCCTTTTCTTCTTTCTTCAGAAGCGTCCTGTGGAACTGGGGTGCCCTAGAATACACTTTAGAACAACTGACCTAGGGCAATTGTGCATCCTTCGTGTTCACGTCAGTCCTTAGTTCTCCCAAAAGGCTGCTAGCGGCCCGATACACCAACCAGGCTTTCTTAGTATCAGCAGGATTCAGCCTGGACTTGTTTCTAGCAGTGAAGTGGTGCATTTAAACCTGTGATGGGTTGAACTATATGAAACTGCTGCTATTTGACCACCTTTGACCTATCAAAATGACAGTTTCATCTGGTTCCAAC
This sequence comes from Grampus griseus, assembly GCF_964374135.1. NCBI lineage: Eukaryota > Metazoa > Chordata > Mammalia > Artiodactyla > Delphinidae > Grampus > Grampus griseus. The sequence continues at coordinate 108,538,397 of NC_139017.1, forward strand.
TAATAGGATAGTGACTGCAAATGCCATGCATGTCCACCTGGTTCAGGTGTTCCTTCCTAATAATACCTGGACTAAGTGTTTAGAGACTGGATTATCCCACTTTGTACCTGCATTGAACAAATGTATGGAAAGCATATTATATACCTCAGACAACGCTGTCCATAGCAATTTACCTGTAAGCTACTACCTTCCTGCCTCTCATTTTAGCAGTGAAATACTCGCTGCAAACAGTTTGGAGGAAGATGAGGCAAAAATGACATCTGAATTTTTCTTTCAGCCCCTGAGTGCCACCACTTCTGCTGCTTCTGGACTTTCCAGATGCTTGGGTCAGTGGTTTCCACCTGCTCTGAGACTTCCAGGGTGACTCTCATGGAGCTGTAACTGTAATTTAGATGCTGGCTGCAGGCCCCCTGGAAGTGGGTTCCCTGCTGGCCTTGGTGGAGGGGGCTTGGCACTTGCCTCCTACTGGGCCAGGTGTATCGAGAAGGTTGACTCTTGAAGGGGGCTACAAGTTAAATGGGTGATTAATTAAAAATTTGTTCACTTATCTGTTCTTTCCCTCAACACATGATTGTGGGTGCTCCCCAAATGTGCCCAGTTCACTGTGCTAGTTTGAGGAGGCAGTGGTGGACAAGGTTGACTCCCTGCCTTCCCTCAGCAACTTGGAATCTAGCAAGGGAGGCGGAAGTCGGCAGGCAGGTGCAGCCAGGCGTGGTGAGCATGGTGGTGGATGAGCCAGGGAAGCTGGGAAGAAAACGGGTGGGGACGGGGGCCAGGAGGACATGCTGAGCACTGTGTAGTCAAAATTCCCTGCTCTGGTGGGGAAGAAGTTGTACAGTGTTTCCACCCCACCTGTCACTGAGAAGAGGTCCTGTCCTGTAGGCAGTTCTCAAAGGGTCACTCTTATCCAAACATTCTATCTGTCCTGCTGTCCAGGGAATCCACACTGTGGTCTTTGGGGCTTTAAAATACCTATCGTTCAGCACCAATTTGTGAACTCTGTAGGCAGCATCGAGAAAAAGGACAAGTCAGGCCCATTTTAATTCATTCAATATGCAAAAAATAATTTTACAAATCAGATACGTCAAGGTGAAATACACAGTCGTTTCAAAAATAGACTTCTTGGGCTTCCCTGGTGGCGCAGTGGTTGAGTACGCCTGCCGATGCAGGGGACACGGGTTCGTGCCCCGGTCCGGGAAGATCCCACATGCCGCGGAGCGGCTGGGCCCGTGAGCCATGGCCACTGAGCCTGCGCGTCCGGAGCCTGTGCTCCGCAACGGAAGAGGCCACAACAGTGAGAGGCCCGCGTACCGCAAAAAAAAAAAAAAAAAAAAAATAGACTTCTTGATGTCTTCAGCTTACAGCGTTCCGACCAGCCCATCAATACAGAGCTCTGTATTGGGGAATCATTCACACGACAGAGTGATTCTCCATTTTCACAGATGGAGTCACCACAAAGTTTCTCTAATAATTACTCTTTTTTGGTAATTCATGTCTGATCTTATCTTCAGAGGTTAAATTTACCATCAGTTCTAAGGAGCCATCGAGTGCCCAGAACCTGATTCTGCATTTATCCTCATGCTGCATATGGCCTTTTGATCATTCTGAAGTGAGCTAGTAGAAGTCTGCTATGGTAAAACCTAGAATTTTACTGTTAATTTTTGTATTCTATTAAATATCCTTGTCTTTCCCTTAAAAAATTTGGGGGTCTTGGAGATGGGATGGCTAAAGAAAGGAAATGGCTTAATTAAGTTTGAAAGGTTGTGTAAATGTTATTTTAAATGAAGAAAGAGATTACATGACTATTCTCATTTTTTAAAAGTTAATATTCTCCAGAATATGATAACATAACAATAATGATCATAATTAGCTTAAGTCAAAGACAGAGTTCTTTTATTAGCACTCATGTATTTCCTTGAATCATGTCAAATGGATATCCACATTATTTCATTATAACATTTTATTTTCCTTAATAGCATTATGAAATTACTTAAAAGGCCAGGTAAAAATGTTTCTCAAATTCCAGGTCATGACCCATTAGTGCATAGGAAAATTAATAAAATGAGTCATGATGATATTTTATACAAATGAAAAAGTAGAACAGAAAATATCAGAGTGCATCACACTTTGAAAGGGTAGGTTTTGTTTCATATACATACTTTTATATATATATATGTATATATAGCATAATAAACATATGTGAGTGTGCTGAATCAAAAATTTTAAATGTACTTCTTACTGTAGAATGCAGACAGAAAGTTTGAGAAATCTTAAGATAGAGAATGTCCAAAATAAAACGTAAAAAAAAGACCATGTTACTCTACACACTAAATATTATTTTAAATGCTAAATATCTTTACTGAAGCAGTGTCCTCAGCTCAGCCTTAGAAGATTTACAGTTCTAATAAAAAAAGAGGTATTCAGGCAAAATATATTCATATACATGTATGTATATGTGCATACAAACACTTACCTATATATAAAAATTTTAAAACCTTTAAATATATTTAAAACCTTTAAAATATAATTAGTAGAACTTCCCATCCTATGAATAACCATTGTTAATAGTGTAAATCAAGGGTGCAGTTATGCTGGTGTTTTAACAGTGTTCACTCACTCATGTACTAAGCTAAATGGTATGAAAAAATTTACATGTAGTTGCTACATTTTTAGTTTAAAATTTAAAGCCTATTTAGCACCTACCCTCTCATTAGCCTGGGACTATAGTAGATGGTCTGTGTGATGCAGCTGCAATTCAGAAGGAAATTCTGAAACTGCATTTAATGGTTGAGAAGAGTCAATCTTACGCCTCATCTTAATGGGTTTTTTTCCCTGATCGCTCTCTGATCTGAATCGGTCTTGCTGAACATTGTAACACTGCTTTGCTCATTCTTCATTGTGGACCATATAGGCTACCTGGGAACTCTCGGGACTAAAAACATTCCAGACATTCCTTAACACAATGTTCCTCAAAAGGTTGGTTTCTTAGGATCCGTCAGGAGCACTGCCTGCATGGTTCACAGAGACTGCTGCATAAGCCTTTCATTAGCAGCCGGCCAGACAGCAGCAGCTGCCTCTTTGCTCTGAAAGACTTGCTTCACTCAACTGCAAGTCCATCAAACTAGCTTTTAGAGGGGTAAATGAGGACACTGTGATTCTCGGTAAAGAAGAATCAATCCGTGGGGCCGAGTTTCCAGCAGCACAGTGAAGCTACACATAAATTGTATATCTTGGTAAGATGTGTGTTTTCTTTGGAAAGAGGCATTTAAATGAAGTCTCCTACAGAAAAGTCTTGGTCCCCCAGATCCAAGAGTCTCAATCACTTTGAACGAATTGAAGAAATAGAAATTCTACCCTGGAACTCTTATTAGCTGCCTTTCTTATAAAAATAATTACAGGATGCACCATTTCCCTCCTTTTCCCTATTAATATTTCCAAATCTGCCTCCCTCCCTCCCTTCTCTCCTCTTGCTTCTCAAATACTTCCTTTGAAGTTCTCTACTTCTCTTTTTAGACCAGAACACATTGATATCAAACATTCCAGCGATGAAGGTTTTCAAGGAGAACACAAAAACAAAGAAACTTTTTTCACATAGAACTGGGTCCCTTCACATTCTTTCTGGCCGTTGGGCTATTCACTGCCAACCTCAGGGGTTTGGTTTGCCTAGAATTCTCTTTAACTCAGCCCCTCCTCTTGGTTTCCACATTCCTTGATAAACACAGTCAAGCTCAGCATCTTTCTCAAAAACACAAAACCCTAGTGTAAGGGCTTATGCACAATTCTCACTCCATGACATATGAGTTCTTGGCCAAGTGTTATAGCCTGTGATCACGCAGCTGGACCTGGGTGATCGGACCAGTGGAGTTTGTCCTCAGGCCCTATTCTTTCTCAGTGACCCGTGAGGTACTGAACAATCTAGAGGTACTCTGTATTCAGCCTGTGACTGACTGCCAATGAAATGTGACTCAGCACCCAGGGGCTCATCACAGAACGAGATGATTGAGAAGCTAAGGGATCATTTCACACTCCTAATATACAGTACGATAGCTGGGAGGAAAGCGGTAAGCCTCAGGGATGAACGTTTTTCTCTCCCCATCTCTCCCTCCAGGTAGTTGTCGGCTGGGGTTCACAGAAAGTGCTGTTAAAATGAGAGTAAGGTGGGCAGTGCTTTTCCTGTAGCACATATAGGACACGTGCATTTCCACGTCCTTTGTTGCCTTATTTGTTAGTCACTTTTCTGGTGACATTTAACCAGAGGCCTTTTGACTTTGGAATCTGTGACAGAATTTTCTTTCTTTCTTTCTTTCTTTCTTCTTTTTTTAGTTGAAGTACAGTTGCTGTACAATATTATATGTTACAGATGTACAATACAGTGGCTCACAATTTTTAAAGGTTATATTCCATTTATAGTTATTATAAACTATAGGCTGTATTCCCCGTGCTGTACAATATATCCTAGTAGCTTATTTTATACCTAATAGTTTGTACCTCTTACTCTCCTACCTTTATATAGCCCCTCCCCCTGCCCTCTCCCCGCTGGTAACCACTAGTTTGTTCTCTATATCTGTGAGTCTGTTGCTTTTTCTCTATATTCACTAGTTTGTTGTAATTTTTAGATTCCACATGTAAGTGATATCATTCAGTGTTACATCTTTCTCTGTCTGACTTATTCCACTTAGCATAATGTATGGCAGAATTTTCAAATGCTGGCTTTGAAATAGAGAAACTCACCTAGACGAGTCCTGTAAGATGTCATCACCTAAAAATACCCCCAGTGGATCACTGGGGGCAGGAAATGAAGCCGAGATCATAAGTTCATACTGACTTTTAAAAGAGTCACTGTGGAGTGTTTACAAAGATCCCACAGATGACTAAAATTAGTTTATTCTGTACAGCATTAGCCATTTCTGACTCAAGATGGTGATACAAGCAGTGTTAAGCTGTGAGCTCACCAGGAAACTCATTCGCTAAAATTATTCTCTGGCAAGGAAAGACCCCTAGTTCACATCAATGGATGGAAGATGAGGTATAAATAGTAACTTGTTATGCCATCACTCAGAAGCTGTGTTTTCCGCTTATCTCCAGATTTCTGTTTCTTGGGGGGTGTGTGTGTGTGTGTGTGTGTCTGTGTGTGCATCATCCTTTTAGTAGTGCAATACAGTAATTGGAAAACAGAGGCTAAGTGATCTGGTTAGTATCATTCAGCAACTCACTGACACTTAAAACTGAGTTTTGGGCCCTATAAAGGTCCTATGAGCTGATAAGTGTAAATGGTCAATTGATTAGAAACATGTTCAAATAGGTGTAGGCAGAGAAGGCTATGTAGTCACGTGTGCTGCTGGGATGGCTTCTCTGTTACGAAAAACGTTTTCCTGTGTATAGCTGACCCTTGAATAACATGGGTGTTAGTGACGCCGATCTTCCTTGCAGTCAAAAATCCACATATAATTTATCGTGAACCCTCAGTATCTGAGGTTCTTCCATATTCTCAGTTTCAACCAGCTGCAGACTCTGTAGTACTGTGGTATTTATTATTGCAAAAAATCCACGTATAAGTGGACCTTCACAGTGCAAACCCACGTTGTTCAAGGGTCAACTGTGTTTAAAGGTCAGCTTATCAGAATAAAGCTGCGTCCGCACTCTACTGAAGTTACTGCTCTGGTTGATTCCCTCAAGTAGTCAATTCCGTAAAGAAAAAAATCATACAAATCAACCATGTAACTAAATGGGCTAATCAACCCAGTAAAACAGTGGCTCTAGCATTTCTGTACCAGCCCATAATCTGTTATGTGCGCTCTTCATGGCTGACTTTATATTTCTTTTCATACAGATTTTCTATAGCATTCATTTCAGGACACAACTAAATATTCTTTAGTGTGTGCCAGAGGCATTTTGGTCCTAAACCATTCTATTTCTCTGTAGGTGCCCATTCTCTGCCACTGATAACTTTCCCCCATCTGCTAAATCCATTTTCTGACTTATTAAGTACTGGGATTATTTCTTTTGTGACAAAGCCCTCAAACTATGCATCACTGATTTTCTATTTTTGAAGCCCTGGAATTTTCCTTGTTGGGACACTGAGTGCTTTATTTCTAATTAGGCTTTCCTTCTTACTCATATTTGGCGTTATCAATAAATTACACAACCAATAATTAGGAACAGGATCCCAGCGTGTGCTGCAAACATGATTCCCAGTCAGTCACTGGCGGGAAAGAAGGGGCATTCAGGGAGAGATGGAATGCGGACTGCAATGCAGGCAAGATGACTCTCTAGTTTGATAATGGAATGAGAAGTGGTTCATTTTTAAGCAACTTACTCAGGTTGGTGGGAGTTCTCTTTTGTAGTCAGAGGAAAGTTTTTAGTAGAAACCATCCCCTTTTATTGGCTATTTTCTTTAAAATAGCCTTTATACCAAGAGGCAGCTTTAGAAAAAGGCATTGGACCTGTCTGCTGGAAAACCAGGGTTGAGCAAAATGCTCCAGAAGTGAAGTATTCTCTAAGATTCTCTTGTAATACCTCCACTTCCATGAAGTCTTTCCTAATCTCCTCCGCTGGGAACCGTATCTCCATCCTATCAACGCCCACCGCACTTTGAGATAATTCAGGTAAGGTACTCAGCACAGAGCCTGGTGTAAAGCAAGCACTGATTATTATTGTCCCTGTCTCTTTGTAGTATGTATCACCTTCTGCTGGAGGGTCTAATGAATCATTGTATCCTCAGCAGTGACTCACACTTTCCGGAACCACTAAGCATGTGTTGAATGAATAATAGATTGTCAGTCCATCTCAGGTATATTTGACCCTCAGTCTTGACATTCAGTAGACACTCGCTAAGTACAGGGCTAATGAATATTCAATGAATGGATATAAACAAAAAATCCACCACCGAAGGTCAGCTTTTATGTTCACAGGGTTAACTTTCCTAGTCTCCTGTTAGTGCCAAAGACATTGAACAACAATAGCTTTACTCCTGAGCCCAGTTCCTATAAATGACCTACCAGTTATTTAAATAACTGGCCAACTAGCTTCATCGGCATGTCCCATATGCAGAGTAAAATAATTATGGCTAATACTTATTGGGCGTTTGCTTTGTGCCAGGCTCTGTTCTGAGCACTTTACATGCACTCACTTACTAAATTCTCGCTGCAATCTGTTCTAAAGACAAGGCACTGAGGCACAATGATGTTAAATCCTTTGCCCCAGGTCAGGCTCTTGCCAAATACTGCATGGCAGCCGGAACTGGGCTGGAGTTGCAGATGAGTTATGGTTTGATGGCATATATCTCCCTGCTTTGTACAAAATGTAAAACAAGAGCAAATGCCGGAAGCAGTCCAGCCAAGATGCTGCTGCCCAGAGGCTTTGTCTCTCTCAAATACCTCCCCACTTTCCTTTTCATTGAAAGTGTCCCAGGTAGAGAGGGAGAGGAGGGCCACAGAAGCTGTTGCTTGGCTTGTGAGCACAGAAAATGTTCACTTCATGACTCAGACTCCGTACCTTTGTAAAGGTCTGCTCCATCAGTAAGCACCACCCTGCCTCACCTTCTCCCACTTTCTTTCTCATACTCTGATATCTCCCTGCTCTTCCCTTAGCTTTGAATTTTCCTCTTCCCTACCCTCCTTCAATTGTCTGGGCCCTACAGGTCAGTCAAGATGCAACTTAAATGACACCTCTTGCTGGAAGCCCTCCCTGACCATCTCAGACAGGTGTCAGATCCCTACAACTCCTTGTGTACCCTCCTATCCTGGCTTATCATTCTACATTGTAATTGTTGGTTTAATCATCTCTGCTTCTAGCCTGTGAACTCATCAAGGGTGGAGACCCTGTCTTGTCCACTGGTATCTGGAGATCCCAGTGTCAATTCTGGGCACAGAGGTGCGTCATAAATATTTGTTGAGTGAACAAATAGGTGAATAAATAAAAGTGTTCCCTTGCAAGTTTATTCCACTCTGAAAGCATTACATAAACCAAATGCAGGGACTCTGCATATCCATATTCAGATGCCTGAGATTGGCCAGAAGGACACAGGCAAGAATAACAGGTTAGAGATATTATTTCTTTGTCCCTATGTATCAGAAAGAAAATATCCCACTATCCAACTCGAAACCATAGGCGTAAATAACGTTTGATGAGGAGAAAAAAGTAAGCCTGAAAAATGTGTGGCTGGAAAAAAATGTTTCAAACAGCATTTTATTTTTCCCTTCTGTGGGCTTGTTGTATAAATTATGTGTGAGACAAATATGTGATAGAGAGATTCAGTGGCAATTACTTGTTCTCAAATGTCTGGTTAACCACGCCTCTTAATCCCACATACAGTAGTTTAGCACAGAATTAAATTCTGCCCTTTAGGCAGGATTGGCATCTGGAATTTCGTGTTTCTGTAGTTTAAATGTTTTTTCCCACTGTTTGTACTTTTCCATTTAGAATAAATGCACTGAGTGTGTGTGGGGAAATATAAATAGAATGGGATTTTTATGATTCAACTCATCATCCTTATTGGTTTGTGGTCGATTTTTGTAGATACTAATTTTTAAAATTACCTATCTCTAATTAGTTACAGGAACATAGTAAGAATTGCTGGGCCTCTGTCCTCTAATGAATCGAGGATCTTCTCTTTGCCAATAATCAAAGTCTTTAATTTTATAAAGGAAAATCATTTCCTTCAACCTTTACTCCCAAAACACAGAGACTTCATGGGACAGCTTGTTTGATATAATTAGGGAGAAAGATTTTTCCCTGCTGCCATACATAGCAGGAATGCGGGAGGGGAAGAGGCATTGATCTAATTAACTGGGGACTCTCTTGCCCCCATATCAGTGGTAGCACTTATTTATTCATTCAACATCCATTAATGTTCACTGTGCGCCTAGAATGTCCTGGAAGCTGCTATTTACTGGGGATATAGAAAGAACCAAGGCATGGTCTCTGTCCTCAAGGAGCCTACAATGGAGTGGGAGACAGTTGTATAAGTAACTGCTATCAAACAAGGCACGTCTCACGTGGGAGTCTGTACAAAGTGCAGCAAGGCTTTAGGAGAATCTGAGCTGGCTGGGGAAGTCAGGGATGTGGGTTCAACGGGAGGAGAGCATCTGAGCTGAGACGTGCAGGAGCAATACTTTGCCAGGCAGCAGAGCTGGTGAATGAGTGATGGGGGAAGGTGCTCTAGACACAGGGCTGAGAAAAGTGGGACCTTGGAATCTTTGGGGCTTTATTATCAGTGACATGTGGCCTGTGACCCACCTCATAACTCACAGAGACACATCAGTGTGAGGCTACCTGGGGAAGACACTAAGGTTGGCGAGGATCTGTTCAGATTGGCCTGGAAGTGGGTGGGGGGCGACGGAGAGAGTGGGAGAAAGAGGGAGAGAGAGACAGACAGAAAGTGTGTGTTAGTTCACTCTGGCAACCATATCGGAATGAGGAGGCAGAGGCAGCAGGACCTGTGCTGTAAGCCACAAGATCTGGACTGACTCAAATTTCCAGTGCGTGGTCATGGCCACCTACATCCTCCCAGTACAACTTAGGTTGAGCCTTTCACACAAATTAATTTGAAGGCAGAAAGAGGAATTTAGCCCAACATTAGACTATTCTGATGGCGTGAGGTGGGATATTTTCAAAATAGAGTTTACTTTTTGAGGGGAGGATATTTGTGTGTGTTAATCTACTAAATAATGTATTTAACCTTAGAGAGGTAATTCCAACACTTGCAACAGAAAACCAACCGAGGCTCCTTCATCGTTCTCCATCAGCATTTCCCCCTTTTCTTTTCTTTTTTTTTAAAGAATATCAGTCAACCCTTTTGGTTTTTTAAATTAATTAATTTATTTATTTTTGGCTGTGTTGGGTCTTCGTTGCTGCGCGCGGGCTTTCTCTAGCGGCGGCGAGTGGGGGCTACCTTCCTTGCGGTGCAAGGGCTTCTCTCTTCTCACTGCGGTGGTTTCTCTTGTTGTGAAGCGCGGGCTCTAGGCGCACAGGCTTTAGGAGTTGTGACACGCGGGCTCAATAGTTGTGGCTTGCGGGCTCTAGAGCTCAGGCTCAGTAGTTGTGGCATAGAGGCTTAGTTGCTCCGCGGCATGTGGGGTCTTCCTGGACCAGGGCTCAAACCCGTGTTCCCTGCATTTGCAGGCGGATTCTTAACCACTGCGCCACCAGGGAAGTCCTCTCCTTTCTCTTGAAAAGCAGTTCATAAATACCTTCTTTATGCTTTACACAAAGTAAAATATTATGGCTCCATTGGAGCCAGCAAAAATATAGGGAAGAAGGTGATTTTTACAGTCCATGTAAAATCTGTGATGTCAGATCTATTCTTCCAGTAGCTAAATCTTCTATTTAATTGTATATTGACATTTTTCTGTGCTTATGTCCATGTAAGTACTTATGTCTGTTTCCATAGCTCTTCAGAATTTCGGGAAGGAAATTCTGCTCCAACCACCCTAATCTACTACTGTCCCCTGTGTTCTGTTGACGAGGTCCCTTTGTGCCATGGCACAGTCCGTTTTCCTATCTGAATTGTTCCCTCTTAGAAATCCATGAATCTCTCCTCCTTCAGAATCTGGCTCAAAATTAAATTTCTCTGATAAATTTAATCACTATTCCAATTGTTTCTTGACAACATTTATGAACTATTAAAACTTGCATACAAGTTTCTGTTTAAGCCATCTTGAACATTTTAATGTACATATTTTGGGCATTTTCAAACAGTATCATCCTTAACCTAGTGTAAGTGTTCAATAGGTGGTGACCCAAACTGATGGACAGAAAGTGGAAACACATTTTCATCTGTCTGTCCTAATTTTATGTTTACCTCTAAAATTTCAGAATTTTTTTCTAGAACCCAAAGTACTTGTTGCATCAGGACATAATCTCTAACTTCTCAGTACAGTTCTATAAAAATTAAAAAATATATATTTTATATGCACAGAAAAGTACAGAATATAAAAAAACAGAATTTTAAAAGGCAAATACTCTGTCATATATGTTCTAGATGTTTTATTTTTGTTAGAAAGAAATAAAATATTAAAGATATAATTGATATCCCTTTTGTAACCCTCTCTTACACTGTTTCCTTTCTTTTCTTCCTAGAGGCAACCATAGTCCTGAAATTGGTGCTTTTACTTCCCATCTCTATTCCTATACTTTTGCTGAATATGTATTTTTCCATACTTAATATATTTATTAATGTTTGTGTTTTAAAATTTTACCTAAAAGATATCTTCACATATCTGGATTTTGTTATTTTTTCCAATCTAAGAATCTCCGTATTTTATTAAACAGATGTAATCTATTCATGTTTATTGTGATTATTGACATGTTTGGGATTGGAATTTTTTACTTACCAACATTTTTCAATGCTTTTTTTCTTCTTGTTATTTTATAAGTATTCATTTCTGTATTTGTTTGTTTGTTTCCACACTGTTTTGGACAATAAACACTCTATCTATCTTCCTAATGTGGTTACCACTTTAAATTTTAAAATGTGCATCATTAGAAAAATTCCAAGTCTGTATTCACCTTCTCAATCTTAGTCTCTACGTATTCATCCAGATATTTTATTCCCTATACAAATACAAATATCCTTTTTCCTTTTTCTTTCTAAGAAAAATGGTTATATTATACACACTCTTCTATAGCTTACTTTTCTCAAATATATCTTTTGAACATTTTTCTATGTCAGTAATATGTTTCTGTCTCTTTTTCTTAATGGCTATGTAGTAATGATGATGATGACCAACATTTGCTGAGTGATTACTCTGTGCCAAGAGTTTCTCTCATCTATAGTTTACAAGAACCATATGTGGAAGAAGCTCCATTTTGAAAATAAGGAACCTGAGGCTTAGAGGGGAGTGGTAGGTAAAATAATGCCCCCCAAAGATGTCCTCGTTTGAATCCCTGGAACCTGTGAATGTAATACCGTACAGGGCAAAAGGGATTTTGCAGATGGGTTAAAGGTTAAGACCTTGAGATAGGGAGATTATTCTGAATCATCTAGGTAGGCCCAATCTAATCACTTGAGTCCTTAAAAGTAGAACCTTTTTTGTCTGGGTTAGAGAGAGAGACAACAGTAGAAGCAGGGTCAGAGAGATGACAGTGTGAGAGGGATTCAGTACTCTGTTGTCGTTTTTGAGACATAGGGGTCTACATGCAGGGACCAGCAAGAAGACTTTAGGAGCTAAGGGCTGACCTCAGCTAACATCCAGCAAGGAAACAGGGCCCTCAGTCCTACAACCACGTGGAACTGAAGTCTGTCATCACCTGAAAGAGCAAGGAAAGGGGTTCTCTCCTGGACTCTGAAAGAAGGACCTGAGCACTGCCAACACATTGGTTTCAGTCCAGTGAGACCCATACCAGACTTCTGACCTACCAAACTACAAGATTATAAATTTGGGTTGTTTTACACCTCTAAAATTGTGGTAATTTGTTATGATGGCAGTAATAGAAAACAAATACAAGGAACCACAATGAGAAATTTACAGTGAAATGGGAATTCAGACTCAGGTGGTCTGACTCCAGCATGTGTGTACAGCTAAATCATTATTTATTAGCCAGTCCATATTGATGGGCATTTAGATTGCTTTCAATTTACAGTATGTCAGACAATGGGACAGTAGCTCTCCTGATATCTATATCTTCAAATACTTTAGCTAGAATTTCTACAGGAAAATTTCCTAAAAGTGAAATTATTGGGTCAGAGGAGAATCACATTAAGTATTTTTATAAATACTGCCAAATTGCCTGGCAAAATGTTCCCAATGAAGCTCTTAGACTAGAATTGAAATCATCAGGGAAAGAATTAACAAAAAGTATGGATGGATCTGTGTTATTGGTGACCATTTCAGCAAAGAAAAGAACTGAAATGATCACATAACTGAAAGTGCCTTTCTCCTTCATTTTAACTGGAAGACTTGCAGACATCTGTTCCAGAAGAGTTCCTCTGGCTTTGTCTTCTCTTTGTGCATTGTGAACAGATTCACTTTGTGCTTTTACTTGTGAGTCTTGCTTTTTGGCCTTTTAGGCAATAATGACTGGCAAAAATAAATAGCCTTTTCAGTAAGGATCCCTTGTGCTACACATACATTCTAAAATACTCTATTACTTCAACTGAGGCTAGATTTTCTCACGTGCACAATAGGTACTTTAAAATACTAATAGCATTTCATTAATTTTGAATGATAGTCTTCTCAGCAGGGCCCTGGAACTCAACTTATGGAAGAAATCACTGGTTAAAGAAAACTAACATAGCAACCAGCTCACGTGTACGGGCTCTGTGACTAGCTGGCATTTTATGGGAGTCACCAAAGCAGGCCCGATAAGATTTAATGGCCCATTCCTCATGTGACTCTACATCAAAACAACCTCCACATTGCTGGAAACAACTTTTACTTTCTTTGGGCATCTTAACCCCCCTCATTTATCTGGAAAGTGGTCTCCTTCACTCCTGGCTTACACCAATGCTTTTGTTGTGCTTGTAGATCTGATAGCATCCTTTTTTCCCAGGCTCTTTCTTTGTTCTAGAACTTCTTTATCTCTCACTCTACTGCCTCAGAGATTTTGGTTCTCTCCTTATGCTGTGATTTTTCCGTCTTTAGAGTTATGACAACTTTGACTCAATTTTTCTGCTTGTTTTTCTCTCTTTTGCTCAACTGCTAGATCCTGGGACATTGTAATGAACATCCTCATGGCTGTGAAATGGAAAGATGTCTAACTAATGATGTTTGTTTGTTTACTTATTTATTTATTTTTGCTTCATTTTACCTAGGAAACCAGACTGGAAAATTTGAATTCTGATTAAATTTTGGATATTATAATGAATAATAATACCTCCTATTTATTGAACATTTACCATGTGCCTGATACTATTAATTTTTTAAAAAAATGCTTTAACTTAAAAGTCTTCAGGGCCATTCTGTGAGGTAGGTGCTACTATTATCCCCATTCCACTGTTGAGGAAATCGAGGCTTTAAGAAGTTAGGCAATCTGATCCAGGCTGTGTAGTAGTAAATGATAAAGCTGAGATTGAAACACAAGCTTGTTTGACCAGTCTGTCTTAAGCACTATACCAGAATGTTCTTTGACATTTCAAAATCATTTGTAAGCAATACTTCCAAGAACATTTTTAACAGAAAAAAGTTAAACACAGAGCTACTTAGTTGTGATGAGGTAGAAAGAATACTGGAATAGGAGTCAAAAGAGGGAGTCTCAGCTGTGTCCTTAACTAACTGAGCAAGTCCTCAGGCAAGTCAGTTCACCAGCCCCTCCCTTATCTTCCCCCCCCATCTGTAAAAGTGCCAATCTTCTAGCATTCTTAAAAAAAAAACTTGATTTCCTCTTCTTGATTTCCTCTTCTTTAATTTTTCCTATACTAAGATAGATGAAATCTGCTGCTCCCATATCATTTGTGACAGTTAAGGCTGGTATCAAATGAGTCAGTTGGCAGAGGGCTACTTGTTCTGAAAAAAGAAGAAAAAAGCAATGATTAAATGCCACCCCCACCCCCACCCCCAGGCAGAGAGCAAGCTGAACATAATGACTCAAGTTCAAACCCTAGAAAATCTAGGCGGAAATGGGGTGGATATATTCTTCTGTCTCTAATTTTCTCTGTGTATATTCATCTTTGATCGTAACGATGTGGATGAATGTGTGGCTCATCAGTTAATCATCATCTCAAATTTGCTCAAGCCATTGTATAGCAATAATGCTACCAAACTGTCTTTGTCCAGTTGGAAATGAGACCCAGCCGAGAAGACTTGCTAACTTTCTCAAGCATGTATCTTCATTCTATCACATAGCTTTTTCCTATCTCATGTGTTTTTGGCTGAATTGTGTCCCCACAAAACTCATATGTTGAAGTCCTAACCCTAATACCTCACCATGTAACTGTATTTGGAGATGGGACCTTTAAAGGGGGTAATTAAGATAAAATGAGGTCATATTGGTGGGCCCTAATCCAATATAACAGGTGTCCTAATAAGAAGAGGAGATTAGGACACAGAAACACAGTTGGAAGGATGGCCATGTGAGGGCTTAGAGAGCAGGTGGCCATCAGCAAGCCAAGAAGAGAGGCCTCAGGAGAAAACAAACCTGTTAACACCTTGATCTTGGACTTCCAGACTCCAGAACTGTGAGAAAATAAAATTCTGTTGCTATCTTTGGTATTTTGTTATGGCAGCCCTTGCAAATTAATATACCATGTTTTAAATCCAGGGTTGTTTTTAGGTTTTTCCATTACTTCTCAGAAGATCTTTACCTTGATTTTTAATTTTCTTTCCTCCCTTGCCTGAGCTAGATTTTCTTGCCCTAGGAAGTCATACTCAGGTATCAAGCTTCATCCACATACTGGAGTACAGGTATTTCACAGATGTTAACAGTGTTTGAAGAGTACCCAGTGTTAGTGAATCTTGACTGGTATTTTGAATACAGCTTACATTTCTACACCTACGTAAAATCCTTGTCACTGCCTCACCTGTGGGTGTCAGTTCTTAAATAATTTAATTTTATAGCTAATAAAATAAAAAACTGAACCATATATAATTGATTTCTCACCCCTCACCAATATCACCAAATTTCTCACCCCTCACCAATATCACCAAATTTCTCACCCCTCCCATGAATTTTTCTTCTTTTTCTTACTTCCTCTCTTGGTAAAATGCAGAAGCATGCCCATTCATCTAAGTTCATGTTCTCAAGCTAAGGACTTAGGAGTCGTACTTGATCTTTTCCTTGCCTCATACATCCAACTCATTACCCACTTCTGTTCATTCTTCCTTTAAAACATCTAATAGGAAAAGACTTGTAATATTAATCTATAATATTAAATTTGAATTACAAATATCAGTATGGACTAATGAAGTACAAATATCAATATGGACTAATGTATTAAAAATATCTATGTATTTATGTATCTACCTATCTATCTATTCTAGCTCTGTCCACCGAAAGAACATAGAAGCTATGATATCCCCCTAGCAATAAGCACATCCAGAATCCAGATTTTGGTTTCTATTCACCATTAGCTACAAAAAGAATAATGGTCTTTGGAGAAATAGCTGATTCTAGGTGTTGGGCAGTGAAACTACAAGGTGAGTTTAGGATATCTTGTATCAGAAACCAAGGAAGTGCTCAGTGATCTATGCGGGCATGTTAAAAGGACCCAGGAACTAGTTTGAAAGGATTTCCACTACACAAATTTTGAACAATTTGAAGTATAATTGATTGTAAAACATTGAATACATAAAAATCTATTAGTCCATAGTGATACCCCAAAAAAGTGAAGGAAAGGAGAAAAAAATCATTAGATCATTAGAGATGACTACTCAATAAATCCTTACTCTGAAATTGGCAGTAAAATGGAAAGAAGTAAACATTTACTGTACTTTTTTATGAGGAATTTTATATTCTCCTAGTTAATGAGGGAAAACTCATCTTTAGAAAAGAATGAAAAAAAGGAGCGATACTGTTTGAAAGTCATTATTTTGCAACTCCCAATGAAATAATTGATTCAGGCAAGGATCATCAGTGGTGAAAGTTTATTGCAGAACAGGATAGTCACACAGTGACAAACATCACCACACATATTACTTACTAATTGTAAAGAGCAGAAGGGAGAGATCTGGTAGTCACCACTTTGACCAAGAGATCGACCTAAAAACATTGATAATACGCTATAATCTTGCATTATGTTTCTCCTGATGTGATGCAGATGAAATCCACAGAATTGTTTATGAACTACTCTTGCCAAAAGTGTTCAACCTGAATCTAATTAAGCCTTTGGACCTAACTTCAAATATATAGGAATTATAGGACACCAGAGAACAATCAAATTACAAGGAAACCTATGGAGGAATCCCAAATGTGAAATATTATATACAACTTTTTGAATTCTTCCAAAAGTCACTATCATCAGTGAAGAAAGAGTAGGGGGGAACTGCTCTAGATGAAAAGAGATAAAGAGACATAACAACCAAATACAGTATATGAACCTTGATTGACTCTTGGCCTGATAAAAGCAGCTAAAAACCATTTTGGGAACAAGTGGAGAAAATGTGAATATGAGCCATATATTAAATGATATGACATACGATATTAAGAAACTAATATCAACGTGCTTAGATATGATAATGAATTGTGTGATACAGAAGAAAATTCTTATTTTTAGCAGATGTGTATTTGGGTGTGACTAGGAAGCAGGATCCTCCTCTCAAGGGGCAATATTACTCAGGATCAGTTGAATGTGGGCCCAGTGTTGCTAAATCTTTGTCTTGGACAATAAGTCAAAAATAAAGGTTTGTATACAAATTCTCATTTTAAACACTAACAAGTAATTTTCTTTAAAACACCGCAGGCTGAAAAAAATTTGGGCTACAGTGTACGACTCCTCCACACTCACTCTTTCATATTGGTCTCTGTATCATTCTTTAGTCTCTCTTCTTGATCTAGAATACTTTCTCCATCCTTTTGCCATTGAAGTCCTGTGAGTCTTTCAAAACCCAGCAAGCAAGGCCATTCACCTTCTCAAACTCCCGTAGGCAGAGTCAGCACTCCCTCTTTGGAGTGTCTGGCCGTTTATACAAACCTCCATCCTAGGACTTGTAATGGAATGACATATTTGGTTGTCCGTCTCCTCCCACTGGGTTCTGAGCCCTCATGATCAAAAGCCACAGTTTATTCATTCTCGTCTACCCCGTAATGCTCACAGTGTCTAATATAAAGTCAGCCCTCGATGAACATCTGTTGATTGAGTTGCAGCCTGTTAAAAGAAATGCTGCAGAAAAATTTAGGACATGGTTTCTGTGGCATCCAGTTGGAAATGTACTTAAGAATGTCTGTGAATCAGTAAAAGAAATTTTCCTATTATTATATTCCAAGTAAGGCTGTCTCCTGGGATCATTTGTCTCTTATAGGAAGTCAGGTAAACAAGTTCAGTTTTAAAAAGAAAAAAATGGTCAAAATAAGATTCTTTCTGACCTTTTAGTCCAAGAGAATGGGTAATAGAGAACTGTTTCAAGGATGGATTTTCTAGGACAATTTTGGCCAAGATCAGGCCAAGGATCTAGGCAGCTTCAGTAACCTACAAATACTCTAAACCTACTTGAACCTATACAAGAACTGAATGGTAGAGTGTGTACTAAATCAAGTCACCTCCTCCCTTTTGGGACATCAATTCCTATACACCCTACACACCCAGTTCTCTCCTTCCTATCTCTTTCATGCATTTTTTTTTTCTGCAATGCTTCCTTTCTTCCTTTCTGTCTCTCTTCCTTCCTTCCTTCCTTCCTTCCTTCCTTCCTTCCTTCCTCTCTCTTTCTTTCTGCATTCCTTTCAAAATCTAGCTCAAAACCTACTTCTTCCAGGGAGTCTCTGATAAATGCCACATGCCTTGATTTTTCCTTTATATTGTATTCTCCATTTATCTGTATTCTTTTATGCTAGGTATGGTCTATTCCTGTGTAGGCTATATAATTAGAACGATTATGTTATTAAGAATAAGATAATAATAATTTGGAGGGATAATAAGATTGTTAAAAATTCAGTGGGAATGTAAATTGATACAGCCACTATGGAGAACAGTATGGAGGTTCCTTAAAAAACTAAAAATAGAACTACCATATGACCCAGCAATCCCCCTACTGGGCATATACCCTGAGAAAACCATAATTCAAAAAGAGTCATGTACCACAATGTTCATTGCAGCTCTATTTGCAATAACCAGGACATGGAAGCAACCTAAGTGTCCATCGACAGATGAATGGGTAAAGAAGATGTGGCACATGTATACAATGGAATATTACTCAGCCATAAAGAGAAACAAAATTGAGTTACTTGTAGTGAGGTGGATGGACCTAGAGTGTTTCATACAGAGTGAAGTAAGTCAGAAAGAGAAAAAAAAATACCATATGCTAACACATATATATGGAATCTAAAAAAAAAAAAAGGTTCTGAAGAACCTAGGGGCAGGACAGGAATAAAGACGCAGACATAGAGAATGGACTTGAGGACACAGGGAGGGGGAAGGGTAAGCTGGGACGAAGTGAGAGAGTGGCATGGACAAATATACACTATCAAATGTAAAGTAGATAACTAGTAGGAAGCAGCTGCATAGCACAGGGAGGTCAGCTTGGTGTTTTGTGACCACCTAGAAGGGTGGGATAAGGAGGGTGGGAGGGAGATGCAAGAGGGAGGAGATATAGGGATATATGTATATTTATGTATATTTATAGCTGATTCACTTGTTATACAGCAGAAACTAACACATCATTGTAAAGCAATTATACTCCAATAAAGATGTTAAAAAAAAAAACTCCAGACCCCTTCCTGGAGATTCTGATTCTGTTAGCATGGGATGGGGGATGGGTACAGGTATTTTGTGTGTGTGTGTGTGTGTGTGTGTGTGTGTGTGTGTGTGTGTGTGGTACGCGGGCCTCTCACTGTTGTGGCCTCTCCCGTGGTGGAGCACAGGCTCTGGATGCGCAGGCTCAGAGGCCATGGCTCACGGGCCCAGCTGCTCCATGGCATGCGGGATCCTCCCGGACTGGGGCACGAACACGTGTCCCCTGCATCGGCAGGCGGACTCTCAACCACTGCGCCACCAGGGAAGCCCAGGTATTTATATTTTTAACAAGCTAATTCTTATTTTTGTGTGTGTGTGGCTGTGCCGAGCAGCTTGCAGAATCTCATTTCCCTGACCAGGGATTGAACCCCAGCCACGGCAGTGAAAGCCCAGAATCCTAACCATTAGGCCACCAGGGAACTCCCGCAAGCTAATTTCTATCATCAGGCAACTGGGAAACACTAGCCTTATCCTTATGAAGTTTGGATTTTGGGTCAGATTAATTAGGATTTGAGGCTGGGCTCTAGAGGTTGTTAGCTGTGTGAAGCATTAGACAAGTTACCGTGTCCACAGACACGGCTTTTTATCTAGAAAATGTGGATGATAATCACTAGTCCCCATTTTCCTGGGGAATTAAATGATTCATGTAGAGCATTAGTACAGTTCCCGGAATATTCTAAGTTCTCAGTAAATATTGAAAATTATGTTTATATTTGCTTGTAATTTGTTTGGTTATTTACTATGATTCAAGTTCTGGGTGATGGGTTTTTGGTTCTTCTGTAACACTGGTGATTCAGGGTTGGGTGACCCATAAAATTTTGCCCCAGCCGAAGACTATTGTTGAGAGCCTGTTAACCTTTGCCAAGTTTTTATTGCCTCAACAAGGGATCTCTTTTCTTTGTCCTCTTTAATTTTACCTGTCACCTCCATTAAATTATAAAAAGATCTTTGAGGCCAGTGACCCAGACAGATACTTTTGTTACACAGTAAGTAGATCCAATACCTTGTATAGTGGGCTATCAGCAGAGGGCATTATCTAATAGAACCCACATTTATTTCATAGAGTTGTAGAACCATAATTTCTTATTTAGGTTACAACAGCTCCTAATGGGTCTTAGAGTCTTACACTCTTGCTCCCCTACAATCCAGTGTCTACACAGTAGCCAGTGTGATCTTTTTAAAATGTAATCACAGAAAGTCATTCCCTTTTGATCTTCCAATGCTTTTCACTGTATTTAGAATAAAATTGAAATTCCTTACCATGGTTTTGTAAGCCCTACCTGATCTGGGCTGGTCTGTCTGACCTCATCTCCTGTCATTAACTTCCTGTATTATTACATTCCTGTAACTTTGCTGTTTCTCCTGTCTGGGTTTTTTTCCCCTAGATATTCCCATGATTAAGCCCGGATGTCACCTTCTCAAGACCTTCCTTCTGCTCCCTATTCAAAGTTTTCCTCCCATTAGTTTCTATCCTATTAGTCTGCTTTATTTTCTTCTGATCACTTACTCACTGTCTGATATTGTATTTATCAGTAACTGTTGTTAACTTACTTGTTCATTGGAAGCTCCATGAGAGCAGGCATCTTGCCCATCTTGTATTCCTAGCACTGGGGACAGAACGTGGCACATTGCATGCGCTCCATATATGTTTGTCAAATTGATAAATGAACTTTACAGATAGGCTGAAGTACATCTACAGAATCCAGTAGATTTCAACTTTTTTTAAAAAGCAGAAGACTCATCAAACAAAATATTTGGTTTTAAATAATTAATTTGTATGTTTGTTCAGTTCTTTTCACTCATTTCTTGACAATTAATAAGATTCTATACACAGAACAAGTTCTTAGCAAATACTTGGCAATTTAATGACTCCTTGTTCAACAAAAACTACCACCAGGGGGAAATCAATCCTCTGACCAGTAGCTGCAGACAGTGAGAAAATCTGGCTAGAGGAGAAGCAGACCTGACCCCAGGGGACAAGGGCAGGTGAGAGGCACTTAGTGTTCTGGCAGCACAGCTCCTCCAGGGTTTCTCTGCAGCTCTATAGAGAGAGCAGTAGGAAGCAGAAGAAGCAGGGCCATCATTGAAGCACCCAGAGGAGAAGCAGCAAGAGAGGGCTCTTCAATGCTGCCAGAGCTGCAGTGAGAAGCTGTCTGGCCTGGAGTGGCCTTGGGCCAGTGGCTGCAGCACTGCAGAAAGGACGGCAGTGGTGGTGCTGGCAGCAGTGGTGGTGACACAAGGACAGTATCTCAGGGAGGTAGGGACATGGGAAGCAGGCTCCCTCAAGGTGCAAGCCAGAAGGGACTTGGGAAGGAGCAATAACTGAGAGATTACACTTTTATAATCTTAATTTTTTTAACGTTTTAAAAACTAATTTCATAGAACATCTACATAGGAACAGTTACTGA
Source organism: Grampus griseus (assembly GCF_964374135.1). Lineage (NCBI taxonomy): Eukaryota > Metazoa > Chordata > Mammalia > Artiodactyla > Delphinidae > Grampus > Grampus griseus. The sequence goes on from NC_139017.1 coordinate 108,560,126, forward strand.
TACATTCTGTTACACTAACATTGTACGGTTTAAGTTCAGTAATTTTCCATTAACAAATATTTTTTCTACCTACTACAATTCCCTCCTTTTTCCTTAAGATGAGACAACTAAGGCTCAAGAAACTACTCATTAGGTTATAACCATTCTTCTCTCTCTTTAAAGTTGCTATACATTTATAGAATTTGTGTTTCCATTAATCCTTCAATTTTTTGATGCCACTTTGTATACAGCACTTAATTATGGAGAAAAGAAAAAGCAAAACTAAAACAAGGAAGGATATATGCTATATCTTTAACAATATATTTTCTGGTTCCCTTTAGATGCCCAGTCAACCAGGATCACATACAGGTTTCACGCTTTATTGCAGATATGTGAAAGACTTACTGGTCTCACACATTTTATGTATGTTGACTTCTATGTTTTGACTCATCTAAATAAACACAGCAAGACTCATTTACAAGGGTACATATGCTTTCTATTCAACCAGAAAAAAATCTAAAGCTAGATGTAGAAAAACAATGATACTAAAAAACTCTTTAACTTCAGATTGTATTAGACTGAGATTTTCTGCAGTAAAGTTCTTTACAGTTAGAAGGGTACCTGAAAAGTTTGCCATGGATGTGGAAAGTGCATGAAGTACTGCTCCAGGAGACATTATACAGATGAAATACTTTAACCCACTAGCATAAATGCTCTCTTAATTCTTTCCCAGTGGTCCTTTGGAATGTGTTTTATTTGCTCTTGGTAAAGTCTGGATGCCAAGATGCAGGAAATATATTCCCTACAGAACAGGTGTCTGTTTAACCCCCACGTACGATTTTATAAATGAGTTTAGCTAGAAACAGCCTGGTGGGAGCCTATATAATGTTTACGCTGTAATTTCAGGTTCCATAATAGGTCTGGAATAGTGTAGGCTACTACTACACTACTGCACTCCCACCCCCCAAAATAGGAACTCCTAAAGGGTGCTATATGTAGGCCTATCAATATAAAAGCTGGGAGATAAATCCATATTCCCACCATTTTTTTTGTCTAATTATTCAATTTAATTCAACTACTTCCCTAGAAATGAATATCAGAGAAAAGTATGCTCAGAAAGGTGATTTTGGGAGTAGCTGACTTACCACTTTCCACAATGGTTATTCTGAAGTTAGGGTAACAAATGGGGTAGTGGCCTCCTTTTCCTTCCCACTAAAAATTAGGTATCTAGTTAAGTCCATTAGACAGGCAGAGTAAATTACGGGGAGAACTGAGTGTGGAGAGTGTTCACTTATCTTTTGTAATAAGGTCCCTTTTGACTAATTCTCTACTGAAGTTCTCACTTTATCCACAGGGTTCTTCAAAGGGAACGCTCACAATGCGCATCTTCTGTAGTCGAGTTACAGGACTCTTGGGTATATATTCAGTACTTGATTGTATTTTGGCATATCAGGACAGGACATAGTTGGGTTGAGAAGACTTTAGTTTCTCAACTGTGGGCTGTGTAACTGTATTCCTTTCTCAACTGCAACACAAGAGATATGAGAAGGAATGGTGGATCTTTATAGTGATGAAGTTAGGGGTTTGTTAAACTGCCTTTTGGAAGTCAGTGTAGGAGTAAGTAGTGCTGATGGGTTCAGTGCGGGTTGTTTCCTTAACTGTTTTAGTTAACCAGCCACAGCAACAACCAGAAACACATGAATTAGGAATTTATTTTAGGTACTCAGGTATGGGAGTGGCTGTACTCAATGTTGGGCTTAACTCTTTGGTGGCAAATTGCAGTGCTCCATTTAGAGTGGCATGATCTCTAGAAAGCCGGCTGGGACTCATGAGGGGCTTTTGAAAAGGTGGGACTCGAGAAGCAAGAAGAACAACAATCCTACATCCTGTGGAAAAAAAACCACATTCATAGAAAGATAGACAAGATGAAAAGGCAGAGGGCTATGTACCAGATGAAGGAACAAGATAAAACAATTAAATGAAGTGGAGATAGGCAACCTTCCAGAAAAAGAATTCAGAATAATGATAGTGAGGATGATCCAGGACCTCGGAAAAAGAATGGAGGCAAAGATCGAGAAGATGCAAGAAATGTTTAACAAAGATCTAGAAGAATTAAAGAACAAACAAACAGAGATGAACACTACAATAACTGAAGTGAAAAATACACTAGAAGGAATCAATAGCAGAATACCTGAGGCAGAGGAACGGATAAGTGACCTGGAAGACAGAATGGTGGAATTCATTGCTGCGGAACAGAATAAAGATAAAAGAATGAAAAGAAATGAAGACAGCCTAAGAGACCTCTGGGACAACATTAAATGCAACAATATTTGCATTATAGTGGTCCCAGAAGGAGAAGAGAGAGAAAAAGGACCCAAGAAAATATTTGAAGAGATTATAGTCGAAAACTTCCCGAACATGGGAAAGGAAATAGCCACCCAAGTCCAGGAAGCGCAGAGAATCCCATACAGGATAAACCCATGGAGAAACATGCCTAGACACACAGTAATCAAATTGGCAAAAGTTAAAGACAAAGAAAAGTTATTGAAAGCAGCAAGGGGAAGATGACAACATACAAGGGAACTCCCATAAGGTTAACAGCTGATTTCTCAGCAGAAACTCTACAAGCTAGAAGGGCGTGGCATGATATACTTAAAGTGATGAAAGGGAAGAACCTACAACCAAGATTACTCTACCCAGCAAGGATCTCATTCAGATTCGATGGAGAAATCAAAAGCTTTACAGACAAGCAAAAGCTAAGAGAATTCAGCACCACCAAACCAGCTCTACAACAAATGCTAAAGGAACTTCTCTAAGTGGGAAACACAAGAGAAGGAAAGGACCTACAGAAACAAACCCAAAATGATTAAGAAAATGGTAATAGGAACATACATATTGATAATTACCTTAAATGTGAATGGATTAAATGCTCCAACCAAAAGACACAGGCTTGCTGAATGGACACAAAAACATGACCTATATATACGCTGTCTACAAGAGACCCACTTCAGACCTTGGGACACATACAGACTGAAAGTGAGGGGATGGAAAAAGATATTCCATGCAAATGGAAATCAAAAGAAAGCTAGAGTAGCTATACTCATATCAGATAAAATAGATTTAAAAAAAAATAGACTTTGAAACAAAGAATGTTACAAGAGACAAGGAAGGATACTACATAATGATCAAGGGATCAATCCAAGAAGAAGATATAACAATTATAAATATATATGCATCCAGCATAGGAGCACCTCAATACATAAGGCAACTGCTAACAGCTATAAAAGAGGAAATCGACAGTGACACAATCATAGTGGGGGCCTTTAACACCTCACTTACACCAATGGACAGATCATCCAAACAGAAAATTAATAAGGAAACACAAGCTGTAAATTACACAATAGACCAGATAGATGTAATTGATACTTATAGGACATTCCATCCAAAAACAGCAGATTACACTTTCTTCTCAAGTGTGTACAGAACATTCTCCAGGATAGATCGCATCTTGGGTCACAAATCAAGCCTCAGTAAATTTAAGAAAATTGAAATCATCTCAAGCTTCTTTTCTGACCTCAACGCTATGAGATTAGAAATCAATTACAGGGAAAAAAAACGTAAAAAACACAAACACATGGAGGTTAAACAATACGTTACTAAATAACTGAGCGATCACTGAAGAAATCAAAGAGGAAATCAAAAAATACCTAGAGACAAATGACAATGAAAACACGACGATCCAAAACCTATGGGATGCAGCAAAAGCAGTTCTAAGAGGGAAGTTTATTGCTATACAAGCCTACCTCAAGAAACAAGAAGAATCTCAAAGAAACAATCTAACCTTACACCCAAAGTAACTAGAGAAAGAAGAACAAACTAAACCCAAAGTTAGCAGAAGGAAAGAAATCATAAAGATCAGAGCAGAAATAAATGAAAGAGAAACAAAGAAAACAATAGCAAAGATCAATAAAACTAAAAGCTGGTTCTTTGAGTGGATAAACACAGTTGATAAACCACTAGCCAGACTCATCAAGAAAAAGAGGGAGAGGACTGAAATCAATAAAATTACAAATGAAAAAGGAGAAGTTACAACAGTCAACACAGAAATACAAAGCATCCTAAGAGATTACTACAAGCAACTCTATGCCAATAAAATGGACAACCTGAAAGAAATGGACAAATTCTTAGAAAGGTAAGACTCCGAAGACTGAACCAGGAAGAAATAGAAAATATGAACAGACCAGTCACAAGTAATGAAATTGAAACTGTGATTAAAAATCTTCCAACAAACAAGAGTCCAGGACCAGATGGCTTCACAGGTGAATTCTATCAAACATTTAGAGAAGAGCTAACACCCATCCTTCTCAAAGTCTTCCCAAAAATTGCAGAGGAAGGAACACTCCCAAACTCATTCTGAGGCCACCATCACCCTGATACCAAAACCAGACAAAGATACTACAATAAAAGAAAATTACAGACGAATATCACTGATGAATATAGATGCAAAAATCCTCAACAAAATACTAGCAAACAGAATCTAACAGCACATTAAAAGGATCATACACCATGATCAAGTGGGATTTATCCCAGGGATGCAAGGATTCTTCAATATATGCAAATCAATCAATGTGATACACCATATTAAAAAACTGAAGAATAAAAACCATGTGATCATCTCGATAGATGCAGAAAAAGCTTTTGAAAAAATTCAACACCCATTTATGATAAAAACTCTCCAGAAAGTGGGCATAGAGGTTAACCTACCTCAACATAATAAAGGCCATATACAACAAACTCACAGCAAACATCATTCTCAATGGTGAAAAACTGAAAACATTTTCTCTCAGATCAGGAATAAGACAAGGATGTCCACTCTCACCACTATTATTCAACAGTTTTGGAAGTCCTAGCCACAGCAATCACAGAAGAAAAAGAAATAAAAGGAATACAAATTGGAAAAGAAGAAGTAAAAGTGTCACTGTTTGCAGATGACATGATACTATACATAGAGAATCCTAAAGATGCCACCAGAAAACTACTAGAGCTGATCAATGAATTTGGTAAAGTAGCAGGATACAAAATTAATGCACAGAAATCTCTTGCATTCCTATACACTAATGATGAAAAATCTGAAAGAGAAATTAAGGAAACACTTCCATTTACCACTGCAACAAAAAGAATAGAATACCTCAGAATAAACCTACCTAAGAGACAAAAGACCTGTATGCAGAAAACTATAAGACACTAATGAAAGAAATTAAAGATGATACCAACAGACGGAGAGATACACCATGTTCTTGGATTGGAAGAATCAATATTGTGAAAATGACTATACTACCCAAAGCAATCTACAGAGTCAATGCAATCCCTATCAAATTACCAGTGGCATTTTTTACAGAACTAGAACAAAAAATCTTAAAATTTGTATGGAGACACAAAAGACCCTGAATAGCCTAAGCAGTCTTGAGGGAAGAAAACGGAGCTGAAGGATTCAGATTCTCTGGCTTCATACTATACTACAAAGCTATAGGAATCAAGACAATGTGGTACTGGCACAAAAACAGAAACACAGATCAATGGAACAAGATAGAAAGCCCAGAGGTAAACCCACGCACCTATGGTCAACTAACCTATGACAAAGGAGGCAAGGATATACAATGGAGAAAAGAGAGTCTCTTCAATAAGTGGTGCTGGGAAAACTGGACAGCTACATGTAAAAGAATGAAATTAGAACACTCCCTAACACATACACAAAAATAAACTCAAAATGGATTTGAGACCTAAATGTAAGACCGGACACCTTTAAACTCTTAGAGGAAAACACAGGAAGAACACTCTTTGAGATAAATCACAGCAAGATCTTTTTTGATCCACCTCCTAGAGTAATGGAAATAAAACCAAAAATAAACAAATGGGACCTAATGAAACTTAAAAGCTTTTGCACAGCAAAGGAAACCATAAACAAGACGAAAAGACAACCCTCAAAATGGGAGAAAATATTTGCAAATGAATCAACGGAGAAAGGATTAATCTCCAAAATTATAAACAGCCCATGCAGCTCAATATTAAAGAAACAAACAACCCAATCCAAAAATGGGCAGAAGACCTAAATAGACATTTCTCAAAGGAAGACATACAAATGGCCAAGAAGTACAAGCAAAACTGCTCAGCATCCCTAATTATTAGAGAAAGGCAAATCAAAACTACAATGAGGTATCACCTCACACCGATTAGAATGGGCACCATAAGAAAATCTACAAACAACAAATGCTGGAGAGGGTGTGGAGAAAAGGGAGCCCTCTTGCATTGTTGGTGGGAATGTAAATTGATACAGCCACTATGGAGAACAGTATGGAGGTTCCTTAAAAAACTAAAAATAGTATTACCATATGACTCAGCAATCCCACTACCGGGCATATACCCAAAGAAAACCGTAATTCAAAAAGACACATGCACCGCAATGTTCATTGCAGCACTATTTACAATAGCCAGGTCATGGAAGCAACCTAAATGTCTATCGACAGATTAATGGATAAAGCAGATGTGGTACACATATACACTGGAATATTACTCAGCCATAAAAAGGAACAAAATTGGGTCATGTGTAGAGACGTGGATGGATCTAGAGACTGTCATACAGAGTGAAGTAAGTCAGAAAGAGAAAAAAATGTATCGTATATTAATGCTTATATGTGGAAACTAGAAAAATGGTACAGATGAACCGGTTTTCAGGACAGAAATTGAGACACAGTTGTAGAGAACAAACGTATGGTCACCAAGGGGGGAAAGTGGCGGGGTGGTGGTGGTGGTGGTGTGATGAATTGGGAGATTGGGACTGACATGTATACACTGATGTGTATAAAATAGATGACTACTAAGAGCCTGCTGTATAAAAAAATAAATAAAATTAAATTAAAAAAAAAGAAAAAACTTAAGTTACATGCTTACACTGAATTAAAAAGAAAAGAAAAGAAAAGGTGGGACTCCACAAGAAGCTAGAGGAGGCCATTCAGGAATTGGTTCCAGTTTGGGTACACAATGGGAGCAATGAGAGAGTCTTAGAACTATCTCTTGAAGTATTCGGACCGGTGTGCTAGCATACAAGAGTTTAGCGTAATATAACCAGGAATTAGGATTTAAATGTTTCCAAGTTGTAGAATATTTTAAAAGGCACTTAACCTGCCGGGCAAGACTCTCAAGAGGTGTTAGGTTGGGCACCACAGGGTCCTCTTCTTCAGAGGAATCCTACTCTTCCCCAGAACTCTCATTTAGGTAGTTAGCGTTTTCTTTTTCCTCACTTTCTGATTCTGATTAGGGATCAGGAGAGGGATTTCTAGGACACATTAGAATAGAACAACAGTATAGGAAAAAAGGTACCAGAGAAAGGTAATAATCTAAGCCCATAAAACACTAACATTGGCAGATAGATGCAGAAGATAAAAAATCCTTTTTGTAGGATTCATTTGTCCATTTCTCAGTCTGTTACACACACACAGTATGCCTCTGGCTCGTACCACTGTGCAGTCCTTCAAGATTATGTTGTATATTTTTCACTTACAAAGAAGACAGCTCAGTTCTCAGGACCAGTTCAGTGTGTAAAAGTTAGTCACTTACCAGTGGCACAGGTCAGAGTCTCTCCTTCAAATCCTGGCTACCCAAGAGGAGAAGGAGTCCTCGTCTAGGCAAGCTGATTTTCTTAGTGTGATCTCAACTGGTCGTGATATTATGGAGAGACACTTTGTGTGCTCTTTTTTGTTGGCAGGGATATTATATCTATCTGGTAATGAAAAGAAACTCAGTGGTCACCTTCTTTGTCCACTGGTACAGCAACTTTTGTGCGGGGGGGTGGTGGAATGAGTTGTCAAGGATCTGTCTGGTGTGTACGGATCCAGTGTTTTCATAGGTGGTGCAAATGCCCTTGGAAACTAGTGACTTAGTTGTTGGACTATCTGGAAAGGTAGCCTTAACCCATGGAGGATCGTTTCTTCTTCCTTGAGTCACCTCCAGCCGCAAGACCCGACTAGGCCTAGTGCTACCAACTTTGTTCCCTATAATCTTAATGTTTTTGCATGTAAAACTGAGATTACCTTAAATTTGCAATGGACATATTTGGATTAAAATTGCTTTCAACAACATACTATACACTTCCAAATCATCTAAATGTTTGCAATCACGGTGTAGCGCCATTAAAATGTACAATTACATTATACTTTAAATCGGTATTTCCTTGGGATGTTCTCATATTTTTTAAGAATAGAAAGCTTATCTAAGGCTTCTTCTGTAATGGAAATGGAAACCTTGCTAATATCTGAATCATGCTTAGTGTAAAAGAGAAAAATTGGACCATCTGAACACTCAGTATCCTTTCTTGGCATAGAATGGTAGAGTATTGGTGTAAAAAGAACTGCTTTTTTTTTTTTTTTTTTCTGCAGTACGCAGGCCTCTCACTGTTGTGGCCTCTCCCGTTGCAGAGCACAGGCTCCGGACGCGCAGGCTCAGCGGCCATGGTCCACGGGCCCAGCCGCTCCGCGGCATGTGGGTCTTCCCGGACTGGGGCACGAACCTGTGTCCCCTGCATCGGCAGGCAGACTCTCAACCACTGCGCCACCAGGGAAGCCCAAGAACTGCTTTTTAAAAAAAAATTCAAAGTGTTACTAAGTACCATAGTCCTTTGTCTTTGGAAATACTGTGGCTTTCGGGGTCACTGGCTGTTTGTCATATACCAATCGAGGACACGATTCATCAGCTGTGGACATTCTTTGCATTCTTAGTGTTGTTCATGGTTGTTTCTTTACCTCATGGGCTCTATGACACCTTTCACTAAAATAAGCCCTCGAGTTTGTGATTACTGTGCATCAGGTCATTGGGTTGGTGGCTGGCCTTCCAGCTGTCCTCCAGCCTGAGCTCATGAGAAAGCAGTCACAGTTGTCAGTGTCACAGTGCTGTTCTGTTAGATTAAATCCAAAAAAACTGGTTGTATCCAGAAAACTTCTGGTATAAGATTTACATTTTTTTCTGTTTTGAATTAATGAAGCAGAAGCACAAGCTGTGAGCAATGTCTATAAACAGCCTTGGTTCTTCTATGAGCAATGTCCTCAATGTTAGCACCTGCAAGAAGATAGCGTGTGTCAGATTAATTTTATAACATTAGCGTTTGTACAGAATAATGGCAGGAAGACAAACTGGGTTGTACTCCTTATTGGTTATTATTAGCTGATGATATTCCTATGAAGCCTTGAGTATTGGGTTAAATCACATGAAATTGCTATTTGTGTAGGCAATTTTATATGGCTCTAGGAGATAAGATATATTTTAATTAGTTCTCTCTACATAATTGTGAGTCTGCCACAAATATTTTAAATTAATACGTATAATTTAAAAATTAGAACATGAAAGGCAAGATTTGTTTGTTCTCATTCTTGCTGTTTTTACTCTGTCGTTGCTCTCTTGCTCTCAAGGAAATGGAGTGGCTGCCTAAAAGAGTATCCTGACGTTTGCCATTCTGTATCCCCTTGAGAGGTAAACAAGTAAAAACCCAAATACTATATACTCAGTTGCAGGTTAAATTCATCTTTAGATTCTTCTAATAATAATTTAAACTCATAGCTGTCTCTTTATGAATTTTTGTCAAGTCTTTATGAATTTTTATCAAGTCTTTTCTTTAACAGAGAAGACAATTCCATCACAAGAATGTATTAGACGTATTGAAATGCCTTACTCCTCCGCCTTCTTCTGTATTTCTCCATTTGCAGTTTCATCGGTGCAGAAAAGGAGCTCTGGCAACTTCTGCTGAGACTTTTCCATAGGAAATCCTTCCCAGAAAAAAGCAACAGCTATTTTGAAGACCAACTTTCCAAAAATTATATTCAGGTAAGTTAAATTTTAGATGTCATCCCTTATAGCTCAAAGTGAACACATTTGACTTAAGCATGTTAATCAAAAATGTATTTGCATTCAAATGTTCTTATATATCAGTACTCTTGGATGAATTTAAATTATATTGACAGAAAACATCCATTTTCTCACATTTTCAAGTACCAAGAAAGTTTTAGAACCTGGCCTATAGCTTGGTTGTTTTGGGGAAAAAAGTATGATTCAGCCAAGGCTGATCTTGTTTTTCCTTTATTCTTTAAGCCAGAAGCAATTACTTTTCATTTCAGGATTAAGCGGCTGTAACATTGCCATTCGTCGCTGAGGCTCCTGGTTTCAGCATGTCTGCTTGGTTCCCAGCCAGTCCTGGGTGTTCAGGTAGCAGCTGTGGCTGGGAGTGCCTCTCCAGCCCTCATTCCTTGGCTGTGAATTTTGCAGCCCTGTTTATCTAATGAAGATCTCCCCATAGTGAGTTGCTCATGACGTTGTCACACAGATGTTAATGAATGGTATGGAAAGATACTGATTCTTTTTCCTCGTTGAATGCCAGCCAATCCTGAATCTCCCAGTCCTTTCACTCTGACTGATCACCACAAAGGCCTGGTGCTAAGATCTGATGAGATCTGTCCTACGTAAACCAAACTCCAACAGGATGCCTATACATCCTCTCTGTGAGGCTATCATCCAAACCTGTTCAGAGAATTTTTCTACAATTACGTTCACCCAAACACTGACTCTCACTACTCTGCCCTGATCATACTTTTAATCTATAAATGCCGTCACTGACTTCAGTGCCCAAAGACTTTCTTCCTTCTCTTGAAACTCATGAATTTACTTAGGATAGCTTGGGATGGCTTTAGAGTCTGGCTTTCTCACTATTTCACGTATCTTCATTTTGCCTTCCCAAGCCGGACTGTGAATTCCTTGAGAGAGGAGCTCCTGAAAACTGGTAACACCTTATATAGACAGATAGGCAGGAAAAAAAATTTTGGACAGAAAAACATTTGTTGTTCTTAGTCATCCAGAAAATTTGCCTTAATATGTTCAGAACACTCTAGATGATGTGCTGTAGTATAGGACTCCTCTCCTTTCCCCTGCCTGCCCTCTGCTGGAACGGCTCACGAGCAATAAGATGGCCAGAGCAGGATATCGTATGGGGAATGTGGGAAAACAAGGGGCTTGTCTGGCTGAAAGGCTAGCGGAATAACTGTGATTTGTGAGTCTACAACCTAGATCTTTGAAGCTCCCCATTATGTGCCTTGGGATAACTAGCAGCCTCCTTACAAGACCCCTAATGGGTTCAACCTTGCACAGGGATGTGATTCTCCCTGCTGGCATGAGATGGACCGAGTGACCTTGTGTGTCCTCCTCATCTGCTGTGCTTGTTTCATCTCCAGAACCGCCCAATAGATGGCAGGTAGCTGAGCCAGGTAGTGCCCCCTCCCAAACGCAGAGGCCCTCCCTGTTCACCAGCCCCTCAAAGCCTTTACCACCTTCACATTTAACAGGCATTTACAAGGATCTGGCAAGACTACCAGTTTGGTAATGCAATTCAGGAGGTGAGTTTGAAATTCTAGACTGGTTTCCTGTTTCGAAGGGCAGCAGGATATGACAGCTGCTGAGGCAGCCCATTTGCCCTTTGGAGAGGAGAAGCGAGAGTGTCTGATCACTAGGCGACCTCTTCCTCCTGCTGGCCCAGGCGAGGTGTGGGCAGTCCCCTTCCCTCTCCCGCCGTTACTCAGGTGGCTAGATGTTATGAAAAAAGAGAAGGAAAAACATGTTTTTTGCTTTTTAAAAATTATTATTAAAAGGGGGCACTTTCTGGGGGGGCAGAATCCATTAGCTGAATCCATTTCAGTATCAATGGTTAATCAATTTAGGCAGCTTTAATGCACTTTTATTATGTAGCCTTTAAAATCTGTTCTGGTCCGTCCCATAAATACTAGCACTACTTTATATGTATGATATCCCTTTTGGAAGGGTGAATCTGAATTGTCATCCAGATATTAATTTGCATACAATGCTGTCCAGGCAATGCAAAAATGCTTCCTCATAGTTTGAGCATTGTTCAATACATTTTGAAGTGGGGAAAAACTTTTCAGATATGACTCTACATTTTAAGTCAGTGGATAAATCAGTCCGGTTGCCTCCCAAAACATAATTTTGAAAATCAATTTTACCGTACTACGAACTGAATAATTGATTTCCGCATTTCATTCTGTAAATTAAACACTAGGTTTTGAATTACTAGAAGAAATAGTACAGTTAGCCAATAAACCTTTCTTATAAAATGACAGCGTTTTAATTTATTATATGCATTAGCATTTATTCATGCCTAAGATTTCATCAATCAATTTTCTATTTAAAAAAGATGTCTCTGGAAACAGCAGTGGAGAAATGCTGAGTTCCAAAAGCAATGTTGTGAAAGGCAGCAGGGCCAGCGTTCTGGGCACACATTGAACTAAATTATAGTCAATAACTACGCGGCTCCAAGTATAAGCCCACATTTTTTTAAGTATCTACCTTATGAACTGACTCTCTTGGAATGTCAGAGTTTAAAAAAGAAAATATTTAATTTTCACTATTTAAGAGGTGGGCTGTATTTGTTCAAAATTATAGCAACCTCTGATATTATTTTAAAATATTTATTTTGACAGGCTTCTTATGCACTGCTCTTGAGTTTTACTTCTGTGTACAGTGGTGCATTTCAATAGTTGGCTTCAGATTAAATGAATATTAGTACTTTGTGATGATTTTATTAATTAGTTGTTTTTGAAAACTATTTTAAGCTGAGCATTACTCCAAAATAGAAGCTCTAAGAATCAGTACCATCAGATAGATGTTAATTTAAAATCATTTATTCATTTCATTCACTTTAAAAAATTTTATTTAACACATATCAGGACTGAGCTGTCCACAGGCAAGATAGGCATAGCACCTGGCATAGCAATAGTTTTAGGGACCTGTGCAAATGTTTTAATTTCCTTTAAAACCAAAAGAAAAGATAAACTCTTAGGTCAAAGAAAATATTAAAATATATAATACTAATATAATCATCTTTATACCAAGGTATAAAGTACAATTTTTAATATTTTTATGGAGGAAGAGGTCCATGAAAACTAAAGTTCCTAGGACCCATGAAAGTTATAATGTAACCTAGGCCATATTTCACCTATGTTAGATTCTAGAGATAAAAAGATAAGTAAGACACAATTTCTGTTCCCAAAGCATTCACAGTCTAATGAAGAAAATGGACATAAAACAGGTAGTTCATAATGTGGTTTCCTTGAAGTTATTTGAAATAGTAATTATAGCTTGAAGAACACAAGAGTTTTACTACAAAATGTCATTCAATACATAGACTCAGTGTTTTCCTTCTTTTAGTTAAACTTTACAAAAATAGGACTTGCATATATTTTAGTGGTACATAGACAGCATTACTACATATTTTTTCCAGACACTACTGATGTTAGCATTCAGATCTGTGAGTCAAAATGTTCATATCTTATAAGCACACTTCATCAACAGGACCACAAAGGAATGCCAGGTCCTAGGTATTGATGGTTCCATGGGGAAAATGAGAAGAGGTTCGGTTCTCCCTAGCTTAGCAAAGCTTGCTTACTTATGTCCTTCTGAGTTTTATTGAGGCTTCAGACATGGAACAGAATCTTGGCTGTACTTTCTCTCTTCATAAAATTTCTCATTTATATGAGATTCAGCACTCGTTTTCTTCAATTACTGTTTCTAAATGCCATAATTGAGGTAGTCAGAATGTTCTCCTTAACCTAAATCTTCCTTGCTAATATTTGGGCCCACTTCCACATTTTTTGTTATCAATTGGAGAATGATTTTTCACCATTTTCAATTTTACTTGCATTATCTTATTACACACATAAGCTTTTTGAATAAGCAAGGCATCATAGGACATTGGAAAGAATACAGGCTCAGACTAACCTGGGTAGGAATCAGAATTATGTCATTCAAGCTGTATGACCTTGGTCAATTCATTTAAACTCGTTGCATCTCAGCATCCTCATCTATAAAATGGCGATCATTATGCATGTGGTAGAAAATTGCTGTAGGAATTAGAATAATATATGTTAAGCATTAGGCCAGTATCTGGAATATAGGGGATGTTTAAAAAATAGCTGCGGTTATTATTTGCCATATTTTGCAAATTAAGAAACTGAAACACAGACGTATTAAATGACCTTTGCCAGTACTGTGGGGTTAGGGCACCCAATTATTACCGGAAAATTGCAGCCTTACTTTTGATCAAGCCTTATTAAGAATGAAGTTGTAGAACACAGAGAAAGTGCAGAAGCAAAAGGTACAGAAAAAGCACTGACATCAAAGCAACCAGATAATCAATATATATTTATTGAACACATTGTAAGTATAAGATATTCTGTGCATAAGTTGGGCCACTTTGGTTTGCCAATGACTGAATCCTAACTTGCTCAAACGAAAAGGAGAACTTGTTGGCTGGTATAATCCAAACACATGATGTAGGGAACTGGTCCTGGGGGTGTCTGGATTCTGTGGCAGGAACACTTTCAGGGCTCACACTCTATTTCTAACCAGGGTGTCTGGTGCTCTTTGCAGATGGCTTTCTCCATGCCATGGGGCACATGGCTCCTATCAACCTTGGTCTCTCATCTCATCCTAGCAGCTCTTCTATCAGCAAAGAAAGATTTTTTTCCTCTTTGGCTCCAGTCTGAAAACAATCCCAAGAATGACTTTCATGGGGCTAACTTAGGTCATATATTCCTTCCCAAACCATTCACAACCAGGAAGATAGGGTAATATGATTGGTCCAATTGAGGGCACATATCTGCCGTTTTCATTAGAATATTTTTCCTGTGGAAAGAGGTGCGTTGGGCACACCAAAACAGTAACCTTTATCTTCTATCAGAGGTAATAGAGTAATTAATATTTTAATGGTAGAGTTGGTTCAAACAGCCAAAAGACTACAATCTCAGGATGTCTAGCTAAGATATTGCAAGGCCTGAATGGACATGTCCATTCTTTTCAGCCAAGAAAGGAAGCCTATCATACTTTTGTCTCCCAGTATGTTGGCTCATAGAGTTAAAAACTTAAATTTATTTCTTAGTATACATACTTTTTAATGGAGAAAGTTATAAACACTTGGGTACTATCTTAGAAAAAGCAGAACCTCTAAAGAGGGTGATTGAAGGTGACATCGCTGTTGTTTGAAAAACTTCAGGATGTCATGTCCTGTGGGAATGCATTATTCTAACAATTTGCTTAATATTTTTGCTTCCTGTAGAGTTGGCTGTGGGTGGGAACTCAAAGCAGACTTGTAAATTGAATTCATAGTGGATGAGCTTGTCTTGAAGTCTTTGCTGGGTTGTTTAAGACACTGAACTGTTTGTTCTTGGCTCCAGTACTTTCAATGTCCACTCACCATTGTGTTAGTGGGAGGACTATTGTATTGTATAAGAGATCTGGAGAGCTTGTGACTGAGTAGAGTCAGTGTTTTGACTTTTTATGCCAACATCATCATTTCCCCACTTGTTTCACATTTCTCCTGTCAATTGGGCCCTCAATTCAAGGTTACCTTGATTACTTTCAGGTCTTGAGTCATGAATCTCTCTAAATTATTTTTACCTTGCAAATGTTCTTTCACCAACTCACTTTTTCTTCCTTCTGTTTCAAAATTAGAGGTATCCCTACACTTTTCCAGCACTAAATTCTTCCCTCTTTCACCTCCTTAGAAAACTAACTCCATCCATTACTTCATCTTCTATTTGTATCTCCAATTATTCCTCTCTGATGCATCTCTCCCCACTTATCTACCTACAAGACTATCTCCTTGAGATATCATCAAAAGGGATAATGTATGTGGAAGTACATGGTTGCCCTAAAGTGGAATATAACTATGATGCAATATCACTGCTATCCTTTCTCCATTACCCCACAATCATCTAAAAAAAGTCAGTATAAAGTATTTCTTGACTTTAATTTCTCACTATTCAATTCATTATTTAATATCTTAAAATCTGACCTCATTCTCCTAACTTACTGTCCCGGGGTTCATATCACTGCTTGTCTTTCCTCTAGCATGTGACACAGTTGACTAGGCCCTCCTCTTGGTTTCTATAACCTCACTACCTTGATTTACTTTCTCTCTCTCTGACCACTCATATTTTAACAATCATCTTTTTCCTTCTGTCTCTGAATGTGAGTGGTCTCCATCATTCTGTCCTTGCTTCTTCTCCCTCTGCCTCCCCTCTTTCATTCTCACAAATACTTCTTGAAAGAACTTCCAGATCTCTCTCTTCACATCAATGTCTTTGTTAAATGCCTGCTGATAACTTTAACCTACATATCTCACCAGCCCCCAAACATACGTATATAAAATAAACTTTTACCCCATCCTAGGTATCTTCTACCCTATCTCAGTCAACAGTATTACTTTTCTACCCAGTCATTTAGGCTTAAAGCCTTGTGTTTGATCTTTGGTTTCTCTCTCTCCCTTATCCCCGAATCCAATTTAAGCCATATTTTAAGGACACATTGTTCTATTCACCTACTTTCACTTTGTCTCTCTTCATTTAGGCATTATGTTCAGACTGCTGGAGTAGCACACAGTCTATTATTTTGATTTCAGTGAGGTTGTCCAGAAGCATTTTGTGGCCATACTTTTTCTCTCGTCCTCATTCTTGATTCTTTCCCATTTCTGACGAGAATAACTATTTGAACTTTAATTATAGAGATCACTAAATCTTCTTCTACACAAGTACCCTTCTCATAACCAGTATACACTAACGTGTCAAGTGTACAGTCAAGTAACAGTCAAGTGTAAGCTGACTATTGTAAGCAGTGACATAGCAAAAATACATTTCATAGCTATATGTTTTATTAATATAATTTGCATCTTCAAATAAGTATCTTCATATTAGAACAACATTTCTAACATAATTGATTTAGAAAGCTGAGGTTTTGAGGATCTAGTGATGAGCTAATGAATGTATATTGAACATATTGCTTGAGTTTTGATACTTTTCTAGCAATCATCAGAATATAATAATTCCAGCCTTTGTGGACCTTCATCAGAAACATCACCTATCAATCCCTAACACTTTTTCTGCAGCTCCTATTAACAAAGAATGATTAAAGACAACTTCAGTTTTCCCAGTTCCAACCTTAAAGATGTATGATGTAACAATAGCATGCTGTGTAGCTGTAAAAAAAAAAAGAATGTCTTATGTCTTATATGGAAAGATCTCTGTGTGGACTAAGTTGTTTGTGTCTCCCCAAAGTTCATATGTGGGTGCCTAATCCCCCAGTGTGATGATATTTGGTTATAGGGCCTTTGGGAGGTAATTAGGGTTAGATGAGGTCGTGCAAGTGGGGCGCTCATGGTGGGACTGCTGCCCTTTTGCCCTTATAAGAGACACCGGTGAGCTTGCTGCCTTTCTCCACCATGTGAGGACACAGTGAGAAGACGGCTGTCCGTAAGCAGGAAAAGAGCTCTCCACAGAACCTGACCATACTGGCACCCTGGTCTATGATTTCCAGTCTCCAGAACTGTGAGAAAATAAATTTCTGTTATTTAAGCCACCCAGTGTACGGGATTTTGTTATGGGAGCCTGAACTGACTAATACAATCTCCAAGATTTATTTATTTATTTATTTATTTATTTATTTATTATTATTTTTTTTTGCGGTACGCGGGACTCTCACTGCTGTGGCCTCTCCCGTTGTGGAGCACAGGCTCCGGATGCGCAGGCTCAGCGGCCATGGCTCACGGGCCCAGCCGCTCCGCCGCATGTGGGATCTTCCTGGACCGGGGCACGAACCCGCATCCCCTGCATCAGCAGGCAGACTCTCAACCACTGCGCCACCAGGGAAGCCCTCCAAGATTTATTTTTAAATGGGGAGAAAAGGGTGCCAAAATAGTGTACTATTGGGGTTAAAAAAAGAAGGGAACATAATCTATACTTGTACTGGCTTGTATATACAATTTAAAAATCCTGGGAAGTAAATGAGAAACTAATAATGTTGGTTACTTTTAAGGGGATAGGAACTTGGCAGATAGAAGACAGGGCTGGAAAAGAGACATTGCTGTACATCGTTTTATACTTTTGATGCTTGAAGTATGTGAATGTGCTACCACTTCAAGAAATTAAATAAATAAAATGTATTAAAAATAATAACAAGAACATTTTCTTTGGAAAAACAAGATTACATTGATATAAGGAAAATAGTGTTTACATTGAAAGAGGATTGCTGATTAGCAGAGTAATTATAGCAGAAGCTGGCATCTGATGCGGGCACAATTTGAAGATGAAGGAATTTGAACTATTAATTATATTAAATTGCTTTCCCAGTCAGTTCTTTAATAATCCCCATGACAATATAGACCATTCTTATCATTTACTGCCCCTTTCTTGGATCTGCATTTGCTACTGCCTGTAGAGCTTGAAGTACCCCACATGCATGCATTTGATTGAAAGATGATAGCCACAGGTTCTCAAGTCCTCCCTCGGTAATGCCCAGATCGTCTCTGAGCATAATGCCTCCTCCTTCAACTTCCCTCAGTGGTTGATCCTATATTCAAGGATGCAACTTCTGAGAAAAGGACCTATCATTCATTTGAAAGAGGTCTATCTCCCTTCTGTGGACAAAGATATAACTTTTCTCACAACTGCTTTGGCCAATTAAGCATCCAGTTGTTCTAGAGACATTATATCATACTACCTCAAAGAGTTGTCCTTAAATGTAATTCTGGTCTTTTCATTTCTGTTTAGCATCTATCAAAGATTCCTTCTCCATTGGTCATCTAGCCTCCACCTATCTCTCTACACCAATTGACTCATTTTGAGTTGTTTTGCCATGACTCCAAAGTGCTTTTTTCCTGTCTCCATGCCTTTGTAAATGCCATGTCCATTGCCTGGACCACGCTTCTATTTGTTCCTTTTGATGAAGCCCCCCCAAATGGAGATAGTGTTTTTCCTGACATCATCCTGTATTTATTGAACCCCATTGAGATTTTCTATGTGCTTGTTCCTTCCTATTAGATTCAAGAAGTTCAGGAGCCATAGCATATTCATTTTGCATTCCCAATGCGGATATCCAGTAGGCACTTGATGGTTGAATGAATGAGTAAATATACAGTCTGGCTGAAATGTTAAAGACAAAAATATCATAGTACTCTCTAATAAAATCCTATCCAATGCTTAGGAGAAATGCTTCACAGGAGGATTCTAACTCTGCATTGTAAATGTGTTATTCAACCCCTGATTGATTTGTGAGAACTGAATTCTGTCAGGACAATTCTCCATGAGCCTTTTGATTTCTTGGAATGCATTCAGTTTTTTAGATTTTTTTGGTGTGTGGTTTGAAAAGTCTGCCGGACACCCCCAAACTAAGGTATCTCTATAAGGATCTCCTCTGTTTAACTGCATTTTATTTCTAACATTTTAAAGCAGAGATGACAGCTCTCAATCCAGTGGATTTTCATCCTTATCTCCAGAAAACCACATTTCTTATGCTTTGTGGTAAAGTAAGTTACATATGTATAGATACTGCCTTGTGGAAGTGAGCCTTCGGCTAGAACCTCAGATCCACATTTGCTTGCCAGGGAGCAAGAGTGACAGCAGGGTAATCTCTATCACTTTGTAAATTAGATATCTTTCTCATGTGTCTTTCTCAAAGATGCCTTTTTTTTTTTTTTTTTTTTTTTTGCGGTACGCGGGCCTCTCACTGTTGTGGCCTCTCCCGTTGCAGAGCACAGGCTCCGGACGCGCAGGCTCAGCGGCCATGGCTCACGGGCCCAGCCGCTTCGCGGCATGTGGGATCTTCCCGGACCGGGGCACGAACCCATGTCCCCTGCATCGGCAGGCGGACTCTCAACCACTGAGTCACCAAGGAAGCCCAAAGATGCCCTTTTAAAATGTGAAATTTGCAGAAAACAAATCATTAATATTTCCTAGCTGAAAGAATTCACTTTCCAAACTAAAGGAGCTGATTTTGGAGCGTTTCAGCTGTGTCAATAAGCCACTAGTGAGACAAATTTTAGAATGAGGCCTATTATCTTTTGTTAATTCAGTTTACCCTAAACAGAGTAGATAAAAATAAATGCTTGAACTTCCCCATATTAAGACATGTTTGTATAAATATGGCCTCATAATAACTTGTTTCCAGAGTTTATTGACTTTAATTGTCCTACTGATGCTGTGTCCATTGATATATCTGTTAGTATTCATTTTCTATAGTATCTTGAGATCTAATGTACAGCATGATGACTATAGTTAATAACACTGTATTGTATACTAGAAATTTGATAAGAGAGTAGACTTCATGTGCCTTCACCACACACACAAAAAAATGCTAAACGTGTTAGGAGGTGGATATGTTAATTAGCTTGACCGTAGTAATCATTTCACTATGTATATGTATATCAAAACATGGTGTTGTACTCCTTTAAAATATACAATTGTTATTTTTTAAAAAACCAAGATTTGCAATAGATTAAATGCAGAAGGAGATAGGAGAATGCAACTATCCTCCATTTTGCAAAAATGTTAAATAATGCCACTGTAATACATGTAATAATGTATATGTTCTTTGTTTCGGAGACTGTTTTTTCATTAAAAAAAATATTTGTGTTCCCCTAAAAAAGAGGCAAAACAAAACATTTTCTATAGTAATAAGCACTGTCACAAGCCTAAGTCCAATATACATTTGAGCATAGTCCTGACACTTTTCTTAATATCAATAGCACGTTTGCTCTTAGTGACATGTGATTGAAGGCAAAACTTAAATCCAACAGAATTTGCTGGATCTTAGTTCTAATGCCATTTATTATAAGTTTTGGAGATGAAAAGAATAGAAGTTCTGGAATATTTCTCCCACCCAAGAAGTTTAGTTATTTTGCAGTTACCAAAGCTGCAAAATCTCTGGATGTGCCCTCCTCCAGGAAAGAGTGTCTTAATTAAATAATTAGGCCCTTTTAAAAATCAGTTCCCTGTGGGTTGCTTCTATAATTGCCTCGTCACTCATCAACTAAAAGTCTACGTAGGTTAACTGTCTTGTTTGTTCTCAACATAATGTTTTATCTATTTAATTCATGCAATTATTTATTGTATAGCTTATTTGTTTCTCTTCGTTTGTCATCATCATCTGTTCAAAATTGTAAGGTCCCAGAAGATAAGACCCAACTGTTCTTCATTTATTTTTATGGCACTTACATAGCATTATATGATATTCAACACCTAATAATTTTTCAGTTCAATGATTATGAAGACAGGAATCTATAGTAGGCTGATAAATGTGCATTTAACATGAAAAAAAACTCACCGAAGCTCTGGTTGTGCTATTCATAGCACACTGCAGCCTGTATCAGCTGCTAAGAAGAGTTTAGTATTATGTGAAAGCACTGATGAAAATGTTCAAAATCACCAATTCCCAATGACTCACAAAGTACATATGTCTCTTAACTTGCTCACCTGCTTTTACCCTAGGGCCATATTTCTGCTTTTATGACTCCAGCCAGAGGCTGAAAAGACATACAGGAAGTCAAATCAATCAATTTTCTAAATACTGGTAGTTAGGTTACTCAAAGAGAAGGTGGTAATGATGCGAAATCATTATTTCGAGAGATTATTGTGGAATTTAGATCTTTTTTTTTTTTTTGCGGTACGCGGGCCTCTTACTGTTGTGGCCTCTCCCGTTGCGGAGCACAGGCTCCGGACGCGCAGGCTCAGCGGCCATGGCTCACGGGCCCAGCCGCTCCGCGGCATGTGGGATCTTCCCGGACCGGGGCGTGAACCTATGTCCCCTGCATCGGTAGGCGCACTCTCAACCACTGCGCCACCAGGGAAGCCCTGGAATTTAGATCTTGATGGTCAACTTGCATTAATAAATCAACATTCACTGACTGCATGGTTTGTAGAACCATGGAGAAATTCCTTTTTCTGTCAAAAGCTCTGTATGGTTAGTCTGACTGTGGACCATCTTGTATCCACAGGAGAAAATTAAATGGTTTGTCTTGATGTACTAGCAGAGCTTGGAAGAGTAAGCCCTAAAGACAAAGCAGTTTCCTAGAACTGAAGAATTTAACCTTTGTCCTAATCCTCCCTTCTGTCAGCCTCCTCAGCAGGAAAACTTTCAAGGTTGATTTCAAATGAATCATCCTTGGCATTTTTTCCCCCTAAAACCGCTTCACAGTCACTTCATGGAAATTGCTACTTGTCCTCAGTGGCATGCAATATTAGCTCAGACATTGCACACATTATACTACAAAGGTTGAAAAAAAAACCCCACATTATATATATATATATATATATAAAATAAATTTTTTCTGAGCTGTCTATATATCAATAAACTCAGCGGTTTTAGAGTTAAGGACTGAAACCACAGCTTTTTGGTCACTTAGCTGCCTGTATTCATCCAAGAGTGATTAGGAAATGTTTGGCTTAGAGACAGCCTTTAAAAGAGTACTGAGAAATGCATTTTTGCCAGCTCTATTAATATTACTTCTACTTAGAAGATGTACATATTTTTAAAGTGTATTTTTCGATGCTTTAAAATGTTTGTAAAGTGTGTTTATTTTTTTTAATTTTATTTATTTATTTTTGGCTGCATTGGGTCTTCATTGCTGTGTGCGGGCTTTCTCTAGTTGCGGTGAGCAGGGGCTGCTCTTCGTTGAGGTGTGCGGGCTCTAGGCACGCGGGCTTCAGTAGTTGTGGCATGCGGACTCAGTAGTTGTGGCACGCGGCTCTAGAGCGCAGGCTTAGTAGTTGTGGTGCATGGGCTTAGTTGCTCCGCAGCATATGGGATGTTCCTGGACCAGGGTTCGAACCCGTGTCCCTTGCATTGGCAGGTGGATTCTTAACCACTGTGCCACCAGGGAAGCCCTCACCACATTATTTCTAAAATCCAAAAAAGTCTAAGTTTTGAAACACATCTGCACCAAAGATTTTCGATATGGAATTGTGAACTGTATATTTCCTTACAATACTAAATATATTTACAAAATCAGTGGGGGCAGTATCATATTAAATATTCCATCGCCTATATGGGTGATTAAATGTTCTCATAACACCTTGTGCAAAATAACAACATTTACCATAATATAACATACATTATAGTTTTTAATTGAGTATTATCTGGACTAGACTGACAACTCTTCCAGAGAGAAATTTCTCTCTTCCAGAGAGAAATTGTCTATTGTCTTCTTGTTAAATTGTTTATTTTCTGATTATAACACAGTATATGTTCCTTGAAGAAAATTGGAAAATACATAGAAGTTTGAAGAAAATTAAAATCATATATAATCCCATTTCTTTAAGATAACCAAAGTTACTATTATATTTCATTGTCTTTTTTTCCTATGCACATTTAAAAAATAAAACTGGATCATACTAAAGCATTATTGCCTTTTTTTCCAATATTATTGATATAATTGACATACTACATACTACACTGTGTAAGTTAAGGTGTATATATTATGATTACCACAGTAAGTTTAGTTGACATCCATAATGAATGGAAGCAGTATTTTCAAAAGCATTCTTCTGAGTGGCTACAGAGTATCCCACAGGTGTGGATATAACATGATTTATTTAACTGCTTCAGTAGGGCTTCTCAGTTTTTCCCAATTTTTTAAATGAATAGAGAAACTGTTTCTTAAGCAGATTATTAACCACAGTGCCTAACACACTTAGTCACTCAGTAAAAGGTATTGAATTGATTAAAGTTATTTTCATCTAGTAAAATCCTAGCACAAATAGGTTTATTAAGTTTAATTAGATGCTTAGGGAGAATCTGAAAGAATGAACTCCAGCGTGAAAACATCTTGGTTGTGGAAGGGAGCATTTTAACCCTAGGCTGGGAGAGAGCCCACGGGGACTGGAGCGGCTGACTGACAGCATGAGGGGTGGGAGGGGGAGTGCTGAAGAACCTCTGTGTTGAATTGAGAGTATATCACAGCTTGAGGATAGAAGCGTTGAACTCTCCGCATTGGTTACATTCTCCCATTCTCCTGAAGAAGTTAGCTGTTTTGTTATGTGTTCTGTTTTCTCTTTTAATTGCTCGCAGTTGTTCCTCTGAGAACAGATGTGCTCTTTGAATGTAATTGAATGTCTGCTTTAGAACAATGTGACAAGGAAATATTATCTTCTTAGATTCCAGTGTGTGTTAAGAAGGACATAGTCATTTCTGGAAATTTCCAAATCAGATCTATGTGAACTCTTCCAGGAAATGTGATTAGGCCAACTCAACAGGACTCTGTCCCAAGCAGGGCCAAGCCCATGGGAGCTACAAACACCATTTTCACCCTAAAGGGATGAGAACAAAGCCTATCAAACTGAACTAGCAATATTTAATTGTCTGGTGTTTTGATGATACTCACATGGGCTCTACCTCCAGAATACCTGTTTCCATACCATGTAGAACTAAAACTGCCTGTTTTGATTCGTGGCCAAACCTGTTCTATGTTCAGACTGTGTGAACACTGTCGTAATACTCAATAAGCAATTAGTGGTGCAAACACTGGTCATGGTAATACTAGTGTTCAGTTAATTCGTTTGATTTAATTAAGCATTTAATTTCCTTCTGTTTTTTTTTATAAAAGGAAAACAAGAGGGAGGAAAAATAATCTCAGGTTATTAATTACTTTAAGCTTTTCAGTTACTACCTCTTGGGCTATAACAAACAATGAATCTTTTAAAAGCAAAACACAAATTAAAGCAAAATAAAAATTACATTTAAATTTTCAAAGGGCAATGAAATTAGAATTCCTTTTAAAAGGTATATTATTTTCACCATATTCCTTAGAATAAATATTATAAAGTAATATAAAATTATATAGAATGTGATGTTGTAGGCCAATATAAAGTCCTGAGGACTATTCCCCAAAATGTTAACAGTTCATTCTTCATCAGTTGACATTCATCAGTCTTTCCTGACAGTGTCCAGCCTCTTCTCCTGATCTGCACCTTACCAGTGACGACCATTTGCGATGAGAATCAGAAACATATTGCAATGAGGCAGATGATATTGTAAAGCTCAAGAAACGTTAACAAAGTCACAAAAGGGAGAGTATACCTGAAAGGATAATTTCTAAAATTAATTAGGATATCAGAAAGTTCTTGGCAAAAAGCAAATTAGAGTTGAAATCTCTTTCCTTTCTTCTTAAAGTTGCATTGTGTGGTCTTTTTGTGGGGACCCATAGATTTTCCATAAAAGTGCGAGTCTGATTTTTCTATATAATATTCTTGTCCCGTTTCCCCCTAAAATGATGTAACTATTACAGCATTTCCACAAGAAAAATTGCTTTCCAAGGCAGTTTTCTTGCTTTTTTTTTCTTCTATATTTTTGAAAAAGTCTTCCTTTAAAGGCCTTTTAAATTTTTTTCCCACTTTTGAATTGGCAGATGGCATAGTTAATTTTTTCAAATATAAAAAAATACATTAAAAATAACTTAAGAACTGAACAGAAAATTGAAGCCCGTGTACTGGGGTATAAAAACATAAAATATCCTAGACCAGTAGCTTATAGATAATCTGTGCAACATTTTGTACTGATGCATATACTGATTTGCTGGGATGTTCAAATAAATTCTCTGTAAAATTTAGTAAGTGGCTACATATGTGGCCTGTATGAACACAAATTACCATTTTCTTCTAGCTTTCGCATAAAAGTTATATATATATACATATATAATTATTTATATATAGTGAGACTAATGGAGATAGTAGTATGAATCATGTTGTTTCTAAATTAGATAATCTTTGCATGAGTTAGTCTTGATTTACTTTTAAACTACACTCTTGTCTGTCTACCAGGATGTGTTATATTTTCTGCAGATAATGTTTTCTTAGGGTGATTTTTCATGCTGATTTCTCTGACTCTGGATAACTCTCAGGTAAGACATCACTAGGTTTGTAGGGGATGCTCTTCTAGTTGTCATAGGCTGAAGGAGAGGCCTGAGGGCAAATTCCCCACCAAGGGGAAGCACACGTGGTGGAGCCTTCTCCTGGTATCATGTTCTCAGCAGGGCTCTGACCCTCAATTTCCTCACTTTTAAAACAGGGTTAACAATGTCACCCACATTCCAGCTGTAGCACATGGATTTTTAAAAAAATTTCCTCAAACACATTAAGCTCCCTCTCACTTTTTAAAAAAAATTTTATTGAGGTATAATTGATTTACAATGTTGTGTTAGTTTCAGGTGTACAGCAAAGTGAATTTGTTATATATATACATATATCCACTCTTTTTTTTTAGATTCTTTTCCCATATAGACCATCACAGAGTATTGAGTAGAGTTCCCTGTACTGTACAGCAGGTTCTTATTAGTTATTTACTTTATATACAGTAATGTGTATAGATACAGTACTGTGTATATGTCAATCCCAATCTCCCAATTTGTCCCTCCCCCGCCAGGCCCTGGTAACCATAAGTTTGTTTTCTACATCTGTAACTCTGCTTCTATTTTGTAAATAAGTTCATTTGTACCTTTTTTTAAGATTCCACATATAAGTGATATTATATGATATTCGTCTTTCTGTGTCTGACTTACTTCACTCAGTGTGACAATCTCTAGGTCCATCCTTGTTGCTGCAAATGGCATTATTTTGTTCGTTTTTATGGCTGAGGAATATTCCATTGTATATATGTGCCACATCTTCTTTATCCATTACTCTGCTGATGGACACTTATGTTGCTTCCATGTCCTAGCTATTGTAAATAGTGCTGCAGTGAACATTGGGATACATGTATCTTTTTGAATTATGGTTTTATCTGGGTATATGCTCAGGAGTGGGATTGCTGGGTCATATGGTAGTACTATTTTTAGTTTTTAAAGGAACCTCCATACTGTTCTCCATAGTGGCTATACCAATTTACATTCCCACCAACAGTGTAGGAGGGTTCCCTTTTCTCCACACCCTCTCCAGCAGTTATTGTTTGTAGATTTTTTGATGATGGCCATTCTGACCGGTGTGAGGTGATACCTCATTGTAGTTTTGATTTGCATTTCTATAGTAATTAGTGATGTTGAGCATCTTTTCATGTGCTTTTTGGCCATCTGTATGTCTTCTTTGGAGAAATGTCTATTTAGATCCTCCACCCATTTTTCGATTGGGTTATTTGTTTATTTGTTTTTATATTGAGCTACATGAGCTGTTTGTATATTTTGGAGACTAATCCCTTGTCAGTTGCTTCATTTGCAAATATTTTCCCCCATTCTGTGGGTTGTCTTTTTGTTTTGTTTATGGTTTTCTTTCCTGTGCAAAACTTTTAAGTTTAATTAGATCCCATTTGTTTATTTTTGTTTTTATTTTCATTATTCTAGGAGGTGGACCAAAAAAGATCTTGCTGCGATTTATGTCAGAGTATTCTGCCTATGTTTTCCTCTAAGAGTTTTATAGTGTCTAGCCTTACATTTAGGTCTTTAATCCGTTTTAAGTTTATTTTTGTGTATGGTGTTAGGAAGTATTCTAATTTCATTCTTTTACATGTAGCTGTCCAGTTTTTCCCAGCACCACTTATTGAAGAGACTGTGTTTTCTCCATTGTATATTCTTGCCTCCTTTGTCACAAATTCGGTGACCATCGGTGCATGGGTTTATCTCTGGACTTTTTAGCCTGTTCCATTGATCTGTATTTCTGTTTTTTTGCCAGTACCATACTGTTTTGATTACTGTAGCTTTGTAGTATAGTCTGAAGTCAGAAAGCCTGATTCCTCCATCTCTGTTTTTTTTTTTCTCAAGATTTCTTTAGCTATTCATGGTCTTTTGTGTTTACATACAAATTGTAAAATATTTTGCTCTAATTCTGTGAAAAATGCTATTGGTAATTTGATAGGGATTGCACTGAATCTATAGATTGCTTTGGGTAGTGTAGTCATTTGCACAATATTGATTCTTCCAATCCAAGAATCACTCCATCTGTTTGTGTCATCTTTTATTTCTTTCATCAGTATCTTCTAGTTTTCTGAGTACAGGTCTTTTGCCTCCTTAGGTAGGTTTATTTCTAGGTATTTTATTCTTTTCGATGGGATGGTAAATGGGATTGTTTCCTTGATTTCTCTTTCTGATCTTTCGTTGTTAGTGTATAGAAATGCAAGAGATTTCTGTGTATTAATTTTGTATCCTGCATCTTTACCAAATTCATTGATGAGCTCCCTCTCAGTTTTTGTCTTTGCTCATATGCTCCCTTAGTTTGGAGTGTTCTCTCCAATCTTAATTAACACCTACCCAGACTTCAAGTCTCAGCTCAAAAGTCACCTCCTCAGGAAAACCTCTCTTGATACCCCAGACAGATGGGATTTTTGTTATTATACATGCCCAGGGTATCCAGTCCTTTCCCTTTTTAGCACTTAGTTTGTAAGTATTGAATTATATGGTGTTTAATTAATAGCCATCTTCCATACAAGACAGTACTAGTGCCTAGCACTAGTCAGTAAATTGAGCTAGTTGTGTAAATAAATCTATAGTATGGACCCTGATTTTAATTCAAGAAAAGTTAGAAACTTCAGGAAATGGAAGGCAAATTCTCTGAAAAAGTTATAGAAATACTATACTGGAATAATAACAGAACTGGAGAATAAGAATGTGGTTCATTAATGATGGGTATTCCTTCCATCAAGAAGTGGTGTCTAATTCCTCTCTGAATCTGGACAGATCTGTGACTGCTTTGTCCAATACAGGATGGCAGACATGATGCTATACTAGTTCTGTGTGTAGCTCTTAAATGGCCTGGCAGCATCCACTTATCACCACTAGGAAGCCAACAGCTAATTAAGAAGGGAGACTACTTTGAGACCACCATGCTGTGAGTAGCCCAAGCCACATGGAGAGGCCCTGGAGGAAGAGATTTATTCCCATAGAGAGAGAGAGAGGCCAAGGAACAGGGAAGCAGCAGAGATGTGAGTGAGGGAGCCATCTTGGAAGTGGACCGTCCAGCTCCAGCTGCCCCGACAAAGTCCATGAGGATCTGAGATGAACCACCTGGATAAGCCTTTCCCAAATTCCTGATCCACAAATCATCAGCAAAATAAAAAGATTGTTTCCAGCCCCTAAGTTTGGGGGTGGTTTGTTATGTAGCAATAGATAACTGGAACGAAGAGTGAGAAAAGTGAATTCATGAAGAGGAGCTGAGAAAAGATGATTCAGAGGAGAAAATTGGTGAAGGGTGAAATAAGAAATGCATAACAACCACCTCAGCAGTAAGTGTTCAAGGAACAGGGATGGTGAGACTATCCATAAAACCACTAGAGGCTTGCAAACTCCCCATTTATGCATTTACCACAACCAGATTGGGGCAGGGGAGGGGGTGAAGGCTTCTTGGAAGGGGTGGTGCCTTCACTGAGTCTTAAAGAAGGATTAAGAGTTGCTCAAGCAGGGATGGGGTCAAGCATGTTCCAGGTGATAGAATATGATGTGCAGAGGCCCACATAAGAGAAAAATGGGGAAGTGGCCAGAATGAGGTTGGGGAGGGGTATCTTGTGGGCCATGATAAGGCATTTGGACTTCATTCTGAGGGTACTGGGAAGCCTCTGGAGGATTTAGGCAAGAGAGTGGCATGGTCAGATTTGCAATTTAGAAAGACCACTCTGGATAGGAGGGCTGTGCAATAATCCAAGATACCAATGATTATATTCTGGACTTGGTGGTGGCAGAGTGGATGGAGAGACATGAATGGATTTGAGCCATTTTAAGGAGACTGATCTGTCAGACTTGATTGATTAAATTTGTAGACAAAGGAGAAACTGAAGCTAAGAATAAGCTCCAGTAAACTGGCTTGAGCAACAATCTGTGTGGATGGACAAGAGAATGGAAGGGGAGAAGGAGCAGACTGGACAGATCACGATGAACTCTGTTCTGGGCATGTTGACTTTGGAGTTCCTGTGGGACTAAACAGGGATGTCTCCCCGGCAGTTCTGAAGCTCAGGAGAGACCACAGCACCAGCAGTGATAGTTTGGGCACGGATGGCATTGAGGTGAGTTTGGAAGTCATGGGCCTAGATTAGTCCATCCATAGGAGGGAGCATTTAAAGTTGGAGGAAAGAAGAGTGAAGCTAGAGATCTAGCCTCTGGGAAACACCAACACTTAAAAGCAATGAAACAGAATCAGAGAGAGACAGAGGCAGAGAGACAGAGAGCTAGAGAAAAGAAGCCAGGAGAGAGCAGTATCACTGAGCAAAAGAGGAAAGCTGGAAGGAGAATTCCTGGGACATGTGTGATCTAATCCTATGTTAGTTAAAACAATTGTGGGTTGATACCAAATGAGCAAACATGACAATTCCCTGGTATTGCAAAACTAACATTTCATTGCTCTTCATAAGAAAATGAAGCAACTTCATTTCATAAGGAAATGAAGGGGGCTTATCAGAGCCTCAATCTATGTCATCCCTACAAACATATATTTGAGTAAGATATAATCATGAAAATACTTCTGGAAAGATAATATTGCAAAAAGCTCTGAGAAACTGAAAAAAATAGATTAAATGGCAGGGTCACACTAATGTCTGCATATCATCATAATACATCACAAACTTGTTATTCAAACTCAATACATTTATGTAGTACTTTGGACTTTTCAGGATACTTTGATGATCTCATTAGCCCCTGATGTGGTTATAATGAACTAGATGACTCTGGCATCAATGGCTTATTACACTGCTAAGAGAACGTAATAAGCAGCATAAAAAGAAGAATATAGACAGAGTTACAGAAGTTCAGAAAAGGGAAATGTTGCTTGTGTGGGAGAGAGTAAGCTTTGAAAAGCCAAGAGCACTTACTGAGTGCTTACACTGTGCCCTGTTACTGAGGCAGGCACCGTATGTGTTATCTCATTTAAAGGACGTGGGTATGTTGAGTGGTAGAAATGGGCATTTTACACAGAGGTAGATGGCAACTTTGGTATTCATCATAGTGTCTGGCACAAAAGCGCAATAGCTACTAATATTAGTGGCTGTCATTCATTGAGTACTTCCTGGTGCCAGGTGCAACCCTTCGTACACGCTGTCACATTTCAGCTTCAATGCAACCCACTTTACACATAAACTCAAGTGACTCACACAAGTGAAGTCCCTGGTGAAAAACAAATCGCATACTCAGCTAAGAATTTTGAGGAGAATTTAATCATGGGCTGGCCAAAACGTTCGTTTGGCTTTAAGTAAAAAATAAAAGACATTTTTCATTTTCATGAAGAACTTTATCGAACAATGTATTCACTAACCGAGCTAAGTTTTTGGCCACCCCAATATTTCCTTTAAAAGGAGAAAGTTTTTAGAGGTGTGGGCAGAGTAAAGAGAACCAGTAAGGGATGTTGAGGCACCCAGAGACTAGCAAAAACAGGAAGTCATTACCACCCTTAGATGGAGATCATTTAAGGAACGTCATTAAGCAGATCAAGCTCAGCTGCAGTAAATTGGCCACTTCTTTCCAGAGCATAGAAGTTAGCAATTCTCACTTTGCTGCTTTCATCGATATTTTTACGTCAAACATTATGTCACGGTTATGTTGGATCCCTTGATCCCTTCTGTAACTACTCTGACCAGCATTCACAGTGCCAGCAAATACTTTGAGAAGCTGGTGAGGGTGGATGGCCCCAAGCACAGCCTCATTATGCATTGAATATAGCCAAATGCTCTTTCTGAAAATGCTGAATTGCCTTTTCTTTACATCCTTTTTTTCTTTCTTTTTTTAAAAAAATATTTATTTATTTATTTTTGGCTGTGTTGGGTCTTCGTTGCGGTGCGCGGGCTTCTCATTGTGGTGGCTTCTTTTGTTGCAGAGCATGGGCTCTAAGTTCGCGGGCTTCCGTAGTTGTGGCTCGTGGTCTCTAGAGCGCAGGCTCAGTAGTTGTGGCTCACGGGCTTAGCTGCTCCACGGCATGTGGAATCTTCCCGGACCAGGGCTCCAACCCATGTCCCCTGCCTTCCCTGTGCCACCAGCGAAACCCCCTTATTTTCTTAATATTCATAATGTCGTGTGCTTAAAAGAGGACTTTAAAGTGTGCTGTTTACTACTTCCATGTAAGTAGTTACATAGGATTATCAGAACCCAGCCAGGAGCTAGAATCGCCAAAAAGAGGGACCACCAGACACAAGTTATGGTTATAGAAGGGTTGTTGCTAGAACCATGAAAAAGCAGGAAGGGAGTAAGAGGAATAAATATGTTAACCTTCCTTTCGTCTTGCCCTCCCATCTCCTGTAAGTGCCGCCCATTGGCCAAAGCCAACAATAACGGGATCCCAGGTGATACAGTCGATGAAGGTCAGTCCTCTCGGGCTCAGAGTAAGACAGAAAACAGTGAAGCATGGGTCTTGGGCACACCAAGATTACACAACTAGAATGCGGGAGGGACAGGAGTCAAAGTCAGGTTTATTATGCCTTATTGACTGCTTTTATGTATTTCTCTTCCATACATGTTGCAGGTGCTTCGTAAATATTTCTTTAAAGAATGAATTCCCAGGTGACAGCTGAAGAAACCAAGGTTAGGAGGGTATGCATCTTGACTTTAGGAACCAGAACCCTGGAACCATCTCCTAGGTTGTAAAATGCTGCCTGCCCATTTGACCAAACATAATTCACTGCTTGTATGTCAAAGGAAATCTGCAGCAGTCGGTTTCCTCCACAGTAAATCGTTTTGTGTCAAACATAATGATTCTTATCTGGCAGCACTGACTTAGTGTCAGAATGCAGACTTATGGAAGAAAAAAAAGAGAAGAATTCAGACTTATGGTATTTAACTTGATCTAGTATATTTTTAGTACTTGGGATGGATGAGGACACTTGAGCCCTCATTCTCTTTAAGGACTCCAACCCCTACCCTCAAACACCGAACCCCAGTGAAAGCAAATCTTGTATTTGCTAAAAATGGAGTAAGAAAGGAGTAAGGCAGGAATGTCTCTTTTAATCCTGAAATAATTGCTCTCTAAAATTGACTTCAAATGCAGGTCCAGAAATATTATCAATGGAAAAGAAAAATTGCCTCTGTATCAGTCAGTGTCTAGCTAGGAGAATATAAACAGATCTAGGTATTTCAAATAGAGGGAATTTAAACAGGGAATTAGTTACAAAGATCTTGAAATGTGTGGAAGACAAAAAGGAGCAATTTGACCATAAGTCCCACAGTGTAATTCACAATTACATCCCCAGTACCTGGTATGTAGCAAAGGTTCAAAAATGTGTATTGAATCTATGATTACACTTGTGAGTGAGATTTGGTCTATCAACCTAGGAAGGCCATGGGTTCTGCTGGAAAGCATTAAGATACCTATATGACTCTGACGATTCAATGGATGTATGTGGTTTGGCCTTAGGTAGGAAATCATGTTCAAAGCCTTCTGAACCTGTCAATGCTACTGTATAGCACAGAGAATTCTATGTTCTGTGATAACCTGTATGAGAAAAGAATCTGAAAAAAAAAATGAATATAGGTATAACTGAATCACTTTGCTGTATACCTGAAACTAACACAACATTGTAAATCAACTATAATCCAATAAAATTAAACAAAACCAAAAAAGCAAACAAAAAGAACCCAAAAGCTAAAACAAAAAACCCTCAAAACCTGTCAATGAATAATATTTAATGAGCAACTACTAGGTACGAGATACTATCCTAGACACTTTTCTAAGCATTTTGTATTATTAACTTTAACCATCCTAATAACCCTATGATAATGGATTCACTGTTTCCAATTTCATAAATTAGGATGAAACGGAGGCAAAGAGCTTTCAAGTAACACAACTAAGATCATACAACAAGAAAATAGCAGAGCCAAGCTTCCACCCACAAAGTTTGGCTTCAGAAGCTACATTCAGACTCCACACCATATGTCTGTCCACTGCTCAAGTGATGAAAGCTTAGTCTACCTTTCTACCATTATTTTCCATTTCCCCCATTGTACTCTGGGGCATAAACCAGCTAGCTGTTTCCCCAACCTGTTTCCTCTCCTTTCTGGGCTCATAGAAGACTATTTCCCAGCTCTTCCCTTTGGTTACTAAAGCTGTGTGACTGAGTCCCAGCCAGAGGAAAGTGAGCAGAGGTGATATGTACCACTTCCTGGCCTGGCCCATTAAGCCTCTCACACGTGGTGCTGAATGCTCTGTAACTTTCTTTCAGCTTGAGGAAGGTGAGCATGGTGAACTTGGATGCCATATTTGAAAGTGTTGGAGCCACAAAATGGAAGAAGGCCAGACCCCTGCATGTCACTTGGAGAAGAGTCAGGAACCAATCAAGACATTCTGCTAGCCTTTAAGTGAACAACAGATGAACTTCTATCAACTTTATTCCACTATATGTGTTGGGGTCATTTTGTTACAGCATCTAGAATTATCTTAACCAATACATACAGGATTTGAACTGATCTATCTATTGTTGCATGAACACGCATTTGGCTTTTGAACATACTTTTCCTTAGAATTCTCATTCTATCCTTCCAATTATTCACACCCTAAAAATTATTCAAGGCCTAAAAATTATTCAAGGCCTAAACCTTCAAGCAGCTCTCTTCCACTCCCACTAGCCACCGTGATTTCTTTTTCCCATAACTTCCTATAGCACTTTGTTGATTGTATCTCTCATGTGCCCTTAGCATAGCTCTCACTTTGGATGTCTTGTTTTCCCAGTAAGCTCTTCAAGGTCAAGGATCATGTTTTAATGCTTCTCATATGTCTCTGAAGTACATAACATGGTGTTGTGCCTTGAGAATTCTCAATATCTGTAGGGAAAATGAATTTATATATGTATTAGACTTAATAAAGCCCATTTTCCATTTGGGCTTTATTCCATTTCCCTTTTCCCAAAAGTAGTCCTTTATCACTCAAGCAGGAAGGCATGTAAGAAGTGATTTACTGGAGTTCATGTCTTTATTATTCTTTTCACCAATATACATATTCTAACACTTTTGGACAACTGCTTAGAAGAGACAGAAGGCGTGCTTATCAAATTTCAGATGACACAAAACTAGAGGTAATAAATAATGCACAAGATGACAGAATCAAAATGAGGCAAGTTGGAATGAAGATAACATTTAATAGGGATAACTGAAAAATTAGATAAAAAAAAAAAAAGTGGCCCAATTTCAGTATGGAAAGACAGGGCTAACACCAATTTATAGGAAAAATCTTTCAGGTTTTAATTGGCTGCTGGGCTGACATGAGCCCAGAGTGGATACACGGGACTTTGTTTATAATTAGGCTCAGGGCACTTGGTGGCAAAGTATTCAGGCTCTAACAAGGCACGGGCATGAATTAAGTTTGCTAGGTGGAGACCAGCTGGAGGTGGATGAAACCTCAATGTTAGGTAATGGGGGAAAAAAGGTCCATATTTTGGCCTGGGCAAGCTCAGCACATAGGGCAACTTTCACCTGTAGCATTGGTGGGAATCCCCTGCTGAGAACACCATCAGGTGATTTCTGGACACTAATTTGGTGCCAATTTAGTATCAGCATGGATTCCCTGAGAGTTTTGCCTCAGAAGTAGAGCCCAGTAGGTCTCAAAGGTTTGTTATTTTACTTTTGGTCCCACTCCCCAGTGTCAGGGTGAGAGCTGTCCTTCACTTAAGACCCCTCACTTTCAAAGCTGAGAAATGCCATGTCATCTGGGTAAATTCAAGTCACCCTTGAGAGAGGGGAGAGAAGGCAGATCACATCTCCTCTGTTGCTTAGTTGGGAGAACTGTTCCAGGATCCTTAGCTAGATCTCTCCTAGAAACCTACATTTCCTGAAAACTGGTATCAGAGTTCTGACAAAAAGGCTGTGGCCTTGACCTTGGCACTGGACCACCAAAAAAGCCAATACAATCTTAGGCAGTGTTAATAGAAGCCTAGCACCTGGAATAAGGGTGCTGCTGTAGTCTGTGCAGGTCAGACCACAGGAAGAATTGTTTCTATTCCAGATACCATGATTTAAAAGGGATACAGGCAAACCACTGTGTATCAGAAGGAAGATGACCAGAATGTTGAAGGGATTTAGAAACCAATCACTAGTTACTTTTTGGTGGTTCAGGATCAAGGCTTGGAGTGGGTCAGGATGGCGGGTGGGATGCGGTGTCAGGTAGCATAGATAGCAGAACTGTCTTCAGATATGTGAATGCTGTCCTGTGACAGAATGTCAGGTAATGCCAGAAGGCAGAACTGGGACCAGTGGGATTTAAGCCCACAATGAAGAATTTTTAACTGTGATAACTCTTCAAAAGTGGAATACACTTCGCAAGTAAGTGAGGTTTAGAATGTTCAAGTAAAGATCTGGTCACTGTCATAGATGTTTTAGCTGGAATTCCAGAACATTGAGTGGGAATTTAGATGAGAAGGTTTCTAAAGTCCTGTTCAAATCTAATGTTCTATGATCTCATCAATCTTAAAATTAGAACTATGCTACAGAACGTGAGGAAAGATTATTACCTGAGATTATTTTGGAGTTACTACCTGAAGTGTATCTTCCCCTCAAAAAGAGCAGAACCCATGGATTATGTAATCTGCAATGCGTGAGAGGAGAAAAATAGAAGCTTAGTACCATTAAGAAGGGAAAGGAACTCCCTGAGGGGCATGAAAAAAGAAACATTCAACAAATATCTCGGGAATTCCACGGAGTCTATACAGGCCTGAGGGAAAGGCAAGGGAGGAGTTTGGAAACCCTCTTTCCCAGTGACAAAAGAGTTGTGATGCTCCACGTCTGAAACTGCTCAAGGTGAGCGCACATCTATCGTGGAGGAAAGCACACTTGGTCTTTGCCTCCCTACCTCTGCGGGCCCTGTAGGCAAACAGAATCACATTCTTAGTAAGAACGGATTGTCCTTGAAATACTGTGAGTTTCCAGATGTCTATGTCTCTCTCTCTATGTGTCTCTTGGGCTCCTCCTCTTTCTTTCAGACAGGAAGGAATAACATTCTTTTAATAATCTAGAGTCTCACGTGGGGTGAGGGGTCATCTGCAGAGAAAGTCAAGGTAAGGTGGACTTGGGTGCGGAGACAGATTCTCACACTAGGAAATGGGGGTGGAGGTGGGGCGTGGTACCACGTGCTGGGCAACCTGGGAGCAGGAGAGTAGGGAGAGAGGTCAAAGTATCTGTCCACAAAGGAATCCCATCCTTTCCTTCCCGACCACCAAGAAGACCCCACAGTCGTTCTGTCCAAAACATAGCCCGCTCTCCAAGTGCGCCTTGGGTCCACGTGAGGCGTGCACCTGCGGCGGAACACAGGTAACGTCAAGTCCGGATACAGCGCGTTTTGGCCGAGCTCCCCTCACCAGCGCGCACCTCTTGCGTTGCCAGCTTCCTCGGCCGCTGCCTCTGGCCCCACTCCTCGTGCGATGCTCGCCACTACAACTCCCGCCTCAGCTGCCGCAAACCCGAGAGCGCCAAGTGGGCGCGCGGGCTGCGCGCGGGCCGGCGCCCGGAGGTCTGGGCATGCTCAGTCGCGCGGGCAGGGCTCCGGGCGCGAGCCGGGCTCCCGCTGCACCACATTCATCTGCTGCCAAGGGGAGCCGCCGGGCGCTCGCAAGCTCGGCGCGCGCTGCCCGCGGAAGACCCGGCTGCCGCGCCCCCCGCCGCCTCCCCGAGTCATGGCCTCGCTCGGCCATCCCGCCGCCTTCGGCCGGGCCACCCACGTCGTGGTGCGGGGACTGCCCGAGTCCCTCGGCCAGCACGCGCTGAGGAGCACCAAGGGCGACGAGGTGGATTTCGCCCGCGCCGAGCGGCAGCACCAGCTGTACGTGGGCGTGCTGGGCAGTAAGCTGGGGCTGCAGGTGGTGCAGCTGCCGGCCGACGAGAGCCTCCCGGACTGCGTGTTCGTGGAGGACGTGGCCGTGGTGTGCGAGGAGACGGCCCTCATCACCCGCCCCGGGGCGCCGAGCCGGAGGAAGGAGGTAACTGGCCGCCCGGAGACGCGAGGGGCGCGGCCGGGGACGCGCGCCGGGCCCTCCCGCGCCGCCCGAGCCGGACGTGCTGGGGGAAGCGCGGAAGTGGCCCCCGGGCTAGTTCCGAACTTCCCATTTAGGGGAGACGGTGTGTGTGCGAGAGAGAGAAGTTCATTGTTCACGCCTCCCGGCTGCCGGCGCAGCTTGGGTGCCTTCTAGAGGAGCCGACTGAGTGTGGTGGTGCGGACTCGGGCAGGTGGGTGGGGTGGGGAATCCGTCTCATAGGCATTTTTATTGGTAAAGATTAAAAAGCAGCGAAGACAGTGCAACTCTGCTCGTTTCCCAGGGAGCGGGGGCAGGGAGGGGTGCCGTTCCAAGCGGGCGGGCGGAGCCTGGGCGAGGGCTCCGGGGGGGCCGGTTGATGACCCTAAACCCCCAAGTCCTGCCAGGAGCTGGGAGCAGGGAGGGCCAGATGAATTAATGGTCGATGCCCGCAGACGTGGGTCGTCCCGAGTTACTTTTCGGTGGTGGAGAATGAGTCCCGCAAAGGGGACTGGCAAGTGAATGAATGTAAGAAGACTGGCCTGTTGCTGAGCCGCGGTGTCTGGGTTTGAAAAGCAGAACTCGGTGTAGGGTGTTGGGTGTGTGTATGTGTCTGTGTGTTTAATTGGAAATGGTGGTTTCACAAATTCAATAATTTTTATTCTCTGTATTTTTAAGCTCATAGCAATTAGAGCTTTTTGTGTTCTCAGAGGATGGTGACTACTTTAAAATATTGCAGTTTGTGAAAATGTCTGTGATTGCTTTAAACACAAGGTAGGTTAGTGGGGAGAGACAAATAAGAGTGAGATTGGATTTTAAAATGCTGTCCGGCCTGGGATTCTTCTCATTGCCTGCTGAGAGCCCAGGGTCAAGACTCTTGGTTGCTATTGGCATCAAGTGGCATTGCAAGAAGCTGGTGGTTTCTTTCATATCTGGAGGGTTAAGGATTTTCCCTCCCTATTTTTCCTTTATTCGATTCGCATTGGAAATGCCTCATAGAGCTTGTAGTTAAAATATGCTTCTTCTCCACATGCTTCACTACTTGGTTGATAGAACTTTGCTTGGTCTGAGAGAATAAGTATATTTGATTTATTTCCCACTAAGATAATCAGCTTTTTTTTTTTCACCCTGCCTTAGCAGAAAACCAAAAGAGTAACAGGTCTCATTCTCTTAGCTCTTTTATCTCCTTTGCCACCTCTCCATCTTTGAATCTGTGAGATGACCCACTCTATTTTAAACTGATAAGCATGTAACCCCATTTGAATACTTTCTAATGTGTCCTAGGCCATATGACAAAGCTGTGGTTTGTGCTTAAAAGAGTAACATAGATTTTAAAAACCCTTTCAAAATGATACTCATTTGATGTGGCTGGTCCAATTTCATGTTGAGACTGTCATATATTTAATCATCCATTTCATTTTATTCCTATAATAAAACCTTTCAAATTTTGGCCTTCCTGATACTAAAGTGGGCATTGATCTGTCTCCCTGTCAGATTTTGAGGCATACATTTTAAATGGGTTTCACTCTTCAGGCTGGTGGCCCACTGCCAGAGGCCACATAGTGTAATGGATAAGAACATCAGACTGGATCTAATTCTGTGACCTTAGCGAGTATCTCTTGCCTCAGTTTTCTCACCTGTAAAGTGGACATAATCATACCTATTTCATAGAATTGTGGTAATAAATTTATTAATCCATCAGAAATATAGAGGACAGGACATTTCATAAGTGTTGGTCGTTATTATTCACTTACCAATGGGTCGTGGAAGATTTACTCCTTGAGCAGTAAGAAGTCT
This sequence comes from Grampus griseus, assembly GCF_964374135.1. Classification (NCBI taxonomy): domain Eukaryota; kingdom Metazoa; phylum Chordata; class Mammalia; order Artiodactyla; family Delphinidae; genus Grampus; species Grampus griseus. Next base: position 108,599,657 of record NC_139017.1, read on the forward strand.
CCTGTACACTGATGCAGTTACAGTGACATTTCCCTTTCCAAGGGTGAAGGGGAGTCTTCTTCACGCCTTAGGTTCCAGCCTAATCTGCTCATTAGCACTGCCTTCCAGCTCAAGTTTTCTGCAGGTGTGTGGTCCCGCCCCAAAACACCTTTGCTATTGCACCTGATCTGGGTTCCCAGAGTAATGGGCCTTCCAGCCAGAGAGGGGAATGCGGGCAGTCATGTTGGGTGGGGTGCTTCAGAGATTTCTTTGAAATCTCTCACAGTTTGCTGCCTACATTGAAGTTAATAAATTCTTGTTAAATGAATGAACAAATGAATTAATGAAATGCTAATTAGCTAATACCAGCAAGCTGATAATAATTACTTCAAGGACTTCTTGGATTGTTTTATATATATATATGTATGTGACACCTAACTCCCTAACTGAAACTCCACAACAGCTGAGGCATTATATTAAAATTATTAACACTGATCTCCTGTCTTCTCCCTCTGCATTCCATTTTCCACACTGTAGCCAATTGGTCCTTCTAAAACTCAGATCTGATCCTGTTCCTCCTCTGATTAAAATTCTAGAGGGGCCTCCACTGAGCCTGATAAACCCGTTGAGCTGGGTTCTGCTTGCCTTTCCAGCTTCAGTTGCATCTCTGACCCCACCCGAGGTGCCTCCCAATTCTTGGCTCAAGCCAGGTTCTTTTTTCAAGCTCACCATGCTGTTGCTTTTATGGGTGTACATTCCTCCTTTGCCCAGGACATTCTTCCTCCTTCCTCTCCTGCATTTTACCTGGCTGTTTCTACTCATGCTTCAGTTCTCAGCTTACTCTTACCATTCATATTATTAGCTAATCTTTATTGGGTGCTTACCATTGGCCAGACATTGTGCCGGATTTATGACATACATTTCATTGAATGCTCACGTCAAATCTTTGAGCTCATTTCTATCATTATTCCTGTTTAAAAGTTGATGAAACTGAGTCTTAGAGAGATTAAATTGCCCAAGGTTATAGAGTGGAACTAGTGAAACCAGGATTTGAACTCAGATTTGCAGGACTCTAAAGCTCTAGTCCCGACTGTTGTGATATTAGATCTCACCTTCTCAAGCATTAGATTGGTTGTCCTTTTATGAGCACCTCTGTACTCCCTGTTATGGTATTTATCATACCATATGGTAATTGCCTGTTTATCTTTCTGTACCTCCCACTATTATGAAAACTGTGAGAGCAAGGATCATGTCTGCGTTGTTCAACATTTTATCCTCTGGGCCTTGAACACAATAATCATGTAGCAAATGTATTTTGTTGAACAAATTTGTTCATGATTTTAGGTCAACCTTCGTTCTCCCTCATTATGACATATTTGGTGTTTTGCAAGCATTTCTAGTCAGCAGAGTCCCACAAATTTCATTACAACTATAGGTGATTTATAACTGTTTTTCTCTCCCTCTCCCTTTCCGTGCCTCTGTCTCTTGTTGTTGTTTTGTTTTAATTAAAATCCTGAGAAGTTTCTTCTTAATCAAAGCATCATATTATATTTAATGACTTTTCTTTCTTGGAAGAAAGGACTGAGAACCAAACTAAAGAAAGTAACGCTTCTGTGAAAGCTCAGTGTTTGCGATAATGGGGCCTCCAAAGATTAATAAAACACAGACCCTGTCTGCAGCAAGCTTAAGTTTTAGTGAAGAAAACTGCATATAGAAACAGTCAGCGAATAATATTACATGTCTAAGAACTTTGTGTCTTCCGGAATATGAATGTCTTAATATGCTTAATTTTTTTTTTTTTTTTTGCGGTACGTAGGCCTCTCAGTGTCGTGGCCTCTCGCGTTGCGGAGCACAGGCTCCGGATTCGCAGGCTCAGCAGCCATGGCTCACGGGCCTAACCACTCTGCGGCATGTGGGATCTTCCCAGACCGGGGCACGAATCCGTGTCCCCTGCATTGGCAGGCGGACTCTCAACCACTGCGCCACCAGGGAAGCCCTATGCTTAATATTTTGAAGACAAATTAGCCTTAAGAAACCAATCATATTTTAAATGAATCCAGCTTACATTTTAGAGGGGAAAAAAAGAGAAAGTTAACTTCTAAATGTCAAAGTCCAGTAAGCAAATATCTAAAAGCTATGACAGTGTGTGAGAATTGGGTTTTTTAAAAAATAAAAATTTTGTTTCAATTGTACATGTCCGCAGTACCAAATTCAAAAGGTACAAGAGGATACACAGTGAAAGTAAGTCTTGGACTTCCCTGGTGGTGCAGTGGTTAAGAATCCGCCTGCCAATGCAGGGGACATGGGTTCAAGCCCTGGTCCGGGAAGATCCTACATGCTGCGGAGCAACTAAGCCCATGTGCCACAACTACGGAGCCTGCACTCTAGAGCCTGCGAGCCACAGCCGCTGAAGCCCAAGCACCTAGAGCCCGTGCTCTGCAACAAGAGAAGCCACCACAAGGAGAAGTCTGCACACGCAATGAAGAGTAGTCCCCGCTCGCTGCAACTAGAGAAAGCCCATGCACAGCAACAAAGACCCAACTCAGCCCAAAATAAATAAATAAATAAATTTATTTAAACAAAGAAAGAAAGAAAGTCTTGCCACCCTTACCTCACCCTTGTACCTGACTACCCAGTTTCTTTCCTCAGAGGCAACTACTAATGCCATTTTCTTGAGTTTTTTCTTTTTTTCCAGAAAGTTTTTAGTACTTAATAAATGATTAACTGACAGAGTTTACTCAGGAAAATTGTGAAATATATCCTATGCCCTTTCACCCCTCTTTCAGGGCCATTCTGGGGTATTTGGTCTAAGAGAAAACCACACAAACTCATTCTCAAAAAGTGATAATGGCTTTAATTATCCTTGCCTGGAGCATTTGCACTGTTAGGGACCTCTTTAGGAAGAAGGTGATATGCTTAGCACAAAGTAATAAATCTCCAAAGTAAAAATAAACATTGAGGGGGGGAAAGGAGGGCATAAACGGAAGAGGTAAGCAATACATATTTGCATAGTAATTCCCCTTCTATTGGGGCACTTAACTATTTGGACTTACATATTTGGGTCCTGGTTTATTCTTTGGTTAGGAAAAAAGCATAATTATATTGATCCCAGAGGCAAGGTGAGCATTAAGACCATGTCTAATGACCAGCCAACTTATGTGTGTGTGTGAATCCCCAAAGATGGTGTTATTATTAGCTCTATTTAAAAGATAAGGAGACTGAGTCTCTGGTAACCAAGGTTAAGTAACTTGTCCAAAGTCACACACAGATAATAAGTGGCAGAACTGAGCTTCTCATGAAAGTATGAAGGTCTTTTCTGCTTGAAGTGCTTGTTGCCAGTTGTGCTTAATCGTAATAGATCATTAAATCAATATAAAACTGCCCCCTGAATATCATTTTACACACTAAGGATATACAATATAACTTGGATATTAACTAAGTGAATCATTTTACTTCCCTCCTCTCCTAAATGAGAGTGGATTATTTTCATTTTAGTTAAAAAAATAATTCAGGCATTTACATGAAACCCACAAATTGCCCGGGCACACTTTACACATAATTGTGCCTTATTTACCAGCCTACTGGATGATTGCTTTTTTAAATGCACACGTGTCCTCAAACTTCTGTTTAACTTCAGGTGAGTAAACTACCCTAAACCATAATTAGAAATTACCCTGATTCTCACCAAGCTGGAACGTGAAGGCGCTGGAGACTCTTCACATGGCGGCAGATTAAATGGTTCTTGATAAATTGTCACCTCCAACTGGTTAGAACAACTGCTCTCTTTCAGGGTGTTTCTTTTCCAACTCTTCTACATGGCCTTGGCAATAAACGTTTGGAAATTGACGTGTGTCTTGGGAACTGGGACACATCCCATAATGTAATCTACTCCCATGCAGCTGATCTTGAAAGCCTTGAAAAGAAAGAACATAATGATGAGTAGGGAGTGACTTCTATTAGATACTATCAGCTGAAAATGAACTTTCTGCAGAGATTCCTAGAATCATTATAAGACTAAGAAGGCAGCGATGGATCCCTTATAATTCACATATGCTGGGAAATTGCTTTTGCATGTTTTTGAATTCTTATTGAGCTCAGATTTCTTCAAAATTAGGTATCCAGTCCATTAATATAAACCACAACACAGAAAAATCTACTTAAGACTTTTGAAAAGATTTACCTCCTACTGTCTTTGCATCGTAAATAAATTATTCATGAACCTCAATATAAATTTGGAAATGCATGTTTAAAAAATGAGTGATGGTTATTATTTATTTTATGGCATTTGCTGTTAAAATCTGTAACCACTTCAGAAAGCCTAGTTTTCTGACTGGAGATCTGGACACGTGGTAGAGTTCATTCCCCTAATCAAGAGGTGCCATAATAAAGGATAAAATAGCTGAAACCTTAATGAGAAAAGGTTTCATTTCTATCTTATACAGAACACAGTGCATTGTTCACCCCAGGGTAGTAGAAAAATATTTATTTACTGTAATGCAATCCCTGATGTTGCATCAAAATGCTCCCCTGACCTTTGAAGTTGGCTTTCACTGCTGTCCTTAAACTGATATTAGGTATTTAATCTGTCAGAGTCCTCAGGTGCATTTCATAAACAGGCACTTTTCATCCAAATGGACAAGCAAGAGTAATCTCAAACAACAAATCCCATTTAAAAATGTGTGCGTGTAATGCCATCCCAGTTTACTTTGTCATTGTCAAATAATGTAATAATATACATTGTTTTCTTGAAACTGAGTGCTGAGGGGTAGTAGCACGTAGAAAGGAATAAACCACCAGACTTTAGACTGCTGTCTCTAAATGTCTAGATCATCTAAGCAAGTATGACCAGAGAAGTGAGCACAGCAGACTACGAAGATAGAAGTACAAATTAGTATAGGGTTGGTTTAATTTTGCCCAACAAATCAAACTGAATTAGTTTAACATAGCAAATTAAAGGGAATATAACTTTTAGTCTGCTTTTGTAGCTAGATGGGCTTATGGGATAAGCCGTTATTCTAATGAAGATGAATATATCAGTATTTTGCTTGATTTGAATGTGAGTGAGTAAATCTTTGACTTCATTAAAAATATGTTTGCTTTGATTCCTTTGTTCTTTTGTTTAAGAAGTATTGATGTTTTCTAATCTGCTTCTGGCAGTAATGATGAGTGCCATGATTGTGTTAAAAATGACTGTGTTGGGCTTCCCTGGTGGCGCAGTGGTTGAGAGTCCGCCTGCCGATGCAGGGGACGCGGGTTCGTGCCCCGGTCCGGGAGGATCCCACATGCCGCGGAGCGGCTGGGCCCGTGAGCCATGGCCGCTGAGCCTGCGCGTCCGGAGCCTGTACTCCGCAACGGGAGAGGCCACAGCAGTGAGAGGCCCGCGTACCGCAAAAAAAAAAAAAAAAAAAAAGACTGTGTTTTTGAAGGCAAAGGCACAATAGTTGCGTCACTCATGTAGTATGTTTGTGCCTTCAGCAACTGTCTAGACCCAGTGTTTGGTGGTGGGGAGATGTAGGTGAATTAGATACCACTGTTGCCCATAAGGACCTCACAGTCCAGCTAGGAAGGCAGACCAGTGGCAGACACTTGCAGAACAAGAGGACAGGGTTTTATGCCAGAGCTCTGTCTGGTGCTGTGGAACCTCCAGGGGGTGGGTCTGACCCATACCAGGACTTCTCAGAAGTGACAATTGAGTTAGAAGTAACCAGGGGAAGGCAGAGAGGGGCAGCCTTCAGAGATAGAGGGCACTGTGAGATCGGATGAGGGTGATTGATGGTACAGTGAAAATTAATTTCACTCATGTTGGGAAGGATGCAGGATTGAGAAAAGCCCACCTGTGGTCCCCTGATCTCTGAGATTTCAATTCCTAGTTCCAAGTTCACCAGGAGAACCACATCCTTAACCACGTTTCCTGGTTGGGGCCCAGAGGGAACTGGCTGCCTCGCACACTGCATTTCTAACTGCACTCCCATCTTTTCTCCTACCACGTGCTCCATCGAGGTCTGGCATTCCTTCCAGGATTCCTGAATAGCACAGTTTGGGAGTGATATAGTCTGCCCTGGAGTGGACTGAAGTCCACTCCAAATCTGAGATTAATTTCTTGAGGTTGCTAGAATGTCATTTGGCTGGGTAGTAATTTTTCCCCTTTGGCCCAAAATGTGCACATTAGGGTGTGTCAAGCAAACCCGGCATCTGCCATGTATAGGTATATAATATTATCCATGTCAGTGGCAGGTAAGAGAAAACTTTCCTGTTTGCTGTTGAAATGTGTTTTTATTCACAAATCTTTCCATCTTGGCAGTAGACACCATTGAGTCTCACATTAATATAAATCAAGTGCAGCTGAAACTGAGCATGCATTTATAATCATAGGCTGAATTTTGTACAAGCTACAGAAGGCTGCACGATTGGGATACAGCACTATTCTAGATATTAGGAGACACTGGTTTTTATTTTTGCAGTGATAATGAGATCTAATATTCTTTCCAGCTTGGAAATACTATACTTTCCTTTTGGAACTCAGGGTGTGTTAGGGTGGAAAGTGGAGGGTGGGAAAGTGATAGGGAGATGGGGACATTATAATAATTTACATTTGTGAGATGGGATTGGGGTTTGATGGATAAAAAAAATACTGGATTTTATTCAACCCAAGGCATTATACTTGTTCTACTTAATTAACCAATCATTTAAACTCACACCTTGCTAATGATAACCCATTATGATATGAAGTTGAATTTGCTAACTCTATTTCGAAACCTCTGCTTACTCCGCCATTTATATAGCACATTTGATAAGAATTTTTTCCCATAGAAAATGTTAAATAAAGGCCATTGAAAGAGCATAAGATTCCTAGACCCACATGATTTCTCCCATCACACATCACTGTCATCACTGTCTACCAGCGGATGTTTCTGTGATGAGTGTGAATCAATGGCCCAAAGAAATGGATAGAAGTAGATACAAGATATGTGCTGTGAGTTGTAACTAAAAGTCTTGACGTGCCCATAGTACTTCTTTCTTATAAACCCTCCATACATATGTACTGATTTCCATCTTGTGCTGAAAATTGACTTTTGTTTCCCAGATTTTGACTTCTGTCTTCCAAAAAATGCGTACAGTTATTTTTCTGAGTAAACATAAAAAAGTTAAAGATACTCATTTAAATGTAGCCTTTCTATAGTAAGCTGTGTATAGATTAAGACTGTGACACAGTAAGATATTGATGTAATTATTTTTTTTAACTTGGAGATATGCTTGTTGGCAAACTTAGACATTTTTAGCCTGAAATGATTCAAAAAATTGAAGTTAGTTAAATAATCTTGGTACAGTTACAAGATAAAAATAGAAGAAAAATACATCCATTTTATTCTTTGAATTTTTTTTGAATCATAAGGGAACTTTCATTTTACAAGGAAAGAGTAAGGTAACTTTCATTTTACAAGGAAAGAGTAAGGTAACTAAAGCTTGGCTTTGGGTCATATTTTAGGACATTTGTGATATAGATGTATTATCCAATTCAAGTGATATAGATGTATTATCCAATTCAAGAGTTTTATGTGGAGGAGTTTAAATCTAGTGCTGTATTTTGAGGTACTCAAATCAGTTTTGCTCTTGCTTTTGGTATTTTCCTAACTTTCTGTGTGCCATCTTAGTCCTTTATCAAGGGTCCTGGTTTTCTGGCTCCCTTTTCTCTGAAAGATGCACTGTTGGGAGAGAGAGGGACCCTAGTCAAAAAGGGCACTGGGGGCTTCCTTTGTGGTGCAGTGGTTGGGGGGGTCCGCCTGCCGATGCAGGGGACACCGGTTCGTGCCCCGGTCCCGGAGGATCCCACATGCCGTGCGGCGGCTGGGCCCGTGGGCCATGGCCATTGAGCCTGCGCGTCCGGAGCCTGTGTTCCACAACGGGAGAGGCCACAACAGTGAGAGGCCCGCGTACCGCAAAAAAAAAAAAAAAAAAAAAAAAAAAAAAAAAAAGGGCACTGATTTCTTCACTTTTCTCTGTTACTCTCAAACTAAACATCTCTAAAGCTTTAGGCCTCCCCTAATCTCCAAGCTTCCCCAAGCCACCCCAAATATATAAGTAGTTTAACTTGGAATAGAACACAGCTTCAAGACAAGGCTTTTAGTACAGAGTGTGTGTGTGTGTGTGTATCTTCAAATTGCTGCTCTCCACGTACTATCATGGGGTCATGAAATCAATTTAGTGAGTCATGTCCAGCTCTTTTATTTTTACTGTAATAGAATCAATAGAAAATGTCAAGAGTACATGACAACATAAGGTCAGTATTCTTTCATGAAACCTTTCACTTTATACATTTGTGTTTGTGTGTGTATTAATTAGGAATATAAAATATGTTTCTTACTCTGAGTCATGGTAAGAAAAAAGTATAAAAACTCACTGTATCTCCTTTCAACCAGACTGCACCACTCAGCCTTTTGTAAAAATTCTAGAGGGCTATGCCCATTGGCCCCAAGGTTCTCAGAATCATGGCCCAAATCCCAAATGCTTCTCTATGCATATCAAAGAATACCGATTTCCACTTGCTTGGGTTGACTTCTTACAGTGATGATGTCCTGGCTGTTTGGATCCCTGTCCATCCAACACCAACAACAAAAAGCATAATTGGGGAACATGAGGAGGAAGAAGACTGTCAACTTGACTATTTGCTGGGAGCTGATTCTACTTCCCCTTCTTTGGTGACATTCTAAACCAGTTAAGGGATAGTTACATTGACCAAGACGGGAAAGCATAGTTTCCATCTGAACTTGCGTCTTTTTCATGTTTTGGAGAGTAGATTTGGTGGCAGCATCAGACCCTGATCCCCTTGCATCAGGAGGGGTTGTGCTCCTGCATCTTCCCACCTGCAGCCCCCAGGTGGAAGCTGAGATCTGCACAGATGCCAGGAGACATCAGGGACCAATGTCCGGATTTGTCCTCTTGGAATGAGGACAGAAACTCAGAACACTTTGTTGTTGTTGTTGCTCAAAGAACCCCAGAATGTGTCAAAACACAGAAGGTGCTAAAACAATTATAATGTTCAAGTCATTCTCAGACCACTTCCTAAAAGGCCTAGAAGGGACCTTGAAAATCACTGCTTTCATCAATTTTTTCACACATCTGTGACACTAAATGGGTGTAAATCCAGCCCCTATGGAAGAATGCCCAAAGGAAATTTAGTTTTCTTCCCCAAGTAACTCATTTGGGGAGTTGGTGATGATGTCCATTAAATAGGAGACATCTGGATGGATATATAGGTTGCAGTTCATTCTGAGAAAGTGTATTTGGCTGGTGAGTAATGAGCTAGTTTGTGACTATAGGGAAACAGAGCATCAGTTTTTCAGTGGTAACCCCCTTTTCACAGCTGAGCAGCCTATTACTAAGGGTGGAGTGTGCTCCCTCACACATGCTCTTTCGTCCCTGCCCACCCCCAAAAGGAGTGCTTTAAAATTTTTGATAAGAGACATTAATGATAGAGGCAAACAGCGTGTGGCTATGACTGGACAAATCGTGTGTTTGTAGGGAAAGGGCTTAGAAGTGTGCATCTTGGAGCTGTAATTACATGAGAAAAAATGGGTAGTGCGATTGTCATGATTGTGTCTGCATGTTTCTTTGTGAGCACTCAACTGGGTCACTGAAGCCTCTGAGTGGTTTGCAAGAAAACTGAGGATTAATATTGCTTTTAAACTGGACCCCGGAGAGAAGCTTCTTGGTGAGGGGGAGGAATGATAGGGATTTAAGTTAGGACATTTTCTTGAAAGTAAATGCAGGAAAACATACAAGATCTGAGGCCCACTGGCCTCAATGCAGCTGAGGGCTCAATTATGATTTGATACACGCTCCCTGAAACACTCGCCTGTCCTGAGGTCAGCCTAATGACTGGAAATTCCACAAATGTAACAGCTACTGTCCATTGGCCTGTTTAAAACACAAACACAAACGCGTGCGTGCGCGCGCACACACACGTTCTGAATCAGGTTTGGATAAAATCAATTTTCTAACAGCGCCTTCCTTGTAAATAATGCTTCGTGGTAATGTGGGTCATCAAAAATGATTAGAGGGAATCTTGAGTCACATTATTTTGGTGGAACACTAGCCAGGAGAACTGTTTTTTTTTTTTTTTTTTTTTTGCGGTATGCGGGCCTCTCACTGTTGTAGCCTCTCCCGTTGTGAAGCACAGGCTCCGGACACGCAGGCTCAGCGGCCATGGCTCACGGGCCCAGCCGCTCCGCGGCATGTGGGATTTTCCCGGACCGGGGCATGAACCCGTATCCCCTGCGTTGGCAGGTGGACTCTCAACCACTGCGCCACCAGGGAAGCCCGAGAACTGTTTTTTAAATGAATTCTACTTTTTCCCTGGGCTCTTTCAGTCTATGATCACCTCCATGTTGCCCTCCTTTCTTCTTGGTTTTACCCTTTTCTGGAGCTGTCAATGGAGAAGAAAGAGCGTGTGCAGTTCCTGGAGCTTCCCCACCCTTCACACCCCTCTGGTTGGGGAGTTCCTGCAACACCATGGATTTGTCCTCATATTCTGGGTCTGGCTAGTGACTGACTGTCAAAGTACAAGTTTCAACTCATAAGTGGATCATAAAGTCAACCTAGTGCATCACTCTACTTTTTGTTTTTTGTAATGAACTGGAATCAATATTTCTGATAGAAATATCAGAGTGTGTGCATAAGACAGCCATGTATTGTTTCATGTAACTTTTGTCTCCTTTATTCACATAGACACATATACATGTTCCTTTGTTGTGGATCCTGATGTAAAGTGTATTTCAATGACTGTGGGTCATTGACATCGAAATCTACTTATCTAGCAGACCAACATGAAATGTAAATACTGTCATTTTAGTTTTTGTTGACATTCTTCGCTGTTTGCAGCAACAATAGGATTTTGGTGTGTGTCAAAGGCACTTGACTTTCATTGAGCAAATGGGTAGCTTGATCTCAGGCACTCCTTTCATTACCTAATAGGAAGGTAAGGCCACTCATCTAAATGCAGCAAAGTGCTTGAGATGGAGAGGAAGAGAAGAAAAGCAAACGGTGGAAAGATAGTGAAAAAAGAGTTGGAAAGTCTTGGGCTTTTCTCAGTGAATAAGCATTTTCAGATATTAAGGACTCCCTCACATAAATGCTATAGAGTATTTCTGTACACTTAGAAGTGATATGTTCATTTGTAAAACCAAGTATGATGTTATGCTGTTACAGCCCAGGACGGCAGGTGTTCAGAAAGCACACCTCTTATTAAAAGGGCCGCATTAGAGCCCTGTGCACGTTCATGTTTTGTGGACTCCAGCCTCGTTTCCACTTATCCTACTCTCCCCTGCTGCCCACTGATATGTCCACTTGCATCTCCAGCTTGCTCCACTCCCCAAATCCATCATCGCTTGAGGTGCCTAATTGTCTCGGGTACTTCAGTCATCATCCGGGCATGCTCACCGGTCACACAGAGCCCGGCGTGTAGAGACACATGCCTGTTTTTAAACTGACTCAAGAGGCAGACTGACTCCTGCGACATTCCTTGAACTGTGCTCTCTCCTCCTTTCCATTTGCCCTTAGAAGGGGTGGAAGAGGACAGCTGTGAATTCAAACTGTGGTTCTCCTGCTTAATAGCTGTGTGGCCTTGAGCAAGCTGAGCTTCAGTTTCATCATTTGTGAAAACTGGAGTAGTTTTGATGACCCTATAACTTTGTTATGATGATTAGATCCATTTACATGTTCAAGTGTCTAGCGGTACCATGCAAGAGTAGCTCTTGCTACTCAGTGATCAATCCCTCCTCTTTCCGTGGTTATCCGCTTTCTGTCTTTCTAGAGAGCAGTCGTTCTAGCCCCTAAGGATTGAGGCTGTGCTTTTCTCTTGCTACTTTCTCTCCCTGGAAATTGGAGACCTCTGTCCCTTTGGCTGTGGGCTTGCTGCCTGGGGCCTGCCCAGACGAGACTCTGCCTAGAGTTGAGATTCACGGCTCTTGTATTTTGGTCTCCTGTGCTGACTCCACCTAAAACCTGCCAGGAGGTTGCGAAAGCCATTAGAAATATTCACTTGAGCCTCAGTGGGGTCTGGGCCAGTCCCCCAAAGCTGGTGCTACCAAAATAGGCAGGTGTAACGTGGGCCCTGGCTTTCTCTCCACCCCATGTTTTTAGGAGTAAGTCACCATATTCAACTGAATCAAAATATACTACCCTTTCTATGATTCCTCTTCATCCTCTGATCTTCTGAGTAAATGAATAGTTAGAGAATTTCTACCTTTAAGCTTACCATTTGAACTGGTTGTGTATGGGTGTTTAGATTTGAATTCACATTTATAACTCCTTTACCCATTTAATATCTTTTTCATTTTTAAGAACTTTTAAAATTCTTCTTACATTACAAGGTGAAATTCCACCTGGAGTTGAGTCTTGGTTCCATTTCTCAGTTATATCATCTTGGGCAATTCACAAGTTTCAGTTTCCAGTAAAATATCTTTTTGCCCGTCTCCCAGGGATGTTGAAGATCAAAGTGTTCCGAATACTGTGATGCCCTCTACAAATGTGATTCCACTGGTAACACTGTTATGATGAGCGATAGATTGTATCTAATGGTAGTAGTAACATTATTATTTAGGAACTGGAGATGTCCAGCTTATTCTTGATGATGTCTCTGACTGAATAGATTTGACCAATATCGCTGTGACCACGATGCTCTGATAACCCTTTGAGAGGGGGCCTGATAAAAAAGAGACTACCCTTAGCAAGCTCCAGGCAGCTCTAAAGATCTACTACTTGTTAGCAAGGCCAACTTGGGCAGATAACATTTGGGCACAGTTTTGTCATCTGTCCAAAAGGAATTGTTAGTTCAACAAGCAATTACTGTCATTGAGTGCCTGCTGTATGTAAAACTGAAGAAGTAAACAGATATGACGCCTGCCCCGATGGAACCTGAAGTCTAACTGGGGAGATAAACGTAAAATAAATAATCACAAATATATGTGTACTTCACAACAGTGGTAAGGACCTACTGTATAGCACAGGGAACTATACTCAACATCTTGTAATAACTTATAATGGAAAAGAATCTGAAAAAGAATATATATATATATATAACTGAATCACTTTGCTGTACACGTAAAACATTGTAAATTAACTATACTTCAATAAAAAATGATGAAAAATAAATTTTAAATTAAAATATTTTTTAAAAAGTGGTAGGTGCTGTAAAAGAAAAGGATGACTTTCCTCATAACATTGTGAAATGTTCATAAGAGACCTCAGCTGGAAAGGGCCTGAATATCAGTTCTTAGGTAAGACCTCTTATTAAATAGTAGGCAATAAACGTTTGTTGGTCAAATGATAAATAGCTGGCTGAATATGGTGTTACCAGAGAACCTCCCCCAGGCAGTAGAGAGGTAGGTTGTCATTGAGCAGGACCTGGACTAGAAGTCTTCAGACGTCTCTGCTTAAAAGCTGTGTAGCTCTGGGCTCATGGGCGATTGCTGTGGACTTCAGGATTCCCCCCCCAACCCCGTAAACTGGGGTGATGCTGCTGTCTGTCACCCTCTGTTGTGCTGAAGTGAAGAAACGAATGAAAGCACTATGTAAGGATCATGGTTGTGGGTATTACGTAGTGGCTGCCTCTGAACTCTAAACCCAGCACCTGTAGGAACGGGCCATGGCCTGCCCTGTCACATCACCCGAAGACGGGTCCCCAGTCCCACAGTCCTCTGCTGAAGCCTTAGGACCAGCTCTTGGGGTCCCAGCCTGCCTGAGATGGCTCTCAGACCTTTGATAGCAAGATCTACAGCAGTGGCATGGAGTGTATCTGGCTTTTTACCCCATGTTAAGGGACTAGCTAGCTTATGGGACTCCTGGGAGAGCCCTCTAGCTATGAGAGACCAAGGAGACCAATCGTATCAGAATATGCACCCTCTAAGTAAAGTTTGGGCTCTAGGTAGGCTCCAAGCACATGGGTGACTGCCACTTACCATGTGCTGTGCTTGCTGCCTTGTTTACCCCACTGCATCCCACCCTTATAAATCCCCCCCATTTTACAGATGGGAAAACTGAGGAGAGGTTACTTGACTTACTTGTGGTCACATGCTTACTAAATAGTGAGATAGGGAGCCAGGTCTTTCTGACTCCCAAGCCCAGGCATTAGGACCCCTGGTCCTAATACCAGAGAGACAGCAAACTACCATGCTGACCATTAGAGAATTTGGGTTAGCGAGACCCACAGCCATAGGCAGCTGCCCCATCCGTTAGTGAGGACATCGAGAAGAATGAGACAAAGGCTTCCTTTCTGAAGACAGAGTTTCCGCTCGGCAACTGCTTCTGCCTCTATCCCTCATCCATGAGGCCAGCCCAGAAACCTTCCCCACCCAGCAGAATCACAGAGGGCCGGCCAGTGTCTCCAGCCATGCATTTAGTCTGGGCTTAATATTTGTTGACAGGGTTCCTCGCCAAATAATTAAGCAACCCATGGAGAACTCTGACCTTACCTTGTACGTGCGGGAGGGCATGCTGAGTAAGAGTCTGAACAGGAATCCTAGGAATGGCCCCAGCTCGAGGAAGGAACCCCCTCCACCCCCAGCTCTTTGGAGTAAAGAACAAGGGTTAATTTCATCCATACACCCTCACTGACTCTTGCTCAGTCTCCCCAGAGTTTTTCAAAGGGAAAATTTATATGAAAGGTAGGGGCACAGATTGTTACTATTCTGGAAATAGATGTTACCGTAACTCTGTGTGTCCCTGTTGATAACACAGACCCCAGGTCAACAACACAAACAGTACAAGCCCCAGTGCAAGCGATAAGACAGGCAAGCTGCAACTTGTCTAATTCCTGTGCACCTGCGTTTTGGTTGAGGGAGCGGGGATGCACATAGAAGTACGCCAGGACGTTGTTCTCCCTGTATCTTAGGGGAGGGAGGGTAGGCTTGGCATGCCTGGCTTTGGGTCTCAGCATCCCTTCACCCCACAACTAAGATACTGAGCTTTTGTGATGGCTGGGTAAACCCTTGTCTCCTTACCCTCCCTCCCTCTTCAGTCTTGCTCTGGAGACCAATGTTACCCATATTCAGGCGAAACGAATGCATTACCCATGCCATTGCCCTGTTTGTACAGCTCTGGTTTTATTCTTATGAATATCCCCTCTCCCCTCTGTAGAGGACTAGAGTCTTGCCCCTGTACTCCAGCCCCCTGGGGACCTGCCTCTGGCCAGCTGTGACTTGCAGACCCTGCAGTCTGCGTATCTCTGCACCATCACACGTCCTCACACCTCTCATCCCCACCTCCCACTGGTTCCTGCCACCCTGCTGTCCAGAGATTCTGCCCCACCTGCTTGGACTTCCACCCACCAAACATGTGTCTCCATGTGCCCCCATCTAGTTTTCAGGTCCATAGACCTGTTCCAGTGTGACCCACCTTCTCCCAGTTAATCCGTTCACAAGAAACAACAGCAATAATAATATCGTTTATCATGTATTTATTGTGTAACAGCAGTTTAAATCCGTCATTCTCACCAGCTGTCTTGGTCCTGTTACAAGCTCTTGGAGCAGTCTGGCTCTTAGCAGAGGAAATTAAAGGACCCCTTGGTCAGTGGGTCAGTGGGTCAGCCTCATCATTCCTGCTGTCGGCCTGTTCTGTCATTACCCTTGCTCATTTCCTATGGTGAAGTTGAGCCCTGGTTCCATTAACTAGGTTTGTATCTTGACCCTCTTTGCTGATTTTCTGCCTGGATCCTCCACAAAAGACCTCAAGACTGACCTCTAGTCCTTGTGTGAGAGAATCCCTGAAACTTATTGCCCAGCCCTCTGGCGCTATATTGTGCTAGCCCTCTCACACACCTGCCTGGTAAATGTGTCAGGCCAAACATCAGCCTGCCTTCTGCTGGGGTGAACCCACCACCCCGATCCCTTTTGCTGGAGCCTCTGATGCCCCTGTGACTCTAGAAGTTTGGGGTAAGCTGCCTTGACTAAGGCATATACTTAATTTTTCTTCTCCCTCCCCACCTCCTGTAATAATGAGCTATCAATTAAATGCTACTTTTCTGGCTCAGTTTAAATAAGTAAGTTTATTCTTTGAATTCTCACTAAAGTGACTTTAGTATAATTTAGTTAACTGGCATTTTCTGGTAGAAAAGTAACCTTACTGTGTTTAATTGAACAGATTAAAATGTGATTATCTCAGTTGTCAAAAATATTTTCATAGATTTCCTAGTGGTTTTTTTAATGGAAGAAAAATTATTCACATTACTGTAGTTCCATATAGTGCAAAACTAGAACAAAGTGATGCAAATCCTTGGACAGAAGGGTCATTTGAGTCACTGGAGTGTCCTGAGCCACAGTGGGAACTTAGAGCTGTTATTGATGCACAGCACATTTCTTCAGATTCTGACACCACTCACTTATTTATATAGATGTTTTTCATGTGAATATTTGCGCTGAAGGAGAGCAATAGACATTCACTTGTAAACAAAGGCGGGTGGTGGGAAGGGGAAATGAAGCCTTTGTAGAACTCTAAAATAAACCAGGTTCTCAGAACCTCTCACTCTTAATAATTCCTGCCATTCTTTATCTTAATAGGACAGAAGTCATTGAGAGAATTAGAGAGCAGGATTAGCAGTGATAAAAACATGAATTCTGACTGGTGATCCAGAATAACAACTTGAAACGAATGCACCTTGATGTTCTTACCAGAAAGGATGATGAAGATTCCGACTCCTGATCGTAATTGGCTGTTATGTACTGCTGAACACACAGCACTGTACAAGGCCTCCATGTCTTCCTTGGGTTAATTAGAATAAGTGATGAACACAGGGGCACAGCTGGCTTGTTTGGATGATTGAATGTGAAGGAAGAGGGTAGTTTCGCAGAGGAGAAATGTTTCCTGTGTTTTCACTGAGGATTAGCCTGATGAGGAGGAAATTCAGAGAGCAAAGGCCAGGTAGCTTTTGGTTAACATTTTGCATAATTCAGACTGAATAATCCTACAGTTCCTGGTAACGAAGTTTGAATCTTTGGCAAACTTTGGAACTAGATGGGGAGTTATCAGATCTGCCAGCAGGCTAAAACTAGCAATCAATTACTGGGTCAATGATTTTTGCATTCTAGTCGGATTGTTTTAGGTTTTTTGCAAACAACAGAGACCTAAGGGCAGTAAGAAAAAGGAGGAAAATTGCCAGGATATACATACTCAAATTGAAACCACAGAATCATTAGGAACATGGAGTCGCTCTTTTCCCTCAAGCTCACCCTTGTCTCTATGGATCTGCTTCATTCTGCTCTGTTTTCTCATAACTGCATTTCCCTGTGGTTCAGAGTTTACCTCATATTCCTTTAATTTAGCTGCCATGTCAATCTGACTCAGCAGTTTCTCAATTTTAAATTCCCAAATGGGGAGTCTCATGGGCTCATACTAATTTTTTGAGCCCGTCAACCAAGTCATAGGTGGTTGGCTAGCCTATGGATAGACTGGGTTTATGTCAGGTGCCTAATATTGGTTCAGTCAGCTGTGCTTCAGGGTCAAAGGCCAGAGTAGGTTTGAACAAAGCAGCAGAGTCTGTGGACAGGGCAGAGTCTTGCATATAAATAGACAGGCAATGGTTGGTGTCTCATGTGTAGCTAGTTTCCTCCTGTTAAAAAGAGGTGAATCTGAACACTGAATTGTTAAGGAAAAAAATGCTCTGGGTAAGACCACCATCTTGGTCTTTTCTCTCTTTGAGTTTTGAAATTCAGTGATGATGACCACCTTTTCTCTCCTGTTGAATGGTGTCCCCTGTACTACTACATCCCTTCAGTGAGAACACTTCTCTCCTGCCCCCACATAAAAATTGACATAATATAAAAAGCTACAGGAGAAGGGATTCTGAGAAGAAAATGGGCAAATGGGAAGAGAGGAGAAGAATGGGGGAAAAACTGGCTGGAAATGAGATCCTCAATTTCCACCTAGAAATTTGATACATCCCACGATGCCAAGCCATAAATTAGATGATATGGGGTGGTGATGGGAAGTTTGAGGAAGAGTAAGACGGAAGCAGGTGGGGGTAAAACAAGGGACAAAAGAGCCTGAAGGAGAGGATTTGGGATATTGGGCCTCAGAAGGTGGGAATTCCACCTTGATGTCTTTGAAGTGATATTGCCAAAGGATAGGACAAAAGGTGAACTTGAAATGGAGACGAACAACAGAGTCAGGCTGGCTTTCAGCTTTCCCTCTTCTCAAAAGCACTCCAGTAGACAAGTTGATGAGCAATCTCTGGGGTAGTACAGCTCAGCAGGAGTATCTCAACTTCTAACCAGCCCCAATTAGAGATGCTCCAGAAAACAAACATAGGCATGTTGCAGATATTTTTACTGGGCTGTTATATTTTGGTTTGCCATTCTAGCAAATGGTCAGAGTTGCAGATGACGTTTAACTGTTGGGATAAATTTGTCTGGCTTTAAAACATAACATGACATTTTCATGGAACACATAGCCTTTAGGAAAAAGAGAAGGACCTATTTATTTTTTCATGTATCTTTATTTGGTTCTAATATTAACCATCCCTTCTGATCTGATGTCCTATAGTCTGGCCTGCAAAAGCCACCTATGTCAATCTTCCTAGATG
This sequence comes from Grampus griseus, assembly GCF_964374135.1. Classification (NCBI taxonomy): domain Eukaryota; kingdom Metazoa; phylum Chordata; class Mammalia; order Artiodactyla; family Delphinidae; genus Grampus; species Grampus griseus. The sequence goes on from NC_139017.1 coordinate 108,618,207, forward strand.
TTTGGTCTTGGGCGCAGTGCTTACGTTGCATAAATCACTAATCTTTTACCCTTCTTTATTGTCAATTAAAGAAGGGCCTGCCTGTTGAACTCCTGAATTTACCCTACTAAACCTAGCTCAGATGCCCCTCCTCCTTGAAGCGTTCCTAGAGTTATGTGTCCCCTGTGCGGTCAGCACAAACTACTCTGTATTGCAGTTATTTATTTGCATGATGGTCTCTCTCACTAATCTGTGAACTCCTTTCCTGCATCACCTGTGGCTTTTTCACTTCTGAGCCTCCACTACTGAGTACAGTGAGTGGCGCACTGTAGGTGCTCAATGAACGTTAGTTGAATTGAGTTGACAGTGCTTAATATGATTTAGCATTCACAATGTTCTCAGGGCCCACTCTTCTAGGGGGCAATTTTGGTGAAGTGGGAAGAGCATGAGAGCTGGAGTCAGGACACCTCTGTTCAAGCCTTTGCCTTGTTCTGTTTGAATGTATGGATTTGGTCACAGTCTCCCTGAGCTCTAGTTTCCTCATGTGTAAAATAGAAATAAGGATTCTTGCTGCTCAAAGCTTTTGTGAAGATGAAATGAAAAAAAAAAGTCTTTGTAATGTTAAAGTGCTATATATAAGCAGGATTTCATCAAAATCATCCTTTTGGAAATTCAGAAAGTAATCCTCCTTAGTGCTTGCTCCAAGACAGATCTTTCTTCTCTAGCTCTATAGCAAACATCATAGAGTTGAAAGCTGTGCTGTTGTGAGAATAATAAATAGGAAACGTGTAGTATAGTGCCTAGCATACAGTAGTCACTCAAAGAATGATAGCTGCCATTACTGTTATTTCTACTACTGTTATTAGGATAATGTAGAATTTCCTCGGCTGGCCCAGAGGAAAGCAGTTGGGTGATCAGAGAAGGGTAGTGGATCTCCAGTCTTCACATGGTTCTGTAACCCTCCATCCTTAACAAGCAACTGATTTCTTGGCTCCGTTCTCCATACCCTAATCTTCACTTGTGTGCTGGGAGGATGACTTTGAGCTCAGAGAAGAGGAGCTATAAAAATCCAGGTGAGTGCTGCTATCCTCTTGAGCATGTACTTAATTCTCTTATTATCTGTGTCTGTCAGACAGTGGAGCCTCTATTGAGGATGGTGAGGCTATAAAAATATCTGCATTTATCTGCAAGACTGATACACTACTTTATTTGGAAGTTAAGGTGGAGATAGAAACCTTTCAAGTTGATGCCATTGAGCCTTGTTAATTTGTGAAAGGGTTTTGTACTTGCCCTCTTTCTTTTTTTTTAACCATTCTTAATTTTCCAACCCTGCTTTTAGTTGGCTTCAAATGTGCTCACAAGAGTTCTGCCAGCTTTAGTTGGAAGGAATATATTTCCGAGCTTAGTTAGACATCAGTTGATTTTGGGCCCTGCCCAGACTTTTGACAGAGAAGGTAGTGTTAAGGGGGTTGATGGTGTCTAGACAGTAAAATCAGAAACTGTGTGATTTATGTTGTATTATAGACATTCAACTTCCCGGATTAGAAAAAGGAAACTGGTTTTTATCTAAGGAAGTTACATTAATAATCAAAGCCCTTGGGTATTTCTGACCTATGAAAAGTTACAGCTTGCCTAGTTTTACATAACATTCTCCAACCCCTTCAAAGACAAGAATTATTGAGAGCGTTACTGTGTAGAGCCAGAGATGAGAATAGACTTCCAAGCTTCAGGAGGCAATTCATAGAACTATATAGTGATCTTCCCAGCTACTCACCTCTGGTTAGACCCCTATAAGCTCACCACACAGTTTGGTTATTGCACACCAGTTTCAGAGGGATAATGGAAAGTTGGAGAGGAGAGTGGCTAATAGCAAAAAAGGATGGAGTTGTCTGGGACTATAAAGAAGATTGAAGATCTGACTCAGGGATCGAAAAAATTGGACTTTGCCTTAAAGAAAAAGCATGCTCTTGATTAGGAAAAAGTATAATAAAAATTTTTTAAATTCCTCAATCATACCACAGTATTTTGTGTTTTTTTTTAGGTTGCTTAATGCTTGTAAACATCAGATATTCATTACTATGGAAAATACTGGAAAGACAGAATCTTAATAAGCTAGGCAAATTTGTGTGGAATTAAAGGCTTTTAAAGCCTATGATAGCTTTTGTTTTGCTTTGACTTGGATAATCATCCAGAGCTTCAACTAAAACTCTTCATTTCTTTCAGAAAAGTATAAATTCCTCTACGGAGAGCTATGAGACATCATATCAAAGGCTGCTCTCTGAACTGTTTTAGAACACATGCATTTAAAGTGTTGTAGTCTTATTAGTTTATGAATTAAACTGCTTTTCTATCATTCTTTTAAAAGTTATTAATTGCTCTTAAAATAGGAAAATTAGTCATCAAAGTTCATTCATTACCAAGGAATTGTTTTATGTCCTTATCAGATCCTAGGTTACTCTACTAGATTTAATTTCAATTTAATAGTTTTCTTCAGATTGTACTGGAGTCCTAACAGGCCACTCAACAGGTGTTAGTTGAACTGTATGTTGAACTGTTTCTAAACCTTACATGGAAAGCACTTTTTAGTGTGTAGTAGCTACATAATTAAAATTATTTTAAAGAGCAGTTTCAGAAATAGTCATTATTTGATATTAATATCAGATATAGAAAATAGAGAAGAGTTTAATGTATCAATATAATATATTGATTGCTAAATACTCATGATATGTATGATATGCAGAACTCCTTTGTAGCATCTGGGGATAGTGATAAAAGCCTTTTCCACAGCATTGTAGCCCTTTAGCAGGAAGACGTAGAGATCAGAACTCCATCAGACACCTGGGAAGCTGAAGACACTTGTTCAACATGTCCCTCGAGTTTGTGATGTCTAGATTGTTGATTTCCTAGGGTGATAGTCTCCATCCTTCTGTAGTTGCCACAGGTTTAGCACAATGCTGGGAATGTAAGGGATATACTGGGAGATTCTTGATTAATTGGCGAATTGTCTGTATAGAAGGAGGCTTTGGAAACTAGCATAAGCTGAAACATTAGTATTTCACCAGTGTTAATTATGGTAGAGTGCAACGATGGGAAAACTGCAGAAATAGCAATAATAATGGTCACCATTAATTAATGATAATAGTCACCATTAATTAAGCACTTAATTCTTCTAACAGCTCTATGAATTTCATATAATTATCAGTCTTCCAGATGGGCAAATTGAAGTTCAGAGAAGCTAAGTAACTTGACTAAGATCACAAGCTTAGTAAATACTAGAGTTTTTAAGATTCAGATTTAGTCTGTCTTGAGTCCAAAAACCATCCTCATTTTTTATTGAAATATATTTGACATACAGAATCATGTTAGTTTTGGGTATACTACATAATGATTTGATGATTGCATACATTATGAAATGATCACAACAATAAGTCTAGTAACACACAGAGTTATTACAATATTATTGACCATGTTCCTTGTGCTGTACATTACATCCCTGTGGCTTATTTTATAACTAGAGGTTTGTACCTCTTAATCCCCTTCACCTATATCACCCCCACCACACACACCCCTCCCCTCTGGCAACCACTCATTTGTTCTCTGTATCTTTGAATTAGTATTCATTTTGTTTTGTTTATTTGTTTTGTTTTTATATTCCACATATAAATGAGATCATATGGTATTTGTCTTTCTTTGTCTGACTTATTTCACTTAACATAATACCTTCTAGATCCATCCATGTTGTCACATATGGCAAGATTTCTTTTTTTATATGGCTGAGTAATATTCTATTATGAATACACACACACACACACACACACACACACACACACACACACACATATATCACATCTTCTTTATCCATTCATCTACCAATGGATATTTAGGTTGCTTCTATATCTTGGCTATTATAAATAATGCTGCAGTGAATATTGGTGTGCATATATCTTTTTGATTACCCAGAAGTGAAATTGCTGGATCATGTGGCAGTTCTATTTTTAATTTTTCGAGGAAAATCTGTACTGTTTTCCATACTGGCTGCACCAATTAACAATCCCACTAACAGTGCTCAAGAGTTCCCTTTTCTCCACATTCTCACCAACACTTGTTATTTTTTGTCTTTTTGATGATAGCCATTCTGACAGGTGTGAGGTGGTATCTCATTGTTGTTTTGATTTGCATTTCCCTGATGATTAGTGGCGTTGAGCATCTTTTCATGTGCCTGTTGGCCATCTCTATTTCTTCTCTGGAAAAGTGTCTATTCAGGTCCTCTGCCCATTTTTAAATCAGGTTGTTTGGTGTTTTGATGTTGAGTTGTGTATGGGTTCTTCGTATATTTTGGATATTAACCCCTTATCGGATATATCATTTGCAGTTATCTTCTCCCATTCAGTAGGCTGTCTTCATTTTGTTGATAGTCTCCTTCATTGTGTAAAAGCTTTTTAGTTTGCTGTAGTCCCATTTGTTTATTTTTTATTTTGTTTCCCTTGCCAGGGGAGACAGATCCAGAAAAATATTGTTAAAACTGATATCAAAGAGTATACTGCCTATGTTTTCTTCTAGAATTTTGATGGTTTCAGGTCCTACATTTAAATCTTTAATCCATTTTGAGTTTATTTTTGTATACAGAATGAGGAAGTAGTCCAGTTTGATTCTTTTGCATATAGCCGTCTATTTTTCTCAACACCCACCACTTATTGTTTATTTAGTAGCATGTTGTTTACACTCCACACGTTTGTGGGTTTTGAAGTTTTTTCTTGTAGTTGATTTCTAGTCTCATACTGTTGTGGTTAGAAAAGATGCTTGATATGATTTCAATCTTCTTAAATTTACTGAGACTTGTTTTGTGGCCTAGCATGTGATCTGTCCTGGAGAATGGTACATGTGCACTTGAAAAGAATGTGTATTCTGCTGACTTCGGATGGAATATTATACATATTTTATATTTATCTATTAATTCCATCTGGCTAACATATTACTTAAGGTCAGTGTTTCCTTATTGGTTTTCTGTATGGATGATCTGTCCATTGATGTGAGTGGGGTGTTAAAGTCCCCTACTATTACTGTATTACTGTAGATTTCTCCCTTTATGTTTGTTAATAGTTGCTTTATGTATCTAGGTGCTTCTATGTTAGGTACATATATTTTTACACTTGTTGTATCTTCTTATTGGATTGATTCCTTTATCATTATGTAATGTCCTTCTTTGTTTCTTGTTACAGTCTTTGTTTTAAAGTCTATTTTGTCTGATATAAGTATTGCTAACCCAGCTCTCTTTTTGTTTTCATTTGCATGGAATACCTTTTTCTCTCCCCTCACTTTAAGCTTGTGTGTGTTTTTCTATCTGAAATGAGTCTCTCATAGGCAGTATATGTTTGGGTCTTGTTTTTGTGTCTATTCAACCACTCTATGTCTTTTGATTGGAGCATTTAGTTCGTTTACACTTATAGTAATTATTGATAGGTGTGTACTTATTTGCATTTTGTTAATTGTTTTCTGGTTGTTTTTGAAGTTCTTTTTTGTTCCTTTCTTCCCTTGTGATTTGATGACTATATTTAGTGTTATGTCTGGATTCCTTTCTCTTCTTTGTGTGTATTTATGTAGGTTTTTGGACATTTGGTTTGTGGTTACAGTGAGGTTCATATATAACAACATATATATGATTATTTTCAGTTGATGATCTTTTAAGTTTGAACACATTATAACAACCTGATATTTTAACTCCCTGCACCATGTTTAATATTTTGATGTCATCTTTTTGTTTTGTGTGTTCCATAACTACTTATTGTGGATATAGATGATTTTGCTACCTTTTGTCTTTTAACTTTCCTACTAGCTTGATAAGTGGTTGATCTACTACATTTATTGTATTTTTGCCCTTTCCAGTGAGATTTTTTTTCCTTTTGTAATTTTCATATTTCTCATTGTGTCCTTTTCTTTTCCACTTAGAGAAGTCCCTTTAACATTTCTTATAAAGCTGGTTTAGTGGCGCTGAACTCTTTTAGCTTTTGCTTGTCTATAAAACTCTATCCCTCCTTCAAATCTGAATGATAGCCTTGCTGGATAGAGTATTCTTGGTTGTAGGTTTTTTTCATTTCATCACTTTAAATATATCATGCCACTTCCTTCTGGCCCACAAAGTTTCTGCTGAAAAGTCAGCTTATTGTCTTATGGCAGTTCCCTTGTATGTAACTTGTTGCTTTTCCCTTGCTGCTTTTAATATTCTCTCTTTATATTTCTGCCATTTTACAAAAAGACAACCTACAGAATGGGAGAAAATATTTGCAAATGATGTGACAGACAAGGGCTTAATCTCCAAAATATATAAACAACTCATACAACTCAAGAACAAAAAAACAACCCAATCGAAAAATGGTCAGAAGACCTTAATAGACATTTCTCCAAAGAAGACATACAGATGGCCAAGAGGCACATGAGAAGATGCTCAACACCACTAATTATAAGAGAAATGCAAATCAGAACTGCAATGAGGTATCACCTCACACCAGTTAGAAGGGGCATCATCAGAAAATCTACAAACAACAAATGCTGAAGAGGGTGTGGAGAAAAGGGAACCCTCTTGCACTGTTGGTGGGAATGTAAATTGATACAGACACTATGGAGAACAGTATGGAGGTTCCTTAAAAAACTAAAAATAGAATTACCATGTGACCCAGCAATCCCACTACTGGGTATATACCCAGAGAAAACCATAATTCAAAAAGACACATGCACCCCAGTGTTCATTGCAGCACTATTTACGATACCCAGGTCATGGAAGCAACCTAAATGCCCATCAACAGATGAATGGATAAAGATGTGGTATATATATACAGTGGAATATTACTCAGCTGTAAAAAGGAACGCAGTTGGGTCATTTGTAGAGACATGGGTGGTCCTAGAGACTGTCATACAGAGTGAAGTAAGTCAGAAAGAGAAAAACAAATATCATATATTAACATATATATGGAATCTAGAAAAATGGCACAGATGAACCAGTTTACAAGGCAGAAACAGAGATACAGATGTAGAGAACAAACATATGGACACCTAGTGGGGAAAGCTGGGGGGGGGCAGGGTGAGATGAATTGGGAGATTGGGGTTGACATATATACACTAATATGTGTAAAATAGATAACTAATAAGAACCTGCTGTATAAAAATAAATTAATTAAATTAAAAAAAAGAAGACATACAGATGGCCAATAGGTACATGAAAAGATGCTCGACATCACTAATTATAGAGAAATGCAAATCAGAACTACAGTGAGGTACCACCTCACACTAGTCAGAATAGCCATCATTAAAAAGTCTACAAATAACAAATGCTGGAGAGTGTGTGGAGAAAAGGGAACCCTCCTACACTGTTGGTGGGAATGTAAGTTGGTACAGCCACTATAGAAAACAGTATGGAGGTTCCTCAGAAAACTAAAAATAGAATTACCATATGATCCAGAAATCCCACTTCTGGGAATATACCCAGGCAAAACTATAATTCAAAAAGGTACATGCACCCCTATGTTCATAGTTGCACTGTTCACAATAGCCAAAAGATGGAAACAACCTAAATGTCCATCGACAGATGAATGGATAAAGAAGATGTGGTGTGTATATACAATGGAACACTACTCAGCCATAAAAAAGAACGAAATAATGCCATTTGCAGCAACATGGCTGCAGCTAGAGATTATCATACTAAATGAAGTAAGTCAGAAAGAAAGAGAAAGACAAATACCATATGATATCACTTATATGTGGAATATAAAATGTGGCACAAATGAACCTATCTACAAAACAGAAACAGACTCATAGACATAGAGAACAGATTTGTGGGTGCCACGGGGAGCGGGGGAGAGAAAGGCATGGACTGGGAGTTTGGAGTTAGTAGATGAAAACTATTACATTTAGAATGGATAAGCAACAAGGTCCTAATGAATAGCACAGGGAACTATACTCAATATCCTGTGATAAGCCATAATGTAAAAGAATATAAAAAAGAATGTATATATGTGTATAACTGAGTCACTTTGCTGTACAGCAGAGATTAGCACAGCATTGTGCATCAGCTATACTTCAATAAAAAATATATAACCAATATATCTGCCATTTTAATTACAGTGTGTCTTAGTGTGGTCCTCTTTGGGTTGATCCTGTTTGGGGCTCTGTGATTCTTGGCCTTGGATATCTATTTCCTTCCCTGGGTTAGGGAATTTTTCAGATATTATTTCTTCAAATAAGTTCTCTGCCGCTTTCTCTCCTCCTTCGGGGAGCCTTATAATACAAATGTTAATACACTTGGTGTTGTCCCAGAGGTCTTTAAAACTCCATATCTTTTACAATTCTTTTTTCTTTTTCTGTTCAGCTTGGTTGATTTCCACCAAGATCAGTCTTTCAGGTTGCTGATCCTTTCTCTGTATCATCTGATCTACTATTGATTCCTTCTAATGTATTTTTTATTTCAGTTACTGTATTCTTCAGCTCTGTTTGGTTCTTTATATTTTCTAATTTTGTTTGTTGAGCATCTTTATGATCATTACCTTGAACTCTTTATCAGTTAGCTTGCTATCTCCACTTTGTTTAGTTCTTTTTCTGAGGTTTTTGTCTTGTTCCTTCATTTGGAACGTGTTTTTCTGTCTCCTCATTTTTGTTCAATTCTCTCTGTTTATTTCTATGTATTAGATAGGTCAGTTGGGTTTTCCAGTCTTGGAGAAGTCGCCTTATGTAGGAGACATCCTGTGGGTCCCAGCAGCACACTCTCCTCTGATCGCCAGAGCTATATGCTCTAGGGGTGCCCCCTATATGGGCTGTGTGCAGCCCTCTGTTGTGGCAGGACAGGCTACCATGGGTGCACTGGTAGGTAGGGCTGGCCCTGGCCGGGTTGGCTCTGAAGCCATGCCTTGTGTGGTGGTGGCAGACCCATTGCAGGACAATGCAGCCTTCTTGTGTGTTTGGCTGTGCGGCCCAGGAGGGTGTGGGGCTGCTGTCAGCCTGCTGGTGTGTGGGGTCATAGTCCCTGCCATGCCTGTCTGCATGGCCCAGGAAGGCTTGGGCCTGGGTGCTCACATGACTGTTGGCAAGTCCCCAGGGGGCAAAACGCATCCTCTTAATTATCATCCTGTTATAGAATTTTTATTCACCTTCACCACTAGTTTCTCATAAGAAGTTTTCTTTTGACCTACCCTAGTCTGCTAAACAGAGCTCTCTGGGTATCCACATATCATATCCCAAAAGCTAAGGGCCCTTTGAAAATACATCTTCCCCATTATCATCTTGATTTTTGTTCTGGTTATTTAATGCTGCCTAACAAATTATGCCAAAACGTAGTGGCTTAAAGCAATGACAGAATTTAACTTGCTCATGAATTTGCAACTTGGGCAGGACTTAGTAGGGATAGCTCATCTCTGCTTTGCTTGCTGTCAGCTGGGGTGGCTCAAACAGGAATAGAAGAATTATTTACATTTCTGGCAAGTGATGCTGGAAAGACTCAAACAACTGGGGACTGGTGTAGCTGAGGCTTCACAGGCCTCTCTCTCCCTCTCTATGTGGATTTGCCTGTGGTCTCTCCAGTATGGTGGTATCAGGGTTGTTGGGCTTCCTATATGTCAGCTCAGGGCACCCAAGCGACAGAGGCACAGAGAAAAAAGGGAGAGGGGGTAAAGGAGAGAGAGAGAGAGAGAGAGAGAGAGCGAGAGAGAGAGCAAGCACACACACATGTGCCAGGTGGAAGCTGTATTGCCTTTTCTAACCTAGTCTCGGAAATCTTGCATCATCACAGTTTTTTTTCATTAGAAGCAAGCCACTAAGGCAGATACATATTCAAAGGAAGGGGAGTTAATTTGTACCATTTGTTGGAAGAATGTCAAAGAATATGTGAACTTGTTTAAAAACTCCATGGTACCATGCATCTTGCTTGAGTAGCTCCTCTGCTGTCTCAACTTCAGGCGATAGGGCTGGCCCTGGGCAGAAATGTGAAAGAAGTATGAGTTGTCAACAACATCCATCACTCCCCAGTTGTGGCCTTCGCCTCTTCAGGGGCCTCTCTTCCCACTGGTAATGGTCCTGCGTGGCTGTGGAACTTCTCTGCTCTCCCAAACTCAGAACTTTCCAGCTCTCCTGCCCCACACCCCTCCTTACCTCCACGGTAATACTCATCTAGATGATTAATTCATCCAGGACAGTGAAGCCCGGAGATACTGGGCACCATTACCAGTGCAGCCAGCAGAGCTCCTGCAGCACCAGCACCACCCAGTACCTGAGCCAGCTCTGACCAAGGCTCATGGTGTGCCAGTATTGCCATAGTACACATTTTCATGAGCCATACATTATTGCTTTCTCATATTTTTTTTTTTTTTTGCGATACGCGGGCCTCTCACTGCTGTGGCCTCTCCCGTTGCGGAGCACAGGCTCTGGACGCACAGGCTCAGCGGCCATGGCTCACGGGCCCAGCTGCTCCGTGGCATGTGGGATCTTCCCGGACCGGGACATGAACCCATGTCCCCTCCATCGGCAGGCGGACTCCCAACCACTGCGCCACCAGGGAAGCCCCCTCATATTTTTTATTAACGATAAGCCACAACTTTCCCAGGATATTTCTGCCAAAACCTTCATTGTCCATTTTAGTATATCACACTCTTGTGTTCTCTGAAATATTAAATCAACAGGAGTGGCATAAATGGAAGACATTAGCTTTGGTATGGCAAACACCTGTTTGATGGCATAGAAAAGAGGTGGGTTTGCCTTCCTAGGAAGAAAACAGTGGCTGCAGGAACAGAGCAGGATTTTTCTTCTTTGGCTCCTTTGATGATTTTGATATGCTGGAAAATAAAATATAGCACCTCGGGATTTTCATAAATCTTGCTGCATATTTTTCTCAAGTTTATGAAAATGCATTTTTAGAAAATAAAATACTAAAAACTTTTTAGAGCTTTGAGGAATAATAGGGAATACTTTTTTGTGTTAGTAAAAGAAATTATTGTACAGTTGTCCCTTGGTATCCTTGAGGGATCCCTGCAGATACCAAAATCCACAGATGCTCAAAGTCCCTTATATAAAATGGAATAGAATTTGCATATAACCTACCCACGCACATTTTCGCTTGTACTTTACATCATCTCTAGATTACTTATAATACCTAATACAAGGTAAGTGCTATCAAAATAGTTGTAAATACGAGGTAAGTGCTATGTAAGTAGTTGCTGGTGCACAGCAAATTCAAGTTTTGATTTTTGAAACTTTCTGGAATTTTGAAAAACTATTTTTGATCCACAGTTAATTGAATCTGCAAATGCAGAACCCTCAGTTGGAGGGCCAACTGTTGTTCTGCCTGGAATTTCTTCTGTTGTATTTCCCAAACATCGTATTTTCATTGTGTTCTCAAAGCTGAAATAATCTGCAGGATTTATGTCGTAAGGGCCAGTGACTCTATACCTTGTTTTAATCATCTTATAAATTGCATAGTGGTCTATTAAGGCACGAATCAAGTCCATTTTCTGATTATAAAATATGGCACTTGATTTGGGGAGTGTAGACATGGTCCTTACGGCTTCGATTTAACTCCTGATTCTTAATCACTTCATCATACATGAGCAGTGGGTCTTATGCTATTTAAGCCCGCTTCCATAAGCAGCTGTCTTCAATCTTTGCTATTGAGGAGGATGCAATACGCTGTACCCGGGATTCTGGTATGTTACTGCAGTGCCAGATTATAAGGCTGAGTTCAGACACAGTTGAGTGTCACCATCACTAGTGGCCATTTAGTGATTATTTACTGTGTGACAGGATCTTGAGATTTTTATCTCATGAAATCCTCTAAGGTAGATGTTAATATCCACATTTTACAAGCAACAAAACTAAGGCTCCAAGCGATTAAATAATTTGCCCAAGATTACTTACCAGTACATGTTGCAAACTTGATTCTAAACTGGGCTTTCTGACACGCCAGCCCTTGCTGTTAGCCTAATATACTCTACTACCACCATTAGTTGTAAAGAATTACTTTACTAATTCTCCATTCTTTTAACCCCCTCCCACTGCCTTATCGTAATGCAGACAGCTCCCAGTTGCTAGAGGATGCTCTTTCTTTCCAGTGGTATTGCTATAAGTAACTCCTTTTCCTCATGCACTGTGAGGTAACATTCATTTAAGAAGAGAATCCAAATAAAATTCTGAGAGTTTGCAGAGTTTCTATTTGTATGAGAGACAAAGAAACCTTATAGGGTTCAGTGACATTGTGTTGCCACATAATGAATATCTTTTTTTTTTTTTTTTTTGCGGTACGTGGGCCTCTCACTGTTGTGGCCTCTCCCGTTGCAGAGCACAGGCTCCGGACGTGCAGGCCCAGCGGCCATGGCTCACGGGCCCAGCCGCTCCGCAGCATGTGGGATCCTCCCGGACCGGGGCACGAACCCGCATCCCCTGCGTCGGCAGGTGGACTCTCAACCACTGCGCCACCAGGGAAGCCCATGAATATCTTTTTATAATTGAATTGAACTCCTAGGAAGCACTGGAATTGATAGTCAGCCTTGGATTGAGACAGTGAAGCAAGGAGGAAGGACCTGGGCTGCTTCCCACTGCCCTGTGTTAATTGGACTATTATATGAGCAAGCCTGGGGGAGACTTACGCAGAGTTCAGTGAGATGATAAACTATGAGAAACTGAAAGAGTAACTCTAGTAAAAGGAATACTGCTAAGCAAGAAATACCTTTAAAAATTAGGAACCAGGAAGGTGTAGTGTGCTTCTTCCAACTCTTAGAAAACTTGCTGGAGAAAGAAAGGATGGAGCAGAGACTCCCAGATTGGTACCCACATTGAAGCAGTGAAAATCAGGATTCAAAGCCTCATCATCAGCTGACTCTAAAGTCGGTGACAATGAGATGAGTTTGCCATACAAAAGTTCATGATAGTTGAGGGTCTGATGACAATTCCCTTTTAACTCCAGCTTGTGTTGTCATCTAGCCAACTCTTACGATAAAAGTCCTACATGAGGTCAATGTGCTAGGTACTGCACCATAGTCTACTAGGGTTGGGGGTGGGAAGAAGAAAAAACAGACAACTGTAACAATGATAAGAACTATGATTGAGAGAAACACTGAGTACAGTGGTCTAAAATAGGTAGGTCTAGGAGGACTTACCATAAGTGGTGTAATCTGAGATGAGGTGAACATTTATTTGTTTTTGAGGATATTTTTATTACTTTCAGATGCATGTGTGTTTGTATACATTTATCGCAGAGAAATGAAAACTTTAAAAACTTATGTAGTACTATGTTGAATAAGAGTGAGTGGTGACATTGAATATCCCTGCTTTGTTCCTGATCTAAAAAAGAAAGTATTTAGTCTATCACCACTAAGTTTAACGTCATCTGTAAGGTTTTTATAGGTGATGTTTACCAAGTTGAGGAAGTTCTCCTCTATTCTTATGTTTTTGAGTGTTTTTATCATGAGTGAGTGTTGAATTTTTAATGTTTTTCTGCATCTATTGATATGGTAATATGATTTTTCTTTTTTAACCTGTTATATGGTAGATTGTATTATTTATTCTTGAAATATTGAACCAGCCAACTTGATTATAGTCTACAGTTTTTTATATATTTCTGAATTCTATTTGCTAATATTCACTTATGGATGTTTGTGTCTATGTTTATGAGGGATATTGGTCTGTAGTTTGTGTGTGTGTGTGTGTGTGTGTGTGTACTGTCTTTGTCTGGTTTTGGTATTAGGATAATCCCAGCTTAATAAAATCAGCTGGGAAATGTTCCATCATCTTCTTTTTTCTGGAAGACATTGTGTAAAATTGGTGTTAAATCTTCTTCAAAAATTTGGCAGAACTTTCCAGTGAAACCATCTGGGCCAGGAGAGTTCTTTTTTGAAGTTTTAAAATTATCAATTCAATTTCCTTAATAATTATAGCACTATTCAAATGATCAATTTCATCTTGTGTGAGTTGTGGTGGTTCGTGTTTTCCAAGGGATTGGCCTGTTTCAATCTAATTCGTCAAATTTATGAGTGTAGAGTTGTTGGTAGTATTCCCTTATTATTTCTTATATGTCTTCAGGGTCTGTAGTAATAGCCCCCATTTCATTCTTGATATTAGTAATCTGTGTCTTCTCTCTTTTTTTGTCAGTCTTGCTAGCAGACTGTAAATTTTATTGATCTTTTCAAAGAACCAGCGTCTTGTAACATTGATTTTCTCTATCGCTTTTTCTGTTTCGATGTCATTGATTTTTCTGCTCTTTTTTATTTTCTTCCTTCTACTTGCTGTGATCTCAGGGGGCTTTTGCTCTTATTCTGTGTTCTTGAGGTGAAAGCTTAGATTCTATGTGACTTTTCCTCTTTTTCAATCTAGGCCTTTAGTGCTCTAATTTTCCTTCTTAGCACTACTTTAGCTGTGTTCCACAAATTTTGATATTTTTATTTTCATTCATTTCACTGTATTTTTTAATTTCCGTGAGACTTTGTCTTTGACCCATTGACCACTTAGAAGTGTGTTGTTTAGTTTCCAGGTGTTTGAAGCTTTTCCTGTTATCTTTCTGTTATTAATTTCAGGTTTGATTCCAGTGTGGTCAGAGAACACACTCTATAAGTTCATTTTTTTTTTAACTGATGAGGTCTGTTATATGGCCCAGGATATACTAAGTTAACCATGTCTTAGTATATGTTCTGTGGGCACTTGAAAAGAATGTGCATTCTGCTGTTGTTGGACGTTCTATAAATGTCGATTAGATGCTGTTGGTTGATGGTGCTGTTGAGTTCTTTTGTATCCTTCCTGATTTTACATGTAGTTGTTCTATCAATTGCTGAAAGAAGGGTGTTGAAGTTTCCAATCATATTTGTTGATTTGTCAGTTTCCCTTTTCTGTTCTATCAGTTTTGCTTAACATATTTTACAGCTCTATGGTTTGGTGGTTAGCTATTTAGGATTGCTAATGTTTAATGCTAATTGTTTATGTCTTCCAGACGGATTGTCTGTTTTAGCATTTTGTAATGTCTCACTCTCTCTGGTAGTTTTCTTTGCTCTGAAGTCTATTTGGCATTTATATAACTACTCCTGTTTTGTTTTGACTAAGGTTTCCATGCTACATTTTCTGTCTTTTTTTCAAACCTACCTATGTCATTATGTTTGAAGTGAGTTTTTTGTGGACAACTTATATTTCTGTTAGATTTTTTAACCATTTCAATCTCTGACTTTTAACTGGTATATTTAGATCATTTGCAGTTAATGTAATTATTGATATTTTAGAGCTAAGTGAGCCATTTTATTTTTTGTTTTCTGTTCTATTTTTCACTTTTCCGCTTTCTTCTTCCTACCTTCCTGTGGATTATGAACAATCTTTAGAACTTTATTTTTATTTATCTATAGTGTTTTTGAGTATATCTCTTTGTATAGCTTTTTAAGTGATTGCTTTAGGTATATTACATATACGTAACTTATCAGTTTGAGACATTTTATCAGCTTGAGTGAAGTATCAAAGCCTTTCCTTCCTTTATTTCCCTTTACCTTCCTTAATTTATAATATAATTGTCTTAAATATTTACCTACGTTTGGAATCACATCAGAAGTTATTATAATTCTTGCTTCAAATGTCAAGCATTATTTAGAAAACTCAAGAGGAGAATGGCATTGAATTATTCATATTTTTATTGTATGTTGCTTTTCTTCTTTCCTAATGTTCTAAGATCTCTTCTTTTATTATTTCCTGTCTGTTAAGAGAACTTTCTTTAGCTGTTTTTTTTTTTTTTTTAGGGTAGGCCTCCTTGTGACAAATTCTCATAGCTTTCATTCATCTGAGACTGTCTTGTATTTCATTCCTGAAGAATATTTTCGTTGATATAAGATGTTGGATTGACAATTCTTTTTTTTTCGGGGGGGACAGTTATTTGAAAAAATGTTCTGTTTCCTTCTAGTCTTCACAGTTTCTGGTGAAAATCCACTCTTATTTGAATTGTTTTCCCTTTATAGATAAGTTATTGTTTCTTGCTGCTTCTATGATTTTTATGTGTTTTTAATTTTCAGAAGTTTGACCATGATGTGTCTTGGTGTGGATTTCTTTGAGTTTATTTTCTTTGGAATTTATTCAGCTTCTTGAATCTGTAGGTTTATGTCTTTTGCCAACTTTGGGAAGTTTTCAGCCGTTATTTCTTTGAGTGCTTTTTCAGCTGTACCCTCTTTCTCCTCTCCATCTGGGATTCAATGACATGAATGTTAGAATGTTTTTGTAGTCCCACAGGTTCATTTGGTTCCTCTTTATATCTCTATTTCTTTGCTACAACCTTCTGTTTTTCCCTTTGTTTCAGGCATTTTGTAATTGCTCATCAGAATATTTTTATGATGGCTGCTTGAAAATCTTTGTCATATAATTCTAACATCTCTGTCATCTTAGTATTGGTATCTGTTGATTCTTTTTAAAACTCAAATTGTGGTTTTCCTTGTCCTTGGGATAATGCATGACTTTTCAATTGAAACCTGAACATTTTAGGTGTTATAAGGCTGTGGATTTTATTTAAACCTTTTGTTTTAATTAGCTTTCTCTGACACAGCTCTGGCAAGGGAAAAATGAGGGCACTGCTTCAGTACCTGTATCTGGCTTCTTTTGCTCAGTATAGCCTCTTGAAATTCCTTTACCCATTGTGTTTATCTATTATGTTGAATCCGATCAATTTGGGGAGAAATGACATCTTAACAATATTGAATTATACAAAGAAGACCCAAATATTTATTTAGGTCTTATGTAGTGTCCCCCTGCAATGTTTTGTAATTTTGCACTTTCCTTAACTAGTTGATCTTTCTGGTGCTATTATATAGATGGCATTGTTTCTTAAAATTTATTTTCCAGTTGTTTATTGCTAGTATATAGAAATACAATTGTTTAAAGTGTGTATAGTGACTATATACACAACCTTGCTAAATATACTTATTAGTTCTGTTAATTTTTTGTGGATTTTGTAGGATTTTTTATGTACATGATTATGTCATCTGAAAAAAAAAACATAGTTTTACTTCTTCCTCTCTCAACAATATGTCTTTCCTTCCTCCCTCCCTCTCTTCTTTCCTTTCTTTTTCTTTTTGGACTTAATGCTCTAACTAGGATGTTTAATAAAACATTGAAAGAGGTTGTGAGAGTGAACTGTCCTAGCCTATTTCTGATCTTTAGAGAAAAAGCATTTAGTGTTTCACCGTTAAATATGATATTAGTTGTAAGTTTTTCATAGAAGCCCCTTGTTAGGTTGATACTCCTAATTTGCTAAGGATTTTTCCGAATTTCATGAGAGGTATTAAATATTTTCATATAACTTTTCTGCAGCCATTGAGATAATCATATAATTTGCTATTCTGTTAATAGCAGAAGTGTTCTGTGAATTGACGTATTTTTTTGAGTGTAATAAATAATATTTAAATCAATGATCTTTTAAACATAAAAGTATTCTTATTAAAAATTATCACAAGTTAAGGAGACCCCTTTTCACCTCTGTTTAATATTATTCTTGAATTTCTGGCCAATGCAATAAAATATAAAACAGAAATAAGTGGCCAGCACAATCACATATGCTATGCTCACTTCCATCTAACCACTGCCCAGAAACACTCCCTCCTTAGGGCTTTGCACTGCCTGTTCTGTCTGCCTTGAACACTCCTCTCTTAGACATATGCATGGCCCACTTCCTCACTTTCATCAAGCCTTTCCTCAGGGAGGTCTACACAGATCACCTTATTTAAAATTGTGAAACCCTCCACCTCCTGCCTTCCTTGTCTCCCTTATTCTGCTCTGTTTTTCCATAGGATTTATCACTTTTTCACATACTATATTTATTATGTTTATTTATTGTTTTTATCCTCCACTAGAATGTAAGCTCCACTAAAGCGGGAATTTTTGTGTTTATTACTCATATATGTTCTCCTATTGTCTAGTATCATGCCTAGTATAGTAGATGCTCATTAGATATGTATTGAATGAGTGAATAATTATTGGAAAGGAAGAGACTAAAATCATGATTATTTGCCTTGTTAAATTGTGTAATTAGAAATCCCAAGGCAATCAGGTAGAGAACTATTAAAACTAATAGGCAACAACCTAAATGCCCATCGACACACAAATGGATAAAGAAGATGTGGTACATATATACAATGGAATATTACTCATAAAAAGGAACGCAGTTGGGTCATTTGTAGAGATGTGGATGGACCTAGAGACTGTCATACAGAGTGAAGTAAGTCAGAAAGAAAAAAACAAATATCGTATATTAATGCATATATGTGGAATCTAGAAAGATGGTACAGATGAACTGGTTTGCAGGGCAGAAATAGAGACACATGTAGAGAACAAACATATGGACATGAAGGGGGGAAAGTGGGGTAGGGGTGGTGGTGGTGGTGGTGGGATGAATTGGGAGATTGGGATTGACATATATACACTAATATGTATAAAATAGGTAAGTAATAAGAACCTGCTGTATAAAAAAAATAAATATCACAATATATTATGAGGATATCCATTTTTTCTAAATGAATTTATAAATTTAATCATCTTTAATATTCATATTATTTAGTATTATATATCCAGTCAAATCCCAGCAGGATTTTTTTGCTTTGACAAATGAGTTAAAGCTTGTATAGATTCAAGAATAAGTGGGCAGAAGTAACCAAGAATACTTGTGAAGCAGGGGGGATTATATTGGGTTAGAGAATTTCCCTTATTATAAGGTATTGAAACATAATATTATACAATAATAATTCAAGTGGTACTGGTGCAAGAGTAGACATAAAAATTAATGAAACATAGTAGGTAGTCTAGGACCTAGACTCGAATATACAGAAGGATTTAATAAATGTGTTAGGAGACATCACAAATCACGGAGGCTGGGCAATTTATTAATCATTTTTTTAAATTAAGGTGTCACGTGACACATCAAAATAAATTCTATATGGATCAAAATGCTAAATATAAAAACTAAAAAATAATGAACCATGAAGGAAAAGAGAAACAAGTCATGTTATGTGTTATTAGGATGGGCGGGGGGAGCAGTGTAACTGTAAAACAGGGAAAGGAATCACAATGGGAAAAATCAATCACTTTCACTACTTTTTACACCCTAATATCATCCATTAAGTTGATTTTTAATTAATAAAAAGTACAGTATACAAAAATGTTGAGTTGTTTTCTTTGAATCCTACATTTGATCTAAATAACGGAAATAGGTAATCTGAGGTTTATGTGTTTCTTTTCTATAAAGTAAAATATCAAAAGCACTGAACATGTTATACATGGATTTTGAATTAAGTAAATCAGAAATCATAAAATATTTATTTTTCTCTTAAATTTAAAGCTTTCCTAGCATTTCCCTCCATAATTAACATAGCATGGGCTATAAATAATACATCTATGTTGCATTACATGGTTGTTAGCTTGTTGAGATTGTTGTTTTTATGAAAGAACATGGATGATTTTAATGATTTTCTTATGAAAGAATGGTACAAAATATGGAAGCTTCAGGTTTTTAAAAATTTGCTCATTTTTTCCAACTTAAGAATTTAGTACAAAGAGAGTAGATCTTAAAAGTTTTCATCACAAGAAAAAATTTTATAGCAATGTATGGTGATGAATGTTAACTAGACTTATTGTGGTGATCATTTCACAGTATACAAATAACAAATAATTTTGTTGAAAACCTGAAACTAATATGTCAATTGTATCTAAATAAAAAATAATAATTTGATACAAGTTTTATGTATATTATTGAATATTTGTTTGCCTGGTTGTTGGATTAACAATAGTACTTGTGAAATTCCTTGCAATTTTGTATATTAATTAACCTTCTTTAGAAAATTCTATTGATGTTCTCAGATTGTGTGCTGGATTGTTTTTGCATTATTACAGTTGTCATTGTTGTTTAGTGTTGAGATGGAAAATCTCTACAGATGTCAACCCAATACTTGATGCATTTTCCAGAAATCGTTGAGGGGAGGTAGATTTCATATGAAGAACTGAAGAAGAAGGCCTCCTTCCTTCCCCACTCCAGGCAAGCTTAAACCCTACACTGCTTCACTGCCACTCCCTTCCTCCAGGTCTGCCAACTCAGCTCCCTTGCCAGGTCCTTGATGTTTTACCTCCTAATTGCAACTCTTCTTGGCATCTCAGCCTTTCCACGAAAATTCTCTAAGTGGCACATAAAGGACCTTAAAAACAAAAAACAAAAAAAAATGAGTACTGTGTGTATATGCATATATACACACACACACACACACACACACACACACACACACACACACACACACACACACACACACACACACACACACACACACAGCCTGGCCCCAAACCAGTTTTGTTATGTGGATTGGTATCACACAATGTAGAGTGTCATAGAGTGGATTCTATGGTTTGGAGTCATCTTCTCTGAACATAAAAGTTTAAGCCAAATTTAAATGGAGAATTACAAGATATAGACTATTGTTTTGTTTTGTTGGTTTTGGTTTTTGGGAGTCAGTCCAAGTCCTGATCAGTTCACGCCCCTAATTTGCTTTCACCACATTATGCCTTCAAGATGCTAAAATACCAGAGTGAAAAGGAAAAAATTCTGTTGGATTTTTGGATGCCTTAAATACTAAACATTTGAATTAACTAATGGAAGGTGGAGTAGAGAAGCCAAATCATCAAGTAAACTAAAATGCATTTATATTTGTTTCTGGAGTATGTCTTGTGATATTTTCCTGAGAAGATTCACATTCTTAATTATGTTTGGTTTACAATAATATTAAAATAACCACATTTCCTGAGTGCAATTCAATTGTGCCATTAAGGGATGCGGTATTCTTTCATCATTCCAGGCAGGGTGGAATCCACGGGGAATAAAAACTGGCCATGAATAAACCACAGAAATAAAATAGATTTGACCATATGTAGAAGCATCTGTAACAACAGATTTTTGCATTATCTCTGAGTTCTAGTATTGATTAGACGTCTCAGATCATAACTTTGGGAGGGATGTTCGGGAGTCTTCGCATTGATTTAGCATAGGTTAGCTGAGGGCCTGCTTTATATCATGCACTGTGTTAGTCCATGGAGATAGGAAAATGGTAGATGGAGAGGCCACACCCTCAACAAGTTCTCTGTTTGGTGGTGCTCCATCTAGCTATCTTGAGCCTTTGTTCATCCATTCATGCTCCAGGGCAACCAAGCAGGGCTAGACCACTGCCCTCAAGGAGCTCACAGTCTAGGAAAGGATGTGGAGGGAGATGGACCTAAAAAATGGGGAAATGCCTCACACAGTCCTTTCAAAACTTTCTAACGCTGCAAAGTCATCTCACATTTCCTGAGGCTCTTTCAGAAATACCTTTTATTGTACTTAGGAATGAATAACATATTTAACTATAAAGCTTATCATGTTTGAGTTAACATAGATAGTACCCACTGGGGATGTTAGCACAGATCCAGTGCCTCCGGTTGTGGGAAAGTATATCATCCTCTGAGGATCCTGCCTCTTGTATTGATTCCAAAAGAAACCTTGTGTGAGAAATGGAGGGGCACCTTGAGACCCTTCACCTCACCTAGCTGGACTCTTCTGCTCATTTTTTGAGGCTGTAATAAATAAGTGTATGTAAGGAAGGTTGCTTATGCCTCCAAGCATAGGCAGGTTGGAGGTTCTGCTCACCCAGGAACAGATCAAGAGGTGCCCAATAGGACCAAATATGCTACTGCACAAAGAAAGACGTGTGTAAGTGTTTTTAAAACACTATCATAGAGTTTCATCTTAAAAAAAAGAAGGGGGCTTCCCCGGTGGCGCAGTGGTTGAGAGCCCGCCTGCCGATGCAGGGGACGCGGGTTCATGCCCCACTCCGGGAAGATCCCACATGCCGCGGAGCGGCTGGGCCCGTGAGCCATGGCCGCCGAGCCTGCGCGTCCGGAGCCTGTGCTCCACAACGGGAGAAGCCACAACAGTGAGAGGCCCGCGTACCGCAAAAAAAAAGAAAGGAAGGAGGGAGAGAAACTGTTCCCTGGTAGACACAGGAGAAGGATTCTAGCTTAAGGAATAGCGTCCGTAGTTACTGAAGTCCCTGGAACTTCAGTCTTTTCACTATCAGGCAGGGAAAGTGAGGTATTTTCCCAGGGCCCTGCTCTGCAGACCTATCCTAGCTTATCCTCAGCAGGACTCAAAAGCCTCCTGTCCCTACAGCCCTCCCCATGTTCCCAGTCTTCTTGTCCACAGCTCTGGATTGTAGCAGTTGCCCTCTTTGCCTGTTTCACTTTCCTGTGCTGCTCTTTCTAGCCACGTGGCCACAAATTCTTGGGTTTTATCATATAAAATAGGAGAAGCCTTTACTGGAAAATTGTAGCCCAACAAAGCTAAAATGCTTGCTCATCCTGAATAAAGCACTGCTTTCTTTGCTGTCCAGGCAAACAGGAGTAAACAGCAAGCTGCTGGCTGTTGGTGTTGTCTGGAATTACTTGTCTTGAGTCTGCTGCAGGAAGTCGGTGGGGAACAGACCATTCCTACTGACTTCTCAGATATCTGTTCACTGACCTGGCAACAACCTTCCCCTTCTTAAGTGGTGTTTGTCTCCAAGCAAGCCTTTGCACATGCAATCATATCCCTCTCCTGAGCCTTGATTCTAAGAAGTCTGGAAAGGCAGATGGACAACTTGAAGGATCTTGGGTGACACAAACTGCTTGGGTTCTGAATAGGGATAGACAACTTAGTGGCAATTAGCTGGGACTCAGCGAGTTAACTCCTGACTGCCACAGCAGTCTATGACTTTCCATAACCAGTGAGACCAGGATATGGGTTGGGCTCAGTACCTCGGATTATTCTCTCACTCATGTTCAGATCTCAGTGTTGGAGGAGATATTTGACACCTGAAAGACCAGAGCCTTTCTGCCCACTCCTTCACCTAGGTTATTTGGGAGGACAGTTCATTAGGAAACACATAAATGTTTATGAGGTGGGAAGGACGTAAAAAGAAAAAAAAATATGCTCAAATATCAGGAACTCCTGTTGTGACCTTTTCTAACCCTTCTGCTTTTTCTCACTCTTCCTTATGTCACATCCTTAGAGAGAAACAAAATATTTTCACTATGTTTGTTTGTTTTTCAAGAGCAGTTTACAACAGACAGTCATGGAAACACAGCCAGTTTAATGATCATGTGAGGAGATAGATGACTATTCCAGTGTGTCCTCTGAGCTGGCCCTGCATGGACTGGCAAGACACGAGCATTTTGCACATGCCATTTCTATATAGAGATCTCACAGCTGTAAAAGTCTTGCTTGAATCCAAGTTAACATATGAACCAGTTGGAATAAAAACCCCAAACAAAATTTCCATAACTAGCTTATTTCTCCTGAGCAGGATCCTTGATGGCTAGAAATCTAAAACTTCACGTAAAAAATTTCAGAAAACGAACAGATTTTCTGACATGCCATAATACAGAGTGCCCTCTTCTCTAACTTGTTTTTCATTGTCTCTTCCACTGGAAAAAAATAATAAAACCCAAGAAACAAAAACAGAGCCACAAGAATGATGAGTTCTTTACACACTGTGGAACTGAGTAGGGTTTAAATGAGAATTGGAGACCTGTATTCCATTTTATATGTCTCCTGTATTCTATTTTATATGTCATTGCCCAGCATGGACTTGTCTTTGGTTAAATTATAAAATGGAAACTGGAGCTGATGCTAACTGGCTCTGATCCTGAGGAAGTTACTTGCTTCACCTGTAAAATAAGAACTTGAACTAAGGTCACCCATAAGATAATAGGGAGGTTTAAAAGTTTTAGCCCGAGTGGGTGTGCAAAGAAAATGTAATGTTTTTTGACACCTTTGAGAGCTCAGGTTATTTATTGATAGTCAATAATAAATTAGCAGTTGTTTGGGTAAACTGGTAGCGAGTTACCTACTTGTAAGGGGTTAGTGTCTTGAGTCTCAAGCGCTTTCAAGACTGCTTGAACAGTGGCTAGGCAATTGCTTATGCAGTAAATTAATATTTAATTCGGTAAACATGTGTTGAGGGACTTCTGAGTGCAAGGACTTATGCCAGAGGCTGCATAATGACATTTTTAATCTGTGTAGCACTTGATGGTTTAAAAAGCACTTTCATATGAATTATTTCATTTTTCATTTGATTTTGTACCAACATTGTGGACTAGAGAGGGCCGGTATCACCATTTTACAGATGATGAAATTGAGGCTCGGTGACATCACATAGAATGCTAATTTCAATCTAGTTTCTGGTTCCAAGGAAACAGGAATGGGGAAAATATAAAAGAAAAGCTTTTTATGAAAATTAAATATTGGATGATGGTGATGGCTAACATTTAATGAGTTCTCACTGCGTACCCGACACTATTCTGTGTTTCATATGTAATTAACTAATTTAATTTACATAACAATCCTATGAAGGAGGTACTGAAATTATCCCTACTGATGATGAAGATAATTTAAGATCCACTAGGACGGATTTTTTATCTCTTTTGCTCACTGCTATATCCCCAGCAGTTAGAATAGAGTCTAACACAATATGGGTACTCCATAAATATTTTTTAAATGAATGAAAGTTTCAATACGTTTTGAATGAGTGAGTCTCTGTATTTCAGATGGTAAAACTGAGGGACAGGATAATTAAGTAACTGTCCTTGACCAAGGTCACTCAGCTAATACAAGGTGGATGCAAGATTTGAATTTACATAGCGTAATACAGGATTCTTTAAGACCACAAGCTATCCTTGTATTAAAACAGCCCACCAACCAAGCTAAGCTTATGCTTTGGGGGGAAGTTTTAAACTACCTTGGAAAATCATAATAACTTTTCTTATCCTTTGATTTAATTTCTTGCAAAGAAACATTTAATTGATGTAAAATCCCAGACTTGATATGTAGGCCTTATGTATTGATGGGGATGAGGGTTGGAAAACAGTTGTTTAACTGAGTGTTCTGGTACTTCTGCTTGATAATGCATTCTCTAATTAAATGTGTGATGTTTTATGTTTGTGTTGACCGAGGTGCTCATTACAAACTAGAAAAGTCTAGCTCTAATTTATCCATTATAGAAATACAACTGTCTGAGAGATGGCATGACTACCTATAGAAACTTGAGGTGGGGGGCTGCAGGGGGGAGGAATGCAAATTCCAGTCAGTCAAAATAAAATGCTTAAGAAAAACTGAGTTACCAGGAAATTGCTAGCTTGCAAAGATGAACCAGTGAAAATCTAGAAAGAAAAGAAGCAAAGTCTTGCTTTTGAAAAGTAAAAATCTAAAGCATACAATCTTGAAGTGAGATTTTGGTTTCAACATGAAAGAAACGCCGTGTGAACTATAAAGCCTGACTTCATCCAGCAGTTAATATGACATGACAGCTCACCTGGAAGTGAACTGTAAAGCAATGTTTAATTTAAAAACAATATCATATGATCTCAATAATTGAAATATTAAAAGCCTCTGAGCAGAGCATAAGTGTTTCAGTGAAAAGTATCTCTCCTGCACATAGCTTGTGACAATAGACTGGATGACTGTGATAATTTTCATTACTGTTTGTATAACTAACGCATTTCTTACTTATTTCCTATATGTTTACACTTGCTTCTTGTTTTATACTGATAAACTAAAAAAGAAAGCCAAAGATGGATTCTTCCTTATTTTGCAATTTTTTTCTATATAAAACTAACTAGTACATATTCATTGGAGAAAATTGGGAAAATATAGAAAAATATTTAATATCTCAGAGTTTAGAAATTTCCTTTAGAGAGGTGATACATATGCCTATGTTAAGTTCTTTAGGAACTCAAAAAAATGTTATTTTGTTATTATATACCCATGTGAATTAAAGAGGAGGTAGATAACGGTACCCATTTTCACATTTGAGAAAACAGAGATACTGGCTAAGAAAAGAAAAAAAAAAAGAAATGGATTTAAAAAAAAAATCACGCTCACTAGACTATATCTGCATCTGCAAAGATCTTCTTTCCCATACTTATATCTGTACTTATATCATGTATTGACAGATATCCCCTTAGTTCATATTTGTGCAGAAAAACAAGTGTATGTCAGGTTGCATAATCCACATTATACCCTAGTTTACTAGTCCCACAGTCTCTTTCCCATCTTGTCCCAATGTAATTAATAACCTTTAAAAACAAACCCCAAAAAACACAAAGCCCAATTGGTTTTATTGGTCAATTCTACTCAACATATAAGGAAGAAATGACACCAGTTCTCCATAATCTCTTCCAGAAAATAGAAGCAGAGGAAACACTTCCTAACTCATTCTCTGAGGCCAGTATTACCCTAATACCAAAACCAGATAAAGACATTACAAAAAGGGAAAACTACATACAGGCCAATATCTCTTATGAACATAGACACAAACGTCCTCAACAAAATATTAGCAAACTGAATCCAACTATGTATAAAAATAATTATATACCATGACCGAGTGACATTTATTTTAGGTATGCAAGGCTGATTCAGCATTTGAAAGTCTCTCAGTGTAAACTACCACATGCAAAGATTAACGAAAGAAAATTATATGATTATATTAATAACGAAGAAAAATTTGACAAAATCCAACACTCATTCATGATAAAAAAAAAAAAAAAAAAGAAAGGCTTCCCTGGTGGTGCAGTGGTTGAAAATCTGCCTGCCAATGCAGGGGACACGGGTTCAAGCCCTGGTCCAGGAGGATCCCACATGCCATGGAGCAACTAGGCCTGTGAGCCACAACTACTGAGCCTGCGTGTCTGGAGCCTGTGCTCCACAACAAGAGAGGCCGCTACAGTGAGAGGCCTGTGCACTGTGATGAAGAGTGGCCCCCACTCGCCGCAACTAGAGAAAGCCCTCACACAGAAACAAAGACCCAACACAGCCAAAAATAAATAAATAAATAAATTTATTTTTTTAAAAAAGAAAAAAACTCTCAACAAAAATCTAGGAATAGAGAGGAATTTCCTCAACTTAATAAAGAACATCTATGAAAAAAAAAAGCCTACAGCTAACATATACTTGATAGTAACAACCTAGATGTTTTCCCCCTAAGATCAGGAATACTTGAGAACAAAGAAGTTCTCTCTCACCACTGCTATTCAACATTGTTCTGAAAGTCCTAGATAGTGCAGTAAGACAAGAAAAGGAAATAAATATATACAGATTAGGAAGGAAGAAATAAAACTGTCCTTTATTTGCAGGTGACATAATTGTCTACATAGAAAAATCCAAAAGAATTAACCAAGAACCAAAAACAAAAACAAAAACTTCTGGGAATTAATGGAACATAGTAAGGTCTCAGGGCACAGTGTTAATACAGAAAAGTTAATTGCTTGCCTATATACCAACAACAAACAATTTGAATTTGAAATTAAAAAAAGAATACCATTTACAACAGCATCAAAAAAGGAAAGAAAAAATGGAAGGAAGGAAGCAAACTGACAGCAATCAAGATGTCCCTACATAGGTTAACGGACCTTTATGTGGTACATCCATATAAAGGAATGTTAATCATCGATAAGAAGAAATGAGCGATAAAGCCATGAAAAGACATGGATGAATCTTGATGCATACTGGTAAGTGAAAGAAGCCAGACTAAAAAGGCTACATACTGTATTATTCCAATTATATGATGTTCCGGAGAAGGCAAAACCGTAGTGACAGTGAAAAGATCAGTGGTTGCCAGGGGTTCAAGGAGAGAGGAGAAGAGTTAAATATGTGAAGCACAGGGGATTTTATGGGCAGTGAAACTATTCTGTATGATAGTCATTTTGGATCCATGACATTATGCATTTGTCAAAACCCATAGAGCCTTATAACACAAAAAGTAAACTTCAATGTATGCAGACTTAAAAAAAACATTTGAGGGCTTCCCTGGTGGCGCAGTGGTTGGGAGTCCGCCTGCCGATGCAGGGGACGCGGGTTCGTGCCCCAGTCCGGGAGGATCCCCCATGCCGCGGAGCGGCTGGGCCCGTGGGCCGTGTCCACTGGGCCTGCGCGTCCGGAGCCTGAGCTCTGCGGCGGGAGAGGCCACAGCAGTGAGAGGCCCGCATACCGCAAAAAAAAAACAAAAACAAAAAACATTTGAGAGGTTGGGAGTCCCAGGGTGGAAAGCAGAATATGACTTTTAAAACCATTTAATCTATATTACAAGGTATGAAACAACCTCACTGAAGGGAGGTGGGGAGAGAGCTGCTGACCTAATAAGTAACTGGAAATGAGTGGAATCTCTAAGATTAAAAGTGAAAGAAAAGCATATAAGCACTGTACAATAGTAGTTGACATTTCTTTCCCCTTGGAGATACAGGGATTATTGCTATACATGTGTACTGGAATTGAACGATTAAGTAAATGGATGGCAGATGGTAGAAGCTAAGTTTCTCACTGTTGGAGTGGGAGTTTACAGATAAGCAAGAAAAGCTAGAATGATCCCTATGGTAATAGATTATAGAGTTGGAAACATCAGTATGAAGTCATGTTTAGCTTAATATAAATACAGATGGTTACATTTAGAAATATTTATAGATATGTGTATATGGATTAGTATATGGAAATATATTTCCCACTCTATCAACTGAGCGGGCCTAGCGGTAGCAACAGCCCAGCAGCAATGATCATACCTAGCACCCAGATCTTGGTTTCTAGCATCATCCTCCAATAAAAGGAACCAGGACTCCTTGGAGAAATAGCTGATTCTAGGACCAGATCAGGAAATATACAAGATGAGCCTGGATCATCTTGTAGTGCCAGAAAGTTAGGAAGTACCAATACTTAAAAACACACACACAATGATGGAGTATGGCAAAGGGACATAGGGGCCAGTCTGAGCTAAAGATCGAACGATTTGAGCCATAAAGTGAATAAAGTACTATTGGATTATAATCCAAAGTATAAAATAAGTATACTTGAGTTCAATACTGAGACAAATAAATGATTGAATAAATAAATACACGTGGGAGAAAACACAAATAGCCTATGCAGAAGAATTCCAAATAATGTACGTAGATACTCTGCCCTCCAGGAAACAGAGCAAAATTCTCCACATCTTAAGTGTGGGCCGCACATAGTGACTTCCTCCCAAAGGTACAGTATCGAAAATGGGAGAAAAAAAGTAATTTTTCAGGGGAGAAACCTGACAAACACTGTCTCAGCCAGGTGATCAAGGTCAACATCAACAGTGACAAGTCATGTTGACAGTATGTGCTCTTGATATAATGTGATGAAAAAGGCACTTTACCTCTGTGGTCTTCCTCCCCCCAAACCATATACCCAGTCTAATCATGAGAAAAGTATCAGGCAAATTCAAACCAAGGTACATTCTACAAAACACCTGACCATCAGTCCTCAAAACTGTCAAAGTCATCAAAAACAAGGAAAATCTGAAAAATTGTCACAACCAAGAGAAGTAGGAAGACATGATGACTAAATGCAGTGCAGTATCCTGGATGGGATCCTGAAACAGAAAAAGGACATTAGTTTAAAACTAAGGCAGTCCGAATAAAGTATGGACTTCAGTCAATAAGACAGTATCAGTATTAGTTCATTAACAACGGTTAGCTTCACAGTGTTTCTGTAAATCTAAAACTGACCTAAAAACAAAGTTTATTTTTAAAAAATGTTACCCAGACTTTCTCACCGCTGCTGTCCTTGGGGTCAGTACATTGCACAACTCCAGGAAACACTATTTGTATAAAATTCATTGTGAGTTGCAAGGCTGCAATACTTCCTGAATTTAAGTGGCTTTTTCCTAAGAAAAATGATTACATTTGCCACGCATCAGCTTATGTTTTCCCTGTGAAATTTGCCATCCATTTATTACAGATCCTACCTCACTTGGTTTTCTCAGGAGGGGAAGGTTGGGCTGGATCAGTAACAAACCTTTTTTAGACAGAGGTATGAAAGACACTTTCTCTCTTGTTAAGCAGGCATCAACCCAACTAACATACGAGTGGAGAGGGACGTGGAGCCAAGTTGGGGAGACCCGACTGCTTCTCGTATCCTGGCCTATGATCCACACTCCACACTTGACCACCTCTGACCTTGGTTGTAGGGTAGGAACCACAGCCTGGCACAAATGGTGGTCTTAGTGTTTCAACCTCCTGAACCAGGAACCAACCCAAATGGGCCAAGAAAGCCAGGGAGAGTGGGAATTGTGTTGAAAGTTGCAGCGGCAGCATTTCTGAACACCAAGAAGGGCTTTTTCTAACAGCTGAAGAAATGCTACATTTTTTTAGCCTGCTCAAATGAGAATGTGAAAGATGAAAACTTTTGTTGACTACTCTGAAAATTTGGCCACTTAACTGAAATATGTAAATGAATTATTAAATCCCCATGAAATGTGAGGCCTTCCCTGGTATTTGGTCCATAAATTGTATTCCTCCAGATTTGAGATCGTAAAGTTCCCCCATTTCAGACCACATTAATGGCCTTAATCTTTCTGTTCCTATAAATTATAAACCCCAGATGTGTCAAATTATGTAATGAAAGCCATATAAAAAGAAATTTGTTTTTTAAAGAACTCCATAAATTTCTTGTTTTACTGAGGTTTATTGGTCTTATTTTAATGGGAGAAAAGAGAAATTAACCTTTTGTATTTGTACTTTTTTCCATACTGAAGGGAGATCCTGAATTGTTAGGACGAAAAGGGAAAATGCTTTACTCGTGCCAGTTTTTTGAACCGAGTAGGTCCAGTTGCTGAGATAAGCCTCATGCTGAATCAAACGTATGTTTTTGTGTTTGGTCTTGGATCTTATCTGCCTGCAGCAGCAGCAAGCTTAATAACAAAGGAGGTTCAAAGAGATGAAGCTGTTTCAGCCTCTTATGCCAGTGTTTTCAAAAAGCTCTGTAGATTTAGTCATTATGCCCATCCTAATCAAACTCTTTGAAAGCTTATCTTCTGCCACCATTTCCTACAGTCTTTCCGCAAAGCAGCCATTATTTGTAATTATTAGTAGAATGGTATGTGGTGTGTAAATATACTTAATAGTTAAATTTCTAAGACATTGTTTAAGACCATCTTTTAAAGAATCTGATGAATTTGGGGTTTGTTTTTAGTTTTCAAATTGGAACCTTTTGCACACATTGCAGTTGATTTCCTAAATTTGTTCTTCAATTCATGAGAGAGATGGCTTTTATAGTGCAAATAAGTTGAATCGATGCCATTTGGGGTTATAGATGACAGTCAAGTTAGTTTTACTGTTTTTCTGTTAGATGATTCTACAGGAAGATGCTGCTGATCATAGGGAAGTTATGTATTGGTACATGAAGATTGGTAAAGGGGAATATTTTAAGGCTTTAAGATTTCCCTAGAATGAGATGGGATTCACAGTCTAAGCTTGGTTTTCTTCAAAGGACCCTGTTTGTTTAAATTACCAGAAAATAAGATTGGAGTCCTCAGCCAACTAAGTTGTAAGAGTGGTCAGGAGCCCTGTGTGGAGGAGGGGACCTGTCAACATTTGAGAGACCTGGGGGTGGTGATGGTGGAAATGAGACTGGTATGATGGGAGGGGTGGGGACCAAAATTCCTAGAACGCAAGCACATTGAGCCACTTGCCTCTCTGTGAATGGGGCTCGACCACAGGCTGGCTTGCCTCTCCTCCCTCCCACTCACCCAGCAGAGGTCTGACCCAGCCCTGCCAGGGGGCAGCTGTCCTTGGCTGGAGCCAGCTCCTGGCTGCACACTGCGCTCCACACCGCCATCCAGCCCCAGCCAGCTTGGCTACGGAGGCCTCAGATTTCACCTCCAAGTGCCGACAGAGTCCCTTCACGAATGTCAGATTTTTTCTCCTGGTAATTCCATCACTTCACAGTTGGTGGGTTTCATCTACAAAAATTGCCTTCTAGAAAGTAAAATCCAGTGTTGTCTTGCATGGTGTTAATGTAGGAGCACTACCCAGTAAAAGCTACGGAGAGAACCGTGGTTAAAAATCCCAGTCCTGGGCTCCCCTGGTGGCGCAGTGGTTGAGAGTCTGCCTGCCGATGCAGGGGACACGGGTTCGTGCCCCGGTCTGGGAGGATCCCACAGGCCGCGGAGCAGCTGGGCCCGTGAGCCATGGCCGCTGGGCCTGCGCGTCGGGAGAGGCCGCAACAGTGAGAGGCCCGCGTACCGCAAAAAAAAAAAAAAAAAAGAAAAGAAGAAAAAGTAAAAAATTCAAAAAAGATCTATTGTTTCCTCATACTTTGAAGGAAATTTTATGCAAATACGTCCTAAAGCAAGCAAACTCAAAGCTCAAAAGTATGAATAGCAACATAGATAAATTAGGAGATTATTTTAGTTGCTTTACTAAGGCTTTCATGATATAATTTATGTAAGTAGATAACTATGGTAGGATTCAGGTAGAATTTGATTTATTTAAAAATGCAGCTCACATATGATTTTTTTAATTATTGAAAAATATACATTCAGAAAGTGTTATAAAACATAACTGAACAGCTTAAAGAAAAATAGTAAAATGAACACGTGTATTTATTACACAGATTAAGCAATCAAAACTTAGAAGGCCCCTGAATACTCCTCACTCACAGTCCTCCCCACAGGGATAACTACTCATCTGAATTTGATATTAACTTATTTCCTTGTTTTTCTTATAATTTAATCATCTATATATTTTTCCTCCAAAATAATATAGTGTTTAGTTTTGTCTATTTTTGAACTTTATATAAACAGAATGATACTTTATATTTTTGTGTGACTTCTTAGCTTAACATTACTGTGTACTGTATTCTAGAGTATAAATACATTCAACTTGTTCATCCATTTTGCTGCTGACTTACATTTGAGTTGTTTCCGGTTTCTTGATGTTATGAGCAGTGTTGCAGTTAATAGTCTTAAAACGTGTCTTCTAGATCGCATGCACAAGAGATCCTCTTGCGCAGATACCTGGGAGTAGATCTGGGTTATAAGGTGTATATATTTTCAGGTGTACTAAGTGATGCCAAAATGTTTTCCAAAGTGGTTGTTCCTGTTTATGTTCCCACAGCAGTAGATCGAAGTGCCCATTGCATCACATCACCTCCCGCACTTGATATTATTTGATTTTAGTTCTTTCCAGCTTAGTGAGTATGAAATGCTATCCCATTGTGATTTTCGTTTTTGTTTCCCTGATTACCAGTGAGGTTGGATATCTTTTTATATGTTTATGAGTCATTTGTGTTTTCATTCATTCAACAAATACTACTTGAGTACCTCTCATATGCTAGGCACTGTTTGGGTCTCTTCCACTTCTTTGAAATATCTGTACATAACCATTGGCCATCTTTCTATTGGGTTGTTTTCCTTTTTCAAAGGAGTTCTTTATAAGTTCTGGAAACATCCTATGTTGGCTGTATGTTTTACAAATATCGTTTCCAAGTTTGTGGCTTGTCTTTTTACTCTACAGTATTTTTTGATGAAAGGAAGCTCTTAATTTTAATGTGGTCAGATCCCTTTATTTTGTATTGTCTTTTTAAAGCTTTAATGATTTGCTTTCAGATTAAGACCTTACTTCCATTTGAAATGTATTCTTATATATTGTATGAGGAAGAGATCCAATTTCTTTTTATTTTATTCCCCGTATGGAACTAACTCTTCTGGCATCATTATTGAATGGGGTTGCCTTTACCTGCTAACCTACAGTGTCCTCTTGGTAATGAGTCATGACCCTGTGTATATGTATGGATATATGTGCGGATCTGTTTCTGGGTTCCCACTTCTATTTCATTGTTCTGCTTGCCTCTCTCTGTGCCAGTTCCACTGTACCACTGTAGTAATTATTCATCATAAAAAAGAAAAGGATACAAATTACTTTGGAAGTCAAATGCACAGTGCCTGACACATGTTAAACACTCATTAGATATCCTCTATTATCAATTTAGTAGAGAACACATTTTAATATATTGTTTTAAACAACATCTAAACTCTGAAGAGAATTAGTAAACATTCAAGAGAAATAACCACTTATATTTGAGTTTGATCCGAGTTACCCAGCTGTCCAGAGACTTAAGACACACACATCCGCAGTCATTGTCTTTGCCTTCTTCTAAAGCATGTGGGAAGGGTGAAAGATGAATTCTATAGATTCTTTACTCATCCTCACTCAACAGTCCCTTAGAAGGGCTAAATGAAGAAGGCTTGATTTGGATAATTTGTTTCTTTTCCAGAATTGAGTTTTGGAAGAAGAAGATGATATGGAAGAATAAAGAAGCATATTTGGGAGAGACTTACGGTGATAAATATATAGAGCATCCAGTTTTCTACTCCTCGCTTCTATTCCACCTCACAATCATTATAAAATAAACCCATTCATTTGATGAAGAGGGGGAAGTGCCACATTTTAACTGTTACTGAAAGAAATGTTCTTTATTCTGTTGGTCTTGGACTTCCACACAATACTTGATTCCAGATGTTAAATTGTTTTTTCAGAAGCCTTGTTAAAGTGCCAGAGCATTAGATTTTTGAAGGCATTTCCAAACCCCAACTGATTATCACAACATACAGGAATCCAAACTTTCAAAGCTCAGCTTTGGCTCTGAAGTGTATCAGCAGCTGCAAAAAATATGTGCAAAGGCACAGGTTCACAGCACTGGGATCCAGTGTCCTTATATGGTCAAACTATAAGTAAATTTCCTTTAGTTCCTGGTTATGAGAGATTCAGTTTCTTAACCGAATTCAGTTATCAGATTCAGTTTCTTAAAGGGCACTAAATTGCCTTGGTTCAATGAAAAATCTGTAGCTCAGTAATGGTAATAATCGTGCAGCAAGACGATATATAGGTTCTATTATATGACATTATAGATTTTTAAAAATAATTTTATTAATTCTTCTACCAAAGTATTCACAATAATGAACTTATTTTACATTTTACTCGAGCTGTACATTCCAGAATCCATTAACAAAGTAAGTTTCTCTCAAATTATTTTATACATAGTCACTGTTTTCTTCTTGAAAGGCTTCATCATTCCCTAGGGAACCAACCTCGTGCTTTCCACCCGCCTCATCTCCCTACAGCTGATGGCACAGGGGTCATCTACAGATGCCCTGGACATAATGAGGGCAGGAAGTTGTGGATTAGGAAAGAACCAAAGAGGGACTTTCGAGCTAAGGCTCACCAATTGATAGTGAAGAAGAAGGGAAGACTTTTTAGATAGGGAAAATGACTAAACAAATACACAGAGGCTGTAATGACCAAGAGACTGTAGTCATAGGAAAGCAGTCTTGCCTTGAGTGAAGGGGATAGTTTGTTTTCTTAAAGGGAGAAACAATTGGTAGAAGATCTTAAAAGGTAAAAATTCAGTG
Source organism: Grampus griseus (assembly GCF_964374135.1). Taxonomy (NCBI): domain Eukaryota; kingdom Metazoa; phylum Chordata; class Mammalia; order Artiodactyla; family Delphinidae; genus Grampus; species Grampus griseus. The sequence continues at coordinate 108,653,417 of NC_139017.1, forward strand.
TGTTCCAACAGCAGATTGATTATTTTTGTGTTGGTCTATATCATCTGACAAATAGCATTAGAGAATCTAGCACGGTATAGTAGACTCCACAATCAATAAACTCTTGATGTCAGGTAGAGTTGAATTATAAAGACAATTTATTGTAAATGAGAAACTATCCCAGGCCTTAAAATAAAATGTTTTAAATTAATTTTTTTAAGTATATTTTATTTCCTACCACTGGCATTATGCCTGGAATTTGGTACATGTAGTAATTTAAAAATCAGTCTAATGCCTCTTTCTCTCCTAAATTCTACAAGTACATCCTACGTTGGCAGGGTAATTTAGAAGACACCATGATGATATCAGTGTAGAAAATTCCTCCAGGCCTGGGTGGGGTAGAAGTTCTGCTTTTATCCATTTCTAATTTCTTTTCTAGCTATTGATTAGCCTCTGTGGTGCTGAGGCAGAGGTCGAAGCTGATATTTCTCTGGTTTCTTAAGATTTCTCGTTTTAGGGCAGAAGCCAGCATGACCAGAATACTTCTAAGAAGTCCACAGCAGTAGTCTCCACGGGGAACCTCAGAATGATGGTGAAATATAACGTTTACCCTCAAATGGCTCAGCAGTTGTCATCATGGCAGCGCTCAGAAATGCAGATGTCTCTTTCACAGTCTTTATATTTGGACCCAGTAGGATTAATTGTCTGCTGTCCTGGCATCTGGATCTAGACAGATGTGCCGAGCAGCCATTTTGCTAAGGGCTGGGATCTAGAAATGAAAGACACAGTGACAGCACATGGTGATAAGCAACACAGCTTCAGTCCCCCCATCAGGGTCAGCATTTACTTTGTCAGGCAAAGGAGCCTCTTACTTTTCGCAGGTCTGTTATTGTTCTAATTGTTTCTCCAGCTGTATGAAGTTTTTTCTTTGTCCTACTTGACCTTAACACTTGTAGGGTTTTGTTTTTTTTTTGTCTTATTCTAAGCTACTTATTGGAATTGTTCCAGATATTTAATTTATAATTCTTCTAGCTCCTCTACCTATTTTGTGAAAATAACTTCTAAAAACCAAGCCCTAAAAAGCCAAAAAACAAAAAAATTAAGACTTCCTTTCTTTAGGGAATAATTCTATTCTAAAAAACTGTGTGAAAATTTCATTCAGACAATGCATAACAATTTATTGCTATTTCTTAGACTACTCCTTCTCTGGCAAACTATTGTTGGTCTGTTTCATGGATGACAATGGCTGAATATTTTCACATGCCCTGCAGTGGTTTTTGTGATGCTGTGTTAACTTGTGGGCTGGAACAAGACTGGTTGGTCTGGGTCCCTGCCAGGCACACAGTAGGAGGACCTATGAAGATATAATTGGATAGAGTCGGGTCTCAAGACATTATCTCAGATCAATGGATGAACAATACTGTCTATAGCTGACTCTATGCTTTTATAGTACCTTCCTGCTTCATCAGAGTGCCTGCTCCTTATTGGTCCATATTTCCCAAGATCGTTGCACCAGAAGCAAGGGGTAATTTTTCTTTGCTTTATTTGCTTTGATGATCCACCAAGGAAGCAAAGATTTAATTATTTATGAGATAAAGGTAAGTAAAATTGAGAATCAAAATATTCTTGGGAGTAGGTCATGTCTACCACTGCTATATTATCTTTAAGGATATATTCAAATTATGCATTCTAAACTAAATCATATTCAATATCCAAGCCTAAAAATATTCAAATATTAATCTCATTTTTCCTTTTCTCAAAAGGAGATAAATGTTCAATTTTAAGGAAATTTCTTTAGATGTATCTTTTCATAATCTATGTTGGTATGGACATAAAGAGAATTGTTATGATTATAATAGACATTGGATCTACCTAGTTAACTTTTAGCCCAACAACTCAAGCAGGGATGAAGACTAGTGAAGCTGTGAGTCATGGCTGATAGCTTAAGTTTTGATAAAGACTTTAGCATAGAGCCCTCAACATTGGTTTTTTAATAAATAGCATTTCCTATAAAAAGAGTTGAAAGCTCATATATGCATTACAAATAATGCTGAAACAGCATGAAATGCCATTATAGAGGTGAATGCAAACTGTTTTGGGAGCACAGAAGTAAATATCTACTAGGAGATATTTGTAGGAGTCGGGTAGCCCATCACAAAAGAGGCAATGTTTGAGCTGGGTCTAGAATGTTAAGTAGAAGTTCCAGATGGAGAAGGGTGAACAGTATTTTAGGCTGTATGTGAAACAGCATAGAGATTTGACAGAGAATCTCTGTAGAACAGTAGAAAGTTTGATGTGACTAGAACTTAAAGTAATAGGAAAAAAATTTGGAAAGTTAGACTATGAATGCCAAGCTGAGATGATTATGCTTTGTCCCGTATCGTAGTTTAATGGAAAATGATGAAGGTGTTTCATTAGGCAGTGATGTGCTTAGATCTTGTTGTTCGGGGATATGTCTGCTGTATAATAGTAGATCAAAGCACTGAACTCAGAGAAACCACTTAGGGGCTCCTGCAACAGTTTATGCCAGAAACTGAGAGTCTAGACTAACAGTGACTATGGGAATAGAGAGGAGGAGATGAAGTTGGAGGGTATTTAGAGTTAGGCTGTTAGCTCTGTGAGGTCAGGGACCATGTGTGTTTTATTCCGTTTTGCCCCATGAAATTCTCTACACCTGATGTGATCCCCAAGTTGGTATGGCCCCTTTCTTCCAAGAGCCCCATCCTTTCCACATCACTACTCAGTTTTTTACTAATTGATCCACATTTTCCAATGGAACAAACCCATTCATTGCTTCTGCTGCTGTCAGATACATAGAATTGTCATCAGCAAAGTAAATAAAAATTACAGTAAATATTCTCACTCATCTGTACTTTTTTGTACATTTTGTTTTATTCCATTTATCCATCGAACTTATGCTGGAAGAACAGCTACGTTTTTAGTGGATGTATGTAATTTGCCCATTTCAGAAAGTAAAATACATATTGTGAAATGATTTTTAGCAATCACTTAAATAGACTTATATGTACAGATATGGAAAGATTGCCAAGAAGGGCTTTTTTAAAAAAGTAATTTGTAGAACAATACATGACAATATATTAAATGGAGAAAAACCAAAAATCAAAATTATATGGTTTATATGTATTGATATAATTACATAAATGCCCAGAAAACAGTATGAAAAAAAATACTCCAGATTGATAATAGTGGTTACTTCTGAGGGAAAGACCAGAAGAGGACGGAGGACCTTTCAGTTAATCTTTTTTTTTTTTTAACATCTTTATTGGAGTATAATTGCTTTACAATGGTGTGTTAGTTTCTGCTTTATAACAAGGTGAATCAGTTATACATACACATATGTTCCCATATCTCTTCCTTCTTCCGTCTCCCTCCCTCCCACCCTCCCTATCCCACCCCTCTAGGTGGTCACAAAGCACCCAGCTGATCTCCCTGTGCTATGCGGCTGCTTCCCACTAGCTATCTATTTTACATTTGGTAGTTTATACATGTCCATTCTCTAGTAGGTCTGTGTCTTTATTCCTGTCTTATCTCTAGGTTCTTCATGACCTTTTTTTCTTCTTCTTAGATTCCATATATATGTGTTAGCATATGATATTTGTTTTTCTCTGACTTACTTCACTCTGTATGACAGACTCTAGGTCCATCCACCTCACTACAAATATCTCAATTTGGTTTCTTTTTATGGCTGAGCAATATTCCATTGTATATATGTGCCACATCTTCTTTATCCGATGATGGACACTTAGGTTGCTTCCATGTCCTGGCGATTGTAAATAGAGCTGCAATGAACATTTTGGTACATGACTCTTTTTGAATTATGGTTTCTCAGGGTATATGCCCAGTAATGGGATTGCTGGGTCGTATGGTAGCTCTATTTTTAGATTTTTAAAGAACCTCCATATTGTTCTCCATAGTGGCTGTATCAATTTACATTCCCACCAAAAGTGCAAGAGGGTTCCCTTTTCTCCACACCCTCTCCAGCATTTATTGTTTCTAGATTTTTTGATGATAGCCATTCTGACCGGTGTGAGATGATATCTCATTGTAGTTTTGATTTGCATTTTTCTAATGATTAATGATGTTGAGCATTCTTTCATGTGTTTGTTGGTAATCTGTATATCTTCTTTGGAGAAATGTCTGTTTAGGCCTTCTGCCCATTTTTGTATTGGGTTGTTTGTTTTTTTGTTATTGAGCTGCATGAGCTGCTTGTAAATCTTGGAGATTAATCCTTTGTCAGTTGATTCATTTGCAAATATTTTTTCCCATTCTGAGGGTTGTCTTTTGGTCTTGTTTATGGTTTCCTTTGCTGTGCAAAAGCTTTTAAGTTTCATTAGGTCCCATTTGTTTATTTTTGTTTTTATTTCCATTTCTCTAGGAGGTGGGTCAAAAAGGATCTTGCTGTGATTTATGTCATAGAGTGTTCTGCCTATGTTTTCCTCTAAGAGTTGAATAGTGTCTGGCCTTACATTTAGGTCTTGAATCCATTTTGAGCTTATTTTTGTGTATGGTGTTAGGGAGTGTTCTAATTTCATACTTTTACATGTACCTCTCCAGTTTTCCCAGCACCACTTATTGAAGAGACTGTCTTTTCTCCACTGTATATTCTTGCCTCCTTTATCAAAGATAAGATGACCACCTGTGTGTGGGTTTATCTCTGGGCTTTTTATCCTGTTCCATTGATCTATATCTCTGTTTTTGTGCCAGTACCATACTGTCTTGATTACTTAGCTTTGTAGTATAGTCTGAAGTCAGGGAGCCTGCTTCCTCCAGCTCCATTTTTCATTCTCAAGATTGCTTTGGCTATTTAGGGTCTTTTGTGTTTCCATACAAATTGTGAAATTTTTTGTCTAGTTCTGTGAAAAATACCAGTGGTAGTTTGATAGGGTTTGCATTGAATCTGTAGGTTGCTTTGCATAGTAGAGTCATTTTCACAATGTTGATTCTTCCAATCCAAGAACATGGTATATCTCTCCATCTGTTTGTATCATCTTTAATTTCTTTCATCAGTGTCTTATAATTTTCTGCATACAGGTCTTTTGTCTCCTTAGGTAGGTTTATTCCTAGATATTTTATTCCTTTTGTTGCAATGGTAAATGGGAGTGTTTTCTTAATTTCACTTTCAGGTTTCTCATCATTAGTGTATAGGAATGCCAGAGACTTCTGTGCATTAATTTTGTATCCTGCTACTTTACCAAGTTCATTGATTAGCTCTAGTAGTCTTCTGGTAGCATCTTTAGGATTCTCTATGTATAGTATCATGTCATCTGCAAACAGTGACAGCTTTACTTCTTCTTTTCCGATTTGTATTCCTTTTATTTCTTTTTCTTCTCTGATTGCTGTGGCTAAAACTTCCAAAACTATGTTGAATAATAGTGGTGAGAGTGGGCAACCTAGCCCTGTTCCTGATTTTAGTGGAAATGGTTTCAGTTTTTCACCACTGAGGACGATGTTGGCTGTGGATGTGTCATATGGCCTTTGTATGTTGAGGAAAGTTCCCTCTATGCCTACTTTCTGCAGGGTTTTTATCATAAATGGGTGTTGAATTTTTTCAAAAGCTTTCTCTGCATCTATTGAGATGATCATATGGTTTTTCTCCTTCAATTTGTTAATATGGTGTATCACGTTGATTGATTTGCATATATTGAAGAATCCTTGTATTCCTGGAATAAACCCCACTTGATCATGGTGTACGATCCTTTTAATGTGCTGTTGGATTCTGTTTGCTAGTATTTTGTTGAGGATTTTTGCATCTATGTTCATCAGTGATATTCGCCTGTAGTTTTCTTTCTTTGTGACATCTTTGTCTGGTTTTGGTATCAGGGTGATGGTGGCCTCGTAGAATGAGTTTGGCAGTGTTCCTCCCTCTGCTATATTTTGGAAGAGTTTGAGAAGGATAGGTGTTAGTTCTTCTCTAAATGTTTGATAGAATTCGCCTGTGAAGCCATGTGGTCCTGGGCTTTTGTTTGTTGGAAGATTTTTAATCACAGCTTCAATTTCAGTGCTTGTGATTGGTCTGTTCATATTTTCTATTTCTTCCTGATTCAGTCTTGGCAGATTGTGCATTTCTAAGAATTTGTCCATTTCTTCCAGTTTGTCCATTTTATTGGCATAGAGTTGCTTGTAGTAATCTCTCATGACCCTTTGTATTTCTGCAGTGTCAGTTGTTACTTCTTCTTTTTCATTTCTAATTCTATTGATTTGAGTCTTCTCCCATTTTTTCTTGATGAGTCTGGCTAATGGTTTATCAATTTTGTTTATCTTCTCAAAGAACCAGCTTTTAGTTTTATTGAACTTTGCTGTCATTTCCTTCATTTCTTTTTCATTTATTTCTGATCTGATCTTTATGATTTCTTTCCTTCTGCTAATTTTGGGGTTTTTTTGTTCTTCTTTCTCTAATTGCTTAGGTGCAAGGTTAGGTTGTTTATTTGAGACGTATCCTGTTTCTTAAGGTAGGATTGTATTGCTATAAACTTCCCTCTTAGAAGTGCTTTTGCTGCATCCCATAGGTTTTGGGTCATCTTGTCTCCATTGTCACTTGTTTCTAGGTATTTTTTGATTTCCTCTTTGATTTCTTCAGTGGTCACTTGGTTATTAAGTAGTGTATTGTTTAGCCTCCATATGTTTGTATTTTTTACAGATCTTTTCCTGTAATTGATATCTAGTCTCATAGCGTTGTGGTTATTCTGCTATTGATTCCTTCTAGAGTATTTTTAATATCATTTATTGTGTTGTTCATTGTTGCTTGTTTCCTCTTTAGTTCTTCTATGTCCTTGTTAAATGTTTCTTGCATTTTCTATATTCTATTTCCAAGATTTTGGATCATCTTTACTATCATTATTATGAATTCTTTTTCAGGTAGACTGCCTGTTTCCTCTTCATTTGTTAGGTCTGGTGGGTTTTTACCTTTCTCCTTCATCTGCTGTGTGTTTTTCTGTCTTCTCATTTTGCTTATCTTACTGTGTTTGGTGTCTCCTTTTTGCAGGCTGCAGGTTCATAATTCCCGTTGTTTTTGGTGTCTGTCCCCCGTGGCTAATGTTGGTTCAGTGGGTTGTGTAGGCTTCCTGGTGGAGGGGACTAGTGCCTGTGTTCTGGTGGATGAGGCTGGATCTTGTCTTTCTGGTGGGCAGGACCACATCTGGTGGTGTGTTTGGGGGTGTCTGCGGCCTTATTATGATTTTAGGCAGCCTCTCTGCTAATGATTGGGGTTGTGTTCCTGTCTTGCTCGTTGTTTGACATAGGGTGTCCAGCACTGTAGCTTGCTGGTCGTTGAGTGGACCTGGGTCTTAGTGTTGAGATGGAGATCTCTGGGAGATTTTTGCCGTTTGATATTATGTGGAGCTGGGAGGTCTCTTGTGGACCAGTGTCCTGAAGTTGGCTCTCCCACCTCAGAGGCACAGCTCTGACTCCTGGCCAGAGTACCAAGAGCCTTTCATCCACACGGCTCAGAATAAAAGGGAGAAAAAATAGAAAGAAAGAAAAAGAAAGAAAGAAAGAAAGAAAGAAAGAAAGGGGATAAAATAAAATAAAAAATAAAGTAAAGTTATTAAAATAAAAAATAAATATTAAGAAAAAAAATTTTTTTTAAGTAAAAAAAACCCCAAACAAACAACAACAAAAAAATGGACGGACAGAACCCTAGGACAAATGTTGAAAGCAAAGCTATACAGACAAAATCTCACACTGAAGCATACACATACACACTCACAAAAAGAGGAAAAGGGGAAAAAATAATATATCTTGCTCTCAAAGTCCACCTCCTCAATTTGGGATGATTCGTTGTCTATTAAGGTATTCCTCAGATGCAGGGTACATCAAGTTGATTGTGGAGATTTAATCCGCTGCTTCTGAGGCTGCTGGGAGTGATTTCCCTTTCTGTTCTTTGTTCGCACGGCTCCCGGGGTTCAGCTTTGGATTTGGCCCCGCCTCTTCGTGTAGGTCGCCTAGGGCGTCTCTTCTTCGCACAGACAGGACGGGGTTAAAGGAGCAGCTGTTTCGGGGGCTCTGGCTCACTCAGCCTGGGGGGAGGGAGGGGTACAGATGCAGGGCGAGCCTGTGGCGGCAGAGGCCGGCGTGACGTTGCACCAGCCTGAGGCGCGCCGTGTGTTCTGCCTGGGAAGTTGTCCCTGGATCCCAGGACCCTGGCAGTGACGGGCTGCACAGGCTCCCGGGAGGGGCGGTGTGTATAGCGACCTGTGCTCGCACACAGGCTTCTCGGTGGCTGCAGCAGCAGCCTTAGCGTCTCATGCCCGTCTCTGAGGTCCGCGCTTTTAGCCGCGGCTCACGCCCGTCTCTGGAGCTCCTTTAAGCAGCGCTCTTAATCCCCTCTCCTCGTGCACCAGGAAACAAAGAGGCAAGAAAAAGTGACTTGCCTCTTTGGCAGCTCCAGACTTTTCCCCGGACTCCCTCCCGGCTAGCCGTGGCGCACTAACCCATTCAGGCTGTGTCCACGCCGCCAACCCCAGTCCTCTCCCTGGGATCCGACCTCCGAAGCCCGAGCCTCAGCTCCCAGCCCCACCCGCCCTAGCGGGTGAGCAGAGAAGCCTCTCGGGCTGGTGAGTGCCGGTCGGCACCGATCCTCTGTGCGGAAATCTCTCCGCTTTGCCCTCCGCAGCCCTGTTGCTGTGCTTTCCTCCGTGGCTCCGAAGCTTTCCCCCTCCGCCATCCGCAGTCTCAGTCCGCGAAGGGGCCTCCTAGTGTGTGGACACCTTTCCTCCTTCACAGCTCTCTCCCACTGGTGCAGGTCCCATCCCTATTTTTTTGTCTCTGTTTTTTCTTTGTACTTTTGCCCCACCCAGGTATGTGGGGAGTTTCTTGCCTTTTGGGAGGTCTGAGGTCTGCCAGCGTTCAGCAGGTGTTCTGTAGGAGCAGTTCCACCTGTAGATGTATTTCTGATGTATCTGTGGGGAGGAAGGTGATCTCCGCATCTTACTCTTCCGCCATCTTCCTCAACTCCCCAGTTAATCTTTATTGTTTGAACCTTTTACTGAAAAAAACGATGCAAGAGTGGAAGAAGGAGAAGAGGAAGAGGAGAAGGAGGAGGAAGTAAAGCAGCCAAAAGCAGAGCTCTTTCAAGGCAGAACGTTTCTTGTTCAGTGCTTCTGTTTGTCAAGAGCAAAAGAAATTGGGAAGTATGTCTTTGTTCAAAAAGAAAATGAAAGAAGGATTTGGTTTCATGAATTGTTTTTATTATTGCTGCCAAATTTGTGATTGGTGAAGCAGTGCAATGGATCTAATACCTAATTTTAAACTAGAAAATCTATATGTAAACCTGGACCTGCCTTTGAATATCTAGGAGCTCAAGCAGACATTTAAATTCCATGTCCCTCGTCTTCCAGTTCTAAAGCAGGAGAAATAATACTTACCCCTAAAAAGGATATTGGAGGAGACAAAGGACAGATGTGAGCAAAACAACTGAACTCTTTTGAATTTTATGTAAACATGAGATAGGATGTTCTGGTATAATCTCTACATATATGCATGTACTGACAGATACCAGTATCTGTTTCATAATATTTACCAATTTTGAATGTGCAAGTTACTGTTTAGGGTACTCTTGCATAATCCTTGGGTCAATATTACAAAAAAAAACTAACAATCAGTTCTTTCAGTTTCAGATTTCAAAAAGCCTCCTTTCAGATTTAAATTGAATGGGCCACCATTATTTTTAGTGCTTAAAAACACAGTGGTGTCCCTTGGAAATCTCCAATTAGTAGCAGCTATTGTCTAATTAGGTTAAAGTGATAACCTAAGAAAGTCTATCGATTATTATAAAAGCAAGATATTATAATTCAAGCGTATTTCCAGATCCCAGTGAATTGCTGGAAAGCTACAAGTTTAACTTTCTACTCTGATAGGGTTTTAAAAGAGGTCAGAGTACATTTTACCAAAGTGTCTAGCAATGTGAGTTTATTCAGACCTTTTGGCAGTCATTCCTGCACACCCAAGCTAAATCAATGAATCATCCATTGTTGGCCAGCTCCACTCTTAGTTGCTAAGAGATTTTTCAAGCACACTGAGGCTTCATTCTACATGGTCTATAAAAAGGGCAAAATGTATTAAATTTTAAAATGTGTCATCGTTCCTAAATTAGTAATTAAAACTTTGCCCAGAACTTCATAATATTGGGGCAATGGGAAAGTCAATGTGCAGCTGGAGGAGTTTCTACTTGGGAAAATACAAGAGAAAAGTTCCTGTTCCTAGCTCTTCAGAAATATGTGTGTGAAGGAAATGGAAACGTTTAAAAAGTGGACAAAGGGCTTCCCTGGTGGCGCAGTGGTTGAGAGTCTGCCTGCTGATGCAGGGGACACGGGTTCGTGCCCCGTTCCGGGAAGATCCCACATGCCGCGGAGCGGCTGGGCCCGTGAGCCATGGCCGCTGGGCCTGCGCGTCCGTAGCCTGTGCTCCGCAACGGGAGAGGCCACAACAGTGACAGGCCTGCGTACCGCAAAAAAAAAAAAAAAAAAGTGGACAGAAACACCAAAAACAAAAACTCAGCTAAACAGGTCTAAACTCTTTTACAGAAATATGTGTTTGTTCTTATATGTTTCAAATGAAGAAGGTTGTCTTTCATTTTTATTAAATGTACTCTAATTTTCATCATTTCTCTTTGAGTCATAAAGACTTTCTTTGTAATTCAGCATGTTATTTTAAAGCTTTGATATAATAGTTTTTAACATAAAAATTAAAAACTACCATAAAAATGGAATGTAATTTTTTTCAGCTTGCTCTTTATGAATGTGTGAAGTACATTATGTTCCGTATGTGTCCTTCCTGAATATTTCAAGCTGTAAAATATAGAATCCCATAATTTATCACAGAGGTTAATGTTTCATTTTGATGAGAGGAAAAGGATAATTTGGACTAAAAATTTTTAAAGAAGAAAGAGAGCATAATGAATCTTAACTTAAAAGCAAGATTTTTCAAAAGTTATTGGATTTGGGTCTGTTCCTTAGTTTCTCAGGATGAAATTCTATTCCATAAACTTCTCATAAGGATGAAACTTATGAGATAGAATGTGGGCTTTGAAGTTGAACAGGCCTGAGTTACACTCCCGGGTGCCCCAGGTTCTAGATGGTGTGACCTTGAGCAAGTTACTCACCTTTTTTAGGCCTCAACTTCCACATCTGTACCATCATAATGCACATCACAACAGGTTGCTCTTGGATTTAAATGAGGAAACATCATAGTCCTGGCACATAGTGGGTCTGGATAAATGTCCATCCTCAACTTCTCTAAACCTCTTGGAGGCCGATATCAACATGCTCTTAAATGCTCATAACCAAACCCTGTTTGTTTTTTTGTTTGTTTGTTTTAATTAATTTATTTATTTTTGGCTATGTTGGGTCTTTGTTTCCGTGCCGGGGATTTCTCTAGTTGCGGCGAGCAGGGGCCACTCTTCATCACGGTGCTCGGGCTTCTCTTGTTGCGGAGCACAGTCTCCAAACGCGCAGGCTCAGCAGTTGTGGCTTACGGGCCTAGTTGCTCTGCGGCATCTGGGATCTTCCCAGACCAGGGCTCGAACCCGTGTCCCCTGAGTTGGCAGGCAGATTCAAAACTACTGCGCCACCAGGGAAGCCCCAACCCTGCTTGTTTTAAGCTGGCAATGTTAGTGCTTGTTTTACTTCTGATTTCGACAGAGCTGTATTCAGATGAGTGGGGGAGAACATTCGTCTCACGTTAGAGAATTTTGGGATAAGAGCGCATGGAAGAGTCTTGCACCTTGGCCTTCTTTCTTGCAGAGGAGTAAAACATTTGTAATTCTTGGCATCTTACATCCCCTCTTTTGATGAGGTCCTCTCCTTCTCATTGTGGACCCCACCTGCTTTCAAGACCTCTGTTCCAAAGTGCCACCTTCAGTTCACTATTCACTGCTATAAAGCAGGATTTCATTGAGGGCATTTTAGTTTTAGCCAACAACCAAGTATTTCTTCAGCCAATGTGGAGCAGGGAATGAGCCACACCTTAGTACTGGCCCTATTCTGTTGATCCAGGACATTACCTTTTAAGACTTTAAAACAAACTTACAGAAAAATAAGGAGTGACCTATTTACATGCTTAAGCTTCCTAACAGCTGTGTTTGTTTAGAGGAACTATCTCCATGTCTGTACTAACATTTGATGACACCCACCCTTTATAGTACCAAGTACATTATTTTTACAGTAAGTTGTTTAATGTCAGGGAGAAACAAGATCTTTTCCTCAGGTGTTTGACTATTTCCCTCTGTAATCTTAGATACGGTTTAACCCCTATTTCTTTTAGGTAATCTTTGTTATGCTAGAGTGTCGACCAAATGGAATCAAACCCATTTGGCCTATCTGTTTAATTAAACTGAAGAGAATTGCTAGCATCTCTGCTCTCAGAATAATATGAAGTGGCAGCTGTGTAGAACTGATAGAGAATCTAGTAGCCCCTGCCTAAAAAAGAGAAGGCCTCATGTAGCTTCACAGTGGTATCAGCAAAAATACATGTCTCTCCTTGCCAAGAGAAGATAAAGCAGTTGACAATGACAGAGGATTTAATGTGCAGGCTCTCCGAGGGCACACTGTAGAGCCAGTCATTCCCTGGCAAAAATGAAGCAAAACAAAACCCAAAAGAAAGAAGTTTAGGCTTAATGCTAAACTTAAGGTTCCCCCCAAATCAAGAAGATCAGCATAGACTGACTTAAATCATAGTGATGGTGTTCAGTAAGAGCTCTAAATGGGACAACTCTTGGGGCTTTCTGGTAAAGTTTCACTTTGCAATTTTAATTTTTGTATAATTCAACTTTAGAGAGAGGGGGAAGGAGAGAAAGAGAGAGAATTTCCCTCAGTTTCTAAATCATGGCTCAGTCGTGTGTTATAAAACACCAAGAACGGAAAAGCCATTACGTGGAATATAAAGAAATACTTGAGTCTACAATATCATTGAACCCTTGGATTCAGTTTCAGCAGACATGCTCTGTATTCCCACAAGAGTCTGGAAAATTAACTTCTATTTTTTTCTGTCTGGAGTTGCAGTTAGTGTTATTATTTGCTCCATGGCTCAATCCGGGTCATACTGTTCTGCAGTAACACAGGTGGATGTTAAAACAGGGAATCTGTTGAAAAGATTGCGGAGGAACTGCTTCCCTAAAGCAGTTTTGGATGGCAGTTTGATGGCAGTCAGCTATGGTAAGGACAGATGAAGCTTAGCAGTGCCTTCTAGAACGTGGTCTTGCAGGATTTGTCACCTGCAATCCTATAGGGAGAAGTTTCGGGTATAATGGGTCGTTGTGACCTGGTGGCATCCTCTAAGACATGGATCCTAGAAATGAAGGTCATTGATTTTAAATACTTGTGAATTGTTATGTTGCTCTGAATTTTTCTGATTAGTTTTATTTGTGAAATACAATAATGCAGTTCTTAAAGGAAAGTTCCATAAACCTTTTATTCTTTTGTGTGGGCTTAAAATTTTCTAGAAATTTACTGTTAAAAATTAATTATAGAAAGATTTCTTATCCTATTAACAGTAGCTAGAGAAATATAGTTATGATTGAAGATATAAAAATTGTTTTGTATTAACTAGTGTTTTATTGTCAGCAGTTACATTGTTAAAATGTAGCGTGTAAGTTTTGCCAAGAGTACAGCATGTATCCGTTGTAAGCAATCACACAAGGGAAACTATTTTATGATTCTACCCATTGAATGATTTTCCTAGTAAACAACTTGACATAAAATAGACCGAAACATCTATTTATTTTAACAATTATGTTAAATACAGATTAATGTTCTAAAATAAAATTGGAACTGAGTTAATACATAATTGAGCAGTAGGAGGAAAATAGATCTTTGTCCCACTGAGGACAGGCATATTTTTTCTTTTCTGAAGAACTTATTTTCTCCTTAATAGGTTTAGGACTTGCCTGATCCACAGCCAGCCTTATGAATCCCTTTGTTCAGAAATGGTCGATGTTATATTGACGAGGAGCAACTTACGTGCGGGTTGAAAAATAGATCAGGATTTTCAGTTTCTGACTTTAGACTATTTTTAAAGTAAAGGGCTGAGAGTTCCAATTGAAAATTGCAAATGCTCCAGGACACTGTTCCTGGAAATAAGATTCCTAAATTCTAGAGCTTGGGGATGTTTAGGCGGTGCTTATAGAAATGAGCCTTCAAGTACATTTTAAGGACAGTGTGTCTCGCACGTTTTGAATGGTTCTTCTCAGATTTTTCTTGGAGGTAACTGTTCTATTTTGTTTTACTTCTTTTCTGTAATTCTGTCTGGTAAATCTGGGAGTTTACATGTCCAAGGAAAAAATTCCCTCAAACTTGCTATCATTAGTCTCCAGCTCAAACCCTAGGAGGCCCTGAGGGAGGGACCCAGCCCTCTGCCAAAACACACAGCTTCCTTCTTATCACTGGGAACAGACACTCCTCCATGGGTGCATGCACAGCTTCCTTAAGAGAGCAGGTATCTGTTGAGGTTAAACTAATATTTTTGGAGCAGAAACAAGAATTCTGAGAAGAACTTTATTAGTTAATTATGTTTTCTAGACATGAAACTTTAGGTCAGCTTTATTTACCGGAAAATTCAGAAAGCACTTTTATATCTTAATCTGTGTAACTGAAATTATAAATTTCAGAAGAAATTATGAAATAAATCCAAGTCTAAAACAGTGTGGGAAATTCACATATACCATATTTTAAAAATATTTTGTCTATACAAATTTGGAAAGTAATCTCATTTGCTATTAGGTGAAAGATTGATTGAGAAAAAAAAATTTCACACTTAGACTCTGGCTGGAAGAGAGAAATAAGTAAATTTTTAAAAGACTAAACTTTCAGAACACATTAAAAAAAGAACTAGGTACAAAACAGTTTATGAAAATGTCTTCTTTCAAATAAGATAGTAACAGTGCTTCTTTTTTTAAACGCATACAGAGCAATATCTGATTCTACAGTTGAATGAGGAATTTTGAAATATCTCAAACGATGCTTCTCTTAAAATTCAAAGTAAAATTATATTCACCCTTATTGCAACCTTTTTTCCTTGAGGTAATTATTAACCGTGCTATTCTATGTATGCTGTTTTAACTATCTTCAGTAGTTCTGATTTATTTAGTCATTCCGTTGTGCTCCCAGAAAGTGAATGAATCTGGGTAAAAAGAAGGTCAATAATGGAAGATTTCAGTTTTAATGAAGTTCAAGTTTTCATAGTAGTCTCCCTTCTCTCTTTGGAGCTCTAGACTCTTGGAAAAATAAAACGTTTCTGTCATTTTATTGTTAGACTGTGTCAACTCAGTGTATTATCGTAGCTGCTTTTAAGTACTCAAAGGCAGTTTCTACACAGCACCAGAATTTACTAACGAGAGTGTCAGTCTAGCGTACTTGCAATGTTCGCTTGCAGCCCAGTGTTCTGGCACTGTATAAATAAAACTTAAGAAACTTCAGACGTTTGCCTACGCTGTCCCAAGTCCCATTTGTGTAATCACATTGTGAGCATGGATCGTATCTCTGCTTACATTGTCATGTTTCTCATTTATGCTGCAGAAGGGATATAAGATAGCTTAGAAGGATATGTAAAATACAGGATAGAATCAATCAAAATATGGATAGAGGAAGAAAATAAGAATAATTACCATAAGGTAGAGCAGGGAACACAGTTAGTGATATGCATTATCTACCCTGTCTTCTGGGTAATGAATTGCAGTAGTGTTAAGAAATGAACCTTGCAGGTGTTTCAGCTGAGAGGACTGGAAGATACAGGCAAATCAGTTACTGATTTGAAAAGAAGTGAAAGTATTCTTACTACTAAGCTCAAAGAGGGATTTCCTCTTGGGGACCCCATGTGGACAGTGTGTGATAATGTAAATAGTATCATCTACTACATTTCTAGAGTAGGCACATCTCATTGAATTCAGCATTACAGTGGGGGAACTCTCTTAATTCAGATGTGCATTTTAGAACTTCTGGAAGAGTAGACTGTGTTCTTCTGGCAGTCCCCCCTGATTGTTTTTGACAAACAGTGCCAATGAGCCCAAGATTTTATTATGAAAAAGTGGCTGGGATACAGCAAAACAAGGCCAGGTTTTTCCAAAGGCAAAAAATCTTTGGGTCTACTCGGGCACATAGACCAAAAAAACAAAACAAACAAACAGAAAAGGCTTTTACAACCCCACAGTTCTGTTCCTTTAAGAGGGCTGACATAAATTCAATCTAAAAAGTATGTAAGGTCCTAAATCTGGACTCCCCATGACCAAAATAAAATCTCAATAAAACATGTATTGAATTTGGGCAATATTGTTTCCTTGCCTTGTCTCCAAGGTGAACTATTTGAGAACTGCACACCTAGGCAACTAAATAATTTAATTTCCTCCATATTATTATGTATAAGACAAACAGTAAAATAACTTTGGTTGCAGGATAGTTGAGTCCCTTGTTTTGGTTATTACCATCTAGTAAGTTTATCTTATCAGGCCATTCTTAGTTAGAAATAAATCAGAACACTTGGCTTTCTGCTATCTGTAGCAGAAGAACAAGCATCTATTTTATCCAAAAACAGTATAACATCCTCTCTCTCCTAAATTAAAAGTTTCACGTGGCCTATGAGAGGCAGGGACCCTTTATTTATTTTCCTCATGTTTCCTTAAAGGAAACCATTGCAGTAAACCATTCTGGTCCTTTGATCCATGGCAGGAAATAGCTAATCCTATTGGCTAGCCACATTTTTGAGTGGACTGGCAGGTCACTTTGCCTCAAAAGTAGGGAACAGGTTCCACCTTTTTCTCTTTGCTCAGCAGAGCACACCCTCCCCTCTGTTTCCTGTTTCCTTGTGGAATGTTTTGGGACAGGTGGGTGGAGTGGCTTTTTTAATCAGA
Source organism: Grampus griseus (assembly GCF_964374135.1). Classification (NCBI taxonomy): domain Eukaryota; kingdom Metazoa; phylum Chordata; class Mammalia; order Artiodactyla; family Delphinidae; genus Grampus; species Grampus griseus. Next base: position 108,670,251 of record NC_139017.1, read on the forward strand.
TTCACCCTGCTTGTAGGCTGTGTTCAGTTCTGACTGGAAGGTAGGAGACCCCGCCAGTTCTTCAATTTGGCCATTGGATAAAGCTGATATCTGATCCCCATTTATCCTGGGTCTCTTCCTGATTAGCTACAGTTGGAAGAGAGGAGGAGGTAGTGATTGGCACTCCTAACCACTGGCAAATTGGGCAAGGACACTGGGGCAGGATTGGGTTTGACCTAACAAACAAGACTATGGAACAGTATGTTCCTTTCTCTCCTTTGACTTCAGATATAAAATTTGAAGTTTCTTTTTTCTATGATAAGTGATAAAGATACTTCTGTTTTTTGTTAGAAATTAAGAAGTCTTCTAAAAATATTTGATTTTTTTTTTTTTTTTTTGCCTTTATCACCAAACTATGTTAGTACAACTGTAACAGAAACCTTTGTTATTTTACTCATGGTGATCCCACTACCTGAATTTCCCTCCCTAATCCACCCTGCTTCCATTCCCCCTTTTGGGGTTTAATTCCAACTCCAGCTAGAACATGAGTTCCCTGAGGTCAAGGACTTCATCTTAATTATCCATGTATTATAATCATTAATTCATTCCTTACGCATTTGTCAAAAAACCCCCACAAAACCTCATCAGCATCTCCTATCTGGTAGGCACCATGCCAGGCCCCATAGTGATGTAGCCATCGACATGAGAGCAGAGATACTGCCCTCCCAAGAGCTCACCGTCTCTGGTGAAGGTCCTCATGACTAGAGGACTTCAACTAAGTAAGGAAAGCATTGATCACAGACTTGGCACAGCATCAGCCACTCTGCACAGGTCTGTTTAGTGGATGATGAATCAGTATGGATGGAAGTGGCACATGGTTGCTGTTCTGTGTTTTTTGTATGCATTATCTGGACTCTCAGGTTAGAATTTAATAGATTGTAAGTATATAATGTTTATTAAATATTCACTGTGGATAGAGTGCCATGCTAAGTGCTTTATATATATATATATATATACCACTTTATTCATTACAACAACCTTATCAGATAAAAACATTTATAGCTGAGGAAACTGAGGCTCAGAGTATAAGTAATTTGCCCAATCAACTAGCAACTATCAGAACAAGGATTGGAACCAAGTTGTTCAATTCTAAAGCTTGTGAACTTAAGCACTTTGCTCTACAGCCTCTCGGGGGTTGTCTGTTTGAATTCCTTTTAGTGAATCCTGGGCCAGTGGGACCTTAACAAAGAAGCCATCCATCTGTCAGGAAACTGAATATTCTATATTGAAAGTAGGTGAAAATAGCTTCATCAGGAGCACCGTGGAGGTGACACTTTCTTCTTTTTTTGTCATTTTTCAGAGAGCCCTTGATTGTCCTAAAATGGTAAAATATCCTGGGATTTTCCTGAGTGTTACTTTCAGATAAGTTAAAGAGGAGATGCCTATGGTTCTTTTGATGAAGTTGTCATCATTTTTTTAATACAAAGTGTAATTTTATACTTTATTAATGGACCTAGTGATTCTGGACAACACATTTAGAAGTGGAACAAGGGGGAAAGTGAGCCAAATTATATATGTTGTTTTCCCTTTATGTTTCCAGTTTCATTTTTAAGGAAAAACAATGAATATGGTTAAAATTATTTTTATATAATTACCTTTCATTCAATCATTCAGATTATTTCTATAATCTCATAGTTTGTAACATTTACTGTCTCTCTCTCTCTCTCTCTCTCTCTCTCTCTCTCTCTCTCTATATATATATATATATAAAACTTGTATGTACAAAGCTAGTGTTCCAGAGGTGGTTTTTTTTGCAACAATAGTAGTAACAGTAACAGTAGCTAAAATTGAGAGTTTGCTCTGGGCCAGGCATTATATTAAGGCTTTTGCATGCATTTTCTCACTTAATCATCACAGCAACCCTATGAAACAGTTATTATTATAATCTCCACTTTAAAAATAAGGACCCAAAAGATGGAGAGGTTGAGTAATATCTCAAGGTCACACAACCAGTAAGTGGCTGCTTGTCTATCCAAAATGAGGTCTGGCTGATTCCATGAACTCACTCTTCTAGACGGCCTCCTTGCAAGACTGACAAAACTGACATTAGGTTAGGCCTTCCTTGCCGTTGAAACAAACATTCCCAGTAACAAAATGATTTGAGGGGGAGGCTGGTACATTTTCCAGTTTGGTAATATTATTTTTAAATGTGTTTTTAAATGAGGCAGCTCTCCTAAAAGCAAATTATTAAAGAACACAGTCATTAGGATAAAATTTAGTACCTACTTTATGACTCCTTTATTTTCTTTTAAGATGTTCCTGGTTTTCCTCACCAGGCCTAAATGGAATGTTTTTTCTCAAGCCATTCTGAATTTGTTTTTGCTTCAAGTTAGGAAAGTTCCCTGGGTGTAGCTATGGTTTTATGTTTTTAGCTGCTTTGCTCTGTGTGGATGGCTCTGACTCCACCAAAGTTATTCTGGCATGCTAAGTCTCTCTTTTCAGGGGCTTAAATAGACATTGCAGAGGAGAAGAAGAAAAGAGCCAGCAGCCATTATTAATTATTCTTCTTGGTCTCTGTTAATTTTAATATAATGGTTACGTTTGCTTATTAATCCCGTTGTCACAGGTCCATTTCCCAAACACAGTCTAGACAGACTGCTGTGTAGTTACAAATGGCCTCCTTAATTAACTGCCAAGCTCTGTTAGAGTTAACAGCTATATTAGAGCATAGCATTTTAAGTAAAATTTGCATAAACACTAAGGGAGTTTTATCACTGTCTGCTGCCTCTCTTGCAACATCACTAATATCATCAATAATCACTCTGCTTATTCTTAGAGAACTAATTTCTAGACCATCCATTTATTTATTAAAGGGGAAAATGTTGGTCCTCATTGTTTTAATGAGAAAAAAAAGAGTTACTTGAGTTATAATATAATTATGCAGTGTTGCCGTGGAGGTTGTCAGGGAAGCAGAGTAACAATGTTTAAGTTTACAGGATTGAGCTTTCCACTTCTATCCAGGAAAACCTACAAGAATTTCCTCTTTTCTGTACACAGTTAGAAAACTGAACTGATTATATGAAACAATGGTTTTTAAACAGTGCACAACAGGAAGTGTAGGACTGTGATCCCTGAGGGAAGGGAAACAAATGAAATGAGATCTACAGTTGCCCCAACTTACTCTCTGGAGGCAGTTTCCAGGCCACAGAGGAGAGACGAGGAACAGAAAAGAGCTCAGTGATCTTACTGAGTTGAGAGAACAAAGATCAGCGTTTGGGGAGACCAAGATGGTAAAATTTGCAGGACAGAGTACAGGAGATGAGGGAGCTTCGTAGAGAGAGCATTCCAGAGATCTGCAGAATTGTTCCTTTAGTCTTTGGCTAAGAGTTTGTCTGTGCATACATAAGAGGAAGTGCATAAGGCTGGAGAAAGAACCAACAGAAAAAAGGCCAAACAATTCCCAGAATGCACACAAAGATGGAAAAAGTTCATATTCCCACCAGCCAGAATGGAGAGATATCAAAATACAGGACATTAGGTAGAGCCTCAGAAGAGCCATGCCTTATAGTGAGGAGAGATCTATACCGGAATAAACACTGCCCTGAAATCACCATAACAAAGCCTAAAAGTAATACTCAAAAGGATCAAAATGATCTCAAAGTTATTTAACTACACGTCAAAACAAAAGCCAACATTCTTTAAAGAAATACAGTAAAATCTAGCACCCAAGAATGTAAAAGTTTACAATGTCCAGAATCTAATAAAAAATTAACAGTCATGCAAAGAAGCAGGAAAATATGACCCATATTCAGGAGAAAAATCAATTCAATAGAAAGACACATGTAAATGATAGAGATGGTGGAAGTAATTGGAAAGGACCTTAAAACAACTATCATAAAAAATCTCATAAGCATGGTTAAGGATGTAAAGGAAAACTCAGCAAGACATGAAAGATATATTTTTTAATAGACTTGAATGAAATTTCAAGAAATGAAAAAAAATCTTAAATGGAAAACAAACTGGATGGAGATTAACAACAGATGAGACACTGCAGAAGATCAGTGAACTTGAATATATTGCAATAGAAACTTTCCAAAATGAAACACACAGAGAAAAAAGAGTTAAAAAAAATAAAGAACAGTTGGAGGTGAGGAGAGGACAGAAAAAACACTTGAAGGAATAAAGGCTGAACATTTTTCAAATTTGATGAAAACTATAAGCACACAGACTTAAAATGCTGAATGAATACCAAGCAGAAGAAACATAGAGAAAGCCAAACCAAGATACATTATAATCAAATTGTTGAAAACCAGTGATGAAGAGGAAATCTGAAAAGAAGTCAGAGGAAAAGAATGTGTCTCATATAGAGGAACAAAGAAAAGAATGACAGCAGAATTTTCATTAGAAACATTGCAGGCCACAAGACAATGTAATAACAATTGTTAAAGTGCTAAAAAAGAAAAAAAAAAAGCTCAACCTAGAATTCTATATCCAGAAAAAATATCTTTCTAGTCCACATTTCCTTCCCTGAAACTCATGAGGCCAGATGTGTTTAAAAATTCAGAATTTTTCAGATTTTGAAAAGAAATAGGGTATGTAAACTCTGTGTTTCAAAATATATCCAGACAAATCTGAGACAGCACCTATAATCCAACACATTAATATATAAGCAGCAATCCGGCTTCCCTGGTGGCGCAGTGGTTGAGAGTCCGCCTGCCGATGCAGGGGACACAGGTTCGTGCCCCGGTCCGGGAAGATACCACATTCCGTGGAGCGGCTGGGCCCGTGAGCCATGGCCGCTGAGCCTGCGCGTCCAGAGCCTGTGCTCTGCAATGCGAGAGGCCACAACAGTGAGAGGCCTATGTACCGCAAAAAAAAAAAAAAAAAAAAAAAAATATATATATATATATATATAAAACAGCAACGCATATCTTATTCATTCATAGAATAAACATATTTATAAAATGACTATTATAGTCATTCTAGGTGAGATAAATAAAGTCTATATATACCTTCACATCAATTCAGATTAGATTTTCCCACCAAATTTTTGAAAAAAGATTCTTGGTTTGAAAATAGATTCTTGGTTTGAAAAAAGATTTTTCGTTTTCAAATTTGATATTTCAGAATTTTAGATAAGAGATTTTGTGCCGGTTACTTTTTTATATGTTGTAGCTCTAATCTTTACAAAACATATATTATTATTTGAGTTTTACTCAAATGGAGGCTTAGAGTAAGTAAGTGATGGAGTTACTCCCAAGCAAGAAGAACCCCTGCCCACTCTTTGATGTGATTGAGGAAATCAAGAGGAGGGATCCTCTAGGCTCCTCCAATCAAAGACATCCACTGCCATCATGTAAACCAGGGGTCCCCAACCCCCGGGCCATGGACCAGTACCGGTCTGTGGCCTGTTAGGAACCGGGCCACATGGCAGGAAGTGAGTGGCGGGTGAGTGAACGAAGTTTCATTTGTATTTACAGCTGCTCCCTATCACTCGCATTACCTCCTGAGCTCCGCCTCTTGTCAGATCAGTGGTGGCATTAGATTCCCATAGGAACATGAACCCTACTGTGAACTGCATGTGCAAGGGATCTAGGCTGTGCGCCCCTTATGAGAATCTAATGCCTGATGATCTGACGTGGAGCTGAGGCAGTGATACTAGTGCTGGGGAGCAGCTGCAAATACCGATTATCATTAGCAGAGAGATTTGACTGCACAGAGACCATAATAAATCAATTGCTTGCAGACTCATATCAAAACCCTATCAGTGAGTGGCAGGTGAAAATTAAGCTGCATCTTACAAAGTAGACTGGATATAAGCAACACACTTCGGGTGTCACTGTCTCCCATTACCCCTACATGGGACCATCTAGTTGCAGGAAAACAAGCTCTGGGCTCCCACTGATTCTGCGTTATGGTGAGTTGTATAATTATTTCATTATATATTACAATGTAATAAGAATAGAAATAAAGTACATAATAAATGTAATGTGCTTGAAACATCCCGAAACCATCCCCTCCCTGGTCTGTGAAAAAATTGTCTTCCATGAAACCGGTCCCTGGTGCCAAAAAGGTTGGGGACCGCTGATGTAAACTAAGGGCTCCATTTGCAAAGCCCAGAGATACTTCAAACCTCATGGAATCCAAGTGTTAACATGCGAAATCTTGAGTAGAATAGAAATAACTAACATCTTATCCTGGATTCTGGGTTGCAGGAGTGTGACACATATACTCTTGTGGCCTTGATTTTCATGTAACCATCCCTAGTTTACTGTCCCTTCACCATGTGTAAGCAGAGAAGAAAGATGTGTGTGTGTGTGTGTGTGTGTGTGTGTGTGTGTGTGACAGAGACAGAGACAAAAGGAGAGACAGAGACAGAGAGAGAGAAAGACAGAGAGACAAAGGAGGGAGCCAACAGTGCAAAGGGATCTTACAGTTGGAATCAGGTCATATGACTGTAGAAGGCAGCATGAACAATGTAACTGGAGACCAGAGCAAGTGTGACCATTTCAGCTACGATTATTCCAGGGACCAAGAATCTGGGAGTATGGTGGGATGATTGTACATCCTGAAAGAGCCAGCCCAGAGTTCTGTGTAAATGCTCAGTGCGAATAATACTTACCAAAAAATCAGTGGAGAGGAAGGGGGAAGGATCTGAATTTAACTGAGTTTAAATTTTAAATGATTGAGAAATTACTGGATATGACTGTATTTACCTGGATTGTTTTCTGTCTCTAGAAAATAAGTGCAGTTTTAAGAAAATAAAGTTACATTTTTATATAACAGAACTTGTGGTTTTTAAAATTATCTACTACATATCACTTAATGTCATGGGGCCTGGTTCATCGTCTTTGAGATAGACCAACTTCACACAATTGTATAAGATTTCAAAGAGTACTTTGTGGAAATAAAAAAGATTTAAACATTTAAAAGACACTTTCCAATGTTAATGTTAGGTAAGCTTAGATTTTTAAACTAATGAAATTTCTGTTGTTTTAGGAGAATTACTCTGACTACAGTGTGTATGATGAATTGGAGAAGAGAAGGCCATTATGAGGAGACCAGTTAGGAGGCTTTCTAATTGTTCAGGCAGTGGGGAATGAGGACATATTTAGGACATTTCAGTGCACATGGGTTCAAGAGCCTTTCCAGTGATGGAAATGTGGAGAAGGGTGAGGAATTACATAGGAGTCAAAGATGACTCTAAGGTTCCAAGCTTGGTGACAGAAAGGACAGTGATGACATTAACTGAGTTGGAGAGTGAGGATGCCAGCAAGTTTGGGGAAAAGATGAGTTCCATTAGAGCACGCTGAATATAGGGAACAAGGAAAAAGGAAAGTCAGCAGTAGTGTAATAGTTAACAGTGTGGTGTGGCTCTGGAGGCAGACTCTTTCAGGAGGTGCTTAAGCTCTCAGTGCCTCAGTTTCCTTTTCTGTAGAATGGTCCTGAAAATAGCACATACTTCTTGGATTTTTATGATGCTTGAATATAAAGTCATCCAAGAGGAGTGCTTAGAAGGGCACCATCCTTGAATGTAGCTACAGTGCTAAGGACATGATGGAAAGGGCACTGCCCACTGCTCTGGGTGACAGAAGATACAGCTCTGAACTATAACTAGCTGGTGACTCTGAACAAGGGATTCAGCTGGACCCCAGTCTGTTCATCTGGGTAAACAAGGGATTGGATAATTCTCTATAAGGTCCTTTATAGCCGTTACCATTGTATGATTGTTTTGAGGCTGAAAGCAAAATTTGCTACAGATAAACCATAATGGAAATAATTCATTCACAGATAATGGAGCAATCAATGCCATTTAACACATTTTTTAATACCTGTGTGTCCAGGCTTAGGCATGTTTTTGCATTTAAAGCACATGAGGAAATGTAAACACGGTAAAGGTAAAAAAGCTTTGTGGGGCTTCCCTGGTGGCGCAGTGGTTGAGAGGCCGCCTGCTGATGCAGGGGACACGGGTTCGTGCCCCGGTCCGGGAAGATCCCACATGCCGCAGAGCAGCTGGGCCCGTGAGCCGTGGCCACTGAGCCTGCGCGTCCGGAGCCTGTGCTCCGCAACGGGAGAGGCCACAAGAGTGGGAGACCCGCGTACCGCAAAAAAAAAAAAAAAAAAGCTTTTTGAAATTCGCCTCTGGAGATTTTTTTTAATTTAGGATTTCAGCTGTGCATTATTCTAGTGGCTCTTTCTGTTTACTTGTCACTGTAAATTTTCTTCAGGGTCTCAGATAAATGTATGGAGTCTTTTCCTTTTATGCTTGGCTTAGCGATTCACAAAATAGCTGTCTGGGTGTATACTTCATTTGCAAGAATAAGGTGTTTCATTTGACAGAGTTTTCACTTGTTAAAAAATCCCTTGTAAAAATTTCCAGGGCTTTCCTGGTGGCGCAGTGGTTGAGAGTCTGCCTGCCGATGCAGGGGACACGGGTTCGTGCCCCGGTCCGGGAAGATCCCACATGCCGCGGAGCGGCTGGGCCCGTGAGCCATGGCCGCTGGGCCTGCGCGTCCGGAGCCTGTGCTCTGCAATAGGAGAGGCCACAACAGTGAGAGGCCCGCGTACCGCAAAAAAAAAAAAAAAATTCCATAGACAGGGTACTAATTTACTGTTTTTTTGATAATCTGTCTAGAACAGGGTGCAATCCTCTTCCCATTAGGTTACTAAAAATTTTTATTAAAATGAACATTCTAAGTACATAAACAAAGCTAAGATTACACTTGGCATATTTGGAGAAAAGGTTATGAGAAAGCAGCTTTTAAGGAGAAGAGAAGATACCAAAGGACTCCCTCTTAAAAGCTTACACTTGCTCTATCACTTTGCCTTTAGTAAGGGAAATTTCATTCACCCTCATTAACTACTTTTATCCCTTTTTGGTTTTCAGAATTTGACAGCCATCCGTATGTATTAAACAAAGTCACTTTTCACTTATGCTTTTTGTAAATTGCAATATGCAGGATATGTTTGAAATAACAGGATGCAGTCCAGTAAGTCACCTATAAAAATCAGTCTAGGGGCTTCCCTGGTGGTGCAGTGGTTGAGAGTCCGCCTGCCGATGCAGGGGACGCGGGTTCGTGCCCTGGTCCGGGAAGATCCCACATGCCGCGGAGCGGCTGGGCCCGTGAGCCATGGCCGCTGAGCCTGCACGTCCGGAGCCTGTGCTCCGCAACGGGAGAGGCCACAACAGTGAGAGGCCCGCGTACCGCAAAAAAAAAAGAAAAAAAAGTCAGTCTGATTACTTTGTTACCTCATATTCATGCTGAAAGCTTTCTTCTTATGCCACATGTTTTGTATTCCTTTAGATACATTTTCAAAATATTCAGCTATCAGAAATTAGAAATCAAATACAAAAACTGTGCCAGTTTATATTTTGTATTTTCCAGTTTTTTATGTAGGCAGGCTTCAAACATTAATGAAGAGGAAAAGAGGTTGTCAACCCAGGAAAGCGAATCTCCAGTCCTCAAACGGATTACTTGAAAGTCTTACTAAATATGTGTGTGTTGGGGGAGGGACGGGGATGGCGGGGAGGGAGACAGATTTTACCTCATGAAAGAACTTTTCTAGGGAAATATGGCAGACATTGTGAAAAGCTTTGATTTTCAATTTTTTCTTATCAGTTGAAAAAATTGAAAAACACCTGGACCATTAACTCCGCATTGTGTGGAAACCTCTAAAAATATGCCTGCCTGCCTGCATAGTGTCACAGAGAACCATGGTCCTCACCCTTGTCTTCCAACACCAAACCACATTTATTCTGTGGTCTTTGGTTTCGTCAGATAGCAAATGCTTCCTCATTTGATGCCATGCAAAGTGAAATCTCAGCCAGTATGAAAACTTTAGATGAAATCTGGTAATCTGTACTTGAGTTTAAGAAGACAGTTTAAATGTCTATAAACACATAATCAATCATGTGTTTATTAATTCTCAAATTGTTTAAGTGGAAACAACTTTTTTTAGTAGTCTTAACATTGACTTTTTGTCTCAAAAACATTTCTACTGTGTCAGGAATTTTATTACACTATAAATAAGGGTCCTTGCATTCTAGTCCTGCTTTGGCCCCTGTGATTGGGTAAAGTTACTTAAACCTAGTGGGACTTGGTCCTCTGATCTATATGACAGCTAAGATCTCTTCTGATCTTCATATTCCATGATTCTGTGAGTTATATATCGTCTTCTAGTTTCTTTTGATTTAATTCTCCAGTCCAGAAATTTACCACACGTATATCTGCATCTAGCTTTGACATCTATAAGATGATCAAAAAATATTTGTTAAAGTAATGGTGTATTTTACTATTTCTGATGGATTGTGAAATTACTGTAATTTCAAAGCTTTTTATGTTGGACTATTACTCATTTTTATTTTTGTTGAATGATACTATTGTTGCTTTAACATTTATTTCCTCTCTGCTATGGCTTTGTGCATGATTTAGTGTTGGTTTTTATGTGTTCTCACTAAGGTGTTTCAGAGGGGAAACTGCAGGAAAAATTCTTTCACTACACCTAATCTCAATTCCTCTAAAAAGATAGACACAAATATTTTCATAATCATAAAGTAATCCAGAAAGTGAACTTTGCTTTTATTCAGCTTGACTTTGCTGGTGGAAAGAAAAAGAAAAAAACATTCTGAGTACATTGGCAGGTTATTTTAAAACAGCTGCTCTATGGAAAGAAATGCTACCCCAACTCTACCCATTGGAAAACTGGCTGGTTAGAGACAACTATTTGGTACCCTGAGTTTGAGGAGAACTGACCTTTCTTCTAAGGCTTTTAGATGGATATACCAAATAGAAAAAAAATACACCTAAACCATTGCTTCCTCTTGGATGAAAGAATTTTAAAATTAAGGCATTTGTTCCCCTAACGTTAGATTTTTCCATCATACATTTTCAATTAATCTTTAAATAGGGGATAAACTATTTAACTAAGTCATTCATCAGGTAGATAGTATAGATAGTGATAGTATAGATAGTGTATTAGTTCTTTAAAATGCCTAATTCTATAGGATATATATTCAGGCTCACATATTTTCAGTATTTATCACTAATACAGCAGTGGCTTAATATACCATTTGTAATGGAGAGACAGTTAATCACTTATGCTAGTAAAAAGCTAGCTTTAAAGCATTTAATCCATTGTATATTATTATTTGTTCTGAGAGACTAACTCAAGATTTATAGGGTTTAATTTTGAACCCCTGAATAAATGAAGGGAAAGGAAGCCAAAACTTCCCTGGTGTTGAGGAAAAACCCTTGCTTACTAGCTTCCTATGAATGGCAGTATTGTTCACCACCATTAGCACAGGGGAACCAGGACCTCTCCATTCCATACTTAGGCTTGTTTTTATTTTTAAGGAATGTCGGAAAATTGTGGAAATGAATGTTCTTTCTTTTCCTTTTCCTTAATACCTCATGGATCCTGACCTTTTCCTTTAAACTGGTTTAGTATGTGTTTCCTTTAAAATTGGTCATTGATCCAAAAATAAGTTTGATTTTCTTTTTCCATGATCTTCTCTAACGAATTGTATTAACAGCGTACTAAACTGGATTACAAACTTACTGAGTAAGTGCTTTGAATTCTGGGCAACCTTGGAATAAAGGGCACAGAAAGAGTAATACTGCATAGAATGAAACTGAGTAAGTTAGTATAAAGGAAAGGAATGCAACTGTATGGCTGATGTGATCAACATCTTCTAGTAGGTTTATTAGCAATTTAATGGAATATGGTTATTCAAGCACAATAATGGCTTCAGTTGAAATGTCTGCTCTGCTCTTTTTCCCATACACTTTGGAATGAGTTGAATGTGACAGTTGAGCTTTCAACAAGCTTCATGAATTTTAAATCCTGTTTAGTCATAAAATGGGGTACATGGCATGTAGTCAGTGCAGACAAGGAGTTGGCAGCCTCGTCAGATATTATGGGATATCAGGTATCTTCAAGATAATGAGGTCTTGGATTACCAGGTGCATTCTGGGTCTGCTGTACATACCCACAAGGAACAGAGGACTTCTCTCTGTCCAACATTTAATAATTAATCATTTTGCAGTCTGGAATTCTTGAACTAGCAGATGGTTTAAGACTTAAACTTCATATCATCACAGAAGAAAATCTTTACTGATGTCTCAGAACAAATTATTTTTTGGCAGGTAAATATTTCTATTTTTTAAATTTCTCTTATCTGATTCATATATGTACAGAGAAGGACTGCTCTCTGAATTGTGACATAGCTTTGTATCCTCAGATCTTAGCACATATCCTAATTGATCCTGAAGCATGTCTTCGAATGTTTAAATGTTTGATAAAGTTGCTCTCAAATTTTCTTACCATGATAAAAATCTTAATCTTTGCTTAGGATTAAGTCTTGAAGTATTCTGAAATTCAGTACAAGGAGCTTCATTTATTGTATTTGGGATTACCTAACAACAAAAGACTGTTTTCAGAAGACAGTTTTTCAGTAAGTCTACTTTTAAGCAATCTCAAGTTAAAGTGTGGATGTATTTTTAAATCGCCCTATAATAATGTCCCATGTTTTATTTAAATATGGGACGTGTGTGCTTATAGTATACTTTTATAATAGTATGAGCAAAAAAAAAAAAAAATGTTCTCATCAACATACTTAACAGGAAATTCTGGGAGTTTATGTGCCAGATTATTAACAGTGGTATCTATGCATGGTATTAGGATTACAAAGATTTTTAATGGTTTTATTTTTACTAACTATACTTGCTAATTGTTCTACTTTGAATATGTGGGATGGGGATACGCTACCTTTTTCATCTCAAGTCTGGAGAGAGTAGGCTTTAAAGAGACCCCTCAGAGAGTTGATATATATTCCTTGCAGGTGGGAAACACCATGAACCAGAGTCTAGGAGATCTTGAGGGCAAGAAACTGGGTGACTGTTTAGATAGGGAGCCTGAAGAGTGCTACTGTGTTGGGCATAACTGCACTTGCCAGAGTTCGTGGAAGTGTTTGCATGGACTAGAAATGGGTCATGCAGAGCAAAAGCTGAGCCGAGGATGTTTCAAGTCCAGTCCAGGGGGTATCCCAGGGAAACAAGGAGACCCCAAAAGTGAAAGCCTGGATGGAGTGACCAATAGATAAACCAGGGGCTGATAACCCAAGCCAAAATACTCCTGCAGTACAGCTACAAGCGGTCCACTCTTTCTTACCCAGAGTCACATTAATATTTGGATGTTTAGGATAATAGAAGGCATGCATTGACAAGCTGTGTCCTGTATGCATCCATCTGCCTTGGGAGCCAGAATGGGCAGTGGTTACTGTAGTTGTTGGTAGCTTATGGAGTTTTAAACGTTCAGGTATTTCTCATCTTCCACCAGTGACACAACCACCATTATCCACCAACCAACCATAGCTTTTTCATTTTTTTTATTAAAAATCACACTTTAAAAAAATTGTTGTAATCTAGTTTTTTGCCTAGTCTTTTAACTGCTAAATTTATCTACATTCTCCTTATTCTTAGAGATATCTCTTAGTTTTTCCCTGGGTATTTATAAAGATACTCTTCAGTTCGTTGCACAAATACTACATAACGTTAATCACTAAAGAGGCAGTATGTTAAATTGTGCTCTGAAGACCTGAAAGAGTTAATCTACTTTTCAAGGTTCTGAGGTACTATCGGGGAGAAACTGAAGCAACAAGAAGGTCTGGCTAACTATATAGTGTCAATAAGAAATACTGAGGGAGTATATTTGCATCATACTAAAATGCATTTAGTTTAGTTTTGACAGCATAAACATTACTGTGTTTACAGGGATTTATTTCAAGATTTGAGTGTCAACTTCTGTGATATTAAATTTAGTTCAGATACATCTGAACACTTTACAAGCTATTACCACTGTTAAAGTGGTTTTTTGCTAACAAATCATATGCTTTGTTAGACTATAAGCTTCGTAAATATAATAAGCACATTCCTGTTGTGAAATAGAATGCATCTGATCCATAATAAATCTGGTTGAGAGACAATGGAACCTAGCCAGCTCAGCCCTGGTTCAAGGAAAAAACAATAAATAGGGGCAATGACATTTATGAGAATCTAATTTCATCATGCTCTGCCTCATAAGAAGAGAATCTAGATAGCATTAAGGTTATTGTACTTTGAGAATTACTCAAAACCAGATACGAAGTCCCTTCTGTATTACAGAAGGGACTAGTAGCTATTCCTCAAATGAATGTTTTATTTAAAAGTTATTTAATACTTAGTGATGAATTGGAAGCAGAAATAAACTTTGTGGGGAAAAAAGGGAGAAAAACCGTAATAGCAAGAAGGTTACCATATTTTTCTAAAGCAATTTGGAAAAGGCAAAACTCCTTAGCTAGACAATTATTTTTCCTTGGTAAAACATTGACTGGAATGTTTCTATTAGGAAAATATTATCAAACTGTTCCAGTCTTGGTCTAGCTGAGGATGCCCAGATTTGATAACCAAAAAGAGAAATTACTCAATACTTTTATTACCATCATGTTAGAATGTGGACAACTGTCCAAAACGAGGACAATTTCTTGAAGCTAGCCATTTCGTACAGCTATTGTTGGAAATAGCCTTTACTCATAGCCATAAGCATACAAGTATTCAGCTGATGGCTTTTTACTAACATGTTTTAAATAGGCTCCAAAAGAAGCAAATGTTTGAACATATGACAGGGGGTGAATATTTACAAAATTATTTGCCATGCTACAGCCTGTAGGAATCAGAAGGCAACTTCTCAGAATGAATTACTATCTCCTTACTAGCCCCGACTGGAGCCTGTCACAGCCATCTTTAATGAAGGCTTCAATCACACACACAAAAAAGCCCAGGGCTCGGAAGGAAAAAACAAAAAACTAGCATTCCAAAAACCATCCTGAATATTGTGTTCACAAACACTGGGCAATATGGTACAGTCAAAAGAGCACCAACTTGCACCAGTTGTGAGGAAAGCTTGTTACAAGTGGTAAAAAGTTAGTAATTACATTATTTTTTAAAGAAATGCAGCCTTACTGATTTTTAGCACATACAGCAGTCATTTAGGCTCTACTAATGAAGGGTTTCTCAATCAAGACCTTTAGTGAACCTACTTGAATAAGGGAATAAAAATTTGTGTGTTTTTTTGGGTTTATTTTGCTATATGCGGGCCTCTCACTGTTGCGGCCTCTCCTGTTGCGGAGCACAGGCTCCAGACACGCAGGCTCAGCGGCCATGGCTCACGGGCCCAGCCGCTCCGCGGCATGTGGGCTCCTTCCGGACCGGGGCACGAACCC
Source organism: Grampus griseus (assembly GCF_964374135.1). Lineage (NCBI taxonomy): Eukaryota > Metazoa > Chordata > Mammalia > Artiodactyla > Delphinidae > Grampus > Grampus griseus. The sequence continues at coordinate 108,685,489 of NC_139017.1, forward strand.
GCATCCCCTGCATCGGCAGGTGGACTCTCAACCACTGCGCCACCAGGGAAACCCTAAAAATGTGTTTTAATTGGCACAGCAGCATTCATTCAGTCCATGGTGCTATAGTGCAAATGTAGTTTGGACTGAGTCATCTAAAACGTGTTAGAAACTTGTTATTCCTATAGCTTTGTGTTCAAGTGATCATAATTTCAAAACTGAAGGTTTCTGAAAGAATGAAATCTTATATTACCGCTATGTTGTATAGCTTCCACAAAACTGAATTTAACGAGAGAACGGACAGGCAACTGACAACAAGTAGCACTTGGAGACTTCACATACCTACCACATCTGGAAAGCTCATTACAATCCATTTATGTGTTTCCAGACCTTTTATCCTGGTGGTATCTGTGCAATCATAATGAATGTGCATAAAGCAGGGCTTTGCTGCCAAAGGGAGATTTTTCTAACTATTGCTGCAAATAGCTACCATACCTTGCAGCAGCAATGGATCAAAAATATCTCTTGGAATCTCTTTCTTGGAATACTGTTGTTAGGACGAATTGTCACATCACTTCCAGAAGGACAGAGTTTGAGATAGTTCTAATGTCCCTTGGTTGTAGCTACTGTTTTTATGTCATTGACTCCAAATCTTATTTCCAGTTCTGACTACTCCCCAGAAGTCTAGATTAATATATTCAAATGTGTTGACCTCTCCATTTGAATATCTAGAAGGCATTTCAAACTCAACATGGCCAAAACAGAACTCTTGGATTTTCTCCCAAACTTGCCCCTTTCTTCCTGCAGTTTCCTCCATATAAAAATTGCTACCACCATTCACCCAACTGATCAAGACTAAAATCTGAGTCATTCTTGATTCTTTTCTTTCCTTCACCCCCACATCTAATCCACCAACAAGTCCTGTCAGCTCTCCAAAACACATCCCAAATTCAGCCGCTATTCTTCTTCTCCACTGTCATCACACTTGTTCAAGCGACCATTATCTTTCACTTGGACTACTGAACCTGCCTCTTAGCTATCCCTGCTTCATTGCTTGCCTTTCCATCCATTTTCCACAAAGCAGCTAGCCAGAATTATCTTTGTAAATGAGACTATGTCACTCCCCTCCCTCAAATTTCCAGTGGCTTCTGATAACACTTAAAATTCCAACCCTTTATGCTGGTTTACTAAGTTCTGTGTGATCTTTCCCCATCCTATATCCCCAGCTTTATCTAATACCTTGCTGCATTCGTTTTCTAGAGATGCCATAACAAGGTACCATAGTCCAGGTGGTTTAAATAACAGAAATTTATTTTTTCACAAAGCTGGAGGCTAGAATTCTGAGATCGCAATGGTAGCAGGGTTGACTTCTCCTGAGGCCTCTCCTTGGCTTGCAAATGGCCACTTTCTCACTGTCTTCATAGCGTCTTCCCTCTGTACCTGTCTGTGCCATGATTTCCTCTTCACATAAGGATGCCAGTCATATTGGATTAGGGCTCACCCTAGTGACTTCATTTTAACTTAATTACCTCTTTAAAGGCCCTATCTTCAAATGCAGTCATATTCTGCGTTTAGGACTTCAACACGTAAATTTGGGGGTAGGGAGGAGACAGTTCAGCTCATAATACTTTCCCTTTTCATTTTAGTCCCACACAGGCTATCTTTCTGCTCCTTGAACAAGTTAAGCTTGCTCCCACCTAAGGGCCTTTGCACTGGCTTTTGTTGGAACATTCTTCTCCCTGTTGGTCCTTTAGGTTGTTTAGGTCTCAGTATACATGTCACATTTTCAGAAAGGTGTTCCTAGCCTCCCAATCTACAATAACCACCACTCATTTTATATCACATCCCCTGAATTAAATCTCTGCATGGTACCTACCTCTACTTAATATTTTTTCTGTTTATTATTTATTGTCTATCCCTCCATACCCCCACCAGAATATACACAGGGATCTTCTCTCTTCAGTAATATATTTCCAGGGCCTACAATAGTGCCAGATATGCTGAAAATGTTGAATAGGTACTTGTTTAATGAATAGGTAAATGAATGAAATTATTGAAGAAGGTAAAGAAAGAGTGGCAGTTAATGATTATTGTGACATATAGACCAAGGGTAGTCCCCTCACTCGGAGGTCTTTAGAAATAAAAATGAATCTGCTTACCCTTGAAAGAGTAAGAGTTGTCCAGAAGAGGTCGCCACATCTGTGACTGTGCCTTGGCTAAACAAAGTGGATATTTTTTACTTACGCGTAACTTTGTTGTAACATTTCTAGAAGTTATGTCTACTGTAACTTGCAAGGTTATTCAGCTGCTCATTCAGCGAACATATAGAAGAGTCTGTTGGGGCCAGATCTTTTGTTAGTAGAATGCCTTAGAGGACACGGGACCAGACAGAAGGCATATCTAATGCAGCCAGAGCCTGCAGTAGGGGTGGTGGGAGCAGGGGTCTGCTGGAAGGCTTCTGAGGCAGCTTACTGCGTACAATGTATTAATTGTGTACTGGACATACAAAATATTTCTCATACTTTCAGTCTGTTTACCTTTATAAATGGCAGCTGGCAACTTCTCTGAATTCATAGAAAATTATGGGCACTTCAAGCTCTATGTCTTGTGCTTATTTTGGACAGCATGCACAGCAAATTTTTATACTTCTCAACTTTCGGGAAAATTAGTTTAAAATTCAAGAAACTTGTCAGTTCCATAGTTTTTAACATACGAAATCTTGCAGGCCTTTTGGCAGCTGACACTTATTTTCATTTGGTATTTGGTGATAAATCATATTTTTATTTGTTCTCTGCCGACAGAGTGTCAATGGCTCTTAGACATTTAATACGCGTACTGTGTCATTATCATCAACAAGGAAATGGACCTCTTGAATGAGTGTGTTATACCCAGAGAGCAACAAGACCAGCAAGAGCTCCTGCTTGTTTTCATTTAAAAAGCTACATGTTGGGAGTCCGCCTGCCGATGCGGGGGACACGGGTTCGTGCCCCAGCCCGGGAGGCTCCCACATGCCGCGGAGCGGCTGGGCCCGTGAGCCATGGCCACTGAGCCTGCGCATCCAGAGCCTGTGCTCCGCAACGGAGAGGCCACAACAGTGAGAGGCCTGCGTACCGCAAAAAAAAAAAAAAAAAAAGCTACATGTTGCTTCCAGCCTTCTTCCTGGAAACTGTCTTGCTGTGACATCTTAATGGAGGGGCCTTTGAACATCTAGAACTTTGCTGTTATGTCCTCATGTTCTCTCCAGATAATGAAAGGGTCTTGCCCAGTTTTCTTCAAAGCTGTTTTTATTTCTCCTGTGTACTCTGACCCTACTGGTTTTCCTTCTGCATTTCTGTCTAACCTTTCTATTCACATTCCTCCAGACCTAAGGCCTGGATCAGAGATGAGAGTGTTGGAACATTAACTTCCAACTCTGCCATATGGAGCTATAACAATTGTGCTTTATCTACAGAATTGAGGCAGTGTAATACTTCCTGGGGTGCTTTTCGCTTTACAAATTATTATTTATAATCTGCTGTTTTCTACAAGCAGGATGGTCTTCATGTGACAAGTGACATTTGATCAACATTCTTATCAGCCAAGATAGCAGGTATTATCAGTTAAAATAACATCTTACATATTGTGTAATTTGTTGAATGACAAGTCATGGTGTAGTCCTAGAGGAAGAAAAGTCCTCCATTAATAGTTGTTTCTACATCAGAATTTAATGAGTTTTAGTAACGTGGTCTTGTTATGCACTCTTTGGCTACTGTTTGTCAATTTTGTTATATAAGCAAATGAGTTGCTTGTAGCTGTAGCTAACAGAAAACTCAAATCTAATTGATTAAGGAAGTGAAAAATCTCATCTATCAGAACTCCAGGGCTCAAGGTTGGTCAATTTGTCAGCTCACAATGTCATCAAGGACCCAGACCCTTTCTGTCTCTCTGTCCTGTCTTGCTTGGTGGTGGTGTGTTCTCAGACCAGTCTAGTTCCAGGTACCATATCCAGACAGGACAATGTCCAAAGGAAGAAGTGGGATTATGTTTCTTTCCAGAAACCTCTCAACAGACTTCTCCTCAGTGGCCAAAATTAGGTCATTTGTACCAGTCCTTGCCAAGAGAGATGGAACTGCCACGACTGACTTAGACTAGGAGATACCTGAAGGGATATGGCATTATTAAATGAGATAATCCATGAAAAAACACCTACCACAATGCTTGGCACTTAGAAAGAGCTTAGTAAATTTTACTAAATGATGACAAATTAAGTCTGTGGCATTTAAATTGTAAAAGAGAACCAGAGTTATGAGTAGTTAAGAGGTAGATTCCTCAGACCTTGGTGATACTGATCCTATGTTGAGGAGATGGCACCTGGAAAGCCCATCTGCAGTGCTGGGTTGTAGGACAGAGCCTCAAATTTTTAGGAAGAGCACAGAGAAGGACCCTACTCATAGGAAGAGATGGGGATAAGTTACTACAATAGGACTCTAGGGAAAAGAATCCAAGCAGCACCCAGGTGTATGGTTTAAAATGGGACAAAGCATAAAGAATGACTTAATGCTAAGTCCCAGAGCATTGGCCTGTAGCTTGTTAGATCCTCCTTTTTTCAGGTCATGATTGATCCTGGTTATTGGGTAGGGATGAACCCAAAGTTGATAAAATCTCCTATACTTTATATGGACATGAGAAAGCATGCAGAGGTTAGCAGCAAAGCAGGCCTGACATCTGTCTTTACATAGGAATGGCATTATCGAAGTTCTGCATAGTATAATTTTTCTCACTGCTGGCAGGTAAAAAGCAGTACCTTGGGTTACTCAAAAATAAAATAAAATAAAATGTAAGTATCATAAGTTAGCATTGACACACACACACACCTTGTTTTCTAGATGCAGTTTTTCCCACTGCAGCAGAATCCTTCTGCTCATCTCTGAGGTTCCCATTCTTCTTGGATTTTTTTAAAATTAATTTATTTATTTACTTATTTTTGGCTGCGTTGGGTCTTCATTGCTGCATGCAGGGCTTTCTCTAGTTGCAGAGCAGGAGCTCCTCTTCGTTGTGGTACACAGGCTTCTCATTGCAGGGCTTCTCTTTGTTACAGAGCATGGGCTCTAGGCACGGGGGCTTCAGTAGTTGTAGCACACAGGCTTAGTTGCTCCAAGGCATGTGGGATCTTCCCGGACCAGGGCTCGAACCCATGTCCCCTGCATTGGGAGGCAGATTCTTAACCACTGCGCCACCAGGGAAGTCCCCTTCTTGGATTTTTTAATCCACTTTTGGACTAGTCTTCTCTTTCCCCGGCATCCATATACCCAGCCTCTTGCTGCTGCTTTTTTTTTTTTTTTTTTTTTTTGCCTCTCAGCTTGCAGGATCTTAGTTCCCCCACCAAGGATAGAACCCACATCCCCTGCAGTGGAAGCGTGGAGTCCTAACCGCTGGACTATCAGGGAATTCCCCAGCCTCTTGCTTCTTATTGAATTGGGTAAATACCAGAATACTTTACTCATGAATAACCATCTGGGGTGTTTTCAGTAAACTCTCTGGGGGCTAAATAGAATTACAGTTAGAGTCACATTTATGAATGCCAAAAATTGTTTTGCGACTACAACTCTTAGAAATCTAGAGCTGGAAATGACCTCATTCTTAAGCTCTGTCCCCTCATTTTACAAATATGGAAACCAAGATGCTAGATATCCTGGTTAATTTTTAGAACTTGTCACTGGAAATAAATGAGTAAGTTTAGAAATCCAAGAAATCAATGGGAAAAAATGCAATGGCTATTTAATAATCTGTGGGAAAAGAGATCAGTTTGTACAATAACTGTTTGTAACAGTTATTATTACAAAAGTTCAATAGAGGGACATGAACTAGGTGGTTACAAAACTTTCATACATGTTGACCATCCTATAAATATCATGAGTTCCCAGAATAATCACAGAATTAATGACATTTACTTAAATGATAACTTTTGAAGATTTTAATGTATTAAGTAATTTCCAGGGCTTCCCTGGTGGCACAGTGGTTGGGAGTCCGCCTGCCGATGCGGGGGACGCGGGTTCGTGCCCTGGTCCGGGAAGATCCCACATTGCCGCAGAGCGGCTGGGCCCGTGAGCCATGGCCTCTGAGCCTGCGCATCCGGAGCCTGTGCTCCACGACGGGAGAAGCCACAACAGTGAGAGGCCCGCGTACAGCAAAAAAAATAAAAAATAAAATAATTTCCAGTTCTATTGACCATTTTCCTAATACAGTAAGCCTTCCTTAATTTTTCATAGACTAAGTTGAGCTGTTTATAATCTGAGGATCATCCAGAAACCCTTTTTGTTTCTAAGAAAGAATTCCAAATGACCCACGAGCAGGAACAGATAACTACTATTATCATTTTGATTCCTGAGCTTAAATGTTACTTCCTCAGAGTGACCTTCCTTGACCCACTGAATCATATACCCCTCTTATTTCTCAAAGCACACTATTGTTTTCCTTCATAGCCCTTATCATAACATATAACTGTATACTGACTTGTGTGACTCTTTAATGTCTGTTACCCTGAGGGCACTATATAGTAGGGGTCATGTCTGTCATGTGACAGATGGCCACTGACCACTGTCTATCATGGTGTCTAGCTCACAACATACACTCAATATCTACTGAATGAATGAAACAAAATAAGATTGGAATGGCCCAAGGAGCAGTTTTGCTTTGTATTACTATTTACACATATAGGGGTTTTTTTTACATATATACTTTTATCATTTTAATTTTTATGAGCATGTATTAGATTTGTAACAGAATTGCAGCTTGTTTTTTTTCATTTTAAAATTTAGTTGTACAACATTTCAGTAAATAATGGATTAAGGAAGTTGGTGGGTCTGTAACCCTAAACTTATATAAAACATTGTTTTCTTGGAAATTTCTTAGGAACATTTTAAGAAATAGTGCCCCATATTCTGAACAAACAACTTGGAAATGAACATTTAGTTCAATATTTGCTTCTGATCAAAGGCCTTTTTAAATACATTTTTTAAAAATCTGTTTAAATTTGGGGGTTTCTCTATTAGTTTTCTACTGCTACCATAAACATAGCATTAAAAGAACACCCATTTATTATCTCACAGTGTTTGTAGGTTGGAGGTCTGGGCATAGTGTACCTGGTTGTCAGCTGGACTGTTTTCGCATCTGGAGCTTAGGTCCTCTTCCAAGCTCATTCAGGTTGTTGGCTGAATCCAGTTCCTTGGGGTTGTAGGACTAAGTTCCCTGGGTTTTTGCTGGCTGTCAACTGGGAGTTGCTCTCAGTTCCTAGAGACCACCCTGTAGACCCCCTCCATAGGCAGTTCCCAACATGGCTGTTTGCTTTCTTCCAGAACGGTAAGAGAACATCTTTCTGACTTCCTCCATCTCTGACCTTTAAACCCTCTTTTAAGGGCTTATCTGACTAGATCAGGCACACCCAAGATACTCTCTCTTTTGAGTAACTCAAGTCAACTGATTAGGGACCTTAATTACATCTGCAAAATATCTTTACCTGTGCCATGAAATGTAACCTAATCACAGGAGTGATATCTCATCATATTTACAAGTCCTTTTGACACTCAAAGGGAGAGATTTGTACATAGCACGTACATCAGGAGGTAGCCATCTTGGGTACCATCTTAGAATTCTGCCTACCATACTTCCCAATGTGGCAGAAACCGTTCTCAGAATCTCTCCAGAGTGATTGAATTGGTTTGGAATGTGTATGGTGTCTTGGTTTGAAGTGTGTCTACACGTCCATATGCTTTTGTAATCTCACTATAATTAAAATACATTGTTGGGGCTTCCCTGGTGGCGCAGTGGTTGAGAGTCCACCTGCCGATGCAGGGGACACCAGTTCGTGCCCTGGTCTGGGAAGATCCCACATGCCGTGGAGCGGCTGGGCCCGTGAGCCATGGCCGCTGAGCCTGCGCGTCCAGAGCCTGTGCTCTGCAACGGGAGAGGCCACAACAGTGAGAAGCCCACGTACCACAAGAAAAACCCAAAAACCAAAAAAACATTGTTGACTATTTAAAGAGTTGTTTTTGCAAATAATTCCTGATCTAGAAATTGGAAGGATGAAGTAATGGCTCCTCAAATTCAGTAGCCTTAGTTTGTGTATGCTTAGGAAAACAAAATTTAGGATCTTTAGAAACCAAACCTAAGTTCACGTTGCTGAAAATTTGTAGCTCTGTCCCTGCCTTCCTCCAGAATATCTTAGTTCACATTTTTGTTTAAACAAATAGATTAAAGTGAACATACTATGTTTTTAAGAGTATTGTAGATTCTCACAGTCATTTCTAACATTAATTTTCATTTTAATGCACAGTAGATAGCTAAATTATCTTTTTGTTAGTGACAAATTGTGTAGGAAAGAACAACACAAACTTCGGAGTAAAGCTAAGTTCAAAACTCATCTCTGTTGCTATAAGACTGTGGACAAGTCACCACCCTGCCTCAGCTCCCTCATCTGGAAAACAGAAATAATGTTTGTACTTGTTTCATTAGATTATGAAGGTTAGGTAAGTTGAATATGAGTTCTTAGTAGAGTATCTGTCACATAGGAGGACTATATGGGTGTTTGCTATTATATTGCTAACTAAATCCCTCCTAAGAGCTTTTTCCTAAAATTATAATATAGAAGAGAATTTCAATATGTTTTTGTTTAGGAATTTTTAAGTTTGAGTCATTTAGTATGTTCAACCTCTCTTTGATCTTTTTTTTTTTTTTAGTAGCTTTGGTTAATTTTAGTAATTTCATTAGCACAAGTAGAAAAGTTAAGGAATAAACCAGTGAACAAATCTAAGGCATCCCAAAGTTGAAGGGTGGTTATTAAAATGCAGGCTATCCTTGGTGAACATTCTTGATGGGGCTTATACATCCTGTTCATATTACTTAGCATTTTTTATTATACCACACCTTAGCATCCCAGGGCCCTAATGTACAGAAATTTCATCCATCTCTGATATGAAGAGATCATGGAATCCAGAGTCACCTTAGCATAGGACCGTCTAATACCCAGTAGACTTAAATATGTAGAGTTGGAAAAGAGAAGACATGAGCTTCAATTCTGACGTGGGCTGTGCTCTATGATATGACCTCAGGAGAATCATGATCACAAAGTGCAGTGAAGATGAACATGAACATGGGAATGGGCTCAGGAGGCTTAACTCAAGTCAGTCAGCCTCCCTTAGCCTCAGTTTACTCATATGTAAAATAGGTGTACCAATGCATACCCTTCCAACCTTTTGGAGTTATTCTGAGCATCCCAACAAATATTCTGTTTTATTGTCACTATATATTCATAAGATATATCTGCCCTACTACATCGTTAACTTCTCAGGGACAAGGACTCTGGTTTTGTGGCGGTTTTTTTTAATCTTGGCAGCTTGTTTTTTTTAAAAAGTTGATATCCACTAAATGTTTATTGAACTTGAAATGTTTGGGGTTTTTTTTAAGTTTCTGTTTCCCATTTTAATTACTGAAATCTCTAACAATGACAAAACTGTCACATAGGACAGTAAACGTATACATTAATTCAATCAAACTTCTTGGAAAGAATACATTTAGCAATCTGGGATAATGCAGAATGACAGGAAATATAACATAATTCGACACTGGTTCTTTTAGTCATTTTACCCAGACATCATGTTAATATTAGACCAATGCCCAAAACATTTAGTGCATAAACCAGTTTCTTTTTAAAAATCTATCATTTTTTTCTTGTTTTTGTTTTCTAATCAGCATTTTATTTTGGAACAACTTAAATTTACAGGAAAGTCACAAAGATAGCCCAAAGAGTCCTATATACCTTTTACTCAGCTTGCCCTAAAGTTAACGTCTTATATAACCATTTGTCAGAACTAGGAAATTAATGTTGCTACAATACTCTTAACCAAGCTATAGACTTTTTTGATCTCACTAGTTTTTTTTGGGTTTTTTTTTATACAGCAAGTTCTATTAGTCATCCATTTTATACACATCAGTGTATACATATCAATCCCAATCTCCCAGTTCATCACACTACCACGCCACCACCTGCCGCTTCCCCCCCCTTGGTGACCATACGTTTGTTCTCTACATCTGTGTCTCAATTTCTGCCCTGCAAACTGGTTCATCTGTACCATTTTTCTAGTTTCCACATATATGCATTAATATACGATATTTGTTTTTCTCTTCCTGACTTACTTCACTCTGTATGACAGTCTCTAGGTCCATCCACATCTCTACAAATGACCCAATTGAGTTCCTTTTTATGGCTGAGTAATACGCCATTGTATATATGTACCACATCTTCTTTATCCATTCATCTGTCAATGGGCATTTAGGTTGCTTCCATGACCTGGCTATTGTAAATAGTGCTGCAATGAACATTGGGGTGCATGTGTCTTTTTGAATTATGGTTTTCTCTGGGTATATGCCCAATAGTGGAACTGCTGGTCATATGGTAATGCTATTTTTAGTTTTCTAAGGAAAATCCATACTGTTCATCATAGTGGCTGTATCAGTTTACATTCCCACCAACAGTGCAAGAGGGTTCCCTTTTCTTCACACCCTCTCTAGCATTTGTTGTTTGTAGATTTTCTGAGGATGCCCATTCTAACTGGTGTAAGGTGATACCTCATTGTAGTTTTGATTTGCATTTCTCTAATAATTAGTGATATTGAGCAGCTTTTCATGTGCTTCTTGGCCATCTGTATGTCTTCTTTGAAGAAATGTCTATTTAGGTCTTCTGCCCATTTTTAGATTGGGTTGTTTGTTTTTTTTTAATATTGAGCTACATAAGCTGTTTATATATTTTGGAGATTAATCCTTTGTCCGTTGATTCATTTGCAAATATTTTCTCCCATTCTGAGGATTGTCTTTTCGTCTTGTTTATGGTTTCCTTTGCTGTGCAAAAGCTTTTAAGTTTCATTAGGTCCCATTTGTTTAGTTTTCTTTTTATTTCCATTACTCTAGAAGGTGGATCAAAAAAGATCTTGCTGTGATTTAAGTCAAAGAGTGTTCTTCCTATGTTTTCCTCTAAGAGTTTTATAGTGTCTGGTCTTACATTTAGGTCTCGAATCCATTTTGAGTTTATTTTTGTGTATGGTGTTAGGGAGCGTTCTAATTTTATTCTTTTACATGTAGCTGTCCAGTTTACCCAGCACCGCTTATTGAAGAGACTGTCTTTTCTCCATTGTATATCCTTGCCTCCTTTGCCGTAGATTAGTTGACCATGGGTGTGTGGGTTTATCTCTGGGCTTTCTGTCTTGTTCCATTGATCTATATTTCTGTTTTTGTGCAAGTACCATATTGTCTTGATTACTGTAGCTTTGTAGTATAGTCTGCAGTTAGGGAGTCTGATTCCTCCAGCTCCATTTTTTTCCCTCAAGACTGCTTTGGCTATTTGGGATCTATAGTGTCTCCATACAAATTTTAACATTTTTTGTTCTAGTTCTGTAAAAAATGCCATTGGTAATTTGATAGGGATTGCATTGAATCTGTAGATTGCTTTGGGTAGTATAGTCACTTTCATAATATTGATTCTTCCAATCCAAGAACATGGTATGTCTCTCCACCTTCTTGTGTCATCTTTGATTTCTTTCATCAGTGTCTTATAGTTTTCTGAGTACAGGTCTTTGACATCCTTAGGTAGGTTTATTCCTAGGTATTTTATTCTTTTTGTTGCAACGGTGAATGGGATTGTTTCCTTAATTTCTCTTTCTGATCTTTTATTGTTAGTATCTAGGAATGCAAGAGATTTCTGTACATTAAGTTTGTATCCTGCAACTTTGCCAGATTCATTGATCAGCTCTAGTAGTTTTCTGGTGGCATCTTTAGGATTCTCTATGTATAGTATCCTGTCATCTGCAAACAGTGACACTTTTACTTCTTTTCCAATTTGTATTCCTTTTATTTCTTTTTCTTCTCTGATTGCCGTGACTGGGACTTCCAAAACTATGTTGAATGATAGTGGTGAGAGTGGGCATCCTTGTCTTGTTCCTGATCTTAGAGGAAATGCTTTCCGTTTTTCACCATTGAGAATGATGTTTGCTGTGAGTTTGTTGTATATGGCCTTTATTATGTTGAGGTAGGTTCCCTCTACACCCACTTTCTGGAGAGTTTTTATCATAAATGGGTTTTGAATTTTTTCAAAAGCTTTTCCTGCATCTACTGAGATGATCATATGGTTTTCCTTCTTCAATTTGTTAATATGGTGTATCACCTTGATGGATTTGCATAAATTGAAGAATCCTTGCATCCCTAGGATGAATCCCACCTGATCATGGTGTATGATCCTTTTCATGTGTTGTTGGATTCTGTTTGCTAGTATTTTGTTGAGGGGTTTTGCATCTGTATTCATCAGTGATATTGGTCTGTAATTTTCTCTTTTTGTAGAATCTTTGTCTGATTTTCGTATCAGGGTCATGGTGGCCTCATAGAATGAGTTTGGGAGTGTTCCTTTCTCTGCAGTTTTTTAGAAGAGTTTGAGAAAGATGGGTGTTAGTTCTTCTCTAAATGTTTGATAGAATTCACCTGTGAAGCCATCTGGTCCTGGACTTAAGCTTGTTGGAAGATTTTTAATCACAGTTTCAACTTCATTACTTGTGTTTGGTCTGTTCATATTTTCTATTTCTTCCTGGTTCAGTCTTGGAAGGTTATACTTCTCTAAGAATTTGTCCATTTCTTTCAGGTTGTCCATTTTATTGGCATAGAGTTGCTTGTAGTAGTCTCTTCGGGTACTTTGTATTTCTGCGTTGACTGTTGTAACTTCTTTTTCATTTCTAATTTTATTGATTTGAGTCCTCTCCCTCTTATGCTTGATGAGTCTGGCTAATGGTTTATCAATTTTATTTATCTTCTCAAAGAACCAGCTTTTACTTTTATTGATCTTTGCTATTGTTTTTTTTTGTTTCTATTTCATTTATTTCTCCTCTAATCTTTATGATTTCTTTCCTTCTGCTAACTTTGGGTTTTGTTTGTTCTTCTTTCTCTAGTTACTTTAGGTGTAAGGTTAGATTGTATTTTTGAGATTTTTCTTCTTTCTTGAGGTAGGCTTGTATAGCTATAAACTTCCCTCTTAGAACTGTTTTTGCTGCATCCCATAGGTTTTGGATCATCGTATTTTCATTGACATTTGTCTCTAGGTATTTTGTGATTTCCCCTTTGTCTTCTTCAGTGATCTCTTGGTTATTTAGTAACATACTGTTTCGCCTCCATGTGTTTGTTTGTTTTACAGTTTTTTCCCTGTAACTGATTTCTAATCTCATAGCGCTATGGTCAGAAAAGATGCTTGATATGATTTCAATTTTCTTAAATTTACTGAGGCTTGATTTGTGACCCAAGATGTGATCTATCCTGGAGAATGTTCCATGTGCACTTGAGAAGAAAGTGTAATCTGCTGTTTTTGGGTGGAATATCCTTTAAATATCAGTTAAATCTATCTGGTCTGTTGTGTCATTTAAAGCTTGTGTTTCCTTATTAATTTTCTGTTTGGATGATCTGTCCATTGGTGTAAGTGAGGTGTTACAGTCCCCCACTATTATTGTGTTACTGTCGATTTCCTCTTTTATAGCTGTTAGCAGTTGCCTTATGTATTGAGGTGCTCCTATGCTGGATGCATATATATTTATAATTGTTATATCTTCTTCTTGGATTGACCCCTTGATCATTATATAGTGTCCTTCTTTGTCTCTTCTAATAGTGTTTATTTTAAGGTCATTTTTGTCTGATATGAGAATTGTTACCCCAGCTTTCTTTTGATTTCCATTTGCATGGAATATCTTTTTCCATCCCCTCACTTTCAGTCTGTATGTGTCCCGAGGTCTGAAGTGGGTCTCTTGTAGACAGCATATATATGGGTCTTGTTTTTGTATCCATTCAGTGAGCCTGTGTCTTTTGGTTGGAGCATTTAAGCCATTAACGTTTAAGGTAATTATCGATATGTATGTTCCTATTACCATTTTCTTAATCGTTTTCAGTTTGTTTTTGTAGGTCCTTTCCTTCTCTTGTGTTTCCCACTTAGAGAAGTTCCTTTAGCATTTGTTGTAGAGCTGGTTTGGTGGTGCTGAATTCTCTTAGCTTTTGCTTGTCTGTAAAGCTTTTGATTTCTCCATTGAATCTGAATGAGATCCTTGCTGGGTAGAGTAATCTTGGTTGTAGGTTTTTCTCTTTCCTCACTTTAAGTATATCATGCCTCTCCCTTCTGGCTTGTAGAGTTTCTGCTGAGAAATCAGCTGTTAACCTTATGGGAGTTCCCTTGTATGTTATTTGTCATTTTTCCCTTGCTGCTTTCAATAATTTTTCTTTGTCTTTAATTTTTGCCAATTTGATCACTGTGTGTCTCGGTGTGTTTCTCCTTGGGTTCATCCTGTATGGGACTCTCTGTGCTTTCTGGAGTTGGGTGGCTATTTCCTTTCCCATGTTAGGGAAGTTTTCGACTATAATCTCTTCAGATATTTTCTCGGGTCCTTTCTCTCTCTCTTCTCCTTCTGGGACCCCTATAATGTGAATGCTGTTCCGTTTAATGTTGTCCCAGAGGTCTCCTAAGCTGTCTTCATTTCTTTTCATTCTTTTTAGTCTGTTCCGCAGCAGTGAATTCCACCATTCTGTCTTCCAGGTCACTTATCCATTCTTCTGCCTCAGTTACTCTGCTATTGATTCCTTCTAGTATAGTTTTCATTTCAGTTATTGTATTGTTCATCTCTGTTTGTTTGTTCTTTAATTCTTCTAGGTCTTTGTTAAACATTTCTTGCATCTTCTCAATCTTTGCCTCCATTCTTTTTCCAAGGTCCTGGATCATCTTCATTATCATTATTCTGAATTCTTTTTCTGGAAGGTTGCCTATCTCCACTTCATTTAGTTGTTTTTCTGGGGTTTTATCTTGTTCCTTCATCTGGTACATAGCCCTCTGCCTTTTCATCTTGTCTATCTTTCTGTGAATGTGGTTTTTGTTCCACAGGCTGCAGGATTGTAGTTCTTGCCTCTGCTGTCTGCCCTCTGGTGGATGAGGCTGTCTAAGAGGCTTGTGCAAGCTTCCTGATGGCAGGGACTGGTGGTGTGTAGAGCTGGCTGTTGCTCTGGTGGGCAGAGCTCAGTAGAACTTTAATCTGCTTGTCTGCTGATGGGTGGGGCTGTGTTTCCTCCCTGTTGGTGGTTTGGCCTGCGGCGACCCAACACTGGAGCCTACCCAGGCTCTTTGGTGGGGCTAATGGCAGATGCTGGGAGGGCTCATGCCAAGGAGTACTTCCCAGGCCTTCTTCTGCCAGTGTCCTTGTCCTCACGGTGAGACCGAGCCACCCCCCACCTCTCCAGGAGACCCTCCAACACTAGCAGGTTCAGTCTCCTATAGGGTCACTGCTCCTTGCCCTGGGTCCTGATGCTCACACTTTGTGTGTGCCCTCCAGGAGTGGAGTCTCTCTTTCCCCCAGTTGAAGTCCTGCAATCAAATCTCGCTAGCCTTCAAACCCTGATTCTCTCGGAATTCCTTCTCCCATTGCTGGACCCCCAGGTTCGGAAGCCTGACGTGGGACTCAGAACCTTCACTCCAGTGGGTGGACTTCTGTGGTATAAGTGTTCTCCTGTTTGTGAGTCACCCACCCAGCAGTTACGGGATTTGATTTTATTGTGATTGCACCTCCTAGCATCTCATTGTGGCTTCTCCTTTTTCTTTGGATGTGGGGTATCTTTTTTGGTGAGTTCCAGTGTCTTTCTGTTGATGATTGTTCAGCAGTTAGTTGTGATTCTGGTGTTCTCGCAAGAGGGAGTGAGGCAAGTCCTTCTACTCCACCATTTTGAACCAATCTCCTTGAACTTGAAATGTTGACCAAATGAGAAAATACATGTGAAAGCATGATGTGGACATTAAGTACTGTTACAAAATCAGCCAAATGTACTAGTCCAAGTGGCCATAGTGACCAAAGATGTACTGATTAACAAAGAAAATTAAGGTGGCATAAACAAATGAAAGTTTGTGTCTGACCAGGATCAACACAGTGTAATTTCACTGCAAGTTCCAAACCAGGTGTGTCATGACGTGCTGGAGACATCACATCCGCTTCTGGAGTGGCTTCCCCAGCATTATCCACATGTCATACTTAACATTAAACAGCCAAACACAGTCAGTGACAAGTTGAGAAAATGAAACCATCTCACTACCAGCAAAGCTATGTTGCTGCTATTCAGCTCTTCAGAGGTAGATCAGAGTATGGATAGGATGACAGGATAATTTTAAAGCTCTTATAATATGATTAGTTAGAAGGGACTCAGAACATCTAAATGGATGGGCATTGGAAACGTACTAGTAATAGTGTTGACAGCACAGCTCCCAGCGCAGGGCACAACTGTGGGTGACTGAGATTTGTCGGCTGTGGACAGGCCAATGCCAAGGGCTTCATTTGTAGTCAGAACATCTGGCAGCCCACTGAGCAGAAGCAGCTAAAGGAAAGTGGCTTGGCAAATGGAGGTGCAGGTTCTTAATGGAGCGCAGCACAGAACTGTTCATCAGGCCCCGTGAGCACAGTCACAGCATCCAAAGGGAAGGTGTGAAACATTCAAAGTGGATGGTTGTTGAAAATATGCAGCAAAGTCAACTTTGGATAGGGCTAACTGGAAAATATTGGCATCTTAATGAAGAGTATTAAACTAATTATGGTGTATTGCAAACTATTATGGAATATATTCAATAACTTGCTAATAAAACTGTGAAAGTTTTTTTGTGTTTGTTTGGGCGGAATTTTGCAAGAAGAAAAGGAGAGTTGGTATCAAAAGATGTTTTATTTAATGATGAAAATGCTATTTTTAATTTTAATTTTTTTGAAAGGTAGCCAGAATCCAAAGCACTGAGTTAATTTAGGGCAAAATAATAATGATACCAGCAACTACTGGTTTTGAACACAGTGTGTCAGGTGTTGAACTAGGTGCTTTATGTGTATTAGTTTATTTGTTACTCACATAATCCCCATTAGAGAGAAAACATTATCCCACTTGCAGATTAGGAAACTTGGGCTCAGAGAAGTTAACTCATCCCAAGTCATATTGTTAATACGTGATAGAGACTGTATTCAAATCCCCAGTTCTCTCCATTCACCATGAGAACCCAAAAGGAGTGAAATGAGAAGGTAGGATGATGATATAAACATGATAGACAAATGAGAGAAAAGAAACGAGAACTGTAAAAGAAAGTAAGAAGAGAGTAGAACAGAAAAGGAGACCAGGCATTGAGAAGGAGAGGGAATTCTTTAGACAAGCCCAAGTGTAATGTCTTCAGTTAGTGTAATCATTCTGTATCATCTTGTCTGACGCTCTTTTGAGTCCTGTGGGACATCTTACCAGACAGGCCCACTTCCCACCTTGTGTATTACCTTCAGAGGGCTATTTCAAAGCAGAGATTATACAAGAAATCTACCATATAGCCTGACAACTTCCAGTGGAAAGAAATCAGATTTGAATGATTTAAATTTAAATGTGTCCTCAGTGTATGTGCTCTGACTTTACACTGGCTTTGCAGAAAAGACTAATTTTAATTCACTAGAAAGCAGATGGGATCTGTCATGGGGTGGTAAAAAAACAAGAAACTCATCCAAATGTAAGAGAAAACAACAGCTTTTCTCTTGTGGGTCAATTTCATAGTACAAGTATTTGTCACTGGGTCCACACAAGCTGGTTTTCATCAAAATGACAAAAGTCACATCTAATGTTTATTGAACAGCTATCATGTGCTAAGTGTTTTACATGTATTTAGTGCAGGAGGAGCCTAGGAAGTTGGTACTATTATGACTAACCACCCATTTTAAAGATGAGAAAACTGAGGCTCAGAAAGTTAACCAACCTAAGGTCACTTGGCTAATAAGTAGCAGAGTTGTGATTTGAACCCCAGGCCCTGGATCATAACACTACACTATACAGACATTCCCAGGAGTGATTGTGAATGTGTAACCCCAAGAACTCTACATTTTTTAACACTTGTACTCCGGAAAACAAAGAAAGGGAGCAAGGGAAGAAGAAAAGAAAAAGACAATTACCTCAAAAATAGTACCCACTCTAGACATATGGGTTGGAAGCAGCAGGGGTGGCCTGAACCCCCTATGGCCAGGGAAGGAATCTGTAGCAAAGGGTGGGAGGGGAAAAGATGGGGCAAGAAGAAATGGAAGTATAAAGTTTAAAAACAAAAAAGAAAGAAAAGGAAAAAAAGAATGCATTTAGAGTGAAAAGGGAAGGAAGAAGTTCTTGTAAATTTTTTAGAATAGAGTATGAAAATAATATAGTTAAGTTTAAATTAAGGTTGTTTCTCTAATTTGCCCTTTTGTTTCTAATTTCATGGGCTAAAATGACCCATTCAACTCAGCCTTTGGAATTAATAATATTTGTTCTGACAGTTCCTCCCTACCCTGAGTAATGCTAATTTCCACTCTGCAAGATTACTGTCTCAGTGAAAGGTGGGTGTGTTTTTGGCCTTTTGGGTTTTTTTCCTCTTGAAGCTTAATTAAGTCAACATTAACCATAGCCATGTAACCACAGAACGGGCAGTTTCTTGAAGGCTCATGGTTTGGACATTTTCCAGCAAAAATTCCCACTTCTGTAATTATATTTAGTGTTCTATTTACCTGAATAGCTGGCTTGTTATGGGACCATGTGTCAGGGCAACACTGGGCCTTGTTTGCAGCCGAGTTTGTCTGCTTCATGGAACCCCTGTGCCAAAGAGTGTGCAGTTCTCAATGGAGCTGAGCCTCTGGGTTCAGCCTCTCTTGTTTCTTCTTCAGAAATTTTATCCGGGTTAGCATTGCACATCTGATGCCATATGGTCCTGCAATTCTCAAGACTGTCTACTTAATGTTTAAAACATTTTTTAAACTTGTCCATACCCTTAACTCTGAAAGTAATAGTATTACCCATGTTTGTGGTATGGACCTATCCTGATGACTTTGTTTATATAGATGTGACTGAATTTTTTTTTTTAAGTACAGCCCTTACACAAAAGCCAGTTTTTTCATGTCAGTGCAGCTATTTTAACTTTTAAGAAACTGCAAGAATTTTATCCCTAAAACATTAATTTGAAAGACATAGGACCTATAAAGAAGTGCAATGTTCCTGAAACTGGTGTCTGTTAATCTCCCTACTTCTGTTCTCTTTGAACTCTTAATTAAGAGTTGAATAAAGTTCCTGAGCTATTGCATATAAACTTCTCATGTTATTGCTGAATTCCTAGTAACCTCTGAAATGTTAACTTATAACGGAAGCAGTAGCATTCATAATAGAAACAAAAGGTAACAGTAGCTCAGTTCTCATGATTTCTCTAAACTCAATGAAGTTTCCATGGACACAGAGGCAGATGCTGGAAGGAAGCAGTTGTGTGTTTTCCTGGGTTCACTGTAGCCCAATGAGTCATGGTAGATATTGTTTTCCTTCTTTTTTATGCTCTAGCAACGATTTCACTTCCTGTTATATAGGAAAACCTATTCTACTGTTTAAAAGAGGTCACTAGATGTATTTATTACTTTAAGACCATTTCATCTATGGAAATAATTTTTTATTGTTCTGAGTCACTCTGGTTTGTGGAATTTTTACACGAGTTCCAGGACAAGGATGAGATGATATATTTATTTTATTTTGCATTCTCTTTAATTTTTTTGACTTCATAAATGTCAGGCTTGCTGTCAAAGTATTTCCATGTTTTTATTACTTTAGAAGTTACTCTGCTATATTTATGTCTCCTAAACTCTTCCTTAACGACTTCACTATGTGTACTGGGGCATGCTGTATTTTGGCAGAACTTTTACTTTTCCCAGTGTCACGTGATCTCCTGTTTTTCCCTTAGTCCCTGTTCATGTCTTCTCAATGTAGACCTTTACCATGTTAAAAGTTATACAGACCTTCAGAAATATTTAAATTGTTTTGTTGAACTGCTGGAAGGATTTCAAAGGGCATTTGTTATGCCTTACATTTTTTTCTTGCATTAATATAAACCTTACTACAAGTGTTCCCTAGTTCAGCCCAGGATATCTCTGTGCTTTAGACTGTACCCTGGGATCATAGAAAGATCCCGAAATTCATTTTCAGGTATTCTTGGGTTTGATTACCATTATTGTATTTGTTAATCACCTCTAGAGACCTAGGTTAAATTTAAATAACAGTTCAGATTTACAGAGAAGCCTTAGATGTTCTGACATTTTAGAAAATATTTGAATAGAAAACAGTGACTCTCCAATGGGCTGAGATTTCAAGTTATTGGTTATTGTCATTGATATTCCTTCCACATATTACTCTGTGTGTGCAATTCTGACTGAATGACTGACTTAAGATTTAAAATTAAATCTTCTGTTTTTCTGGGATGGGTAGGAAGGTTGGATGATCTGCCTCCCACCTCTCTTGACTCTTGTGCCCTAATTAGTCACACCTTCAACCGTGTCCTCTAAATAGTCAGACTCCGACAGAACGAAAGGAGTATAATATTGACTTGATGTTAGACTAGGAGACAAAATGGACAATTCCTAATAGATAATTTCTTCTCTTGCAAATGATCATGGCTGGTCTAAACTATACTACACACATTCACAAATTCATTAGGGTGTGCATTGTATATGTGTGCACATGGGGACATAATTCAGTGTTCTGAAGTTTTAGATGATTAGTTTTCTTGTTAGAAAATGGTAGAATATTAATCTGAATCATTTTATTTTCAACAGGTTGACCTGATGAAAGAAGCATTAGAAAAACTTCAGCTCAACATAGTAGAGATGAAAGATGAAAATGCAACCTTAGATGGTGGAGATGTCTTATTCACAGGTAGAGTTGTACTTACTCTTTCCTATCTAAAAATATTTCTAATACCTGGCCTATATCCCCTTGTTTAATTATAGTTTTTTTTTTTTAATTACCAAAGTAAGGGTAATTTGGAAAATACAGAAAAGCACAAAAGAGAGAAAATTAAAAATGACCTTTCATTCAAAGATAATCATTTCAATATTTGGGTTATTGAATACTTTTTTATTGAATATTAAAGTACCTTTAGTACTTTTGTCTGCACGTATTTGCATATTTTTACACGTTATCAGTATATACATATCATTTTATAGGTTGTGTCTACTGTGTTCTACAATATTAGTTTATGGGTTGCATAGCTTTGCATTGTGTGACAGTATATCTGGGCTGTATTGGAAAGACTCTTAATTCAAGATGTGTCATTTACAAATAATTTTCTTCCCAGATGGCAAGATAGATTTAAATACTTTTCAGTGCAGATTGGCTTGGCTTAATGCCAAATGAATAATAGCAGAACTCAACAAAATAGAAACAGCTGATATTATTATTGATCTAACTGAAATCAGTTTTTATACTGTATATAATATAGCTACTAAAGAAATGGTAATTTTAGCGTTTAACCTTTCCAACTCTTTATGATCATATTATTATTGTTTTTGTAAAGTCACGTGCTAAAATCTGGGTCACCAGTTTCATTCTAGTTATATTGATAAACAAGACAATCAATAATTTTTAATTGATAATGAGAGTTTATTTTCCCCTACTTGTCAAAGAATAAACACCTGTTTCGCAGATGTAGCCCTAACAGCAGAGGCTGGTCCCCAGAGATTTGGGAATGTAGACCCATGTGGCCCACTGAAAGCATGGAGCTTCTTGGAAGTCCAATATTTTAGCTGATGTGAATTTTGTATCGAATCCCATGTATATAGACAAAATATAGCCATCTTCATTTTAATATAAAAATGTTTTATATAACTTAAATTTTGAAAAAATTAATGTTCCTGGGGGAGGAGGAGTCTTTATCCTGGGACATTCACATAGTTCCTTGCTTGGTGTCACATACTTGTGAGTGGGGACTGTGTCACCGAGCCCCAGGGGGCGCCATTTTTATCATAGGTTTGTGGAAAGCAAAACCCCTGGAGTTGTGCCCTGCACAGCCTGTGCCACCACTGTCACAGGCAATGGACCTCCCTCTGGGGTTTGATGTGCACACCCACTGAGCCATAAGAACACAGAACAAGGGGTCAGAGAGACCTACGCTGCATTCTCAGCTCCAGTTGTGTCCAAGCCGACTCAGGCATTCTTTGAGTCTGCCTAGTAAGTTCCGCTTAGAATATTCCTTTTTTTTTCTTTTTGCAGTACGCGGGCCTCTCACTGCTGTGGCCTCTCCCGTTGCGGAGTACAGGCTCCGGACGCGCAGGCTCAGCGGCCATGGCTCACGGGCCCAGCCACTCCACGGCATGTGGGATCTTCCCAGACCAGGGCTCGAACCCGTGTCCCCTGCATCGGCAGGCGGACTCTCAACCACTGCGCCACCAGGGAAGCCCCTAGAATATTCTTTGTGTCTCCCATTGATGGCACTTTTCATTCTTTTCAGTAGCACAGAACAACAGTCTGTTTCTCTTAGAAAACAGGCTTTTGTGAAAAGCTAGATGTGTTACTCACACTTCCTTACAATAAAATTCTTTTTTACCAGAACATAGCTGTATAATAAATAACTTGCTGTGAGCAGGTACTGATGCTATTTGAAGAATGATTTAAAACAAGCTGTAGGGGCTTCCCTGGTGGTGCATTGGTTGATAATCTGCCTGCCAATGCAGGGGACACGGGTTCGAGCCCTGGTCTGGGAAGATCCCACATGCCGTGGAGCAACTGGGCCCATGAGCCACAACTACTGAGCCTGTGCATCTGGAGCCTGTGCTCCACAACAGGAGAGGCCGCGACAGTGAGAGGCCCGCGCACCGCAATGAAGAGTGGCCCCTGCTTGCCGCAACCAGAGAAAGCCCTCGCACAGAAACGAAGACCCAACGCAGCTAAATAAATAAATAAAACGAATTTATTAAAAAAAAAAAACAAAAAAATGCAAGCTGTATTCACAGCCGTTTAGTTATCTCAACAGCTGAGCTGAACAAGATTCCCTAAAATCTTCTCATTGTTTCGGCAAAGTTTAGGAACCTCTTCCATTGGTCAAAGGTCTTTCCACAGCATCTCAAGCCTAATGTTTTTCCCATAACTTCTAATAAGGTACTAAGTATTGAGGTTTGCCTTGGACACTATCTGTAAGCTTTGTTTTGGTATTATTCAATACTGAATACCTTAAAAGTATGTTATTGAAAACTGAGATAGTGTTGTGATATTAAGATCTTTATCTGCTTGGCTTCTCATTCATACCTAATGTGTGGTCCTACCTTCTATTTCCTACTTCTCGATTTTTTCCCTTTTTAAAAATTGTAGTAAAATATATATAACATAAAATTTGCCATTTTAACCATCTTTCAGTGTACAATTGGAGTGGCATTAATTACATTCACAACATTGTACAAACATCACCACTCAATTTTTAGATTACGCAGTTGAGTAAGAACCAAAATCTGGAGCGCTTCCCATACACTCTGTGTCTTCTTCCTTCTGTAACTCAGAGCTTCATTAATAATTCATCAGGAAATGGACAGAAGGAAAGAGGTTTCCAACTCCAGTTCTGCTAGGAACTCTGTCAGTCAAGCAAGCAGCTACTGGTAGAAGTTGTTTCAGTCCTATTTCTCTTAAATAGACAGCATCAACTTACCTCTACTTCCATTTATTTATTTTTGTGAAATATGGAGCAAATAAAAAAGAGTTATAAAATGTTTATGTACAGTTTAAAGACCAATAATAAAAATGATCACCTGAGTACCTAACACCTGGCTTAAGAAATAGAACATTGCCAGGACCATGGAAGCCCCACTCCCAAACTTTCTCTCCTCCCAGCTTGAGGTAGCCTGAATTTTGTGTTAATCACTGTCTTGTCTTTCTTTGAGTTTTACCTCAATATATGCATTCCTAAAATTATATGTTGTTTAGTTTCGCTTTTCTTACGGCTTCTGTAATTAGGGTGATACTGTATGAACTCTTGTGTGATTTTTCTGCCGTTGATCTAACTTGATCCATGTAGCTGGAGTTCATTCATTTTCACTGCTGTGTAGAATTCCATGGTAAGAATACCGAATGATGTATTTATTCATTTTACTGTTGATGTATGTTTGAGTGCTTTTCAGTTTTTGTCTACTATCTTCAATGCTGCTATGTACAGTCTTGTGTGTGTCTCTTGGGGACGTGTATAAGAGTTTCTCTAAAGTAAACAGCTAGAAATGGAATTTCAGGTGGTGAACTCTTATTTTGATTCAATGATTATGTGATTTTTTTCTTTCATCTATTGATGTGGTTAATTACATTAATTGATTTTCTGATATCAATGGTCAAAGTTTACATCCCTGGGATGAAATCAAACTTGATGAAGATATATTCTCTTTTTATTAGTGCTGTATTTAGTGTGTATTTAATTGTTTAATTATCTAAACAATTAGATGATTGTTTAAGATTTTGTTTCTGTGGCCTATAATTTTTCTTTTTTGTTATCCTTGTCTGGCTTTGGTTGAAGCTATGTTAACCTCATATGAAATGTATTAGGGAATATTTCCTATGTTTCTGTTCTCTAAAATCAGTACAACTTTAATTGTGCATTCCTTGGACTTTGGTAGAACTTACCTATAAACAGGCCCCGTGGACCTGGTGCTTTCTTTGTGGGGAGATTTTAAACCAGTTCTGTTTCTGTAATGATTATATGACTATTGAGGTTTTTCTGAGCCAGTTTTGGTGAGTTTTGTTTTCTGAGACTTTATTTATTTTATCTAAGTTTTTAAAATGTTGGCTATAAAGTTATTCATATTTTCTTAATATCTGTTTTAAGTTTCACGACAACTACAGCTATGTCCCCTTTTCGTTCATAATGTTTATTTGTGCCTTCTATTTCTTGCCAGAGATCTGTCAATTGTATTAATCTTTTCAAAGAACCAACTTTGGGCTTTATTGAACCCTCTCTCTTATAAGTTTCCTTTTCTCTTCCTGTTTCTACCTGTATTTCCCTCCTTCAAATTCCTTTGTTTTTATTGTTCTTTTTTCCTTGAATTTCAAGGTGGAATTTTGTCTCTTTAATTTTGAACCTTTCTTCTTCTTAAAGTAAGCATTTAAGGCTGTAAAGCTTTTCAAGTACAGCTTTAGCTGAATCCTTTGTGTTTTGATATGAATATTTTTTTTATCATTAATTCAAAATATTTTCTGATTTCCATTATGATTTATTCTTTGGCTTATTAGTGGATAATGATGTTTTTTAAAAAAACATATTTGTCATTATTATAAGTTGCTGGGATACCAACTCATTATTGTGATAATTGATAAATATAAAGGAAAGACTCAAGCATTTAGCCTATCTTTTCTTTGTGAATTCTATTTCAAGTAGACCAAATACTTGATTGAGAAAAGTTTTTATTTTTAGAATTCTAGCCAGTAATTGTAGATCCCTAATAAAACAATGGACCTGTGCAATGATCATCAAAGGATGTAAAAACTTTTATATGAGGGACTTCCCTGGCGGTCCAGTGGTTAAGAGTCCACACTTCCAATGCAAAGGGCACAGGTTCAATCCCTGGTCGGGGAACTAAGATCCCGCATGCCACACTGTGGGGAAAAAAAAAAAAAAGATAAAGGAATGAAACAACAATTTTTAAAAAATGAGTGGGGGTGGCTTCCCTGGTGGCGCAGTGGTTGAGAGTCTGCCTGCCGATGCAGGGGATGCGGGTTCGTGCCCCGGTCCGGGAAGATCCCACATGCCGCGGAGCAGCGGGGCCCCTGAGTCATGGCCTCTGAGCCTACGCGTCTGGAGCCTGTGCTCAGCAATGGGAGAGGCCACAACAGTGAGAGGCCCGCGTACCACAAAAAAAAAAAAAATGAGTGGGGGACTTTATAATGGAGGAATCCGGCTGATACCACCTGAACACACTGATCATTCTAGCATCACTGAAAGTGTGACAGTCAGTCATGTGCCTCAGGATGTGATGCAGTAGAAGTACAGCCCCACCTCTGAAGTAGTCCTATCCAAAAAAAAAAAAAAAAAATTTGAACAAGAATCTAAAGAAGCATCTACATAGACTATCAGTTTGCCAAAAAATACAAAGGATAAAGGAACAATTTAATGTTAGATGGTACACAAGGAAGCAATCAACCAAATCCAGACTGTAGGAAAGTCAGTAGAACAAATGACCTGATATCTCCTATGAAAGAATGAGGTAAGGAAGGAAAAAAAAAAAAGAGGGTGAATTGGTATAGAAGAAAATGACATAAGAGACATAACACCAAAAAAAAGCCTTTTTAATATTTTGATTCCAGTACTTCAGTTGTTTTTATCAGGAAGGCCATTTAAGGGATATAGCCCACCATACCACTAGAAACAGAAGTCCAACTTAAACTTACTTTTTTTTAAAAATAAATTTATTTATTTAACTTTATTTTTCGCTGCGTTGGGTCTTCGTTGCTGTGCACGGGCTTTTCTCTGGTTGCGGAGAGTGGGGCCACATCTCGTTGCGGTGCACGGGCTTATCATTGCGGTGGCTTCTCTTGTTGTGGAGCACAGGCTCTAGGCACGCAGGCTTCAGTAGTTGTGGCTCGCAGGCTCTAGGGCACAGGCTCAGTAGTCGTGGCGCATAGGATTAGTTACTCCGCGGCATGTGGAATCCTCCCAGACCAGGGATCGAACCCCTGTCCCCTGCATCGGCAGGCAGATTCCTAACCGCTGCGCCACCAGGGAAGCCCTAAACTTACTTTTTAAAGAGATAAGCAGTTTGCGTTTCTTTGTACGTTCCTATCTCATCTTAGTCTTTTAAAATGGAAATAATGTGTAAGGCCCACTGTAAATGCATTTAAATTTGCTTAATGCATTAAATGTTTTTCTTAAAAATGTAAATCTAATTTAGAAATCTATATTTCTCTTAAGAGAATTAAGGAAATTTGATTTTTTTTAAATTTCAACTGACTCTTTTAATAAAGTGAGTAATACTTTTGTTAAGTAAAGGATCTTTCTCTTACTTAAGTTTTGATTTGTATGTAGTGAGTTTTCTTAAGGGACAAGACAATCATACCATTACCAAAAACACTGTCAACATGCCGTCAACAATTCCTGTGTCTGCTAACAGCATAAGCCAATGGAATTTATCATAACATCATTTGACCTATGTCTTTTACCCCTTTTATAAGGACACCACGAAGATAAAAGTTGTAATAGCTGTAAAGTCTATCAAGCAATTCTTTCTTGGCTACACTTCTTGCACTTGTTCTGAGGCAAAATATATACTGATTTCTCTTGGAATTTTTTTTCCACATTTCATGTCGAATTCTTTTCCAAAGAATTAAGGGAGGATAAGAATTCCTACATTTATGTATTGCCTAACTCTATCTACTATAGTTGTTTTTTTGCCTATAACTAGGAGACCATTTTTACTTAATGTTTTGCCTTCTGAGAAGAAAAATTGTAGAATTTCAGAAAAGCCAAATAAGTAGAAAGTTTCATTCTTCTAAACTTTAGTGCTTTGTAGATAGGCACTATCTACATCAACCTTTGATGGTTGATTTGAAATAAATGGGTGTGTTGTTTTAAAAACAGCTGTTAGAGCTCAGACCTGAAGACCAGGCAGCACTAAACTCACTTTACCCAGATGGTTTCTTCAGCCCTTATATCAACATTATAGAAAAAGGTATTTGAACTGATCAAGACTGTCTAGTATTGTTCTTTTAGGGGAAAAAAAGGAAGCTCTGCTAACTTGTCATTGCTATTGCTTAATTTCTGATTACAAGTTATTAATGTGTTTAATTCTATGGTTTCCTAAATAAAAACTTTATTCTCTTATTGTGGTAAAATATACATAACATAAAATTTACCATTTAACCACTTTTAAATGTACAGTTCAGAGTTATTAACTACATTCACGTTGTGCAACTATCACCACCATCCATCTCCAGCACTTTTCTGCCTTCCCAAAATGAAACATCATACCCATTAAACACTGACTCCCTATTTCCCCCCTCCCCCCTCCCCTGCATCAGCCCCTGGCAATCACCATTCCACTTTCTGCCTCTATGAATTTAAAAAGTTTATTTTTAAAGGCAATAATTTGAAACCAGATTTGTGTAAAGAGAGCAGGGGTCAGAGTACAAGTGGAGCTTCCCTCTACGGTAGGAAAGAACTGTGTGGTGCTTTAAGGTCTTCATTTATAGACAGAGAAATAGTACGCCATCTCTGGTGCCACCCACTGACTGTGTTCCATGACATTTATTACAGGCAGAGAGTTTTTTGTGGGCCTTTCCAAAAGGACAAATCAACGAGGTGCTGAAATCTTGGCTGATACTTTTAAGGTAGGTAAAGGATAATTTATGCCTGGCACAGAGTAACTACCTAATAAACATTCATAGGCCCATTGAATCAATATGTCATGAATAATGGTATTTCTATGTCACAGGCTTTGCAAAATAATTCCTAATGTTTGTATGCTTGCTAGAAGTTTTAGAAGCTAGAACTTAATAAATAGGCTTCATGGGACTCCCACAGCAGCAACAGACAAAGTTATCATGGACATCTGTTTTCTCCCAGTGTATACTCATACAACCACCTGGCAGATGTTTCTGGCACAATCGATGACTTAAAAAAAAAATCTGGAGTCCCAATTGCCTCTAACATGACATGTGGATTTTTCAGATTGGAATCAAAGACCACCTGTACTTGGGTGCCTACTGTGTGCTGGAAACTCGGCTAGGCATTGCACATACATCCTCCCAAGGTCCCTTTACTCTATTGATCATTAGCAGATGGGCTCACCAGACTGCTTAGGAAGGGATGTAATCCCCAAAAAGCTCTGTTCCCCATGACGATGTGAGGCTCTTGTTTACACAGGATATTCATCCTTCCAGAGTAGCCCACTACATAGGTCAGCCAGTGGAGCTGTTGACGCAGTCACACGTCGGGAAGGGGGCTCTGCACTTTCTTTTTAGAAGCGATCTTCGTTTAACTGGCAATATCCAAACTTGTGGGTCCCAGTTTTCCTTCCAGATGTTCAGGGACCCTGGCAGCCTCCAGAAGAGCAAGAATGTTTTGAGCAGATTTGAATGCGTTTTAGAATTATTCTGAAATGCCAAACTACTTGTTTCTATTATATGCATAGGACTATGCGGTCTCCACAGTCCCAGTGGTCGAAGCTTTGCACTTGAAGAGTTTCTGCAGCATGGCTGGGCCTAACCTAATCGCAATTGGATCCAGTGAATCTGCACAGAAGGCTCTCAAGGTAAATATAAAACTTTGCTCTTTCTAAAGGCAGTAGGTGGTGCCTGCCGCATGGTTTTCCTAATTCTGTCTACTGGGTGGACAGCAAGCAAGGGTGGCAGGGAGAGAACAGGCTGGTACTTGAGCTTTCTGTGATGTACACTGTCATGACCTCACATTTATCAGGAACTGGGAACACCTAATAAGTACTCTTCCTGGGAAGGACACTTATAGGAAGAGTTCTTCACTGGTGAACCATTCTTACTTACACACCAGGTTACCTGGAAAGGCCGATTCAGAAAAATAAATACCAAACTCATCACAGTTCTCTCTTCTGGGGAAAAGGAAGGCATCCCACCAGTAGAGCTCTTGGTAATGTTTTATCTAAGTCAGGTAATTGGTACACATGGGGTCATTACATTATTCTTATCCTTTTGTATTTCTGAACGATTTCATAATAATCTTTTAGAAAGACATGATTCAGAAGTACCTAAAAATCTTAACTTCTTCATTTGCATTGGAATACTTAAATTTTAGGAAAGGAAATTTTCTTATTTCACAGATAGGAAAGGAAAGTCCAGAAAAATTACAACTTGCCTTGGGTCACATAGCTAGATTGAGAGTGGAAGTCACTGATAGTGAAGAAGACCTTCCATCGTTACAGTGCTTTACAGTTCAAAGGCACATTTCATCTCTGTAACTAACAACCTGGGAGATTATCTGGACACTTCATAAGGGCAAAAACCATGTCTGTTTTGCTCACCATGTGCGCCTTTGTGCTTGGCCCATGGTGGTCCTTAAATAAAGAGAATGATGAATAAATGAATGTGGGAGGTGGTTTTATCTCTATTTTGCAGTTAAGAACTAGATCGAGTGGCTCACCCCAGATCGCAAGGCTAATACTAAATGGTGGGCTGCGACTACTTTTTGCCCACTCCTCTCAGGTGATCCTGCACTACACATGACTTATTAGAGGACCAAGACAGTAACTCCTCTTAGGCAAAGAGAGGAAGTCTGTGTGCCCCAAGGTATACAATTTATTTGTTTGCCCTATCAGGTCTTTACTCTTCTGCCTCAGTGCTAGACTTGGTATGGTTTGTCTGGGAAGTAATCATTGCCTCCCACTTGCTGACTTTCCCCTTTGCATTATCTGCAACTTCTACAGTCAGCTCACTTGGCCTTTCTTCCTTTTCTCAAACTGTATCTCTGATTGTATTTCTAGGACCTTTAACAATTCTTGTTGAACAATCTACCTCAGATTTTGAATTTGGGGCTTTTTCTGTTGCCTTTAGAGAATGTCTTTTGTTCTGTTTCAGCTGGAAGGCTATGTCAACTTTCTGCATATAAAAAAAAATGGTGTCTTGAAGGAAAACATCTGATGAATGGTGTTACTTAGAGGATCTAGAAAGATTATATTTCTCCTCAGGGACTAACTCCATGGCAGCTGGGTTGGTCTGTACATGTCTGAAATTGATTACAAGAGAAGGAAAAGGCTGAAGTTGGTCTGTACTGTGTCTTTGTGTGAATTAGCAGAAAGAACCTCTCTGGGTAGACAAACTAGAAAAAGTAGCCCCATCTGCCATTTTGGGTAAACTAGGTCCCTAACTCAAATAGCTTGGTCTCTAACCAATAGGTCCCTAACTCAAACTGGTCCCTAACTTAAATAATCTGGAGAAACTAACATATAACAAACTAAGAGATAATACAATATGGTTAACTAGCACTGTTATATGAAATAGCCCTAACTATTATTCAGAGGAGAAGAGGAAACTCTTGAGGTTTAGATATTCAGAGAAAACTTCATGAAGAAAATGTGGCTAGATGTGGGTCTTGAAGGATTTATCAGGGTGGGATTCAGTGAGAGAGTGTTACAGGTGGGGACATGGAATAAGCAAAAACTAAGCAAAATATATTCATGAGATGTGGGCAAACTAGCCCAACTAATGAAGAGTTTTCTTGTGGGCTCCCAGATAGCTGGATGGGGCAGGTGACGTCTAAAGAGGTTGGGACATAAAAGTGAGCAAGAGATGAGTTTATCTCCATGAAGTAGGAGTCTGGGTACCCACAGGCTCTGAGCAAAAGAGGCTGTATTGCTACAGAGGTGTTGGACCATCATTCCTTTTGCAAAAAAAAAAAAAAAAAAAATGGAGGGGAAAGACCCTGCAATCAGAAAAGAGGGCCACTGATGACCTGAAAAAAGAAAGCCAAGCCCCAAGTCCCATTGTATGCCTTGGCAACTCACTCACATTTCTCCCTTAATCTTTCCTTTCCCATTGTCAAGTCCTTTAAGACCACATCTTTTAAGGGCATCCTATGAGGATTTTATAGTCCTCCTTCCTTTAAAGTTCATTTGAGTTAGTCTTAATAGTGATGTTCACTCTAAACTTGAAACCTTCTGTGTCAGAAGCTATAAATAATCCTCACTGAGTAGAAAGACATTTTTGGGGATTGAATTTTCCATCAGCAAATGTGCTTCATAAACTATGGGCCTATGGAGTTAGCAAGTGCCCACCCGCCATGTTCCTAGCATCAAAAAGGTTTCCTTCCCTTGTAGCAAAAGCAGGAGAGCAAAGCAAACTGAAGAATAATGAGATCTCCATGAGGGCATGTTCTCAGGTCAGAAGTAGGTGGGTTGGTGAAATTCAGATTTAGTGAATTGAACTGCTTATTTATTTGCAAACAGTTTGGGCTCCTTTAAATCAATCAGAAAAATTGATAGTGGGTAAGTCCTACTACTAATTTGGACATATAAATACTGATATAGACAGGCAGGAAGACAAATGGACAGAGACAAATACATCATTTACAAGTAATGAAAGCGTATTTTCTCCATTTCGCAAGTGAAAATACTGAGAACAGATGAAATAAGGCATTTTGAATAGGATCTCATGGTTCCAGAATCAGATTTCCTGGACCCTGATTCTCCTCTCCCCACTTGCCCGCCCTACTCCATATCCATTCTTTTTCTGTTGGAAAGCCTTTTCTAGTTATTTTGCCATGGATTGGTTCTAGCTAATCTCCCTCTTTATCCTCCCCTCTCTCCAACTATTCCCCTCTTCCCATTTTTTGCTGTTGTCAGGATCTGACCTGTTTCAGGGAAGATATGAGTTTGGTCTCATTTTCCTTTGCAAATCTTGATGTCTCGGTCTTGTCTCTGTAGAGAAACCCCTGGCCACTTGGGCCTTTCTTCGAAGGGCATAGCATTTAGACAGAGGTGAATTGTGCCTTCCTGTGCCACACACTGAAAGCCTGATTGCGTCCCACATCTGTCACTGCTTGCTGAGTACTTGCTTCCTTCAGAGTCTGTAAAACTACTTCTTGCATATTCTTGCAAAGCTGAGAGCCCAAGCATTTCTGGGTAGTCTTATTGCATTTGAAACACTTTGTAATGGGTTGCAATCTATTCTTGGTTAATGAAGTGGGTTCTTGTGGAGATAGTTATCATGCCTGTCTCAGTTGTAGTAGATTTAATAGTGTATGCATTGTATATTTAAATGAAATAATCCATCTAGCAATTCTCTGCTAAAAAGCCCAGAATGCAGAGTACATTTAATACACACTTAACACAGAGATTATCTAATACAGGGAAGGAAGAAAGGAGGACCTATTATTACCATATTTTACTGTTGATACGGTCAAAGTACTGGAGATTAGGTTGATTTGAAATTACTAAAGATATTTGATACCAAGTCTTACCCTACAAATACTATTATCTAAGCAAAATTAGCCTTTAGAGCAATCTGCCCTTGCTATAGTTTTTCTCCTACACTTTTCATCATTACCTTGTACCCCTGGGCAATCACTACCTTCATCCTGCTCCTCTAGCTATAAAAGAAAATACTATAAGAGTAATTAATTCGTGTGTAGGCAGTAGATCTACTAGTACTCTTCCAGGAGGAATGTTTGTCTTCTCAAAAAGATGAGAACTCCAGTTGCCACCCAGCTGGAACTACTGCTCACAAACATAATTTGAGCAACAGAAGCCAACCTCCAAAAAGTACATATTATATTATCTCATTCACTTCAAGTTAAACAAGAGATAAAACTACTCTATGCTGTTAGCAGTCAGAACAGTAGTTACTTTAAAAAGAGGGAGGGAGGGCTTCCCTGGTGGCACAGTGGTTGATAGTCTGCCTGCTGATGCAGGGGACGCGGGTTCATGCCCCGGTCCGGGAGGATCCCACATGCCGCGGAGCGGCTGGGCCCGTGAGCCATGGCCACTGAGCCTGTGCGTCCGTAGCCTGTGCTCCGCAACGGAAGCGGCCACAACAGTGAGTAGGCCCGCGTACCGCAAAAAAAAAAAAAAAAAAAAAGAGGGAGGGAGTCATTGTGTGGAGGGCCATCTTGTATGTTACACTTTAATTTTTAAAGTTTAATAAAAATACATATATTGTTGGAAGTGGGCTGTGATTAACTTACAGAAATACTTCTCCAGTAGCTGGGTCTAAGTCTCAAATCCCTGCTTTATCGCCTATATGATGCCTGTCTTGTCCACAGACTAGCCTGGTGTTTTTTTTTTTTAGCTAAGGAAAAAAAGACAAACTTGGTACCTCCTGACCAATATCTCCCCATTTCCCCTTGCCTGCCGGTCTTTGTAAACCTTAAATATATACAATTTTTAATTGCCCTTTGTATGTCAGTAAAGTTGGGGAGGAAAAAAGACATGATAAAGAGTAGATTTGCACCACATCTCACCTGTTCTTTTTCTAGATCTGTGACAAAATTGACTTGCTTTCCAGAAACCTGGATTAATTACATGCTCTCTGTCACAGAAGGACAGATCGTAATTCTTGCCCTCAGGAGGGACTCACAGTAATGATTTTTAACTCAGTCTCCTTGGTAGCATTCAGCCTTCCAGGCAACTGCAGGGGGGGGGCGGGGAGAGAGAAAGGAAGGAAGGAAGGACAAAGGGAGGGAGTGAGGGAGAGAAGGAAAGGAAGTTGGGAAGAGTGACACTTAGCTAAAACTTTCCTGAAACTAATCAGATGAGGAAGCTGCCACTCTACCCAAGCTTGGAGCTCCAGGAACTTGTGGCACTGACATGTTGTGGGGGGGAGTGGGGTGTATCATCTGCTGGCCGGGAGGCAAGAGGCGCATTCCCACCTTCCTAACCTAACCCCACACAGGAGACCAGGTATTTTCTCCATAGGGCATCTGCAGTTTTATTTAGTGGCCTTTCTTTTATTAATAATTTTATTCTTTTATATCACAGTGAATTATTGTTTAAGAAGACTTTTAATAGAAGTACTAAAAGGATGTGGTAAGAAAAGAATTATGAGATCACCACTCCATTTTTTGTGCCTTTGTCATATAAATGGAACTGAAATATAGTACATGGAATTCCAGTATGCTTGTAATTTTAATTAAAATGATCATAATGCATTTGGATAGAAATGTCTAAGTTTTTTATCTACTTCCTGAAATAACGAATTACATTTGTAAGATTCCTTGAATGAGGACATAGGCTGCTTGCTTTAAGCTAATTTAAATGGCATAGGATACAGCGTGTTTTTCTTTTGAATGACTAATTATATAATAGAGGTCACTCAGTACTTCTTCTCGTTTTGACTTAGCTTCAGCATTGATTTTATGTCCAAAAATGTCCATGTTATTTTATAGGTGGTCATATAAAACATGAAGATGGAAAAACCCTTGATGTGTTTGGATTTTGTATGTTTTTTTAATTGCCTGGAATTTCCTTTAATGACAACTGGAACAGCAAGAGCAAAAACCAAAAGACAGAATGAGAGGTAACTAGTATCAACAGGGTGATTGAAATAGAAAAATAAAGACTTTGCATTTTCGTTTTTTGCCACAGGGAATTACAGTCTGTAGCCACAAGATTTCCCGCTTTGGGTCTATACTGTGAAGGGCAAATTGACAATCCATTGCAGGTTTAATTTAGTCTCAGTATCAGATTGTCTGTTCCAGTTGTATTCACCAGATCCACAAGACAATAATTTAAAAAAAAAATAATCTATCATGCCTGAATTAAGAAATTAAAACACAAAAATCAAATAGACTCTGAGTTTGTAACAACTGTTTATGCTTCTTTTCCTAGCAGCAGTTGCCTTATCTGACAATAGTCCCAGAGCTGTATGCCAACAAGGCTGGCAAGGCCAAATAAAATGCTTTGGCATGATAGGGCAATAAATAATCCAAAGCTGTGAGACCAAAACAGCCTTGCTGATTATCAGCAGCAATTCCCAAGGCAGGAAGAAGGCAAAACTAGCCAAGTAGGAGAAAGGGAAAAATAATTTTTTTTCTCTTAAAAAAACATTATTATTTCAAGAAAATGTCAAAGAAAAAAAAAAGGAAAAATTATATTTAAAGCACTGTCAATTCCATCCGTTATACGATGGACATCAAAAAGTATTCAACAGACTTTATGGGATGTCATTGCAGGAGCTCAAGCGTCTTGTTAGGTGGTTGAGCAAATGGCCTTTTAAGGGGTCTTTCCCCTTAAATCCAAGACTCTTGCTTACTAAAGAAAAAGCCTCTGAGTGACCTTAAATTAGTGGTTCCCGGTGAGAGATGTGGATTAAAATCTCCTCAAGAACTTTCTGAAAACACACTGCCCTGGGCCTATCTCAGAAAATTCTGATGCTCTGGGTCTGATATCCAGCCCAGGCATCTGCATTTTTTTTAATTTATTTTATTGAAGTATAGTTGATTTACAATCTTGTGTTATTTCTTCTGTACAGCAAAGTGATTCAGTTATACATATATATATACATACACATTCTTTTTCATATTCTATTCCATTATGATTTATCACAGGCTATTGAATATAGGTCCCTGTGCAAGATGGTAGGACCTTGTTGCTTATCCATTCTATATGTAATAGTTTGCATCTGCTATTCCTAAACTCCCAATCCTTCTCTCCCCGACCCGCTCCCCCTTGGCAACCACACATCTGTCCTCTACCAAGCATCTGCACTTTTAAAAGCACCACAGGTGATTCTGGTGCACAGACTAAGTTGAAAGCCATTGCCTTTAAGGATTCCTACAACTTCCAAAAGCACCTAGCTTAGGATCCTGAATAATGTGCACCACAAGAAGTAGTCACTATGTCTGTAATAGAGGTACAAAAGAACATCTTCCAAACAGCAGTAAAAGTTAGAGGAATGTGTCCAAATTAAAAACCATCGAAAGTTAGAAACTCCTTACTCTTTGCTGCCTGGAGTTCAACATTGTATAGCTTAAAATACAACACCTAACTGGTTAGTAACTTGAATGGCATCGCTCAATCCATTTGGTATGCTAAAGTTTTTTATTAAAATATTCTGAGTTATTCAAGAAACAAGAAAAATCTCAAATAAACAACCTAACCTTACACCTAAAGGAACTAGAGAAGGAAGGACAAACAAAACCCAAAGTTAGTAGAAGGAAAGAAATCATAAAGATAAGAGGAGAAATAAATAGAAACAAAGAAAACAATAGCAAAGATCAATAAAACTAAAAGCTGGTTCTTTGAGAAGATAAACAAAATTGATAAACCTTTAGCCAGACTCATCAAGAAAAAGAGGGAGAGGACTCAAATCAATAAAATTAGAAATGAAAAAGGAGAAGTTACAACAGACACCGCAGAAATACAAAGCATCCTAAGAGACTACTACAAGCAACTCTATGCCAATAAAATGGACAACCTGGAAGAAATGGACAAATTCTTAGAGAGGTATAACCTTCCAAACTGAACCAGGAAAAAATAGAAAATATGAACAGACCAATCACAAGTAGTGAAATTGAAACTGTGATTGAAAATCTTCCAACAAGCTTAAGTCCAGGACCAGATGGCTTCACAGGTGAATTCTATCAAACATTTAGAGAAGAACTAACACCCATCTTTCTTGAACTCTTCTAAAAAACTGCAGAGGGGGCTTCCCTGGTGGTGCAGTGGTTGGGAGTCCACCTGCCGATGCGGGGGACGCGGGTTCGTGCCCCGGTCCGGGAACATCCCACATGCTGCAGAGCGGCTAGGCCCGTGAGCCATGGCCGCTGAGCCTGCGCGTCCGGAGCCTGTGCTCCGCAACGGGAGAGGCCACAACAGTGAGAGGCCCGTGTACCACAAAAAAAAAAAAAAATTGCAGAGGAAGGAACACTCCCAAATTCATTCTACAAGGCCACCATCACCCTGATACCAAAACCAGATAAAGATACTACAAAAAAAGAAAATTACAGACCAATATCACTGATGAATATAGATGCAAAAACCCTCAACAAAATACAGCAGAATCCAACAGCACATTAAAAGAATCATACACCATGATCAAGTGGGATTTATCCCAGGGATGCAAGGATTCTTCAATATATGCAAATCAATCAATGTGATACACCATATTAAAAAACTGAAGAATAAAAACCATATGATCATCTCAATAGATGCAGAAAAAGCTTTTTAAAAAATTCAACACCGATTTATGATAAAAACTCTCCAGAAAGTGGGTATAGAGGGAAGCTACCTCAACATAAAAAAGGCCATATACGACAAACCCACAGCAAACATCATTCTCAATGGTGAAAAGCTGAAAACATTTCCTCTCAGATCAGGAACAAGACAAGGATGTCCACTCTCACCACTATTATTCAACATAGTTTTGGGAGTCCCAGTCACGGCAATTAGAGAAGAAAAAGAAATAAAAGGAATACAAATTGGAAAAGAAGAAGTAAAAGTGTCACTGTTTGCAGATGACAGGATACTATACATAGAGAATCCTAAAGATGCCACCAGAAAACTACTAGAGCTGATCAATGAATCTGGTAAAGTTGCAGGATACAAACTTAATGTACAGAAATCTCTTGCATTCCTAGATACTAACAACAAAAGATCAGAAAGAGAAATTAAGGAAACAATCCCATTCACCGTTGTAACAAAAAGAATAAAATACCTAGGAATAAACCTACCTAAGAACGTCAAAGATCTGTACTCAGAAAACTATAAGACACTGATGAAAGAAATCAAAGATGAAACAAGCAGGTGGAGAGACATACCATGTTCTTGGATTGGAAGAATCAATATTATGAAAGTGACTATACTACCCAAAGCAATCTACAGATTCAATGCAATCCCTATCAAATTACCAATGGCATTTTTTACAGAACTAGAACAAAAAATGTTAAAATTTGTATGGAGACATTAAAGATCCTGAATAGCCAAAGCAGTCTTGAGGGAAAATAAATGGAGCTGGAGGAATCAGACTCCCTAACTGCAGACTATACTACAAAGCTACAGTAATCAAGACAATATGGTACTTGCACAAAAATAGAAATATTGATCAATGGAACAAGATAGAAAGCCCAGAGATAAACCCACGCACCTATGGTCAACTAATCTATGGCAAAGGAGGCAAGGATATACAATGGAGAAAAGACAGTCTCTTCAATAAGTGGTTCTGGGTAAAGTGGACAGCTACATGTGAAAGAATAAAATTAGAACGCTCCCTAACACCATACACAAAAATAAACTCAAAATGGATTCAAGACCTACATGTAAGACCAGACACTATAAAACTCTTAGAGGAAAACATAGGAAGAACACTCTTTGACATAAATCACAGCAAGATCTTTTTGAATCCACCTCCTAGAGTAATGGAAATAAAAACAAAAATAAACAAATGGGACCTAATGAAACTTAAAATCTTTTGCACAGCAAAGGAAACCATAAACAAGACGAAAAGACAACACTCAGAATGGGAGAAAATATTTGCAAATGAATCAACGGACAAAGGATTAATCTCCAAAATATGTAAACAGTTCATGCAGCTCAATATTAAAAAAAACAAACAACCCAATCACAAAATGGGCAGAAGACCTAAATAGACATTTCTCCAAAGAATACATACAGATGGCCAAGAGGCTCATGAAAAGCTGCTCAACATCACTAATTATTAGAGAAATGCAAATCAAAGCTACAATGAGGTATCACCTCACACCAGTTAGAATGGGCATCCTCAGAAAATCTACAAACAACAAATGCTGGAGAGGGTATGGAGAAAAGGGAACCTTTTGAACTGTTGGTGGGAATGTAAACCAATACAGCCACTATGGAGAACAGTATGGAATTTCCTTAAAAAACTAAAGATAGAATTACTGTATGACCCAGCAATCCCACTATTGGGCACATACCCAGAGAAAACCATAATGCACCCCAGTGTTCCTTGCAGCACTATTTACAATAGCCAGGTCATGGAAGCAACCTAAATGCCCATTGACAGATGAATGGATAAAGAAGATGTGGTACATATATACAATGGAATATTACTCAGCCATAAAAAGGAACACAATTGAGTCATTTGTAGAGACATGGATGGACCTAGAGACTGTCATACAGAGTGAAGTAAGTCAGAAAGAGAAAAACAAGTATCGTATATTAACGCATATATGTGGAATCTAGAAAAATGGTACACATGAACTGGTTTGCAGGGCAGAAATAGAGACACAGATGTAGAGAACAAACATATGCGCACAAAGCAGGGAAAGCGGCAGTGGGGGTGGTGGTGGTGGGATGAATTGGGAGATTGGGATTGACATGTATACACTAATATGTATAAAATGGATAACAAATAAGAACCTGCTGTACAAAAAATAAGTAAAATAAAATTCAAAAAAAATATTCTGAGTTATCAAAAATCACTCATTTTATCATTTTCTGAGAATAGGAAATTTGCATTTGGCTCATGTTTCCATACCCTCTCCCCCAACACATACACACAGAAAAATCTAACAGGACCTGATCCTGATGTACAGAGATGTGTGTCAAAGAGGAAAAATAAGGTTAAACTTCATACTGATATTAGAGAACTGACTTTTAAAAATAATCATATGTTGATTCTACTAAAGAAGCATGGCTGTCAAAAGGGCCAAAATGGATTTGAGGGCAAAGCAGAGAACTTAGAATCCAAATTCACAGGTTGTCCTTCTGGCTCTGCCTCCTGCTGTCCCTGTGTGACCCCTGTCTCCTGTACTCAGTCTTGTCCCGAAAAAACAAAGTTGAAACAGCCTCTCTAGGGAATGAGAGCTTCGTTCCTCCCCGTTGGAAATTTCATGACAGGCAGTCAAGGTGAAGGACTGTGTCTCAAACTTGGCAAAAAGTAGCAACCATTTAATTATAAAGCTCCCAGTGATATAGATAGTTCCAAAGTGGGTTCACTGTAGACTCTTGACCACTGTGACATCGTCCTTTCAGTGGCTGTAAGTGATAGAAGACTTGTGCTTAGCTGAGTTTTTCATGCCTGCTTAAGGATAGAAAAGCGCAGAAGACTCCATCCTAGTTCCATTTTTATTTGAGGAGGCTTCAATTGCATATATAACTATTAATTTTGATATCTGACAAACAACATCATATCCTAATTCATACATAAAAATCTGATAGAAAAAAAAAAAGGTAGGGTTTCCAAAACCTTTTATTGCTGTCTCTTCTGCAAAAAAGGCTTTTCAAAAGGTGATTGAAAAGAGAGCACAGGGCTTCCCTGCTGGCGCAGTGGTGGAGAGTCCACCTGCCGATGCAGGGGACACGGGTTCGTGCCCGGGTCTGGGAGGATCCCACATGCCGCGGAGCCGCTGGGCCCGTGAGCCACGGCCGCTGAGCCTGCGCGTCCGGAGCCTGTGCTCCGCAACGGGAGAGGCCGCCAACAGTGAGAGGCCCGTGTACCGCAAAAAAAAAAAAAAGCACAGCTGAGTTTGAAGCTCGGGCTTCTTGAGCATCATACAGCAATTTATTGAGCAGCAACTGTATGAAAGATAGTGTCTCACACACG
Source organism: Grampus griseus (assembly GCF_964374135.1). Classification (NCBI taxonomy): domain Eukaryota; kingdom Metazoa; phylum Chordata; class Mammalia; order Artiodactyla; family Delphinidae; genus Grampus; species Grampus griseus. The sequence continues at coordinate 108,726,289 of NC_139017.1, forward strand.
GCGACACTGAGATGAATGAGAAACAGTTTCTGCCCTCAAGACCCTTCCAGCTGAACTGGAGAAACAGGACAGTGTCGGTGTAAGATAAGGCAAACGCCGACTAAATGGCCCAAGGTCCTAGTAGAAGTGATGGGAGTTCCAAGGATGGAGTGATCACAGGAGGTGAGAGCCAAAGTCTCGGTGAACCTGAATGAACAGCAAGCCATATACGGGCACAGAGGATGAGTGGTCACTACAAACAAGATGACTGGGGGGATAGCTATTTTATAATCAGCAGACAATGGCTAGAACAAGGGGTATGTGCAGGGAAAGAAAGAGATTTAAGGTCTAAGGAGTAAGCTGGGGCTGGTCCAAAAGTAAAGGAATTGGGGTCTTCTTATCTGCAGGCTGTGGGGAGCCACTCAAAGTTTTTTTAAGCAAAGGTGTAAAAGGTGGTCTTTCAAAAAGATCTGTCTGACATTATGCCTGGAATGATCAACAGGAAGAAAGATAAGGGGTAATAAAACTAGTTAGGTACCATCATACAGTCCGGAAATAAAGGACAGGAGGGTCTGGACTGGGGAAGCAGGCGTGAAAATGAAGAGCCCCGTGCAGGAGGTGAGTTCTATGTAGAGAAATAACAGAACATTGTAACTGATGGGCTTGAAAGGGCAGGGGAAGGAAAAGGAGCAGGTCAACACTTGGACAGATATTTATGGAACTCCTGTTGTGTACCAGGCACTGTACTAGGCCCTAGGGAGCAATGATCAACAAAATTACTTCAGAAATGACTACCAGATGGGGCGCCTTTGGTGGAATTCTCGGAAAAGAGTTCAAACTCTCACTGTCACCGTGAATTCAGTTCTCTCCATCAACACAGGAACAAACCACAGAAAATTGGTGGGCAGAATGTGTTGCTGGATCTCACTGAGCTAGATTCACAGTTTGAGAACTGAGCTGTACTCAGACACATCCAACTGACAGCAACTCTGGTAGACGTCCTTCGTCTAAGCTTGTAAGACACTTAACGGGGTTGGCTTCCATTTCAGTGTCCATTGGCAGCACACAGCAGCTCATCTGAATTTGGAGTCTCTGTCCTTTACCCTTTTCCATTTCTTTTTTATTATCTTTATCTACTCACTCTCAAAGCACGCGAAAAAAATCACTTTAACGTTTGCATGCCCTCCATCTCCAGCGGAGTCCTATTGTTTCTTGGCTGAATTGAGTTGGCAGAAGACTGCAAAACACCCAGGATGATTTCTGCCTCATGGGATGAAACTGTACATCACAGCATGACCTATGTGACAGTCTCACCAGGCCAACACCAGTACTCTTGATGTGGAACAGATTAGGAAATGTGTCAGTTGAGCTGGAGGGAGAATGGTTGAGTTTTGGGTTACTGTTTCTCCGTGGACATCACATGTATTAAATGCCCTCGGTGTTGATGAGTATCCTATTGCTTGGCTGAAGGTTAAGAAAGCATATGGTAAAACGTAGACACTAAATTAGAAGTGACATTTTAACCCTAAATTATTCTCCAGCTTCTAGGGAATACATCCACACTGCCAGATACAATACTGGGATTTCAGCCATCCTTAGACATAATGACATGCAAGGAAACAAATTAAAAGTAAATTTGGGGTAGGGGGGATAAATTAGGAGTTTGGGATTAAAATATACACACTACTATGTATAAAATAGATAACCAACAAGAACCTACTTTATAGCACAGGGAACTATACTCAATATTTTGTAATAACGTATAAGGGAAAAGAATCTAAAAAAGAATATATATATTCATATATATATGAATAAGTGAATCGCTTTGTTGTACACCTGAAATTAACACAATATTGTAAATCAACTATATTTCACTAAAAAATTTTTTTAATTGTAAAAAAAAAAGTAAATTTGCCACCGCCTTCTTGCAAAACCACTCCAGTAATACTACCCTGCTCTTAATAATTGCTTACTGTTTCTCCTTGTTTTCATCTTTCAAAATGTCACATTAGTCCAGCAATCTTTAAGAGTATTTCTAAATCTGTTTTTCATTTATGGTCACTGGGTGCTGGAGTTGGGGCCCGGTATTACCCAAACACTACCTGTCTACAGATGTAAAAAGCTTTGGAGATAGGTTACGACAAGCCATTCCCTTTCATCTCTTTCTGAAGTGGAACCAAATTCAAAGCCGTGACCACATATCCAGAGGGGACTCTTGGTACAGAGTTTCAAAAAGCCTATTAGGAGGTAAATAAAAGGTGTTGAATTTGCTACATTCTGTGCACATTTTCTAATTGTCCATTTCTTTTTCCATCCGTACCCTGGCAAGTGATAATAGTTCAGTATAGATTAGCTACTAGTAGTTGTAATATTAGTAGTGGTAATATGTGTGATGATGACGTTAATTTAATTTGAAAACCCTAAGTTAGTGGTTTTTAAACTTTAGCGTACCCAAGAATCACACAGAGTGCACATTTGAAACGCACATCACACTTCTGGGGTTCGCCACAAGAAATTCTGCTTCGGCAACCCTGGCATGGAGCCCAGGAGCCACTGCATGATTCAGAGGCAGGTAATCTGTAGACCACACTGTGAGAAGCACTGACTCTGGAGTTCACCAGACATCAGTTTCTATACATTAGCATTTGAGGGCAGGGGGAGAAGATTCATGCTAAAAGTAAACTGCATGTGTCTTTGGACAGAAAATGCCGTTTAATATTCAGCATAGTATCTTATTGAATAACATAACTGGCACTGCAGAGAAATAACTCTCATGTAATAGAAAACCATGCAAAACTTCACTAGATTATTGAAATACAAGTGCCTATGAAAAGGTAATTTTCTTTAAAATACTGTGTCATTTTAGGGGGAAACGCTTCCAGAATAAACGATATCATGTGTTCCATCTAGTGCCTTTCTCTCTGTTGATAACATTTGCATATTAAAATACAGTATATCTGCAGTGAGTGCTTATTGCTCTAATTCTCATTAGGCACGTAGGCTCTTAGACTTGAATAGAAAAGTCTGAAGGTGTGAAGTCCTGTGGCTTGAAAACAAGCAGGATACTAAATTCTTCAAGTAGGAATAGTGGAAAGAGGAAGGAAACTCAGATGTTTACTTGGGTAGGAAGTTGTGTGGTCCCATCCATGAGCTTGTTAGGGAGAATTTGAGAAGGGCCCCTGGAGAGCACCCAAAGCTGATTAAAGCTGGATCTTCAGTAACAAGTATTGATTGCACAGAAGGATGTGGCCCAAGCGCCAACTGGCAGCTCTTCTTTGCTGTTCACTGAAGGTTGAGCTCTGAGTGAATGTGTCTTATAGGAAATTGCATCAGGAGATTTTAGGAGGATTTTAAGAGTTACTGAAATGCCAAAATGCACTGCTGAAAGATCATTCATTCAGTCAGTCAACATGTAACGAGTATGTATTGAGCGCCTACCCCATGCCAAGCCCTGCACAGAGGGCCAGTGATGTGACTGTGCCTCACTGGAAGCTTCTAATAATCATCTGTCCGCCTGAGATGACTTGGATACCTTGACTTAATTAAATCCAAACAGTATGTCAATCACCTAAAGGGGCGGAGGTCAAAATATGAATAGTGGGGATGTAAAAACTATTACTCTCTGAACCAACTGATGACCAATTGAGTCAGTTGCCTTCTCCAACTTCCATACTACCCTTCCTTCTTATTAACTGAACCTTGAGTTTTAAATGAGCACATTTCTGGGACTTCCCTGTGTGGTGCAGTGGTTAAGAATCCGCCTGCCAATGCAGGGGACATGGGTTCAAGCCCTGGTCCGGGAAGATCCCATATGCCGTGGAGCAACTAAGCCCATGCGCCACAACTACTGAGCCTGTACTCTAGAGCCCGTGAGCCACAACTACTGAGCCCGTGTGCCACAACTACTGAAGCCCACATGCCTAGAGCCCGTGCTCCGCAACAAGAGAAGCCACCACAATGAGAAGCACAAGCACCACAACAAAGAGTAGCTCCCGCTCGCCACAACTAGAGAAAGCCCGTGCACAGCAACGAAGACCCAACACAGCCATAAATAAATAAATAAATTTATTTAAAAAATATATATATGAGCACATTGCCACTTGGAACAACGTCCACATTTCTCAGCTTTCTTTGTCCTATGTATAACAATGAGACTAAGTATTGCCCGATGATATGAAAGTAGAGGTGCTCTGTATGAGATCCAGGAAGGCTGGATTTGAAAGGCAAGAGTTGTGCCCTTCTCCCCTTCCTGAATCTTGAGGAAGGGATGTGATAGAGCATAAACAACTATTTTATACCATGAGGACAAGGACTGTATCCCAGGTATGACACAGCAAAAAGCTAGAAGAACTTCAGCCCATGATGACTGTCAAGTCACCATACTGTGCTACAACCTCAAAACACCTTTCACACGAGAGAGAAATAAACCTTTAAAAGTTGTTTTGAGGAGGCAGGTACTTTCTGTCACAACCAAATTTAGTTCTCAGTGATAAAAATCTATCTTCACTAGCCATGAACAGAAAACCCAGTTCAAGCTGGCCGAAACAGTGGAGGAGAGATACTGGTCCATGTAGTTCTGAAGTAATACAGACTTTAGGGTAGGTTTGATGGGTCTGCTTAGTGATGCTGTCAAAGAACCAGATTCCTTTCCTCTCTCTTCACCTTCCACAGATGAGCTTCATTATAAAGCTGGCTCCTCTTCAGGGGAGCAGGTGGTTGCCAGCAGCTCCTTGCTACTTGCCTCTTCACACACATTCAGGGAGGGGGACATGAGTCCTCTCAGAAAAGTAAGGAAGCTTCTTTCAGATCTTATCCATTCTTAATAGTCCAAACCGATCATCTGTCCATCCCTGATCCACTAATATAACCAAGGGGTGAATTTCTCTGGAGCTGCAGTTTCCTGACTGCATCAAGGCACACAGGGGCACCACAAACAAACTCACAGGGGCACCACGGCAGAAATTTAAATTTTTCAAAAAGAACACAGATATACCTGTCAGACATCACACACAATTCTACTATTAAGTTGTTTGGACCTAACTACTTAATAAACAAAAGTGTTAGATTTGTAGGGGTTTATTTTATTTGTTGGTTTTGGTTTGGGTTTCATTTTTTCTTTCTTGGCCTAAAGGCACCATGAAAATATTAATGAGACACTTACAGGTACTGTGAACCAAGAAAGGAACCTTTGACCTAGAGTCTCAGTCCTGGAGTCAGAGGTGGAATTAGCTTCCCCCAGATTATGGGGGCTGCACAGAGAGGTGTGGATTTACAAGTGAAAACTGGGGTGATTGCTAAGAAAGCAGAGACTAGACATGTGGGAGGCAACCACAATGTCCATAGGCCCTTGGAAGAGCTAAACTCTGCATTCTTCTTACGAGAGAATTACCTTTGTTTAGGAAAATACAATAAGTCCTTTGGGGTGAAAGGTGAGACCCTTGAAGGCTTGGGATCAGCAGGAGATAATACAGCAAAAGAGAAAGCAAAACGTCCTGTGTTAGAATAGGAATGTGGAGATAGGGAAAGAGGAGAGAAAAGGGAAAGAGAAGAGATCTGAACCACAAACCAGAGTTGTCAAGTCTTTGAAGAACACCAGCATTTCGTATTCTATTTTAAGTGTCTATATTACTGCAATACTCCAACCTGCCAAACTTGAGAAAAATCTGTTACCCAGGTGAATAGGGTTTTCTTTTTCAGGCAATCAAAGAAAGGCTGAGGTCCCTGCTTATGTTGACATCATTTAAAAGAGGAATAGCACCTGTAAAATAATTGTGTCTCTGCAGGGATCTAATTCAGTGGAGCCAGAGACAACAGGAGAATAACCTGCCTCCTTTCCCCTACCACCCTCTGCCCCCCAAATTAGTAGAAATTATAGAGAGGGCACAGAACAGTGGTTCTCAATCCTGTCTACATATTTAGAGTCACCTGGGGAAGAATTTAAAAAGAAACAGTGACGTTTTTCCCCACCCTAGACCAAGTAAATAAAAAATCTCTACGGTTGGGGCTCAGAAGTCTATATATTTTTTAAAGCTCCCCAGATGATTCTAACGTGTAGCCAAGGTTGAGAACCACTGGTCTAGGACATTCCACAAATCAAGGACTAGACCTTGAAGGGAAGAGAGACTCCTTAACTTGGGAGTGGAGGAGGGGTTGATATGGTTCCTCTTTGTCCCACTTGAATTCTTTTATTTTTCTTAATTTATTTATTTTTGGCTGCGTTGGGTCTTCGTTGTGGCGCGCGCAGGCTTTCTCTAGTTGAGGCGAGCGGGGGCTACTCTTCATTGTGGTGCACGGGCTTCTCATTGCAGTGGCTTCTCTTGTTGCAGAGCACGGGCTCTAGGCAGGCAGGCTTCAGTAGTTGTGGCTCACGGACTCAGTAGTTGTGGCTCACGGGCTCAGTAGTTGTGGCTTGTGGGCTTCAGTAGTTGTGGCAACGGGCTCAGTAGTTGTGGCTCACGGGCTTCAGTAGTTGTGGCACACGGGCTCAGTAGTTGTGGCTCGTGGGCTCTAGAGCACAGGCTGAGTAGTTGTGGCACACGAGCTTAGTTGCTCTGCAGCATGTGGGATCTTCCCGGACCAGGGCTCGAACCCGTGTCCCCTGCATTGGCAGGTGGATTCTCAACAACTGAGCCACCAGGGAAGCTCCATGTCCCACTTAAATTCTCTCCACCAAACCAAGATCACTAGAAAAGGCCTGGACCGAGTCGTGAGATCCAGGATCTAGTCCTAGCTTTGCGGTTCACTACCTTTGCGTGATTTGAGGTAAGTCACTTAATTTTTATCTCTCCAAACCTCCGTAAAAGAGAAGTGGGCTTGATAAAATGACATAACTTTCCCAAGTTCTCAGAGTACCTTATCAGCATTCACTGTCTGGCACTAACAAAGGCCAAATCAGAAGGAAACCACGATTTCTCCTCCCCATTTCAGAAACGTAAAACCTGAAATGCAGAGAGCCCAGGTAACTCCCCACACAAGAGCAGGTGAGGTGAGGACGGCTGCTGTCTTCATCAGCCGTGGTTTCGTTGTCATTTACAGGGGATTTGGGTTTCTTGTACAGGATATGTGGGGACAGCAGTGTTTTTCTTAAATACCAATCCATTTCTTATCAGGGATCTTATTAACTCAGAGGAAGAATAGAAGAGTAAATGGTATACTTATTTGGAAGTTTGATTTCTCTCTCTTTCTTTTTCTGGTTGTTTTTCCTGCTGTCTCCCATAAGTATCTGCTCTTCTTTTAAAATATGAATAGATTTGATAGCTTTCTCCTAAAAACAGTGGTTCTCAACAAGAGACAAATTTGCCCCTCCCTCCCGCCCAGGGGAGCATCCAACAATATCTGCAGATATTTTTGTCATAATGTGGGGGGCGGGGAAGTGGATGCTTCTGGCATGTAGTGGGTAGAAGACAGAGATGCTGCTAAATGTCCTACAATACACAGGACAGTCCTCACAACAAAGAATTATCCAGCCCAAAATGTCAATAGTGCTGAGGTTAAGAAAACCCATCCTAAAACGTGAATGAGCTTTGTCACCCCTGTTTCACAGAAATGTCAGTTTCTGAGCATATTACAGTTAAGGTGCTTTTATCCCTGATGCATTTAGCGACAGCAGTGACTTCTGAAGATCAAGTAGCTCATGACAGCAAGAGTGTTCTTCAGTAGGAGGGAATTAAATAGCTGTGTAAAATCCCAATATTTATTCAGTTCTTGTGTAACATTATTTACAGGCATTGGAACTACTTATGGGCAAAAATGTCATAACTGTAAGACAATCACAGAAATTGCCTTCACGAGTACAAAACCTGCAGAGGCCTTTGTTACCAGACTTTGAGAGAAGTGGACTTTGGGACCCCTAGAAATTGAGATGTTCAGGCTCCTTCACTGACAAGTTCCGTGGGAGATAAACAGGTTTTGTTTTAAGTATGTGTATGTATAAAAAATGATCTGAAGAACTCACATCAAACTTAATAGTGGTTTCCCATAGGGAAGGGGAGAAGAGAAAAGAGAAAGATGGGATAGAGGGGGAGAAACAGGACTTCATCTTTTTTTTTTTTTTTTTAAAGAAGATGTTGGGGGTAGGAGTTTATTAATTAATTTATTTATTTTTGCTGTGCTGGGTCTTTGTCTCTGTGCAAGGGCTCCCTCCAGTCGCGGCAAGTGGGGGCCACTCTTCATCGCGGTGCGCGGGCCTCTCACTGTTGTGGCCTCTCCCGTTGCAGAGCACAGGCTCCAGACACGCAGGCTCAGCAGTTGTGGCTCACAGGCCCAGCCGCTCCACGGCATGTGGGATCCTCCCAGACCAGGGCTCGAACCCGTGTCCGCTGCACTAGCAGGCAGACTCCCAACCACTGCGCCACCAGGGAAGCCCCATCTTTTTTTATAAATCAGCTTTATTGAAATATAATTTCCATACAGTAAAATTCACAAGCTTTAGATGTGCAGTTCAGTGGGCTTTGACAAATGTATATAGTTGTGTTAAGTCCAATAGAATTTTTAATTTTTCATATTTGAATCTTGTACAAGAAACTTATGTTTTTTATTTATAATTTGCATTTTGGTTTATAATTTAAAAACATGTTTTTAGAAAAACCGTTTGAAATTATGTAATCATACTGCCCCTCATTTTGTAAAAGCGACTTAACAAAGATGCATGAAGCATAGCAAAATAACATAACTGGAAATGAAAGGGATGTAAAAGGAGAAACAATAATTTAAATTGGAGCCAAGTTTAAGAATGCAAACCATGAATTCTCATTTCCTCTTTATACGTAGGACATTCAGACTTTAAGCTTCCAATCAGTCATCCTCGCTTATATGTTTGAGAACTTCATTGAATTTAGGTTCCTATTTAGCAAATCCAATTTGCTCTCCTTCCTTTTAAGTATTCATGATAACTTATACCGTCAGTGTTTTTCATAAGCTCATTGAAGGCTAAGCCCCAAATATTGTTTGCCCATGAGAAAGCAAGAGTTACATGAGCCAGGTTTTAAAACTAAAGTTATCCTTGGTACTAACAAAGAAGGTAGAGAGTGACTTAAGGTAACTTTCTATGAAAAGCCAACTTCTGCTGAAATTCAGGAACCAAGTCTTGTAGAACCATGAAGTCCCCTGTGTAGGGCAGCGGTTTTCTGGAGCCAGCTTCTACTAGCTTACCAGGGTCAATTGTTACATTTTGGGGAATTTTGACAGCTGGTTGTTAAACACATCCATTATTAAAAATCAGATTACATAAACTTATGATTAAAGAAATTTCATTAAAAACAAAGGTAATAGGGCTTCCCTGGTGGCGCAGTGGTTGGGGGTCCGCCTGCCGGTGCGGGGGACGCGGGTTCGTGTCCCGGTCCAGGAAGATCCCACATGCCGCGGAGCGGCTGGGCCCGTGAGCCATGGCCGCTGAGCCTGTGCGTCCGGAGCCTGTGCTCCGCGACGGGAGAGGCCGCGGCAGTGAGAGTCCCGCGTACCACAAAAAAAAAAAAAAAAAAAAAAGTGTCATGTGTGTAGCCATTACATTGAGGGAAAAATGAGGAAATATTCTTCCAGTATTCAGAAACTACTATGCACTTCAGCAGAGAAGTCCCTCACATCATTGCCAAACAAGTAAAGTTCCAATATATATCTTCATTATTTCATTTGTCTTACTCATTAGTGTAAACAAAATATCAACCAGCAGCCATGTTGGAACTACAGTAATTTGTCAATTGCAACTATTAGGTTGGCCTCAAACGCACGAGCTCTGCAAAACTCAACAGAAGCATTCTGTGAGAATCAATTGACAATATGAAATTTATAGTCAAGAGTATTGAAATTTTTATTATTATTTATAAATTGTAAAGGATGCTACACATCCTTTATATCAGTAAAATGTATAATAAACTTCTGTAGGTATATTATGCATATGTTTTCCCCCATATTTACCAGCACACTATTGCCTGGAGCTGAAGATCTCAGGGCACTAAACATATGCTAAAGACTTTTTTGTTCGGCGCCCAGGCTAAGAGTACAGTTAGGTAGAGGGATATAGTTGAAAGTCCCAATGATGATTTTCTTCACACTATTCCAGAAAAAAAGAATGCTCTTTCCTGTGCATAGACTCTTCCCTAACTCCCAGGCAACCCTTTCACAAATGGCCAAGCAGACTGGGTAGAGGATTTTGAATGTCTCAAAGCAAAACAGTTACAATTATTGCAAGGAAAATGTTTGAATGTGTGCCTTACTGATGAGATAACCAAGGAATCATTTGCTCATACAGAGACTAAGCATTAATCCACCAGTGGTGGGGTCTGAGTGAACAGGGCTGGTCCTGGGCATCATTGCAAAGTGTGTGTGTTTGGCCGTTTCTCATCTCTTACCTTGGAGCTTACCCCTCTACTGCTCTAGAGGTGATAATGCCTCTTCACCCACTGTCTTTTTCCATTCCCAAAGGCTTTGCTCTTCCTTCATCTACTTAAAAAATAGAGTAGCTAGCTCTGGAAACCAACCTATGTAGTCTAGTAGCAAACGCGGATGACTTCAGAGGCCAGACCTTCTCTGTCTAAGATGCACTTAAATGCAAACTTTTCAATATATGTGCACGTCAAATAAATTGTATCTACAAGAAAAATTAGCCCACAGGCTGTCAGTTAGTGAGCTCCGAGTCTAATCTTTCAAGGGCTATTGTCAAGGTGGTAGATTGGTGTGAAGTAAAAAGGTGGGCGTTTGGAGGCTGACTCACCTGGACCTGAATCCTGGATTTCTGTCTTAATGTGTGACCTTGGAAAAATTACTGAATTATCTGAACCTTGGCTTTCTTATCGGTAAAATGAATTGTTAAAGAAAGAAATAAGTGAAGATAGATAAACCATCAATAAAGAGAAGATAGCTCAATAAACATTCCAATTCTTTCTTGCTATTGAATGACCCAGGGGGAAACTGAAAGATCACCCAGCTCCCAATACCCAAGGAAGTTAATTTTTGATGATGAGATTTTAGGAGCTGAATTTAGGGTGCAGGTATCTGAAGAAACATAGCCAGGGCATGACCTCAGTAGCCAAGTAGGCAGCTGTCTACTGTACTTATTCAAGACTAAGAATAAGACTGTGGGACTAGTCTTAGAGAAGCATGGCAGGGGTAAGAAGGGAAGGTAGGATGCCAGACTTTGCATTTTGGAAGTACTTTGGTCTGATTTTTTTCCTCTCCACTCCTTGAGTCAAAAACTTAAATCAGGGCTGTGATTACCCGTAGAAGCTCCCCTTGTTCCTTCTGCCCATGCCCTGCTCCCCAGCCCTCCGCAGAGCTCAGAGTGGTCCTGTAAGAGTATGGGGGGTTTTTCCCAGCCTTCCACAGAAACCACTGGGTTTGAAGATTCCTTGCAGAAATGGTTTATGTGACTTGTGGTTGTAGTTTGAATAGCAGAAGAATTCTTTCCTCTACATTTTCACGTGTGCCATATGATCTGAGTGCAGCAGCAGCTCCAAACATGAGATAATATGTGGAGGAAACGTCATCTAGCTTGGAAGGGAATATTTGGCATTGAAAGTTTGCCCAGATTTAACTAAAAAGAACCATGTAACCTCATTCTTAGGATCACAGCCCATCAATTCAGAGAGGTTGTTTAAAAGACAACCTCTCTCAGGTTATGTTCATTTTGAGCTGATCCATGGAAAAACCATTAAAAAATGAAAACATGATATCAATTCTAGAATGTTATTCATAGCTGTTTGACTCAGCCTTAAAAGGACTGCAAGGACTTGATGCCTGGTGTATTGTCAGACTCTCAATGAACTGTTGATGGATGGGTGGATAAATAAATGTATGAATGATTCTAGATATTCAGGAGCAATGAAAAGTGTACTTGAGCATCATATATTGTATATCTCAGTAGAATCTATAATGAGTTGCTTTATTGAGTTGGCTCCATTTTGATATGCTGAGATGAATACATATGTATATTTCATAGGAAGATCAATTATGAGCAAGCCAAAAATGTGCTCTGTTTCCTAAACATCTTTAAATACGTTCTATATAACTTTGCTTCGGTATTTGACCAATGCATCCAACATTGTTCTGTGAAACAACATAGCCTGGGAATTTTTTCAGAATACTTGATGTACTACAAAGAAACCATGAGTAACAAGTGGGAGAATGAAACTGCCTTCCAGACTTTTGGATGAGAAGATTCCCAGAAACGTTGGGAACTGCCGGAAATGCCTGGTTGTTAATGCAACTAGCCATGCAAATCATCTTGGGCTGGAAGCCAGACATTTCCCACTCTGTTTTGTGACAGCTCCCCTCTGGGGAGCAAGGCCGGTTCCTCCAAACCAGCAGCTGTGTAACAGACCACCACAACGTGGCCAAGATGATTCTCAGAGCCGTTTCCTCGCACGGCTGCATGCCTTCTTCGTTAAAGAGATGCCTCTGTCAGGAGTGAGGCTGACTTTCTTTTTACTGCTAGTTTACCCTTGACCGTCCTTAAATTATAGACTATCATCTCCTGAAGGCAGAATCTGTGACCAAGTTACCTTTTCATCTCTTTCCCGTTCCCACCTCCCACTGCCATCGCGCCCGGCCTGAAGGGGGCGCTCCAAGAGGACAGTTGAATTGAACGGAACACCAATTGTATCCAGTCCTGATGATATTCAATAATTACTCTCTTTTACACAAAGTGGAATAACTCCTTCGGGAAATTGCAGAAATCAGAAAAGACATTTAGAGTAGCGAGTTAACCTCTCAGATACTCCCCCAAAGCCTTGTAGAACTGCTGCGTGTTACCCGGAGTCCGGGGCCTCTCGGGAACTTGTGGCGTGGGGACGGATTAGCGGTTTTCTCCTTTCCGTGCTGGCTCCCAGCGCAGCCAGAAGCAGGAAGCATAGCCCCCGGTGTTAAAAGAACACTTTACACACAGCTCTGGAGCAATACACCGCCTCCACCCCTTTTTAGGAAAAAATGTTGGGACATGGAACTAAACAGCCTAGCAGCCACATTCTCAGAATATTTGAAATGATACTCATCTTTTAACAAAGGCTTCTGTGCATCCACAAAGCGGAAGCAGACCCCGTTCCTCTGTCTCGCGCTGGCTCTGTCCTTGGGAGCCTGAGCTCTTTGAGGTGATGCCCTGCCAGGCGGGCCGGGAGCACATGCTCACATCTTCGCAGTGCCGTTCCAACACCACAGGGGAGAGATGCTAGAGAGACACACAGTCTCCTGAACCTTTTTCTGTGTATTCCCCTCTGGATGGCAAGCGCCCTGCATTGTGTATATATGTTCGTCTTCTGAACCCAGCCATAAATAAATGCAAGCTGTCTTATTCAGACAATAACAACATATAAGAGAAAGAAAAACAATCACTAACAGGAAAAGAAAAACCTGTTCTTTGTCCCAAAAGAGAGAAACCCTTTGTGTTCAGAATAAACACCTTTAGCTTTTTCATGGAAAAAATGTATTTTTTGTTTATTATCTATAGTTACCACTTCCTAAATCCTTTTAGTTTAGAAAGACTACGCCTGACAGAGCTTTTGTATTTTTCTTTCCACGGTTAAGCAGAGCCATTCACTGCTCCACACAGGGTCTGTTCTAGTATTAAAAGTCATTTCTTTTGGCACAGATTTTAACCTGTCTTAAAATGATAACCATGCGGTCTTGAAAAATTATTTGAAAAGCTTCTCCTAAGGTGGTTTTGGTGGTTTTGTTAAGACATTTATTTTAAGAGTATCTCTCAATAGAATTTATCAGTGAATTACTTTATGTATTCCCAGCATTCAATTATTTCCGCTCTAAGAATATTATAACTCCTTTCCTCACAGTGATGAAAAAAATGAAACTATCCTCAAACAGTGCTAGGTTGGGTACTGACCTTATGTCAGTAATTTTTGGAATGTTCCCACCAGAAGTTATAAATTATAAATATAAGGCCCAGAAGAGAGAGAAATATTCAAGAGTGAGGAAAACAGCAATTAGAATTTCACAGAAATACCATCAACTGGAGAACAACAAATCGAGCACATGGGAGGGGAGTGGTATTGTTCAAGCTAGGATGTGGGGAGATGGGAGGGAACATGGAGAGAGCTGAAGGCCGGGTAAATAAAGCACACCAGGAAAAGAAGGATTCAGTGTCTATTATTCCAGAGAAAATGGGCACTTTCTGAGGTAGGTTTCTCTGCAACCTTGGAGATTCTAGTTTGTTCCTTCCCTGATAAACAAAAAGTCAGCAGTAATAACATCCTTGATAGCACTTCCTCTGGAATGTATAACATTCCATGTTTCTGCTTCATAGTCACCACCGGACATGCATGAGTCAGACTGAGAGGTGGGGAATTTGCTGGGCTGCTCATGGGACCATTGAAGTTATAGTCAAGGCTTATGAGGTGTGGCTATGCTTCTTTCTCTTTCAACTCATCTTGTACTAAGAGCCATAGGTGATTTCTTTATCTCAGAACAGGCTATCTTAAGTGTGAGGTTAAAGGGCAAAGCTTGCCAAAACAGTAGATGGGACTGCAGACTGGAAACCTGAACCTTGTTTGTCTGGTCATGCTGTCGTAAAATACTAGCAGCTAATTAAGGGCTTAGTACAGCGCCTAATTATATTCATTATCTTCACTTATCTTTCACAATAAGTATGTCAAAGACTATTATTATCCCAATTTTATAGATGAGGAAACTAAGAAGTCAAAAAAACGCTTGAATTTCTATAGCTCACAAAGGATACAGCAGAGACTTAAACCCAGGTCTCTTTCCAGAGTTCACCGTCTTAATGTGTCCCCTCCTACACAATAATAAAGGGAAGCTACTATTATTTTTTTTTTGAAAGCAGCCAAAAGAAAGTCTGCCTAAGATATAATTAAATAGCAATTCATAATAGAGGAGAGCTACTTGCGTCTGGAAATTTTCTCTTAAACAAGCCTCTTCATATTATTTTTGGGCACATCCATTTTATAAAGAGGGCTAAATTGAATATGTTGTTAATTTGCTTATAATAGTTCTAAATTGTCCATGTCCTTGAATAGATACAAGGTTTCTCAGGCTGGGCTCTAAGGAAGAACCCACCCCGCCCGTGGGTGATCCACCCTATGGGCCTATCCCCTCGGGGAACAATTTACATTAAAAAGTGCGAAAGAAGGGCTTCCCTGGTGGCACAGTGGTTGAGAGTCCGCCTGCCAATGCAGGGGACACGAGTTCGTACCCCGGTCCGGGAAGATCCCACATCCCACATGCCGCGGAGCAGCTGGGCCCGTGAGCCATGGCCACTGAGCCTGCGCGTCCAGAGCCTGTGCTCCACAACGGGAGAGGCCACAACAGTGAGAGGCCTGTGTACCGCAAAAAAAAAAAAAAAAAAAAAAAAAAAAAGTGTGAAAGAGATGTCCAGTCAAGTCGAAACTGTACCGTGTCATAACAGGATTACACACAAAAAGAGAATGAATGGTACCATGATTAATTTTGACCATAAATTTAAAGTAGCAAATTAGTGTGAAAAAGTAGATGATATGGTAGTTTGTAGGAGAGAGATTTTGCTGCAGCTCTGGAAGTCAAGAAAGAGCAAAGTGAGATGATTAATAAAGTTTTGAGTTGCACAGATCTGGGTTTAAATCTACAATTATGACCTTGAGCAAGTTATTTGACCTCTCTCAGTCCAACTTCGTCATCTGTAAAATGGGAATTTGGGGATTCAGTAATAAATGTAAAATGTTTAGCATGGTGCTCTGCCTGTTCTTATTGTAATATAATTGTCTATTTGTCTGACAGTCTCCTCCATTAGCCTGTGACCTCTTCAAAAACTGGATTTATGTCTGTTTATCTTTGTGTCTCTGAGCCTTTGATATAGTGCTTAAGCTCATCCCCACTCTTGATGTTTCCTTCTATGTGAAGGATGTTCCATTATCATATTATTCCTGGTTTCTGTCTGCTCTTGACATATTCCCCACTTGGAGAAGAGAATGGATTACCTGATTGGTGAGTCAAGAAGGCCTTACCATCTGTACTCTTCACATCCTCTTGGGAGTGAAGTTTCTGCAGGGAGCGTGGCGTCTCTTCTGCTCTTCCACACCGTAAATCTTACTGTTCAGTGCCTCCATGACTTAGTAGACAAGAGACCTAACTCTGGGGTCCTATAATATGAGGCCCATTTCCACACAAATCTTGAGGGGCAAAGGAAGACCTAGCTTGAAAGATAGATTAGAACCAGACAGTGAAAAGATCTTCTTATACCTCCATGGCATGACATTTTGGCAGATTCCTTAAAACATATAGATAATGATAAAGAATGGAAAGAGTCTACATGAGTAAGCCCAAAATCATACTTGTTTTTGTTTTTAATGTTTGGATATTTTTGGCGTGGGGGAGGGGTGCAGGGGAATGGGGAAGGTTGTTCTTTGCATTTTTGTTTTAATTTGTTGAGGGGCTGAAGATGAGATATCAATATTTTAAGTTCTTTGCAGAATTCATTTTTGTCTTATCTTTAAGTTATTTTATACTAAGGTACTAATAAACCCTTCATTTGATGAATGGACCTGCTAAGTCAGTTTTTCTCCAAGTGTGATCCAGGGACCATCTGCCTCAGAATTACCTGGAGGGCTTCAGAATACGAATTATTATGCCTCACCTCAAACCTGCCAAACCAGAATCCCTGGGGGCATGGCCTTGGAATATGATTTTAACATTCTCCGCAAGGGATTTTTATGTTCATTGTATTAAGGGCAGCACCTGCCAACAGACAAGTGAATTCAATTTAAATGTACCGAGAAGAGGAAATTATGTTTTTGTGTGTGTGTGTGTGTGTGTGTGTGTGTGTGTGTGTGTGTGTGCAGTTATTGCTAAATCAGTTAACTGACCATTCTGATTACTGCTACCGACCATTCTGATTACTGCTATGATCCTTTTTCCCTATAGACCAGAGCAGCCCTGCTTACTCAGCTGAGGATATCATCAAAACCCCAGCTGGGCCTTTTGTCTATGTGTCTTTCTGATAGATCTTATGAAACAAATAATCGTTTTAAAACCCTTAAAAGCTTAGAGACTGGGCTTCCCTGGTGGCGCAGTGGTTGAGAGTCCGCCTGCCGATGCAGGGGACACGGTTTCGTGCCCCGGTCCGGGAAGATCCCACATGCCGCGCAGCGGCAAGGCCCGTGAGCCATGGCCGCTGAGCCTGCGCGTCCGGAAAACTTAGAGACAAACACGTACTTTTAAAAGAACAAGAAGAACCCTTACAATTCTTCCAAAGAATCGTAGCTACATCCAGTTTTCCTCTTTTGGTTCTAAGTGTCTAGAGGTAATAGACAGGAACTTCAACACAGAGGAACATTCTTAGGTATGGATTGCAAGCTTTTATCCCACCACACTGCCCTCCTTCTGTTGGCAAGTGTGGGAGACGCTCTGCTTAGGCCTGCTTTGTTTCTCGTTATAGATCATGCAACAGATGAGTGACCACCGCTACGACAAACTCACTGTGCCTGATGACACGGCCGCAAACTGCTTATATCTAAATATCCCCGATAAAGGCCACGTCTTGCTGCACCGAACCCCAGAAGAGTATCCAGAAAGTGCAAAGGTAAAAAAAGAAGTCCTTCCTGCCACAGCAGCTGAGTAGGCCTCCCTTTGCAGCCTTCCTGCCTAGGGATTTTTTTCACAATAGAGTGACAAATAACAGGGCTTCCTTTTCCCCTATACACATCATTAGGAAAGCCAAAAGGATAACATAATTTATTTATTTATTTTATATGATTTTTTTAACATGTTTATTGGAGTATAATTGCTTTACAATGGTGTGTTAGTCTCTGCTTTATTACCAAGTGAATCAGTTATACACATACATATGTTCCCATATCTCTTCCCTCTTACGTCTCCCTCCCTCCCACCCTCCCTATCCCACCCCTCAGAATGAGAGAAAATATTTGCAAATGAAGCAACTGACAAAGGATTAATCTCCAAAATGTACAAGGATAACATAATTTAGGGCCGAAGGAAAGTTTATTTAACTCGCTCTTCTCGTTAGTGTCATTGGTCACTAATGCATGCAAAGTAATTGAGATGATCATGCCTGGTATTCAGACCTTTTCAAATGAGTATTTGGATCTCCCAATTCTGTGCTCCAGCTTTGATTAAATGTACTTCTTGACACTGACATGCTCATTAAGCATAGAGACCTACAATTAGATGGCCAACTGCCTCATTGTTTTCTGACAAATCTAAGCTGCCCCTCATCAGAGGGTCATTTGTTTCTTCAGTCAGAGAAGTAGGAATGACCCAAAGAGAAGGGTGCTCAAAAGCAGGGGCTACACATCCTAGGCAACAAAGGCCTGAAAGGATAGAACAAGAAGAAATATAAATACAGCACACTTGGAACCAGCCAACTGGTCCCTCCAAGCAGCTCTGCATTTATGTTCCAGCCAGGGAATTGCCCCCTCCGTATGGAATTCCTTCCTGGTCTGAGAAAATCTTCCCAGTCTTTCAGGGCACTCTGCCAGTCTCATCTGTGTACTTTGGTAATTTCAATTTAATCATACCAAGCAGATTAAGGGTGTTGGTCCATAGATCCTTCAAGTGTTCATATCTTTTTTAGGCATTTCAGTATGTTCATCTCTGTCCAGAGGAGCAAGATATTTATAGTAAGCATTACAGAAGAGTCTTAGTAACCACTGATCTCTCTCTCTTTTCTTTCAATCTTAAACTTTAAAACTTTTAGAAAATAGTTTATGCTACCTTTTAAGTATGCAATACTGTATAATTACTAGGCTTATCCTCCTAGTCAGGAAGGATCCCCTTCAGCAGATTAAAAAGAGAGCAGGGGAAGAGGATAAATAGATTTTTTTTTTTTCTTCTTCCATGGCTGAAAGTGTGAACCTGAGGAAAATATAGGACCCCTGACCCCCTGGACTGGGGCTTAACCAGCTCTCAGATGAATAGTAGGTCTCACAATTTAATGTGCCTCAGGGTTGTTAAAAATACAGGTTCCTAGACCTCCCCACCCTAGAATCTGCCATGTCAGTAAGCACCCTGGTCACTGAACTCACTTGGAGAAACACAGCTCTGGATCATTCATACCCCTTCAGCCACATCAATCATCCGATAACGAGATGATCATTAACTGCTTCTGAATTCAGCCCTGGGTCTACCACCAAAAAACAGTAACATCATATTTATTGAGTGCTTCCCCTGTGCCAGGCACACCGCATGTACTATCTTATTCATTCCTTACAGCAGCCCTGTGAGGGTGCTGTTATTACTCCAGTCTTACAGAGAAATAATCCCAAGGCGATGCCACTTGACCGAAATTACACTTGGAGCAGTAAGTTGGCAGAACTGGGGCTGGAACCCAACTCTGTGTGGTTCCAGCACTCTTAATTAACCACTGTACCAAAGTACATCCTACAGAAGCATGGTAGATTGTTTTTAGGCAGTGTATTTGCAAGTGATTTTGCCTTTTTTTAAAAAAAAAAAGTTCTTCGTTTTATCATCAGAGAAAAAATCTGTGGACTGTTAATTTGAAGGTTTGACACATGCTTGCTTTCTATTCGTGTCAGAAGATGCTCTAAAATTCACACACCTGTAATTTAAAAGCAGTTTGACCTGAAACCCTTCACTTAAATTATACTTTGTCAAGTTTTTCCAATGGTCTTATTAAGGAAAGGAACGTTATAGTTGAGAGGGTTTTGAAGCGTGGAGAGAGAGTCCTACTCAGCCTGTAAACACGTCCACCAACTTTCATATATCACTTAATCTAGCAATGACAAGGGCAGAGTAAAGGCCTTTCTAGTAACAACCACATTTCTGACACATCTTTGGCTTTGAGGTTAGAGCATAGAGCTAGTGGTTAACCAATGCTGCTAGCTCTCTGGGTATCGCTGTAGGCACGTGTGTGGTCTTGGTTCTATGCATATCTTGGGGTTCAATGGGTGAAAAGCCTAAACTTACAAGCTAAATGAATCCTCTACCCCAGGTGGAGGGGGTGGGCCTGGGGGCCAGGGAAGACAGAGGCAGAAACATAAGCCTTCTTCTCTACTTTTCCTTGATTCCTCCTGCAGGTTTATGAAAAGCTCAAGGACCATATGCTGATCCCCGTGAGCCATTCTGAAATGGAAAAGGTGGACGGGCTGCTGACCTGCTGCTCGATTTTAATTAACAAGAAAGTAGAGTCCTGAGTCGCAGTCCCTCCCTTGTTGCCGGCAATACTGCACTCGTAAGGCCGATGACTGTACCCATTCCTACCGTTTTCATTGACAATCTTTTATGCCACTCTGCTACTAACACTGGTCTACAGTTCTAAATTTAATTGCTTCGTTCTGCACCTCCCCCAGCCCCTCCCCTCGAGGTGGTACCTAAACTGTGGATTTGCTCAATGAATTAAGCCATCTAGAAAATATAGAGCTAATGAATTATTCAAATGTGATTAATAATTGTAAGGAAACACTCATTTTAGTGTTTGTATTATCAGTGTGAAAATTGTTTATTTGCCAATATAAACCGAAGAATGTCTTTTTGATCAGTCAGCTAAGCTGGATTTTCTTTCTGTATATCATTAATTATCTTTGGCTCCTATGAAATTCCCTGGTCTGTGGATCCTCCTCCTTTCCCTCTTTGTTTCCATCTGAAGTATGAAAACTTTCCCACTTCTATCACAGTCACCTCGACCTTGGGTAGAATCCGGGGTCTTGCCTTCTGCACATCTTCCTGCAGGTCGACCCTGTCTGCCAGCAGTCTTTCTGCCTCGCCGCTACATCTGCCGCCACCACCACTTTCCCCCAGAGGGTCAAACAGGCCCCTCAGCAGAACCGTGACCAAAATCAGAGCGGCTGTTTAGGGGAGAGTTCACTGCACAGAGGCACATCCCAGTGGGGTTTGCCCCAGAGATCTAAATTCTAGAAGAAGTAGGGCACCACACCTAGGAAGGTGAATTCAGCACCAGATGGTTGCTAGGGGGTTGCAGATCAAGAAGCTTGGACACACCCCATGAGTACAACACTTTAGAAAGTCTTTAAGTCACATTCCGTGCATTTTTGCTTTATTACTGGCCATATACAGACCTTGGGGAATAGACTTATTTTTTTCTTTCAATTTACTTTCATTTCCCCCCATTGTGACTCACCCTGTTTCCAGGCTTCTACCCCTTAATCTACAGAGTTATTTTTTTGCTGACCTACAGAGTTATTTCTTTCAAAAGAGACATTACATCTAAAAATGATTATTGATGGTCTAGTGCGAGCCAGATGGAGCATGTTCAGGAAGTGATAGGCTTGGTGCTTGAAATCAGCTGCAGACAATGGACACTTCTACTTTGAAATATCCGTGAATATTTACTGTGGAATTCAATTAAAACTTCTCTCCTCTGTAGCCTTCCAATTACACAACCTTAAACTGACACGAATCTCTTAACAAAGAACAAAGCCGCAGTGAAGGGAGAGATGGTTGTCTTTTACTTAAATGAAAGAATCAGTCTTTTAGCAGACCAGGGAAATGGTACTTTCCAAGGAATGGTGACTGATCCAGGCATGTTATCAAACTTCCCAGTCATCTCCACCTTTCCTGTATTGCCTATGGCTAAGATTAAGATTCAGGGAGTTTAAGGAATGCTACTTCACGTCTTGCTAGGCTCACCTAACGTGTTTGTAATCAGACATTCCTCATGTTTGGTGACCAAGAGAGAATACCTTCATTCATTTCATCTCCCCCTGAACAAATGGAAGTGAGAAACCTCTGAGCAAACCAAGACAACCTTAACTACTATGTTTTTCATTTATTCGATCATTTTATGTCAGACTTAGAAGAAGTTCCTTCTCCTCCTTCTTTTTCTTTTTGCTTGACTTTAATATTCATATCACGTTCAAATATCTAATTTCATGCATCCTATGACTGAAACGTATCTTGGTCACTGGCATATTTCCAACTGTCTCATCATGGGTGAATAATATGTTTTTACCACAGAGAGAATGAATGTTACCCACATGCCCAAGTTAATAAAGAAAAATTGTCCTCAGTAGTTATGGTTGCCCTTTGGGGTTAAATCCGGCCCTATGCTGGCAAAAACAGAAATCCTCCCTCAAAGACAACCACAGGAAAACTCACTCAATCAGCCACTTCAGTCTTAATAGTACAGCTAACTGGCATATAATTTCCAATATCTTTATTTCTAGCTTTCCAAACTAAAGAACTGTTCTCTATTATGTTTAGTAAATTGCAAATGAATCAATTTTTCTTTTGAACCATTTGTTCTACAGAAGGCTGTTTTCACTTTTCCTTTTCTTTTCATCTTTCCATCTTTCCTTCTCTTTGTCTCAAGAAATCACTTAGAATCTATGTGCCTCTTCTACAGAATCTTATTCTGCACTGCTACATCACCTACAAGGCTGGCTTCTTTGGACTCTCTCTGTGATATGCTGATGTGGAAACCTAAAATATTTGCAGCATAGTAGTATTATTTCTTTGGTGTACTCATCAGCATCATATTATCTTTGAAGAGGAAAGACAACCCACTACCCCGTTACCTAGGTTCCCCGCTTGTCCATTGTGATTTATAAGGAAAAGCTAACAGAAACTGCTTTTTGACATTATAAAGACATTAGAGATTGTATATAAAAGTTGAGTCAGAATCACTTGGTCAGTAAGATTCAACTTACTAAGGACAATATAGAGAAAGTACATGATTTAGCATTATTTCTTCAACTGTGATGAATTGCTATAGAAATCAGCAGGCAGATCTCTCTACTGTGTATTGATTGCTCTTTTAAGCTACTGTGAACAGGCTACTAAGGCCATCTCTTCATCTAGAAGGGGAGAAATAGTCTGTAGATGAACAATGTGACTTATTTAGAGTTGCATGTTAGTCTTCGTAATTATTTACTCCTTTACATTCTACAGAACTCAGACATGATTTCCACGTGGTGTTAGATTCGTGCATTTTATCATACTGACCATCCTGTCACAGCCAGTGTATGGTTATCCACTCTGTGTGCCAAAACCAGTAATGCCTTTCACGGTCCTTTAGTCCAGAGAAATTCTGCACTGATTTTAGTCTCTTGCTGTACTGATCCTACAAGTATACCAATCACGATGGAATAAAGTGTGAGTTGTACTGTGATCAATAGCCTACGTCTCTTTCTTGCAACAGAAACTGCTGTGGTGAATGAAGTCACCATTTCTTTACTACCAGAGATGGGAAGTTTTTGGGTTTTTTTTCTCTTGTCCTGTAAGCTATGGAATTAGAAATACTTACCTGTAAGTCAACTGCTATCAAAAGCTTGGATTAAAATGATAATCAAAGGATACTTCATACTTGTGGTGCTTTAAAAGTATGCATATTATCCACGTGTGGTCAGGAGATCTTGATTTCACATATGTTCCTCCTCAAAAAGGCTTCCCTTGTTCCTTTGACTCCTGTCATCAGCACATTATAATATGGCTCAGTTATGGAGACGGTTGAAATATTTTTTCCTGTGTTCATGCAAGAGTTTGCTTTTTGTTTTTGTTTATTTTATAGTAAGAGTTTTTTAGGAAATATGAAGGTTTTTTTAATAAGACTTTTTATTTCCAACAATTTTTTTCAAACTGAAAGTAGCTTCATTGTTCTCTTTTTCTGACTGTAAAAATAATAACCGCTCACTGCAAAAATAAAAATCAAACCTTACCCAGAATAACATAAAAACAAAAGTAAAGGGAAAAAAATTACCCCAAATTTTATCACCTACAGACAGCTGCTATTAGCGTCTTGGAGAATATCCTCACATCTAGGACTAGATACAGATATAAATGTGGAATGATTGTACATCATCATGTGTGCTTCCTTCACTTAGCAATATACTGTGGCCATCTCTCCATGTCAATAAATGGAGATCTACATCATCAACTTGAACAGCCCTGAATAATTCACAATAAGGTTGTCACAGCAGCTCTTTCTAATTTACGTGGAGTGTTCTATCACAGATGTTTGGTGTGCCCACATTTCTAGTAGCCGGGGGTCTTTAGGCTGTAAAACATGTTCTGCTTATAAGCTCTCACACACCCCAAGGGTTAGCTCAATCCGTAATCCTCTTACCATAACTGAAGGGTACATGCAAAAGCCCATCAGAAGCACAAACCAGTACTAAAATCCCTTGGAGAGGTCATTGATTTAGTCACACCGCTCAGTTGACGATGCGTCAGTTAGTTCTCCGTTATTTAGGCTGCCATTAACGTGGACAGTGAAACTAAAAACTGCCAACTGCAAACCTGCTCTGGGCCGCCACAGGAAATGGAACCTTCCACCCACGTGCCAGAGTTCAGTGCTACTCTTAGAGGAGAGAGGGAGACACTTTTTAAAGCAAGAGTTAGCAGGGCTCCCCTGCCTGGTCCCCCCCAGCCTTGCAGAGAGTGGAGGAAGCTAAGAATGAGCAAAATCCCCTCTCACGACAAGCTTCAGGTTCTGGAAATGGGAATTTGCTGAATGAAGAATGCTGGTCAACCATCATTTTAGACACATGAGCACATGTTTAGCAAGTTCCCACACTCTGCCAGGCTCCTGGGTGCTCCTGTCTTTCGAGAGCTGACAGTCTGGGAAGGGCAGGGAAGGAAGACCACACAAGCGCCCCGATGATCATAACACAAAAGAAGGTAAGGGAGGAACCAAAAAGAATGGTGCTGTGGTGGTTCCCAAGTAGGGGAGATCAGACAGAGGGCTCAGGGTTTAATCTGGGCTTGAAAGTTCAGCTCTGGCTTCAAGAAGCCAGGATAGAGTTCTGGGGGGCAGCAAGACAAAGCCATGGAGGTGGGAGAGCACAGTGTACGCTTCAGAAGCACCTACTGTGTGCCTGTTAACCTGCCTAGGCCCTCAGGATACAATGGTGATTGTCCTTGCTTTCCTGGAATTTACATCCAAGTAGGAAGACAGACATTAAACAAGTTACAGCAAGCATGATAAACATTATGAAAGGAGAATGGGGTTCTCAGAGCGCGTGGTAGAGGCAAGCAAGGGGATTTGTTTGGCTGAAGCACGAGACAAATATAAGAGCACAGTAAGGGCTTCCCTGGTGGCTCAGTGGTTGAGAGTCCACCTGCCGGTGCAGGGGACACGGGTTCGTGCCCCGGTCTGGGAAGATCCCACATACCGCGGAGCGGCTAGGCCCATGAGCCATGGCCACTGAGCCTGCGTGTCCGGAGCCTGTGCTCCACAATGGGAGAGGCCACAACAGTGAGAGGCCTGCGTACCGCAAAAAAAAAAAAAAAAAAAAAAAAAAGAGCACAGTGAGACAATGTAGGTTGGAATGTCAAGGGCCTTGGGTATTTGGACAGAATTTGGCAGTCTGTGAGTGTCCCCTGAAGATGTTTGGGCCAGGGAGTCATACTAATGGAGTTTGATATGGCAGCCTTGTATAGGATGAATGGGAACTGAGACTGGTGTTCTTCTAAACTTAATCTCCCCAAATTTAATTCATCATTTAAACACCTCTTCTCAGCACCAAAATGGAACCTGAGAGCTCGGCAATTAACTCTGTATTTTCTCTCCCGAAAAACAGATCCATAACACCTTTCCCTCCCAACTACAAAGGGACATTTTCAACGCAGATGAGATAAAAAGACTAAAAGGTTCTTTGGAAGAAAGGTATAATGTAAATATCATTATCATCGTCATTATCCTCATTAACTCCTATCACAGCAAGTCTGGAGCCCATCAAAATGTCATCTTCTATTTGAAACATCAATCACCTACTCCAGAAATAACTCAGGATTTTCATAATTGATGCCTGTAAGCTGGCCTGACAGCTTCCATGGTGAATTCACAGGTTTCCTTGGCACCCAGCAAGGCTGCTCCAAAGACATACCTGCCTTAGGGAACTGTTGGCAAATCTGAATGGCCCTCATCTCCCTTCCCCCTCCAAACACTCATTTTTAACTCAGTGAAAGCAGGACCACTTATAGCAGAAGATAACGGGAGTTATCAGGCTTTTAGGAGAACGTGTAAGTGCCAAGTATGTTAGTCACTATAAATAAATAAAAGATTCAAACCAGTCTGCCCTCTAACCACTTGGTAAAATATAGCCTGGGCTGGCTTGTGACATGAATGCTTAAAAGCAGTGATGGGTCCCTAGGTCTCAGGAAGCCCCCTCTATTCATAAATAGAAAGTTTAGTCATTTGGCTATGAATAACAAGAAAGAGCTTGGGTGAATTAACACAAGCCTCTGAAGGTAGTTTTGCTTTTCTTGTGCTTAAACTTTTTTAAGGAATTTTTTTTTAAGTTCCTAAGGACTCTTATTGATTAGACAGGGCTTTGAACCAGAACTCAGAGGACAACTGCTCAAAAATTAAACTAGGAAAACGTGTGCTATGGGTTGAAATTTCCCATATCCCATCAGGGTACAAGACTGCATATTTCAGACTGCATATTTCACACTAACGCAGGAAAAGTTCAGGAACCAAACGAGTTCTCATTCCAAGCAACAGTCGAGCTATGTAGAAATGTTAGGTCTTCTACCTCTGGAAAGAGCTTGTGGAATAAACAGAGTCGTGGTCATGGATCCAACAGAGACTTAAAATTCCAGGGCAGGATATGAACAAAGTCAGCTGTTTTGTTTACATGGGACTCAGATGAGCATATGAGGTCCCCCTAGGATTAATGTTAGGACAGCAACATGGGGCTTTCTTTCTTTCTAGGTTTAATGATAATTGAGGGAGACAGAAGAAACACTATTACCATGGCAAGGTGGTAACAAAGAGTCTATCTGATAAGAAATAGAATTCACCTCCACTTGGATCAAATTGAAGAGATTCTAATGAAGGTCTGTTTCAAAGGTATGGATATTCAACGGACAAACAAGGGGTGGTGGGTGAGACACCCAGAAACCAGCTGTCAGCATCACGCCTAGGGCCAACAGGAAAAGGACAGGAAATCATACCACTGGATCTGGGACAGAGAAGGAAGGGCCACAGCTCTGGCCAGAGACCAGTTTCCAGAGCCTCTCTTCTCACTGTCTGACCTGCTGGCGCTCCCCATCGATTGAGCACAATGGCAAGATGGTTAGTGAGGGGTCCCAGGTGATGCCCCTGCAGGGACCAGCACAGAGCTGGCAGAGAAGGGTAGAAAAAGGATCTGGAAAGGGTAGAAGATGATCAGCACAGTGCCGCTATGAAAATGAGCTCTCAGCCCTTCAGAGAATCGTCATCACCAACTCTGTCTCTCAAGGTTGGCATTTAAATCCTATTTCTTAGCAAATTCCTCAGGCACATGCCAGTTCTGTGGTCTGGTTCTCCCTCTTTCAGTATCAGAAAATGATTGGAGCAGAATCAACAGTAGAACATGAGTCTGCACAGCCTGAAGGTGAGAGAACGTCACATTCCAGACCCGTGAGTCCTGGCCCGCTTTAGTAAGCAGTACGTTAGTTCTAAAATAAGCACAGTAGCTCGGGCACCTGGTGTCCAAAAAGAGCTAGTTGCCTTTTTACTGCATGCCCATGACCTGCTGGTGACATAAAGTTGCTTAGGATTCCAAAGAACCTATTTTCTGTGTTCCCCCTTTTGTTTATACCTACAGCCAGCCTTGCTGGGCACAAGCTGTTTTGGTTTTACATGGTTACGTTGCTCATGGGGATAATATTCAGTCTGAACTAATAGTAGTGAGTTCCCCATTTTGGGGGGTGTTCAAGTAGAGACTAAAGGACCCCATCCAAGACGGGTTGTAGAGATTGCTCTATCCAGTAAAATCTAATGTAAATAACATCCAACATCCTTCACTGCCCTGGAATTCTATGATTAGGTGTTTGTACTGTTCTGATCCTGAGTGACTTTCTTTTCCCCTCTGATCCCCACTCCCCCAGTCTCCCTAATAGATGGACATCGTCCTCATCTGTTAAATAACAGTAATTACGGTTCCACTTCCAGCATGACAGCATGAGGAGATAGATCTGCAAAACTGAGAAGATTGTTTTTTTAAAAGAAACATTTAGAGTCTCTGGAAATGGTCGTAAGTGTATACATCAGATGAAGACATTTAGCCAAGAAAATCTGCTAAACTCGGTAAGATCGGTGAGACTCTGTGGTATTTGAAGCCACACATTTCCCCCTCCCCTCCCAGCTCAGTGACATTAGCCCTCCGCTCCAGAACACAGGGCCCTCTCTCCCTGCAGCACACCGAGGGGTGAAACATCAGTGTTGCTCATCTTGCCCTCAGCTACATATTGCTGACACTGATTTCTGGACAAGTGTGGCTGGGAGATGGGGACTCCCGTCTTTCTCCCAGCTCTACTAGTGGGACAGAGGCTCTACCCTGAGCACTGCACCAAGGAGAATACTGGGGCCCTGAACCCCTTGCCCCAGCTCCCAGGGTAGGGGTTCCAGCCAGGAGAGGGAAGTCAAAAAGACTCGAGGCTATTGCCCCCCACCTAGCACAGAGCAACTACAGCAAAGAGGTCACTCAGAGAGGAGCACACCATTGTCTCTACCCCCAGCTGTAGAACCTTCCCTCAAAAATTTTGCCCAGGGGAAGAGGCAGGCAGTAGAACAAAGAGTTCCAAATTGAGAAGCTGGTCTAAGGATACTCTCAAAAATAGAGGAGTTAGTAGTGAAATGCAACTGGGAGGAGAGTGGTAGATTCCTTGGAGGTGTAGGCATCCAGATTGGAAAGGAAGAAGGAAAATTGTCTCTATTCACAGATGACATGATTTTGTATACAGAAAACTCCTAAGGGATCCACTAAAAAATGATTCGAATTAATAAGTGAGTCCATCAAGGTTTTAGCATACAAGATCAATATAAAAAATCAATTGCATTTCTATATAATTGCAATAAACAATCCAAAAATGAAACTAAGAAAAACAATTTCATTTACAATAGCATTGAAAGAATAAAATACTAGGAATAAATTTAATAAAAGAAGTTCAAACCTTATACTCTGAAAATTATAAAACATTGTTGAAAGAAATTAGAGCTAAGTAAATGGAAAAATCTCTCACGTTTATTTACTAGAAGACTTAATATTGTCAAGATGGCAATACTCCCCAAAATGATCTACAGCTTCAAAGCAATCGCTATTAGAATCCTAGCTGACTTCTTTGTAGAAACTGGCAAGCTGATTCTAAAATTCCTATGGAATTTCAAGAAGCCCCAAATAGTCAAAACGATACTGAAATGAAAAACAAATTTGGAGGACTCAGACTTCCCAATTTCAAACTTCGAAAGCAAGAGTAATCAAGACAGTGTGGTACTGGCATAAGGATAGACACATAGATCAATGGAATAGAATTGAGAGTCCAGAAATAAACCCATGTGTCTATGGTCAACTTTTTCAACAAGAGGGTCAAAACTATTCAATAGGGGAAAGAATAGACTTCTCAACAAATGTTCCTGGGACAGCCGTATACCCACATGCAAAAGAATGAAGTTAGACCCTTCCCTTTCACCATATACAAAAACTAATTCAAAATGGCTCAAATACCTACGTGTAAGAGCAAAAATATAATATAAAACTCTTAGAAGAAAACATAGGAGTAAATCTTCATGACCTTGGCTTTGAAATGGATTCTTAGATACAACACCAAAAGCACAAGCAACAAAAGAAAAAAGATAAATAGACTTCTCAAAATTAAAAACTTTTGTGCTCCAAAGGACACTATCAAGAAAGTTAAAAGAAAACTCATCAAATGAGAGAAAATATATCATATATCTGATAAGGTATTTTATCTAGACTATCTAAAGAATTCTTACCACTCAATAATAAAAAATACAAATAACCCAATTTTAAAGTGAACAAAGGATCTAAAAAGACATTTCTCCAGAGAAGATATACGAATGACCAGTGAATACATGAAAAAATGTTTGACATCGTTTGTCATCAGGGATGTGCAAATCCAAATCACAATGAGATACTACTTCACACCCATTAGAATGGCAAGAATCAAAAAGTCAGATAATAACAAGCATTGGCAAGGATGTGGAGAATATGAACCTTCATACATTACTGATGGGAATGTAAAGTGCAGCCACTGTGGAAAAAAAATCTGGCAGTTCCTCAAATGCTTAAACATTGAGCTACCATAGGAACCAGTAATTCCACTCTTAGGTATATATACCCAAGAGAAATGAAAGCATATGTCCATACAAAAACTTGTACATGAATGTTTATAGCAGCATTATTCAAAATAACCAAATGGTGGCAACAACCCAAATGTATACCAACTGATGAATGGATAAACAAAATGTGTTATCTCCATACAATAGAATAGTATAAAGCCACAAAGAAGAATTGAGTATGGATACATGTTACAACATGAATGAACCTTGAAAACATGCTAAGTGAAAGAAGCCAGTCAGAAAAGACCACATAGTATATGGTTCCATTTATATGAAATAACAGAACAGGGAAATCTGTAGAGACAGAAAGTAGATTAGTAGCTGCTTAGGGCTGGGAGTGGGGGCAGGTGGAGAGGGAGAAGAAGAGGGAGTGATAGCTAAAGGACAGGGGGCTTCTTTCTGACATAATGAAAATGTTCTAAAATCGACTGGGGTGATGGCTGCACATATGTGTGAATATGCTTGAAACCACTGAATTGTATACTTTAAATGGCTGAATTGTTTGGTATATGAATTATATATCAATAAAGCTCTTTTTAAACGATAGTGATAATACTCTTTGTCATCTTCATATCTCAAAGCGTGGTTAGAATGATTAAATGAGAGAATTTATATAAACGTACTTGGTAGCCTATGCAATGCTGTGCAAATGTAGCCTATTATATTCTTGAATAGGATTAATCAGCTTTTCACCAGCACCTGTCAGTACAAAACTGCCTGTCATAAGCTGCCATTTCTAAACCTACCTTTGCCCCCAATTAGATTTCCTTTTCTTTCATGGTTAAAATTCATTGACAGAGCCCAACCCTTGAAACAGTCCCACATAATGATTGCTTATGGAAAGCTTCTTACCCTCACAGCCTTTTTAAAAGAGGAAGTAACGTTTCTTTCATATGTTTTCACAAAGCTCAACTCAAGTGTGCATAATTACTGCACATACCAAGCTCCTGGTTAGTCAGACCTGGAGTCCACGTGGGCTGTGTAACAGTTTGGCTAGCTGGTGATCGTTCCTTTCCTCTCAAATTCCCAAACCCTGAATTATATTTTGGCCACCACTGTGCTCTTTAAGCTGGGATGAGCAGCCGTCTGAATAAGCAAAAGGAGACGAGAAGAAATTTGCTCTAAGTGGCAAGTTTGAGAGTAAGATTGAAGGAAGCTGGTTCTCGGCCAGGTGAGCCTATGAGCGCTGCACCAACACAGCATTTTTATACGAGAGAAGGAGGGAGAAATCAAGTTCCCCTTTCTGGTGGCATTTGCTTTGCTTCGCCTGTCCTGTCCCATCCTGCTGTCTAAATACCCCTTTCTTTTTTTATCCAGTTGTACAACCTTGGACCCCAGCCCACCCTTTTTGGTTTGCAAGAAGCTGAAGCCTTCATCATCTCTTTTTTTTTAATTTTAAAATAGTATTTAATGAGAATAGCTTTTTTTTTTAAGCTGTACGTGCCTGGCACGGTGCCAGGAAATGTTATGTGACTCTTTCCCTTAACCTTCACAAGTACCTGAAGAAGCAGATGACAAAACTGAAGCCCAGAGATAGTCACTGAACAAAGTCACACAGCTAGTGGGTGTGGCTCTGGGATTCAAACCCCCATTCCTGTCTGGGCAGTGTGGCCCTTGCTCTTCAACACTCTTCTTTGTCGATCATTGAAAACAGGTGCCCTGTTAACATTTCAAAATGATTACACATCAAGGCATTTTCAGAACTTAGGAAGTGTTCTTACCTCTGCTCCTCCATATTAATGCAGACCCGGGAGTGTGTGTTACCCTCTTTCCCAGAGGCATCCCTCGGCTGAGCCTCAGAAACAAAAGCGACGGGGGACATCCCTGTTAGTAGACGGCAGTTTTTGCAGGAAAATTGTGGGGTCATAGCGCCCTCACGTGGTCATTCTCATTTTCTCATGAGGCCTTTGGCGGGGAGAAGGGCTAAGAATGTGGCGGTCTCCGTGATACACGTGATCCCTGGGAAGCTGAGCCTTCTTAGGACCCGGCTGTGGACTTGGCTGTGGATCTGGCCCGGGCAGGTTCCGCGGCCTGGACTCTCACCTTGGCTGAAACCAGAAATGGAGTCAAAGTCCCTGCAGGGGTGTTTTAGATCCTTCCACACTGGAATCTGGGAGGCTCTGAGCCTTCATGGCCAGGAAACTACCCCCTCCTCCCACCCCAAACCCCAACCATTCCTTGACCCACGTCTGCGTGTCTGCCTTTAATCCCGTGGAACACCAGCTTTTTAGCTAATGATTTGTTCCTTTGCTGAAAAATAAAATCACCAACTCTGGAGTAGGGATCGGGGTGGCAACACTTTAATTCTTATTAATTATTCACATCTTGGTGTGAAATATGTCCATCTGACACCTACCTGGTAACAGGAGCTTTAAGAGCTAGGAAAGAACCTTAGGATAATGAGATCCAGGAGTAGGTGGGGACAGCAAGAAATAGACAATGGCGGAAGAATCAAAGAGGAGCGACAGGGGGAGGGAGAGGAGGGAAGGAGAGAACAGGGGAAGGGAGGGCAGGGGAGGAGGCTGGCCCAGACCCAGGTGCAGTCTGACTCAGCCCTCATTGCCCCAGCCTTCAAAAGCATGGGGAAGCCACAAGGGCATTTTTGCTCAACGCACCAGACGTTTCAATGTCTCCTACTGGACTCCCATCATTGCTTGGTGTACAGTCTGAGATCTCCAGAGAAACAAAATTAATAGGATAGATGATGATAGATAGATAGGTAGATAGATAGACAGATACTAGATAGATAGATTTACTATAAGGAATTGGCTCATACAATCATGGAGGCTGAGAAGTCCAAGATCTGCAGTTGACAAGCTGGGGGCCCCAGGGAGCCAATGGTGTGGTTCCGGTCCAGGTCCAAGGGCCTCAGAACCAGGAGAGCTGATGATGTAATGCCGGTCTGAGTCCAAGTCTGGAGGCAGGAGAAGACCAATGTCCTAGCTCGAAGACCACAGGCAGAGGGAGACAATTCTTTCTTACTCAGCCTTTTATTCTAAGCAGGCCCCCAACAGACTGGATGAGGCCCACCGATGTTGGGTGCTAACTATTCCACCAATTCAAATGTGAATCTCCTCCAGAAATCCCCTCACAGACACGCCCAGAAATAATGTTCAACCGATTATCTGGGCGCCCTGTGGCCCAAATTGGCATCTAAAATTAACCATCTCGCTTGGCCACAGCTCTGGTTAGCACACGGCTTTTGGTTGTTTGTGCCCAGATTCACCTTAGACAGTAGACGCTGAGGGCAGATACAGTTTCCCAACATCATATCCCCAGCATCCAACACAGTCAGCGCTCAGGATGTTTGAAAAGTATAAAAATAGACAAACTCACAGATTTGGGCCCAATATAAAGAAAATAAAGCGTTTGTCTGATTACACAGTTGTGTCCTCTACAGAAGACAGTGGCCACTGAGGTGGGGACTATGCAGGTCATCGCATTCCCAGCACTTAGTGCGGTGTTTGACACATAGTAGGAGCTCAATAAATATGTGACGACCCATGAGAGAATGGATCCATCAGTGAGTGAGAGAATGGGGGCAGCCGTCCACCTCCCTAGCTGCAGGGCTGGATTTGCTTTTCACTTGGAGCTGACCAAACACCACTCTTACTGAACCTCTGGTCAGAATCTGAAACGAGCTTTTACAAACTGGTATCTTGGACATTATCTTCAGAGCTGAGAAGCCTTCACTTGTAAAATTCCAGCCTGGCCTTGTTATCACTGTGTTATCACCACAGTTATCCAGAAACTCTCAGAACCTCATTGGACCCCTTCAGGGGTAAAGCCAGGAAGACTTTACAATTACTGCTGTCTGTGAAGAGCCTATGACAGCACCTTGAGTCCTTCCAGGGGAGAATGAAAATTCTGATTAAATGCAGAATGTCTGTCTGTCACAGCTGGCAGGTCTGCCGTGCTGACAGAAGATTTGCCCTAATGCTGTGAGGCGGTTTCCAGAACAATTTGGAGAAGGGTGAAGAGACCCAGTCCAAGTTCATCTTAAGTGCTAGAATGCTGTTCAGGAAATGGAAGGAAGGGAAATCTACCTTGGGGGATTCTGTGCCTCGGTTTTGCTTGTGAGAAGCAGGAATGGCGGTCCCAGAGAGAGTCACAGAAGTGTGGGGAGGTTACCAACCCCCAACTCCTCAGGCAGGAGGCCCGGCTCGGGGAAAAAAGAACCCTCAGTTACTCAAGCTTCTGCCAACTCACAGAGGGTACAGGGTAGTAGCGAAGTCGTGGGCTCTAGAATCAGAACTGCTTTCAGATCCTAGCTTGGGCCATTACAGTAGGGGCACCAAGAGGTAGCTTGGAGGGGATTTAGCCATCCATGATTTCCTCAGACCTCAAGCTATTCCAAACGATGATCATAATCATCATTATAACAAACAGTTGAAATATGCTTGATCTTTTTTTTTTTTTTTTTTTTGCCATACACGGGCCTCTCACTGCTGTGGCCTCTCCCGTTGCAGAGCACAGGCTCCGGACGCGCAGGCTCAGCGGCCATGGCTCACGGGCCCAGTCACTCCGCGACACGTGGGATCTTCCCGGACCGGGGCACGAACCCGTGTCCCCTGCATCAGCAGGCGGACTCTCAACCACTGCGCCACCAGGGAAGCCCAATATTCTTGATCTTATGCAAAGTATGAATATAACCTTATTCGAAATTTTTGGTATTTTTGTTATTCTCAAGCTAAGTGAACAGGATATAATTTTTGTGCAAACGCAGCTTCAGCCAGAACAGTCTCCCCAAAAGCCCAAACCAGATCACCACCTTAAGCCCCTTCCACGTGTAAATTCTGGAGCCAACACTGGCCAATCACTTGTCTTCTGTAAGCCTGTTTCCTCCTCTGTTAAAACAATAGAAGCTAATATAGTTATTGAGTACTTTCTGTTTTCCAGGCACTGAGCTAGATGTTTTTATGTGAATTATCTAATGTAACCCTTTCAACAACGGTATAGTCAGTTCTTATCTCTCCATGCCTCAGTTTCTGAAGGTATAAGACAGAAATAATAAAGCCTATCTCTTGGAGTTGGAGTAGAGATCAAAAGAGATGATGTGTGTAGAATGCTTGGTGCTGACAGTACTCAATAAATGGAGGTCATAATGGTTATAATGATGCTAGAGAGGCTGAAGATGAGGGCGGAGGGGGGAAGAGGCAGATGAAATCATGTCTCCTGGTAGGCAGAGGCTCTAGCTCGTACCTGCACCCTCCCTCAAGTGTTCATTTCAACCACTTTCTCTCCCGAACATAAGCCCTGAAATGTCTCCCCAACGTCTCTTACGTGTTTTATTCATGTAAGCTGAATCCACACATAACTGAAGTAAAGAGGGGGCCTGCGACATCGGTAAGGTAGGTGGATCTGGCCTTGAATGGCCCCAACGTGGGCTGTCAATGTTTTGTTTCTCTCTCTCTCTTCTTTTTTTAACATCTTTATTGGAGTATAATTGCTTTACAATGGTGTGTTAGTTTCTGCTGTATAACAAAGTGAATCAGCTATATGCATACGTATATCCCCATATCCCCTCCCTCTTACATCTCCCTATCCCACCCCTCTAGGTGGTCACAAAGCACCAAGCTGATCTCGCTGTGCTATGCGGCTGCTTCCACTAGCTATCTATTTTACGTTTGGTAGTGTATATATGTCCATGCCACTCTCTCATTTCATCCCATCTTACCCTTCCCCCTCTCTGTGTCCTCAAGTCCATTCTCTACATCTGCTTCTTTATTCCTGTCAGAACCATTTTTTTTTTTTAGATTCCATATATATATATATGTTAGCATATGGTATTTGTTTTTCTCTTTCTGACTTATCTCACTCTGTATGACAGACTCTAGGTCCATCCACCTCACTACAAATGACTCAATTTCGTTTCTTTTTATGGCTGAGTAATATTCCATTGTATATATGTGCCACATCTTCTTTATCCATTCATCTGTTGATGGACACTTAGGTTGCTTCCATGTCCTGGTTATTGCAAATAGAGCTGCAATGAACATCGTGGTACATGACTCTTTTTGAATTATGGTTTTCTCAGGGTATATGCCCAGTAGTGGGATTGCTGGGTCGTATGGTAGTTCTATTTTTAGTTTTTTAAGGAACTTCCATACTGTTCTCCATAGTGGCTGTATCAATTTACACTCCCACCAACAGTGCAAGAGGGTTCCCTTTTCTCCACACTCTCTCCAGCTTTTATTGTTTGTAGAATTTTTGATGATGGCCATTCTGACCGGTGTGTGTTTCTCTGTTGTTGACACCTTCTCCCATCAGAAGTCCCCCACCCCACCCCAAGCAAGTTTCTAACAGGGATTTAGAGGAAAAGCAAAGAGAACCAGTCAGGAGCAGGCCAGGGCCGGGAGTCCAGAGAGAGCCACAGGGTTAGGGCATGTGTGAATGAGATTTGAGGGCCAATAATACAAGGATGTGAGAACAAACTAGGCATAGGATAAAGGACTAAAGGGGTGTGTGATAGGGACTCATGATTGTCCAGCTGTATCCATTCTCCCCTTCTTCCTTTTGGTCATAGGCCCTTGAAATTTTACCAGGCATATGGCCACTTAGCTGGAGATTACATTTCCTAGCCTCCCTTTTTTTAAAATTTATTTATTTATTTTTGGCTGCACCGTGTGGCATGTGGGATCTTAGTTCCCCCACCAGGGATCACACTCCACGCCCCCTGCATTGATAGGGCGGAGTCTTAACCACCGGACCACCAGGGAAGTCCCCCCAGCCTCTGTTACAGCTAATTATTGCATTGGAGTAAGTTCTGGCCAATGGGACATGAATGGAAGTGATGTGAACAGTTTACAGGCCAGATGCCTGG
Source organism: Grampus griseus (assembly GCF_964374135.1). Lineage (NCBI taxonomy): Eukaryota > Metazoa > Chordata > Mammalia > Artiodactyla > Delphinidae > Grampus > Grampus griseus. Next base: position 108,763,083 of record NC_139017.1, read on the forward strand.
CTCTTCCTTTTCTACCTTCCCATGGGCTGAAACCCAGACCTGGTCCTGGTGAGGCAGCTTCAGCCATGAAGACAAAGGCAACGGCCCTGGGGTTAGTGAAGCAACAAGATAGAAGAAGCCTGGCTTCCTAGATGACCTTAGCCTGGGCCACTCACTTATCTCTAGATTCCCCACCCCCCCCACCCCCCCCACCCCCCCCACCCCCGTACGCGGGCCTCCCACCGCTGTGGCCCCTCCCACCGCGGAGCACACTCCGGACGCACAGTCCCAGGGGCCACGGCTCACGGGCCCGGCCGCTCCGCGGCATGCGGGATCTTCCCGGACCGGGGCACAAACCTGCATTCCCTGCATCGGCAAGCGGACTCTCAACCACTGCGCCACCAGGGAAGCCCCTATCTCTGGATTTTTCCTTGAGAGTTTTATAAACTTCTATCTTAACCATTTGGGCCTCTGGTTAAAGCAGCATAGCTTGTCCACATTTGTCAATTGTCCAAAATGAGCCCAACATCCAGGAATGCGATGAGTCTAGCTAGAATCCCAGTCAGAAGGCCACCAAGTCCAAAACAGTCTTGGGAAGTGGGAGCTGGATGCTTCCCACTTCCGAGTGCTGGGAAGTGGATACTAAAATCAGCTTGCTAGGCTTTTCTTGTCACATCATGGACTGGGGTACTCACACTGTCCACTGACATTTGAAGCGTGGTTGTCATCTCTCCCAGAGCCTCCTTGACCTTGACCAGGTTCGAAGTAGGGAGTGGCCAGGCTAACTTGAAAGGAGGAAGACTGGAGGGTACCAGCCCTGGGCCTGCGGGTTGGGGCAGGAGTGGTAGAATGGGTAGGAATGGAAGCAGAACACATAGGAAACTGTTAGAGAATTGGGTCAGAAAGCTTTTTATCAGAAAGCCTGTGTGTGTGCCGGTGGTGATGGTGGCTGTGAGCACCATGGTATCAGGAAAGTACATGATGTCAGGAGAAAGTGATCACGGTCCACGCTGCCTACACATCAGGAGAGCCAACAAGAAGGAAAACAGGGAGCTTCCCTTCCCTGGTGGCGCAGTGGTTGAGAGTCCACCTGCCGATGCAGGGGACACGGGTTCGTGCCCCGGTCCGGGAAGATCCCACATGCCGCAGGGCGGTTGGGCCCGTGGGCCATAGTCGCTGAGCCTGCGCGTCCGGAGCCTGTGCTCCAGAACGGGAGAGGCCGCAGCAGTGAGAGGCCCGCGTACTGCAAAAAAAAGTTATTTAGTAATCTCAGTTAACCTGCCTCATAAAATACCTCATTCCCATATTTCTGTAATTTTGTCTGCATTCTGTGAAAATTGGTCACTTCCCATACTGTGACGTCAAGAGCAAATTTATCCCATGCTCAGTATCTGGGGGGTCACTGCCTTTAGTCTCTCAATCTGGGTGGTGCTCCTCTCTCAGAGACTTTTTCTCAGGAAGACTTTTTCTTTTTTTCCCTCTTGGGCAGCTTTCTTCTCAGGCAGGCTCTTCACTGAATTGCTGCAAACTCAATCCATCGCTGGCAAGTATTCACGTAATTTTGTTCCTGGAATAGCAAAGTATAATATCATACTCTGTGTGTCTGCACCTTTCTCTCTACCTATTTCATCCTTGTCTTCAGCAGGAATTCTCCTTTCCTTTTGCTAACTTCTTTCATTAGTCTGAACGTTTGTCCAGTTCCTCTTGGAGGTTTCAGATGCCATCTGATGCCAGTGTTGGATTGGACAGGGCAGTTAGCCTCTCTGAGTTTCAGAGTTTTCATTTATAAGATGGGGATAGCAGACACCTACCACATAGGTCATGAAGAGGATTGCAGAGGATGATATACATGTTCCTGCTCTGTGCGTTTGTGGGACGTTAGAGGTGCTCAGTAAATGGAATTTTCCACCCTGGTCGGGCCTGCCCCAGAGAGTCCCGTGTGGATGTACATGGGAAAAAATCTAGCTGTGGTGTGCAGGCCCAGCTAATGTGAGAAGCCCTGGCTCTGGCCAGCAAGTCTTCCGGGCCCTGTACGTGAGACCCAGGCAATGCATCTTGCTGAGAGGCGGAATTGTTACCTCACTCAGTAGTGTAAGTTATATTTGGAACCTGATGTGGTTAGAGATATTAAACACATGAATCTCATACTTCTATGATGTTTCTAAGCTGGAAGATATCTCTGAGGCCATTATATATGACTGTGCAGTGCACAGCTCAGTACAGCTGCACGTGGTGGTCCACAGCATCTCCCCGCAGCCGTCCAGTCAAACTCAATTCCTGCCTCTCTCTCTCTGGTCTCCTCTATTCCTTCCCATTCCTCCTTTCATCCTCTCGTGAAAGAGGAGATCATGTTATTGTGAGGTTTTTAACTGGATCAAAGTAGATGTGTCTAAAAATGCTTCACTGACTGCAAATTGCTATACAGAACCTATGTTTTATTGTTTTATTTTTCAGTACAGGAACTACCATATATGTGTCACACACCCATTAACCAGTTAAAGTGCTGGTTTTATTTATATGGAGTGGTTTGGGTTATTTTGTTTGTTGGTTGGTTGGTTGGTTGGTTTTGGTTTTGAGGTTTTTTTTGCTTTTTTGGTTGTTGTTCTGATTTCTGTTTGTTTTGATTTCCGGTCCATACTGAATTAGTGGTATTTTTAAAACCTAGCAGTCCTCCTAGCATAGCTGAGATAGAAACATGACTTTCCTGAGAGAGAATTCTCACCCTGAAGCATGTTATATAGACTTGCCCACATGAGAAGTGACTCAATTACAAATTCACACCTGGCACTCAGGGTGTCTGCCCTTGTGACTTTTGATTTGGGGATCGCCTTAGAAATCACGGTGTGTTTCCTTTGTCCTAACATGTAAGACTTGTCTCTCCAAATTGGCAGGTGCATGGGCCTCTGACTGAATCTCAAATTCAACAACTACAGGGCTTCCCTGGTGGCACAGTGGTTAAGAATCGCCTGCCAATGCAGGGGACACGGGTTCGAGCCCTGGTCCGGGAAGATCCCACATGCCACAGAGCAGCTAAGCCCGTGAGCCACAACTACTGAACCTTCGAGCCACAGCTACTGAGCCCATGAGCCACAACTACTGAAGCCTGCGTGCCTAGAGCCCATGCTCCACAACAAGAGGAGCCACTACAATGAGAAAGCCTTCACACCACAATGAAGAGTAGCCCCCGCTCGCCACAACTAGAGAGAGCCGCGTGCAGCAACAAAGACCCAACACAGCCATAAATAAATACATAAATAGATGATAGATAGATAGATAGATAGATAATTTCAACAACTGCAGAGGACTCTTTGAGGTGCCCCCCAGGACTCTATTAGAATCTCAGTAATGATGTCTTGCTTCCCAGCCTGAGCTCTGAACCTATTAAGAAATAAGACAAAAGACCAAGTAATTAGAGACCAAAATATCACATTTATTATTGATAAAGGTGAGGTTGGAAGAGCTCATGTGTATCTATGGGCAAACAGAAGCAGGCTTAGGAATCACCATTCCAAGGCAGTGCTGGGCCAGAGCAAGCCTCCTGATGCAGGGGCGGAGCCTGCCCTGGGGATGCTGAAGGGGACGCACTCCCAGCCGATGAGCCTGCTCCCAAGAGGGAAAAGGCACCGAGCCAAATTCCCAGTTTTCCCTCCCAAATTCACCAAGTAGAAGGAACTTTGCCATAGACCAGTCCTGGTCAAGGACTATTCTTTTCCCGCAAAGTCTTCTTGGGACAAATGTTTATAAAATGACAATTTCCTTCTAGAGGGACATCTGGTTACCCTATGATCTATTCTGTTCTCACATAGTGATTAAAATACCTCTATTCCATCCTCTTTCTGGTGTTTACCGCAAACCCAAGTTGCAGTCTGGCATTCACACCTCCCACCACTGAAGTCACTTCTTCCGTTTACCTAACATCCAACACCTACTCACACCAGCTGTCATCTGAAGGCATGCAGGACACAGTGGCTGGAGTTCACATTTCCTCTTAAACTGCTTACATGATACAACCTGTTCCTCTTTTGTCCTCACCTAGACACATTCTGTTGGCGGTTTCCATATTTTGGGGCTTCAATGTAGTTAAGTGTCACATGGACCCACAACAACAATAAATGGAAAACCTAATCACCGTGTGTGTGTGTTTCTTAAGTCGTTCCATTTAAATGAGTCATACCATTAAGTAAATACACAGTTTCCTTTAAACCTTTCATCAGTTATGTAAGCACCAGAGAGTTCACTCTGACCCTGTGTTATGTAAAGGTTTTTCCCTTGTTCTGTAAAATTTTTGTTCTTGGATTACGCATTTTCAGGGACAGCTAATTCCTCCCTTTGCCTTCAGTTCTCCAAGCATTGTGTGTGTGTGTGTGTGTGTGTGTGTGTGTGTTAATGTCAGCATCCTAGTCCTACAAATAAAAGTCACCTTTCCTGTTTTTCCAGCAACTTGGATCAATTCCAACTTTCTCCTGGGTTTCCCTGCTAGCGTATTGTACGCATACTTAGCTAGACTGTTCCAATAAGCTTCCCACTCTGCTTCGAACGCATCCAAGGTAAAGGGCATCGCATTGGAAAGAACTGAACCTTCTGATCTTTCAGAAGCTCAGCCTTCTCCTTGGAGGACCGAGCTGCTGGGCAGATGTTTAAGAGGACCTGGTTGGTAGTTGCAGCCTCCTCTATGCTCCCAACCATCTTCTCAATAACACTTTTTATTTCCTTCTGCTATGTACACACCACCTGTATTTTAATGACTTGCTTCTCTCTCTTTCTGCTCACCTGCTCTGTGAATTTCTCCAGGGCAAAAATTCTGTCCTATTCTTTTGATCTGTTCCAGCTAACTCCTGACTCCTAGTGTGAGCTCAGCTAATATTTGAGGGAAGGGAAAAAAGAAAGAAAGAAGTGAGGGAGGTCAGGAGAGGATGGAGAGGTCCCAGTCCCCTTGAATATGCTGTACCCCTGTCTAGAAAGCTGTCCCCACGCATTTCCCACGGCCAGCTCCTTCCCTATCTGTCATTCCCATCCACATCACCCCCTCAGAATGCCCTGCCCTGACACCCTTCTTAAAGAAGCCACCACTCGGCCACATAGGTATACATACACACAGTCACGCTGTATCTTCCTTCCCTGTTTTATCTACTTCATGGCGCTCCACTCTCTGAAATTATTTTAGCTGCCTGTTTATTTACTGTCTGTCTCCCTGCACTATAACATAACCTCCAGGAGGTACTACAGATATAGTGTCTTAAATAAGCGCCTGGCGCATGGTAAGTGCCTAACAAGTTCCCATGGAATGGATAAACAGAGGAGAGGCAGGAAGGAGGGGACTGTCTCCCCTCTCCCTCTTGCCCTGTTTAATAAACTTTAAAATGTGGAGTGATGGGAACCTCCACAGAGAAAAAGCTATTCTTCTGCCCTTTGCTGACCTGCCCCTTGGCGCTTCAATGGAGACTGCAGGGTCCAGAGGGATCGAGAGGGAAAAACAGGTGAGGGAAGTGAGGAATGTCTCAAGCCGTTTGTCCTCCAAGTTGCAAAGAAAGACTGCTGTGAGGACTGTGGCTCCTGAGATGCGGAGCTTCTGATGGGGTAACGGGGATATGGTTTGCTCAGACGCCCACAGGAGTTTAAGCAGAGATGGGCGTTGTTTTCGATGTATCAGGGTACTGGTGAGTAGGCGGCATAAGGAGACCTGGAGCCAGACCTGGGAGGGCGGGGCCAGGGGCTGCAATGCTGCTGCTCAGCCGTCTGAATAGTCCTCCTTTCTCCTTCACTCTGTGCATCTGCTTCCTTCTCCTCTCTCACTGCAGCCCTGTGCACGGCAGCCAAATACCACTGCTCAAGAGGCTCAGAGGCCCATTTCCGAATTTCACGGAGAAGAGTCTGATGGGTCCAGCTTGAGTCAAGTGCGCACAGCCCTTCCCGTGAGCTGTGGGTGAGGAGGTCACGTTGCATGGGCGTGACGGCCGGTTCAGGGTGTAGAGGAGGGGAAATGCGGCTGGGGATCAGCCGAAGAGACATTTACCTTAGGCAACAGATGGTGTGCTCCAGGCTCCAACAACATCTGAGAAGCAGTTTATTGTCATTTCCTTTCAATTGTCCAGATACTTTCCATCTGTTTTCCCCGTCATTAACTCACAGTCACCTAGCACTGGAAGCATAAAATATAAGAGGCTGCTCTCGGAAATATTTGCTGGGTCACTAGGGCATTAAACACTTGTTTCCAGTGTTAGTAGATCTAAAGCATCAGTCATGAGTCAATGAAGGAGACATTTTTACTGCCCTAAATTGGCCTAAGGATGCCTAATGCTACACAAGTCCTGAGGGCAGCTTTCCGCTTTCCTCTTCTTCCATCTTGGGGCCTGAGAAAACAATTCCTGGAATGTACCCACTGAATCCAACCGCCTCAACCAAACTAGACAGTGTATCCTGAACGTACCCAAGACACACGTTTCCGTGGGTAATTATGAAGCCAGCACACACAGACTTCTGTCTTTCTCGCTGACTATTTCTGACTCATCCAGAGAGCTTCCTGGCTATTTAGCCCAGGCTTACGTGATACAAGGTGACACCAGGTGAGATCATACCTTGGGGGTTTTTTTAGCTATTTTTCAATTGATTTACCTTTGAGCAAACCCCTCCTCTGTTGTGGGAAGCCTATTCAATACCCTGGGGGTGGGGGATTTAATAACAAGGTGACTTCAAGGAGAAAATCTTCTCTGCACATTCATGTAAGGAGTTGTCATAACTGTGGACGGAGACGTATTTCCTAATGATGCAGCTGTGTGTCTGCGACTGGCCTGGCTTTTTGAGAGGTTTCGGGCCAATTCTGTCTGGTCCCATGGTACTATTTGCCCAGGTACTACTCCAGGAAGACCTCTAGGTGACCAAGACTTTGATCCTGAGGCTTTTATGTGTCCTAGGCTGTTGGAAAAGAGCTTCACACAAGGTATGGGTGGGGCAGAGAGCTGAACAAAATCCTGGGGCACAGGTGCTGGGCTTTGGACCAAGCTAATCACCACTGTGACTGAAGTCCATGAGCAATCTTCACCACAGGTGAACAGGACATCTAATCTAGGTCCTCAGGACAGGTTAGGTCTCCAGGGATGTGAGCTGATGGGCCGTGTACCATGTTCCAGTGGAGCACGCTACCTCTCTTTCTGCCCTTGAGGTCCTTCTTCTCTGCCCTTCCCCCAGGCTGTGGAATCTTTAGTCTGGGGGATAGAGCTGCTTTGTAATTATGCAGTTATGCATCCGGCTCTTTCTTACACCTGCACCAGTGACTTTTGAACTTAAATGCTATAAATTGGCCTCCTTTATTCTCTGGTTTGAGAATGACAACCTTCCCCTAAAGCAGTGGATGACATTATCTAGTTTTCCAGGCTAGGAGGAAGCTTCTCAGGGTGCAAGTGAAGAAAATCAGACAGCCCAGCATTGGAAGGGTTGTGAGGATTGAGGGGAGGGGCACATGTGAGAACACAGAAGTAATTTTTTTTTAATTTATTCAGAAGTAATTCTTTAAAATATTATCCCACTCCATGTGAATTAGGAATTGTGTCCAGAATATGAGGTTTGTTATTGTTGAGTTGTGTGTTCTTGGTCTCATGTTTCTTGAAGGCCGTAGGACAGACTTGTGGACCTTATATGGAGAACAAAGAAGGAAAAGTAGCTTTGGGCCAGCACAATTTGGGCTGAACTATGGATGTCCTGCTGCAAAGTTGACTAAGGAACCCAGACCTTGGGAAATGTCTTGATATTAGGCTTTGCATTCTTTTGTCTTTGCAAGAGCATAATGCCAGACCTCACCTCCAGTAGCAATGGCTCCCCTGTCAATCATTTCTTGGGTGAGCTGACCTAGAGCCAAGTGAAGGGGAAAAAGTAAGCAAATACCTTCTGCTTTTCCCTGGGGTGAGTCAGGCCTAGATTCTGAGGATGAGCACGAGTGGAACCCTCCTGTTTGGGGAGATGGAGTTTGTTGGTTAGGATGGCCTTTGCTTTGGGAGGTAGGAAGGAGAGAGTGTACCGGGCACCGTTGGTGCCCCTCCCAATGCCTTGGCACCCATTGCTTCTTACTGACTCCCTCCCTGGGGCTCTCTCCAGCTCAGAAGCACACTCTCCTCTGCATGGGGCAGCCAGAAGTACCAGGGAGTCGACACGCCCGGGGGAGTATTCAGCCAGTGATGATTTGGAGCAAGTGGATAAATATACCCAGTTTCTTCAATTTTCAGGTAGCAAAATTCTGAGGCATGACCTACACCAGCATTGTTCAATAGAAATATAATTTGAATCACAGATGGAAGTCTACATTTCCTATTAGCCACCTTTTTTTTAAAGTAAAATGAAACAGGTGAAATTAATTTTAATAATATATTTTGTTAAACCACATTTTTCTAAAATGTTATCATGTTAATGTGTAATCAATACAAAACTCATCAATGAGATGTTTTACATTTTTTTGTACTAAGTGTGAGGAAACTCAATGGGGTTTTACATTTAGAGTAAATCTCAATTCCGATTAGCCACATTTCAGATGCTCGGCGGCCATGTGTCCTTAGTGATTACCATATTGGCCAGGCAGTTCTATACTGTCTCTCAAAGGTTCCCAGTGGGACTGAGCCCCAGTTGCCCACAGTGGTAATCTTATTGACACACCCAACCTAGACTTCCTTCCCTTCCCTGAATGACTTCTCCACTTTTCTCAATGCTTCCAACCAATCATCTGCCAGTGAGCTACTCACACTCAGATGTGTGCCTGAGTCAGCTTCTGGGGAACATAACCTAAGACATAGTGGCACGTCTCATATTCGTTGTTACATTATTCTCAATTTTGAACTTTCCTCCTGTTATTTTTACATGGAGTGAATCCATGCTAAAAGTTCCAGCAAGGTGTGTTTTATGCTGTGACAACTTCAGGGAAGGGTCTGTCTATTTTCTAGCCTGAATAGCAAAGGACAGAACAGTGTCCCCTCCCCAGAGGCTAAAGTGGTGATAGTAGTAGCAGTACCCACGGAGACACCTGTGCCCAGCAGAGGGGCAATTTCCTGAGGGCCACCAGCAGCAATGTGGCTGAGTGACAAGGAGGCTCGGGCAGAAGAACACAAGGGGCCTACTTGCTTTCCCACAAGATGTCTCTGGGGACCCTTGGACAGGCCAGGACAGTTTCTAGCCACCAAACCACTGGTTTGGGGATAGGTACCATAATTTTATATTTAAAAGGAAATTTTATTTTTGAGGGCATGCGTGGTAAAGTCAGGTCACGTGACTGCCATGTGAATTAAGTCTCAATCAGCTGTCTCAGTCAGGATGACTTCAGAGAGTCCTCCATCCATGCCTCTGAGAGCAACTAAGAAAAATGATGGCCAGTTGAGCTGCAGATCAACTCTGACAGTGTTCATAAATTCCCTAGAAGAGGTGCTTCCTTCCAGAAGAAGTGCATGTTTCTAGGAGTCAGAGCATGACTTAAGATGTTGTCAAACAACACTTAACACATCTCTGTCAGGGGATGGAGCAAAGATGAGAGAGAAATTTGATGTCAACAAGCACTAAAATATCCCTAGAAGAAATCTGACCCTGAAATGTCTACATAGATTGACAAAAATTTTTGTTGTTTATTTGCCTAATGAAAATGAAATATCCATCCATCTCTGCTTATTTGTACTCTGCCTCCTGTTCTCTTAGGCCAAGTGCAACAGTTCTTTGAGAAACCAGCTGTATGTTTCCAGGTATATTTTTCTCTCGAGGCATCATCCTCACCAAATATAGGACAATATAGTTCACCTTTTGAGCCAAACATGATAAATGAACAAAATATCATACAGAAGACCAGCCTAGTCTTGTGGCCTTTTATCCTTACCTCCCCAAATCATGTTTTTCCAAAAAGTGAATTTAGAATGACAACAGTGGCAACATTTCATTTTTGCTTTCACAATACACTCTGCTGAAATTACTCTCAGGTCACCAGTGACCTCTTATCCTAAAACCAGGGATCGTCTCTGTGTTCTCATTCTACTTGAACTTCTGCAGCATTTAATATATCGAACAGCCTTTTCTTTGTTCATTCCATTTCGATAAATATTTACTCAGCACCTGCTATAAACTGAGCACTATTATAAGCACCATGGATACATCAGAAAATAAAACAAAGACCTCTGCCCTGTGGAGCTCACATTATAGCAGGCGAGACCTCATAAACCATTAGCCTCAGTAAATGACAGAGTATGTTGGACGATGGAGACCAAACTGCCCTTTTGGAGAAGCAAGGAAAGGACTTGAGCTTTGGAGGCTCGAGACTGTGGGGCGATGTGTGGTTTTTCACCTAACGTCACCCCAAACAGTCAATAAATTACTAAGCATCAGAAGTTGCCAAACACAATTGGGGTTCTTATGAAAAACAGGGTTGGGGTGTTTCTTCACATCTGGGTCTGGCAGGTTCCACCAATTCTCTCAAAGTCACACCTTCCTTATGAGCTCAGGGCCTCAGCCTTCAAGCTGCTCTTCTCTCGAGCTCTAGTCTTAGACTTCTCTATCCTCCCCCCACCCCCTCACCCCAGTTGCTGCCCAAGGGATTGTTCCCTAAAATACAAATCCAACCTGTCGCTGCCTTTTTCCTAAAATAAACATCCTGAAATTGGTCATTTGCTTACCAAAGATGCCCTGATAATATACACACTGAGAGATGCAGGCTCATTTGTCAATAGAATCATACCTAGAAAAAGTACAATGGAATCATCTCTTCTCTTGAAACAAGAGCAAAATGTTATTCCTATTTTAAAAGGTTTGACACACTTTTCACTACTGTAGGAACTACCCAGAGTTGAAATAAACAGCAAAGATTCTAAGAAATTGCAGGTGGCTGATAGAGCTCAACTGATTTTGACAGCAACCCAGGTAATCACAAATGGTGGGCTTGGGGCTTTTCGAGCTGGCACCGAGCAGTTTAAAGCACAGCACTGCTTGGAGGTTGAAGGGCTGCGAGTGAACCCTCCCATTCAGCAGCTTGACAAGCCCGATCAGAAACACAGAATCAACAACTACTCTTTAGCAATAGCGAGGTTTGTTTCTGCTCGAAGGGTAGGTCAGCTATGTGTGGGCGCTGCCCAGAGGGAACCAGCCCTAGGGTAGTGGCCTGAGGCCTGAGTTTCCTCGGGGCAGCACAGTGGAGGGGAGAAACTGCCTTGTGGCCCAGAGGAGTCAAGGTCATCATCAAGAAGAAGGTGCTGGGCTTCCCTGATGGCGCAATGGTTGAGAGTCCGCCTGCCGATGCAGGGCACACGGGTTCGTGCCCCGGTCCGGGAAGATCCCACATGCCGCGGAGCGGCTGGGCCCGTGAGCCATGGCCGCTGAGCCTGCGCGTCCGGAGCCTGTGCTCCGCGACGGGAGAGGCCGCGGCAGTGAGAGTCCCGCGTACCACAAAAAAAAAAAAAAAAAAAAAAGAAGGTGCTGACAGGCATCAGATCTGAATCATGAGCTAATAATGACAGTACATCTCAAGAATAATGGAAGTGATAATTGCTAATATTTACTGCCTGTGTGGTGTATGCAAGAAACTAAGCACTTTATGTGCATTCAATCAATCTGAAATCAGATGTCGCTATTTCTTATTCTTTTTATGGTAGTATTTCCCAACATTCCACCTTTACTTCTCTTCCCTTCACATACAATATTTAAGCTTTTTTCCTGGGTAGATGAGAAACCTGGGGAACAGAGCAATTAGGAAACTTGCCTGAACTTGAAAAGTAAATAGTAAAGGAATGATTCAAGCCCAAGGGAAGTAAGGCTGAAAATCAGAGAATGAGGTGTGAGTCAGAAAGCACAAGGATGGAGGTCAGGATGGAGGAGAGGAAGGGATGGGATGGGGCAAGTGTGTAGAGCTAAGGCCGGGAAGAGTTACAGAGTACTGACTTTTCCTTGAGCTGCGGCCTGGTGTGTTACAGAAGGGAGAATGGCTGCTGAGGGGGGAGCTGCAGAACTGGATGGGGGTAATGGGAAAAGCATGCTGACATGAAGATGTTAAGAATATTTTATTATTTATTTTTTATTTTATTGTGGTAAGAACACTTAACGTGAGATCTATCCTCTTAATAAAATTTTAGGTGTACAATACAGTATTGTTAACCACAGGCACAATGTTGTACAGCAGATCTCTAGAACATATTCATTTTGCATAACTGAAATTTTATACACGTCAAATAGCTTTTATTTCATCAGTCATTCAACATGTGTTTATTGTACACCTAGTGTCTTAGTCCTTTGGCTGTTATAACAAATTACCATAGACTGTGTGGTTTATAAAAAACAGAATTTTATTTCTCCCAGTTCTAGAGCTATAAGTCTGTGATCAGGGTGCCAACATGGTCCAGTTCTGCAGAGAGAGCCCTTCCAGGTTGCAGCCTGCTGACTTCTCGTTGTATCTTCCCTTGGCAGAAAGAGCAAGAGAGCTCTTGGCAGTCTCTGTCATAAGGGCACTCATCCCATTCATAGGGCTCCACCCTCATGGCCTAATCACATCCCAAAGGCCCCACCTAATATGATCACATTGAGGGTTAGGGTTTCAACATATGAATTCTGGAGGATTCACAAACATTCATTCCATAGCACATACTATAGGCCAGGCACTGTTCCAGGAGCAGCATTGAAAAAGTAACTAATGTGCTGGCTTTATTGAAGTTACAATCTAATTGAATAATAATGATTAAATTTTATACAAAAAAAATAGTAGATCTGATATGCCCTGCTATCACAGCCAGTTCTTTTCTCTCTCTTTTTTTTTAACATCTTTATTGGAGTATAATGCCAGCTCTTTTCAAAGCAAAACCCCAGTGGAGATGGATTAGGAAAATTAGGGGAAAGATAAAGGAGAAAAACAACAATTTTTTATCCTGCAGGCCAAGACCCTTCCTCTGCCCAGCAGAGACCCTCCAGGTACAAGTGACTCTGCCAGTATGAACACCACGGTCTTCCAGAGGCTTAGAGTTGGGAGCACTGTCAAAATCACTTAAGCCAACCACCTCACCTTCTGGTTTTTAAATTCCCTCCTAGAAAAAGTTGTCTGGGATATTTTGAATACCCTGCAGGAAAGAAAACCTTTTACTTCTCAATACAACCCACTTCAGAGGAGTTCACTTTTTGTTTTGTTTTGTTTACCTTTATACTGATTCCTGTTAGAGTTCATCTTGACCCTGAGTCTGTTATTAAAAGTAGTTCATGTTCTTAGTTTCGGGTTACCCATACATTAATTAAAAAGTACCTTCTGGATCACTGGTTTTCAAACTATACTCTATAAAGCCCTGGGTGAGTAAGTGAGAGAGGAAGCTTCTACAGGGTCAGGAGACCGGACCCTGAGAATCTGGCCATTCCTTAGTGGTCCCAGGAACAGCTTCCCTTTTTTTTTTTTTTTTAACTTTTACAGAGGATTTCATTGGGAGAAAGGGTTGTACAGTTAGAAAAAGTTTGAAAACTCCCGCTTCAGATATTCATCCACTGAGGTCATTAGTATAAATGTTGAATTGAATAGATTTGAGAACAGGGCGCTAAGGCATATTTCCCTGCATGTCAACAGCAATCACTAGCATCTTGGGTATAGCTAGAAAACCATCTATGAACCATCCTCACTCTTCTACACAGATCCTAAGGGATTAGAAGTGTCTCCCTAAAGCTGCAAATGTCTCCCTTAAACAGTCAACATGTGTCCTGTGATTCACCATTCTGTCAGTATCACTGAGGATCACTGGTTCTCAACCCTGACTGTGATTCTAATGATCTCATTAAAATCAATGAGGAAGCTTTCAAAACCACCACTGCTCCTCAAAAGGTTAAACATAGGGTTACTGGGCCTTCCCTGGTGGCGCAGTGGTTAAGAATCCGCCTGCCAATACAGGGGACACGGGTTCGAGCCCTGGTCCAGGAAGATCCCACATGCCGCGGAGCAACTAAGCCCGTGCGCCACAGCTACTGAGCCGGCGCTCTAGAGACCGCGAGCCACAACTACTGAGCCTATGTGCCGCAACTACTGAAGCCCACGCGCCTAGAGCCCATGCTCCGCAGCAAGAAAAGCCACCGCAACGAGAAGCCCGCGCGCCGCAACGAAGACTAGCCCCTGCTCACCGCAACTAGAGAAAGCCCGAGCGCAGCAACAAAGACCCAACGCAGCCATAAATAAATAAATAAATAAATAAATAAAATTATTATTATTTTTTAAAATTATTTTTAAAACAAACAAACAGGGGCTTCCCTGGTGGCGCAGTGGTTGAGAGTCCGCCTGCCGATGCAGGGGACATGGGTTCGTGCCCCGGTCCGGGAAGATCCCACATGCAGTGGAGCGGCTGGGCCCGTGAGCCATAGCCGCTGAGCCTGCGCGTCTGGAGCTTGTGCTCCGCAACGGGAGAGGCCACAACAGTGAGAGGCCCAAGTACAGCAAACAAACAAACAAACAAACAAACAAACATAGGTTTACCATGTAACCCAGTAATTCAACTCTTAGGTCTATGCTCAGGAAAAATGAAAGCACACATTCACACAATACCTTGTACACAAATGTTCAAAATAACAACATTATTTATAATAGCCAAAAAGTAGAAATAATCCAAATGTTCACCAATTTATGAATCCATAAATAAAGTATGGCATATTCATACAACGGAATATTTATTCAGCCATAAAAAGGAACGAACGACTGATTCCTGCTACAATGTGGATGAACCTTGAAAACATTATGCTAAGTGATCATGTATCACTCCATTTCTATTAAATGTCCAGAATAGGCAAATCTATAGAGACAGAAAGTCAATGAATGTTATGGATGTTTCCTAGGGCTAGGAAAGATGGGAGGAGTAGGGATGAAGGCTAAAGGGCACAGATTTCTTTCAAGAGTGATGAAATATTCTAAAATTGATTGTGGTGATGGTTACACAATTCTGTGAATATACTAAAAAGCACTGAATTGTATACTTTAGATGAATTGTGCGGTATGTGAATTATATCTCACTGAAACTGTTAGAAGAAAAAAAAAAACCCTACCACTACTCAGGCTTAAAAATTGGTTTGCAGTGGGACTTTAGCACCCATGTGATTCTAATAAGCAGCCCAGACCAAGAACCACTGATTCTAACCATGGCTCAGGGTAAGTGACTGATTTTGAGGGAGCCTATGGTGCCTCTCAGTGGTCATCCCCACCCTTCCACTCTAGACACGTGTGAGCTACTCCTTTAAGACCCTTCTCAGAATTATGCCTGCATTGGAATCCAACCCACAGTTTGCAGTACCACCTTCTTCCTCCTTCTGTCGCTTGCATTATTGAGCCATTCCTGGTTTCCAGCATCGCAACTGTTGTACACAATGCCTCACGCATCATCAGCAGGATGAGGCGTTCTCATTCACAAGTTTCCTTCTATACCCTGAGGTACCAACTGACAGAACCACGAACCTATGAACTCATGTGAAGCTGTCTAGTTACCGTCTCTTCATTCAGCAGAGGACAGTACATTTGCAGAAACTCACCGTAGACTATGAAGTCCTCTTACTATGTTCCTGACCTTTGGCTGCCCTTATGCAGTTATGCTGTAGCTACCTTTCAGAATCCTGCTCCATCAATGACATCCCTAGGCCTGGAACAGTGGGTGCATTCCTTGGCCTTCCTCACGGCAGGATGCTCTTATAAGGCTGCCGTTCAGGGTCCGTCAAGAGCTCGAGAGCTCCCTTCCTGCCAGTCTTTGGGTGTTCTCCTTTGCATTTGAGGAATTTTAAAATCCCATGATAAGTTTGCTGGCTTTTCTTTCTCCTACCTCAGACACAGAGAACAGACCTTGCCTTGCCCCCGGGAATGTTTGAGTATCCTCTAGCTCCTCTGAATCACTATATCCTAAAGCAATTAGCTCAGTCTACAGCTAGTAATTAAGAACACTGGCTCTGTTATCAGAGAGAGCTGAGTTGGAATCCTGATTCTGCCATTTGGTAGAGGAGTGGGCTTGGGCAAAACATATTATCTAAGCCTCGGATTTCTGACCTGTAAATTGAGGATAATAAAGCCTGCCTGGAAGGACTGTTACAGAGATTAAATTGTAACAGCAGAGGTGGGGTCAGAATGGGTGTGAAATAAGTTGCTAGTGATTGTTTCTTCCCAGGCAGTTGTATGACTAGGAGATCTAGCTCTTTTCTCAAGATCTCCTTGCTGGTGTATGGGACATCACCGCACCTCGATTAGATCCAAGGTAGCTCATCCCATAAACATGCAGGGCTCTAATACCAAACGCCTGTCCTTATTCTCCAAACCAATCAGTCTTCTGGGGGAAGGCAGTGGGAATGATCCCTTCTCTCCGGTTCCCTCATCAGCCCCAGCAATGTCTCAGTCTTGGGATGCACGTGCGAATGTCCTCAAAGGATCTGCTCAGGTCCGTGCTCACCACTCCATACCCTCCTGGTCCTTCCTTCTTAGGCTGTGAGCCACTCCTGGGGGCAGGACCTCCTGGAATCTTCAGAAAACTCCTGAGTTAAAACATCTAAACTCTACCGCATATCGCCTTGCCATTAAAACCCAGGAGTGTCTGGCACAGAACTGTCCAATTTTCTCCTCCAACTATTTCCAGGAAATTTATAATTCAGATTACTTGAAATAGAATTCATTGTTCAACACAGCACCTGGTGTCTGGCAGGAAGTATTGGAATAAATCGTTAAACAGCAGTTAAACATCACCTACTAAAATCCTCTGGCCCAGTTTAAATGCACCTCTTTCAGTTGTCTCATTGGTCAGAAATGGTTTGCTCTTCCCTCCCTCTGCATTCCTATAACAGCTATCTTTATGGAATGCTTATTGATTGTTCCCAGCTCATATAGCTAATAATTGGCAAATCTAGAATTCAGCTGTACTGAGTTGAATAGCATCTTGTCAAATGTCCACTGGAACCTCAGAATATGACCTTATTTGAAAACAGTGTCTTTTTTTAACATCTTTATTGGAGTATAATTGCTTTACAATGGTGTGTTAGTTTCTGCTTTATAACAAAGTGAATCAGTTATACATATGTTCCCATATCTCTTCCCTCTTGTGTCTCCCTCCCTCCCACCCTCCCTATCCCACCCCTCTAGGTGGTCACAAACCACCTAGCTGATCTCCCTGTGCTATGCGGAAGGGTAAGCTGTGACAAAGTGAGAGAGTGGCATGGACATATATACACTACCAAACGAAAACAGTGTCTTTACAAAGGTAATCAAGTTAAGATCATCCTGGATTAGAGTGGGCCCTAAACCCAAAGATTACTGTCCTTATAAGAAGAAGGACATTTGGAGACAGAGACATAGGAAGAAAACAGATAAAGCCATGTCAAGATGGAGACAGAGACTGGAGTTATACGGCCACAGCCAAGAAATTCCAAGGATGGCCAGCAACCACCAGAAGCTAGGAAGAGGTCAGGAGCAAGTCTTCCCTAGGGCCTTCAGAGGCAGCTTGCATGGCCCTGCCAGTTTTGGACTTCTAGCCTCTAGAACTGTGAGAGAATAAATTTCTGTTGTTTTATGTCCCCGTTTGTGGTAATTTATCACGGCCACCCTAGGAAACTAATACACCAGTCTCGGTCTGTCAGATGCCTAACATCCTCATTTGTAACCACTATGAAATACTGCCTTATGTCTGTAGCACCCAAACTGTATCCTTCATAGTACGTTGATCAGATGCCTTGTATGTCACAGTAAGAGGCAGATGGTGAGCCCAGAAGTCGAGGTGAGGATGGAGGGGGTGGGGAAGAGGTAGAATTATTGCAAGGTAGAGAATGAGCAGAGCGATTTTCTTGAATATATGCCCGAACCTCATTATGTCTGATCCTGTGATTTAGCAGAGAAATGGGAAAGAGTTTGCTTATGAAAGAAGTATGATGCACTAGAAAGCAAGCAGGACTAGGAATGGCAAGGCCCGATGCGAACTAGCTCTGTGATTAGGCACATGACCTTCAGATATGGCTGCTTTGACACAGACTATGTGACTTGGGAACATTGAGACACGGCCTCAAAAACAAAATATTAACCTTTCAGCTTTTAAAACTTTCTAAACTTCTCACTCATTCCCACCCAACCCCTGATCTTCATTTCATAACTCCCACTTCTGACACACAGCAGACATAACTTTTTAGTTAAATAATGAATAAGGGAATGAATAAGGAAGATGGAAGAAAGCTGGAGGTGTCAGAGTGAAATGATGGTCAACAACAAGGAAAGAGTCAGATACATAGTAAGGGTCATGAAAGAAGGTTCAAGAATCAAAGATGTCTGCCACTAATATTTGGCAATCAAAAGCCATAATAGATGCAAATGTGGCAAAATATCAATCCTTGTTAAAATCTTGGTAATGAACACAGGGTGTTTGTAACATTATTCTTTATAGTTTAGTGTATTTGAAACATTCTGTTTAAAAAAGAACAATAGAGGACTTCCCTGGTGTTGCAGTGGTTAAGAATCCGCCTGGGGCTTCCCTGGTGGTGCAGTGGTTGGGAGTCCGCCTGCCGATGCAGGGGACACGGGTTCGTGCCCTGGTCCGGGAAGATTCCCACATGCCGCGGAGTGGCTGGGCCCGTGAGCCATAGCCGCTGAGCCTGCGCGTCCGGAGCCTGTGCTCCGCAATGGAAGAGGCCACAACAGTGAGAGGCCCACGTACCGCAAAAAAAAAAAAAAAAAAAAGAATCCACCTGCCAATGGAGGGTACACGGGTTCGAGCCCTGGTCCGGGAAGATCCCTCGTGCTGCGGAGCAACTAAGCCCGTGCACCACAACTACTGAGCCTGCGCTCTAGAGCCCGCAAGCCACAACTACTGAGCCCGAGTGCCGCAACTACTGAAGCCTGCGGGCCTAGAGCCTGATGCTCCGCAGAGAGAAGCCACCGCAGTGAGAAGCCTGCGCACCACAACGAAGAGTAGCCCCCGCTCGCTGCAAGGAGAGAAAGCCCGCGTGCAGCAACAGAGACCCAATGCAGCCAAAAATAAATAATTTTTTTAAGATAAATAAATAATAACAATAGAAGAGCAACCTCATAATGTCCTATGAAAATGGGTGTAGCGAATTGGCTTCGTTCAAATCCCTTTGCTTTGATAGGTTCTGAATCCCCTTCTTCATCAGCAAAGCAAGAATGGTTGTGGCAAAACAGTTCGTCGCTGCACACGGACGGACCAACACTTTGGAGAGAACCTGTGGAAATATACCTGAAAAGACAGAGAATATTCCTTTCACTGGGCTCTGTACTCCTTCTCCTGAGAACTTATGCAAAAGAAATGATAATTCAACAGAAAAAAGGCCTGGGGAATATGGAGATGAAAAATTCACGGACAAATTTGTTATAATAATGAAAAATTGGGAATAACTTAAGGCCACCATGGGGAAGTGCTCTCCACTGCTCCCAGCCTGGTCACATCACCCTCATCTTTGCCAGGATCACTCTGGTAGCTTCCAGCTGATCTCTCTGCTTCCACCCTTACATCTACAATCTATTCTCTACTCCGCAGCCAGAGTGATTCTTTGAAAAGGAAATGAAATCACTTCCCTACTTCTCTTCAAAATGTTCTCACCACCCTAACTGCTTCCAACCCGGCTCTAAGCCAACACCTCCCGGGGCCTGGATGATGGTGCTAGACCCTAAGTGGTCTCCCCTCTTCCATCTTTCTGCCCCTCAAGGCAACAGTGAAAGTGCTCCTTTTTCAAATCATAAACCAGATCATGTCACTCCCCTGTTCAGAACCCTCCAGTGGCTTCCCGTCTGACTCAGAGTATGCCCATATGACTCAGAGCAAAGTCAAAGCAAACTGTTACAGTGGCACACAAGGAACTCATCCCCTTCCCAGTCACACTGGATCCTTTTCATTGGCTGTTCCCTCTAATATTCTTTCTTCATATGTCTATATGGCTCATTCCCTCAATTCCTTCAAGTAGTAACTCAAATCTCCCTTTCTCAATGAGGTCTTCATTAACCACCCTATTTAAAATTTTACTAATCCAAACACCCTGATTCTATTGCCCTGTTTTACATTTTCTCTTAGTATTTATTATTTTCTAACATAATAAATAATTTACATAACATTTTTCAAATGTCTGTCTGCCCTGCTCCAAACACACATATACTAGAATTTAAACTCCAGGAGGAAAGGAATTTTTATCTGTTTTGTTCACAGTTGTTTCCCCAGCACCTAGAACAGTCTCGGGCACATAGCTGACATTCAATAAATATTTGTGAAATGAAAGAACAAATATTTAAGTAAATTGGGTTATACCAAGAGGATGGAAGGTTAAGCAATCAGAAAAAATACTGTGTATCAATATGGAAAAAGACATGTGAGGTAATGTTAATGTTAAAAGTAGAACCCCCGCGTTGCGATAAAAAAACACGTTGGTGTGGCTTTGGCAACGTTGTTCTTTTCTGGTTCTTTTGCTTTCTCTTCCCTTAAATGTTGGGGCTCCCAAGTTCGTTTTTGGTCCTCTTATCATTTTTATCTACACTCTAGCTTCAAATACCATCTACTTTATTTCTAGTTTATTTAGCATGTTGTCCAAACAACCATCTTGAGCCCAGGGCTCTGTTTTGAGCTTTTCACCCACATTACTTTGTATACACCTCTGTTAGTAGCTAGAATACCATTCTGAGAATAGTGGTCTGTTCATCAGTCTCCCCCGATAAAATGGGAGAACTGTAACAGAATAAGATGCCTAGAACATATTAGTAAGGACTCAATAAATGTTTTAGTAATGTAAGGTGTGTACTGTGTGCCCAGTACCTCTAAGAACCTTACGTATATCATGTCATTTAATTCTCACAGCAGCCCTGTGAGAGGCATGAGGTAGACATAGCTTCATTACACGGATGAATAAATAAGGAAATGTGTTTATAATAAAGTGATCCCCAAAAATGCAGACGTTAAACTAGGTGTTAAAGTAGTGGGATCGTAGGCGGTTTTTCTCTTTCAGAAATTTCGTTAATATTGTTGATAGGCTGTATATGCGTCTTGTGTGTGTATGCACGTGTGTCCGTGTGAGACCAAATAATTTTAAAACTTGAGTGGGCAAACACAGCAACAGGAAATCGTTGGGTAGGGTCTGGGAAAAGGGGAGGAACCCCAAAGTACAGACAAGCAGAGACCCGACTCCGCCTGTGAGCTGTCTGCGCAGGCGGCGACGGCCCGCAGGCAGAGCAGCGATGCTCCCCACCCAGGGAAACGATTCCTTTCAGTGAGGCCAACCCGCGGCCACATGCAAATGATCTGGAGGCTGTGGGCGGAGCCACTGCTGAAAGGCTCCGGACGGGGGGCGGGGAGAAGGTTGACCCATGGGCTGGCTCCGATTGGCTCCCACAGAGACGGGGCGGGCTCTCCCGAAGGCCCGGCCTCACCGAGGGGCGGGGCCTGGGCCTGGGCCTCTTGGAGAGGGAAGGAGCGGGAACCCGAGCTCCGCGTCGGGAAGTTTAGGTCGGCTGAGCCCTCGGCTCCCAAAGGCAGAGCCGGAAGCGCTACAGTTTGACCCACGAGTCCATCTGTTTTCGAAGGCGTAGCCCTCTTCCTCCCGACCCTCTCCGCCTCCCCCTCTGCCCCTTCATCCGGAGGCCGAAGCCCCCAGCCTGGGCGGGGCGGCGCAGCCCGAGCTCCCGGACCCGGAAGAAGCGCCATCTCCCGCCTTCACCATGGAGCCCACTGCGCCGTCCCTCACCGAGGAGGACCTGACTGAAGTGAAGAAGGACGTGAGTAGCAAAACCTTGCCCGGGCACCGCCGAGGGCCGGGGGCGGGCGGAGCGGGGGGGGGGGGGGCTGCATTCCTGCAGCGAGGAAACCCCGCGTCCTAGTCCGAGTCGGAATCGGAGGAGGAGCCCGCGGTCTGAGAAGCGAAACGTCCGGGCACAGCAGGACCGCGGCGAGCCCTGCATCCGAGGGACCTTGGTGGAAGTGATCTGATCCCCGCTGACCTGTTAATCCACGTTTTAAATCACTAAAAGCAGGGCTTGGGTTTCAGAAATCTTGTTCAGTGGAGCGTTTCTTTACAGTCAGCTTCTTGCCCACTGCTCACCCATCCCCTGGTGATTTCACCCCAGCTGCGCTTTGGAGCTGCGTTGTTAGGGATCGACGACTCAAGTTCATCCTTGAGCCAGACTGCCTTGGCTGCTGGCTCAACCTGGAGCAAAAGCTGGACCAGATAAAGCATCCCAAGCAGTGGATCAAATACGTGAAACTTGCAAAGGGGGTTGGGGGGAGCTGGACTGTTGAAAGCACAACCCGGAATTCCCCTAGTAAGCAAACGCCCACGTATTTAAATTGAAGGGGCGCGGAGGGGGTGGGGGATGAATACATGAAGCGGAGAATTAATTTACAGGTAAACGTTGGAGATATTCAGCAGCTAAATTATGCTCTTCTGCTTGGATGCTGAAGTGCACAAATCTTAGTATTTATTCGTAAAGAATGACTTTGTTGAGGTCTGACTTGTTTCTCTTTTCCTTTGCTTGTAGTTAACTTGTTTTGCCATGTGAGACTTATATGAGTACCATTAAAATACTTTATATTAATTCAAATTCAAAACAATATGAACATGAATTGTGTTCTGGCTTAACACTGCAGTACTTATACAAAATCATCTTTGTGAATTGGACAGGACAGCAGCTTTTTAAATGTTTGTGTGCTTCCTTTTACCCTCACCTGTAAGGTTTATTACACTGTACTCAGTTACAGTTGGTATGACTCATTAGCAAAAGGAGACTGGTTATGACTGTGCCTTAGTTTCCTCCTTCAACAGATAATTGTGGAGCACTTATATGGAAAGTACTGTTCTTGGGCCTGGAAAGATATAAAAAAATGACAGGCCCCTGCTTTACATTCTAGTTGAGTTAAGACTGGGACATTGATAACTAATAAAGAATAAATGAGTATTGTGTTTTTCAAGATTTGTGCCAGTAAAAACATGAACTTCAAGAGCTAGGCCTACTGTATTCCAGATACTCTGTCACACAATTTACAATGTTCTCATTTAATCTGTACAACAACCTCTAAGGCAGATAGTTGTCTTTCCCATTTTATAGTTGATAAAACAGGTAGTGAGAGGTTACAAGTGGGAGGATATAAAGCCTGTACATAAACACAGATGTGAAGGGTGGCTTCTAGGCCTTTTTTTTTTTCCATCAGTTCATTGATATTATCCATCTCCATGATTTCAGTTTACAGCTATATAAGAAATCCATAACCTTGGGGAATCCTGGACACGTTTCAGGACATCTGTGAAAAAAAATATGTGCACATTTTCTTCTTAGAAATTTTTTCATGATGTTTTCAGAATCGTTTATGACCTTAGGAGTTTTAAAATTATAATCCACATATTTGGACTTCCTTCTTTCTCAACTCTAAGTGCTTATTTCCAAATATCTACTGGAAATCCACTTTTATATCCTTCAGATTCCTCACTTTGTCTAAAATTGAACTTTTTATCATCCTTCCCCCAAAGCCACTTGCTGTTTCTGCTGTATTCTCTGTCGTGATGAATCCATGGGGATTGGCTGCTGATACCAAAATTCATGGATGCGGGCTTCCCTGGTGGCACAGTGGTTGAGAGTCCGCCTGCCGATGCAGGGAACACGGGTTCGTGTCCCGGTCCGGGAGGATCCCACATGCCACGGAGCGGCTGGGCCCGTGAGCCATGGCCGCTGGGCCTGTGCGTCCAGAGCCTGTGCTCCGCAACGGGAGAAGCCGCAACAGTGAGAGGCCCGCGTACCGCAAAAAAAAAAAAAAAAAAGAAATTCATGGATGCTCAAGTCCCTTTTATAAAATGGCGTAGTATTTGCATGTAACCTACACACATCTGCCCATATACTTTGAATTATCTCTAGATTACTTATAACACCTAGTACAATGTGAATACTGTGTAAATAGTTGTAAATACAATGTAAATGCTATATAAATAGTTGACCCACACAGCAAATTCAAGTTTTGCTTTTTGGAACTTTAAGGAATTTTTTTTTTTTTTTTTTGGTTGTGTTGGGTCTTCGTTGCTACGCGCGGGCTTCTCTAGTTGCGGCAAGCGGGGGCTACTCTTCGTTGGGGTGCGCGGGCTTCACACGCGGTGGCTTCTCTTGTCGCGGAGCACGGGCTCTAGGCGTGCGGGCTTCAGTAGTTGTGACACGTGGGCTCTAGAGCGCAGGCTCAGTAGTTGTGGCGCACGGGCTTAGTTGATCTGCGGCATGTGAGATCTTCCCGGGCCAGGGCTCGAACCCGTGTCCCCTGCTTTGGCAGGCGGATTCTTAATCACTGTGCCACCAGGGGAGCCCCTGGAATTTTTTTTCCAAATATTTTCCATCCACTGTTGGTTGAATCCGAGGGTGCGGAACCTGCAGGTACAGAGGACCGACTGTACCACCACTTATCCACATGGAAACTTCCACTTCTTTTTTTTTTTTTTTCAGGCTCCCACTTCTTCACTATACTCCTCCCTGCGTGCTCCATCTAGTTGTTTACCTCTCTTTTGTTGAATTTAGTTCAGTTTCATAAATATGGACTACACACTGTGAGACTGATACTGCCATTGATTCTAACAGTTCAGAAATTAAAAACTAACACACAATCTTAGTTTGAGAAGAGCTCAACTTCTTGGGGGGTGGGGGGGACATGTAAAATGACAATTGCAAATCACAGAATAAGTGCAATGAATTTTACATTCATCCAAAACATTATCTACTTAGCACTCTGCTAAATGCAGGATATACAGAGTTGAACAGAATGTACCTGGTTCTTGCCTGCTTTTAACATGTGGGTTCTTAAGGTTGAAAACAAATAAATGTATAATTCCAAATTATGGTAAGTACTATGAAGGAGACAAACAGGTGTTGAGCCAATAACAAGATAAGAGGGGAAATCTACTTGAGATAGGATGGTCAGGGAAGGTTATTAACATTTTTTAAACTGGTTCCTGAAGGCTATGACAGAACTGGAGAAGAGCATTCTAGGCAGAATAGAATTTTCAAAGGATCTAAGGCAGGCAAGATCTTGGGGAAATTGGAAAAAGGCAGAGAGTGCCTAGAGGTGAAGTTAGGATGGTGGGCTAGTGCCAGATTATGAAGAGTCTTACAGATGGTAGTAAAGTGGGATTTTTTTCCCAAGTGTAGTAGAGACCTATTGAAGAATTATATTTTTAACAATCCCTCTGCCTAATGTATGGACTGGAGCGAGCAAAAGGGAGAAGAGGGAAACTAGTGAGGAGATCCTTGGAATTTACGTAGTTGAGAGATGATGGTGATTCGGATCAGGCAGTGGAGATGGATGGAACAGGAGAATTCCAGATGCATATTTTAAACAGTAATGATAGGACTTGGTGATGGTTTGAATGTGGGAGTTAAGGAAGAGAGTGGAATCAGATTAGTAAGTGGAAATGTCAAATCAGCAATTAGACCTATCAGTTCGAAGATCAAAAGAGAGATCTGAGCTAGAAATCAAAGTGTGGGATTAAGTGAGTTTACCTGGGGAACTTGAGAGCTAGAAGGGAAAGGGAGACCATAGAAAAGTTTTAAAAAGTAAGAAGTTATGGCCGCAGAGATGGGAAGAAAGCCAGGAGAGTGTGGTATTCATATAAGACAAGAAAAGAGTATTTCAGGAAGGGAGTGATCAACTGTGTTCACGCTGCTGAGAAGTGAGATGAAGACTGAAAAGTATCAGATTTAGTGATAAGGAGACCCTTGGTGACTTTGAGAAGAGTAGTGGGACAAAGTGAAAATGTCTGGGAGTGAGTTGGGAGATATAAGTGGAGTCCTGTTGTATAGAAAAGTGAAGTGCATACACTGGGTGCTGTAAAGGCAGGAGAGGAGTACTCATTTGGGGGAGTTTAAGTAAAGTTACCTGAAGGAGATGACCACTGTCCTGAATTTTAAAAGATGAATAGGGATATGGGAAAAGAAAACAAGGCAAAGGTAATGACTTAAAGAAATGTAGTGGAAAACAGCAGTTTTAGGAAGAACATAAAGTTCCAGAACATAGAGTAAGCTGGAGAGGTAGGCAGGCTCCATACTATGAAGCACCTGCCTGCCATCATCAAGTAGCTGTGATTTATTGAATACCTACTGTGTCAAGCCTTCATATGCACTGTCCCATTTAGTCCTCCTACAGGTCCTGCTAGGTATTTATTATTTTTTTACCAATAAGGGACCTGAGGCTTAGAGAGGTTAAGTAACTTCCCCCAGCTCTCACAGGAGTATGTGGCAGATTCAAGATTTGAACTGAGGTTGGTCTGAGTCCAGAGCCATGCTCTTCACTTCTCTGCTATTCTGCTATAGTTGAGAAACTTTATCCTTTAAGTCGAGGTGGAACACAGTGTTTTAAATTTTTTAAAAATTAACTAACAACATTTCAGTATTGGTAGAATTCATGTAACACTCCAGATTTCCATTTTTTCTTGAAAAATTAGAAGGTCTGATAGATGTGTGAAGGAAGAAGTTGAGCGGGGTGGGGAGAGAAGGAAGAAGTACAACTAGGTGTCTTGTTAATAGTCGATGCAAGATATATAGGGACCCGAACTAGGACAATGCTAATAATAGGGATGGAGTGAAGGGGCAGCTTAGATAAATATTGGGGTAGATTGGCAGGACTTGGTGGGTGGGTGATCTGATCGAATGTGCCAAGTGAGTGAAAGAGAGGAAAAGTCAAGGATGAGTTGTAGGTTTATAGCATGGTTGGATGGATGGTAGTACTCGCAAGTGAGCTGAGAATGTCAGAGGAAAACGATAGGGGAAGATAACAAAATTGGTTTTGGACATGTTGAATTTTAAGTACCATTGGGATCTCTAGGTGGAGAAAGTCTTGATCACATAGGAAAATTTAGAAATCATCAACGTATGGTAGAAATGACAACAAATGAGGTTTTCCAAGGAGTTCATTTTTTAAATCTATTTTTCTCTCCTCATCCCCACAGCTTAAATTCGTGCACTCAGCTTATCATATGTAAGATATTGCAGCAGTCTTCTAATTGCTCTCCTTTGACCCCAATTTTTGCTTTCCCCCAACCCTCTGTAAAAGTTTTCTTATTGCCTCTTATTTATAAACCTTTGATGAGGTTTTGACTATAGGGAAATGTAATTTCCCTCATTGCCTACCTTTCATGCCTCTAGGTCAGGTGTAGTCTCTGTAAATTTCCCAGGTCCTGGAGGCAGAGTTGGTTGCTTCCCCAGTACTTGACCTATATCTTTTTTTCCAGGTCATATTCCATTGTCTCATAATTTTTAGCTTGAGTTGATAATGTATTCTTCAACTAGACCATGTGCCCTTTGCATGCAGGTTTCAAGTCTTGTTCATCTTTGCATATCCACTGCTCAGCACTTGGAATATTTGGCATTTAGATATGTGAAATGTTTCTTGTGGGAATTCAGTGGACTGAGAACTGTAGGAACCCTTCACCTAACCTACTTTTCTGCCACCATATACTCTCATATACTTTGAAGATTTTCCATTGTCTTTAGTTCATCATTGTCAGTGTGAATCAAGTTAGTCATCATTGTCATCATCACTAACATTTACTCATCACTTACTATGTACCAGGCACTTTCTCAAGTGCTTTACGTGTGTTAATTTATTTCTCATTACACTCAGATGAGGAAACTGAGGCACAGAGGAGTTAAGTTACCCAAGATTGCATATTTAGTAAATGGAGGAGCTATAATACAGCCACTCACATCAAATTGTTAATACCATTTATTAGGACCCACATTGATTTTTGACTAATTAAGCCTCATTAGGCAATTCTCAGGTCTAGGCCTGTGTATGTGATTTCTTTTTATTTCTTTAATTTTTTCCAATATCCACTATTCCTTTAGGTTTCTTTCCCCCCATACCTTTCTACCTTCCTTCTTCCAAGGCTGAGTTAGACTACAGTCTTGCCAACTGACTCCAAAGATAGACCCAGTATGGTCCCTTTTGTTTTAGGTTCTTTCTTTTTCTTTCTCTCTCTCTCTCTTTGTGTGTGTGTGTGTGTGTGTGGTTTCACTCTAGAAAGATGGAAAATTAATAACATGAGAAAGTTATAAACTGTGAGTTATCCTCTCTGGTCCTGACTAATCCTGGATTCCTTGCTAAATGGAAACTAAAATGTACAGTAACCTCTGCTCTCAACTTTACCTCTGAAGGCCCTCAGCAGACCTCCCTATTTCCACAGACCCAAGCCCCCTAGATTAGACTGGCCCCCTCCTCACAACAGTTTGGTCTTGGTTTATAGATATGAAGATGAGATCAGAGCAGTGAGGAAGCAGTGAGGAATATCTAGTCAGGGACCTACTTCTGTCTAACCGGACCTTCATTTTAATAGCATGCCTTTAGTAGGGCTGAGCCTCCTGACTTCAGGATGTTTTCTCTCACCAGTCAGATTCCTAACTGATCAGTCACCTTTGTGATTTCCTTAGGTGTTAAAAAAAAAAGATACATTGAGGCATTTTTTATATCTTTTAGGCTTTAGAAAATTTGCGTGTATACCTGTGTGAAAAAATCATAGCTGAGAGACATTTTGATCATCTACGTGCAAAAAAAATACTCAGTAGAGAAGACACTGAAGAAATTTCTTGTCGAACATCAAGTAGAAAAAGGGCTGGAAAATTGTTAGACTACTTACAAGAAAACCCCAAAGGACTAGATACCCTGGTTGAATCTATTCGGCGAGAAAAAACACAGAACTTCCTGATACAGAAGATTACAGATGAAGTGCTAAAACTTAGAAATATAAAACTAGAACATCTGAAAGGTAAGATATCTTAGTTATCCAAAAGTTCATTTAAATGTAACAATGCTTTTATAAGTAGAATGCAAAACAAAACAAAAACCTAGAAGTGATCATTTTGCTTTTATTCAAAAAGTTCAACCTTTAGAATTACATTCAATTTGCATTTTTTTTACCTTATTTGATGTCATTACATTGCAAAAGTGAAATATCACTCAGTGTTCTGTATTTATATTCGTTTAACAACACATTTATAGAAAACAACTACAATGGAATCCCAGTATACACAGGAGTTTGTTTCTAAAGTCATCAGAATGCAAGATTAATCTGTTCAAAAGTAACCCCTGGGGCTTCCCTGGTGGCGCAGTGGTTGAGAGTCCGCCTGCCGATGCAGGGGACATGGGTTCGTGCCCTGGTCCGGGAAGATCC
The DNA here is from genome assembly GCF_964374135.1 of Grampus griseus. Lineage (NCBI taxonomy): Eukaryota > Metazoa > Chordata > Mammalia > Artiodactyla > Delphinidae > Grampus > Grampus griseus. The sequence goes on from NC_139017.1 coordinate 108,792,162, forward strand.
CACATGCCGCGGAGCGGCTGGGCCCGTGAGCCATGGCCGCTGAGCCTGCGCGTCCGGAGCCTGTGCTCCACAACGGGAGAGGCCACAACAGTGAGAGGCCCGCGTACCGCAAAAAAAAAAAAAAAAGTAACCCCTGAAAATGCATATCACGCATAAAGAACAGTGTATAGGTAAAGTATTTTACCTTTGATAAACTCTGATAGTTTTTCTCCCACCAGTAGATTACATGATGAAGTAGTTGGCTTATGTTGGTAAGAATCATCGTGTATAAGTTATATATAACTTTAAACACTAGAATTACACTCAGTGTTGCAAAATGAGAGAGGCATAAAACTGAGATTGATTAAGGGAGTAGCAGATTTACCTCTTCGTCTCACCCTCACCCCAGAGCACACACTCACTAAATTGGAATGCTGTGTAGAATTGTTTGCACGATTTAAATCCCCCTCTCCCTCCAAACCCCCATCTTTCTCTGTCTCTCTCTACAGAGCACTTAAGATAAATGTGCATGCGATACAGCTCTATTCCAGCTGTTCTAGGCAAGGGAAACATAAATTAGTAATTTAGGGCTTTTCCCTTAAGGAACTCAGTCTATAAATCCATGTTGGAACACAGATGAAGTTTCCCCTTGAGCCATATTTAAGAAAATAGTTTCTCTTTCATGGGACAGAAATGCTGACTGTATTGTGAAGTTGAAAAACTAGTGGAAAAAATTGACGTACAAATGTACTTTACAGACTCTGAAGGTTTTACATAAAATCTGTCAACTCAGGAAGTTCTGTGCCTGTAGACCATTGGGTTGAATATTTGCTGAGCCTAAAAGAGAGATAAATTGTGTTTGTGTTTATTCTTTCCACACTGAGGCTAATTGTTGGCTATACCCTTTGGATATATAGAATTCTTTGTTCAGAACAACCTCTGTCATTTACGTAAACTGTTAGGTTGAGAACCAGGACATTCTCTATTTAATGTGAAGAGGAGACCTGGGTTCTAGCCGTCCCCCTTGCATGAAGTAGTCCTGGAATGTTGGGCATGACTTCACTGTTCCAGGCCTCTGTCTTCTCGTCTCTAATAGTGAGAGGCTATCCCGGATGACCTGTAGAATCCCTTCCACTTGTAACACCCCATGATTCAAGAATTGGAAGTAAGAGAAATGGAAATAAAAACAAAAATAAACAAATGGGACCTAATGAAACTTCAAATCTTTTGCACAGCAAAGGAAACCATAAACAAGACCAAAAGACAACCCTCAGAATGGGAGAAAATATTTGCAAATGAAGCAACTGACAAAGGATTAATCTCCAAAATTTATAAGCAGCTCATGCAGCTCAATAACAAAAAAACAAACAACCCAATCCAAAAATGGGCAGAAGACCTAAATAGACATTTCTCCGAAGAAGATATACAGTTTGCCAACAAACACATGAAAGAATGCTCAACATCATTAATCATTAGAGAAATGCAAATCAAAAGTACAATGAGATATCACCTCACACCAGTCAGAATGGCCATCATCAAAAAATCTAGAAACAATAAATGCTGGAGAGGGTGTGGAGAAAAGGGAACCCTCTTGCACTGCTGGTGGGAATGTGAATTGGTACAGCCACTATGGAGGAGGTGCCTATGGAGGAGGTGCCAGTATGGAGGTGCCTTAAAAAACTACAAATAGAGCTACCATATGACCCAGCAATCCCACTACTAGGCATATACCCTGAGAAAACCATAATTCAAAAAGAGTCATGTACCAAAATGTTCATTGCAGCTCTATTTACAATAGCCTAGAGATGGAAACAACCTAAGTGTCCATCATCAGATGAATGGATAAAGATGTGGCACATATATACAATGGAATATTACTCAGCCATAAAAAGAAATGAAATTGAGCTATTTGTAATGAGGTGGATGGAACTAGAGTCTGTCATACAGTGAAGTAAGTCAGAAAGAGAAAGAAAAATAACGTGTGCTAACACATATATATGCAATTTAAGAAAAAAAAAATGTCATGAAGAACCTAGGGGTAAGACAGGAATAAAGACACAGACCTACTAGAGAATGGACTTGAGGATATGGGGAGTGGGAAGGGTAAGCTGTGACAAAGCGAGAGAGAGGCATGGACATATATACACTACCAAACGTAAAATAGCTAGCTAGTGGGAAGCAGCTGCATAGCACAGGGAGATCAGCTTGGTGCTTTGTGACCACCTAGAGGGGTGGGATAGGGAGGGTGGGAGGGAGGGAGACACAAGAGGGAAGAGATATGGGAACATATGTATAACTGATTCACTTTGTTATAAAGCAGAAACTAACACACGATTGTAAACCAATTATACTCCAATAAAGATGTAAAAAAATTTTTTTAATAAAAAATAAATAAAAAAAGAATTGGAAGTAATTAACTCATAGAATTTTAGCATATACCCAGTTTAAAATTGGGGTAAATTTTTTTTGTGTGTGTGTGCTGGAGTGCTAAAGAATATTTTTTAGTTGTGAAAGCTATTTCTTATTTTATGAATAATTTCAGGGGCTACTTTATTTTTTCTAGGTCCTTCAATGGTTAAGTATAAATACACAGATTGAATGTGAATTGTAGCATGTCATTTAGCTTCCTTGAGATTATTCCTGTATCTAGAAAATGTAAATAATAGTATGCTTCATGATTGTCAGGAAAAGCAGATAAAATGTGAAATGGATTATGACAATTTATAAACTGCTATTTAAATTTGTGTAATCTTTAAAAAGTTCGAAGATGGGTGTGGACTCAGTTTTCTAGTTACTTTTCATTTACATCTGAATAATTTTATTGTAGGACTGAAATGTAGCAGCTGTGAGCCTTTTCCAGATGGAGCCACAAACAACCTCTCTAGATCAAATTCAGATGACAGTAATTTCTCTGAAAAACTGAGAGCATCCACCGTCATATACCATCCAGAAGGAGAATCCAGCACAGCCCCCTTTTTTTCTACTGATTCTTCTCTGAATTTGCCTGTTCTAGAAGTAGGCAGAACTGAAAACCCCACCTTCTCTTCAACTACGCTTCCTAGACCTGGGGACCCTGGGGCTCCTCCTTTGCCACCAGAGCTGCAGTTAGAAGAAGAAGGAACTTGTGGAAACTCTAGTGAGATGTTTCTTCCCTTAAGATCACGTGCTCTTTTGCGGCAATGACAGTTTACTGCATTTTAATTTTTTTAATGGTGACAAAAAATATTTGAAAGGATATGAATCATCTTATAAAATTGCTATAATGACTTATTAACATTTGATACATGTCTTATAATGCAACGTAAACATACTTTGTAAATAGAATTTTTTAGAATAAAAGAAGTATACTTGTAGATAGCTAAAGTAACTCTTGTTGATCATGTACTCTTCAGTATTTTCTCTTCATTTTTGAGGTAATTTAGTGTTTTCACTTTTTTTTATGTTTTAAGACTAATTTTAATAGAGAACATTTCTCTGTTTGAGAATAGAGTCTTAGGCTGGGAACAATGTTTCTTCTCTGTGCATTTGTGCTAGTAAGTTTCACAGTCTAATAGTCCTTTCCAACCATTCAACAGTACATTTTCAGAATTAAGCTGTTCCTATTCATAATAAAGCCAATCACTGCTGGGAAAACTGCCAGCTACAGAAAAGAATCTTTTTCCCACTCAATTGGGCTTACAGGTACTTAGAAAGTCCCCTTCTGATTCAGAGAAATATCTAATGGAGTTTGAGCCACCTACGGTGCCAATTTGCCAAAATACATTTCTTATTAATCTTACTAATTAATACTACTTTCTTAAGATTTTCACATTCTTTGCTTTATCATTTTCATTCCTAAAGAAAAATCTTGACATAAACTTCAGTTATTACATATAATTTAATGAGATTTTAAAAATACTTTTTCTGTACTTTTTGTTCCCTTTTAATGAGGACCACTGTACAGTTGAAATAATTAGAACAAAATGGTTTTTGTGTGTGTATATGTGACAATTCTGTTTTTAGTACTATTTGGAACAAGCGGGCCATTAGCTAGATATGTCTTTTTGTTCTATGACAAAGTTTGACTAATTTTACAAATTTATAAATCTTCTTTCATTATTTTCATTAAACTATATCTATTTCTAGATATCTGTCTCATATATATTTCCACTACTTGCAAAAAGCAGAGATGGAAATATGCTATTAAGAATAAATGTTTTTAAGTTGTAGTGCTGTGTTTTGGAAGTTTCAGATTTTTCAATAGGAAATAAATACCTAAAACTTTTTTTATATGCACCAATTTTAATAGGAAACATTAATTCAGGTTGTAAGATGGAGTTGCACTTCTGGATGGACTGATGAAATTATCAATTGTGAAGAAGACTGGCATATTGACTTTTAAAAAATTTTAAAGACTGGGTGATTTTTGTAGTATAAACATTTTCTAACGATTATGGAGAAACATGTTTCACTTCCAGGGTAGCATAACAAAATAGTGGCAATTAAAAAAAAAAATAGTGGTGTAATACTTAAACCTTTTTCAAAAGCAGAAGCAAGCTTTCATTTCATTAATTAAAATAAAATTTGATATGCAGTTACTTTTTTAAAAATTTAAATAGGATTTATTTGGAATCAAAGATCATAATTTAGATATGGTGCAGCACCTACATTTATAGTTTTCTTTCAGACTGTTGACTAACTACGTAGACAATAAAATTAAGGTTTTAACAAACTTAGGCTTTTGGTTTTCTGAATCCTATGAAATCAATTTATTTTTCATTTAAACACTGAAAACCAGCTGTTGCCAAAAATGTATACATTTGAATGATACTGTGACATGACATAGTGCAATTGGTTATTGGGTTGATTAATGCAGCAGTGAAAATTATCACTTAATATAAAAACAACACCTTCGAGCTCACTTTTTTAAATTGCTTTTTAAAAAATTGAGACTTTATTTTTTAGAGCAGTTCTAGGTTTACAGAAAACTTGAGCACAAAGTACAGAGTTCCCATATACCCCCTGTTTCCTATATTAACATCTCACATTAGTGCATTTATTAGAATTGATGAACCAGTCTTGATACATTATTATTAACTAAAGTTAATAGTTTACATTAGGAGTCATTCTTTGTGTTATACAGTTCTATAAGTTTTGACAAATGCATAGTGACATGCATCCACCATTATATTATCACACAGAATAGTTTCACTTCCCCAAAAATCCCCTGTGTTCCACTTATTCATCCCTTCCTCTTCCTCCCCGCCCCACCCCTTCCCATCCAGCCCTGGCAACCACTGATCTGTTTATTCTCTCTATTGCTCTGTCTTTTCCAGAATGTCATATATTGAATGGTTGGAATCATACAATATGTAGCTTTTTCAGACTGGCTTCTTTCACTTAGCAATATGCATTTACATTTCATGCATGTCTTTTCATGGTCACTTTTTCAAGAGCTAATTCCATCTTTGGTCAGCATGTCATTCCTAGTGCAAGGGCAAACACTGGCAAATTTGGAACTTACCAGGATAATGGCAGGTTTTTTGCTTTCAATTTTTTTTGTTGTTTCGAATTTTTTAATTTTGTTTGGGAGGTTTTTGGTTTGTTTTGATACTTTTTTTTTCGGCCATACCGCTCGGCATGTGGGATCTTACTTCCCTGACCAGGGATAGAACCTGTGCCCCCTGCAGTGGAAGCACTGGAGGTGTGGAGTCTTAACCACTGGACTACCAGGGAAGTCCCTTGATAAACATTTTCTAAAATTTAACTTAGTTTAATGATTAGTACTTTTGTGGTTAGTGTTTTTTGTCTCCTGTTTAAAAAATCTTTGCCTATCCTAGTGCTGTGATGATAATCCCCTATGTTTTCCTCTGGAAACTTAGTTGTTTTCATTTCATAATTAGCTCTATGATCCATTACAAAGTAATTTTGTGTACAGTATAAAGTAGAAGTTAAGTCTTGTGGCTACTGTCCTTTTACCTAAGCAGCGTGAAAGGGAGCAGGCAGTTTCACGCTCTGTCCTTATCTTGTATCACTGCATAAATAAGTACGTTGTTGATTTTGGAGGGAAAAAAAATAGCTAACCAAGCAGGGAATCGATCTTTGTTGTTAAATGTAATCTTTTGAGGGCTTTCTGAAAGAAGAGCTAAATTTAAGCACAAACAATATGTGGGTAACTTGAGTGCTGCTCCTAAAGGCCTTACTCTGACCTTGCCACTGTATTTAATTATCAGACAGTTGTCCTTCACTGTGGTGGTTCCCAGACTGCTGCCTATTTCAGAATCACCTGGAGAGCATTTCTTTCTTTTTTTTTTGCTGTACGCGGGCCTCTCACTGCTGTGGCCTCTCCTGTTGCGGAGCACGGGCTCCGGACACGCAGGCTCAGCGGCCATGGCTCACGGGCCCAGCCGCTCCGCAGCATGTGGGATCTTCCCAGACCGGGGCATGAATCCGTGTCCCCTGCATCAGCAGGCAGACTCTCAACCACTGCGCCACCAGGGAAGCCCACCTGGAGAGCTTTTAAAGATCTGGATGCCAGGCTGTGGAAGCCAGTCATCAGAAGTGGGTAAAAATTTCTAGGTGATTCCAACGGGCAACAGTGTTTGGAAACCACAATCTTACCGGATGCCAAATACAGTGATTGGTATTTCCACATGTGTGATCTTGTTTTTAATCCTAATAACAACTCTGCAAGGAGAGTTTTATTGTTACTTTTTTTTAACAGACGAGAAACAATCTCAGGATAAAGTATATGGCTCAAAGTATGTGGCACAGCTCTTTAGAATTAAAATCTAGGGCTGTTTGACTCCAAGATCAGTGTTCTTTCTACAACTCCATGCTCTCTTATTAACATTTCCTAGACGGCAGAAAGGTAAGAGTGGAGATTGTGTATTTTTTCACTCATAATTCAATATTTATTGATTACCTATCATTTTAGGTGCTGGCGATACAGTGATAAAACAGACAATCTCTATGTTCTCATAGAGAACTCACATTCTAGTTGGGGGAGATAGTTAGAAAATAAACAAGGAAACCCTGATAATTCTAGTTGCTGTGGATATAAAATAGGCCATGTATGAGCTAAACAGTAACTTGGACCAAAGTGTTTATAGCATTATGAGGGAACTCCTCTCAAAGCAGGCAACATTTGAGCTGAGGCCTAAACCATAAGAAGGAAGGAGCCAGCTGTGTGGAGTTCTAGTAGGAAGTTTAGGCAAAAGTAACATTGAGTGCAAAAGTCCTGAGGCAAGAATGAGCTAGTGAGGACCACCCAGGCCTGTATGGCTGGAACATAAGTATGAGGGGTGACTAGGGAACTCAGGAGCCCGGATTGAGATGAGGTTTCACTGATAGTGAGGACCAGATATGGAAGGATTTATAGACCATTGTGAGAAGTTTGGATTTTCTTCTTTCTTTTTTGTATATTGAAATAAAAGAGCTGTATTAGGGACTAGTATATAACATTTGCATACATTTTCAGGGTATTACACTATATTCCAAAAAACTGTTAATGCTCAAGGGGCGTTGGGCCATACTGTATCAGCTTGACCTCTGGAGGGGCTGGAGGCTATGTCCACATGACCAATCCCCAGTAAAAACTCTGGACGCTAAGTTTCGGGTGAGCTTCCCCAGATGGCTCCATGCATGTTGTCACATGTCTTCGCCGCAGAAGTTAGTACTGTCTACACCTCCACTGGGAGAAGACAGCCAGAAGCCCTGCATGTGGAAGGCTCCAGCACTCTGCACCCTGCATCTCTTCCCTTGGCTGATTTTAATCAGTATCCTTTAGCTACAATAAACCATAATCACGAGTAAAACAGCTTTCAGAGAGTTCTGTGAGTGCTTCAAGCAAATTACCAAGCCTGAGGATGGTTTTGGAGGCTCCCAAACTTTGCACTTTGGGACCATCATTTTCCTTTGTCAATGTAGGTACTTGGGTGGAAATTTTTGAGAAACAGATCTACACCCTCATAAATTATAATCCACAATACTTATTGATCATCTACTCAATGACAGGCACTGAGCTAGGTACTAGGAATATAAAAATGAACAAAGCATACTCCAACTCCTCCCCGGAAGGAGCTCACAGACATTGTGCTATGGGACTGGGAAAGAGTGAATAAGACATCTTCTCTGCCTCCTGGAGGTGAGTGTATCGTGTAAATGAACAGGCGTCCTGTGAACGTTTACACTGATACCAACTTCACTGCTTTCACTTGGGTATAATTCCCTCTGAGTCCGTGAGGAGGAGTCAAAGATTTCTAGTTCCCTTGGTGGCTAGGCACACGGTTATATCGTTTATTGTACTAAGAGAGGGAACACAAATGCAGAAGCAAGTTATATGTAAAGGCAAGTTACTGATCTTTAAGTGGGTGTTTGAGACCCCAGCACGATGTCCATACATAAAGTTTAAGAGCCAAATGGAGGTTTGATCCAGAACTTGAGAGGTTGGAGTTGGAGACCCGGATTTGAGAGTCACAAGCATTAAGGTAGTTAATGCCCTGGAAAGGGATGGTCTGACTTGCAACTTTGTAAACTCCCTCTACAGATTGTTAGTAAGTGTGGCTGAAAGCTGGTATAATATGTTGGGAAACACCGGCGTTTAAGGGCCGTACAGAGCAAAGCAGGCATGGAAGGAGGCTGACAATCCAGAGAGTTTGGAGGACCCCCAGAGTGGTGTGATGCAATACAAGAGAAGTTCCATCAAAGGAGGCTGTTCAGAGTGTGCTGGAATGAGGTCAAGCAGGAGAGGATTCACTCTGGGACTTGGTAAGTCCACTTACCCATAGAGGTCTTCCATGACGACTGAGGGAAGCACATTGCGAGTAATTTTATTTCGAGGAAGAGATGCAGCAGGATCCGAAAGAAATCCTGGTCTCTCTGGGCAAGGGCTTTAAGGTGGCGGTGAAAAGACAAAATTTTTAGCTTTTCTGTGCCTTTAATAAATTCTTACTGAATCTGAAAGTTTGGTTGGACCACTGCCTGAGGATCTGTCTCTTCTCAGGGGTCCTCAGAAAAGAGCATTAGAAACCTCTGATTGAGGACGTGCGCGGCCCCGCCTCCAGTCCTTCAGCCCGGCCGCAGTATCACGGCGCAGCCACCAGGGGGTGCAGACTCCGGGCCCATCAGCGAGACTTGGGGCGGGGCCAACTGCGGGGCGGGCCCTGGCACGGCTTCCGGTTTCCGGCGGAGCCATCGATCGACGCGCGCAGCCGTCATGGCAGCGGAGGAGAAGGATCCTCTGAGCTATTTCGCGGCTTACGGGAGCAGCAGCTCAGGCTCCTCGGACGAGGAGGATAACAGCGAGCCAGAGGAGACAAGTCGTAAGGCCTCGGATCCGGCGAAGTCGGCGGGCGGCTGTGGGAACAAGGCGGAGAAGCGGCTGCCTGGACCCGACGAGCTGTTCCGGAGCGTGACTCGCCCGGCCTTTCTCTACAATCCGCTCAACAAACAGATCGACTGGGAGAGGCACGTCGTCAAGGCGCCAGAGGAGGTGAGGTCCCCGACCCCGTTTCCCGATCTAGGTCCCGGCCTCCGCCCCCTTCCTCCTGAGTCCCCTCCTGGGGACCAGCTGTCCGCCCCACACACGCAGTCACCCCCTGCGGGATGCCGCACCACCCTCTCCCACCTCCAACCCTGGGGAGCCCGGGCCCCCTCCCCCAGCCTGGTGGGTGTCAGACCGGATCCGCAGCCCCGCCCCCTTGTGAGGAGACCCAAACCTCCGCGCTCGGTGCCCTGACCCCGCGCGGCTAGGACTAACGGTGGTGACTCCCCCGCCCCCCTGCTGCAGCTTCTCCCCGAGACCCCTTCCCTTTGATGCCGAAGTGCCTGCGGTGCTGCCTCCAAGACAGTGTCTGCTGCAGCCTCCTGAAGGGGTCAGCCTTGGCGTAGTATCTCTGAGACTGGATTCTTCTTTGGTAACTAAAAGTTAATAGCTTTATTTGTATAGGGAACCCTTTGGCTTTTCACTTAACAGTAGTGTGATTTTGATGGAAAAATATGTCTTTAAACCTTAAAAAAGAAAAAAAAAAGTCAGCCTGAAGAATAAACGAACTGCAGGGAGGTGCATGTGCCCATACCGATTATAGGAACCTCGGTTCGTCACAGTGTTTCTTAATGTGTTTGCTTAACAGCCTCCGAAGGAATTCAAAATATGGAAGTCAAACTGTGTACCACCTCCGGAGACCTACTCTACTGAGAAGAAACCTCCCCCTCCAGAGTTGGATATGGCAATAAAATGGTCTAACATATATGAGGACAATGGTGATGATGCCCCACAGAATGCTAAGAAAGCTAGGCTTCTCCCAGAAGGGGAGGAGACAGTGGAATCAGGTAAGGAAAGTCAGACTCCAGTGGTAATGCCTTTTGGTCCCTGTGATGAGTTTTAAGAGAACGAGATGTTTAATGAGTGAAACTTAAATCTAGTCAGTTAGCAAACTGATTGTGATGGTCTTTGGGTGTCTTTTGCTGTGTGTGTGTGTGTGTGTGTGTTTAACATCTTTATTGGAGTATAATTGTTTTACAGTGGTGTGTTAGCTTCTGCTGTATAACAAAGTGAATCAGCTATACATACACATATATCCCCATATCTTTTCCCTCTTGCGTCTCCCTCCCTCCTACCCTCCCTTTTAATGTGTTTTTGAGAAACGTCATAAAATATTCAGGATTTAAAGTGAAATCTTTGATGTCTCAACCAGTAGTATATTGATGTATGATGCCTTATTATTAAAGCAGCATGAGTTATTTCATGAACTCTTTGTTGTGACTGCAGTTGTGAAGTGCTGATGGCTTCATTTTATATTAAAGCAATTGTGCTTTACAGCCAAAATTATTGTCACAAAATGGATTTAACTGAGTATTACTACATAGTAATTAACAATAGTAACAAGATAATGACTTAGTTGTCTTGCCTTAGTTCATAATATCATAATTCCACCTTACAATTCCATTATTGTAAGTAATCACAGTAATCTCTGCTTCCATACTTTTACCCACTTACCCCCTTGCCTCACTTGCTTAAAACCCTTCACCAGCAGCAGAGTGAGCCCTCTATGATAGGCCCTGCCTTTTTCTCCACCCTCATTTCAGATGGCCCCCTTGTAGAACTTTAAGATCTTAAAATTCAAAACTGAATAGACCATGCTATTTTATGGTTCCATGCCTTTTAATATATGTTCCACCTTAGTTGGGAATGTTTTTCCCTCCCTCTTTGGCTGGTAAACTCATTCATCCTTTAAAATCCAACTCTAAGAAAAAGAGAGTTGGTAATATCTAAATCTCAAATATTACCTTCCTCTAGTTAATTATTTGCTCCTCTGTACCCTGTATGTGCTAATGCTATTGATGGCCCTTACCTCCTTTTATGTGATTTTTTGTTCATAAGTCTATCTGCTTTATGAAGATGAGTTCCTTAAACAGCAGGGTCCAGGTGTTATTTATGTTTATAATACAGTTTGTAGTATGTTGTGAGTATTCAGTGGATTATTGGACTAAATATTTTTGACTATCATTTTTATGAAAGCGTGTGTTGTTTTTGTTAAACAAATTTCTGATCTTCCCATAATACAACTGCTACTTATTTAGCTCATTTTACAACTGCAGAGAATTTTGTTTGTTTCAAGAGAAAGGGTAACAAACTGGTAGGAGTTCTTACTCCAATTTTTGGTTTTTTGTTTGTGTTTTTTTAAGGAATAGGATATTTATTCAGATCTAAAGTGTCTCTTCACAAAATTAATGCTTGTTAATTCCAAATGGGAAAAAAATAGTACCTTCATTTTGGAGTTACTTCATTGTGGAGAAGCCTGGCAGACACCATTTTAATCAAGCGATTAAAGTGATCATAAATAACAGGACAAATCAAAACTGAGTGTCACTTGAACACAGCATCACGTTGGTGATATCCTTGCCGAACACAAACACGCACAAATTGAGGGATATTCCACAAAATAACTAGCTGAATCTTCAAAAGTATCAAGGTCATGAAAGTCAAAGAAAGAAAGATTGAGGAAACATTTTTGACTACAGGACACTAAAGAGATGTGACGATTAAATGCAATACACATTCTGAAGTGTATCCTTTTTTTGCTATAAAGGATATTACTCTCCAGTTTTGATTCTACCTGGCTTTCCCATTTCTTTCACTGACTTCCCAGTGTGAATTAGAAGTCAGTAGTGAAGGTACCTCTTCAGTAAATGGCATCTTTTTGGACATGCCAAATGAAGTGGACATTAAAAATACCTCATATTTTATAGTATCTTTATATAATTAATAAAAAACACTTTTGCATAAATTACATTTAATCCTTACAACACCTTGTGAAACCAGATAGGGAAGTGTCAGAATGAGAGCTTATGTGACTTGTCCAAGATCACAAAACTAGAAAATGCTGAGCTCTAAAATAGTACCTTCACACAAGTTTTCTAATTTGTTACTCTTAGCAACCTAGTACAGAAGTGATACATGATTCATTATTACTGTTTTGTAGACAAGAAGACAATCTCAGATTCAAGAATTGCCCAAATTCACACAGCTAGGAAGAGGCAGAATAGGAATTCAAATTCAGATCTTTAAATGGAAATGATGCCATATTAAACTGGGGTTTAGTCTCTTGATGTTTTGCAAGCGAGAGTGCTTGAGGAGTAGCTGTCCTGTGGGAAGAATGGCAATAAGGCCACTAGAGTTGATATTCAATCTAGGGTGTCATAGGCTGGTGCTCTCCTATCTTTGTTCCTATGTGGAAAAGGCAAGGTTTATATACCAGGACAAGTAAGTAGAAAGAATTATCTTTTTTTCCAGCTTGCCTTTTAAGTTCAGGTAGCAGGAAATATGTGTGAGAGAATGCTGCTATTCCCATAGGTAATTTCTGACCTTTTGATCATATGATGGTCCTCCATTAGAAAGTGGATGTTGGCAATATCAAAAAACAAAAGGACCCCAGTGCTCAGCCAGCTTAAAGCTGGATCATAAGATTAAAAGATAATACTGAAATCTTCAATTTTGACTTTAATGTTGGTTGTTGAATGTAACTATCTTCTTTTTGTAATGAATACCTTTCTTCTTAGGAGTGATTTTTGCCATTTCAAACTCCCATACTATGTTCACAGATCAATTTCCCAACCTCTTTTTTTAACCCCTTTTTTTTTTTTTTTTTTTTTTTTTTGCGGTATGCGGGCCTCTCACTGTTGTGGCCTCTCCCGTTGCGGAGCACAGGCCCCGGACGCGCAGGCTCAGCGGCCATGGCTCACGGGCCCAGCCGCTCCGCGGCACGTGGGATCTTCCTGGACTGGGGCATGAACCTGTGTCCCCTGCATCGGCAGGCGGACTCTCAACCACTGCACCACCAGGGAAGCCCAACCCCCTTTTTTTTTTAATTCATAAAATATCTTGTATTAGAAGCTCCACATTCTTTTTTTGTTTGTTTGTTTTTAATAGGAGATGGAGCAATCTTTTTTTTTTAAATTAATTAGTTTGTTTATTTTTGGCTGTGCTGGGTCTTTGTTGCTGTGCGCAGGCTTTCTCCAGTTGCTGCGAGAGGGCTTCTCATTGCGGTGGCTTCTCTGGTTGCAGAGCACAGGCTCTAGGTGCACGGGCTTCAGTAGTTGTGGCTCGCGGGCTCTAGAGCGCAGGCTCAGTAGTTGTGGCGCACGGGCTTAGTTGCTCCGCAGCATGTGGGATCTTCCCGGACCAGGGCTCGAACCTGTGTCCCCTGCGTTGGCAAGCGAATTCTTTTTTTTTCTTGTTTTTCTTTTCTTTTTTTTTTTTTTTTTGCGATACGCGGGCCTCTCACTGTTGTGGCCTCTCCCATTGCGGAGCACAGGCTTCGGACGCGCAGGCTCAGCGGCCATGGCTCACGGGCCCAGCCGCTCCGCGGCATGTGGGATCCTCCCGGACCTGGGCACGAACCCGTGTCCCTTGCATTGGCAAGTGGACTCTCAACCACTGCGCCACCAGGGAAGCCCCCGCAAGCGGATTCTTAACCACTGCGCCACCAGGGAAGTCACAGAAGCTCCACACTCTTAAATATAAATCTCATTTTTAGATTATCAAATTACTTTGTTTTTATTTTTCCTTCTCATTTTCTGCCCTTTGGCCTTTTTTGCCAGTTAACTCGTTCCAGGTAAGGAAGCTGGGAAAAATTCAAAACTCATCATAAATCCTTACTACTTATCAACACTTGTTTCGTGGTTGTAAAATGTAGATGATTAAGGCTTAGATATTTATTGTAGCTTAATTAACATGTAATTAATCTTGAAGGTCTAACTAAAGTAGCTAATGCTTTTTTTTTTAAGAATTTAGAACCTTAGTTTCTATTAATAATTTAAGCTTGTTTACCTCAAGTGACATGAATTCCATAATATAAAAATTGTTTCCTTACAAGTTCATCTGTAGTATACGGCACAGAGTAAGAAGCTCAGTAAAGTTGATGATCGAACATTTCAAGATTTTTTTTTTAAGACAATCCCTTGTTATATCACTAGATGGCATTAGCTCTTCTGTTCAGTGACTGGTAGGAAGATATTTTTCCAACCTCAGTAGTTTGTGTTTTTATTGTTATTCAGTAAATGAACTTGTAATAAGTGACAGATTAAAAGCAGAAGTGTCTCAGGACGGTCTTTTTAATATATGTTAACACTGCATTTTCTAGTAGAGTTAGAAAGTAATTTCAATTTTTATATTACTACTGAAAATAGTCTCAAAAGTCAAGCATGATGATAATTAAGCACCAATTAAAAAACAAAGGCCTTGGCTTGTTTAAACTGTATGCCTTATCAGTTGGTTTGTAGAACAAGTATTTTTTTGTATACATGATAAATTAATGATTAAAACTTTGCTTTGTAAATTCCTGGGATGATTTGTTGATCTGAATTGTATTTTATCATACTGGGTACATAAATCTGTAGTGCTCTATTAAATAGATGAATAACATCACTGTGCTGTGTTTCAAGATGCATTACCTGCTGTTGATACCAATTATTGTCCACATCAACAAAGGAAATATTCTGAGTCTGGTAGTTAGCAGAAGGGAATTGAAGGCTTAAGGTTTTAAGTTTATTTTTCCCATAATGAGTTCGTGATCTGAAAAACAAAACAGATGAACAAACAAAACAAAACAGAAATAGGCTCATTGATAACAGAGAACAAACTGGTGGTTGCTAGAGAGGAAGGAGTTGGGGGGACAGGTGAAGTAGGTGAAGGGGTTTAAGAGGAACAAACTTCCAGCTATACAATAAGTAAGGCACAGGGATGTAATATACAGCATAGAGAATATAGTCAATAAGATTGTGATAACTCTGTATGGTGACAGATGGTAACTAGACTTATTGTGGTGATTATTCCATAATATATAAAAATACCGAATCACTGCGTTTATACACCTGAAACTTAATATTGTGTGTCAATTATAATCCAATAAAAAAAAAGAACAGGACAGAGCTCCCCAGTCTCTATCAGAAGAATATCGAGAAATAACATGTAAAAAATGACTGTAAAGTCCTTTTGCAATGTGAAGTGTTAAGTAATAACAATAAAATTGACATTGTTTTTTTGACTGTTAATAAAAGGGACGTTGAAATGAGAAAAAAAAGTTTATGTTCTGATATCAATGGCTTCCCCAATTTTTTAATATGAAGTCCCCTTTCAACATCAAAATATTTTATAGGCCACCACATGGTAGTTATTGAACTTTGAGTATCTATTGATTGAGAAAATAAAGTACAATAAATTCAGTAATGTGCTTAAAATAAATTTGTATTTTATAAATCATAACATCTTCTACATGTTGTGTGTTCCATCTACATGGAGTTCTTAAAATAATGCCATTCGTTTGTTCAGAGAGATGGGGATTAGCAGCTGTTCTGTGCTACCCTGTGTTTTGTTGAAACATGTAGTTGGATTGTTTTAATTGAATAAAAGGGCCCATTGTTTCAGGTTTTACAATCTTTTTATTTATTAATTGGAAATTTTCTGTGAATACAGATACTAATAATATAGAAATATAGAATATATAGAAATAGAAATAGAAATATATAAATAGAAATATAGAATAATATAGAAATATAGAATATATAAATAATATAGAAAAGTGTAAAGGACATGGTTTTAATTTGAGGTTCTTCTCCCCTCCCCCCCATATTCTCCATAATATGAAGGCAGGGAAGAAGTCTGTTTTTCTCTTGCCATTGGAATATTCTGACCATCCTAGGAGCGGGAGAATGTAGAACACCTACATAGGACAAAACTGAAAATACAGTTTCAGTGAAACATCTACTTGTGAAAGCCTTTTTAACTTCAAAATGCATGTGTGGGGCTGGGGATGGGGCGATGAGATGGGGGCAGGTGTTTGTGGGGGGTGGAAAGCAGATTGGAGGAGAAAGACTAGCTGATAGACACATAATGTCATGGTTAAATTGACATCTTTTTTTGTAAAAAAAAAAAAAAAAAAGAACGGTATGTGTTCCATTCTTAACATGTAGATTATATATTTAAATATCCACCATGTATATACTGTAGAATATTTGAGAATAGCTTTATCAGAACAAATTTTGATTTTCTCATTTTAAGCTACCTTAATATAGCACTAAAAGATCACTGTAGATTTTGTGTAACATTACAGTTGAAAAAATTCCTTATTTTTACTTGCAATTCCTTATAATTTACTTGCAATAACTTCTGAAAGTTATTTTTGTTTTTTTATTGGAAAACTTTGAAAGAAACATTAGTTGAGGATAATGATTTTGGTATAGAGTCAATGAAATTTTAATGCTTAACATTTTTTTAATATTACTGATTGAAACTCTTCCTTTCCTATTTAAAGATGATGAAAAAGAAGAGCATACTTCTAAAAAGCGCAAAATAGAACCGGGAGAACCAACAAAGAAGAAAAAATAGAAAACAAATGACAAGAATTTTTGGACTGTGAAACTTTGTTGAAATGAATTTTTTTGGCAGATTAAATTGATATTGTAAATTATTATGAAACAACATCTCCATGAAAGTATATGTTAATTAACTAATGAGTTTTGGTGCAGGAACCTTCCACTGTAGAACTCATTTTTTATTTAAAACTTATATGTATTTAAAACTCAAATGGTGACTTGTGATTGTGAAATTGACAACACTTGGAAGCATTCTTGCTACCACAGAATTGGTGACATGCTTTGAGTTTCATCCCATGTTGACATGCCAATGTTCTATGAACCTTTTATAAAGGAGTATATTTTTAAAGTAAATATATTGTACTGTGAACTTGTAGGGTGCTTTTCAGCAGTGTTTGTACAGTGTAAATAGATCATGGAAATAAAATTACCAGTATTACTATTACTGCATAACATTAACATTTGAATATTTGTGACAAGTACCCTCTTTGCCATGTGACATTCTGATAGTGGGTATTACCATTTAGGGAGTGCCTCCTGTGTTCCAAGTGCTTTGTGCATATATTATCTCTGATCCTCAGCCTAATAAAGCAGGTATTAATAGCCTCATTTTATAATAGAGATTAATTTATCCATGGTTACACAGCTAATGAGCAATGAATTTGAGATTTAACTCAGGACACTTGAACTCCAAAAATATCATACTAAACCACCTCTCAGCCAATCAGAATTTAGTCATCTTTGCTCAGGGGGAAATTCCTCTGCCCTCCTGATTTCTGTAATGATCCATACGGCCTGAAGACCATTAAAAACATTACTGAAGGGCTTCCCTGGTGGCGCAGTAGTTGAGGGTCCACCTGCCGATGCAGGGGACACAGGTTTGTGCCCCGGTCCGGGAAGATCCCACATGCCGCGGAGCGGCTGGGCCGATGAGCCATGGGCGCTGGGCCTGCGCGTCCGGAGCCTGTGCTCCTCAAGGGGAGAGGCCACAACAGTGAGAGGCCCACGTACCGCAAAAAAAAAAAAAATTACTGAAAAAAAAGTCATTTTAGGAACTGTAGTTGCCATCTCTTCCAGGTACTCTTCTGTGGTAATCAGTAGAGATCTTCTCCCCTGATTATATTACTGCACTTATATATGCCTTATATTATGATCATTGATTTCCCTGTTAAATAGTAAGCTTGCCAAAGATAAGGATCTTCTACAAAGATTTGCTAGATGTAGCAAATGAAATTACGGGATACCCAGTTAAATTTGAATTTTAGATAAACAACAAATGATGTTTTAGTATATGTGATATTTGAGAAATACTTATAGTAAAAATTTATCTGAAATTCAAATGTAACTGAGCATCTTATATTTTGTCTGGCAACCCTACGCCTATGTGTTTTCTCTACCCAGCTCCTGTTTTAATGCTTTGCATGTAGTAATAAAATCAACAAGGGGTATTTAGGAAGATTGTAATCTTAGATTTGACTTCTGCAGTCCAAAATGCAGTGAAGTTATTTGTAACATTTTGAAAGATAAAAAAGAACGGTTATATACTGCGTCAGTCTTTCCACGATTCTTACATGCCTTTAAGAGACAAGAGTTAATAACAGGACATTATTCAGTTTTTTAAAATCCCCAGTCTGATTGTTTTCCCCATGCTGGAAACCAACATTTGAAAAACTATAAAATTTGTTGAGAACATGAATCAAGTAGATTTAAGTTTGTAAAAGTCATTAAAAGTGTACCAGTCATAGTGTTTTGTGGATTGAGGAAGGGACATGAGTATGATGGCTTCCACTGTATCTTCAACTTACAAATGCAGTTCTACAGCTGCTTATCCTCTAGGTTTACAAGTATCTGAATCCCAAAGTTGAAATAATTGATAAATCAAGAAACTTTTTAAGGTTGAAATCTTTGTACATGAATAATTGGGAGGGCAGTGGTATCATGTACTAGGGAGTGGCATCAACTGGTAAAGCATGAGTCCAATGTGACAGAAATGGAAATATGAGGTTGTGATTCCCAAATCTGGAAAAATCTATAGTCTGGATGAATGTATTGGTGGAACAGATATCTCAGAAGTTACTGAAATATTACAAGATTTAAAAAACTAGCATGAAAATGAACCTCATACAAGATAAAAAAACACCAGCAAGCCACTGTCTGAAAATCTTTTTAACTTTACCACTCATTGTTTCAACTCCTATCTTGTATCAATCAGTTTGTGACAGAGAACAAAAGATCACTAGATTGGTCTCTAGTGGTGCTTTGAGCCTCTTTTCTAGAAGGTAGCAGAACTGGGAAGGGGAGAAACAAAATACCACTTTTCCTTGGAGGGGGTAAATATTCTGATATTTTAAACAGGAAAGGTAGTTGCTACACTTGTGAGATTATTAAGCAACTGCTGGAAGATGTGCACCTATGTGAGTACAGGTCAAGCCAGTTTTAGGAGTGGGAGAGAGAATTTAGGAAGAAGGAGGCTAAATATTTTGGGGCAGTCTGACTCAGCCATTTGTATCTCGGGTTTCTTTTCAAAGTATGGCCAAGTAACAGAAGGGGAAATGAACTTGCTTATGGATTGCTTCACCTTCTGCAGAAATATCCCTGGTTGGAAAATGGACTTTCATGTCACTCTACATCTATCACCACATTAGAGAATGGATTTTTTTTACCCCCTTCAGAGATGTCCTGGGAACATGTCTAAGTGTCCATGTGGGTACTGTAGATAAGGCGCTGTTTGGTTCAGGTAGTGAAAACCCAGTGGAGAAGGAGCTTCTAAAAATCCATGAAGATTCGGAAAATCCTCTATCCAAGTTGCTTCCTTTTTAGAGAATCAAGTCACTTGATATTTCTGATTGTTTCCTCATCTTTAAGATAAGGAAGTTAGGTCGCATCAGGCATGAAGGACTTCTTTTGCGCAAAGACAAAATTTGAGAAAAGAACTAAGCATTCGTGGACCATGTTTTAAAATTCAAAGTATAAATAATTTTATAGAGTTTTATGGAAAACTGGAATCAAAGAACATTACTGAGAAAATTTACCCTGCTTTGTAGCCATTAAGATACTAATATTACTTGGACTTGCTTCTAATCTTAACCCTTAATGCTGTGTCGTGCTTTTGAATTCACAGAGTTCAATCATATAGTAGTATTTTATTTGCCAAAAACCTAATGGGGTAGGTTTTATCATTTCCAAATTAGAGAATGGAAAATAGGCCCAGCAAGATGAAACAATACACGGATACACCAAGAGTTAGCTTCAGAGCTCAGGCTAGAATCTGCATCCCGTTCCATGCAAAATTTATGGAGAACCTCTTGGGTGCAAGACATTATGATAAGAACAAAGGACTCATCTTCATTTTGGCAAAATCACATTGGCGGCCATGAGGAGGATGTATATGTAAGTTACGAGTCGAGTCAGAAAGACTGGTTGCTGTAGTCTAAATAGAGTGATAAGTGTCTGAGTGAACTAAGGCATTGGAGAAGAGACACTGATTTGAGAAACGGATAGTGCTTAGTTGGATATAATGGCTGAGAGTGAGGTTTCCTTTTATTGCAAACTATGTACTTTTAATTAAAATATGAATGTAGCAATGCAGGTTTGGACATGACCTACATGTAAAACATATTGCCATACAATTCAGTTAGAAACAAAGCCCCACTGGGGATATTTGAAAATGTAATTATTTTTATAGGTATCTGAGTGAACCCAGCAACTTTGATAAGTTAAAAACGGTGACATTTAAATCCACACTGGGCTTTAAAACATATCATTGGTGGTATTTTGGATTTTAGCGTTTCATATCCATAGTGAACTGCTTTCATACCTCCATTATCACTTAGTGCAGAAGTTCAGACATTCCAACAAAAAGGCGTTATGCTCCCAGCAAATGTTTTGAACTTTGCATAGCACTCTGAAGTTCTCTCTATCTCCCTCTACACGGTTTTCCTAATTTCAGGTATCGCATTTGCATTTTAATGCAAAAAGAGAGAGAGGTAACAAGAAGCATTTGTATGTACAGTCCGAAGAGGAGGGATTTTGCCTGTTTTGTTCATTGACTAGAACAGTGCCAGCACATAGTAGCACTCAATATAACTGCGAAGTGTTGATGGTAAGAATTCCTCACCTGGGCTTATGGGTGATCCTCTCGAGGCTTGTGTTTTCAGTTGTATGGGCCAATAAATCTTGAGAATTTAAACCAGTTTAAGTGTTGTGTCATTTTCCGTCAAAAACATCCTAATTGATGTGAAACTCTTTTCCCCTTTGGTTTCTTCCAGGGTCCTGTGTTCTCCTGGTTCTCTTTATTTCTTCTCTCTGGCCCCCTCTCTTCCAACTGCCCTCAGATGCCACTGTACCCTACGTTGTTCTCTTCTCTACACCGGTTCTTGACAGTGTCAGCCAAGTTCATGGCTACCACAATCAGTAACCCTGATGGTTCCCTGCACTGTATGCTTACCAAAATGCTCTTGTAAAGCCCCAAATTTATGCATCCGATTGTACATTTCTGCTTGGGTCTCAAAGTCCCCTCACATACTGTATGTCCAAAACCAAACACATCGAGTCAAAACCCACACCACCTCCTATAATTTGTTTCTGGTTAATGGCATCACAGTCAACCCAGAAACCTGCCTTCTGCCTTACTTCCTTCCCATCATGTGGGTTTGGTCAGTAAATCCTGAGGCTTCTCTCCCCTCATTCTGACACACTTCTTAGTCCAGCTCTAATGAATTATTTACAGTTCCCCAGATACACCATTGAGTTTAATCATTCTGTGCCTTCACTTGTACCATCTGCTTGGCCTGGCCCTTCTCCATCTGCTTAGTGAACCTCCCTTTTTCCCTCCAAGAAGCAGTTCAAGTATTCCCACCTTTATTCACCTTGTTCTATTTATCTCTGTATCTGCACCTGAAAGTTGGTTTTCCCTATGCTCAGTACTAAACAAATAGCCAACATTTATGGAGTACTTACTATGTGCCAGGCATTGTTCTCGCGCTTTCCATGTATTAACTCATTTAATTTGATGAGGTAGGTGCTAGCCCTACTTTTCAGGGGAGAAAACACGTACAGAAAGGTTAAGTGATTTGCTCAAGGTGGGAGAGCTGGGAAAGGCAGGCCGACTGGCTCCAGGTTCCTTCCTCACTGCCCTGGAGTCAATAGATTGGTGTGTATTTGACTCAAGGACTCTTCTTAGCCCTAGAAGGCACTCAGAATACAAAAACTTGGAGAATTAATGAATACAAAACCAGTTCACTAACTGGAGGCCCAGCATTTGTTTAATACACCAGAAACATCTTTCAGATGGATCAGATTAATGTAAAAGGAAAGTCAGTGCATAAATGTTTTAAGAAGACCGATGGCAATTTCAGTGATTTAGTAGCTTATTTATCACATAGTTGGAGTGGTTTTGTTTTTGTTTTTTTTTGCGGTACACGGGCCTCTCTCGCGCCACGGAGCACAGGCTCCGGACGCGCAGGCTCAGCGGCCATGGCTCACGGGCCCAGCCTTTCCGCGGCATGTGGGATCTTCTCGGACTGGGGCACGAACCCGCGTCCCCTGCATCGGCAGGCGGACTCTCAACCACTGGGCCACTAGGGAAGCCCTCAGCCTACTTTTTTTTAGCAAAGCAAGATAGCTTTAAGCCACAAATTGTGCCTCAAATTTCATTGTTTTCTCTAACATTTCAAATTATGGCTTGAGTTTAGAGTCATAGCACCAGGGCATGGGAAGGCCTCCAGAGGTCCTCTGGTACAGCCTTCCCAGAACATGGGAATGTCTCCTCTGTGATCGTTCCTCTCTTTTCTAGGCTCACAGGCAAGCCCATGAAATGAGAGGTTTACAGGCTGGATTTGAAAAATCATTTCCTGTATGTCTGTAATATTTGGTACCTAGGGTCTGGAACTCGTCCTGTTCCTTTCCCTGTGTTTACCATTTTCTGAAAAAAGGAGAAGAAACAGAGGATTTGGCACATATCATTGAAGTAAAAGTGCAGCTCTATTCCTGGCATAATTACCTGTCTCCATTTCTAAATGGGACCAAAATTCTAGCAAACTTCCCCAGCTGACTGTGGAGTTTACATTTAGAATTCCTGAGAAAAACTGCAATGAAATAACAAAACAATCACTTCCAACTAAGGAAATGACTTGTCTGCCAGCAAAGCTATAAGCAAGCCAACTCAGAAATAACACCCACACCAGGGGGATTTTTTAAGACCCTGGTGCTAGTTTTTGCTAGTTTTCAATCTGGAGACGTACACACACACAGTCATTGGAACCTTCTCTTTTTTACCATGTTCTGCCTTCAGGCCTTCCCCTCCAGTCCTCTCCTTAACTACAAAAAGTGGCCTAAAAGAGGTAGCATAGCAGTAAAATTTCTTCCATAACATTTGGAATCCATATGTCAAATCCATAAGGCATAAACTCTTCATTGTTTTTCTTTTAATTTAGGCTTAATTACTTGAGCTCCAAATCCCCCTGCCCCGCCTCCCTCCATACCAAACTAATTAGAGCAATTATCTGAGCCATCCTGGGCTACAGATCTGTTAAAGCCTGTTATTGAGGTTAACAAATGAGAGGGTTAATTTCTCTAGACTGCTCCATAGTTGTCAAAGAAAGATAATAAGCCCTTACATTTGTAGGGTGCTTTTGCGTTTTTAAGGTCTTTTTTCTGTACACCAAGCTGCCACCCAGGAGAAGGGTTTACTTTGGGGGTTCCAGACTGTCCGGAACCCTTGAGGTAAGTGACTTAATTCTGAACTGAAGCACTTGGAATTCACTGCTACAACATGAAAGAGGCTCCCCCCGCCTTGCTGCAGCGACTGTATAAAAAAAAAAAAAAAAGATTTTGATGCTTTTTTAAAGAAATAGGATTGCCAGGTAGTACCTCTGGCGCCAACTTAGAAATGTTGACTTCAAACCTTAGACAGTAAGTGGCTTTTTTTAGATAATTTGACCAGGACTCTGAGTATTTTTAACTTATTTAGAAGTTGCTGAATTCATCTGGTTGCTTTGGCTAATTATGAGCTGCTTAGGTTTTTCTATTCTTTTTCCACTTTTGTTTCCACTGTAACAGTAGCAAGGCTATCCTATATCAGTCTTGCTAGGTAGCTAAACTAAAGTTCCTAATTTAATCTTTTGCCCTGAAGGTTTTTTTTAGATCACCCAGCCTAGTATTAATTTTTTTCTTTTTTAAGCCCAGGAGAATTAGTTGAAGGAGGATTAGATTTTCTTAGCATTTACCATGATTTCAACTCATTTTTCCAACAAGGATTTGTGAAAATGTGATAAACAATGATGGAGAACAGATTTTATTTTTAATGTTCTAAGAGAAATTACAACTTTATTGCACTAAATTTTGAGAATGTGTTGCCTGTACAAGAGTTTAAATTGGAGAATAGATTTTCAATTGCCTCACATAAGTGCCAAAAGTAAGGGGAAAAAAGTCCATATGTTTCATAAGCACAGAAAACAAAAACTTTTAAGCTTTTTTTTACTACAAATATATTTAGTCTTTTCAAGGACAGGAACAATGTTTACACCAAAAATACAATAACAATTCATTATATTTATCACATTGTTTTAATTCATTCTCATATTATACATTATTATAAATTCTATTATAAATTCTATATAATAGTAATGTTCATTTAAAATTTTTCTGATTATGAAAATGATACATGCTCATTGTAGAAGTTCTGGAAAAAACAAAAGAGAAATCATTTTAGTAGTGAAATCCACAGTTAACATTTTGATATACAATATTTTCTTAGAGTTTTTTCCTATGCATATGTGTACATATTCTACACAATATAGATATTTAATATTTTACTTAACATTAAGCATCAATTCCATTAAGAATTCCTCAAAAACCTAATTTTTATTTTATTTATCTTTATTTATTGTTATTATAACAATATCATGTCCATATTTTTCAGCACTATAAATAACGCTAAGATGAACATCTTTGTAATTAAGTATTTGGTTGTAGTATTTGACTATAGAACTACTTTTGTGAGTAAGAACTCAAGATGGAGTCATATGTAAAGTTATCCAGTTTGCTTGACTTAATGTTCCTAACCTCTTTTTTTCTGTTATCATTATTGCTTTATTTTTTTCATTGTTTTTTAAAAATTTATTTTACTGAGGTATAGTTGATCTACAATGTTGTGTTAATTCCTGCTGTATACCAAAGTGATTCAGTTATACATATATATACATTCTTTTTCATATTCTTTTCCATTATGATTTATCACAGGGTATTGAATATAATTCCCTATGCTATACAGTAGGACCTTGTTGTTTATCCATTTTATATACAGTAGTTTATATCTGCTAATCCCAAACTCCCAATCCATCCCTCCCCCACTGTGCTCCTAAACTCTTGAGACCACATTTAAACAAGTGTTTTCAAAATTTTTGTACATCTCCTTGAAAGTCCTAAATGTTAAGTCCCTTGCCAGAAGCCAGCTTTTTATAATAGCAATTTGGCATTTCTAATACATCCTCTTTTTAGGTGCTCTGAAAAACCACGTTTCCTTTTAGAATGCTCCAAAAAACTGTTCACATTTTAAAAAGCCACTTACCAGTGCTCAAACTGAGAACCTGGTTATTTTGCCTTCAGCAAAAGGAATTGGTGGCCACACGAATTAAAACAAATTTGGGGGACTTCTCTGGTGGCGCAGTGGTTAAGAATCAGCCTGCCAATGCGGTTCGAGCCCTGGTCCGGGAAGATCCCACATGCCGCGGAGCAACCAAGCCCGTGTGCCACAACTACTGAGCCTGCACTCTAGAGTCCGTGAGCCACAACTACTGAAGCCCGCGCGCCTAGAGCCCATGCTCTGCAACGAGAGGCCACCGCAATGAGAAGCCCGCGCATCGCAACGAAGAGTAGCCCCCGCTCGCCGCAACTAGAGAAAGCCAGAGCACAGCAACGAAGACCCAATGCAGCTAAAAATAAATAAATAATAAATTTAAAAAAACAAAAACAAATTTGGAAGTGAAAAGAGGACTGAGGGAAAAAAATAAAGCAGACTCAGCTTTTCTCCCCCACTTCTGCATTATTGACAATATTAATGCAATTAACAGAGAAAAACCTTGGGTGGAGCCAGAAGGTACTGAAGAAATACCCTCTGGTTTCAGGCCGACCAGGCTTCTCAGATTCCCCACAGCAGCTGGCCTGCCCCACTGCAGGAGGCACCCGGAGCCAACCAACTAAGGGAGAGTGCCAGGGAGCATCTCCCAAAAAAAAGGGCAGAAAGAAAATGCCTCCTTATCGTGACTTGTGGAATTGGGGAAATTCCACAATGGGAGCTCCCAGTAAAGCTTTACCAGAGGGTTAAACAGCAGACTCCCAAGAGAGGAGCTCCCTGGGAGAAGTAACCTTATCCTGCCTCTCATCTTGTCACTTAATCACACTTACATTGTTACCTCACTGCTGGCATATCTTATCTTCTTAACTGGATTAGGGGCTGCTGCAAAGCCAGCAGGGCCTTACATTTCTTGTGGGGCAAATTCAAAGATCCGGCACAAAGCAATAAATTTAGAAATTGTTCAATGAGTAATTGAATAAAAAAGAAACTCTTAGCATCTCAGAGCAAATGAGTTTTCAGAGCTTTTCCTGCCAGCCTATTTTCGATGGGGGACTGAGCAAAGCAGCCAAGAGAAAAGAGGACTAGTACAGAGCAGGTTACCAAGGTCCTTATTTCCCTGGGCTGGCCCTGAGGGAAGCTCACCAAGTCCACATTCTGATTCCTGTATCTCAGTTAATCCAAGTATTAACAACCTTCAATTAACTGAGATCCTCACCCCCACTTCCTCAATTTTTAGAAAAAAAAAAAATAGTAAGAAAACAATAGAAATTTTTTATTTTATAAAACAACTAAAACCACTTTTCAGAGTTGGCCGTTGACTAGGTATAAATACAACCCAACCTCCTAAACAAGAAGTGTGTTCCAAGAAAACTACTTGCATGTGCTCTCAAAAAAAAAAGAGCTCCATTGACAAAGTCTATCATTCTTCCCTCCTAGAGATTCACCCTGAACCTGACAGTTACAAAGCCTCTGAGGGGCCGTTCAATGGAGAACCCTCTTCACCTTCTTGGCCCGAGTGTCTCAAACTTATTTGAGCGCAGAACTCTTTTGAGGACAGCTGGTAAATTTTGCGGAATAAGCTTGAAGACATGCTGCTCTCCACCATGTGGAATGACAATACTCATTTGGGTTTACCCTGGTGAGGAGGTCCAGTGGGGGCAGGGATGGGGGTTGATCATTGATTACTCAAGGGGTCAGTAGCTTCAGTAGAGTCTATTTCTAAATTAATTTTCAACACAGTTGTTGAATCTAAAAGATATTTTTAAGATAAACGCAAGTTAATACTACTAGGAGATATTATTTCTCACCAACTGGATTGGAAAAATTCCACGTGACAACACACTCTGTTAATAAGACCACAGAGACACAGCATGCTCATACAACACAGGTAATAGGTACAATGATCCAAACTCTATGGAGAGCAATTTTGCAAAATCTATAGAAATTACAAATACATTTACTGATTGACCCTGAAATCTCACTTCTGGAAATGATCCTGTAGATATGCCTACACATGTGCAATATGGTATATATGAGATATATATATATATATATATATCTCATATATAATATGTACATGATATCCGTGACTATTTATTGAAACATTGTTTATAATAGCAAAATACTGGAAGTAAATTAGTGTCATAGGGGTCTGGTTAAATACCTATGATGTATCCAGTCAGTGGAATAGTATGCAGTAGGAAAAAATAAGGATAGTAAAGAAGCTCTTTGTATAGATATGGAAAGATATCCAGGATACACTGTAAAATTTGAGAAAGGAATTTTCAGAAGGTATATATACTATCCTACTTTTTACTTTCTGTGTAAGAAAGGGAAGGTTAAGAATATATATTCACCAAACAATGGAATATTATTCAGTGCTAAAAAGAAATGAGCCATGAAAAGACATGGAACAAACTTAAGTGCTTATTACTAAATGAAAGAAGCCAATCTGAAAATAACTGTATGATTCCAACGATATTACATTCTGGAAAAAGCAAAACTATGGGAACAATAAAAAGATCAGTGATTGCCAGGAGTTGGTGTGAATGGAAAGGATGAATAGAGAACAGAGGATTTTTAGGGCAGTGAAAATACTTTGTATGATACTGTAATGATGGATACACATCATTTTACATTTGTCCAAATCCATAGTACGTACAATAGCGAGAGTGAACTGTAATGTGAACTGTGGATTCTGGGTGATTATGATGTGTCATTGTAGGTTCATCAGTTGTTACAAATGCACCCCTCTGGTAGGGGATGTTGATAATGGGGGAGGCTATGCATGTGGTGGGGCACGGGGTCCAAGAGAAATATATGTACCTTTATCTCAATTTTACTGTGAACCTAAAACTTCTGTTTAAAAAAAAGTCTTGAAAAAAAGAATATATATTCATATTTACCTGTGTTAGTATAAGGTAATACTAATCCTGTAAAGTAGTCACCTATAAGGGGGCAAGGAAAGTTTGGGGTAGACAGTCACAATGTCGAACTTTACCTGAGCCCTGTGTTCCAGCAACCAGCAAAGGACTGCCCTCCTGTCTGAAATAAGGCCCATCTTCATCCTTCCTTGGAACACCCATGAGATTCCTGTGGATGACTCCTTGTTTACCAGCCACCTTCCTTTTCTTTGAGACATTCCTCATTAATGAACATTCTCTCTACCATAATAGCCAGAATGAAGTCTTTAATTGTCCACTGCATTTTCACAATAGGCATGGAGATAGAGGTGGGAGAGTTCTCTGGGTAAATCTTTTTCTATCATTTAGATTTTCAAACAATGTGACTGCATCACCTGCTTTTTAAATTTTTAATTTAATTAAAAGTACAAAACAAGCAAAAGATATTTCTGATTAACTAATGGCTAAATTGAAAGTTCCATTAACCAGCCTCTCTCAGTCTCAGCATCCCAGTGAGTAATTTCAGGATAGAAGCATGGCCCACTTTTCAGTCTTTTCTACTGACCGATGAAGTGCTGGCTCTCTAACACTTTCCCAGCTTTCCTCCCTCATAAGTACACTCAGTAATGACAGCAGTGGAGAGAAAGGGAAAAGGCAGGGAGCAGTTTTGTCCTCTGATGTATACTTTTTTAATGCCTGGCTGATGAAATTCCCTACTTTGAGCCCATCATCTCTCCTCCTACTGCAAAAACAAAGGAATGTCATTTTCTCTTCTCATCCTCCACACGTCCCTGCCCTTTGGGTCTTCTTTATCTTTCCCTGTGAGCTGTCATTAACATTTTGGAGGCCTGAGCCTCCCTGTAACTCATGCATGCTCACTCCCCTGTCCCTGCTGGCCGAAGTGGGATGTGGTGCCCGGCTTTGCTGACGAGCCCTGGGAGCAGGCACAGGAGTGGAAGGAACCTGGGTCCCTGAGTGACAGTGAGGAACAAAGCTGCCCTGAGGACCTGCACATTCACACTGAGACTGTTACATGAGAGAAAAAGAAACTTCTTTTCTAAGCCACTATGCGGCTTAACTTTATCCTAATGAACACAGTTTCTTTTCAAGAAAATCGAAAGGGTTGTTCTAGATAATCTCTAAGAAGCTCCCCAGTGCTAATTGATGTGAATCAAAGCCTGATTTTGCTACTTTAAGGGTTATAGAGGCTTTGAAGCAAAGCTGCGTTTAGAGAGCATACCATTGGGCACAGCTGTGATGCATGTGTTACTCTGTGGCCTAATGGATAAGACCTGGACTTTGGGTTCAGCCCTCATAACTTCAGTTCCTGGCTCTGCCCCTCACCACCTGTGACCTTGGGTGAATTGCTTAAGCTGTCTGAGCCTCACTTCCTCATCTATAAAATTCAGATAATACTAGGAAATCTTTCGCAAAGTGAGATAATCCAGGAGAAGTTCTTGACTAATAATAAATGCTCGATAAATGGTAGTTTTTATCATTGTGGTTGTTATTGTTATTATGACCTTTGTCAAGAATATAAATCCCAACTGTAATACTACTTGTATGAACAAGTTTTATCCACATTCTGATTATATGCTTTATATCATCATTTTAAAGAATTAACAGATAAAAGCATCACAAAAGATTGAAATCCCTGTGCAGGGTGAGGGATTGGATGTGCAAGAAACTTCTACTCTTTGCCCTGTGTAGTTCTCCTGTCTTTTCTGGGAACCCTAGAGGGCTATACTTCCCAGCCCTCTTGCATTTAGGGCCTCATGACTAGTTCTCATTAAGGGGCAGTGAGTCAAAGTAATATATATGACATCTGGTGCAATGTATTTCAGAGTGAATGTGAATTCTCCCTGGTCTCTCTTCCCCTGAAACCCCTGGTTGAGCTGGCAGCATCAAACAATGATGAATCCCCCATTGACCTAGATCTTTGAGGGATTAGGTAGAGTAAGTCCATTTCCCACCCTTGACTTCCCACTACTCACATTGGACATATGGGACGAGAAATAAATCTCGTTGTATTGACACTGACTACACTATACATTACCTATCCTTTTCTAATATAACAGGTAATGACCAAGTCACCATAATATGCAAAATACTTAAGCCTTTGAACTGAATTGAAATGTCAACGTGCCCACCATCTCTCTACTGCTATAGGCCCTTGCTTGAAATCTCCATGACTAAAATTCCTAAAGGTGATTTAAGACATAGAAATTTTAATTATTTCTTTAACAAACATACAGAGATAAAAAAGTTCCAGGACTGGGGCTTCCCTGATGGCGCAGTGGTTGAGAGTCCGCCTGCTGATGCAGGGGACACGGGTTCGTGCCCCGGTCTGGGAAGATTCCACGTGCCGCGGAGCGGCTGGGCCCGTGAGCCATGGCTGCTGAGTCTGTGCGTCCGGAGCCTGTGCTCCGCAACGGGAGAGGCCACAACAGTGAGAGGCCCGCATACCGCAAAAAAAAAAAAAAAAAAAAAAAGTTCCAGGACTGATTAATATGGAGGTTCTATGATTAGAGCCACTGGTAGTGTAGGGAAAAGCTATTATAGTTTGTGACTGATTGTATTGAGATGATTTTTTAATGCATTTTATTACATAGAAAGTCTGACTTTCGAGTCAGACTGCCTAGGTTTGAATTCCGACTTCATTTCTTATTTTGGGCAAGTTCCTTAACTTCTCTGGGCCTCAGTTTCTTCATTTGTAAAATGGTTTAATGCACCTCACTTAAAAGGTTGTTATAGGGATTAAACAAGTTTATATATAGTTCTTCGATTACACATGACACATAGTCCTATATGTGTTAACTATTATTATTCTGATGATTATTTCTAATAATCTAATGATTTCTGAAATTAGAAATCATGCCATATGATCCTGGCATAGGAATAGACCAATAAGTCATTGAATAGACAATAGAGAACCCAGAAATAGATGCAAGACAGGACTGCTGTCCACTTGGCTTGAATGGTGTCCCTGTAGCAGTGATTTACAGACAGCACCTGTTCTGACTGGCTTGTGTTCATGCTGTTTTGATTGTTTATATTTTGAATACACCCTTGGTCCCAGGGCATATGGAAATTTAGTACACGCAAAATGTTGTACTTCAATTCAGTGATTAAGGACGATTTATTTCACATATATTGTTCGGTTTTTAAAAAATATTTTTTGATGTGGACTATTTTTAAAGTCTTTATTGAATTTGTTACAATATTGCCTCTGTTTCATGTTTTGGCTTTTTGGCCAAGAGGCATGTGGGATGCCAGCTCCCTGACCAGGGATGGAACCCGCACCCCCTGCACTGGCAGGTGGAGTCTCAACCACTGGACTGCCAGGGAAGTCCCAATTTCACATGTATTGTTGACAAACACCTCGTTATATATTAGGTAGAATAAAAAGTACGACCATTACCTTATATAAAAGTACATTTTAGACAGATTTGAGATTTAAGTGTAAAAATGTAACAATGAAAATTTGGCTCTAAACATTGGTTGGAGAGTCCTTTAGTAGGAAACCCAGAAGCTGTACAAGAAGAGACAGATAACTACCCAAATATTAAAAATATATATATATATATATATATATATATATATATATATAGTATGGAAAAAATACCACAAACAAATTCAGTAGACAAATGATAGATTAGGAAAAATATTTACAATGCATGTGACAAACGAAGGGTTAAGAGTTTTACTATACAAAAGCTGAAAAAAAAAAAAAAAAGGTAACCTAATGGAAAATGGACAAAATGTAAAAAGACCAATTCATGTAACAGCAAAACCAAGATGGCCACTAAACACAGACAAAGATAGCAAGATGTCTGCCTCATAAGGAGTCAGGGGATTGCAAATTGAGGTAACCATGAAATATCCCTTTACAGACAGCAGATTGGCAACAATCAAGAGAGATAACAGCTACTGCTTTCAGGAATATGTGGAAAGGGGCACACTCACACATTACTAGTGGAAATGTGAAGTGATAGAGTATTTTGGAAAACAAAGTTAAACTAAAAAATATACACACCTTTTTCCTAGCAATCCTACTCATATGAAGAATTTTTCCACTTAAATAGAAGCACCAGTATGAAAGAGTATATGTACAAGAATGTTTATCGCATCCTTGTTTGCCATTAGGAAAAAATGTAAAACTTAGGCATTAGGTTCATCCATTCAATGGAAGAATAATGCAGTCATTAAAAAGAATGTGTTTAGGGCTATACCAGTTTTCTTGAAGGGATCTCCATGGTATAGTTTAGATAAGACAGATGAAATACAGAGAAATGCCTGTTATAAACACACATACACACACACAAACATACAAGCACAACATAAATGTATCTGATCATATGAATGTGGGGAAAGAAAAGAACATATCCATACCGTATTTTTTTTTTTACTTTATTTTATTTATTTATTTTTGGGTGCATTGGGTCTTCGCTGCTGCGCGCGGGCCCTCTCCAGCTGCGGCGAACGGGGGCCACTCCTCGCCGCAGTGCGCGGGCTTCCCACCGCTGTGGCCTCTCCCGCTGCGGAGCACGGGTGCCAGGCGCATGGGCTTCAGTACCTGTGGCGCACAGCCTCAGTAGTTGTGGTGCACGGGCCTAGTTGCTTCGCGGCATGTGGGATCCTCCCGGACCAGGGCTCGAACCCACGTCCCCTGCCTTGGCAGGCGGACTCTCAACCACTGCGCCACCAGGGAAGCCCCATACCGTATTTTTATATTGATTCCCTGGGATGAGAATACAACCAAAGAAGCAATTTTTTAAAAAAGAATTTTAAGTGCCATAATAAAAATAGCATGTATGGGATTCCATTTACATAAATTTATATATAGATAAGTGAGATGCATAAAAGGATGAGCACCAAAATATTAACTGTAGTTATCTCAGACAGGGTGATGAGACTTCAGGTCATTTTTACTTTCTTCCTTACATGTTTGTATATTGTTTTTTGATTGTTAAACTGTATTACTTACATAATCAAAAAGCATAAAACTACTTTCATTATTTGGGAAATAAAGGAATGAAAATCCTCAGCAAACTTCTAGTTAAATTAGATACTAATTTAGGGAGAAACTTGAAATGTTATCATAGAAACACCTAAGTAATATTGAATAATCTCCTAATTTATTTAAATTTGATTTAAAACAATAAAAATATTTAAGTATCTTTTAAAGATTTTGTTCTAGTTTTCTCCCTTAGGTAATAAAATGTAGCAAAAACCTCAGGTCATTTGACCTGAGTTTTTGTTATTCACAGAGAAATTTTTCATCATGATTCAAAAGAGCTTTTGTTAAAAGATTTTGTTAAAAGTTTTCTTTTCATACTTCTAATGAAATCCTTTAATTTTCTTTCTTTAATAGGTCACTTCCTTGTATCCTGGTGTTTTCCTCATTTCTGGAGACCTGCTAATTTAATGGTTTTATTCCTCCACCCTGCTTCCTTAAATTTGACTGTATACTTTGTGGTAATCAAATTACTACAACAAGCTTGTTATTGCACACTTTGTCTCTTTATGGTCTCAACACAAAGGATTTATAGTGTTTTCAGTTCTTATCTTGTGAGTCCATTCATATGTATATGAAACAGTTGAAAAGCTGTTTATAAATGAAAAGCTAAATTATAATCCTGAAAGGACCTCTACCCCTTTCGTTAAAAAGTGGTATTATAGTAACATATAATATTATAGTAACTACACTTCGGTAAAACTTAAATAAATAAATCAATTTTTTAAAAGGAAAAAAAACGTGGTATTATAGGGAAAGAACAGTAGGCAGCAAAAGCACTATCAGAATAAGCCCTCGAGAGCGATTAGACTGGGTGAGATACGGGCACTGTTTCAAACAGCTTAACTAGACACATACACCACATTTTTCTCTTTTCTGGCTCCCTTGGGCTTCTACATTCCAGCCCTCTCACCATTGTCTACCCACTCAGTCTTTTTCTTTCTTCTTTGACTGAAACATCTTCATGGTTTTCTTGAGTATTATGTTCCAGTAAATTTTCTTTCACAATGAGAAGCTTATTTGTATCTAATTTTAATAAATGTGTTCTCTCTTTAGTGACCAGTGTATTGAAAGCAAAAAGTATAAGCACAGCTGAATTTCTCAAACCTTCTCTGGTCCCTGGAGGGAACTGTTAGTATGAAACCATGGATCAGGTCAGCGCTAGACAGCTCCACTCCTCGCTAGCAGGAAGCCTCACTTTATTATGAATTATGAATCCTTTGCTCCTTGACTTAGGCCCGTTCTGCCTTTCCAGAGGCAAGAAAACTCATGCTGATGTCAAAAATGGGATCTGCAATACTTATCCAATAGGGAAGTTGTAAAACTTAAGCCATATTTTTGTAGTATTTTCCAACCCATTGCTGAAAGAGTTGCGGAAATCCAATGTTAGTCTTGTTTCTACCGCTACTGTGATTCATTTTGTTTCAGTGATGCAACAGGTAAAAATACAATCGTTGCTGATGATCAGGATAAGTGTGAGGTTTGCATACGACCTAAAGAAGCAAAGAATTGTCATCTGTCTTTCCGTAACAAAAATCTTATTCAAAGCGTTCTCTGTAATGACTGGATGTCAATGTTTTTTCAAATTGGAGAATCTGTTTTGATGCTTTGGAAAATTCCAGTCGCTTTCTGCAGTTTCCTTATTGACAAGGGCTATCAGGCTTTCCGAGAGGGTCTTATCTGCAAGCTGCAGCAGTGGCTGATCGAGCTGCCAAACAGGTTCAGTGGGATTACACAGCTGCCTGGGAGCTGGAGGCCAGGCTGGGTGAGCTCCCAGCTTTCTCCTTTCAAGGTCTGCAGGCTTTGACCTGTAAATAGGTGCCTACACAGGGTCTAATCTGTCACACAAATATGCCTTAGCAAAAGTGGTAATGCCCCTTATTACCTGGCTTAGCAACAATCCCAAGAGACATATTTAGAAAGGTACCTGTATAGATTGCTATACTTGAAACTATGCCTGGTATTTCTATAAAACCCTCTTAAGAGATGATATAATGATTCAAAGTTATTTATAGTAGCCAATGAGAACAAGTCCCTTCCTATAACCCCAGCTCTCAAGAGCAGCCCTAAAATAACAAACCAACAGGTATACTAGGTGGATGCCCTTTAGGCTGAGCTCAAGTGTTCTGTTCTTGGGGATTGCGTTTTACTCATTTGAGATGACTTTTACCAATTCTACCCACCATGATTTGTGATTTTAATGCTTCCTTTAAAACATATTTTAATTTTTAATGTTTTCTTGATAGTTCAGAGAACAGTTTTCAATTTGTGAAGAAAAATCACCACCTTATAAAATTGGAGTAATCTCTGATATTCACAGTTGGGAAGTAAATTCCTAGCTAAGATTTTTTGTTGTTGTTCCTAAAATGGAGACAAATTGGGTAACAAATGAAAAGTGCTGTGAAAAGGTAAGCCATTATTATGAAGGCCATTGGCAGGTTATTTGTGGGAAAAAGTAATCAGAAGAGAGATTAGGACTTCCATTCAACAAATAATATAAATATTTTAAATATTTCTAGCAGTTAACACTTTCTAATAACAAAAGCCCTTGTCAGAATAGCATTCTTCTTTTGAAGTGGGGAGAGTAACAACTGGGTCATTCTGTCCTGTCATATCAAGTCTTAACTCATTATCATGAATGATATAAACTATTAAAACATTATCTTCCCTAATGTGCATGTCACTGATTATTTTGTTTTTTGGGTTTTTTTTTTGCGGTACGTGGGCCTCTCACTGCTGTGGCCTCTCCCGTTGTGGAGCACAGGCTGCGGACGCACAGGCTCAGCGTCCATGGCCCACGGGCCCAGCCGCTCCGCGGCATGTGGGATCCTCCCGGACCGGGGCATGAACCCGTGTCCCCTGCATCGGCAGGCGGATTCTCAACCACTGCGCCACCAGGGAAGCCCTTACCCATGGGTTTTTTTAAAGACAGTCGTTTTGCAGAGATTGTTTAGAGGTTTGTATTTAAGTTGGAAGGACTTCACAATTATTTGCTCTCATCATTAGCTCTGTGATGGAGGGTAGGGGGCTAGTAGTATTTTCAGGTTTTCAGATTTTTTTTAAAGTGGCCACAATTTTTAATATTAGATGAACAACTTTGAAACAATTTATTTTGTAACAGAGTGAACCAACAGGTGCCCTGTTTATCCTACAATAAATAGCTACAAGGTTTATAAATGATACCATATTATTGATACTATGGACTTCTTGGAGTGTTGTCTCAATTTCAGAAAAATCCTTTTTTCTCACAGTCTCAGTCTAATTTATGTTTCTATGTTAAGACTACTGCCTTTTCCTCACTCCTTTTCCATTTTTCCATCCATTCATTCATTCATTCACCAATTATTGAGCATGTACCATGCTCTGGGGATAGAAAGAACAATATTTGAGCTGAAACTTGAAAAATAATTTGGGTTCTATCTGTGCTTGGTCCCTACCCCCATGGAGCTTACATCCTAGTCTGGGAGATGGACAGTAAGCAAGTAAAATATATCAGTAAGAAAGATAATTACAATTTGTGATATCTGTTATGATCAGAGACTCTTTGTTGCAGTACTGTTTGAGCTGAGACCTGAAGGATGAGCATGAGCAAGCTATACATTCTCTGCAAAGAGGAATTCCTGTACAGAGTCCCTGAGCAGGAAATGCTGTGAGGGTCTGAGAAACAGAAAGGTGGTCAGCATGGTTGAAGAGTGGGGAGAGTGGGATGAGGTGTGGATGGAAAGGCAGACAGAAGCCACATCATACAGGCCCTCATAGGCTGAGGGAGGAAGTTTGGAATATCTTATATGAGCAGTAAGACCCTGAAGGGCTTAAGCAGGGGAGGGTCAGGTGAATGTGGAGGGGAGGGGTGTTCAGGATGAAGGGACAGTCACATGCAAAGATGTGGAGATATGAAAAAGTGTGGTAAAACTTTTAAAATTCAGGAAAGAGCCCCACATTTAGAATCTTGCTTGCAAGTGGATCTGATGACTAAGTGAAGCAGCTTTCTACACTAAAATTCTGTCACTAGTCAAAAAATTGACAACCCCATAAGTCCAAAGCTTTGGAACACTGCACTATCTCAGTGAAACCAAACCCATAGTTTTGAAATCAATTTATCGTGCTCAGAGGACATATTAAATGAACCAAGTGAGTGACTTTGATCCATGGCTAGTCTTTCAGAGGACACAGAACAATATCATTCCCTTCCTTTTCTCTGGCCACAAGTAATCAGAAATAATTAGTGATCCTTCTTCTTCTTATTATTATTTTTTTGTGGTACACGGGCCTCTCACTGTTGTGGCCTCTCCCATTGTGGAGCACAGGGTCCGGACGCGCAGGTCCAGCGGCCATGGCTCATGGTCCCAGCCGCTCCGCGGCATGCGAGATCCTCCCGGACCGGGACACGAACCCATGTCTCCCGCATCGGCAGGCCGACTCTCAACCACTGCGCCACCAGGGAAGCCCTGATCCTTCTTATTTTTATTGGTTCAGAAATGTTTGCCTCTTTAAAGGGTACAGGAGATAATTTGTGGCAAAAGCACCCATTTCTGAGTATCAAAAGTGCATTACCAGGATAGGGTTTTTTGTTTTTTAATTTTTATTTATTTTTGACCGTGCTGGGTCTTTGTTGCTGTGCACAACCCATGTTGGGCTTTCTCTAGCTGCAGTGAACGGGGGCTACTCTTTGTTGCAGTGCGCGGGCTTCTCATTGCAGTGGCTTCTCTTGTTGCAGAGCACAGGCTCTAGGCACGTGGGCCTCAGCAGTTGTGGCTCGCGAGCTCCAGAGGGCAGGCTCAGTAGCTGTGGCTCACGGGCTTAGTTGCTCCAGGGCATGTGGGATCTTCCCGGACCAGGGCTCAAACCCATGTCCCCTGCATTGGCAGGCAGATTCTTAACCCCTGAGCCACCAGGATAGGGATTTATGTTTCTAGGATGCTTAGGTGTTTGGAGATAAATCCGTTGTGTTTTTCTAAGAACTTTTCTTTAAATTATGAGTTCAAGTTCAGCCTTTGCACTTGCTGTTACTTATCTTGCTGACGTTGGTGAATAGCTGCTCCACAGCATCCGAAAGGGGGATTTCCGGTGGGCTCTTCACTGGTAGCCTTTTTAGTTATAACTCATCTTCCTAATTCCCCTTTACCTTCCTGTCTTAACCCATAACTGACCTAATTCATGCATTTTCTTGTGTCCTTTAGCAAGCCAAGTTCCCTGTTTTATTCCTAGGGCAGTTTTGGAATGTTTACATGGAGAATTCGATTTGTTTATAGTTCGGCTCATTCTCTGTTAACATAATGCTATGGAATGAAATCTTTGCTCCCCTTCAGCCCTGACAGGACTTGGCAGTGACTACTACTTATTTCGTTGTGGTTTCCATTTGGAGAACAAGCACTCACTTCTCTTTTCATACACAGCCCTGCCTCAGACATTCCTCCTGATAGGATGTCCTTTGGTCTCTCTTCCTTTTATCTATCAGCTAATCTCACATTCTTGCTGAAGCAGACCGCTTGCCATTCCCAAGCACACGCTGAACATTCCCATCCCTTTGCCTCTGCTCATGCTGTTGCATGAGCAAAGAAAGAGTTCTAGCAAGGATGCCCTCCCCACTCATTTCTAGCGAACCAACATTTCGTTCCTGCCTCCTTCACCAAGTCTTTTCAGAACCCTTTAATCACAAGTCTTTGACTTTTCATTGGGCATTTTTCCCAAGACCATGCAATGACCTGTTCAGGTTTCCTGAGAACAACAGTTAGAACCCAAGAAATCATTTGATAAACAAAGGGTTAAGCCTGTGGCTAGAATGGGGGAGAAAAACCAAACCGCCAGGTATTTGGGAAAGAAACAGATGATAGAGGGAAAGCTTAGGCTTTGGAATCAGATGTAATTTTTTTAGTTTGGATTCTAACAGTCACTTACCAGTTCTGTGATCTTGAGCAAGTAACTTTCCCTCCCTGAGTTTCAGGCTTCTCGTCTGTGCAGTGCGGGTAGTGAGTCCTGTTTCTCAGAGTTATGAGGAGTAAATGAAAAGATACATGATTAACTGTTGGCCAGAGTAGGATCTCCATAAATGCTAGTTCTCCTCCATTAAGTTCTACATGGAAGAGAAGCAAGGGATTGGTCTAGAATTCCTACCTGCATGTAGAAACTCAGGTGAGGTTCCACTGTGTACAAAGTTGGGAACAAAGTAGATAGGCAAGTAGAAGAAGGGTGAGAAGACTTGCAAGTTGCAGATTATGGAGGGAAGTGGGTCAGCAGCTATCCCAGGGAATGGAATACCCGGTGGTATCCAGTGTGACAGCGGGGTTTGAGGAAAACTAAAATCAGGACAGCCCGTAGGAAGTAGTTAGAAATTCAAAGCACAGGGATTAGAAAAATTGAATATGTGGACCCTTGGGCTAGGCCTAGTGACTTTCTTTGACCAATGGAACGTGAGCAGAAATAAAATGTCAGCTCCAAGCCTAGGCCATAAGAGACATGCCAGGGGTAGCTACTGCTCCTTCAGCCAGGCAGCAAAATGAGGCATGTATAGGTAAACTGACCTGTAGCCTTATCAGAGCTGCCCCAATTGACTTGCAAACCCATGAGCAAAAAGTAAATAATAATTGTTGCATGCCCTTGAGATTTCATGGTTGTTTGTTGTGCAGTGCTATTGCAGCAACTGCTGACTGATACACCATCCTTCTTATCTGTTAGTTCAATGGCATGAGGAGCCTCAAATTTGGTTGCTTCAAATTACAATTCAGTGGAAACATTTTTGTGTCCCTTGACACAAAATGGATGCATTCTTCTGAAGGGGCCTATGATCTCCCCAACAGAGCTCAAAGTTTCAGGTACAGAAAGCAAATATTGTGTGTGTGTGTTGGGGAAGGGGGGGCAGAGTGGGTTGTTAGACATAATAGTGAGAGGAAATCTCTCCCTGCTACTTCGACCTATTATGGATTGCATGTTTGTCTCCCCCCCCCAATTCTTATATGTTGAATCTTTAACCACCAGTGGGATGATATTTGGAGGTAGAGCCTTTGGGCGGTAATGAGGTCTAGATGAGGTCACAAGGGTGGTGCCTTCCTGATGGGACTGGTGTTCTCATTAGAAGAAGAAGAGACACAAGAGTTTTCTCTCTCTCAAGGATCATGCACTGAGGAAAGGCCATGTGAGCACAACAGCAAGAAGGCACTGTCTACCAGGCAGGAAGTGGGGCCTAACTAGACACCAAATCTGCCACACCTTGATCTTGGACTTTTAGCCTCCAGAACTGTGGGAAATAAAATTCTGTTGTTTAAGCCACCCAGTCTATGGTATTTTGTTATAGCAGCCTGAGCTGACTAAGACACTAGCCTTTGATTCTAGGACTCGTATATTCTTGCTATTATATAAGTCGTCCCAGCTGCTGATAAAAAACATATACTGCATCCTATAACATCATCCTTTCACAGGGCATTGTCTTCCCCTTGGCACCGTAGCTGAGCCTTCAGTAGGCCATTCCACCATTCTAGAAAGTTACCTGCTCTGGGTGATGGGATAAGTGATAAGACCATGAACTCTGAGCACATATCCTGTGCCACACTGTTTTTGTATCATGAATTCCTCATGCAGAATCAAAGGTATGATGGAGAATAAGATGACCTTCTGTAAGTCCATGGATGGTGGTGCTGGCCGAAGTGTTCTAGGAGGCCAAAGGTTGTCACGTCAAGGAGGACATGACAGAAGTTGCTCAACATAGTCGATCTGCCACCAAAGCACTGGGTCACTCCCGGTAGGAACGTTGCCACACTGAAGACAGTGTGAATGAAGCTGATGGCAGATTAGGCAGCAGTTGGTAATCAGGTCAGTCCTGTTGAGGGGAAAACATCCACTTCATTCTACCAGATCATTTCACTGAAGGAATGAAGGAGGAGCAACAGAAATCGTGTATATCTAGGTAAATATAATAGTCTATTCTTTTCCTCTTAAATTCTTCAAAATATATTTGAAGGTTGAAGTCAAAATTATAAAATTTCTAATATGGGGTTTCAATGTAGGTAGATGTAAGGGATAAGACAAGTATAATACAAAGGGAGAGGGTAAGAGGGCCTATATGTTGGTTGCTTCCACATTCCACTTGAAGTGGCAAAGTATTAATTTTAAGTGGACTGTGAAAAGTTAAGTAGATATATTATATCCTTAGAAAGACCAACTAAAAAACATTACAAAGAGATAGAGTCAAAATCACCATGGGGGGGAAAAATCACCATAGATAAGTTAAAGTGGAATACAAGAAAGTGTTAAAAAACCTAAAAGAAGAGAAAAAGCGGGAAACAGTGGAAACACACAAAAAATAAGGACTAAAATGGTAGACTAAATCCAAATACATAAATAATTTCATGAAATGTAAATGGAATGAATACTCTAATCAAGTTTCTTTCTGGTATTATTTCTCTTATGTCTGAAGAACTTGAAAAATTCCTTTAGAGCAAGTCTACTGGCAATGTTTTTCTTCATCTAAGAATGTTTTATGTCACCATTCCCTTTAGGAATCTGAAGGATGGCTTATGTCAGTATACAATTCTGAGTTGACAGTTTTCTCGGCATTTGAAAAATGTTGTGCTATTTTCTT
Organism: Grampus griseus; assembly: GCF_964374135.1. Classification (NCBI taxonomy): domain Eukaryota; kingdom Metazoa; phylum Chordata; class Mammalia; order Artiodactyla; family Delphinidae; genus Grampus; species Grampus griseus. The sequence goes on from NC_139017.1 coordinate 108,834,065, forward strand.
CTAATCTCCATGGCTCTGATGAGAAATCTGTAGTCATTGGAAACATTGTTCAAAGATAGGTAATGAGATAATGCATAATTTTTCCTCTGGCTGCTTTTAAGATTTTTTTCTTTGTAGTTTTCAGTAGGTTGATTATGACGTCTGGGCATGGATTTCTTTAGATTTGTTTTTTTGGGGAGTTAGCTGAATTTCTTAAATCTCTATGTTTATGTCTTTCATCAAACTTGGGAAGTTTTCAGTCATTTCATCCTCAAATATTTTTTTCATCATCACATTCTCCTCTCCTTCTGGGGCTCTGATGATGTGATTGTTAGATCTTTTGTTATTAACCCATAGAGCTCTGAGCCTCTGTTCATTTTTCTAAAAATCTTTCTTCTATGTTGTTCAGATTGGAAATTTTATATTGATATATCTTTAAGTTCATTGATTCTTTCTCCATCATCTCCATTCTTTTGAGCCTATCCAGTGAAGTTTTAAATTTTGATCGCTGTATTTTTCATTTATAAAATTTTCACTTGGTTCTTCTTTATATGTTCTATATTTTTTTGCTGAAACCTTCTATTTTTTTTGACTTCAGAATGTTTCCAATTGTTTGTTGAAGTATTTATGTAATAGCTGTTTTAAAGTCTTTGTCAGATAAAACCAACATCTGTGTCATGCTGGTATTTATATCTATTGATCATCTTTTCCTATGCAAGTTAAGATTTTCTTGGTTATTTGTACGCTGAGTAATTTTGGCTTATAGCCTGCACGTACTGAATTTTATGTTCTGAAACTCTGGGTCTTGTTAAAATCCTATAGAGAATGTAGATTTTTTTTTTTTTTTTTTAAACAGACAATCAATCTGGCTAGGTTAAGGCTGCAAGTTTCAACCAACCTTCTGTGGGTTCTGCTTCCAATGTAAGGTCAGTTTTTCAAACCTTTGCAGCACTGTTCAGATCTGTCCCACATGTAGGTCATCTGTTAGTTAGTTTGGGGCATGGGTGGTGATGTATCTCTTAGTTCAGTTCTCAAAGTCTTTGATATGCTGATTAGGATCAGATCCACACATGCATAGCTCATGGTGAGCCCAGGAGTTCATGAACAATCTGTCTCAGTCTGTTCAGGCTGCTATAACAAAAACACCAGACTAGGTGACTTAAACAATAAACATTTATTTTCACAGTTTATTTATTACAATTCTGGAGGCTGGGAAGTCCAAGATTGAGGCGCCAACAGATTTGGTGTCTGATGAGGGCTCACTTCCTGATTTATAGGTGGCTGTCCTCTCACTGTGTATTCTCACGTGGCGGAAGGGGTGAGGGAACTCTTTAGGGTCACTTTTTTAAGAGCACTAATCCCATTCATGAAGGCTGCACCCTCATGACCTAAGCATCTCCCCAAGAACCCATTCCTAATACCATCACATTGGGCATTAGGTTTGAACATATGAATTTTGGGGACTCACAGACAACCATTCTATGGCACAATCTCTCAGGTCCTTTTCATTTCCTTCGTGCTCCACTTTTTGGTCTCTGCACCACCAAGCTGAGGTGTTAGTTACATCTCTCTGCTGTTACTTCTATGACTGTGCTTGCATCCAGGGTAAGCAGCAGAAGGATGGAGAGAGAGAAAAAAGCAATGGGGTTTGTCTCACCTTCTTAGGGGAGGCGGTTACAGCTCCACCATTCAAAGTGAAAGTTTCCCTCCCTTACAGTGTTGGCTTCTTTAGCTGCCATTGTGGCCTCTACCATCACTACCACAGGACTGCTTAGTTTCTGGAGCACGAGAGAACAGAAAGAAGAAAAAAAACCCAGGGATTTCTGTACTTTCTCTGAGCATTTGGGGTTCCCTTCCACCTCCATGAGACAGACTAAAGGGCTTCTCCTGGGGTCTCCTTTTTTGGGTCCCAGTGCCTACTCCCAGGTGTGAGGTTACATTGCATTCAGGTCAAGGGGTACTGGAATTTAAAAAAAAGGTAAACTCACCACCAATTTGGTGTCCTTTGAACTCTGATCTTCCCCAATCCACCTGCTACTATTTACTCTTCAGAGTTTTCAAACAGGTGTTGTATGCATTCTGTTCATGTTTTACAATTAAGAGATAAGAGTGTACATTTTACCCAAGACCCTAGTTTGCCTTTTTGCTTCACAGATATTTTATTGTACTTGTCATGACTGCATTCTAGGGGGATCCATCTGGACCTGTGGGTGTACATTCAGTTTTCATTAATAAATTATATCTGAGAAAGAATTCTATTGTTTCTCCCTGTGTGTAGTATGTGGAACAAATATAACTGTGATTCATATTTTAAATACGCATTTATTTAATTCACTCCTGGGATAAACAGAGACATAAAACTTCTCATACCTCCAGGCAGTCTTGACTTATGCATTGAACTTTGTTTCAGAGCTTTGTTCCCTTTTTATTTGAACAATCTTTGGGTATGGAATTAAGAGGTTGCTGACTGGTGTAGAGGAAAAAAAAAAAGTTTTCCGATTAGTGAACTTCCACATTTAAAGAAAAACTTTTTTTTTCAATGTAATTTCATAGAGAGCCTGGTAAAAATGACATTCCCTATTGGGTCATTTGAAATTCTTGTTGTAAAGTAAGTTTTTACTTTTTCTTTCCTCAGACATTTTAGATCAAATACACTCGCTAGTACCATGTTGCTGTTATAATAAAACATCACATTCTAAGATAATTGTTTTGTATTACCAGAATAGTATTTCAATACTACTATTGATGTTGTTGAAACATTGAAAAACATTGTTTCCCAGCAGTAACTATCCTCCATGTGAAGTTAAATTCCACTTCAGCAGTTATGTGTGTGTAGGGGGGATGGTTACATGAGATTTTTTTCACTTATCTTTTCTTTTCTATATTTTCCAAGTTATCTATGATTTTAAAGAAAGAATCATTTTCATCAGATTCAAATATGCTTTTAAAAATGAAGGTATTTGTGTTAGAAGCTTGGAAAACTGGGCTTGGATCCTCCTTGGTCCTGACTAACTATCATTAAATGTCTTCCCCCTGGGTCTCAGGGGTCTCATCTGAATGTGGTTATGACAGTCTCTGTTCTACCTACTCCCAAAGACTTTTGGTGAGAATCAGACTAGGAGGTGAAGTAAAACCACTTACTATCAATAAAATTCATGAAGCCTATGCTGATGCTGAGATTATAATGAGAGAAATAAGGCAGGAGAAGGAAATTTGATCATCAACATAGACACTGGCCCATTGGATACTGGGGTTGACAATAGGTTATTTTTATTTTATTTTATTTTTTACAGTACGCGGGCCTCTCACTGTCGTGGCGTCTCCCGTTGCGGAGCACAGGCTCCGGACACGCAGGCTCAGTGGCCATGGCTCACGGGCCCAGCTGCTTCGCGGCATGTGGGATCTTCCCGGACCGGGGCATGAATCCGTGTCCCCTGCATCGGCAGGTGGACTCTCAACCACTGCGCCACCAGGGAAGCCCGACAATAGGTTATTTTAAATTATGGCACTGAACTTGCCTTTCTTCTGGAAACAATTTTTGTGTATTCCTTGAAGGCAAGAGGTCAAAAACTGGAAACCAGTACATGTATTTGGATGATCCACTCACAGTTAACCTGTATAGTATTTTTTTTAATTCACCTCCTTAGTTAAAAAAAGGAAGATGAGGGACTTCCCTGGTGGTTCAGAGGTTAAGACTGCACTTCCACTGCATGGGGCGCGGGTTGGATCCCTGGTGTGGGACCGCATGCCTGTGAAGTGTGGCAAGAAAAAAAAAAAAAAGGAAGATGAGACAAGGAAGAGGGGGTGGTTCTTTGTAGTTCTTCATTCCTTGAGCTGGGAAAGCAGTTGTTCCCTTTTAAAAGGCAGGCATGTTCTCTGGTTCTATCCCTGGACTGTAAAATCATTGATAAGACCTGCCAGATCCTGGTGGGCACTGAGCTTGGACTCTGTTGTAGATGTCTGAGATCAAGTTGTCTTTGCATGAAACTCCTCTTTAGCACCTCTCAGCACAATTACCAAGTTTTTGTAGGCGCTGGCCCCTCTGTTGACCATTACACTGTCGATAACTTTGTAGGCTCTTATCTTCTCTTAATAAAGAAGCCATGGGACATCCTAGGTGACGCAGTGTTTAAGAATCCACCTGCCAATGCAGGGGACACGGGTTCCAGTCTTGGTCTGGGAAGATCCCACATGCCGCGGAGCAACTAAGTCTGTGCGCCAACACTACTGAGCCTGCGTTCTGGAGCCCGCGAGCGACAACTACTGAGCCTGCGAGCCGCAACTACTGAAGCCTGCACGCCTAGAGCCTGTGCTCTGCAACAAGAGAAGCCACCGCAATGAGAAGGCTGCGCACCGCAACAAAGAGTAGCCCCTGCTTGCCACAACTAGAGAAAGCCCACGCGCAGCAACGAAGACCCAAAGCAGCCAAAAATAAAGAAAGAAGCCACTTATATGTATTAGTTGAATATGTAGAATTGAGGGCTCTGTTAAAAAATAGGATACAATGCATATATGCATAAGACTAAAACTTTTACCACTTCAGTTTACCACTGCTATAACATGTTACTTTAAGAGACCTCCTATTTAAAAGAACACACTTGTCTTAGTCTGCTCAAGATGCTGTAACAAAAATACAATAGACTGGGTAGCTCAAACAATAGAAATTTATTTTCTGGGATACAATGTGTGAAAGCCTTTCTGACAGTGATTGCCCAGTGAAACAAGCTTTCAAGCTAATTATTTGCATCTCTAGGTGCATCTAGGAAAACTGTTATCATGCTTCATCGTAAATGAGTCAATAGAGATGGTGACTTTGTTTACTATGGTGATAAAAGAGATGGTCCTAGTCTTCATCTTGAATTCATTATTCATGTGTGAAAGAACTTCATTAACTCTTGGATGAGTTGTTTAGTAAAAATGATAAGAAGGTGTGTTTTGTGAACAGGCATGTGACTTGAGACTACTGTCCAGATTTCAAAGAATAGGTTAGGATGTGCAATGTTGGGCCCTATGGGTTCAAAGAATAACACATGATCCCAGCCATCAATGAAAGTATAATGCAAGAAAGAATTTCTTTGGAAATTATTGTCTTGTAATTAATAACTGGAGGCAGAATTTTTCAGAGCAAAGAAATTGTCATAACTTTCTGGTGTGTTCATCAGTATTGTCACAAATATGCATAAAACTAAATCTTTTACCACTTCAATTTACCAGTTATATAACATGTTACTTTAAGAGCCCTCCTATTTAAAAGGACACACTTGTCTTAGTCTGCTCAGGATGCTGTAACAAAAATACAATAGACTGGGTGGCTCAAACAATAGACATTTATTTTCTTACAATTCTGGAGGCTGGAAATCCAAGATCAGAGTGCTCACATGGTTGGTTTCTGGTGAGGGTTCTCTCCTTGGCTTGCAGAGGAGCTCACACTAAAGACTGAATGTTTGTGTGCCCCAAACTCATATGTTGAATCTTAATGCCCAGTGTATTTGGGTGGTATTCGGAAGTGGGGCCTTTGGAAGGTGATTACATCATGTGTGTAGAGCCAACATGAATGCGTTTAGTGCCCTTATAAAAGAGATTCTAAAGAGCTTCCTTGCCCCTTTCACCATGTGAGGACACAGAGAAAAGTTGGCCCTATGTGAACCAGGAAGTGGGTTCTCACCGGACACCAAGTCTGTTGCTCCTTGATCTTGGACTTCTCTGCCCACGGACCAGTGAGAAATAAATGTTTGATGTTGATAAGCCACCCAGTCTTTGGTACTTTTGTTATAGCAGCCCAAATGGACTAAGGAAAGCTCACACGGACTTTCCTCGGTCTGTATTTGGAGAAAGGAATCAAGCTGTCTGGTGTCTCTTCTCACAAGGACAGTAATTCCATTAAACCGGGGCCCCACTCTCTTGACCTAATTACCTCCCAAAGGTGCCATCTCCAGATATTATCACATCGGGGCTTCAACATATGAAATTTGGGAAGATGCAGATATTTAGTCCATAGCACCACTTGAAATGTGTTTCTTGGCATCTACCACTTCTACACTAATGGGCATTTCTGATCTTGCATATACTATGTTCCCCTCTCTTGTATGTGTCATAAATGATTCATGTACCACAATTTAAAACAGCACCTGAAATAAAATTGAGATTTTTCTAAAGTAAAATCATGGAGGTATTAATAGTTATTAATAGTTATTAATTAATAGTTATATGTGCTCTCAGAAAAATGAGATTGGGAGGAAAAGAACTGGTTTTATACAGTAAAAAGAGCCTAGCATTCTTTCCGGATTACCTGAAATAGTTAATAAATAAGTGCTTACTTACCCGAAGTTCCCTCTTGACATCTAACTGAATAATCAGAAGATGATTTTAATCAGGAGAAAAGTTATCAGGCAGTTTTTGGTTTGGTTTTCCCCTCAACTGGTTCCCTGCTCTTGCAAAAATAAGTAGCTCCTTACCCTGTGCTTTAGACAAAATCCTCCAGTAGAATACAAAAGGCTAAAACTGTGTTTAGTGTTTACTTACTTACCTCCCTCACTGTAATTATGGGTTTCTTTCTTTTTTTTTTGTAGTTTCTTGCTTATAAGTGTAAGTAATGCTCTTTGGTTTTGTTTACATGAAAGAACCATGAGTTTCCAAGTAAGAAATGAAAGGAGGTTATTTCTAAATGCCGAAAATGCTTTTGTCTTTGTTTTCTTGGTGGTAGTGAGAGGTTGAGGGGGTCAGAAAAGTCTTCTTGTTTATTTAATTTTGTAAGTCTAGATTTGGTAATTGATATTGATAATTACCAAATATTGACAATATTTCATATTGACAATTTGGTAATTGATACCAAGTCTATTACTTGGTAATTGATAGAGAAAAGTAAATTGTAAGTAAGAAGCCACTGGTATTTATTTGTTGAATATGTAGAAACTCTATTGAAAACCTAGGATTTGGTATATGAAAGCATTTCTGACAGATTTTGCCCAGTGAAACAGCGGCCAAGCTGTTCGTATTTGCATCTCCAATCTTCTCTTAAAGGTTCCTTTAAAACATTTTTCTTTCATTGAGATTTTCCATGAATATTAGCTGGGAGTATAAAGATAAAAGGGCAGGAAAATAGAGCCTCTTTTAAAAAAATGAGATGTAATTTGCTTACCATAAAATTCACCATTTTAAAGTCTACAATTCAGTGATTTCTAGTATATTTACAAGGTTGTGCAACCATCACCACAATCTAATTCTAGAATAGTCTCATCATTTTAAAAAGAAATCCCATGCCCTTTAGCAATCAATCTTCATCTTCCCCCAGTCCCCGGCAACTACTAATCCATTTTCTGTCTCTATGGATTTGCTTATTCTGAATAGTTCACATAAATGAAATCATAAAATATATCACCTTTTGTGTCTGACCTCTTTCACTTAGCATAACCCGCCTCCCCAACTCCGCAAAGTGCAGCTTGCAGCATCTTAGTTCCTTCCCTGGCCAGGGATTAAACCTCCCAGGGCTCACGGTAGTGAAAGCTCCGAGTCCTAACCACTGGACCACCAGGGAACTGCCGAGCATGATGTTTTTAAGGTTCATCTATACCCTGCTAAACAGTAGCAATCTGATTTTACCAGGGAGGAAATGGAAACATATATTAACTTGCTCTTGGGTGTGAAAGTCACACATTCATTCAACAAATAAGTATGGAGCACTAATCTACCAGGTGAGGTTACAGCATTTGGGGGTGTCGCTGGTGTCATATAAACAAATAAATGGACATCTCATGCAGTATTAAATAGTAATAGGTACAATGGAGAGAAATAAAGCAAAATGAATAGATAGGGGTATTATTTTAGGTAAAGTGGTCAGGGAAGGGCTCTCTGAGGAGGTAACATTGGAGGTGAGACCTGAATGGAAGGAGGGAGCAAGTCTCCCTGAAATGAAATCATTTCAGGCAGAGGGAACAACAAATGCAAAGGCTCTGAGGCAAGAGTGTGTTTGGGGTGTTGGAGGGCGAGGAGAGGAGGGAGGAGAGAAGAGAGGTCAGAAAGTTAGCCTCAGGCAGGTGCAGGGCAGCCCATCTAATGTAAGGGAGTGAGGGAGGTGGAATATCAGGTAATGCCAGCTGGTAGATTTGGTGGTGGAAGAACAAGGAAGTTCTCTCCTGAATGTTTCCATTATCTCAGTGTAACAAAAAGAAAAGTGATAACTGAGAGTGAGGAGGGGGGTGGTGTCAAAATTAAGTTCAGAAAGGGAAGAGAATGAATGCACTGGGTTATTTAGTGGAGTTGTTTGGCAGCCCCCAGGAACCACTTGAAGTCTGTGATGTTTTTCTCCAGTCACATTAAGCCATTCAAGTATCAGTGCAAAGTATGTGGGAAAGTTAGTTTTAACCAGGGATTGGGGTTTTGCCAAATGAGTAGGACAATGGGAAAGAGGGACAAAAGAGTTGAGGATGTATGCAAGGGACTGATTATAGGAAGCCCATGCAATCTAAACTGGGAAAGCAAGAAGGGGAGTGATAGACTGGAGGGATAGTGGGATCAAAGTATTGTTGCAGGCAGTGTTATAGGGAGTGAGCTGGAAAATAGGAAGTGGTGTCTGAAGAGTTTGCAGTTATTGGTTATGACAAAGTCTAATATATGACTCTAGGACTGGGTGGCTGAAGTGGGTGAAGGACAAGATTATTAGAGAAGTTCAAGAAAACAATAGGCCAGGGTATTGGGTGGATCCTTTCTGTGAATAATGAAATCACCAAGAGTGATGACAAGAAAAATAGTGGAGAGAAATATTGAGGTAGATGTTAGCAGGAATGAAGGGGAAGTTGGTAGATGACTACAAAAGCAGGGGAAGCAGGTGGTATTTCAAAAGAGCTGTGGAATTTTAGAAGGAAGGGGAAATACTGATCTGGAATTGGCAACGATGAGCAAAAGTTCACCATGATCAGTGGTTTTGGGGTATATGATTGATCAAATTAGGATTTGAACTAGTTCTATCAGATTTCAGATCATTTCCATTATACCACTCAGAGTTTGGAATTATATAGTTCTTGGACCTAGATTTCAACATTCTCTTGACATCCCTGCAGTGTATATTATTTGGCTGTCCTCAAAGTTGTATTGCTTTAAAACAGTTGCCAGGATCTATTTGAAAAGCTGGATTCCAATTAAAATTTTGAAAGTTCATACAGTGCAATTGGTTAATATGTTGAAGAAACTGGATCCTCTGACCTGTAGCTTCCCATAGTCTGGATTTTGTGATCACATTCCCATGGTGCTATCTAACATGTTCCTCTGTTCTCTGTAATTCCTGGAAATTGGTAATCAGATCTTGATCAGACTCAGGTTTCATTTTTGGTAAGAATACATCATAGGTGCAGTTGTGTACTGGATCAGAGGCCGTGTAGTGTCAGGTTGTCTCTTTCTCCCTTTGTGATGTTAGTAGTCATTGGTGACTTTTGCCTAGGTCCATTCGTAGAGCCATTATTTCTTTAAGGTAAAAAATGTTGATATTGCATCAAATCTTGTTATTAGAATGACAACTCTGCAAAAGAGCAAATTCCCTTCAACTATGGGTTATCCTGAGGCACAAGTCATTTAGGAAAGACAGGTTATACCAGTTCACTTTTCAAGGGGCTTATCTGAGGGCTCCTGTGGTTTTAAGGATGCATATGTTTTGTCTTTAAAGTATTTAATTGTAGCTTGTCCTACTTTTCAAATTAGATGACATTTACAGGATGCAGTTTCACATTGTGGCTTAATATTTACAGTTAAATGGGAATACATTATAAGATTTAGTTCTAACACCCTTGAAGAGGACTGCACAGAGAAGTATTCCAAATGTTGAACAAGCAGCTTTCCAATGTTCAGCTGCATATCACAAAAGCTCATAAAATATTAAAATCTTTTCTGAAAGGTAACCAACTAAATAATTTATGAAAACAAAGGTTCAAGTCAGTGCAAGTAGAAAATGTCTGTTCTCTTTTTCTATACAAGGAAATATCCCAGGGCTGTAGTGGTTTTGGAATCAGATAGATGGGGTCTGAATTCCCCTTCACTTATTATGGTGACCTTGAGCAAGCTACTCTGCATATCCCAAATATGTAATAAGAGAAGCTGAAATAGTGAATATTCTAAAACATTATAAATTTCTAAATATTAGAAAATACATATGTACTTAGCAAAAGCCTCCTATTTATTACTTTGGTTGGAGGTGTGGGATGAGGTAAAAAATATTACCAATTGCCAGACACTGTTGGTTACGAGAAAACTAACAGAAAAAATTGCTCTGTTGAGGACATGCCTTCTTTGATTCCCAGGGCAGTGGTGATGTGGTCAGCTTTAGGCTGAAGCACTTTTTATTCAATTATTTATGGAACTGCATGGCAGACCATGTAGGTCTACACCAGAGGATCCCCATAAGGCAGTTTAGAGAGAGAGAACTGGGCAAATGCCAAGTTAAACTTGCCTTTGGTTCCACTAAGAACCAAGAATGGAAGACTGAGTAGCAGTGAGAAATGCACCCTACATTGCCTAGAAAATAACCATAAGATACCTAGATATTTCCCTTCTACTGCTGTTAGACTTAGCCCTCTGCCTCAACCTGCCCTGCCTTTCCCGCCTTTTCCTAGATTCAGTATGACCCCATCTCTAGTTTACCTCCCTGCTTACTAGAGCCCTGTTATCCCATAGTTATTTTATCTTTTGTGATAGTGCCGACACATAGTTGTTGATTCATGGGGCATCAGAATGATTTCCAAGTCACTGAGAAGCAAGTACAAACACTGGAAAATATATCCCTACCTCCTAGTTTTCATAGGAATCTGTTGATTAGAAACATATGAAAATTGAGGTAACTGTGGGAATAGGGTAGAAATTGTTAAAACACAAAAAGGATTTTACACAATATAGCTTATGTTCATATCTTGTCGCTGTCTTAATTATATGCATATGTAAGTTTTGAGGGCACTGTCTTCTTAGAATTACATTTTTATAAACTTATTGAAGTGTTATGCACATACAGAAAAGTGGGATTTGCATTTCTAAAGTCATTAAATAGTGTCACATAGCTATGACTGCCTACATTGCTGTTGTGACCCAAAATACTTCTTAAAAATTGGGAATTTATGCGTTAGAACATTCTCAACTTTAAAGTAACTTTAAGTTCAGTTGTGCCGTACAGCATCAGACTTAGTTCTGAATAATTCTTAGAACATTGCATAATATTTTATACTGGCCAATGTTCTATAGTTCCTGAACTCAACAAGATGACAAGTTGAATTAAGGATGAAGTTCAACCAAGACCTACCACCTTACATTTTTCTATTCATTTTAACATAGATATGCAACTTATGGTATTCTTAACAACTGTGTTAACTACAAAGAATAAAAAGATTTTGCAAACAAGAGTTGGAATGGAAACAATTTCTGAGATAGAGATCAAATTGTGTTTATAGACACCATTGGCAGCTTTATCATCAGCCATTTCCTGTGGGAATATTTCACTGGGACATAATTTTATGCCTTGACTATTCATTAAATAGCTTTGGTTCCACAGAATAAAAATAGTGTAGAACTATAAATAGTAATGTATGCAAATTGTAGTGTAACATTTCACTGTATTTTCCTAGATGAGAATTAAGATTATTTAACAAAGTATGTTCTTACACATCACTGAAAGAATTTTAAAACAACACTAATAGAGTATGGTCTAGTGGAGAGTCAGGCAATAGACTGGAAATTAAAGTCATTTGCTTCCTTCAAATTAAAGTTGACATTAGTTTTAAAATATTTATTCGTCATGTACAGTGTATAAGATGTTATACTCTATGAAGAATATAAAAGTCAAGTATAAATAGTCTCTGCCCTCAAGGAGTTTATGAATTTTCTTGTATGGGAGATAGGGTGCACCTTGTAAAAAACAAAAAATAATAAACATACTTTGAGTGGGTATGAATAAAGTACTATTGGAGTTTGGAGGAAGAGAGATTGTGCCCATGTGGAAGATCAGAGACGACTTCATGAAGAAGGCAGCTGAATGGAATCTTAGAGGATGGGTAAGATTTCTGCAAATAGAGATGCAGGTAAAATTATTCCAGGATGCAGAGCCTAGGTACTAATAAAGGAAGTATAGGTCAAAGCACATTTAGAGGCTGGAGCCTTTGACTGATAGGAAAAAAAAAAAAAAAAAAAAGGAACTTACATAGATATATATCGTTGAAAATAGGGTCAGTTAAATTCACTCATGCAAGCATTTGTTTATTCAACAAATATTTCTTGAGTACTTACTAGGTGCAAGTACTGTGCTAGGAGTTAGTAGTACACTTATGAGGTACTCGGACAAAGGCCCCTTCTAATACGTAAGCGCTAAAAAGTTTAACTCTGAAGTCAGATTGATTCTTATCAACCACAAACAGGTCCACTGCTCTGTGGCAACACAAGGTATTTTACAAATGTTACACAGAACATGGAATTTAATGCTTTTGAGAGAGAGTTGGTATTTCCAAATAACATTGTTTCTCAATTTCAACCCAATTGTTTTTCAACCCAGTTTTAATTAAAACAAAGTGTTAGGTGATGGGGGAGGCTATATTTGCGCCTCCGTTTTACAAGTTTTGGTTTATGCTACAATTAATTTTGTGTTAGCATGCATTAACAGGAAGGAAGGAAGGGAGGGAGGGAGGGAGGGAGGGAGGAAGGAAGGAAGCAAGAAAGAAAAATAGACTTTAAAAAGAGACACCAGTGGTGATTTTTTTGGGCAAAAGGGTTCTTCCTAATTGAAAAGGAATCTCTGAAAATTTCCTTTAAATGGGCAGCTCCCTGTACAAATTAAAATGATTCGGAACGTTTCTAGAACACACTTCACTAAGTGAGATACACCTGTACTCATACCTTATCCGTCAAAACAATCTTTGTTTTCTCTCAAGCTAGGACTTGCACTATAGGACACGCCTCGTGCAGTGGTGGCAATGCGGAGGGTGGTGAAGGTGACTGAGTGGCAGCCAGGAGGGCACGTTCCCTTTCTCCGTCTCCCCAACCAGAACTTTGCAGCCTCCAGCGCAGACTCACCTTCCCGCTCCTTCTTTTTCCCGCCTCGACTCTTACTGCAACCCCCCACGCCCCTCGGTACGCTCTCTCTGCATCCCTCGGTCTTCCTTAGCTCTCACCCACCTCCCTTCCCCGCCCTCCGCCTTGCCTCGCCCGACGCCCGCAGAGTAGCAGCCGGCAGCCCGCGCGCCCCGTTGCGGCCCGGGGCTCCGGGGCATGCGCTCTGCGGCGCCGCCGCCCTCCCCCACCCGTCCCGCGGCAGAGTTATGCCAAGAATGTGAGGAGCCCGCGAGGGCCAGTGTCGGTCATGGGGAGCCGCCGCCGCCGCCGCCGCGAGCGCGGCTTCCTCCCGAGCGGGACTCCGAGCTGTCCCCGCACCAGGGGCGAGCCTGGCTGCTGAGGCGGAGGGGGATGACGGACCCTTTGAGGAGGACGCTGTCCAAGCTCCCGGGGAGGCGGGGTCCTCGTGCCGCCGGGGGGCCCGGGCGCTGGGTGGCCACAGCAGCCACCGTGGCGGCCTCTTCGGCTGCCGAGGGAGATGCCGGGGGTGCTCCGGGCGGGCCCCTACGCGAGCGCGCCGGCGGAACCCGGCCGAGCCTGGAGCGACCGCCGCCGTCGCCTCAGGCGTGGGGTCCTGAGGCGCGGGTCCCGGGAGGGCGGCCGGAGAGGTCGGGGGCGCTCGGGCCTCGGCCGCGCGGCGGGAAGGAGGCCGCACCCTCGGGCCGCGGGCTCACTCGCGCCTCTCTGCACGCTCCGCCGGGCTCCGAGGGCAGCGTAGAGGACGAGGAGGACGACGCCGACTACTACGAGAACCTGCCCGGCGGCTCCCAGCCCGCGCCGGAGCCTGAGGGGGCGGAGGCGGAGCGGTGGCCCCCGCCTCCCCCGGCCGCTGGCTCCTCCCCAGGGGCGGAGGGCGGCCGTCTGGAGACAGGCAGGCTGCAGACCCAGTTGCGAGAGGCCTATTATCTGCTGATCCAGGCCATGCACGACCTGCCCCCTGACTCGGGCAGGCGGCAGGGCGACCGGGGCAGGGCGGATCGCGGCTGCCCTGCGGGAGCCCGGGCTCCGGGCCAGCCGCCTTCCCCCTGCGGCGCGGCGGCCCGCCGAGCCTGCCCCCGAGACTGCGAGCGGGGAGGCGGCGACTGCCCTTGGCAGCAGGTGTCCCCGCCCCGGTCGCCTCTGAGGGAGTCGGGGGGAGGCCGCCCGCGGACTCCTCGGATGCGGCTGCCCTGCAGCAGAAGCCTCGACAGCCTCCGCGTGGGTGCCAAGCCGCCTCCCTTACAGCGGTGGCGGAGCGACAGCTGGATCAGGTGCGGCGCGCGCGGGGAACCGGACGAGCCCCCGCCACGTGGAGGCGGGATGGACGGCTGGAGCGGAGGCAGCTCCCGGGCCGCGGCGCCCTCCGGCCTCCGGCCTCCCAGCTCCGAGGACCCCCGCCGCTCCTCGGGAAGCCGCAGCAAAGAAGACGGCCAGGAGGGGCTCCCCTTCCTCAAACCGACCGCGGTGACAGTCAAGAAGCTGCAGAAGTGGATGTACAAAGGACGCCTGCTGTCTCTGGGAATGAAGGGTCGCGCTCGTAGGACACCCCCCGAAGTCACCCGAGCGCAGGCAACGTCTCCAAATCTGGGCGCTTTGAAAATGCGGGAAAGCCAAGTCGTCTCGGTGCCGCCAGACCAAAGGATTACGCTGACAGGTAGGATACCTTGCAATCAAAATGTGTTTACAGACCGGGCTTCTGTCTTAAGAGCGAAGAAGAAGGTATGGTTTTGCAGACTACGGTACGTGTCGGTGCCAAAGTGAGGGTCACGTCAGTGGCAGCCTAATGCCATTTCCAGGTTACCTAGTATAATGCCTTATCTCGGGTTTGTTTGTTTATTTGTTTGTTTTTTTTAAGACAGTGGCATGAGGAACTTGGGGTTTTTGTTTTTTCTTCTCTAAGAACCAGTGTACCTAGTTCTAAGCGCAACAGTGAGTAAAGGTTAAGTTCACCACACTTTGCTTTTCAGTCTCGGCTTAAGAGTTGGCCGGCGCTGCCTTGACTTTTATTCTTTGTAGCTCTGGGCTAATCTGTAGACTTTTGTGGAGTTTGTGAATTTGAATTTGATCCAAGTTAGACTTTATGGGCTTCATAAACTGTCATTTTACTCATTACACCTCCCGGTCAGAAGCGTTTGTGTACACAGATACACACAACCAAAACCCAAAACCCAACCAAACCGAGAAAACTATCATGGTAATACTTCTTTTTAGTCAGGTAGGATTTCACGTTTCTTCTCTTCACCTTTCCCTCCCCTCCCCCTCCCCCCCTAAAAACATAACAATGTAGGTAATCTTATTATTGTGGAAAATGAAGGGCACTTGGATTTTAATCAGAAGAAAAGTATGTCTTATGTACTTTTTAAGAAAGTGTAGGCAGTTAAAGGAATTTGTAAAAAGTATATTTGTCCTAATAATAGGATTTTACTCCCTATTTTATATGTGTGTGATTTTTAGTTTTCACTGAAGGTTTAAGTTATCCATTCTAGAAATCTCTTATGTTGTAAATAGTAAAAGAATTCTCTTGTGAAAGAAGTACCTTTAAACTGAGCCAAAAACAACATGATCTTTCGGACTACACTTTTAAAGACTTTTAGTGAACATAATGACTTACATATCAGTAATACTTTAAAAAATATTAAATGCTGAAATGTAAAAGTATTCACAGTACTTGGCAGTTTCTCTGTTAAGAATTACAAATCCTACAGGACTAGGTTTGTACACATTAACTTTTTAAACCAATAAACACAAAACGGGGAGAAACAAAGTTCACAAAACTTTTTATTACACAATGAGGACAAATCAAATAATTCACTTCAAGTGTATACAAAATGAGAAGTTCTTTTGAATCTATAAATCTCTAACCCACACCTGTCAATTTCCCTCAAATTTATTCCATTCCACCTGAATAAAAAGATAGTAGAATGTAAATTTTTGTGAAGAGAGGTGTACTTTATGCTAAGTTTATATTAAAATATGCATTTCCAGTAGTAAAGTATTTATAATCATTTATTACGTTTTAGTGCTATTATATCTTTACCTCCACTGATTTTGGTTCAGTTAACTCTTTTTAAGACAGTTAATTTTTAGCCATAACAAAAATCTGTATAAAACTTCAGTAAAATATGTATTACCCTTTTGTTGCAAAGGTTAGACATTACTATCTGATGGCTTTTA
The DNA here is from genome assembly GCF_964374135.1 of Grampus griseus. NCBI lineage: Eukaryota > Metazoa > Chordata > Mammalia > Artiodactyla > Delphinidae > Grampus > Grampus griseus. Next base: position 108,850,271 of record NC_139017.1, read on the forward strand.
ACACCCTCAGTTGTTGTGTAAACATTGAAGTGTTTTAAAAGTAATAATAACTGTAGTAACTCTTAGGAATGAATTCATTGAATTTTTCATTGAGAAACTAATTAAATGAAACCAATTTTAAAAGAAATTAAATGACACATTAGAATTATTATGTGATGGTATTTTAGATATTTCACAAGAAATCTAAACAAAAGCTTAGATAATCTCTGGTTTTAAAAACTTTCTCAGATGTTATTTCCTTTCAAATCATCAGTTCATCTTTTAGGAAAGATAAAAATAATTTGTGCAATGTTTATATATCTAGTATAGATTTGAAGAGTTAATTTTTTTTAAACTGTTTTTTATGAAGGTTATTTGAACTTATTAAAACCATTCTGAATACTTTGTGGGGTTTTCATATAATCTTTATTACTTCCCTCCCCTCCCCGCTCCATGGAGGTATGACAGCTGTTATTGCACAACAACAGCAAAAGCAAAGAAGGGGTTAAGTAGTTTGCCCAATGTCACTTAAACTAGTATTTGGTTTATGTATACTAGTATATAGATTCAAACTATTATGTGGATTCAAACTCAGGTCTTTATGACTCCAAAACCCCTATTTATATAAGGTCAAAGGGACTCTAAATTTCTTTAGAGGTTTGATCCAGTTAATTCTATTAAATTGCTTGGACTGAGGAGATGGATGGAATTTCAACAAGATTTAGAGGGGTAAGTAACTTCCTCAAAGTTGCAAAGAAGATGGGGGAATCCTAGAATAGGTTTAAAGTCTTTCTTTTAGTCAATTGCTTTATCCATCTTAAACCTTTACCTTTAAATGTTTAGTTCAAATTGTTTACTTGGATTCTACTTTTAATCATGTTTTCTAAAAAGTTAACTGGGCAGTCCCGATGAAGCAGTACATTCTTGGTTGTATAAAGATGTTAAATAGCTCAGAAGGGGACTTCCCTGGTGGTGCAGTGGTTAAGAATCTGCCTGCCAGTGTTGGGGACACAGATTCCAGCCCTGGTCCGGGAAGATCTCACATGCTGCGGAGCAACTAAGCCCGTGCGCCACAACTACTGAGCCTGTGCTCTAGAGCCCGCGAGCCACAACTACTGAGCCTGCCTGCCACAGTTACTGAAGCCCACACGCCTAGAGCCTGTGCTCCGCAACAAGAGAAGCCACCACAGTGAGAAGCCCGTGCACTGCAACGAAGAGTAGCCGCCTGCTCGCCACAACTAGAGAAAGCCCGCGCCAACAACGAAGACCCAATGCAGCCAAAAATAAATATAAATAAATAAATAAATGTATTAAAAAAAACAGCTTAGAAGGTTTATATCACATTTTTCTGTACAATATTATTTGTGGCGATGTTTTCTTTCAAAATAGTTATAGTTAGAATTTATAACACAGAATAACTATATAAGGAGCTAGAAATACCTAATCTACTTAGGTGTTTTGGAAATTTTTGAAGCTATATGACAAATGGAAGCCAAAATGATATTCAGTTTTGATTTCTGGCTCCTACTAAGAACCACTAAAACTTTTGATAGTATAATACTGCCAATGATTTGATGCAGTTGGGAATGTAGTGCTCACAGATTGACCAATTTGTTACTAACTGAGATGATTATTTAAGAAATCTAAAGTCATTACACATAGTAAATATTGTAAAGTTTCTTCAAGCCTTAAGGTTACAAAGGAATTTTAATCTATTTGCTGACTATACTTCATTATAACTCTTTATAAATAAGTTTTAATTAGCATATAGTACTCAAAAATAAATCGGAAAGCACTGGGTTGAGCTATTTTGGCCTTTTACTGCTTTAAAAATAATTAGCCTACTTTGACTCTACTCTTCTTGCTCTGTGATCTGTGAAAGAAAAAAAAATTTGGGCATGTAATATTCTGTTCAAAATCTTTAGACAGTTCTTTAAAGGTAGTATTAAATAGCTGGTATGATCTTGTGCATTATATCTTAAAGTGAAGTTGACACTGTTAATGCAGATTTCTGTCTATTCCCTTCTCAAGTATTTGTAGCTTCAATTTCTTAACTTTATGAGCTACATTATCTGTATGAATTTTTCCGACAAATTCTTTTATGCATTAGCCCTTTCAAGACTAGTAACTATAGGCAAATACTTTCTGAGTGTCTTCTAGCTCTAAATTCTTCTGTTAGAAATTCTGCCATCGTGGCCCCAGAAGCAAGTGAGTCCATTTTTTTGTTTTTGTTTTTTGTTTTGGGAAGAGTGCCATAAAACATTGGAGTTGCTGGTGGCAGGAAAACATTGAGAGTTACAAATTCAGCAGAAAATAGTGTTGTGTTGATTTTTGAAAGTCCTCCATTTCTAAGTGGTGTTTATGTTTTGAGAATCCTAAGGCTGTTTTCCAGACCTTTGCCACTCAACATGTGGTTCGCAGTTATAGAGCAGAGCTTTTCAAACTTAATGTGTATATGAATTCTCTGAAAGTCTTGTTAAAATGAAGATTTAATATGTATGGGGGTGGGACCTTGAGATTCTGCATTTTAACGAACTCGCAGTGTAGATGCTGCTGTTTGGTACACACTTTGAGTAGTAGGCTCTAGAATTCTCAGTATCTCAATCACCTATCTTGATACATTTTAAAAAGTTTTGAAAAAGCATTCTACTTTATTCTGATACTTGATACTTAAACTAACCCCTATTAGAGCAAAGCACTTGAGCTCTTTCTGCTTCAGTTTTATGTGTATGAATTTATACTTACTACTTATGTATGACAAGTTTAAGCAGATCCCTCCATGTTAGTCTCATCTTGCACCAACAAAAGTGAGATTTTAGAATCTGCAAGAGAGAATGCCATATAGTGTAATGGCTAATAGAATAGAGATTCTGGGTTTCTGATCAAATCTACCACTTACCAGCCTTATGACCTTGGACAAGTTACTCAGCTCTGCATAGCCTCAGTCCTCAGGTTGCTGTGATGATGAAAAAAGATAATCCATTTGGTACCATGCCTGGCACTTAGCTGTTATCAAGAGAAAGGCAAGCAGGCTTTGTGAAAATATATTAGGATTCTGGATAGAGAGTGAAATGATCTGAAGTTGAGAAGGACTGCTTTAGGGAGCATTGGGAATTGAACTAGAGGACACCACTTTAGGAGCACTTATTTATTCTACTCATCTTTTCTTCTGTGCTTCTTTTCTCTTGTTCCTCCTCATTACTTTCAGGGAACTGAAAAGCGTCTCAAAGTTTCCTTCTCTACTTTCCTGTCCCCAAAGCTAGCACACAGCTTTTTTCTTAAGAGTTTTTATTGCTAGTCACAAGGGAGGAAAAATAAAAGATAGAAAAATACCTTTTTTCTTTTCATTGTACCCCTCTCCTCATTTAGATTTATCTGGGAAAGATAAAGACATACATATAAACACACTCATATGTAAACCTAAGGCTTAAGTTTATTCTAGTAATTTCATTTGGGCTGCCAAGCTTGACTCTATAAGCAGGGCTGCTTTTATTTATTTAAGCTCAAATACATTGTTCATAAGAATGCTTTTATTTAGGATTTTTAAAAGAGAAGTAAGCTAAAACAACAGTTTGTTTTTGCAGTAGAATGTTTTAAATGATGAAAAGATGTTGTAAATACTGTACATTTTCAATGAGGGCTGCAGTACATAATTTCCCAGAAAGTTTGCTGTTGATTTTGATCTGGGGCACTAGTTAAATGTTTAGTAATAGTAACTCATCTAGATTTATTATGAAATACGTAATAGTTGAGAACACAAAATTGGCTTGAGTAGTTCACCACTATGTAAATATTTTTCTGAGTGAAAAACTTTTAATTGCTACTTCCGCATTCTCTTACAGATTTTCAAGGAAAATGACTTTAATTAGTCTGATAGTTATACCATAACGTGTATAGTTGCAAGAGAATAAAGACTTTTTTGCCTTGCAACTTTGCACACTTATTTTTATATCTTTTTTACTTTTGTCTTCTTTCAACATATAAATGTCAAAATATATATATACACACACACATATATATAAAATTTGAAGCTAAAGGTAACTTTTACATTTATGCCAGTAAGGTTTAACATTAATTTTAGCATAAATGGGGAGTGAGGAGAAGATGGTAAATAGTTTTCCATTTCTGTGTAACTTATATTCATATGCATCCATTTAATTAACTGAGATAAAAATGAAATGCTTTAAGTTATATATAAATAATTGCCCAAGTAAAATTTTCTACCTTGAATAATGTGTCGCTTATATTCAGTTTTAATAACGGAATAAATTTGGTTTTTATCAGAACGTATAATAATGTACTTCTTTATCTCTAAATTTAAACTTCAGCATTATGTGTTTTTAAATATTCAGCAATAGCAAGCAGACTGTTTCATCTCAAGTTTATGTAGTTTGTAGTTTCATGAAAAATAGTTGTATTGTGTCTCACGATGTAATTATTCCTTTTAATATTACATATTCATTACATATCAATAGATGTGTCGGTTTAAATATGGGATACTGGTAGCTTTATTTTTCTCATTGTAGTTCCTTGGAATATAGTACAAGTAGAAGCATGTTTATTTCATTTACAATGTACATCAAAAAACTCTGAAAGGGGCTTCCCTGGTGGCTCAGTGGTTGAGAGTCCGCCTGCCGATGCAGGGGACACGGGTTCGTGCCCTGCGCTGGGAAGATCCCTCATGTCGCGGAGTGGCTGGGCCCGTGAGCCATGGCCGCTGAGCCTGCGCGTCCGGAGCCTGTGCTCCGCGGCGCGAGAGAGGCCCGCGTACCGCAAAAAAAAAAAAAAAAAAAAAAAAAAAAATTATAGTAGGTCCTTTTTTTTTTTGCTGTATGCGGGCCTCTTACTGTTGTGGCCTCTCCCGTTGCGGAGTACAGGCTCTGGACCCGCAGGCTCAGTGGCCATGGCTCACTGGCTCACGGGCCCAGCCGCAACGGGGCACGAGCCCGTGTCCCCCGCATCGGCAGGTGGACTCTCAACCACTGCGCCACTAGGGAAACCCGTAGGTCCTTTTTTTTTTTTTTAGAAAAAAAAGGTCTATAATCAGTTTAGTTTTTTTTGTTGTTGTAGAAGTAAAGTTGATTTACAATGTTATGTTAGTTTCAGGTATACAGCACAGAGATTCAGTTTTATATATATATATATATATATATTCTTTTTCAGATTCTTTTCCCTTATAGGTTATTACAAAATATTAAGTATAGTTCCCTGTGTTATAACGTAGGTCCTTGTTTGCCTATTTCATACATAGTCATGGATGTCTGTTAATTGCAAACTCCTAATTTATCCCCCCCACTTTCCCCTTTGGTAATCGTAAGTTTGTTTTCTATGTCTGTGAGTCTGTTTCTGTTTTGGAAATAAGTTCATTTGTATCTTTTTTTAGATTCCACATAAAAGTGATATCGTATGATATTTGTCTTTGTCAGACTTACTTCACTTAGTATAATAATCTAGTCTATAGTCCATCCATGTTGCTGCAAATGACATTATTTCATTCTTTTTTATGGCTAAGTAATATTCCATTGTGTGTATATATATATATATATATATATATATATATATATATATATACACACACACACAGACACACACACCACATCTTCTTTATCCATTCATCTGTCAATGGACACTTAGGTTGCTTCCATATCTTGGCTATTGTAAATAGTGCTGCTATGAACATTGGGGTGCAGGTGTCTTTTTGAATTAGAGGTTTTGCCTTTTCTGGATATATGTCCAGGACAGTTCTTAATTTTAAGTGTAAAGAAGACAGAACCATAGAAAGACTCTTGAATCTTCAGGTTTCATTAGTTAAATTAAATCAAATCAAGATATTTATTGACTATTTGTTACATGTTTGCATGTTAAATCCTGGAGAGTGGAGGTGGGTATCCTTTAGTTAGTAGCCCAGGTGTACTACAAACTTTGGAGTCAGAAGAGTTTGTTTTGAGTGCTGCCTCTTCCATTTACCAACAGTTGATCTCAGGCAAGTTACTTGACTTTTCTGAGTAGTTTTCTAAGTATTTCAAACATTATTTTACTTAATCCCAGGAGCCACCCTATAAAGTTAACTTGGTGGATATTATCATAATGCTCAAGAGGGACACCTACTTCCCTACTTTTAGTGGGTAGCATGGTGTAGGGGAGACAGGTGAGAGCAAGGATTTTAAGGTTAGACAGGCTTAAATTTGAATTATATGGCTAGCACTTTGGCCATATTCCACATATGTTCGAGGCTCATGGAAATAATCACTACCTGTCTCAGAATTGTTGTGGAGGTTAAAGGAGGTTAAGGGCTTTCTTACTGCTTTATCTCTTGTTCCTGCCGCATAATAGGCGCTCAATAAATATTTCTTGAGTAAATAAATATCTGCCATAGTAGACATTCATGAGAGGTTCCTTCCCTTCTGATTCTTAGTCTGTTCCTCTATTCCTGCCTCTGGAACTATTGAACTTGAAACCCAGTTTGTGTTTAAGGTTTTGTTTTGTTTTTAAATTAATCTGCTTGATTAGGTATTTAGGGTTATAAAAAGGACAAATTTACTTTTTTTTTTTTTTTTTTTTTGCGGTACGCCGGCCTCTCACTGTTGTGGCCTCTCCCGCTGCGAAGCACAGGCTCCGGACGCTCAGGCTCAGCGGCCATGGTTCACGGGCCCAGCCGCTCCGCGGCACGTGGGATCCTCCCGGACTGGGGCACGAACCCGTGTCTCCTGCATCGGCTGGTGGACTCTCAACCACTCGGCCACCAGGGAAGCCCCCAAACTTACATTTTTAAATGATTTTTTTTTCAGTAGAAGGGAGATTCCTGAAAACCTTTAGTATGCATGAACCTAATTTTTTGGTTGTTATTAAGCTCCTCAGAGTTTAATGTGTTTTTATCACTCTCTGTTACTGGACTATTATATTTTACTTGCTGTAATACTAAAATGAATCAACCAAATACACACTCAAAGTAGCATAGACCATAAATTACAAACCTGACATGATCTTAAATTAGAAATGTGGTTTTGTTTTAATTATCTATGTGTAGTGAGTTAATTTATGATATATATTTATTTAGCTTATTGACTGTCATTGAAGCCGGGAAGCCGGCTTTATGTAACTCTTTGGAAGTGCAAAAAATTTTCCCCTTTATATGGAATTAATGTTACATATACATTTTTAGAGTCTTATCACATTATATTAATACATACACATATCTAAGTATTTGACATCCTCCATTGGGCTATGAATTCCTTAAGAGCAGGGGCTATTTTGTTCATTCTTGTATTCTTGCTGCTCAAGTTTGTGCCTGTCAATAATATAGCTGTGTTGTGCTTGTTGTGAGACAGGATACCTGGTCCTAATCAAGGGCCTCCTTGGGGACTTTTATTTTTAATTTTGCCCTAGATATTTAGAACTTAAACTCTGCATAAGTTGCTACTGCACTATATGGTTAGGAAACAGATGTTATTTTGAAATTTTAATAATCAGTAAGACATTCAGTAATAAGTAAGGCACAATTGTTTTGAAAGATTTATTCAAAGTTAATCTTTGTATGAAAAGGTAGTAATCTTACTTGTGTTTTACAAAGTCCTTGTAGCAGTGAGTTTAAAATTACTCAAATATTAATTAAAGGCATACTGTGTATAAAGCATTCTATACAAGCTTTTTATAAAGCATGTTTTGCTTAGGGTAAAGCTTTTTTAGCCCTATGATATTTATAAAGGCAGTCTCAGAGATTGTTTATCCTTTTTCTTAGAATTCTTATGATACCTATACTAGCAGTCTGATATCTAAATAATAGAAATCATGTTTAGGTGGAAAATCCAAAATTTGTCTTGTTCAATTTTTGTCTCTGAATGTGATTAATATTACTTTTCTTTCTTTTTATCTTTTTAAAAATAGTATATATATATATTTTTAAATAATTTTATTTATTTTTATTTTTGGCTGCATTGGGTCTTCGTTGCTGCACGCGGGCTTTCTCTAGTTGTGGTGAGGGGGACTACCCTTCGTTGCGGTGTGGGAGCTTCTCATTGTCATGGCTTCTCTTGTTGCAGAGCACGGGCTCTAGGTGCGTGGTCTTCAATAGATGTGGCACGCGGGCTCAGTAGTTGTGGTTCGCGGGCTCTAGAGCGCAGGCTCAGTAGTTGTGGTGCACGGGCTTAGTTGCTCCATGGCATGTGGGATCTTCCCGGACCAGGGCTCGAACCCGCATCCCCTGCATTGGCAGGTGGACCCTTAACCACTGCGCCACCAGGGAAGCCCCTAAAAATAGTATTTTAATAACTGGTCTTAAGTGACATGCCTTTCTTGGTATGCCAGGCATTATATTCTGCCTTCTTTTTTCTTTGAAACAGACTTATTTGAAAATGTCTATGAGTCTTCAATGAAGAGAAGAGAACTTGAAGATCTGAAGGATGATATTGGCTTCAGGGGTCATAAGCCACTTAATAGCATCACTGTGTCAAAGAAACGCAATTGGCTATATCAGAGTACTCTGAGATCTTTTAATTTGGAAGACGAAAATAAGAAATGCCAAGATATAAGTCATTTATCCATCTCACCCGTTTCTCTACCTAAACTGCAGCTGTCACGACCTTTCCTCAAATCATCTGAAGAATATTGTACGTATATGGTGTGTACTGCTACAAATTCTTCATTATCAAGAGACTGTTCATTAGATTTTAATGAGGAAAATGATGCAGATGATGAAGGAGAAATATGGTACAACCCCATTCCTGAGGATGATGACTTTGGTATTTCAAATGCCTTGAGTTTTGGGGAGGCAGACTCTGCTGTTCTGAAGTTTCCTGATGTCGGTTTGAGAGTATTATCTGGTAGTGACCTAATGAAAGAAGAGCAGCACACTGAAGACTTGCTGTGCTCTTCTGAACACACAGGCAATGTTCAGACCACACAGTCAAATGAAATAAATCCTATAGATTCCATCTATTCCACAGAGTTTGTGGAGCAGTACAAGCAAAGGCATGGACACAAGACACAAGAAGGTATAATAGTAGAGGAGAGTCCCACGGTGAAATCTCCTTTTGCAGGTAAAGATGATCATATATCTGCCTTTTCTTCTTCCATTTTTCAATTCTTTGGCAGTATCTAAAACTAAATATAAATGTCTATTGTAGCTATGTACTTTTCCTTACAAAGTGAGTATATTTTCATGAAAATAAAACTGAAAAAGGTTTATAAACATTTTTATGTACATGGTGGTTTAATTATTCCTATTACAGACTTGGTTTTGTAAGGGGTGAAGGAGCTGGGGTAGTCCTACACCAACTTTTAGTGTGTATGGTGTGGTTTTAGTATGTCTATCCTTTGAGGCAGTAATTACTTTTCTCTTAGTTGAAAGAATGGAGTCACAGGGACTGGAAGAGATATATTCTTCATGTATGTCTTGTTTTGCTTAATTCATTTATTTATTCTTTCATTCATTCACACCTGGTCTGGCCACAAATGAAAAATTGTATATTCAGTATACTAGCAGTCATTAGTTTTCACTTTTGTGCCTACATTTCCTCAGAAACAAAGGAAAGGAAGAAGAGAAAAAGAAAGGAGAGGTAGAAGTAAAGAACTTGCAAATAGGTGCTACAATAGATATGGAACCCAGAAAGGAAATAATTGAAGTTTGATGTGTATTAGTTTGAACCATATGAAACTGCCAATATTTAACAGTTTTTGGTCTGAAAACAAAAACAAAAACAAAAACCTGGCAATTCATATAGTTCAACCTAATGGTGTTATTTTCCCTTGATTGCCTTGATTTCTGGTGTGCTTCTTTTTAAATTTAGTCTCAGACACACTACCCAAGAAAACACTACCTAAGCACTTTTAGTTGCAGTTATTAAATGTTGAATAGAAAGCAGTTCTATATAATGAGTCATTTTAATTTATAAAATTTCAAATGATACAGAGTAGTCAAAGATGTGGGGTATAGAAGATGCTGTTAGTACTTGTCCATATCCCTTGGGTTTTATTACTTATTTAAATGGAGGCGGCCTACTTCCAAAAATCAGTATCTGCATCTCTACTTGAGGACTCCTTCCAAAGTGTTAGAGAGTCTCCTGCAGGACATCCTGGGAGTGCCCCTCAACAAGTGACTGACAGGAGTTGGTATAGGCCTACCCCAGCTCCCTCCACACTTGGGTGGGATAATTGTATATTGTTTCCCAGAGTTTTCTCATGAAGTTAAGCTCCAGGTGCCCATACTGGTAGCAGGCTTGATAATTCACCTTGAATTTTCTCCTGAATTTTCTCACTTTCTTGCTGATCTTTTTGTACTTTACAAGTAATCTACTTGCATTTGGATCCTTTTCTCAGGGGTATGAGGAGAAGGAGTAAATATTATATTGATAAGAAAAAAAGTGAGTTAAAAAACAGTGTGAACTGTATGATGTCAATTTTGAAAGAAACAATGAAAAGCTGTCCTGGAACTGTTAATGCTTGACCCATCCTTACCCCCTGTGTTGGGATTAAAATTGTGTGTGTGCATTTCTAATTGTAGTCTGATTTTCCAGAGCAAATGTGTGTTTCTTTTGTAATATGGATGGGAAGAGGAATAAATAGTCTATAAAATAATAGTTTGGAACAGAGGTTGTGATCAGGATGGAGTGATGAGGAAGGCTTGCAGGAGTAGGGCAGACAGATAGTGATGGGTCTGGAATGGTGCAGAAAAGGCAAGAGGGCATAAGTATAAGAGCAACATTAGAGAGCCAGTGTCTGTAAAGTGATATACACTTTAAGTATTGTCTTTAAACTTTATTATTTTATGTTTGTGGCAAATTGTGAATCTGTAAAGACTGACAGACATTACCAAAAAAACAAAAAAACCACCCAAATTTGAAAGTACAGTAGGGCTGCCAATTATGTCTCCTTTCTTACTGTTATTCTTCTCTTAAGTATATTATTACAACAAGCACGTTCCTAAGTTGACCAAAGGAAGTATTTGGACAGTTCGTTTATATGTCATCTTTTTGCTTTAGTTTGATCAGAAAGGTCATTTACCTAAAGTGGTATGTTTTCTTTAGCAACATTGGCAGAAATCTGTTGAGAAATAGGCAAAGAGAATGGTTGAATTTCAAAATAATTTTTTGTTTAAGAAATAGGAAAGCTTAAGTATTTTTAATATGAATGACAATTTTATGATCATCCTAACACAGTTGTAACTTGTTTTTTCCCTTTTAACTTCTGGTTGTTTATGTATCTTTTACCTAGTTGCTGACATAGTGGACTATTTTTGGGTTTTGCTAATTTCACTTGCTATCTATATTTTGTGTTGTTACATGTAGATTAATCTTATGATTGTTTCCCTATTTTTAAAGTATTTAATTGAGTTGATGTGCCCTAATCTGTTTGACTGGTTCCTTAATGTTGGGTGTTAATAGACTCCACTACTGTTGCAGTGATCTTTATCATGATCTATTTTGCTTCATTAGGATCCATTACTAGTATCTTTACTTGGTCTTTTTAGCTGGTAACTATTATAGGTAATTTCTATATTGTAATTCCTGAAAGGTTCACCAATTTATAGACAATTAACAATTGGTTAATTCATTTATTCAATAAACACTGAGTTTCTGGTATGTGCCAGTTACTGCTCTAGATGCTGAAGGAGTGTGCCAGTTTCGATTGATTCAAGCCTGGTTCATGAATTTATATTTAAAGATTTTCATTTTATGTTTTCCCCTTATAAGCTGTAGCTAATCTGTGATTTGGTTAGTATAATTTTGGTTTAATTTTAAGTGATTGTTCAAATTGGTCATATTTCAGCTCTTGGATTTTATAAAAACAAAGCATTTAAAAAAAATAAATTCAGTCTTGTCTGCAGGAGAAATTGCTAACAAATACAGTATTTCATTTTAATAATTAGGTAAGGACTTCAGTAGGAGATATTTAATGCATAATATGTAAAAAAGTCAGTATGTTAGATTAACTCTTTATTGATTTAATAAAACCTAGAGCAATTTCATATACTGAGTAGCTTTTTTAGGTCATGACAAAATAGATTGTAGACTACAGTAGGACTCTGGCTACTATAGAATGTTTTAGACCAGGAAACCAGTAGAATTGTACTACAATTTACAGTACAAGGGAACGCTTTGTCTAGTTTATCAAACACTCCATTTCTTATTAGCTGCTTACCAGAAAAGCCCAGCAGGCATACTTAAAATAGTCCTTTCTCTACAAAGAAACTACTTTGTCAATAGGACACATTGAAGGGTGGAGGGAGAATACTATATTAATACTTTAAAGAAAGGTCATTTAATCTACTGATTTTTGAAATGAATAAACACTTTTTTCTCATTTTAGTTGTCAAATGTAGTATTACATAGAGTAACCTCTGATATTAGGGTCATTAAGGATCTTTATAAGGAATTATTAAAGTATTTTGTTCTATTAATTGGAAAATTTACTAGGAACAGGTTCAGATTTTTAAATGAAATTGATTAGTCTTTACATTCTTTTATTTTGGGGGGGGATTGAAAGTTTAAGGTTAAATGGAATATTTTAACTTCTTAATAATAGTTGAGAAAAGGTATCTGAAAATCAGTTTGATGTATATGTATGGACAGAAAATTGTTTAAAAGGATGGAGAGACTGAAAGCGTAGTACTTTAGAGCATAGATTCTGAAAGCCTGTGTTTAGGTTTGAGTCCTGATTCTTCCACTTACCAGCTTTGTGATCTTAGACAAATTAGCTCATGCATGAGGTTCCTTACCTGGAGAATGGGGTGGTAATGGTATCTTAACTCTTAAGGTTATTATGAGAGTTAAATGAGGGTCTGCTCATACTAATTATTAAATTAATTTTTCACACTTTGTCTAGCTCAGTAAATGTTGGCTGGTATTAAATTTAATAATAACTAAATATTAATAATTTAATAATAACAATATAAACTACTTTTAATATTATTTTCACCACAATATTTACCATGATTAATCTCCTGGTAGTGTGGTTTTACAGTGGTTAATCTCTTGGCAATGTGGGCTATTATTTACTTTATTTGTACTTTTTTGAATTTTTAAAAAACGTTTTATTGTAAACCTGAGTAATTTTGACATTTAGGAAAAAATAAAACTATTTTTGTGTGGAGAAGAATTCGAAAGAATTTTAACACTTTACTCTTTATGAAAATTGAAAATTATAAGAAAACATACTTTATCTCTGTACTGTCATTTAATATATTAAAATAGCAAAGAAACGCCCTAATTTAGCTTTTGAAGTTCTACGGAATTATTGCATAAAGATAATACAAGAAAGAAAATGTCTATACATTTAAAAAATTATTCAGGTAGGTTTATGATATTCATTATTCAGTTATTCTTGATTAACTAGAGTTCATTCTATATAATCTTTGGTGATATGTTCTAATACAATTTTTTTTGCGGTACGTGGGCCTCTCGCTGCTGTGGCCTCTCCCGTTGTGGAGCACAGGCTCTGGACGCGCAGGCTCAGCGGCCATGGCTCATGGGCCCAGCCGCTCCGCGGCATGTTGTATCTTCGCGGACCGGGGCACGAACCCGTGTTCCCTGCATCGGCAGGCGGACTCTCAACCACTGTGCCACCAGGGAAGCCCGTTCTAATAGAATTTTAGAGCCAATTAAGTTGGCTCTTAGTTGTCAAAATTATACACTTGTTTGGTTTTTAACTTTTTTTTTTAACCAGCAATGCTATGTGATGAAATTTAGTTTTTAGACTATTGTAAATATAGAGGAATCATTCTTATATTAGGTAGAATTTATAAATAAACGTATTAAAATGGGAAACATGTTGAAATTAATGTTTTAATATGTTAAAATGAACATATTAAAATAGGAAGCTTTCCTAGTTTTTTCTGATATTCACTGTTTACAGTTATAAACACATGCTCACTGAAGTATATTGCAGTGGGAAAGATTTAAAAGGAACCTATATTACCTTTCCTCCAAAGCGTCAGAATAGAAGGGCAGATGGAGAGGGAGATATTTCTTTCCACCGGAAGCCATTTGTAGATCTTGATATTCAGCTTGAACATGGTAATGGAGATTCATCTAAACTTTTGACTAAATCTCACCCTTAAGATGAGACAGGGAAGAATTTGTGTCCATGTGAGAGCTTGTTAAGTTGGTGTTTTATAAAGTAAAAATAAAAGTAGGAATCAAAACATTTCACCTTATAATGTCTTTTATTTTCAAGGTCCTGGGATAGTAGCTGCTACAAATAAGCCTGATTTGGGAATTGCAGGACCATCTTCTCCAAGCCCTAGCCCTGTGAAAAAAGGCAGTTCAATTCATTGGTCTTTCCCGGATAAAATAAAATCTCCACGAACTGTGAGGAAACTTTCCATGAGAATGAAAAGGTTGCCAGAATTTAGCCGGAAACTAAGTGTTAAAGGAAACTTGAATTATGGAAACAGTCCGGATAATACTCCTTCCTTGTCTAAATGTAACTGGCAAGAAATTCATCATGCTGTTATTCTACCTTCTGGGAACACAACCACAGCTGCTAAGAGGAATGTTATAAGCCGGTACCATCTTGATACTAGTGTGTCTTCTCAGCACAGCTACCAGAAGAAAACCTCTGTGAGTTCTAAGTATTCCTGCAAAAGTGGTTACCTCAGTGATGGAGATTCTCCTGAACTTATAGCTAAATCTAGCAAACATGGATGTGAAAACAAATTTGCAAAAGGAAAAGAAATAATTCCAAATAGTTGTAGCAAGAATGAAATAGACATTGATGCTTTTAGACATTATAGCTTTTCTGATCAACCTAAATGTTCTCAGTACATATCTGGGCTCATGAGTGTGCATTTCTATGGTGCTGAGGATTTAAAACCACCTCGGATAGATTCAAAAGATGTCTTTTGTGCAATTCAGGTAGATTCAGTAAACAAAGCCAGAACAGCTTTGCTCACATGTCGGACAACGTTTTTAGACATGGATCACACTTTCAACATAGAAATTGAAAATGCACAGCATTTGAAATTAGTAGTATTCAGTTGGGAACCCACTCCAAGAAAAAATCGAGTGTGTTGTCATGGAACTGTTGTTCTTCCCACCTTATTCAGAGTGACAAAGACACATCAGTTGGCTGTCAAACTTGAACCTAGAGGTCTTATTTATGTGAAAGTGACTCTTTTGGAACAGTGGGAGAATTCACTTCATGGACTAGATATAAATCGAGAACCAGTAATATTTGGTGTTGATATTCGAAAAGTTGTAGAGAAAGAAAATATAGGCTTGATGGTACCACTCCTGATTCAGAAATGTATTATGGAAATTGAAAAGAGAGGCTGTCAGGTATTATTTTACTGTGTTTCTCTACTGCCCCCTTATCTGTCTATTTGAGTAATAATTAAATTTA
The DNA here is from genome assembly GCF_964374135.1 of Grampus griseus. Taxonomy (NCBI): domain Eukaryota; kingdom Metazoa; phylum Chordata; class Mammalia; order Artiodactyla; family Delphinidae; genus Grampus; species Grampus griseus. The sequence continues at coordinate 108,865,586 of NC_139017.1, forward strand.
TTTATAGTAAGTCTTGGGGGAAGAAGTTCAAGGTAAGTTAAAAAAAATCCAATTTAGACTTTTTCTCATTCCGATTCTTTATTTTTATTCCATTGCTGTTTAGGATGTAATTTATGCCTTAACCTATGTTGTCAGTGATTGAAAGTGTGCTAGATGGTTCCATAATTTATGTTATGATGCAGAGCTGCATGGTCTTATACTTAGAGATGAAGATTGCTTTACAATGGCATTCCTAGGAAAAGCCAGAGCTGATAACATAGGCTAAGCCTAATTCATTTAAGGAATGTTTCTGAATGTTTTGACATTCTTTTGGTAGAGAGTTCGACAGTGAATATTATAACCCTGTTTCACTCCTAAAATTAACTCCCTGCCCTTATTCCCTGTTCTCCCTCAGTTCCACTCTTTGGAAAGCATAAGCTTATCCATGTCTTACCTTTGGGATAGCATGGAGGATAAGGAGAGGTCCTACTAATAAAAGCACATCTCATTCTCTTTTCCTTTTAAAGAAGGTAAAAGCAGTTCATTAGAACAAACAAAAAACGTGGTGTTATTTGTAACAAGATATGTACATGTTAACTAGTTAGTAGACCTTATCTTTATTTTCATTTATACATGTAGACTATGACAATGAGAAACAGTGTATGACTGAGGATATTAATGAGGTATAAGTAATTATTTATACTAATTTTTTGCAATACAAAATAAGCCTAAGCATCATTATGTTCTGAAGTATTTTGCTTTAGTGCTATCAGAATTTATAACATACATTAAAAAATATCGAGGATATATACCACAAAATCTGAAATATGATTTCTTTATAAGAATGTAGACGCAAACTTAAAATAATCTACCTTGAATTTAACATGGAAATGATAGAAATTGCATAAGTTAGTGGAGTTTTGTATAAAGGTACAAGAGACTTGGATTCTGGTTTCTCATCCATCATTGGCTGTGTGATGTTGGGCAAGTCACTTAATCTCTGTGGGTCTTTTTTGCTTATATTAAATAAAAATAGATGCAGTAGCTTCCTGAAGCTGAGAGGTACGACATTTGAATTTTTGAAACCTCTTTTCAGATATGTGATTCCATCAAGTCAAGTTTACGTTGTCTGGGTGGAAGTGAGGCCTTCAGTTTCCAATCCAACTTTTGGTCCAGTTACTTTTTTCTTAAGGTCCTCTGTTTCCTGTATTTTTTTTTTTTCCACACAGCATGTAGGGAGGCCAGAGATCAGGCAGACTTTAAAGCTAATTATTTAAACAGAAACTTTTACAATTGTATATTAAAATAAGTAACTCAAATAACGCTGTACTTTTACAGTCTATTTTCTGAAAATATTTTATAAAGAGCAAGTATATAAGACTGTAATAACTGATTTTAAATGCCAAGAAAATATTTTTAGCAATGCTTTTTATTTCTATACTTAAAGTTTAGAAAGTTTTATTTTAATAAAGAATTATTTCCTGTGAAATAAAAAGTAAAAAAAAATTTACAGTTGTATGTTTGGAGCTGCACTTTTTCAACACCTTTTCTTGTTTTGTCTCTTTTGTTTCTCCCTGTTGCACCCCAACACACGCACAGAAAGAGGCTGATTGTGCCTGCAGTTTTCAGAGCAGCATACTGCTTAAATTTTGTTTACCTCTCTAGTCAGTAATTATTCTTGTTTTTTTACAATGAACATCAGGTTTTGATAGTCAAACAAAAAATGGTTTGTGATATCTTCGAAATACTTTGAAGGCTACTACCACCTGTCTCCTGCTTCCAATAGGAAAAATTAGTACAGAAATCATCCTCATGGTCCATCCGGTTCAGATTCTGTCCTCAATAGAGGCATCAAGCATGTACTTCAAGTGTTTGATTCAAGAAGTCAGCCTCTGAAGGTAGGGATATATCCTAAAATATCCCTGCCTGACATATCTATATTAGCTCTTCCTTCTTTTATTCACCTTTAAAACTATATTTGTAATTGCAGCTTTTGGGATAACATGTTCCATTAATTTATTACTTGCTATTGAAGTATTGCTTTCTTTAATTTGTTCTAGGTTCATCTCTTTCTCAAGTTTAAGAGGATACATCCTTATGAAATTTTGTGACACTTACATACACTTACACACATCTGGTGTGCATACACCAGAAGGGCTGTACTCAAGTTAGTTTCTTCTCATGTGGTAGCATTTCCTTTGATCCTGTTTAATATTTTAGTTTCATTGTCTGGATCATCTACCGTTCTACTTTTCTTTCTTGTGATGATGTGAATGTAACATGAATGTGGATAAGAACCGGAAATTTGAATTTTCTTTCCAGTACCTTCCTCGATTTCCCATATCATGTTGATTCTTTTGAATGCAGCAGCACCTTGAATTACCTTCTCTTAGAAGTAGTTGTAGGTTCTTTACTATCTTTCAATTAATACTTAATGCTTGTCATCGCAAGTATTTTGGATAACATTTCCATGTATCCATTACTGACGCTTTCCTATATTGAGACCCACTTTCTGTAGTGTATTCTATCAGTTATTTAAAAACTCAGAAGAGGTTGTCATAAGTAAACTGGGAAATTTCATTTGCATTCTTCCTCTAGATCACTTTTAGCATTTTAAAGTGATTCCTAGTTCAAATCCTTGGGGATTGCACTGTGTGTTTTCACTTTATTTCTGTCTTGAAATAATTTCTTCATCTGTAACTTCTTTCAATTCAAGGTGATTAAACTTCCTAAATAGTCTTTGTTGTGGAAGTATAGGTGACAACCGCTTTCCTCAATTTTCTTGAAGGTTTATCCTTTTAAAAAACTCCAATTGCTTAATCAGGCATGTTTTCTCTTTAAGATACCATGTTGATTTCCTCTTAGTGAATTTATACTGAACTAACAGTGTTTAAAAAACAAATCTTTTTAATGTAGGTTGAGGGGAGAGTGAGTGGTGTCTTTGCATCTTATATACATTTTGAACTAGAAGTTTTATTTTACCTTTAATATATTATTTTAATTGAATTTCCTTCATTGCCTTATAATCAATTAATTTGATAAGTTAAAAAATCCTAGATTTATTTTTATTTCTTCCTCAGAAACTTTTTTTTTTTTAAAGATAACTTTACACAAATAGTATACTGGAACCTTATTTCAAAAATATACTTTTTTCGAGTTTTAAAGAGATTAAGTAACTTGCTCAGATTCACCAAGCAAGGAGTGATAGTGTGGGGCTTTATGAAATCCAAAACCCTAGTTTAACTGCTGTGCTGTATTACTTCAGTCTAGAGCAAAACATGTGAAAGGGCAACATCTTGGGGCATGGAGATATTGTTTGAGCATGTAAAACTAAAGGGTAAGGGGCTTCCCTGGTGGCGCAGTGGTTGAGAGTCCGCCTGCCGATGCAGGGGACACTGGTTCGTGCCCCGGTCCTGGAAGATCCCACATGCCGCGGAGCGGCTGGGCCCGTGAGCCATGGCCGCTGGGCCTGCGTGTCCGGAGCCTGTGCTCCACGGCAGGAGAGGCCACAACAGTGAGAGGCCCACGTACTGCAAAAAAAAAAAAAAAAACCTAAAGGGTAAGGATTGTATCTTTGCTTAAGATATGATAGGCAGCATTACAGAAGTCACAGTATATTGTTCAAATTTAAAGGAAAGAATATAATTTTTTATGAAACTATATAACTATAACTATAATCCTTATAGTCGATGGTGAGATTTCAAAAGCTATGTTTGAGATGTTTTTAATTAAATGCCATCAGAACATATTAGATTGCCAAGTTCATGTGATTTATACATACTGCACTATAATATCTTCCCTTTATCCAATTTACCATAACGTGGCCATAATTTTATTTCTAGGTAGTAGGCCTGTACCGATTATGTGGCTCGGCAGCAGTCAAGAAAGAACTTCGAGAGGCTTTTGAGAGGGATAGCAAAGCTGTTGGTCTGTGTGAAAGCCAATACCCAGATATAAATGTAATAACAGGTAATAAATAGATGTTATTTTTATGTACACATTGTGGAAAGACTACATCTGCACGAAAGAGAATTGAAATACTATTTTGTAGCCTCAATTTAATTTGGTTTTATTCTGCAGTCTTATTTTCCTTCTTTTACAAACACTGCTGTGTTATTTTCTGTGGGGAGATACCAAGATATGGTCCCTGTCCTCAAACAGCCAACAAGTGTTGGGAGGAAGAGACCTACATTAAATTAACTGTAGTAGCTAACAGAAGGAAAAGGACACCTTTTCTTCATAGAGAGATAAATAAAATGTCATCAGAGTTCAGTTTGACTGGAGCTGACATAATATAAGGGGCATTGACTATCTGGTTAGAGAATTTAGATTTATTTACTAGGCAGAGGGGATCCATCAACGATTTTTGAGCAGGGGAGTGAAATCTTTAGAGATAGTCTTCAGGAATATTTATCTGGCAAGTCTGTGTGATGGACTGAAATTAGAAGATACAAGAGGAAGGAAAACCAGTTAGGAAGCCTTGGCAATAGTCTCAGCAAGGAGGTAATGAGATTGCATGGCATCTGGCAGCAGCAGCAACAGCAGGAAGAAATAGAATTGAAAGTGTTTGAAGAAAGGGAGGGCCCAGACAATCCTGACTTTGACACCTGGTTGACTGGGTTCCATTAGCAGAAGTAAGAAAGCTGAGAGGAAAGCTACTGCTTTCGGTGGAGAAATGTAGAAAAAGATTATGAATTGGGTTTCTTTTTCAAACTTACATATTGAATTTGATGTACTAGTAGGAGATCTCAGTGGATATATCAAGGCTATATCTCCTACAGCTAAGGAGAGGATGTAAGTAGAATGTGAGGGATCTGCTGTTTACCCAGGTGATGAATGCAATCCAATGTATAGCATTGTAAATACACTTCTAATACCCCGACTGGTGGGGGTAGAAAACGGCAATTTGATGGTCATTGGCACTAGTTGTAATTAACGCCTTGCAGTTGTCTATAGAGTTTGAAAAGACAAGAACTTTGAGGATCTCCAAACTTTGGAGGCAGGCAAAGAAAGAAGAAACAGCTAAAGAGATTGAGAGGAAAGGGGAGTCAGAAAGTATGGGAAACAAGAGACTACAGAGTGTTAAGGAAAGGTGTGATGCACTGTCATTCTGAGAGATCATATAAAATGAGAACAGAAAAAAGGCCTTTGAATTTGGCCATTAGGACATTTTTCATAACTAATCGTTATTCGAGGTCTATTGGCTTATAATTCCATGTTTGTTTTTTGTTGTCGTTTTACTTTTTATTAGCAAAGTTTTCAAGCATATACACAAGTAGAGAGAATACTATGATAAACCTTCTTTATCCATCACCTGGCTTCCATAATCAACACATGACCAAACCTGTCTCATTTATACCCCTCATTTGATTCTCCCCAAACTTGGATTATTTTGAACCATATCTCAGCTATCACATCCTTTCACCTACAGATGCTTTGGTATGTATTTCTAGATCATCTATGTATTTTGATAGTCTTTCTCTTCTCTCTACTGTCAACTACCGTTTTTTTTTTTTTCTTGCTGTAATAGTGTTTGTTTTCCTCTTCTAATTTGCTTTCTTATTTTACACACAATTAATTATCTAGGTGAGAATTTGAGGAAGGTTCAACTTGCACATATTCAAGAGATTTTTATTAGTTGAAATCCTTAAAGCTAACTGTTAGGATTGAGGCTTTCCAAATAACTGAGCTTCCCAATCTCTGAACTCTGAATGACTGTGTTTCATAGAATATTTAATATTATATTCTTGGATAACTAAAACTTTGATCCCAAGCATTTTAATTCTGAGAGGGAGCAAACCAAAGCACTTTTTCTTTCTCTTAAGTTTTAGCAAACCAGAAATAATGGTTACTTTTATTTTATAAAGGAAGAAGGCATATTATTTCTACTAAAAAATGGGTCATTTCTACAAAAAAGTAGACTTTTTCCCTTAATAATGTGTAACTAACAAAATCAGCAAAGGACTCATTTTATGAATTTATTAAAGAAAAATTTTATAAATAGCAATCCTCAGAAAATTACACTCTATAACTAAATAAAAGGAGATTTTGTCTTGGTTGAAGACTTTCTTGGAGATAAAAATTATGTCAAATGTGTATAATTTAAAAAGATGAAGTGATGTGGTTTGAATTGATCATTTGTTATAAGAGAAGGTCCTTAGTTGGAAATTTGCAGCATATGCAGAAGGTATGACAGTAGGTCAATGAAACATTTATAGAAGCATTCTTTTCTAAAATTGAGAGTTTACATAATTTATGAATTGGGTATTTCTTGGCTTTATTCTTTGTATATTCCATTTCTGTAAACCTGTTTTTCAGAAGAACCTAGAGCTGTTTTCATTCTTGATAAAAAGCCAATGGGATGACTTAAGGTTTGCCTGAGAAATATAATTGGAATTGCAATAAAATATACACAAGGGCTCATCGTGGCTCAAAGTAAAGGGTATTGTTGATTTGGGGAACTGGCCAGTAATAGTGTTGCCTCATGTGTTTGTTCCACGTGAACTCACATTTCAAGTAAACTTTAAAATATAATTAACTGTTAAGTAGGTCTAAAAGAAGAGATGTTAATGGAGTGAATGATAGAGTTTACTCACAGTGTAATGCATTCTTAGTAGTTGGTTTGTCTGGAATACAGAATGAAGTGCTCCGGACAAACCAGATTTTTTTCAGTCAGGTGCAGAATTTAAGGTATAAAATCTATTCATAGTACAAGAGAAGAAATTGGAAAAGTCAACATTATTTATTTAGTGATTATTAGAGTTTTAGGCAGAGAGAACAGGGTGAATTTTGTGATTGAGAATTAATAAAATATAGGTACTTCAAACCAGCCTCTGAGAAGAAGTAGTTTTAGAGATTAGAATGACTTGTTTTGAGTGTGGTGATACGTATATCCCACCATGGGGATGAGTAGAATTTCTCTGTGTAGTTGGTCCTGTGCCTGAATGAGGGTGAGAGGCATATGGTTTCATAGTATCTAACTATTACAGGGCAGCTTAAGAGATGTAACTAGAACCAGCTCTTTATTTATCAATAATTGCCTGCTTCAAGTACATGATAAAAGATTTACTGTGTTGCATTAAATAAACTTCATCATAAATTCTCCCCAAGTCTTTTTTAAGTAGCTCCTGTAACATTAAAGATTGTCACCACAAATTTATTATCTTACGGTTTTTATGTCCCAAAGTGTTTGAAAGATGTTAAGAAGGCAATATGGCTTTAAGATGCTCCTGCCTATCACTAAGTTTTTGGGATAAGGCCATATAGCTAATTTCTAGACAGATGAGTAGTCATATCATACATGTTACAACACACTATGAATACCTTCTCGCTGTTTCATTTTATGAAATCTTTTGATTATTTTTCCTGTGACGTTTGTCTGCTTATAGAAAAGCAACTATAATTTTTACTTCATTGAACATAATGTTCATTGAGCATACTTTAAGTGCTTAATATTTGTTATAATAATTCTCTCTTATTTGCCCTCAAATTAGTGAAGCAAGTAATCTTGAACTTGGGTTAATTTAAAATTCCATTTATATTAATAGTTGTTTAGTATATTAATCATATAAAGGATAATGATATTTGAAATACATGTTTCACTAAGGTATAAAGTTATCTTTTCTGGAGATCTTTTAGGTTTTGATTTAATATAATTGCATTACAGGGCAAGTCTCAAGCTACCAGGGCATATTGAGTTTTATAAGAACTAACAAGTCTTGCTTTGTCAAGGAACAACTATGGAACCTTTAAAAAAGATTATGCCCTAAAGGGTTAGTAGTGTCTTTATTTGGCAGCTACAGAAAATTGCATTTTCACTTTCTAATTGTAACTCAATGCTTTTTACGCTGAATGTTGCAATTCATTGTAGGAAACTAATGATAGTAGTAAAGATCACATGATATAAGTTAAGGAATGTGAATAAACAATTGTTGCATGCGTACTGTGTACAAAATGCTTTATCATTATCATCACTGTATGTCTAACATGTATTGATTATTATTATATGCCAAGCACTTTATATATGTGTATCTCTTTGTATATATCGAAGAAAAAGTTTGGGGCTTCCCTGGTGGCGCAGTGGTTGAGAATCCATCTGCCAATGCGGGGGACGTGGGTTCGAGCTCTGGTCCAGGAAGATCCCACATGCCGCAGAGCAGCTGGGCCTGTGCGCTGCAACTGCTGAGCCTGCGCTCTGGGGCCCGCGAGCCACAGCTGTTGAGCCCACGTGCCTAGAGCCCGTGCTCTGCAACAAGAGAAGCCACCGCAGTGAGAAGCCCGCGCACTGCAACGAGGAGTAGCCCCCGCTCGCCGCAACTAGAGAAAGCCTGTGCACAGCGATGAAGACCCAACGCAGCCAAAAATAAATACAATAAAATAAATAAATTAAAAAAGAAAAAGTTTGGTCAATATCCTCTTGGCTCCTTAGTGCTATTTCCAGGTTGTTACCTTTTTACTATTGAGTAGGAACTTATGCTCAATGAAGGAATAAGGCTTTTTGGAGGCTCATGGCACACTCTTGCACCACCTCTGCCTTTCGTATTTAACATCACCTACAGAACTCTTGGGCATTCCCATTTATTCAGTGAAGACTTTGATACCTCACCTATGGTTAGATTTCCAACTGGAGTCTTGCCATCATCCTGAATGATTTTAACATACAAATGACCAATCCAGAACACTCTTCTTATCTAACCTAACTCTTATTGGGTATCAACTGATACCTTAAACTCTTTCTTGAAACATTCTTTCCTTGACTTCCTTGCAGCATATTTGCCTGTCTCACCCCCACCCCCATCCTGCCTCTTCTTACCACTCATACTCCTTTAGCCATTCTTCCTACTGATGTTCTTCATGGCCTTCTCTTATCACTAGGCCTTCTCATATCATTCTGTATGCTGCCCTGATAATCTTAGTCATTCCCAAGTTTCCAGTTGTCATCTTTAAGTTGATCATTCTCAGATCTGTGTCTCCAGCCATCTCTTCCCTGAGCCTCAGATTTTTATATCCAGTAGGCTTGAATGTCCCATAGATACCTTAAGCTTAATACGTTCAAAATGAAACTCCTTCCTGTACCCTAAAACATGGTTTTCCTCCTTTTTCTCCTATTTCAAGTAATAGCACTGTTATTCACCTAGACGCTGAAGCCCCAGACCTAGGAAATATCCTTACACCTCCTTTTCCCTCAAAATGACAAATGTATTTTTGACCCAGTGGTCCTGTTTTGGGAATTCGTCCTACCAACATACCTGCATACATACAAAGTAATGATGTGCAGGTTATTCATTGTAGCATGTTTTGAAATAACAAAAGATTAGAAAGAACCTAAGCAGCTGTCTATTGTAACTGACTAGATCAAATTATGGGACATCCATACATTGGAATACTGTGATGTGGCTGTAAAAATGTTTGAAGAAAATCTGTGTACTGAAAATATGGCAAGGATGTGATGTTAAATGAAAAAGCAAGAAACAGAACAGGACATATATGCTATCTTTTATGTAATAAAGGGGAACAAATAGTAATATTTATATTTGCATAAGCAAATACTGGAAGGATGCATAAGAAACTAATGAACCATGGTCTATCAAATTTAAAAGATTTATTAGATGGGAAACTTCCTTTATGATCATGTTTAAATTCAAATTAAGCTCTCAAACTAAGTTCTCGGCTAAGCTGAGAGCATTTTCTAAATCAATATTGTCTCTATTAAGGTTTTTGGTGTCAGAAATGTCTTCTATATTTCCTTGTGATCACATTCTAGCCTTTAGCTAGTATCTTACCTACCTTCCTTATATGTAGCAACCATTAATTACTCTTTCCTGTTTCCTCTACTATAGGTATATCATCTCTTAGTTCATAACTACTTGTGGTGTGTTTGAAATTGACTTAACCTCATTCTTACTATAGTGACAAGTCTGATGTTTTCTGTTCTTGGCTTTTGGTTTCATTTGTTTGGTTTTAGGAATGATTTTTTCCTTCCATAGTATAGCATTAGAGATTATCCAGACTATCCAGTATGTATGTTTAAGCCATATCTTCTGTATTAAAGAGGAAATATATTTATATAGCTCACTTATTTGCAAGGGCTTATGAAAAGCCTAGAAATTAAAAATTCACATAATTGAAATAATTTAAAATTAATATTAGTATGCCTTATTTTCTTTTACATGCACTTAGAGGAGCTTTTTATAAGGGATTTACTTTATGAACAAACCTAATATGTATGATAATTGGCTATTATGTGTGTACATTATTAGCATGGTTTCAAAACAAGTCAATTAGTGAAGCAATTTCTAAGGATACAAATTGCTCTTGTTTTGTTATAATACTTCTTTTTACATTGTTGCTTTTATTGTTTTCAGAGTGTTAAAAGTTCGCTGTAACAATTCTTTGAAAAAAAATTCACCACAGTTTTTTATTTCCCTCTAAAGACTAATTGCCATCTGTCTCTGGTTTGTTTTCTGAAGGTGTTCTTAAGGATTATTTAAGAGAACTTCCTTCTCCTCTGATAACAAAGCAGCTTTATGAGGCTGTATTAGATGCAATGGCAAAACATCCTTTGAAAATGTCATCAAATGGTTGTGAGAATGATCCAAGTGATTCTAAGTACACTGTTGACCTGCTGGATTGTCTGCCTGACGTCGAGAAGGTAAGCACAGTTGATATGCATTGAAGGTAAGCACAGTTGATATGCATTGAAGGTAAGCACAATTGGTATGCATTGAAGGTAAGCACAATTGGTATGCATTGAAGGTAAGCACAATTGGTATGCATTGAAGGTAAGCACAATTGGTATGCATTCTTTCTGGAAGCCAGCTAATGAATTGTATACTTAGCTCCAGAGCTACAAATAATTTTTTAGATATTTGACATTCGTAGCACTCATGAGTTTTAGCTCTGCCTTTGCCAAAGGCTACTTAAACAGCATAAATCTAGAAACTGCTTCTTAAACAGAATAAATCTAGAAAATAATTTTATCTTTTCTGTATATGATTTTAGCCTAGGCATGAATACTCCCTATAAGTTTTAAAAGAGTATCGTTATTATTAAAATGATATATGTTTATTATAGAAAATTTAGGAAGACATAGAAAAGAAGAATGGAAATTATAATTATCAATATCTAAAGGCAACGATACTTAACATTTTGGTGTAGTTCCTTTTAGTATTTAAAAAATATGGTACCTGATTGGTGTACATGGCTTAGCCTCAAGACTTAAACAACCCTCACCACCACCATTTCCTTCCTCCTTGTCTCTTTCCATTTGCCCCCTCCCCACAATCTGAATCTTGGGACCAGTATCTTCAGGTATGCCTGCAGGAGAGATAAGATGACTGAGTCTGCAGAACTAGTTTTAGCCTAACTTTAGCTCTTGTTCCTTAGAACAAAAGGGAAAATAAGGGAAAGAAATGTGGCCAGGCTTATCCAGATGAGGCTGGCTTTGCCTATATTTCTTTCTTTTTAAAAATTATTTATTTATTTATTTGGCTGTGTGGGGTCTTCGTTGCGGCATGTGGGATCTAGTCCCTTGCAGGGATCGAACCCGTGACCCTTGCATGGGGAGCACGGAGTCTCAGCCACTGGACCACCGGGGAAGTCCCTATATTTCTTATCATATGAGAACAGAAAGTCCAAGAGTGAGTGGGTAGAAATGTTTTAAGCCCAATACCTTAATTCACTAGTTGATTGTAGTCATCTGAATGGCCTGTACTCTGTCTGGTTAGATTAGCAATTACTGCTCCTTTGAGTGGGGAAGGGGAGCAGCTACAAAGGTAGACAGAAGCAGAAGGGTGGGGTGTGGGGTAGAAATATCCCTTCACCAATATAAGGTAAAGTTATACGTGTCATTTTACTTATAAGTGAAGATTTGAGTGTCAGGGAATGTAAATCACTTGCCCAAGAGTATATAGCTTTTTTGAGTGTTGTAGTCTGTCATATGAATCTAGGTCTTTCTGGCCTTAAAGTTCATGCTGTTAATATTCTTTCTAAAAAGGCTGCATAATATTCCATTGAGTAGATCTGACAATTTATCACCATTCTGTTTTGTGTAATATTTAGGGTTTGAACCTATTTGTATATATTTGTCCACAGATTTCTTTTCAGTTAGAATTACTTATTTGGAATAGAATTTCAGAGTGGAATTGCTGATTTAAATAATGTGAACATTTTGAGGCTCTTAATACATTTTTCATATTACTTTTCAAAAGGGACACAACAAGTACATTTTTTGGCTGATCTTATTTCGTAGACAAAAAAAAAAGATTTCTTATTTTAGGTTGTGTTTCTTGGCTTGCTATTGAGATTGAACCTAATGTATTTAACCAGTTGTGTGTGTTTGTGTGTGTTAACTGTGTTAATCAATGTGTGACTGGTTTTGATTTCAAAATATCAGTCTAGTCTACTCTAGATCCATTTTGATTTCAAAATATCAATCTAGTCTACCCTAGATCCAATTTTCCCCTCATTCCTTCCCTTCACAACCAAACATTGAGCAAACGTTTATTCTGGCGGTTATCACTTCTTCACCACTCATTTACTATTGTCATCTGGCTTCCTGCTCCACCTCTGTGGACCTGTTCTTGCTAAGGTTACTAATTACCTTCTAATCATCAAATCCAGTTGTCACTTTGACTCCAGAAATGTCATTTTGATTTTTTTTCTTTCTTTAATAATTTTTAAAAATTACAAATTATAGTTGGCATTTATTTCTTCAACACTATTATGAAGAAGAAATTACACACTTTATTTGTTAAATGATTGATCATATGCTAGTATATCAAAAAACATCATTCCTTTCCATAACTGCTTAAACCTAAATAACCATGCTAACTTCTTGAACAAACTCCCCTTACTAGTTTTTTCAAGGATTTAAAAAAATATTTTTCAATCAATTTTTTTTTCATTTCTAATTATGCTATTCTTCCCTTTTCCATGGTTTGTCTACTTAAAATATTTATTAGCTAAGAAGCGCATTGACCTTTTTCCTAACTGGATCACAATAGAACCTAGCCATGGTTGGCTCCCTAGATTTTAGGATGTTGGTCCCTACTTATGACTACAGGATTTATCTGAACTTAAAAATAAACATTCTCACCCTAATCCCCTTTCCATTGTAGCCTTTGCTGTTATCTTTTTAGAGGAGGGAAGAGAGGAAAAAGTTGATGGTATACTTTCCCAGGGACTCCAGCTGAAATTTGGAATGCATTCATGAGCACTTTATAGAATGCATATTTTAACCATTTAATGAATCAGATTATGTCATTGAAACCTAAGGGCCCTGTGTAACATTTCTATAAGAAAATATATTTCAAGTTCCAAACATCCAACTTACAATCAAATCTTTGAAACAACCTTTTAAAAAGTGATAGTATGCCCATCTATATTTTCTGCTATAAATTGTGTCCTTGAATTTGCCCCGTGTGACTGTGTTAAGTGAAATTTAATTTAATTCAATTTAGGCAACCCTAATGATGTTGTTGGATCATTTGAAATTGGTGGCTTCTTATCGTGACGTGAATAAGATGACTTGCCAGAATTTGGCTGTGTGCTTTGGACCCGTATTATTAAGTCAGAGGCAAGAGACTTCCAGCCATAACAACAGAGTCTTTACTGATTCAGAAGAACTTGCAAGTGCTTTGGATTTTAAAAAACATATTGAAGTTCTTCATTACTTACTTCAACTCTGGCCAGGTAAATGATTCTATGGAAATATTTTTCTCTTTCAATGATAGGGTGTTTGAATTAGCTGATCATTAAATATGCCCATGTATGATTGAAGAAAATCTTTTCTAGATTTTGCTTTTTAAAATAGTTATGAATTGATACCTGCCCTTTAGATTTCTCCATTTAAATTTTCTGCTTTTGCTGATACTATTGTAGACATAGAGATAGATCAATGTATACATTCTGGATTTGGTCAGCTCTGGATTTGAATCCTGGTTGTGTCACTTATTAGCAGTCTGACCTTGGACAAGTTCTTTAACATCATAGAGCCTCAGTATCATCTTTTGTCATGTGGATTAGTAATATGTTTATAGAATTTATAGGAGGATTAAATAAAGAATTATGTGTGTAAGGTGCTCAGCACAGCTCTTAGCACATAATAGGTACTCAGTAAAATATTAATTTCTTTACCCTTCTCGTTTTTATTTCAACTGATATAAAGCAGAATTCATTTTTCTCCTTAAATCAGTTCTTCCTCCTGATGTCTATACTGTATTCATGGTCATTCTTCAAGTTATCCAGCCTTGAGCTGACAATTACCTGCAATCTTTCCATCTTTCTTATCCATCCCCATTCTACTCGATAACGAAAGGCTGACAGTTATTTTTCTAATACATCTCTTATGTAGTTTCAGAGCTAAAAGGAATATGTATTTAGTTAGATGTTTTATAAAGGATCCTGTATTTAGGTTCCAAAAATTTCTTACATGGTAGTAGCCCCTGCTTCCCTCCCCTACCCTGCATAGTACCAAGTGTGAAAGTACTTAGATGCTTAGTGTAGTGCACAGTGGTAGAAGTGCTTGGGCCCTGTAGTCAGGCTTAGATTCAGATCCGACTGTGGCACTCACCAACAGTGTGGACTCAGGCAAACACTAGTTTTCCTAGGCCTCAGTTTGCTTCTCTATAAATAGTGCCTACCTCAGGGTTTTCGTGAAGATTGAGATAAAGCATCTAAGGAAATGAGCAGAGAGTTTAGCATAAAGTTAGCCCTCAGTAAATGTGCTTTGTTACTCTTTTATTAATGTATATGAGAAGAATATACCAAAGTACAAAGGATTGCTTGATTTAGTCTTTTAAAAAATCTAATTAATTTAAAAAAATGAATTAAAAATTAAGCTAATAAAAATTTTCAACTTTTAAATTTGTAGAGTTAACATTTTTGCTTTCTTTTAAACACAGGCTTAAAAAATCATTTCTAATTTATATTTTACCTGAGTTAGTATGTGTTACTTATTATTTAAAAGTCCTGAATGAAGATGCTCTGGTTAATTGGTCTGATTTCTGCACTTGGTGCCCAACATAAGAAATCACTCAGGTTCAAGTTTTAAATGTGTGTTTCTTAGCTTTTCCTAGACCTGCTTTAATTTTAATAAACATGAGGAATTGGGAAAGGAGCCATCTTATTCTAATCACAAATGAAAATTTGTTTGCCTGGAGATACTAAGTTTACTATCAGTACCTGAGTTCTTTATCATTAATTCTGTACCAGTGGTTAGTATCATTTCATTGTTTTGTAATAGTCATCTTAGTCTTGGGTTTAGGAGCAAAAACTTAACTTTTATGTTATAGAAAAAAGGCAGGTTCAGATTTGAGATTCACTGTACAGTATTTAAATGACAACCTTAAGCAACTGTCTCCTAATGTACAGTTCCTTATTCCAAAGGTTTGTGTGATTGGATTTAAAAATAACTGCCCCATCGTCTATAACCTGTTACTTTTCTTTAGTTATAATACCTCAAACAAAGGACAGAACAGGGCAGAAAGATAAGAGGAAACAGCAGTTAGTTTTGCCCTCTAACATCACTTGCTTTTGGATTCAAGAGGCAGAAATCAAGTAGATATAGTGCACTTACTGAGCCTGAGAAAATTGATGGTGACGTAGAGACTGGGCCACACCATATTAACTTGGTGAATGCTCATCTCTATGCATTCAGTGGAAGGTTTTAGCTCCCTTGCTATCTGTATCCTACTTATTTTTCTTTTTGGAACTTCCCCTACTCCAGAGGTAAAAAGAATTGGTTCCACCCTTTCCTGCCCACCTGCCTTTTTACTTCCTTAACTTTTTATTTTGTTTTGTGTTATTTTTAAATTTTGGGCAAGAATATAATTTGCTTTGAGCTTTCAACTTGAAAAATCTGTCTTCATTCAAAGTGATCAGTTAGAACCCTGGCATACTGGTACTGGAAGGTAAAAGTCAGCCTGCCAATTGCTTTTCAGATTGTCTTCTGCCAAAGCCCTAAGTTCTCTAGAAGCAGCCTTGAGGCCAGATTGGCAACAGGTGAGGGAGCAAAATGGAAACATATTTCCCTTTTGACCAAAACAGTCTTCTTTTCATCTTTCTTATGTACTGGGTTTTTACAAAGTAGTTGCTTTTTAAAAATAGGGTTGCTGTTTTAAGAGTATTGGAAATTAATGATAGGCTACCCTTTCACTTTATAGATGGGGAAATAGCTTTAGAGAGTGTGTAACTCTTAGACCAGCTGTTTGGTGTATCACATATTTTATGATGAATAGATTCGGGGTAGGGCTTTCTTTTTATTTTTCTTTTGGAAAAGCTATCAATTTTCCCTAATTCTTTTTGTGTCATTTTTCTCACTAGACTAAGCTTCATGAGGTCAGGGACTATATTTTGCTTACCCTTATATTTCCAGGTCCTAACAGAATACTTGGCACTAACTAGACACCCAATATATTGTGTTAAATAAGGTAATTATACTATAGATAAAAAGCTAATAAAGTGGTGACTAAAAATATAAATCTACTGGAAGAAAACAAGATAAGAAAATAAAGTTTCTTAGTAATTATCATTATGTTTGGAAAAATTTTCAGCAAATTATAGACTGCATGTTCATTTTATCCTGTTGAAGGTAAGTAGTCCACAGTGCTAGGAAAACCAGAACTTTTCTTTTGGGGTTAAATTTAGCCATTTTATCTACATATTTAATAGGAAACCATTTCACCATCAGTATTTTAAAAAGCTAGTAAAGTTGATTTTGTAGAAATTGAAGTTTTAGTCTAAAAGGTGTAAAATATTATAATTGTTTCTTAAATATTTTCCAAGAAAATATACAAAAATAATGTTTGGATAGGAACTTGGTTAAACAACTTTAAGCACCTGACAGTAAAATGAATGTGGGTTTTGCAGGTGAATGTCGGAAAATGCAGACAAAATAAGACAAGCTTAACACAGAATCAAAAATGTTTTACTTTGGTTGGATCACAAACCAGTCGACCTCAAGGTTAGCAGAGTACTGTAATGGGTTGGCAAAAACAATAGGCATGACACTTAAGCACTAAGAAGAACAGGAAAAGCACAGAAAATGAAGGGAGGAAAGCAAGGAGATTTAGAGGAGATAAGCAGTTTCAACAGAAGAAGGAATATGAATAATTAAACAGTGGAAAAATTCAGATATCAATTCTGCAATTACATCAGTTAATGGCATAGGACATTCTATATTAATATTGTTATTAAATATCAAGGTAAAGTAACTATCAGACCTTTATTTTCTAGAAAATTTTAGATCAAGAGGTTTTAGCTGTCATAATGATCTGTAATAACCATCATAAAAATGAAGATAAACAAAAATGTTAAAGACATACCTATACAAAGTTATCAAGTATTTTAATAAAATAAGTTAAAAAAATTATGCAATCTCTGAAAATGTTATAAAATCACTGTATGTCTGGAAAACTAGAACCATATACATGTTTGTATTATTCTTCAATTATTTTACACAGTAGGAAACAAGTATTTATTAGATGTTGGAGAGTGTAAAGTTGGTGCGTTATCACTGATTATATGTTCCCTTTACCTTAGTGAAGGGAAGTATTAATGGAGAATAAACAAGCAGACAGGGAAAGGTATTATGGACAGTTTTTAATAGCCGTGCCTCAACATTTAAATTAAGTCCATTTGACAAGTGTTTTGTTCAATACACACAAAAGAATAAGCTGTAAAGCCTTGGTTTGTTGTGAAATAATGTGTCTCCATGGTAATATATTTGGCCAGTGCAATGCATACTAATAGGGGAAATAGTCTTAATATGAGGAATGTTATTTGAGATTGTTAGATTCCTAACCAGAATGGGAAAATAAAATATCTGTACTATTTTCAGGCAATAAATGAAGACTCTTAGTAGCTAATGCTGTATAATCAAGCTCAGGTAACAAGTGGACAAGTCTAGATTTCGTTCATTTTATCAAAGTGAAATTTGGGCTGCTTAAAGTAAATTATGACACTGCTGCTAATAGAATTGCAAAAAAACACAAAGGTTAGAACTTTTAGAGTGAGCACTTTAGATGCCTTGGCCTCATTTAGATGTTTGCAGATGAAGGAACTTTTGTTTCGTTTGTACTCCAACATGCCTTGCCTGCTTTTTGCTGTAGCTTTTTATTTAGAAGAAGCTACCAGCTTAGCTACTGTTTGAATTACATCTAGATAATAATTAACTTGCACAGAAAGTTAATCAACATTGGAAATTTATTTTGGGATGTTGTGATATAGCATGAATTGGCACCACTGAACATTCTACTGGCTTCTGTCCCTAATCTTGATTATGTCTGATGATAGAAAAAATAATTATGGAATGCTTTGTTTTGGTAGTGTGCATGTGTTTGTTTTAATGCATGTTTATAGTTGATTATTAAATGGCTTATATTTAGCTCTGTGTTTTTAAATTGGATTCATTTGGATTACTGTCGCTAAAGCAAATTTATTGTTTGTTTCTAGTGCAACGTTTAACTATCAAAGAATCAGCAAACAATTTGTTCCCAGAGCAGAAGTCTTCTCTAAATTATTTGAGGCGGAAGAAAGAACGACCTTACCTGTTAAATTTGAGTGGTACTGATTCATCAAGGGTACTTAGGCCAAGGCAAACCAGATTAGACAGTCCACTAAGTAATCGTTATGCAGGAGACTGGAGCAGCTGTGGAGATAACTACTTTTTAAATATGAAAGAAAATTTAAATGATGTGGATTATGACGATGTGCCTTCAGAAGACAGAGAAAATGGAGAAAACTGTAGCAAAATGTATGAACCAGATATCATGATTGAACAGCCAACTCCCACATCCAAAGAGTGCACATTTCAGACATATTTGACAATGCAGGCTATTGAGTCTAGGGACCGAAAAGTCAATCTCAAAGACCTACAAGAAAGTATCGATACTTTGATTGGAAATCTGGAGCGTGAACTCAAGAAAAACAAGCTTAATATGAGTGTTTGAGGTTGAGATTTTTTTTTTTAATAATGTCTTAAGTTTCACATCAATCTTTGTCACTTTCTTCTATCCCTCACAGTGATATTTTAAGTTTTTTACTCTTGAAAGCTTCAGTTACTTTCTAACAGGTTCATGTGATTCAATTAAAAACACCATTCATTAACATAATTTTTACTTATTTCATTAGAAAATTTTTCTTGAGGTAAAAAGATAACCTGGACTTCTTGTGGATATTTGTTTAAATCTTGCCAATTCTATGGATATAACTTTAAAATGCACTTCTAAGATTCACATAAGTTATTAGCCCCTCAAGATTTTTGTACTTTATAGGAACTGCTTTTCTGAAACAGATGTTCCTTCTAGAAGAATGCTGTGGCTGCTTAGTCTGATTTGCAGTATGAGTCCATGCACACTGCAACATCATTCAATCACATTTCATTTGCAATGCAAATGCTGCTATAAGAAAACCTTTTATAAATAAAAGTAAAATTATACAAATATTAATGTATTCTGTATTAACATTCAGTAATTATTTAAATATAAAATTAAATATTTTTATAATCCCAAAAATATGTATATATTTATAAGTGCATATATATATAGGTATTAGAATGAGGGGAGGGATTGGCTGCAGAATCACATGTATCTTTAAAATATATGTCATGAGGCCAAAATCATTAGCTTAAAAATGTCCTTTTCAGGGAAATAACATTTAAGTTAAAGGAGGAGTTGCATAGAAACACTTGAACCAAAACACTAGAAACATCTAGAAAAAATAGACTTTCCTTTTTTGATTCACAGAAAGTCACAATATCCCCAGTGAGAAGTCATCCTTTAAATTGAAATCTTCTAATTTTTTAAGGGATTAAGTTTCGAGATTTCTGCACTGGTGACTTAAATTTAAAATTCTTCACCTAATCTATGTGTTTTTATCTTCTGCTTTTTAAAACAAAGTAATTATACTTAGAACATATTTATTTGTAATACATATATAACTTTGACTTTATAATTACCTTCATTTGTTTCTAAAGAAATCTTGCCAGCATACTACATGTTATTGATTTTTAAAAATTAACTTATTTTGGCTAATTATATCTTCAAGATAGTCATTATAGCAATCACAACAGTGTTTGAAAATGTAAATTTAGAAGTTTTTTTATTAAATCAGAATGTATTTTTTTAAACTTTTATACCTACAGAATGTGTAATTTAAAATTATTAATAAAATTTGAGTTATCAACTTAAAGATGTAGCAGCCATTAAAAAAACTGACTCCTTGATGTTTTTCTAAATGTTAAAGTATTTAACTATTTCTATGCAATATACATTGATAAGTGGAACACCTTGTTATTTAATTTGAAAATTTACTTGTTAAAAAACCAGATAAATAACTATTTTTATATGAAATTTTCATTTTTAAAGCTTTGCATAACAATTCAGAAGAATCCCAAAAGAATATGTGACAGATATATATATATTGAGTAAACAGTCAATAGAAATGTACCTAAATATTTTGTAAGAAGACTGTGTCAGTCTTCTTCTTTTTGTTTGCTATATCATGTATATTGTATGAATTACTCAGTTGTTCCAGAAATGTAAAAGCTTTATTAAAATATATAACCTTGGTGTCATGCTATTAATTATTATAATGATTTTTAAGGGTCACTTATTTTGAAGTCATTCTTTTAAAGCTAACATGTTAAAGTATTGGACCATCATATATTATCCATAAATATATGTAATAATTTTTTTTTGTCCAAAATTGAGTTTTCCAGAATCTGCAGTACTTTAAGGGCCACACTTATTTTGTTACGTTATTTTGAATGGGAATAGTTTTAAAGTTGATCTCTGCCATCTTAAGTAGAAAATACTAAACATTGTTGTTTAAATCACTGTCATAATAAACCTCTTATTTTTTTTATTTTTTAAATTAATTAATTTATTTATTTTTGGCCGTGTTGGGTCTTCATTGTTGTGTGCGGGCTTCTCATTGTGGCTTCTCTTGTTGCAGAGCACGGGCTCTAGGCACGTGGGCTTCAGTAGTTGTGGCACGTGGGCTCAGTGGCTGTGGCTTGTGGGCTCTAGAGCTCAGGCTCAGTAGTTGTGGCGCACGGGCTTAGTTTCTCCGCAGCATGTGGGATCTTCCCGGGCCAGGGCTGGAACCTGTGTCCCCTGCATTGGCAGGCGGATTCTTAACCACTGCGCCACCAGGGAAGCCCAATAAACCTCTTTTATTGACTCTGCTGTATTCAGAAGTGCTCAATAGGTATATGCCTTTATTTAATATGGCCTTTTACTTCAAATCTATTTTGAGCTTCTATACCTCCTTTTTGTAATCTCGTGGGATCTTCCTGTACTGTTAGACAGTCAACTCTCATTCCCGCCTAAGCCTGCCAGCCCTAATGGTTTTTAGGATTAAAAACAATTTAAGTTTTAGTGCATGTACCTGAACAAAAATTTTAAACAATTCAGGTAGATGGAAAATAAAAACTAAAAGTGTTCCTCTCTGACATCCACATCAATCCCACTTCTCAGAGGAAACAATCACTTTTTATTCTTTAGGTAGCTTCCTCTGTTACTCTAGGTTTACTGCTGCTGTTTCTTGATTTGTCATTTAAGCGATATCTGTTAGTTGTCCATTATGAGTGATAAGCAATTTATCTCACTCCATTCCTCCTCCCCATTTATTCTTTTAGTTTTCCTTTTGGTTTCCTCTATAACTTTGTTATTCCTTGGTCCATCAGTTTTAAACAGTATCTCTTGACTCCATACCATTGTGGAAATGACCAGCCCTGTACTTACTTTCCAAATCATTACTGCCCTTTACCTTCAACTTCCATAAGTTATACTATTAGTTTATATAATCAATCATTAATAGATGTGTATTGTTTTGGGGAACTATACTTGACGTATGTTTTTCCTTTATATATTGATGCTAAAAACTATAAATCAATAATGAGCAGTTGTGCTAGATTGTGCAGAAATATTAATGGGTAAACCAGGTGATTCTACAATATCTCTAATCTTATATTCTTAAGTCTATATACTGATTTAAGCAGAATACAAACTAAAGGTCAAATGGATTATTTTACCTTATAGCCATCAATTTCTCCAAATCATACTGTGTGTTACTTGCTTCATAATCGGGTCATGGCTTTTGAAAATTTTAATTTTTCCTGGAGTAAGAAATTACCTTTTTTTTTTGGACAGAAGAAAAATACTTCCTTTACTACAATACTTGCTTTATCATTGAATTACCAAATTTGTTCAGAGTGCTTTTAGCTCTCATCCTGAAGTGTATTATTGCCTTTATTTTCTTTGACAGAAGAAAAATATTTTCTTTACTATAAACCCTGAGATCATTTTAAGCTGCTTAATCAGCTTTATCACACTTGGGCAAAGTGATTTTTAGCTGTTATCTCGGGATGTATTTTCTTTGCACTCCTATGTGCTACTTTTTTTGTTTCTTATTGTTTCGTGACTTTTTTTTTTCTTTTGGCCTTGCCACGTGGCATGTGGGATCTTAGTTCACTGACCAGGGATCGAACCCGTGCCCCCTGCCGTGGAAGTGTGTAGTCTTACCCACTGGACCTCCAGGGAAGTCCCTCCTATTCTTTCTTGTTTTCATTTTTTTTTTTTTTGTTTGCTGAAGTATATTTATAAGTTACCGCCCCCCCGACACACACACACGAACCTCCCAAAACAGGGCACATGGGATATAAACTTTGAGTCCTTACCTGTCTGACAAGGCCTTTATTTCTTCCCCATACTTCACTTTGATTGGACTTGCAGTTCTAGGTTCAGACTCATTTACCTTTAAAACTTTGAAGACATCTCTCTATTATCTTCTAGCCTCCAGCTTTGCAGTAATCCAGGCAAGAAAGAAGGTGATTCAGACCAGGGAGGAAACAATAGAAGTGATTGTATTTTCAATGCTTTTTGAAGTAGGAGCCAAAGAAACCTGCCAGTGCACTGTGAGAGAAAAGAGTAAGACCTGAGCAACTGAAGGATGGAGTCGCTATCAAATGGGACTGACATGACTCTACTGTATTTTTTTAAATGAGTTCCTTGTAATGGATGTTGTTATTATTAATACAGTGGTTATGGAAATGCCTTATAAAGTCCTGTTAACTATAAGTACTAATGCTTCTGTACCTGGTGATGATGCCCATAGAGTCACTTCAAGAATAAAAAAGCAAGAAGACTTCATATATATCTAAGCAAAGTCCCACATCATAACTGTCTTTGGAAATTTTCAGATTGTGTAGCTTTATATTAGGGATTCTAAAGAAACAGGTTTGGGAGTAATACGGTTCCTGGAAAGAATTTAGTTCCAAACCACAGAATGACTTTGAGGCTTAGGATTTTATAACTTTAAAACATCAATTTTTAGCTACTTGGATAGTGATAAAGTTGTAGTATGTTTAATAATCAACAGCAAGTCCTAATTTGGGTCTTGCTGACCTGAGGAATCTCGTACAAAGAGGAATGCCCTTTTCTCTTTTCCCTGTCCAGTGTGCACTTTGAATCCAGTAAGGCTCATACGTGATTAAACACTGAAGTGCTATCATTCCTGATTCAAAGTCTGTGACAGAAACATCAGATTGTGCCCCAGCTTCCAGGAGTCAGACAGCAATTAGTCAGCATCGTTTCTCTGAAACTTACACAAAGGTAAATTCTATGAAAATAAAAAAGAGATTTAGATGCTGAGCAGTGACAAATGCCCACAACAGTTCCCTAGACTTCATCTCGCCCTGTTGCCCCAAACTTGGAGTCTTTCTCTTACCCCTTATACACAACCTGTCAGCAGTTCTGACTACGATATCTCCTGAAACTGTGCACTTAAGATTGTCACTACTAACACCCTAGTCCAAGCCACCGTCATCTCTCAATCGCTTCCTATTTCATCTCTTTGCCATCACTCTCCGCTCTGCACACCCACAATCCATTCCATCCATTGAAGCTAAAGTAATGTTTAAAAAAGATAAACCACATCCTTTCCTGGGCTTTTTCCCTTGCTCTCTGTGCTTCAGCAATACTGCAGACCTCATTTCTGTCTTAGGATCTTTGCACTTGCCATTCCCAGTGTCTGGAAAGCTCCTTATCTAGATCTTACTTGGGTGGCTTTTTTGTCATCTCACATCTCTGCTTAAATGTCAACCCAATCAGTAACTGCTTTGAGAATTGGGGGAGGAAGAAGATGGAGATTTCTGTTTCTTGTAACAAGTACAAAATAGTTATGCTATTAAATGATTAAACTATAGACATTTATAACTTTGGAAAATGTTTCCTGCCTTATTTTTATCAAGACGTGTATCAATATCTGAAATTACCTTGTTTATTTGATTATTATCTGTGTCCACCCTTCTTGAATGTAATTTCCGTGGCGGTAGGGACCTTGTATATCTAGTTCATTACCATAGGCCTAGGACTTTTAACATAGAAGATGTTCAGTTAATTATTAATAAATGAATGAACAAAAAGGGATTCTTAGAGAATACTTAGAGAATGCTTATCTTTTTTATAAAATTTATTTATTTAACTTATTTGTTTTTGTCTGTGTTGGGTCTTTGTTGCTGTGCACAGGCTTTCTCTAGTTGTGGCGAGCACAGGCTACTCTTCGTTGCGGTGCAAGGGTTTCTCATTGCAGTGGCTTCTCTTGTTGCGGAGCACAGGCTCTAGGCTCACGGGCTTCAATAGTTGTGGCACATGGGCTTAGTTGCTCCACAGCATGTAGGATCTTCCCAGACCAGGGCTCAAACCCGTGTCCCCTGCATTGGCGGGCAGATTCTTAAACACTGAGCCACCAGGGAAGCCCTGAGAATGCTTATCTTTTGTCAGGAAAAGACGAAGGACTATGTGATGCAATGTCTCTGTAATATTTCAAATATTCACTCCTGAGCAATAAATCATTTGTGGTTAAGAAAGTAATGCCTTCTCTCTCTTTCTTTCTTCCTTTCTCTCTTTCTTTCTTTCTTTTCTTTCTTTCTTTTTCTTTCTTCTTTCTTTCATCTCTCTCTTTTTAAAATAATTTATGTTTCTTTTGGAACTAGAGTGGCATTGGGAAAATTAGTGACTTAAAACGTTAGTGGATTGGTAATTTGGGGTAATTTTTTGTAGTAATTTTTTGCTGCAGAGTTCAGTAGAACCAATTATTTAAATGATGTGTGAAAAAGTACATCTCACCATAAGAAAGGAAGGTTTCTAAGAAAGCTTTTGCTAAAATGCATCATTTGTTTCTTTACAGAAATTGTGATGCACAATATCCTCTTAATTTTTGTGCATTTTTTACTAGAACTAGAAAAACCTATTCATTTTATCAAAAAATATTTTCGTAAAGTTGAATGAACCCTATAAATATTTAGAGTTCCTTTTTTTTAATTAGAGAGAATAGCAGAGACCACTGTGGGAGCCAGACACTACATTTAATGTTTTTATTTTTCTCAAACAAGTGTTTGTTTTAACTAAGTGAAAAAATGCCTAAATATTGCCCCAGAGTTGGGTTAACCTAATCCTTATTTGTTTGATAAGGCCATTGGCATGCTTTTAAGTCAGTTGAATTAATCTTTCTTTTTTGGCTTAATGGAAGTATTATGTAGTGAAAACTTCGTGTTGGCCTCAATATTCTACATATTTCTTTGACTGGAAATTCTACTCTTCAAAATAAGCTCTTCCAACGAGAGTTTAAGATTCCAGCTTTAGAAAAGTACAATGGATATTAAATCAAGAAAAGGGAAAGTTCTTTGCATTCAAGGTGTTTATGTGAAAATGATGAGCCTGCAGCTCACATTTTTTCACAGCAACAAGATACTGAACAGTGACCCTTTGTTCCTGACCTTTGTTCAAGAAAAGGGATCTCTTTGCATCTCTTCTTGCCTGACTTTCCCCCCTGTCGCCAGTGTAAAGCCCACATTTTAACCCAAGAGCAAGTTTGGATCATTAGGTAAGTGAAAACAGCTTGTCTAAACCAGGTAGATGAGAAATGTCAGAGCATGAAGTACCACCTGTCCTAGGTTATGGATCTGTGTTTGATCTGTACATGATGTCAAAAGTCACCTGCAAAGTCAATCAATCTACACATAAAAGAAGGCACATTAATATCTTTTTCCATCAACATTTTATTATGAACATTTAAAGTATACAGAAAAGTTAAAAATTATACAGTGAACACTCACATATCTATCATCTAGAGCCTATAATTGTAAGCATTTTGATGTATTTGCTTGATCAAATATCCATGTATCCACCATTATCTCTCTTAATTTTTGGTACATTTTACAGTAAGTCACAGAATTCCTGTACGTGTCACAATGTGTCATTTTGGACGCCACAAAAAATTGAATCGGAGATCAACTTTGTGTGATTATAATTAACCTCTAAAAGAGTCATGGAATATGTGAATTCACTGCAAATCCTAGGTTTCATCATCATTAGAAAGATCAATTGCTATGAAAATCCTCTAAAAAGTAAGGCGTACTTTGGATGTCTTGTGTTCCTTTCCACATTACTTTTAGCTATCCCAGACTTCCATCATTCACAGACAACCTCTACAATTTCTGCCATATTCAAGTACCAGGTGTAATATTATTTTCTAATTTTCTCTAAAATTTTTTTCAATTAAATTTATTATTAAAGTAAAACTTCATATTGCTACCATAAACGGAAAACCAGTATCATTTGTCATAAACAAGTTAACTACGTATATTTTTTCAATACACTAAAACAAATTCATAATGTACACCTTGGCATGCATACCACACTTAGGGCAATACTGAATTATAGTCCCTGTTCTATCCAATTTTCCTACCACAAATATTGGGACATGCAAAGTCAAAGCTGAATTGGAAGTTGGACACACAGATGACACCAGGCTGTTCTCTTTTTGAGGGACAAAAGCACCACATGCAGATTTGCCCGAATCTCACCTTGAGCTGGCAATGAGAGGGGTGAAGGGTTTCCTAGCAGGGCTAGGAAGGATCTGTCTGCAGCCTGTCTGACATACGTCCCAAGCAGGATCCATTCTTCATGAGCCGTATGCTGTCAACCCCAGTGGTCCGACAGTACCTGCACCAGCAGGAACAGAGCTAAAGTCCAATCCTTGCAGCCTGAGTTCCTACTCTGGGGACTTCTCAGCGCTGTGGCCCTGACCACATTTTCCATTTTGTTTCCTCTTACACGTTTAGCCCTCTCCTGCCAGCACACCTTCCTCTCGACTACCTCTGCTAACATAGGTGAGGTAGGAGACCGTCAACACGCCTATCTTTCCCTCCTGAAATTAGAGCCCATCAGATTCACTACTGATAAAGGCAAACTGGACAATGTGACTTGGGTCTATGGTGAACTGGGCTTCTTTCTACATCCCTGTGATCTGATTGTCCCCACCAGTCACTGGCAGCACTGGTTAAAATCAAGCCTCCCCTGGCAGAGGTAGAGCCTGTCAGAGATATAAAAACAAGTGCATATTACCGACAGGCTGGCTCTGAGCATGAGGGAACAGGGAAGCACCCAGCCAAGGAGGCTCGTGTCTTGCTCCACTCCCCACTCGGATAAGTCCATCTTCTTGTGACTTGGGGAACAGTAAATGAGGGGCAGAGAGAAGCTGAAGAGTTCCTCCCGTACTCTTTCCCCTTGAGAGGTGGGGAAGTTCCCTCCCTTTTATGGAAACAGGAGAAGAACAGGATGTTATCGCCCAACAATTACCTCCTATTGCTTCCTCCTCCAGTGACCAAATGTCACAGGATGAACTTGGGGACCCTTGGTCAAATGGAGCAGGAAATAGAAACGTCGAACTGCATGTTGGCAGCCAAAAACAACATGTAAAGATTTTCCGGGTAATGGCTAGGAAGTTGCTGCCATTCAGCACCCTGGTTAATCTGCACGGTGGCCGAAATTCTGCTTATTCTTGCCTCTCTCGATCAGTCCTTTTCTCCTCAAGGTCCTGAGGCCGTGTGCCAGCTCTGGAGCCTCGAGCCCCAGGGGCCCAAGCAGTCTTGCCCTTCCCCCCTGTGCCCAGAAGAATCTGGTTCCCCCTCCTGCTCTGCCTCCAGGGAAAAGTCACCTTCCATCTGGTCCTACAGGCTCACCTGGAAGTATGCAGTCTCCTCGACTGAGTAAAACACTAGTGTGTTGATGACAGGGTTTAATCTGTACTTTATTTTAAAATGACAGCGAGGGAATTCCCTGGTGGCCCATGGTTAGAACTTGGCACTTTCACTGCCGAGGGCGAGGGTTCAATCCCTGGTCAGGGAACTAAGATCCTGCAAACCACGGGGGGTTGCAAAAAAAAAAAAAAAAAAGACAATACTGACTGTAAAATGAGAGCTTACTAAGCCCCTTTTTAAACAATATGTATGAGAAAATATCAGAGGAACTCTTTTATTTTCTCTCAGTTCTTTCTGTTGACTGTGGGCTCCCTTGCTGCTGCTGTTACGCTTCCAATGTCACATTCACTTCTGGAAGATTGTCAGCTTTTGTATGAGCCGTCTCCCTTTCCCATATCTACTTACATCCTCAGCCATCACAGAAGAGTACTTAAGCCATTATCAGCTCTATCCTTAATGCATTTATACAGGGCCCAAGTCACAAAGGGCTTGGGTTTCTAGCAAATCACTTAATGGAAATTTTATGAAAGTCAGAATTGCATATGTAAATTAACATATGAAGGTCTAGGCTAGCCAAAACAACATTGAAAAAAAAAAGAACAATGCTGGAGAACCAATACTACCTGATTTTAAGATGACTTATAAAGTGATAGTAATCAAGACAGTATGGTATTGGCATCAGGATAGATGAATAAATCCATGAAACAGAATAGAGAGTTCAGAAACTGACTCATACATATATGGACGACTGATTTTTGGCAAAGGGAATCCAGGGGAGAAAGGATAGGTTTTTTAACAAGTGTTGTTGAAACAACTGGACATTCATATGCAAAAACAAATCCCGTCTTCAATAATATATACAAAAATCAGCTAGAAAAGTATCATATATCTAAATGTAAAGCCTAAAAGTATAAAACTTCTAGAAAAAAATCTTGGATTATGCAAAAATTTCTCAGGTCACCAAAAACACGATCCATTAAAAAAAACACAAATTGCTCAACTGAAATTCATCAAAATTAAAAACTTCTGCCCTTTGAAAAACACTGTTAGAATGATAAGATAAACCAGAGTGGGAGTAAATGTTTGCATGTATTTGGTAAAGGACTTGTATACAGAAAACTCCCAAACCTGAATAGAAAAAGAAAAGAATGAGCAAACTATGTGAACAAACATTTCATGAAAGAAGATATGTGGATGGAAAATAAACACATGAAAATAAGCTCAGCAGCATTAGTCATTAGGGAAATGCAAATTAAAACTACAGTAAGATACCACTACATCCTAATTAGAATGGCTAATTTTACAAGACTGACCACACTGGTGAGAATGTACAGGAACTAGAACTCCCATCACTGCTGGTGGCAGTGTAAAATTGTTTGGAAACATTTGGCAATATCTTAAAAAGTTATATCTATCCACACCATATGATCCAGACATTCTACTCCTGGATATTTATCTAAGAGAAAAAAAAAGCATATGTCCATAAAAAGGCTTGGACAGGAATGATTGTAGGAGAATAATTTGTAATGAACCTAAAGAGGAAACAACCAGTCCAAATGTTCATCAAACAAATTGTGGTATATCCATATAATGGAATACAATTCAGCAATGAAAAGTAATGAACTAGTGATACACACACGGATGAATCTCAAAAGTGAAAGAATAAGACAAAATAAGTATATACCATACAATTCGATTTATATAAAATTCTAGAAAAATACAAGTTAACCTATAGTAATAGAAATAGCAGATTAGCAGTTACCTGGGAACTGAGGGGAAGATGCTAGAGGGAGCTATTAAAAAGGAGCATGAGGAAACTTTTGGGTTGATGGATGTTTATTTCTTGATTTTGGTGATAATTTCATGCGTGTATACATATGTCAAAACCTAACCAGTTGTATATTTTAAATATATACAGTGTGTTTCATGTAAATTATACCTTAGTAACACTGTTAAAGGTGTGTATGTGTGTATATTTGTGTATTGTACATATGAGATTCAAGTAACACAATATTCTGAGATTCATAGCATAATATGGCCTGTGAGAGCAGGAACTCTGGAGCCAGTCTTGGTTTGTGTCTCATATATCTTGGAACAGTAACTTGATTTTTCTATGTCTCAGTTTTCTTGACTGTAAAATGGGGATGGTACCCACTACTTCACAGAATCGTTGAGGGGATTAAAATATATTAAAGCATTTAGGGGTTTCCCGGGTGACGCAGTGGTTGGGAGTCTGCCTGCCAATGCAGGTGACACGTGTTTGAGCCCTGGTCCAGGGGGATCCCACATGCCGCGGAGCAACTAAGCCTGTGCACCACAGCTGCTGAGGCCTGCGCGCCTGGAGCCCATGCTCTGCAACAAGAGAGGCCAATGTAATGAGGGGCTCATGTGCCGCAGCGAACAGTGGCCCCCGCTCGCTGCAACTAGAGGGGGCCCGCACACAGCAGCGAGGACCCAACACAGTCATAAATAAATAAATAATAAAAAATAAAAAATAAAAATAAAGTGTACAATTCAATGGTGTTTATTAAAAAATAAAACATTTAGGAGCATTTAGTAAGGGTTCATGAGATGTTAGTTATCGTTCTTAGTAGGGTGGCATCAATGAACAGTTTTCAGCAGTAAAGACAACCACTGTCAAATCATAAAGGCCCGTTATAAAATACTCAAGTGATACAGACCTCTTAAAAAATGTCCCTTTGCTTCAAAAAATCTCGAGTGACGGGTATAATGGATTCAAGGAGATGAGCCATGTAGCCATTAATGAAGATTAGCTGTCTTCATTAAAGCGGAATGCTCACCCACTTCTCCTCGTCTCCTGTTCCACCCCTGAGAAAGATTTGGGATGGGGAGATGTCCCTGGATTATCCAGATGCACCCTAAATCTAAACACAAGTGTCCTTATAAAAGGCCAAGGGAGGTCTGACCACAGAAGAGGTGAAGGGCAGTGAAGGTGGAAGCGGAGCTGAGTGACGAGCTGTGAAGGAGGGATGCCAGGAGAAGGAGAAGCAGGGTCTCCACTGCCTCCAGAAGAAAGCCGTCCTGCGAGACCCAGTTCGGACTTCTGGCCTCTAGAACCGTAAAAGAACAAATTTCTATTGCTTTAAGCTGCTAAGTGTGTGGTAATTTGTTAGGAAACTAACACAGAAGTCTACTTCGCAGTCTTTTGCGATTAATTTTTGCTATTTTTAAAATTTGTTACTTGTTAATTGTTTTGGTTAGCTGTTTTTCTCTCAATGAATGTTTTGCAGACTTCAGAGCAAAATTGTATGTTGAAAATGTGATGAAAATATGAGTTTATCATGGCGTTTTATGACATAGGTAGTGGCTCCCTTACCTCCTAAACTCACCTGCTTCTTGCCTTCCCCGTCCCCACTCTCCCTGCACCAAGCTGCTGGGGCGTTGCTTCACTTCGGTCCTACATCTCTGCAGTGAAGTTCCCGCTCCAGAGAACTCCCTGCTTCCCTTCTAGCCCAGTGGTTCTTGGGATGAGAGGTGCCAGTTTTGCCCGCACTTCCCCCACAGGGACAGTTGCAATAACTGGAGACATTTTTGTTGTCACAACTGAAGAAATGTTATTTGCATCTAGTGAGTAGAGGGATACTGCCAAACCTCCCATAATACAGATGACAGCCCCTCACAGCAAGGAATTATTCAACCCCAGATGACAACAGTGCAAAGGTTGAGAAACCCTGTTCAGCTCCTCCATCCCAGCTCCCCTTCACCTGCCTAACTCTTCAGGCCTAAATTCAGAAGGAGCTTCCTCAGAAGCAGCTAGAATAGATGCCTTCCTGTGATTGCTTGGTTCTCCTATGTCTGCTGCTTTTGACCAGTGATTCTTAACCCTGCCTGAGCAT
Source organism: Grampus griseus (assembly GCF_964374135.1). NCBI lineage: Eukaryota > Metazoa > Chordata > Mammalia > Artiodactyla > Delphinidae > Grampus > Grampus griseus. The sequence goes on from NC_139017.1 coordinate 108,897,467, forward strand.
CTGTCCTTTTATAGTCACCGCAGGTCATTTTCACATGCAAGCCAGGCTGAGAACCCCTGCTCTAGGCTGGGGTTCTTCGGGCTAGTTGGTGGCAAAAGTAAAGCAACCTGGGCATGTCCAAGCTTAGAATGCTGTTTTGCAAATGCTTGCAGGTCTTCATTCCTTTCTAAGGCACATTTTGCTTGAGCAAGAGTTTTGATACTAGAAAATAAAATATTCAAAATAAAATATTCAGAAATATTTCTCTAATATCTTTTATACTTGCATGATATTTGTTTAAAGCCAACAGATTTTTTAAAAGCTGGCTTTGGGCTTCCCTGGTGGCTCAGTGGTTGAGAGTCCGCCTGCCGATTCAGCGGACACGGGTTCTTGCCCTGGTCTGGGAGGATCCCACATGCCGCAGAGTGGCTGGGCCCGTGAGCCATGGCCGCTGAGACTGCGTGTCCGGAGCCTGTGCTCCGCAACGGGAGAGGCCACAACAGTGAGAGGCCTGCGTCCTGCAAAAAAAAAAAAAAAGAAAAAAGCTGGCTTTGTTTCTTTTTAATAAGAACAGTTTGCTTTTAAAAATTCAGACAATATGAAAAGTACAAAGACGAAAGTAAAAATCATCTGAACATCCAAAATATGGATTGGTTACATGTCGGTGACTATACTTTCAGACAACTCAGAGTCCATGTAATAGTTATGTAGTGACATATATGACATCTTACAAAACTGGGACCATATATGTACTGTTCTATACGTATTTTTTAACTCAGTGTCGTATTCTGTGTATCTTTCCTGGTCGATAAATATAGTTATACATCATCTCAACATTGAGAAGAGTGGTTCCTCCACTGTCTTCTTCTTTTACAAAATTGTTTGGGCTAGCTGTTTTAACCATATTAGCTTGGGTGAGGTATGGTGAGGGCAGACACAGATCAAGAAAGAAAAAGCAGAAAGAGTTTCACCGTTGTTATGCTCACAGTTCCGGGGGGTGAGGGGCGAGGCTGGGGGATGCAGCTACCACGCAAGGCCATTCAGGGGAAGCACCGGGGTAGGTTGTGAGACCCGTGGGCAAGAGCCTTTATTGTGATTCCTGCTGGAGGAGTGGGTGAGATGGGGTAGGCTGGCTTAGGACTTGCTAGGTGCATTTGAAAGTGGCACCCTGCAAAATTTGTGTTCACTGTGACTGTTAGAGCCTATTGTTCGGAGCTATCTCAAATCTCCTGATATTTTGGGGTGGACCAGGGTTTACCTGGGAACAACTGGTAGCCATTTTGTAGATGTCAAAGCATCAATTTACAGAAGTTAAAAGTATAATTAATACACTACCCCAGAGTCTTTCCCTTATGATATAAACTTTAGAATAAGCTTGTCTATGTCTACAAAGAAGCTAGCTGGAATTTTGATAGGAATTGCATTAAATCTGTATATCATTTAGGGGAGAACTGACATCTTACTATGCAGGGTCTTCCAATTTATAAACGTAAGTCTATTTGCCTTCTTTGATTTATTTAATCAGTACTTTGTAATTTTCAGCATAGAGACCTCCACATTAGAGAGCAATTGTAAATGGAAGTCATTTAAAAATACATCCTGTCAAACTGCTTTCCACTCCTCTGCTGTGCTGCTTTCTCTAAAACTTCACCAATACTGGGAATTATTAATCTTTCTTTCCTAACCAATGTACAGGCAAAGAAGTACATTTAAAAACAATTTTTTTACATTTAAAACCAAAATTTAAAAAAATGTACTTCTTTTATTTGTTTTTTGGCCATTTGTATTTCTACATTTATAAATTGCCAATTTTCTACTTAGACATTGTTTTCTTAAGAATTTATAAGTTATTTGTGTTGTAGAGGTACTGATCCACTGTCTAGTTTGTGTTGCAAATAATTTTTTTTTTTTTTTTTTTTTTTTTTGCGGTACGTGGGCCTCTCACTGCTGTGGCCTTTCCCGTTGCGGAGCCCAGGCTCCGGACGCGCAGGCTCAGCGGCCATGGCTCACGGGCCCAGCCGCTCCGTGGCATGTGGGATCTTCCCGGACTGGGGCACGAACCCGTGTCCCCTGCATCGGCAGGCGGACTCTCAACCACTGCGCCACCAGGGAAGCCCTTTTTTTTTTTTCTTTAAATAATTTTTCAAATTAAAAAATGCTTATTGAACTAATGCATGCTTGGGTAATTGTTACATGCTTACACGGGAGTATACACAACTAAAAACTAAGTCAGCTGCATGCTTACAATTTGTGCACTCTACTGTTTGTAACACTTCAGTAAAAGGAGGATAATAAGTAAAGAAATGCATGTTTCCTGTAGTAATTACAACAATACAGAGGAGTATGCAGTTGAAAGAATATTCTTTTATGCACCTCTTTCCCCTCTTTACTTGCTTAAAAGTAATCCTACTCACCAGAGGTTTGCACTACTTATAGTTTGATATTTATTAAGGACCTTTATCAAATTTTAAGGTGCATAGCACTTATTTCATTCTGTTTTCTATTGTAGTCATTTGAGTATATAGTTAATAGTCTTACTAGATTATATGTATTAAAAGCAGAGACACTATATACTATGCTTCTTATAACCCTTCCTTGAACAAAGTAGGGATAGAAATAAATAAATATACTATTTTGGAATAATTTCCATAATTATTGACACATTATAGGAAACTAACATTATTGAGGATCTACTATGCTTTGGACACTGTACTAGGAATTTTTTATGTTCTGTCTCATTTAATCATCACAAGAGCCATATAAGGTGATTTTTCCTGTTACCTGTAGCTATGTAACAAACCACACCAAAACTTAACAGCTTAACATAGTGACAGTGTTTACTTTGCTCAAAAATCTGGTCTCTGGCAGATCTTGGCAGGGATAGCTCCTCTCTCTTCCATGCAGCATCAGCTGGGGTAGTTCATTGGCTCAGGGCTAGAATCATCTGAAGTCTCATTCATTCACATGCATGGTGGTTGACGCTGGCCTTTGGGTGAAACTTAACCTGGGGTTGTTGACTAGAACACCTACATGTGCCTTCTCCATGTAGCCTGGACTTCCTCACAACATGGTGGCTGGGTTCTAAGAGTGAGTGTCCAGTGAGAGTGGGCCAGATGGAAGCTATATCCATGTTTCCCTGTATGACCTGGCCTCAGAAGTCATGCAGTGTCACTTCTGCTGCATTCTATTCTTTGAGGCAACCACAAAGCCCCACCCAATTTCAAGGGGAGGGGAAATAGAGTCTTTTTTTTTTTTTTTTGCGGTACGCGGGCCTCTCACTGCTGTGGCCTTTCCCGTTGCGGAGCCCAGGCTCCGGACGCGCAGGCTCAGCGGCCATGGCTCACGGGCCCAGCCGCTCCGCGGCATGTGGGATCTTCCCGGACCGGGGCACGAACCCGTGTCCCCTGCATCGGCAGGTGGACTCTCAACCACTGCACCACCAGGGAAGCCCTAGAGTCTATCTTTTGATGGGGGTGTGGCAAGGGTTTTAAAGAGTTTATGGGACCAGAAATATTGCTGCAGCCATTTTTGAGAATTCATTCAGCCACAGCAGAAGCTTGTCATGGTTAAATCTCTAAAGCTTGTAAGTAGCTCAGAATTCTCTCTGACTCCAAAGTCCTGATTCTGATCCAGATACTTCTCTTACTTTGTAACTTTGAAAACTATTAACATCACATTGTCAATTCCTTTTTTAGTCTCCAAAACAAGTTCTTGTGAGCACTGTTCATTTTTCCATAGAAGGACTACACATGAATTATTATTTTTAAAAGGCATGTAGGTACTATTCTGCTGCATTAGATACTAATTCATTTTAGAGCATTTTTGAATTCCTGGTAGCTTTTTATCCATGGAAGGGGAATAGCATTTTCCAGGAAGCTGAGGTAAGAGAGAGCACAGCACTTGTGGAGAACAGCATGGATTGCAATGTCTGGAGGGGAAGTGAGGGAAGCCAAACCTGTAAGATTGAAAAAGCAAGCAGGCTGTGTCATAAGCAGGCAAAGAACTTAGACCCTATCCTGAAGCCAATGAGGGCCAGCCATTGAAAGGTCTTACGTGGGCAAGTGATGGGGCTCAGATTGGATTTTTAAATGACCACTTTGGCTTTAGTGTTGAGTACTTAAAACATGAGATTTGGAGTAATATGTAAATCCCAATTCACCCACTTACTGAATAAGTTGGACTTTGCTTGGAAGGTAGTGTACTCTTTCAACCCATAGACCCAGGTAATTTCCAATTTAAGAAAGTTTTTTTTCTTTTGATATCTTTAGTTATGGCTTTTTAAATTTTCCTAGTGTCCTATTAAATGTGCACAGATTTAAGTCCAGTTCCTGATTTCCAACTAACAGTTATGCACATGTGTTCTAATGAGACTGTCCTCTCATTCATCTGACTTTATCAGGATGGGCTAGGCTATGAAGGGGTAACAAATAAACCCTGATGTCTTGGTGGTTTGATACAATAAAGGTTTATTTCCTGCCTGTGGGAAGTCCGAAACAGGTTGAGAGACTTTTCTCTATTTTATAAATATGGCATCTGAAACACGTAACAGGGGAAGGTACAGTCAGAGGATTTCATGAGATGAGTTAAAGCAAAGCCTGGAAGTGGCTTCTACCATTTCTACCCACATCCTGTTGCTCAGAATTCAGTCATAGCCCCAACCTAACTGCAAAGGAAGCTGGAAAATATAAAGGTGCATGTGGATGTTTGACAAGCACTGGTGGTGTCTGTCACCTGCTTCCTGCCCAGATGACTATGAATCAATTAAAATTAAGATTCTCATAATGAACTGGTGCAGAATCCATTTGTTTCAAACTCTGTCTACAGTGTGTCATTTCTGGGGACTAGACCCCTCTGGCTGCACAGCCGCATCACCAGGGCTCCCTAGTTAGAGTCCAGGTGTTTTTCTGGGGTTTGCTCACTCCTGAGGCTGGAGAAGGGCAGACAAAGAAAATTCTGATAGTCTCAAAAAATAAAACCCATGCAATTGAGTGATTGGCGACATGGCTCTCTGGTTGATGCGGATGGGGTTGAGAGGCACATACAAAATGTCTTCTGACCTCTTAAACAGGTAGCTCTCTTTCCTAAGATAATGTCTAATTTTCCCCTAAGTTTCAGACTTTAAGACCCATTTAATTTTTAAGCCAAATCAATTGGCTACTAATACAGATAAATTGTTTATATTTGGTGGGGTAAGAGAATGGAACATCTTGGTTAGCTAAATATTAATTAAACACTATCAGGAATTATAATGTAATAAAAATATACTACAGTAAACATAAGTAAACTTGTTTGATGATTCACAAATCACCTTATAATTCTGAAATAGCTCACCATCTATTATCATTATTATTGTACATATTTATGTTTAAAGCAATTAGATTTTACAAGGAACTTTCATATGTTTTATCTGACTATAATCTTCATGATAATTCTGTGCAGTGGGAATTATTATCCTCATTTACTAGATGAAGAAATGGAGGATCAGAAAGGTTATTTGCCCAACATTACAAAGGTTGAGAGCGGCTGAGCTTAAACTCTACTTGGCTGTCTCTATACTAATGACCATCAGAAATGATTGTTCGGGCTTCCCTGGTGGCGCAGTGGTTGAGAGTCTGCCTGCCAATGCAGGGGACACGGGTTCGTGCCCCAGTCCGGGAAGATCCCATATGCCGCGGAGCGGCTGGGCCCGTGAGCCATGGCCGCTGAGCCTGCGCGTCCAGAGCCTGTGCTCCGCAACGGAAGAGGCCACAACAGTGAGTCCCGCGTACTGAAAAAAAAAAAAAATAGTGAAAAATTATTACAAGTTTCAGTGGTTAATTTAGCTTGTTTATTCAGGTTGAAATAAAGCAGACACCTGCCATATATTAGATTCAATTTAGAGTTGTTTTCTTTTTTTAGAGTGGTTTTTTAAAAAGAGAATTATTCTTAAAAATATGGCTTCTAAAAAGGACTGGAAGATGTATCTTTAGTTGACAGGGAAGAATATGAAATCTATTTCATATCTTCTTTCCTTCTCCTCTTTAATAAAAGTATAAAAACAGTCTAGAATATCACATGTACAGGTGACTTAGAGAAACCTTATTTTCTGTCCTTTTAAGTTTAGAATGTTGGCATTATTGCAGAGAAACACAACCTATATTATTTACCATACTCGCTGCATATATTTTTAGTGTCATATTTGTGAACAAGAAAGCATTTAGAAGCAATTACACAATTTTTTTAAACCATCAATTGCCCAGTAGATTTCCGTGGCTGGTTTCTTTGATGTTTGGGATTCTACTCTGATGGTGCAAAGTTGTTTTACATGAGCCTGTGACCCTCAAACAGTTCACCAGCCATGGAAGGAGTGAATTTATCACACATGGTTTAATTTGCCCTTCACTGAGATATTTAATTTCTGTTGCAGGGGCCTTGCTCAGTCATATAGTATCTGACCTGGCAATGGCAGCCTAGCAACTGGGTGCAGAGAAGCTACCCCAAGCAGGCTCTGGGGTGCAGGGCACAGGGAGATGTTAATTATTTACAGTGGTGGATTAGTGAGGCTGTGGAAGTGTGCTGGGGCCAACATGTGTTAGAGTCAATGGCCTTTTCCTCCAAAGCACACGCACACAATGTGTTTATCTGAGGGCCTGAAAATGCACAGGTTTAATTATACAACATTTCTTGGTGGGTAAAAAGCAGTTTGTACAGCTGAATGATAATTAAATTTAGGCTAAATAAATCAAGTCTTATTAGAAAGATTAATTTTCAGAATAGTCATAAGCATTTTAGTTCTACAAAAAAGAAAGCTACCATTCAGATTTTAAATACTATGTCTAACATGTCTCGTGCTAAAATGATCATAGGCTAATATTAAACGAGGTGTGCAGAGCCCCCGCTTAGGTCATATATGGGAGTGAGAGACATTCTCATTATGGTTAATAATAACAAAAATGGGGACTTCCCTGTGGTCCAGTGGTTAAGATTCTGCACTTCCACTGCAGAGGGCAAGGGATTGATCCCTGGTAGGGGAACTAAGATCCCAAATGCTGCGCTGTGCGTCCAAAAAGTAAAATAATAATGATGATAATAACAAAAATGTGAAAATGAGAGATTATTAAATAGGACAAAGAGGAAACCCTATGGTTTCTCTGGTGTGTGAGTGTGTACACCTGACACCAAGCAAGAAAAAGAGGCACCATTTATTGAGCACCAACTATATGCCAGATGTTTTACATACATTTTTGTTGTAGGAAGTAGGTACGATTATTATCCCCATTTTACAGATAATGTAACCAAGACTTGGGGGACAGAACAGTTCGCTTAGGGTGAAGAAGCTGGGATTAGCACTCAGTTCTGCTAGGATCTCAAGACCCCTTTCTTTTCACTATACTGTACACCAGACCAAAAGACCTTAGCACAGACAAAGAAGACTGGGTTGACCCACAATGCAGTAGGCTAGAGCCGTGGGAACTGAAAGGAGACACAACACCAAACTCTGTTTTCATTCACACCCAATATTCCTACACTTTCAGCCAGAGCTTCCCAGCTTGAGTCTCAACTGTGTTCTCTGCTGGGATTCAGCAGGTCTGACCTTGTCTGCCAAATGGAGATCCAAGCCAGAGAAAAAGGCATTTGTTGGAGGAGCTGAAGAGCCTTGGAGAGAACTCATCCCAGGGAAGGAGGAGGCAGCACAGTGAGTGTGCCCAAATTCCAAAGCCTCAGTGAGCATGCTGGGTGGTCTGAGACTCACCCTACCCGGTTCTCTTTCCTCCCCTCTCTCCTTCCATGGGTAACAGACCTGCATCGAGGTCTGAAGGCTCTCCCTGGCATCTCCTGCTCAGTCTCCCAGTAAATCTCTTGCACATCTAGTCCTGCCTTGGTGTTCGCTTCTTGCTGGAACTTAACTAACACAGAGGCACTGACCCAGAACCTTCTTCCATGTCACAGGCCATTAGCATCTCTAACACATAGGGAAAAGGGAGTCTTGAGTGCCTGGTGGTTGTGGGCTTGTTTTTAAACATATGACTGTACCTTCATTCCTGGGACTACAGGACATACCTGGAGGGGCTTTGCAGAAGGATGAGATACCTGTTAAGCAGGTGGGGCAAGATCCTATGAAACGTGGGCTATGGCTATGTGACTCCATTGGGGGCCATAGGCTGGTGAGATGACGAGACCTGGAAAAACTGAGGTTATAAACACACAATAAAAATATCACACTGAACTGATAATAACTGCTATCATAGGCAATGTTTAGTTTCTATAGCAAGAATATTATAATAATATTGTATTTATAAATTAGATAAAATAGTAGCAATACATATTTACTGCTTGCTATATGCCAGACCACGCTAAGTTCTTTACTTGATAACCCTAAGGGAGACGCTTATTCAATATCTTTTATGCTAAGAAAACCTTGCTTTTGTTTGAGACAACAATGCACCAGCCCCACGTAACTCCTGTTCTCTGTAGTCCCACCTTCTTTTGCACTAAGAGGTGGCCACACCTCTGTCCAGGAGACCGAAGCAGAAGTCGGCTGGGGTTGGGAGGTGGGGGGCTGGGTTAGGAAACATGCTTCTCCTAGAAGACGACAGGGCAAAACCCCTCACCTTCTTCAGGTCTTTGCTCCAATGTCACCTTCCCAGTATGACCTACCCTGAACACTCTGTTCAACTATATACTTCAATTAAAAAAAAAAAATAGGGCTTCCCTGGTGGCGCAGTGGTTGGGAGTCCGCCTGCCGATGCAGGGTACACGGGTTCGTGCCCCGGTCTGGGAAGATCCCACATGCCGTGGAGCGGCTGGGCCTGTGAGCCATGGCCGCTGGGCCTGCGCGTCCGGAGCCTGTGCTCCGCAACCGGAGAGGCCACAGCAGTGAGAGGCCCACGTACCACAAAAAAAAAAAAAAAAAAAAAAAAAAATCAAAAACGTATAGAGCCTGGTACATAGCAGGTACTCAAAACATTTTTTTCCTTTACCTTTGAGGGAACACGTGAAAATAAAACAGGGAAAATTGCTGGAGAAAGCACAGACCAGCAAGCACAAATGCCCTGGGACAGGAACATGCCTGGCATGTTGGGTACATAGGAGTCTGGCATGATGAGGGGAGGAGAAGGGGAGATAAAACCAGGATGACAGAGGGGAGCCTGACCACACGAGGGCTTGCAGGCCCAGGAAAGCATTTGGCTCCTACTCTTACTCCTAGTGAGCTGGGAAGCCCAGGAGGAGCTCTGAGCAGAATGACAGCCTCTGGCTTCCATTTAAAACCACCACCTGGCTGCTGTTGAGAGAGACTGAAGGGAGAACCGTCAGGCCACTGCGAAAATCCCAGCTGGCGGTGATGGTGGCTTGGACCATGGTGGTAACCGTAAGGAAGGCGAGAAATGCTCAGGTTCTGGGTGTATTTTGAAGATGTAGTCAACAGAATTGGGCGTGGATTGTGAGAGAAAGAGAGAAATGAAGGATGACATCAAGGTTTTTGCCCAAGCAACTAGAAGCAAGGTGATTGGGAGGACTGCAGGAAGCATGGGTTTTGGAGGGAAATTCAGGCACTCAATTTTGGACGTGTTTAAATATGAGATGCATATTATACACCCAAGGAGAGACATTAAGTACTCATATGAATATACAGTGCTTGATTTTATGGGAAAAGTCCAGGCCAGGGATAGAGGTAGTATATAAAGCTATGAGACCGGATGGATTCACCTAAGCCATGGGTGTGGATTTAAAAAAAAAAGGAAAAAAAAAAAAAGTTCAAATACAAGGATGAGCCCTGGGACATTCCAGTAATGACAGTGACCTGTGTGGGGCACCACCACCTTACATGCAGGTGCTCATTTGCCCTTATAAAATGTTACAAGGTAAACACTCTCAACCTGACTCCATAGACAGGGAATGTTTCACAGCTATGTGTCATCTGTCCAAAGGCACACAGATGGTTAAGTGCTACTACCTACCTGACTTCTGTGTACATAGCTTTTTTTTTTTAATATTTACTTATTTGGCTGCGCTGGGTCTTAGTTGCGGCACGTGGGATCTTCTTTGCTGCATGCAGGATCTTCAGTTACGGCATGTGAAGTCTTAGTTGCGGCATGGGGGCTCTAGTTCCCTGACCAGGGATCGAACCCGGGCCCCCTGCACTGGGAGCGTGGAGTCTTAGCCACTGAAACACATTTTACCTCCTCTAGCAACTTATAAACCTTGGCATCATCCTTTGTCTTCCCTTCCCCACCCAATCAGCCTTTCATTTTTTATTTTCACATTAAGCTTCAGGACAGGGTGCCCTAATCTTTTACCTTGAACTATTACAACTGTCTCCTAATAGGATTTCCTGCCTTGAGACTCTCCCACTCTAATCCGTTCCTTATCTTCCTGAGTATAAAGCTGATCGTGTCACCTTCCTGCTTAGCCCTTGCATTAATTCCGCAGCATCTGCAAACTCTAATCCAGCTTCTTTAGTTTGGTTTACGGGAGCCTTCACCATCTGGCTCCAAGCTGCTTCTCCAGTCTCAGCTCCTGCCACTCTCCCTGCCACCCACCTCTCACGCTAGTCGCTTTCCTGTGACGTTGAATCTGCTACTGAGGTACATCAAGCTCTTTCACAACTCAGTTTCATACGCTCTTTCCTTTTTGTGCCCACACTGGTTAAACCTTCAGTACAATATTGACTAGAAGACACGACAGTGGGCACCATCTCGTTCCACACTTCTGAGGAAAACTTCCAGCTTTTCACCATTAAGTATACCGTTTGTTGTAGGATTGTTTTAGCTACCCTGCATCCGATTAAGGAAGTTTCCTTCTTTTTGTAATTGCAAAGAATTTATTATCATGAGTGGATGTTGACTTTTAAGGAATGTTTTTCTGCATTTTTTTGGTATCATAAATTCCCTCCTTTAATCAAACATCGATTTATTTTCTACTGTTAAATTTACCTTATATTTCCTGGATAAATCCAACATGATCTTCATGTGTTATCCATTTCTATGCGTATATTTCTGGATTCCATCTGCTAATATTTTGTTGAGCACATGGCCTGACGATCTGTGCAGTGGCCCAGTGGGAGCACGTTTTGGTGAGGTGACCAAAAGCAACCTGATAATTAGGAGCAAAGTTTGAGCTCCACTTCTGTCTGGGATTAGGGGCTCTGAATGGACGTCAGGTGAGGACTGAGGGTGGATGTCTGAAGCTCTGTATTATTACAGGAAAGTGAAAATTTCATTATCAGTAGCTTTTATATTCAGTACAAAGTTTAGTACATATTCAGTCCAAAAATGGAAACAGATCTTATTGTTTAATTCAAAAGTTTTAATAGCAGTGAAATAAAAGCTTGATATGCATAAGTAAACCTTTTTCACGTTTAGTTTTGCTAGTTCACCTTACATAAAAAATGATGAGTAAAGAAAAGCCCCACAAAGCCCTCAAAACACCCCTACAGAAAGCTTTTCTATATCATTTCCTTGTTTGACATTGTCTCTTCCACTTTGATTAGACCAAGATTGATGAGGATGTCCTTTTCCAGTTCCAAATAACTCTCGTAGTCCATTTTCAATTTGGCTTCCAATTGTTCTTTTGACTTCTGATACGGTTCCTAGGGGGGAAAAAAGCAAGTCATTTGTATAAAACTCTGGCAGCTAGAGATACCAAAGGCTGGGAAGGGGCTATTTTTGAAAGTCTGGCCTGCCTGCTGTTCTCTGGAAGGGCTGTGAGGGGCAGAGGGCAGGGGGGCATCTCTTGCACAGTCAGGGAGAGAGGCTGCTGGCTCTGAAGGGGAGGGGCAGAGATGAGCGGAGCGGTGTGTGCGGACTCCAGGCATCTCCTGGCGGTGGGGCTGACCCAGTCTGCCGATGGACTGGATGTGGGCTCTCGGGGGCAGGGGCAATCCAGGCTGGCCTACGAGCTCCTGCCACTGATGCAGGGAGGAGCACATTGAGAGGGGAGAGAATAACAATGAAGGGCATTTATTCAGCTAATTTACCCAGCACCACTTGCTGAATAATCTGAGTCATCTGTTTTGTTCTTTGATCTGTCAGTGTTCACCTGAGTACTGCTCTGGTTTAATAACTGTGACATTTTAATTTATTGTAATATCTGCTGGGGCAGTCATTACGATTTTTAAGATTTTGTTTTTTCTCATCTGTGTCTTCTTTCAGAGGAACTTTAGGGTCACTTCACACAGGATGGTGTGTCATCCTGTGTTGCTTTTGTTTTTTCTCCTCTTGTCCTGTCCCCATCCTAATGTCTTCCTGTGCCTTCTGATGACTTGTCACAAAGCCCTGTCTTTGTGGATTCCATCAAAGGGACCAGAACTGTATTTTATTCTAGTTTCTTTAGAGAATAATTTGCAAGAGGTATTTTCCTCTTTTGAATATTCACAATGACTGATGTTCTCTTCCCCTGCCTCTGACACATTCTTTCCGTATGTTTGCTTTTCCCCCTCTCTTAATATCTCTGCTTTCTCAGGTTCTTCATGTCTAATCATTATAACTGCTTCATAGCATGGTGAGGATTAAATGAATTATTAAATAGGACAGGCCCTCAGAATGGTGCATGCGCCCAGTAAGCACTTGTTAGCTACACTAACCAATTCACAAAAAGAGCACGACTTGATAAGGTGAGAGTAGAAAAATGTTATTCTTCTAACCTTTGTCCTTTACAACATATGTGACAGATTCCGTAGCACTTCCTATCATTTTTAGGTATTAGAAATAGTGTCGTTTTCAGGTATTTGAAGACTCAGGCCAGTCCAATATCCAAGTGAAGGCTGCCCCTTGTGGCTCCCACTGCAATGCCCCCCTGTGCACCTCCAGGCTCTTTCTGTAGATCGCCTCACCCCACTTAGAAAGTCCTTTGGGACACTTGATTTGACCCTAGCTACTTCCAAGTTTCCACCTGGCCCCAGGAAAACTTACCACCCTCACTCTGCCATCAGTACAAGTTCATTGCCCCTGGTCCTCTCTCTACCCATCTGTCAGAGCAGTTTAAGCCAATCTTTTGCCTGCAGACTTTCCAACCATAGGAGTCAGGTCCCTGTCCCTGTGTTTCCTAAATTCTCCCTGGACATTCTGCTCTGGTCCCTTGGTAACTCCTAGCTCTTGGATTTCTGTGGCTCAGGAAGCCTCCTGCCAGGTGTACGAGGCCAATGGTCCATCCTGGCCAGCAACCTATCTCTAGCAGTGCTTCTCTTGAAGGTTTCCTCCCAGAGTCTGGGTGGTGTTGCAGAAGTGGGAATGGGGAATACACAGCGCTCCAACACCTCTCTCCAAAAAAAAAAAATCCCCTTTTCCAATCTTCTTCCCCATAATTCTTGCCTCCCTTGTGTTGCCTGGAGTGTGGGTCATTGACTAGGGGTTGCAGAATTCTTTTGAATTCTTCCGTCTTCTCTGTCCCATAGAGATGACATAATGGATCATATGGAAACTGCTACTTTTCTCAGTTTCGGGTGTCCAGCTGAAATTCCAGTTAGGAAAATTCCCATTTTGTGTGCTGTTAGAGCTGTAATTACTATTATTTTTCAATAAGTGAGCGGTATCCAGATTCAATGTTTGCAAAGAGATGGGTATATGATTTCCCTCACATGTGTGGGTTGAAGTGCACAGCCTAATCCCTGCCATTTGGGGGGCGTTCATGAAAACCAGCCTTGCTGGACGGATGTGTGATCGCCCCCTGCCCTCGGTAATAATATTAATAGTGGACACTTCCTAACTGCCAGTTACTGGCTAAGTGCTGTAAATATTTCAACTCATTTAGTCCCCACTGCAATCCGCTGAGGTTGTTAGTTTGTTCCCATTTCCCCTATTATCAGCAGTTGCTTGTAAGGAGATACTTCTGACCAACATTAGTTATTTTTCCTTGGTGCCCCTTTTCATTTTCTAAATGTAACAGAGGAGCCCTTTTAAATGTATTCACTTATCCACAGTCTAGTTCCAGAGAAAACTTGACAAGTGGTAGCTCTAATTTAAGGAGGGTACTATGTCAAATGGAAATGAAGTTACAAGAAGGTGGAAAAGTTTTGGAAACTCAAAAGCATCATACAATTCCAAGATATGATTATTATAATATTCAAGTTTTTAAAAAGTACTTCACATTGTAAATTATTTTTGGATTATCCACAATTCTATGTGGCTAATTAGCTGTCACTATGTTATTGAAACACTCCTAGTAATCGATGATTGCTGGTGTAGGAAAGGGTGGCAGATTTTCACCCAGTGTTTGTGGTTGTGCAAAAGAACAGACCAAGACCAATTTTTTTTTTTTTTGTAGCAAAAGAAAACAAAGAAAAGTTAATTAATTGGTGTTCTTTTATACCTTGTCACCACTAAACAATGCTTTTAAATGATGCTCCCTCTGTTTTTGTTCCACTAATTCGTATATATCAATGTGATAATGTTAATCTATTTGCTAATGCAGTACATTAAAATATTTCCACATGCTTGTGCTTTTAATTGAGACCTAGGGTCTTACATGAGTAATTACATTGGAGGAGGCTATATATTTGGCTATAAGGAAACAACAGGCGGTGATGAAATTGCTGGTGACAAAAGGGCAAGGAAGGGAATGAGCAAGAGACAAGCAGAAATATGGACTGAGATGACCTCAAGTGAGAAAGAAAGAAGAGCTGAATTCACAGAATATTTCAAGGCCCTAAATTCCAGTGGTCAAGGGAAGACCAAAAGAGTGATGGAATTCACATCAAACAGAGAGGCTGAGGAAGAGGATGGGGGCTTCAGAGATTTAGGTTCCTTTTTGGTAAATTTTTTTTTTTTTTTTTTTTGCGGTACGCGGGTGTCTCACTGTTGTGGCCTCTCCCGTTGCAGAGCATAGGCTCCGGACACGCAGGCTCAGCGGCCATGGCTCACGGGCCCAGCCGCTCTGCGGCATGTGGGATCTGCCCGGACCGGGGCACGAACCCGTGTCCCCTGCATCGGCAGGTGGACTGTCAACCACTGTGCCACCAGGGAAGCCCTGCACTGTTTTAATGCATTATTCACTAGATGTTAAAATTCTATGAAATGAAAGCATTCGAATTTGAATCTTTGTATCTATAATTGGTATTTAGATACCACTGTATCTAAAGGCCTTTGAAATATAGAAAATTTCAGAAACTTAAATTGGGTAGAATCTCACTAGGTGTGTCTAACTGGTTGTTCGGACTCATAGTAAGCTAGGAAATCAGAGAAATGCCCCCTTGACTCCCATCAGAACAAGAATGAAAAAAGGCATAATTTTTCTATTAAAATTGTGGAATAAACCAAACAAATATATTCTCAATGGCATTAGAGGAAAGCAATTACTGTTTCTGAAATTTAACTTACAACTTTTTTCTTCTCCATTTCCATTTCTTTCTTTTCTTCTTCCCGAATTTTTTTGCGCTGTTCTACATATTCTAGATGCTTGACTTCTCTTTCAAAGTAGTAGCTTATCCTAGATACCTGTTAGAAGCAGAGGCCCATGAGAGGGGGACCCACATGGAAGCCCCCATGTTCTTCATGAGGCGCTGAAGAATTTCTGCGGCTTGTAAGTTATTAGCTAGATTACCTGCTTTGGGATAATGCCCACAGGCCCACTATCAGAGGAACTAGCTAATTTGGGGGCTACTGGGCTAAGGTTTAGGGGCCTGCAAATTGAGGGATGGCAGGAAAGGAGTGGGATTGGAAGGAGAGAGCTGCAAAAAAATTGCAATTTTGTTGGAGAAATATTCAGGGATTGCTCCCACCCCCCCTTCTTTCCTTCTCACTTTTAAGACTAAGGGAAGTTTCACATCATCAAACAAACTTGGAAAACCCAGATGAGGATGTCAATGGAAACCGTAAAGGGACTGGAAGCGCAGCTGAGTTCCTGGTCCCCTGGAGAGTTAAACGTGTGGATGTAAGAATAGAAGCAGGGAAGTCAGCAGAGACCTTGGGCAAGGCCACCAAGGGAAGGAAAGTTTTTTGCATACCAGTAACTAGGGTGATGTTGTTGGGACTTGCAACAGATTGCAATCTATATGTTTAATGTTGGTTGCATACATATTTATGTATTTCTACATATTGATCTTCTTTTTATAACCTAATTATTAACACTGCTTGAAACCCTTGGGTGGTGTGCACGGAGTGGCAGAATACTGCCACTTCAGACCTGCTGCCTGCAGCACACCAAGCTGGGGAAGGACGGGTGGAGGCTGGCAATGGATAGATGCATAAAAATGTCAGCTGGGCCCTCTGGGAAGGATATCACTGAAATAAGGGTCCCACGCTTAGGTTACAACGTGAAAATAACATCTTATGATTATGAATCCCCAAATCAATTCCTCTCTGAATCTGGGCTTCATTTACTTGGACTTTCTTTTGCTGCATGCTTGTTTTTTTTTTTCCCTAGCTTTAAACCATTTATCTCATAAAACAGAAATACATCCTCTTTTTTAAATTTTTTATTTTATATTGGAGCATAGTTGATTAACAATGTTGTGTTAGTTTCAGGGGTACAGCAAAGTGATTCAGTTATACATATACTTGTATCTATTTTTTTTCAAATTCTTTTCCCATTTAGGTTAACATCCCCTTATTTTTGACTGCATGATTCTTTTGTTCTCTTAAAGAGCAAAAATGCTGTCATTTCTTTTTTTTAACATCTTTATTGGGGTATAATTGCTTTACAATGGTGAGTTAGTTTCTGCTTTATAACAAAGTGAATCAGTTATACATATACATATGTTCCCATATCTCTTCCCTCTGCGTCTCCCTCCCTCCCACCCTCCCTATACCAATGCTGTCGTTTCTGAACATACTTCTAAAACATGCCTCAGCAGTATCTGATCACGTAAATCCTCAAAGCCAAAAGTTACTAACCTCATTGGTGGAAGGGCGACTTAGTGTCCAAGGAATTTCCAATATATGCAATGTTCCATAATAATCAGCTATGGCTATAAATTGCTGCTTAGCTGAAAGATTAAAAAAATGTGGGAGAAAAACAACTCTGCAATCAGAAAGCCACTTTAGAGGTTAAACATGTGCTGTGTTTTTGTTTTGTGATTTCCCGAAGGACCTGTTGTGGTTACAATGATCTTGGCTGAGACCCTGAGTCTTCGTCAGCCACCCTGCTCACCCCCAATCATGTTTTCTCAGCCTCTATATAAGGAGTGTGGCTCCTAGCTGAGATTGACCCTCTCTGACTGGATCCACTGGGCAGATTTGAAAAGAAAGCAGGGACAATACATGGAAGATTTTCAAAAAAAAAAATCATCATGCCAATTTTCACCAAAGACATAGTAAGGGCTAAAGGATGCTATTATCCAGATGAATTTCAAAGACACAGCCAGAACCGGTTTTCTTATTATAAAAACAAATTGCTTCCTTTGATCATTTAAAATGGATATAAAACACGAATGTGTTTGAAAATTTAGTTTTCTCTCTCATCAACTTTTTTTTTCTCATTTTCAGCAGGTCTGGTTCAAATTGCTAAATCCTAGACTTGTAATCCCTGGAGGTATACAAAAGCAATGTTTTGTAGCAAAGATGGGAAAACACACTTTGGTGACACATACGGCCGAGTAGTATTAGTCAGACTCTGACACTCTCAGAGATTCTGAAGACTGTGTTTCTAAATGTAATGTTTCTTCTGAGAAAGAAATGAATAGAAAGACAATTTTATGCCTGCACATCTTTGGAAACAAAGGGAAAGTTCTTTGAAATGGAGCAAATATACATTGAATTTGGGTAGAAAGTATTACTTGGGTGAAACAGAGAAATTGGGACAAAGGATATAAATTACTTTTCCATCGACACATTCTTAAATTTCTGCTTGCTCTGTTATACATTACCTTTTTCCTCTTTATGAGTTTAAAAGTTATAGTTTAAAGAAATATATGACCCCGCAGAGTCATTTGATCTCAAGAAGGAAACTGCTTGATGTTGTCCAGTGGAGGGCCATAAAGTGATAAAATATTGAAAATTTGTGACATAATGAAAAATTAAAGGTACAGAACTTATTCTATTTGGAAAAGAAGCAGCAAAATGTAGCAAAGATTTAGGGTTCACCCTGTGATTTAGGGACCCGGAGAGGGTGAGAAGGATGCTTTTTTTTTTTTTGCGGTATGTGGGCCTCTCACTGTTGTGGCCTGTCCCGTTGTGGGGCACAGGCTCTGGACGCACAGGCTCAAAGGCCATGGCTCACGGGCCCAGCCGCTCCGCGGCATGTGGGATCTTCCCGGACCGGGGCACGAACCCGTGTCCCCTGCATCGGCAGGCGGACTCTCAACCACTGCACCACCAGGGAAGCCCGAGAAGGATGCTTTTTATTGTGTGGTTTAAAATCAGCCTCTGCTTGACATACTAAAATGTGTCTCAGAAATAACTGTTGATGAAGAAAACAGTGAGAGAAACTCAGGTTGTATCCAGAATTTGAAAAGGGAAAGGAAGGGGAATGATGGGAAGGAAAGAGAAAGGAAGGGAAGAGATGGAATGGGAAGAAAAATCTTGAGAAGAAACATCGGAGGCTTTCCAGTTGAATGTCAAAATGTTCCTAAGCTAGCCCCAAAAGGCAAAATGACTTAGCTCATTCAATCAGAATTAACATACCAGAAAAGGTCCAGGGTTTGATGTATGTGATCATAGTTATACAGATGTTTTGTGACTGGACTGGTTCGTGGGTTTTCTCCAGAAGGTCCCAGATATCGATGTATCCATCTTCTCGGCCAATGTAAAAGACTCCAGGCCTTGTCAGGGACCAGTGCCCTGAGGTGTACCTTTTTGGTGCACAGGATGACTGAAGGAGGGGTCCAGTCTAAAAAGAAATTAAAAAAAAAAACAAATTAAAAGCTTTTGTTGTTATCTGAGAGATATTCACAATGATTTTTTAAAAGTAAAACTCAGATGGCTATGATCATATAAAAGATCAAACCTTCCAATCGAGCTATTTATGGTTCTAATAATCCGACTGCTGCTAAATCCATTGCTCTTTCTATGGAGACTGATGGACACCGGAGAAGTAAAGATTATAAGCAAGTTTTGCCTATATCTTTATTTTCCTGTCAGGTGCCTGCTCACCATGGAAATAGCTCTGGTGGGCAGGAAAAGTGAATGAAAAGTCAATTCTATCTGTGAGCTGCACCCAATGGCTTATTAATATTATTTGGAAGAGATTCTGGACCACCAAAGCAACATAAGATCATCTTATCTTTTCTCTGTTTTGGGGTAATTTGCCTTCTTTGGGAGGTTTTCATAGAGACTGAAGATCAGAATGTGCTCTCTTCCCACCGTCATGCTCCGCCTGGGCTCATTCACCAACTTACATCTGCGGGACTAAACTGTCATGAGCTGCTGGACTGAGTTTAGAGCTAAGGTATGGGAAGGTGGAGCTGCTTTCCACCTTCCCATACATGCAAACAAAACCTTCCTACAGGGAACAACGAAGGTCACCAATTCACGGACTCCTTAGAGGCAACAGGCCAAACCTGTTGCTCGGCTCCTTCAGTTTTGGTGGAGAACCAGGTTCCTGACCCCTGCATGGTCTTTGGACAATCTTGCCTACATTTCTTTTGTCTTTCTCTTTAACCACAAAACTCATGCTTGCTTGTTGTTAAAAAAAAAAAAAAAAAAAAAAAAAAAAATGAGCATACAAAAGTACATTGTTAGAAAGTAGAAGTCCTTTTGTGATGGACACTTAAGGAGTTTTCAACTTTTTTAAATGACAAACTTGTACATCTATTCACACACATTATTTTTTTGAGTATTCCTGTAAGTTAGAGTCCCAGAAATAAAAGGAAAAAAAAGTGTTAGGTCAAAGAATACATATATTACAGCTCTGAAATATATATACACACACACACACACACACACACACACACACACACACACACACACACACATATATATGTATATACAGACTTTTTTACAGATTTTGATAATTTTCTTAAGTAGCTCATGAGAGGGACACATCCTACTGATTTTCCTATGCCCTTGCTTCACTAGATTTTACCAGTCTTTCTAGTTTGGGGCAGTTTAGCTTCTGTCTACCTGGACCCAGGCCCTGTCCTAATCAGGACCACTGGATTCTTGGCACTGCCTCACCTTGACCCATGCACGTCTCTGCCTGCCTGGTGACGGACCCCTTAGCTTTCCTAGTCCCACTTTCTGAGCCTCCCGACAAATTGCCCAGTGCAAGAGCAGTGACAGACCCATTGCTTCTCCTTAGAGTTCATGCCATAATCAGCATTCCATCTTGTATTTTAAGCAGAGGGAAAAACATAAATCAAGGGAACTGCCCATGATATACACAGTATTTCGAAGAAAAGACTGTTTGGTTTCAGAGAACAAAAGACTTGTACATGTTTCCTTCCCTCAGGAAAGAAAAGCAAATGGTTGTGTTTTTCCAAAGGCTTGCAGTGGTTCTGCTGACAGGCTGGGGCCCAGGCCATCTGTTCCAATTTCTCTAAAAAATGTCCCAAAGGCATTGCTATGTCAGAACAGTCTGTTTTTCCTATTGTTTTTCTCAATAACAAAGGACCACACACCCACTCTTCCATTTTGCAGGCAACTTACCATAATACCTTCTTTCCAGATGGCCACGTTCCAACCCCCAACAGTGAGGATAATGTCCTTGTAAAAAGGTGATCTCTGAATGGTGTGAACACCTCCATCATGGACTGTGTAGAGGCTCAAGGGCTTCTTTGCTGTTGGAGTGGAAAAGGCCATTTCACCTTTTATAACACTGTTTACATTCCTGCAATGAAGAATGGGCAGACCTCCGATGGACAGATAGGTCCCGATTAATGAGGTCCAAGAGTGGAGAACCAGAGGTCAGTTGGGGTGAATGAATCTGTCAAGGGACAGCTCCTCCTCTTTTTTAAGGCAAGTCCAGGGAAATTCCCATCAAGGCTACTTTTCAGGCTCAAAGGAACACTTCCTGTTCTTATTCATTCACTCACTTATTAGTCTATCAGTCAATAGTATATATTGTTAGTCAATAAATAATTGTGTATTGTTTGTATGTACCAGGTACTGTAGATGGATGGGTAAACAATGGTTAACAAACAAACATGATCTGTCCTCTTGCACCTTACAGTCCAGTGGAAAGACAGATACTCAACAAACAAATCCCAAGGTATATAATAAAAAAAAATGTATTTTGAAGTAAAAAATATCACAAGAAAGAATAACAAGGGACATTCATAATTTAGGCTGAATGGTCAGAACAGGCTTCTCTGAAGATGAGTCATTTAGGCTTGAGTTCATCACGGGAAGATTTTGGTGTGGAGTAGCATTCCAGACAGAAGGAAAAATACACACCAAAGTCCTGAGAAATGTTTAGTGCATTTATTATTTTGAGGAAGGCAATAGGACTGGAGTCTGATAATCCCAGGGTGAGACATAGGAAACAAATGGAGACCAGGAGAGTCCAGACCTTGCAAATCCTTGTTAGGAAAAACATTTAGATTACATTCTAAGTGTCATGTTTTTTAATGAGCCCTTTAGGCCTAGAAGACTATCTGATTGACATACGAAAGGATTCTCTGGTTGCTGTGGCGAGAATGGATCAGAGGCAGGTAAAAGCAAAGAGGGGACACCATGGGAGGTTGTTGCTGTAGTTCTAGTGAGAGAGGATGGTGACTTGGATGAAGGTGCAATGGAGGAGTGGATAATCAAGAAACATTTGCGTGCTAGAGTTGACAGGAGGGGTGAGAGAGATGAGTTCTGAGAATGGCAGCCAGGTTTCTGGTAAGAGCAACAGGCACTCTGTACTTTCCATTTATTGCAACTGGGAAGACTA
Source organism: Grampus griseus (assembly GCF_964374135.1). Classification (NCBI taxonomy): domain Eukaryota; kingdom Metazoa; phylum Chordata; class Mammalia; order Artiodactyla; family Delphinidae; genus Grampus; species Grampus griseus. Next base: position 108,919,172 of record NC_139017.1, read on the forward strand.
GAGGACAAGCAGATTTGGATATTAAGATAAAGGCTTCCCCGCTGTCTCTGCCCCAGGCACCAGGGTCCTTCTGCTCCCCTGGTCTGCCTCTTCCGCCATGGCTTGGGCTTCCTCTCCCCGGTCCTGGCTTTGGAGCTGGCTGCTCCTTATTCCTTGCTGCCCATACCCACAAGCCCCAGGGATGGCCCTAAAAATATGTGCCAGTCCAGGCCAAAGCACAATGTGTGGCTATTTTATACTAAAACCACGAATTTACTCTGAAACTTATCATATTAACAGCTATGTGAAGGTTGGATTTTTTTTTCTCAGAACAACAATGTAACATTAAGCAGAAAAAAAAGCTACCATAATCTTGTAAAAAGCTGATACAGTGTCAAAGAGATACTTGTCCACCCATGTTCATAGCAGCATTCTTTGCAATACCCAAAAGACAGAAGCAACCCAAGTGTCCATCAATGGATGAATGGATAAACAAAATGTGGTATATCCATACAATGGAATATTATTCATCCTTCAAAAGGAAGGGGATTCTGACATATGCTACAACAGAAATGAAAACTGAGTATATCATTTTAAGGGAAATAAGCCAGTCTCAAAAAGGCAAATACAAGGACTTCCCTGGCAGTCCAGTGGTTAAGACTCTACCTGCCAATGCAGGAGGCACGGGTTTGATCCCTGGTTGGGGAACTAAGATCCCACATGCCGTGTGGTGTGGCCAAAATCTTAAGAAAAAAGGCAAATACTGTATGACTCCACTTACATGAGGTACTTACAACAGGTACATTCATAGAGATAGAAAGTAGACTGGTGGTGGCCAGGAGCTGAGGGGAAAGAGGAGTGGGGAGCTAGTGTTTAACAGGTACAGAGTCTCAGTTTCACAAGATGAAAAGAGTTCTGGAGATTGGTTGCACAACAATGTGAATGTACTTAACTCCCCTGAACTGTACTTAAAAATGGTTAAGATGTTAAATTTCTTGTTTATGTATATTTTTATCTCAATGTGAAAATTATTTGAAAAAAGTGTATACAGTAAAAATAAATAAGTTTAAACATAGCTCTTCTAGGTTAAAAAAGACCAATTTTCCTCTCACCAGAGCTCCATCTTGAAGAGAGCACAGAAGCCTAATTTCTAAGGGCCCCTTGAAGTGATTTGGAGGATTTCTGGGAAGGCAGGAGACCCTTGGAAGCCAGCAGCTTTCTTCTTGCTGTTACTTGTGTCCCTCAGATCCTGGTTTTGTCCTTGGTGAGCCGGGCTTCCCTACATCACCTCACTCTGGTGAGCAGGGCTATGCAGGAGTCTAGAAGCCCTCTGCAAAATGTAATGACCACCAGTGATAGGAATATAGATAGCCATCAAGATTTGTACTTTTAACATGTTAGAGGTTCTCAGCCCATATAACTTTTTCTTCCTTTTGTCCTTTGGAAGACCTTAGAGCCATTCAGCAGTAAATGGAGCTGTCCTTAAGTTATTAAATGAAATGCCAGAGCCCCCAGCCAGGTTATTACAAGAAACTTACAATAAACAAAACAGTAGCTTTCCAGAGTCAATATCTAATGAAGGATTTAGTATACTGATGTGGTTAAGAGCACAGACCATCTGGGTTCAAATCCAGTGTTGCTGTGAGGATCAATCCATGGAGAGTACTGAGTGCCTAACACATGACGTGTGCCAATTTGTGAGTTGAGTACATGAGATGATTATGTTAACTGTCATCATCATCAAATACATCAGCCTGTATTTCTTGGCTTGTCACTTAGATCATCTGTTTGATTTGGACTTCTTCATCACACACAGCTCAGTCAGGGTAATCTGTCTTTCAGAAGTTTCTTCTTAGAAAAGGAAATTCTCCTTCCTGCCTTTTTGTATATTTGAGATAAGAACATGGGGCTCCCAGCAGATCAAGAGAAAATGGCCCGCAGTATTTGCCTCATCTTTACCCAGGAAACCTCCATGGTGTTTATGAAAGACATCAGGCTGGTAGCTTCCCAGGAAAACACTGCCAGTTCACAGAATGTTAAGTAGGGCATGCAATTTACAGTTCAGCATGTCTACACATTGATTTTCCCTGAACTTCAACCATTATCCAATGGAAGTAACAGTGTCATTTGGCTTTCCACGTTACAAAATACTTGACTGGTAATTTTAAAGTATTAAGATGACTTAAAAATAGCCTTTAAGTAGGTGGTTAGAGCTATTTCTCATTTTTTTGGAATGAATTAAATGTCAAGAAATTAACAGCAACTTCTCTTTTTCTTTCCCACTCACATCCCACTGGTCACAAAGTCCTGGCATGATGACTCGTATGTCTCTCTCTCCCTCTTGTATTTCCTCTGCTGGATATCCTTGTCACCCTGCCTATACATCAGTCCTCTCCATCTCTCATCTAGGCTATTGCAACTGGCCATCCTACTTCCCACCAATTAATTAACCCCTGATCTCCTGAAAGAGTGATTTTCTGATTATACTGGTGGTACTAGGATAAGGTCCACAGGTTAGTAAAGCACTCAAGGCTCTTTGCCATCTGGACTCAAATGTCCTTCCTGGCACCTCTCCTGCTGCTGTTGCCCTCTCTGTTACCATGCTTTGGCCAGAAGATCTCCCTGTTTACTAATTGTGCACTGCTCTTCTGAGCTTCTATGTTTTTGCACTTGTTTGTCTTTCTACCTGGAATGCCTTTCTCCAGCTGGAAACTTGCAAACCACCCACCTGGGCGTGTCCCTCACACCTCTGTTCATCTGCCCAGAGTCTGGGCCCCGGGAGCAGGGGAACATGTGGGCACGACCAGTCCCAGCCCCAAAGGAGGGCCCTAGAGTTAACTTCTCCCATACAGGGCTGAGGTCTGCAAGATCATGGTAAATTTAGCTTATAATTTCATGCTGACTCAGAATTTCCACATAGCTGAGCTACTGGGTTGTTGAATTATTGAAACAGCATGGTTATTTTAAAACTGAATTGTCCAAGGGTCTCCGTAATTTAAGTATCAATACATCAGTGCTCCTCAAATTTCAGTGTGAAAACAAATCACCTGGAGAATTTTATTAAAATCTGTATTCAGATTCAGCAGGCCTGGGGTAGGATCCAAGATTTTGTTTTTCTAACAAGCTCCCAGGTGACAACTGTGCTGTTTGTCCGAAGCCCTCACTTTGAGTAACAGGTGTAGGGTCAGAACCTCAGGGGCTCTCTCTCCCATTAGCAAGGACAGGGTTACTCGTACTTCGTAAAAAAGAAATAAATTATTAATAACAGAGCAATCACCAAAACTTACTCATAAATCGGCCAGTTTCAGGGTCTTTCTCCATTTTCCAATCTGTGTATATCACTTCACCTTCCTAAAAATATTACAGGTTCCTGATCAGACAACTTAAAAGACAAAAGTCCTCTTATTCATGTGCTAAGACTGACCACGACCCAAACAAACACAAAGTAACAAGTCAATTTAATCAAACAATAATTTGGTGCAGTGTGGGGAGGGAAGGCTCAAAATGATTACTTGATTTTATATTAAACAAAAAAATGAACTTGTTGAGTTTTTATCTACACACATCGATGGGGAGAACACAGGCAATTACGAAGTTTCTAGGTACACAAGTTCCAACTGCTGGGTTCCCAAAGTCGTTGTTAACAAAAAATTGTCCCAATAGACTGAAAGCTCCAGAAGGGGAGGGATCTAGTCTGCCTTATTCAGTGATTTGTTCTCAGCATGTTACAAAGTCAGTACTTAATAAATATTCATGAAATAAGAGAGAAAGAGGGAATATGTATGGTACTCATCATCTTTGAAAGTTGAGAAGAGGAAACAGAGTTCTAGCCAAATGACATAACAAGTAATATGTATTCCAGTTCTACTTATGGCCATTTTAAGGAGAAGAGAAAGAAGAGGGACCTGGTGTAAACAAGAGGCAGAAATTGCCACACAAAGGGGAAAGACAGACAGAACCAGTGAATGAAGAGGTGGGAGAGGTTCAGAGAAAAAGTTTAGTCCCAGGCCACCATCTTATAAATGTAAAACCCACATGCAATCTCCTAATCCCAATGTTTTTCTCATTAAATAATAAGAGGAAAACACAGAGAAGGGTATATATTAAGATGAGTTAAGAGGACTCAGAGGAAGGGATGGATTGGGATACATAGGTGAGAGAGAGGAGATGGGAAAACATTTGATTTATGCAAAGTGAAGGACAATCTCATGGGACAAGGGCCACTCATTCATTCACTCATCTGTGCTTTCATTCATCCATGTCAACTCATTTAACAAACAAGGACTGTGTGTGGCACTGGAAATTCAGAGTCTGAAGACAAGCCCTCCCTCCCCTCTTGGTACACAGTCTAAGGGAGCAGACAGCCTGGGATGCGTCTACTGTACACCTCTAGCCCATCGCCTGTGGCACATCACCCTTGGAGTTACCATTTCCTGAGCACTCAGTGCTGCTGGAGTTGTTAGGAGCTTTATGTACATGACCCCAGCCCTCACCAAAGTCCTTTCAGAGAGTTAATATCTCCTGGCTCTCACAGCTGGTATGTGGAACTCAGAAACTGAACCGAGTCACGGGAATAATTTGCACCAGGTTAATAAATATGTGTTGAGTGGTGATTACATCACCAGCCACTTGGCTAGAAACCTTAACATCCCTCTCCATCTGGTTACCTAGTTCCAACAATTTCACTGCCCCCATGCCTGTGTGACATTCTTGGCCCCACTGCTCAGGCCCTCTTCACCACTGGGTGGGCCCACCTGAGATCACTGTCTACCAGGCCTCTCTGCCTACAGGGATCCACTTCCTCCAGCTTCAGCCCTGAGCCAGCCAACCTAGATCCCAGAGAGGCATCCCTTAAACTCTCTATCCAAAGTACAAGGATCAGTCAGCCACGTCAGGGGTTGGCAGGAGAGCGTCCCACTGGATGGTCAGCCCCGCGAGGGCAGGGAATTTTGGATGTCTGTTCTCTGCTATATTCCCTGGGCCAAGAACAGTGCTTGGTATATATGAAATGTTCAGTAAGTATCTGCTGAATAATGAATGATATTCACTCCAAGGAGTGCAAGGACTTGAAAGGCAGGAAAGAGTTTGGTAAGAAGAATGAGAGAAAAAATCAGAGCAGACAGAGAGAGTGAGTAGACTGGTGCAGATGGGGGTGGAGAGAGAGAAAGGGGCCAAATGATGCAGAATCTTACATCATTTGATGTAAGGAGTTTGGATTTTTCATGTGTCACTAAGTAGTCACTAAAGAGGAGTTTAAGCAGAGGGTGTCATGCTTTAATTTCTGCTTTAAGATTTTGTGGTTATTTCTCTTTCTAAAGCTATCATTCTTGGCTTACAAAACTTTGGTGTGCACAGAGACAAATATTATATGAATCCACTTACATGAGGTACCTAGAACAGTGAAATTCATTGAGACAGAAAGTAGAATGGTGGTGCCAGGAGTGGGAGGCAGTAGGGAATGGGGAGTTACTGCTTTAATTGCTACAGAAGTTTAATTTGGGAAAATGAAATAGTTCTCAAGATGGATGGTGGTGATAGCTACTCAATGATATGAATGTACTTAATACCATTGAACTGTACACTTAAAAATGGGTCAGATGGGTCTTCAAGATGGCGGAGGAGTAAGACGTGGAGATCACCTTCCCCCCCACAAATACATCAAAAATACTTCTACATGGGGAACAACTCCTACAGAACACCTACTGAACACTGGCAGAAGACCTCAGACTACCCAAAATGGTCTTGGTGCTCCAGCTGGGTGTCAAGCCTGAGCCTCTGAGGTGGGAGAGCTGAGTTTAGGACACTGGACCACCAGAGACCTCCTGGCCCCACATAATATCAAATGGTGAAAGCTCCCCCAGAGATCTCCATCTCAACGTGAAGACCCAGCTCCACTCAATGACCAGCAAGCTCCAGTGCTGGAAATCCTATACCAAACAACTAGCAAGACAGGAACAGAACCCCACCCATTAGCAGAGAGGCTGCCTAAAATCATACTAAGTTCACAGATACCCCAAAACACACCACCAGACGTGGTACTGCCCACCAGAAAGACAAGATCCAGCCTCACCCACGAGAACACAGGCATCACTCCCCTCCACCAGGAAGCTTACACAACCCACTGAAGCAACCTTACCCACTGGGGTCAGACACCAAAAACAATGGGAAATATGTACGTGCAGTCTGTGAAAAGGAGACACCAAACACAGTCAGCTAAGCAAAATGAGAAGGCAGAAAAATACACAGCAGATGAAGGGGCAAGGTAAAAACCCACCAGACAAAACAAATGAAGAGGAAATAGGCAGTATTCCTGAAAAAGAATTCAGAAATGATAGTAAAGATGATCCAGAATCTTGGAAAGAGAATGGAGAAAATACAAGAATTGTTTAACAAGGACCTAGAAGAACTAAAGAGCAAACAAACAACCATAAACAACACAATAAAAGAAATTAAAAATTCTCTAGAAGGAATCAATAGCAGAATAACTGAGGCAGAACACAAAAGACCCTGAATAGCCAAAGCAATCTTGAGAAAGAAAAACGGATCTGGAGGAATCAGGCTCCTTGACTTCAGACTATACTACAGAGCTACAGTAATCAGGACAGTATGGTACTCGCACAAAAACAGATATATAGGTCAATGGAACAGGATAGAAAACCCAAAGATAAAACCACGTACATATGGTCACATTATCTTTGATAAAGGAGGCAGGAATATACAATGGAGAAAAGCCAGCCTCTTCAATAAGTGGTGCTGGGAAAACTGGACAGCTATATGTAAAAGAATGAAATTAGAACACTCCCTAACACCATACACAAAAATAAACTCAAAATGGATTAAAGACCTAAATGTAAGGCCAGACACTATAAAACTCTTAGAGGAAAACATAGGCGGAACACTCTATGACATAAATCACAGCAAGATCCTTTTAGACCCACCTCCTAGAGAAATGGAAATAAAAACAAAAATAAACAAATGGGACCTAATGAAACTTAAAAACTTTTGCAGAGCAAAGGAAACCATAAACAAGACAAAAAGACAACTCTCAGAATGGGAGAAAATATTTGCAAATGAAGCAACTGACAAAGGACTAATCTCTAAAATATACAAGCAGCTCATGCAGCTCAATATCGAAAAAACAAACAACTCAATCCAAAAATGGGCAGAAGACCTAAATAGACATTTCTACAAAGATATACAGATTGCCAACAAACAGGTGAAAGGATGCTCAACATCACTGATCATTAGAGAAATGCAAATCAAAACTGCAATGAGGTATCACCTCACACCGGTCAGAATGGCCATCATCAAAATATCTAGAAACAATAAACGCTGGAGAGGGTGTGGAGGAAAGGGAACCCTCTTGCACTGTTGGTGGGAATGTAAATTGATACAGCCACTATGGAGAACAGTATGGAGGTTCCTTAAAAAACTAAAAATAGAACTACCATACAACTCAGCAATCCCACTACTGGGCATATACCCTGAGAAAACCATAATTCAAAAAGAGACACACACCACAATATTCACTGAAGCTCTATTTGCAATAGCCAGGACATGGAAGCAACTAAGTGTCCATCAACAGATGAATGGATAAAGAAGATGTGGCACATATATACAATGGAATATTACTCAGCCATAAAAAGAAATGAAATTGAGTTATTTTTAGTGAGGTGGATGGACCTAGAGACTGTTGTACACAGTGAAGTAAGTAAGAGAAAAACAAATACCGTATGGTAACACATATATATGCAATCTCAAAAAAGATAAAAAGGTTCTGAAGAACCTAGGGGTAGGACAGGAATAAAGATGCAGACGTAGAGAAAGGAGTTGCGGACACGGGGAGGGGGAAGGGTAAGCTGTGACAAAGTGAGAGAGTGGCATGGACAAACATACACTACCAAATGTAAACTAGATAGCTAGTGGGAAGCAGCCGCATAGCACAGGGAGAATAGCTTGGTGCTTTGTGTCCATCTAAAAAGGTGGGATAGGGAGGGTGGGAGGGAGATGCAAGAGGGAGGGGATATATGTATATGTATAGCTGATTCACTTTGTTATACAGCAGCAACTAACACAACCATGTAAAGCAATTATACTCCAATAAAGATGTTAAAAAAAATAAGAAAGAAGACTTATGGATTATGCAGCCAAAAAAAAGGTTAAGATGATAGATTTCATGTTTATGCATATTTTGTCATTATTGTTATTATGTTCAGTTGTTATTTATCTTTTGAATTGAGTGAGTTTTTCACTCTCTTCCCTACTAGATTGTTCTGGCCTAACAAAGCAATATATTTTCTTAGTAAATCTCTAACACTTCACATGGTTTCTTCCATACGGTATAGGTGTTTGATAAATATTTGCAGGCTGATCAAAAAATTATTAGTGAAAAGAGTCATACCTAATTTTATAGACTTTTCCACTTTTGTTCAGGAACATCTCAAATATGAAGCTATGAGGCACTGAGGTTAAAACTTTTAAATGCAAGCAAGCGTATAAAAATATGAAAACAGTATAAATATTGTAAGCCAAAGGATAGAAGACTACAAAAAATACTGTAAGTTCTCAAAAGACAAACATACTGTAGAGGTCATAATCACTTATTTCAATGTAATTTAGAAGCAGATAATTCCAACTCACCTCTGTTCCCACAAAGAACTTGGTGCAGAAGTCATCTATTGGCTTGAGATAATTGCCCAACCCACCTTCCAGATTCTGGTATGGGTTCATTTCTCCTGCTTTCATTGCTTTGCTTTGGGCTAACATTTTGTCTTTTGGAGGTGTATGGATAGAAGAAACAGATATTTACACTGAAAGATATTCTAAAATATAGTTAGTCTGTATTCTCTGTCCTTTGTGACACATATCCGCCCCATTTCCTCCCCAGTGTGGTGGGCATAAGTCCAAGCGTTTTTAGATTTCTAATTTAGCAGTAGAATGCCTTTTTCAAACCAAGGTTTGTGTGGACTCCCCTGCCTGTAAAACTGATCAAAGCTGCACTGCTCTGGTTGAAGTGTTTCATGGGTGGGAAAGGGAAGATTCCTCTGCCCACTTTTCAGGGGCTCTAAAAGTTTCCATAGCACAGCTTGAAAACCAATTCTACATCATTTACATCATTTCAGAATTATTTACAGTACATTGGACACAAAATACATCCTCTGGGTTAAATAACACCCTTGATTTTCTTAATAAGTCATTGGTATTTCTCTTGACTTGTTAACACCCTTGATATTCTCTAATGAGAAACTCATGTCATTTTTATTCACTTGGCATCATATAGCAATTTTTCAAATAATTTAAGGTTAGTCTCTCAAGTCCCCCAAATTTTTTAACTTCTAAAAAATAAATCCATCTAAAATGTGTTACTTGTTTGTTGTAAACACAGCATATGGAACACAATTTAATGTTTGCTGATTAGTTCAGGTTTATTATTTACGAACATCAATGATTGTGTTATATTACAGCTATCCATGCAAACAGTAAGAGCACAGTTAACCTGGGGTCTGAAACTCAAATGTTATCTGGAACTTCTTTCTTTTTAAAAGTATCTGGTGTCAGTCAGATACTTTTGTTATCTAAAATTAATAAATGTTATTTGTTGAGATCTGAAATTAATAAATGTTATTTGAAGCTTTGGAAAAGAGAGAAAAGCATGAATAAAATAACAAAAATCCTTCATTATCATATTTCCCAGAGGTAACCACTATTAAAATATTGGTATATTTTTCCCTCTATTACTTTTTGGTGAATATATATAGACTATTTTTTAAGTGAGTATTCTAGCTTTTTATCCTGATTTTCTATTCTCTTAAAGATATGTCTGGGGCATTTCCCCAAATCATTTATTTGTTTTTAAGTGTGATATTAAATTTCTGGGAAAGATCATAATGAGATATAAGCTCACAATACTTTACTCAGCACACCTCCTTAATGCATTCTCTGGGTTGTATCAATCATGGGAAAATCAACTAACAAACATATACATGAAAACTAAGATAGGAGAAGAAAACTTCAGCTATACTAAAAATACACATTGCATTTCAAAAAACTTTTGAAAGTAATTCCAGACAAAAGTAAAAGATAATCATCATGATTTAGTAGGTACAGTCAACCAACATTTCCTTTGGGATCTACACGTTTTGAGCAGTCCCTTTCATATTGGGTAAGACATTAAAAACAAGTACCAAAGTAAGCCAAACACGGAAGCTTTAAATAGCTGTATTATAAGTATCATCAACATTTTAAGAAATAACTAGGCACATTCAATCACATTGTTCTTACTAAAAGATATTATTCATAATACATTTAGCAAGAGCAAAAAGGCATTTCGTACCCATTTAATACATAAAATTAAAATCATTAAAATATTTATTTCAAATTCTTCACTCTCATTTTTGTCTGTTTTTCTCTTTTTAAAATCATGTGCATAAATATGTTAGTAGAGTAGAACATGTGTATAATTTGTAAATAAATACATGTTCACTGGGGATATGTGTTCAAAAACGTTTCCTGAGGGAGTGCAAGATAGAAAGATTTGGAACCCTCTGGCCTAACAAGGGGAGCCAAGACCCCGATCCAGGGGTCACTACTGATAATGAAAAGGAAAAGGCAAATGTTCAATGCATTGTAAACAAAGACTTAATTACCCTGTGTGAGAGACTGGGCATGGCGGCCTTGGGAGAGAGGCAGGGATGACTCACGTTATGGGTTCTGTTCCAGACACACTGACGTTGTAGGATTAGGTTGGGTTCAATCCCAAGAGATGGTGAGAGGCGAGACTTAAGGATTCTCATCAGAGGTGAGAGAATACACTGTGTTACCAAAGGGAGAGTGTGTAAAAAGGAAAGCACACAGCTGAAGTTAGAGTTTGAGGTATATTCATGATGAGAGGGCAGTAAGGTGAAACGGAGGCAGGAAAGAGGAAAGAAACTGAAGGAGGATCAGGAAAATCACAAAAGCCAAGGTGTGAGCTCCAAGAAAAGGGGCTTAGTTGATAGAGTTTAATGTGATGGTCAAAGAGGATGAAGCCAGAGAGAAATGTTATCATCAACTGCATTTATTCAGACTTGACTGGAATAACTTGGATATTTATTCAATTCAATGTCATCCTCATGGGTCATGGATTTTCCATCACCAGGAATAGTAATAATAATAGCAGCTAACATTTACTGAGTGTTTACTACATGCCAGACACTAAACTGTGTGGGCTAAACCATTTCATTCAGTTCTCACAATAACTCCTGAGGTGGTAAAGCATTAATTCTCCTCCCTGGGTGAGTAAACTGAGCCTCAGAGAGATGCAGTAGCTTGCCCAAGGGCTCACGTATGTTAGCTAACATTTATTGTGAGTTGATGATGGGCTGTTCTTAGAGCTTTACATGTATTAACTAATTTTATCTTCACAACACTCTAAGAGGTAGTTACCTTTATTATTTACTCCCCTTGTCTTCATCTCTCCCTTTTCAAACAGGTGGGGAAATAAAAAGTAAGGCACAGAGAGATAAAGCCATTCGATCTGTTCAAATAATAAATTGTGGCTTTGTGATTTAAACCCAGACTCCAGAATCCACATCCTAAAGTATTCTGACACATTGCTTAGAAGAATATAATGGAGGCTTTGAAGATAATTCCCAAAGACGCATTCCAGAACCATTTAGAGCAAAGGTTTGTATGGAAACACAAAAGACCCCGAATAGCCAAAGCAATCTTGAGAAAGAAAAATGGAGCTGGAGGAATCAGGCTCCCGGACAACAAAGCTACAGTAATCAAGACAGTATGGTACTGGCACAAAAACAGAAATATAGATCAGTGTTACAGGATAGAAAGCCCAGTGATAAAACCATGCACATATGGTCACCTTATTTTTGATAAAGGAAGTAAGAATATATAATGGAAAAAAGACAGCCTCTTCAATAAGTGGTGCTGGGAAAACTGGACAGCTACATGTAAAAGAATGAAATTAGAACACTCTCTAACACCATACACAAAAATAAACTCAAAATGGATTAAAGACCTAAATGTAAAGCCAGACACTATAAAACTCTTAGAGGAAAACATAGGCGGAACACTCTATGACATAAATCACAGCAAGATGCTTTTTGGCCCACCTCCTAGAGAAATGGAAATAAAAACAAAAATAAACAAATGGGACCTAATGAAACTTAAAAACTTTTGCAGAGCAAAGGAAAACATAAACTAGACAAAAAGACAACCCTCAGAATGGGAGAAAATATTTGCAAATGAAGCAGCTGACAAAGGACTAATCTCCAAAATATACAAGCAGCTCATGCAGCTCAATATCGAATAAACAAACAACCCAATCCAAAAATGGGCAGAAGACCTAAATAGACACTTCTACAAAGATATACGGATTGCCAACAAACAGGTGAAAGGATGTTCAACATCACTGATCATTAGAGAAATGCAAATCAACACTGCAATAAGGTATCACCTCACACCGGTCAGAATGGCCATCATCAAAAAATCTAGAAACAATAAATGCTGGAGAAGGTGTAGAGGAAAGGGAACCCTCTTTTACTGTTGGTGGGAACGTAAATTGATACAGCCACTACAGAGAACAGTATGGAGGTTCCTTAAAAAACTAAAAATAGAACTACCATACGACCCAGCAATCCCACTACTGGGCATATACCCTGAGAAAACCATAATTCAAAAAGAGACATGTACCACAATGTTCATCGAAGCTCTATTTGCAATAGCCAGGACATGGAAGCAACCTAAGTGTCCATCGACAGATGAATGGATAAAGAAGATGTGACACATGTATACAATGGAATATTACTCAGTCATAAAGAGAAACAAAATTGAGTTACTTGTAGTGAGGTGGATGTACCTAGAGTCTGTCACATAGAGTGAAGTAAGTCAGAAAGAGAAAAGCAAATACCATGTGGTAACACATATATATGGAATTAAAAAAAAAAAAAAAGGCACTTCCCTGGTGGCGCAGTGGTTGGGAGTCCGCCTGCCAATGCAGGGGACACAGGTTCATTCCCCGGTCTGGGAAGATCCCACATGCCACGGAGCGGCTGGGCCCGTGAGCCATGGCCGCTGAGCCTGTGCGTCCGGAGCATGTGCTCCGCAACGGGAGAGGCCACAACAGTGAGAGGCCCGCGTACCACAAAAAACAACAACAACAACAAAAAACATGTGGAATGTTTTAATATTGCTTTGAAAATGTCTATAAAAATTCAGTGATTCCATTTTTTTTAGCGTGAGGTCTTGGGTTGTATCTATGAAACACACAGCTTCAAAGTGAATTTTGCCCAAGCTGGGTATTAGTTGTATAATATGTTTTTCTTCTATGTCCTATTATTTAACTGAACATTGAACAATTTATAAATGTAAATCTTTTTGATAAGGCAAATGTTTGAAAAATACTTCAGTTGCTAGTGATTCTCGTACATTTTCATTATGCATTGCTCTCCAGGTGGGATATTAATCCACAACTTTATTCAAACAGTTTTGACAGCTCACATGCATACCCTTCAATTACTTCAACAAAGGTGTATAGGTTGAGATATATTTAAAAGTCAAGGGGCTTCCCTGGTGGCGCAGTGGCTAAGAATCCACCTGCCAATGCAGGGGACAAGGGTTTGAGCCCTGGTCCGGGAAGATTCCCACATGCCGCGGAGCAGCTAAGCCCGTGTGCCACAACTACTGAGCCTGCGCTTTAGAGCCTGCAAGCTGCAACTACTGAAGCCTGTGCTCTTAGAGCCTGTGCTCCACAACAAGAGAAGCCATGGCAATGAGAAGCCCGTGCACTGCAATGAAGAGTAGCCCCTGCTCGTTGCAACTAGAGAAAGCCCGCGTGCAGCAACGAAGACCCAACACAGCCAAAAAAAAAAAAAAAAGTCAATTGTTCTTTCTTTCCTCAGTTTTCTCATGGTGTTATATAAATATTAATTTTTCTATTCTATTCTGATTGAGAATGGTAATTTGTTTCTGAGCACTTCATAACTTAGTTTGCTAGACTTGAGATGCATTCCATTCTGTAGAGTTATTCTTGACCACATACATATTCATTAAGTGAGCTTTGTTAAATTTTTTAGTGTAATGAATTTTCAAAAATATATGAATGTACTCAATAACTGTGAAACTGAATTGAATTGAGTTCTGTCAAGTCTTTTGTTGTGTATAGGCAGTTTTAGTGTGTTGGCTATAGCGATTACAGCCTTTGTAAAGTTCCATATTGGAGGGTTTGCTTTTCTGTATTTTTTTTTTTTTAAATTAGACTATCCTAACAAGTATTCACCTTAGACGTAAGGAACTACTAACACCTGAACTTCATTAGATGCCTTTTTAATAAGAAAAAGCAGTTACCTTGTGCTTTGTAAAGAAGACTGTCTTCACTCAGGCTTAACTTGGTTGGGCAGTGGTCTAAAGCTGTTTCACCTTTAGACAGCCTTATCTTTTGAGAGAACATACAAGAAAGATGATTTCCATATATCCTTAAATTATCCATGGCTGGTTTATTCTTGCTTTTCCCTTCTGCCCCCAGATCTCTATGTCCCTACTTCCCTCTTCTTCTCCCTTCTCCATTCTCCCTCAGATTCTGGTTGCTTTTCCCCAATGGCAGGCACCTAAACCACAGTTTCTAAAACCAGGCTACTGAGGGGAGCTTGTCTGGGGGCTCATTTCCAAATCCCAAAGTCTCATGTGTTGTTAAACTTCTGAAAATGTTTTGTCTTCTATTCCATAAAATCTCATTGTTGGTTTTAATATAAAATAATGGCCTATTCCCCTGTTCCCTAAATCTTTTAGTTAAACAAAGCTCCAAACAGTTGTGCAGGGACCTTGCATTCCCCTGGAGCTGTCAAGTCCCTTCAGGGACACACATGCCCCTGAGTTCCAGGATGGCCCTGAGTCTGCTCCAGAATGGGAAACTGTCACACTTTACATTTTCCCCTCATGTCTCCCTCCTCACTTTTCTCCAACAGGATGTTTGTCCACATGCTATACAATTATTCTCAGGTGAAGTTTTGTTTGCTTGTTTCTTTTAAAAGTATCTACATCTCAGTAAATCCTACCCTAGAAAATTTCTAATCCTATTTAATTTCTAATCCTAGTTACTTCAGGAATATTCTCACCCCTCTGTGCTCTCTCTTCCACTGGGAGCAAATACATGATAATGTAATTCTAGTGATACTTGTAAATCAGAGGAAAAGAAAAATATTAAGTTTGGAATTAGAATTAAACATTCCAAAGAAAAAGAGCCATCAATGTCAGAAGTTCATTCACACTTTTCACATACTTCCCATCCACGGCCTTATCTTTCTTAAATTAAAACTACTTTTCTTCAAGCTCTGCCACTGAAGATAACTACAAATAATTTCTCTTTCAATTACTTTCAGTTTTATTTGGTCATAGGTATTACAATACAATTCTACTATTGATATGCAAAATACGTAGAATTTTGGCTACAGGAGGGGTAAAATTAGCTTTCCCAGGCTAACCTAAGAGCCTACCAATTTTTAAGCAACTGCTATACAAATGAATAATTATTACACAAACCACTGGTAAGTTGTGGCTTGCTTATACATGAACAAATATCAATCTTGAGTTCACAATAACTGTGATTTCTGCCTTGACCTAGGCAGACCTTATAATAACTCTCACTGAAGAACTGATTGGTTGAATGAATATAAGTATTGTAATGTCCTGTGTTAATCTGAGCTGCTCTACTTTTATAGTGTGCGTATATGTATGTATGTCTATGCATATAAACCATATAGTGTATATAAGCAAATAAAATGGACTAAATCCCATGTTACTTACCTTAGAAAGAGGTTTCCAGGAGAGATTTAGATGCAAAAAAGTGGATGGTACATCAAAAGGAATTTCAATACTTTCTTCTTTCTTTTTCTCTGGTGGTGGTTGAGGGGTTAAGGGTTTCTGAGGTCTGATATCCCAAAAACATATTGTGCTTTAAAAAAAGTTTACAGTTTATTTTTTAACTAAGTACAAAGAAGAGGTGTAACCTCAGGACTACCATTCTTTCTGCTACACATTACCAATGTGATCATGGCTATATTTGATATCTCTGAATTTAAGATTTTTATGAAATAGGACTGTTTTGCATTGAATATTTTGGGGAATTATACCATTTATAGGGTTATTTAATGACTTTGCTAGTATTGAGACCAATATTATCATACATGAGAGCTGAGTTTGGAGATTGACACAACCTTTTTTTAAAACGTAACAGTTTTATTGAAATATAACCCATATATCACAAAATTCACCCATTTAAAGTACTCAGTTCAGTGGTTTTTAATACATTCATTGAGTGGTGCAAGACATTGCCACAATCGATTTTAGAAGATTTTCATCACCTTCCAGAAAAAAACGTGTACATATTACCAGTAAGTCCCCATTTCCCTTAATCCCTCCGACTAGCCCTGGGCAACCACTAACCTACTTCCTGTTTCTACAGATTTGTCTATTCTGGAAATTTCATATAAATGGAATCATATAGTATGTGGTCTTTTGTGACTGGCGTCTTTCATTAAGCATGTTTTCAAAGGTCATTCATGATGTAGTATGTATCAGTACATCATTCCTTTTTATTGTCAAATAATATTCCATTGTATGGACTATACTACACTTTATTTACCCATTCCTCATTTGATGGACTGATGAATGAATAAATTTGGGTTATTTCCCCTTTTTGCTATTATGATTAATGCTGTTATGAACATTTGTTGGTAAGTTTTTGTGGATGTAGGTTTTCACTTCTCTTGGATCTATATTTAGGAGTGGAATTGCTGGGTTATATGGTAATACCTATGTTTAATCTTTTGAGGAACTGCTAGATTGTTTTCCAAAGCAACTGGATCATTTTTGAGGATTCCAATTTCTCTACACCCTCACCAAATGTATTACTTTTTTTGTCTTGAGGATTCCAATTTCTCTACATTCTCACCAACATTTACTATTTTTTGTCTTTTTTAAACTTTAGTTATCCTAGTGGGTGTGAAGTTGTATCTCATCAAAAGTGATTCTGATTTGCATTTCCTTGTGCTTTTGGGGTAATATCTAGGAAATCAGTACCTAATCCAAGGTCATAAACATTTACATTTATGTTTGCCTATGTTTTCTTCTAAGAGTTTTACAGTTTTAGCTCTTATATTTAGGTCTTTATTTCATTTTCAATTAATTTTTGTATAGAGTGCGAGGTAATTATTTTGCAGGTGAATACCCATTTGTCCTAGCACCATTCATTGAAAAGACTATTCTTTCTCCATTAAATTGTCTTGGTACCCTTGTTGAAAATCAGTTGACCACAGATATATGGGTTTATTTCTGGACTTTCAATTCTATTCCATTGATCTATATGTCTATCCTTCAGCCATTCTCAGTACATGTGTCTCTACAACGGTAACTGTGCAGAAAGTTTAGAGATTAAGAAGTGTGAGTCTTCCAACTTTGTTCTTTTCTGTCAAGACTGTTTTGGCTATTTTGTGTCATTGTGGTTTTGATTTGACAGCTAATGATTTTGAGCATCTTTTCTTGTGCGTATTGGACATTTGTCTATCTTTTTTGAAGAAATGTCTATTGATAATCTTTGCTCATTTTTAAATTAGATTATTTGTCTTTTTATTGTTGAGTTGTAAGAGTTCTTTATATATTCTTAATAGAAATCTCTTATCAGATATATGATTTGCAAATATTTTCTCCCATTGTATGGGTTGTCTTTTAAATTTCTTGATAGTGCTTCAAAAGCACTATCAACTTGAATTTTGATGAAGTTCAATTTATCTTTTTTTATTTTATTGCTTGTTTTAGTGTTTTTTATATATATATAACACATACACAGAGTTGGATTTAATGTGCTTTGTACATAGTAGGCATACAGTAAGTGTCATTTCTCCTTTTATTTCTCCTTCCTCACAGGTTGATTATGAAAATCAAATGAGGGCTTCCTGGTGGTGCAGTGGTTGAGAGTCCGCCAGGGGTCGCGGGTTCGTGCCCCGCTCCGGGAGGATCCCACATGCCGTGAAGCGGCTGGGTCCGTGAGCCGTGGCCGCTGAGCCTGCGTGTCGGGAGCCTGTGCTCCACAACGGGAGAGGCCACAACAGTGAGGGGCCGCGGCATGTGGGATCTTTCCGTACCGGGGCACGAATCCGTGTCCCCTGCATCGGCAGGTGGACTCTCAACCACTGCGCCACCACGGAAGCCCTAGAGTGTTATTTTTAACACAATAAACTTGGTAAAAAATTATAATGATACTTGTTCAGTACTTCAGTATATAATGTCTTTGTAGTAATTATGTGAAAACATAATAAGAACAGCAAAGAATATGCCACATTAGCTCCATAATTTCTGTCACTTAGGTTATGAGTAAACAGATTAATAAATTTAAGATATTATTAAAGAATTTAGATGTGTAAGTTAAAGTATGTAGATAAACAGATGGTAACTTGAGACTAACAAAACTTTTATTCATTTATGTGAATTAGTTAATATTATTTATTCATTTAATAATGGATAAATAATTAAAATTAATAAAAATATTAATCATATTAATGGTCAAAACATAAATCATTGGTAGAATACCACAGATGACATAATAAAATGTTTTAAAATATAATTATAGTTGGTTTAAACCTGTTTTTCCAAATTACATAGCTCTTCTTGAATCTCATTTATAGCATTAATTTTCATTATTTGTAAAATGGTTTTGCTAAATACAGATAGCTTCAGTTGAACTTTCTGCATCAATCAATCACACATCCTTAATTAGCAGAACCCTATTTTATCTTATTCTGTATTATAAGACCCTTAGTATGGCTAAAGTATAAAGACTAGAACTGAAGAATTTTCTGGATAGCTAAAAATGGGGCTTTCTAAATGCATAAACTTTTTTTTACTTTAACAACTTTTGAAGGAACTATTTCCAGAATATTTCAGAATATTTCCAAATTCAAGGGCCATCATTATAGACAACAATCAAGGACCTGTATCTTCAACATATAACATGTAATATTTTAAGTCTGTTCAGAGCTTCTAAATGTTCTCCAAGGCCACTGAAGAACAGTATAGCTTTCCATTCTGTTGTTTATAATCAACACTATACCATAAGCATCTTTCCATGAAATAATAATACAATCTTAAATGTTGCATAATATTTCATATGACCCTGTAGGTGCTATGTGTTGTTTTTGCCTGGGCAGCAATTCCCCCCTCCTTTTTTAGCAAGAGCCTTCTAATTGGTTCTTTGAGAACTGCCCCTTCCCCGTTGCATGCAGTCAGGTTGGAACTGTCATTCAAGGTGCTCTGCCATTCCTTCCCTGGTCAAAGGTGTGAGTTCATGATGTAACAGAAGCCAGTCAGACTCTCTTCTGTCACTCTGAATCTTGAACGGTGACACAGTGGTTGGAACCGATCCGTTCAGATGGTAGGGGCTGACCATTCATTCTGGCCACTCACTAGGTATACAGTGAGCTATAGGTGACAATGTATTTGCCTTCAAAGCCTCATTTCCTCTATCTATACGTATTTTTCAGGGTTGAGAATATAAAAATAGTTAACCTGCTAAAGCACATAGTACAGTATTGGCATAAACTTCCAATAAATTTATTTTATCCCCTTAAGTTAACTATAGTTAATTTCTGTTGCTTGCACTCACAGAACCTTACCTAATATGTGCCCACAGGGTTAATCATGTCTCCCCACCCCCCTGCCCATGGCTGCTGCTAATGTTACTTGTGCCTTCACCTGCCACTCCACAGCTGCTTCTGCTGCGATCAGTGTCTAAAACTTACGGTGTCATGATATCTATTGGGGTCAAAGCTACTTGGAGTGGTAAAGTTTTGCCAGTATTTGAATGCTAGATAATAGTATTGTTCTTCTTGCCCTTCTTACCCTTCTTATGTCCTACTTCACTTTGAATTTTCAGTTCTATAAATTGGGGTATACAATTTTTAAAAATAAACATTCTTCAACATAGTTACTGAATTACTTATAAAAACATTTGTAATAAATATACAATAAAAAATGTAAAACTCTTGCACTTTTTAAAAGAAACTTTCCCAATTAAACGTTGTCATCTTCGTAATTGTGAGATAAAATTGAATGTAAACAATACATATTAAAAATTTACAAATATGTGAATATGAAGAAACAGAATAACTATGGATAATGTTTTACAACATTACCAACCATGAAACCTAGTTAATTCTTCTTTTTACAACATATTCGTATCCACAAAAAGATTTTTCTAAAACCAGCAACAATCTAACATTCTGTTCTTTAGTTATATTAGGTTTAATTGTTACAACAAAGATTATTTAAGGAACAGAAGAGGACAATGACTTTATAAGCATCTAAAAAAAGAATATATTGTTTGAAAACATATTAGGTAATGATTAAAATAAGACATACCAGTCTGCTGAACAAGTGACAAGTTGACAGGATATTCCACTTCGATTTTCAAAGACAGATCCCAATCTGTTAATCTATTTTTAAAAATGCTGGAAGTAAGTTCTGTGTACCTAGGACAGTAATGACTTTTTTCTCAAAGATTTTTACGCTAAATTTTTTTTTCTCCTTTGCTTTAATTTTTATTAAAAGAACAACACAAACAGAATTTGGAAACTGGAAAGTTTCAAAATCAAATATAATTCTGCTATACATATTTTCCAGCCTTTTTCTCACAGAAACATTTTTACATTTTAAAATTAGTTTTAGTTAGTATGCATATAAATTTCCATCTTAAGATCTTTCAGTTAATGTAATTTGAACATTTACCTATGTAGTCATAAATCATTCTGTTTTTTAATATATAGATGATGTATCATAATTTCATTACCATTATTATTAGAAATGTAGGCACTCTGTTTTCACTATTAATTGTGGAGCTGAACATGGGAGCTTTTAGGAGATTGTTAAGCAGGTAAGATCAATAGAAAAGAGACTTGGTGTTAAATTAGATACCTACAGCATGCAGTGAATGCTGGGGTGCCTGCATTCTTTTAGTAATTAGTGGCACAACTCTGCTAGCACACAGAGGAGTCCAAGGAGGGTTAGTGGCTCCTTAGAGTCCTAGAAGGTCCAAGATTCCAACCAGCTAGCTCTCAAAGGAGGTGGAAGGTTTTGTGGCAACCTATGAAGGTGCTACTCTCAAATCAATAGGGAAACATGACTTTCCCCGATACCCTACCTACTTGGTAGGATTGATGAGCAAAAGGTCAAACAAAGGTGGTGGTTCCAGCAGCAGATAAACAGTAAAAGTAGGGGTGGAAGGAAGAATACAGGCGCAGCAGTGGTAAGGCCTGTTGGCATCACGGGAGCTAGGATCCTAGAAACCTGGCTGACGCTGCTGTGGCATGAGCCCAGTCAGGATCTCTTAACAGCTGCCAGCTTCCACTGTGATTGATAAACAATCCAGAACCCATCTTTCCTCTCCCTCTAGTAAGGCTTCCCTGTTGTAGGAAGTTCAAGACTCCACAGTTGCGCTTGCTCTGGAGTTTTATGTTTTAATGATTTAAAAAAAAAAAAAAACCCACATTCATATTATAGAGTTTGGAAAATAGAAGGTTTTAAAATCAAATATAATTCTACCTTACATTCTTTTCCAATCTTTTTCATGGATACACTTTGACATGATTTGTCAAGGTATGCATTGTATGTCTTAGGACACAAATTGGATTATTTCTTTGCATAAATTTCCCAAATTTGAATTACTGGTCAAAAACTTTGAAAATTTGGATGATTTAAGAACCACATTGACTAAATTGTATTCTAAAACTTTTATGTTGGAACCAGTAATGTTGGAGTTTATTGATTTCACCATTTCATCCTTTCTAACATGGGAAATTACTAGAAAATTTCATTTAAAAATTAAATAGGTCCAATGGAAAAGAAAAAAATCAAATAGGTCCAAAATAGTACATTATTGTTCCTTTATTATTAATTTCTTTGATATTAGAAAGTCTGAATAATTTTCCTGTTTATCTACTAATTGTTTTTCAGTATATGTCTTTAGCTTATTTACTGGAAAATTTGTATTTACCATATTTGAGGCAAATATTTTTCTTCATTTTGCTACTTGCTCTTTATTTTGTAATTTAAAACTTTACATGTATATGATTTGAATTTCTTTCAATATTAATTAGCTTAGAAAACTACAGAATCCAGAAATACGATATTCTATTTTGATTTGTTGTATTTATTTTGGTCCATTATAACTTTGAAAAGTAATTGTGCTTTTGCATAATCCATTTAAATATCTTGAAGGGCTAATCACCCTTCATAACTCTAAGTTTTCAGAATATTCTTTGATACTCTGACCTTTTAATTTCCATAGACTCTTAGTTCCTTGAGGGAAACATTTGGGAAGCTTACTAGTTTTCAAATTCACAAACAGCAGCCGTTGTGGGTCAAGTAAAGAACCACAAAGCCATACTGCAGCACAGATGCTAGGCAGTCAGCTGGGCTCACTCACTGCACAAATAGTCTTCACCTACCAGTCTCATGACACACTCAATTCAAGACTGCCTTGCAAAATGACACATTACTACATGTCACAGATCTTCAAGGTTATATGCTCTAAATAGTTGAAATCATAAACTTTAAATCTGCAAAGGCTAAGGGTGTAAAATATTTGCACTCTATTTTTACAACCTTCACTTTCTCCACTTGTATTGGATTATATCAGTGCTAATACCACCTACATTTTTTATTTTTATAAACCACTGAAGTTGACACATTGGCATTATTCTCATCCCTAAGTCTGATCTTGGTCTGTCAACAGTGACACAACTGTGTGATGTGTTGTTTCTGGTTATTTCACAATTAAAATGCAAATGAATTGTTGACTTCAAACATCCTCTTTGAATAAAATCTTCTAAAAACTTACAAGCCAGCAGGAGAAAAGTATGAAGCCATCAAGACTCACCTCAAATGTGTCAGGCAGCCAATGTATATCTGTAATAACTTTCCTATGTCCATTTTCTATTGAGGAGACTGCACAGTGTCTGATATACATTGCTTCTGTATTAGTCTCTGGTTCAAGGAGAAACATAGGCTGTAAAATGTTACAAGAAAGTTATGTGCTAATTTCAGAGAGCTGATGAAGCAACTCATACTTTACTTATCATTCCAATTAAAATCGATAATTTGGAGAAAAACCAGTTCAAGGAAAAACACAAATTAGTGTTTCTATGTATTATATAGTTAGATAATAAGATTATCTTCTTTCTACTTCAGTTTAGTCTAAGATTTTATCTCTAAATTTTAACAAGAATGACTGACCCATTCCCTAAAGAACCAATGAGATCCCATTTTTGAAGGAGTATTTCTGTGAGTGCACAGAAAACCACATCCCATGGTTTCTTGGTCAGAGACCTGTGGGAGCTGAGGAATCTCTAGACCGCTTGGCAGGATCCACAGCTTCACAAATCATAGTGTCTTATTACCCGGAAGGCTTTTAACCCCTTCATTTTATACACGAGAAAATTGATGCTTGCTGAGGGGATGGGGGACATATCCAAACTCACAGGACTGTGATCTAAAGCCTGGATGCATGGGTCTTCTATCCAGTGCTCTTTCAACTACATCACTTTAGGCAATCCCTTGGCCCCTCCATTTTATTTAACAACAATAAAAACAAAAAAGAACCCCTGGAATAGACAGTACAACCTGTTTAGTGGTGTTTTAAATCAAGGGCCTACATAAAAGTGATTCAAAACACATCCACAGCAGATGTGAAGACTTAGGAAATAACACTTTTTTTTTTTTTTTCTAGTGAGTCTCTGTTTAGCTTGGCAACCCTGTTGTGTACGTTTTGATAAACTCCTGAACGGAAAAAATTTGCAAGTGAAAAGTTACAAAAAGCTAACCTTGAGTGTGACGTTTTTACTTCTACTACCACCTGCCTTGATGTTTTCTATTCGATCTGCATGTGCGGTAATATCCCACATGACAATCTAAAACAGAAATAAATGTTATTACAACATACTTTCAGGAACTAGCAAATTGCATCTTGAACATTTAAAAAAACCTATTGGTATTGCATGCACTCTGATAAATAAACCACCTTGGGAGGATAATCAAATTTAGCCTACATCTTAAGTAAGTCAGCAACTCTTATTTTTTATCTTTATTTATTTATTTTAACATCTTTATTGGAGTATAATTGCTTTACAATGGTGTGTTAGTTTCTGCTTTATAACAAAGTGAATCAGTTATACATATACATATGTTCCCATATCTCTTCCCTCTTGCCTCTCCCTCCCTCCCACCCTCTCTATCCCACCCCTCTAGGTGGTCACAAAGCACGGAGCTGATCTCCCTGTGAGTCAGCAACTTTTAAAGCTTATATAAAAAATGTTTTCTTCTCTTTATTTATTTATGTTTTTGGCTTTATATATTTTTTATTTATTTTGAGGTACACATACCTTTATTAATTTTGTTACTCTTAATTTGTTCCTATTTCTCCATCCTGTTATTCAGGATTTTCCCCTTCTTTTTAATAATGTTTTCTTCTCTTTAAAAGAATTTTCAGCACTTTGATTTTTTGTGCTTGTGGTAATAAATGCTAGTGGTTTTTTTTTTTGTTTTTTTGTTTTGCTTTGTTTTTTTTTAAATCCAAGGTAGGCATAATGCAATTCTCTCTGCTTTGGGAAGAGTTCTTCCTCTGTTTTAGGGAATGTGGGGACAGTTGCTTTAGACACAGGAGAAAGCAGTCTGCTCTCCAGAATTAAGTACAAACACCCAAAATTGTTCAAAAGGCTAGGAAATGATGATTTCTATTTAATTGAATATTATGGCCAACTCTGAATTTGCATATACACAGATGGTCATTTTTTGAAAAATCAGAACAAAGCAGAATATGCAACACTAAATTAGAATAATTGTCAATGACTAAAAGTCATTTCAGTACACTAAAATGTAAACAAAATGTCAGGATCACAGAATTGTGAGTAATTTTATTTTCAGCATTTGCTTTTCTAAAATATTCTAAAACAAAGTTGTGTCACCTTCTCAATGAGTAAAAACAGCAGTATTTGCAGGGCTTGGAGGATGTACTCTTGCTCCTCACTAGATCACCAGTTATTGTTGAATAAAACCGAGGAAAAAAATTAGTTTTCTTAAATGTTTTTGGTTCTGGATAAGTTGGCACGGATGATGCAGACATTTACATTTCAACTACCTAAAAGTTTTCCTAGCCACACGATAAAAAATCATTATACCCTGGTAATGGTCAAACTCCTGTGTCACAATGAATTTAAACTTTGATCATAAAATAGCTGTAAGATTTTTGTTTTGCTCTGTTGGAGAAACAGGCAATTGGAAGATAGAATCTAAATTTTATATAAATTAGATAATTTAAAAGAAAAAAAAGAAAAAAAGCAAATAGGATATCAAATTATACACACATAAATTCAGTGATATAAGTATGTTTTCCAGAGAATTCTGTTTAAATTCTGGATCATTCCCTAACTCCTACCTCTAGGGAAATTTCAGAAGAGGGCTCTTGACCAAGAGGTATTATGCTTATGGTTTTTGTTCTTCCCTGGAATCTTGTACAACGCGTGGTTCTATCCCAGCAACACAAATAGATCTGACCCGGTTTTCTTCCAGTTATCATAACTGGGTTACCCTGTGGACATCTTGAGCCCAGATACCATGTCTAACACATCTTCATACCCCAGTTCCTAGCATGGTGACTGGCATACAATTGACATGCCTTCCCTCTGCTGAGTTGAACCCTTAAGTTAAAAAAACTACCAGGCAAAATGTGTTACAGAATGCTGTCTAAATTAATAAAGAACTGAAAAAAAAAGCCATATGTACCTGCCCGTTTATGCACCCTCCAGCAATGATATTAGGGTCACTTGGACAGAACTGGAAGCAGAAGATGTCATCTGGGCTTTCCAGCATTAACTAAGGCAAACCCCCCAAATTCAAGAGAGAATGAGAAAATCTATTAAGATCATGGCTAGAAATAATATTAATAAAGTCAAAAGTCTAATTTTATAGCTATTTATAAGAAACATGCACATGAATTCCATTCCCAGAATTCTACCTCTGGATTGGAAGCTGCTTTTGCTGAATTTTATTCTGGACATTGATCATGCATATGAGAGCAGGTAGTTTCTCAAGGGGACCCAATCTCCCCTCCCCTCCCCTTTGTGGGTCATTGCTGGGGCATGTTATAATTTTTTATAAATAAAAAGACTATGAAATCAGTGTTTCTGAAAAGTGTGGAGAGCAAGCTCTGGGGGCCAGCATATTTGTATGATTTTTTCCCTGCTGCATATACCTAGTCTGGCACAGAGGTGAGCGCTCAAAAATAAAATGCGTTGAAAAAGAGAAGACGGCGGCTCTGCCAGCGGTAATATTACAAATTTTAAAATAATACGGAACCCATAAGGTAAACAAAATCAAGTGCCTGGAGGGTAGGGAGGAAGTCTTGCAAGGAATACACCGGTGTGAGGAAATAGATATACTAACCATAGTTAGCACCTGAGCTACTGTGTTACCACCAAGCTAAACACTTGCATGGTTGCCATTCTTTAAACATAACAGCCAAAAATACAGGCCCCAGAGGCCATTGGTTTGCCACCACTGAGCTAAAGATTTCAAATTGGAATTGAGGTGAATTATCTTGGTTTATTTGGTACTTTGTGGATTCTAGAGAAACCTCTACTTTTGAAAATGAAATCTTTTAATACTTTCCTATAGTTTTGATTAGAACAAAGACAAAATTAATCATTTGTATCATATCTTTAAGAAATTATTTACATGTCTTTTTAAAGCTATTCTTCAAAATAGAGGAAAGGTTAAAAATTTTTTTAAATAAAAATAAATAAATAGAATATAATTAACTTTATAAGTATATTTAACAAAACTATAAATTTTATATGGAATTTCTATCTTAATAAACTGATTACTGACTTCCTTAAGAAACTAAAATAAATAAATCACGTTTCTATATTAAAAAAATAGAGGACAGGAGAGTCTTTCTTTCCTCTTCCTATTTGCCTGGAGGTTCAGCCACACTTCCATGGCATGGAGTGAAGAGCAGTTCTACACTGCTGGAAAATGATAGAAAACACCAGTGAGAGAATGGCACCATACCTGTGGTAAGTAGGCTGACAAGGAAGAATGACAGATCTGTCATTTTGATCTCTGTATCTATAAAAAAGCATCTAGACTCTATAACAGTAAAACTGCCTTAATTCAGATGAATTAGGGAAGAAGGAATAAGGGGACACTAGGGTTTATTAGGGAAAGACTTAATTATATAATGCTTTATAAAAACAAAATATTATTATATTTAAGTACATTGAAAAAACTTAATCTAACACTATAAAGCACTCTCCCCCTAAGCAGAACTCATCTTGAGCAGATATCGGAAATTGAACACTGTGGGGGCAAACCCAGCCTTTAGCCTTATTTTATTTGGACTGCTGTGTGTTTTGGTTTGGTTTTAGTTGAGCTGTTTGAAAATTGGGAGATCACACACAAAATTGCTGGATTCTCTTGACAAGTGGGACCACCTGGCAAGGAGAGTAGAAGAGTAGCTGTCCCCATGGATGGGCTGGGTACCCTCTAGGGCCACAGTCCCCACCATTCCCCACTGTCTCCCACACAGTCATCTTTACTCATTACCATCTCCTACTGGTGATCCTTGGAATCAAGGAAATCCACATGAAACTAAAATCTCTTTGCATTTGAACAATTAGTACCTAAATAAAGTCCATAAAAGAGTTTGCTCTTTAAAATCATTTGAACATTCCTCTTACAATGTTTTTTTTTAAATAACATGTTGATTTGTTCAATATATCTTTTCAATAAACTAAGTGTAAACTTAAATTTTGCTCAAATTGAATGATGACAAATTCTGAATTGAAGAAAGCCTAGCTTTATAGGGGTTTATAACATTAAGTGATTATAAAGTATTTTGCAATTAAAACTGCTAAAGATATGTGAAAGTAGTAGTTAAAATTTTTAGAACATGTGGATGACTCTCCTTCATTACCTGAGGCTGTATGGGATCGGAGAAACTCCAGAAAAGAATCAGTGATGGTTGCAGCAACAGTTTACCAGAAAAGTGGACCCTCTCTTCAAAGGAGAGTCGTACAGCCACTGACACAGCTATTAGCCCTGATAGAAACACAACTAGAAATTAAAATCTGCAGCAACTGTGCATGGAGAAGTGTTTTTAGGTTTTGTTTTCCTACACAGTCACTGTTCATTTCCATTTTGATGAAACGCATGTAAAAATATTCTACAGGAGACCAAGAGTGTTTTTAGAGCTCTACTGTCTAATACATTGGTTGCCAGTAGCCATGTGTTGCTTATTTAGCACTTGAACTGTGGCTGGACCAAATTGAGATGTTCACAAAATAAACAGTGTACTTTGAAGACTTAGTAAGAAAAAAAGATGTATTGTGTTTCTTTTTTTGTTTTTGTTTTTTTTGTGTGTGTGAGGAGAGGGCCAATGTTGGGCAGGAAAGGATGAAGAAAGAGGGCACAGATGGCTCTGTCCATGGATCCACCCTCACACATTCCTATCCCCTTGGTTGCTGAGCTCTTTAAAGGAGGTGTATCTCCTATCCCGCCCAGTAAGTTGAGAGTCAGGGGGAATGAAGTTCCAGATTTGGCATTGCACCAGCTGGGTGACCTGAGTCAGTCACTTTACTGAGAGCTCTGGTCCTCTCCTTATAAAGTAGAGACCACAATGTGGTCCCACAAGGTAGCTGGGAGGACACATGATGGAGAGAATGTGCAGAAAGTGCTTCGCAAGTGCCTGCACTCAGGAATGGAAGTTGTCTCATGGAAAGTGAGCTAGTTTGTAATTCTACATATAAAAGCAACAGATTATTTCAATGTCATCCCAGAATGGAATCCCAGTCATGATTCTGCCTCACCATAGATGATCGGATGCCAGGAGACACAGGTGATCATCTTCTCTGTTAGGTTATGCATGTAAGTAAAGGACTGGTACTCTTTCAGGTGGGTATCAGTCTTGTCCCCAAAGGTGCCTTCTTCTTCTGCCAGGCTTTTCCAGTCATTAATAAATGTATTCATGATTTCATTTTGCTGCAGGGCTATTTCAACACTATTTTGTAAAAGAAAAAAAAAGGAATCAAGATGTTGGATTTTAGTATTCAGTGATATGTCTTTCAGCAGCTCCTCCTGCTTCATTTATACTGAAAGAAAAAGTATTCTCAATTGTATTTGGTAACTAAAGATTAATCCTGTGTGAAATAAATGACTTAAGAGAAAAAAATTCAAGACAGTGTGCTACTCAGAACTTCTTCTAGTGCCAGGAAGGTGTTAGCTGACAGCCTCTAGCATCATCACAACTTGCCTCACTTTCCCAGCCAAGGTCATGCTCTCTCCCAGTCAATGACTGAGCATGGTGGGGGGACCTGCAAGATGGCAGAGGAGTAAGTCGTGGAGATCACCTTCCTTGCCACAAATACATCAAAAACACATCTAAATGTGGAACAACTCCTACAGAACACCTACTGAATGCCAGCAGAAGACCTCAGATTTCCCAAGAGACTAGAAGCTCCCCATGACGTACATGGCCGTGTGGCCAACAGCATCTTGGTGCTCTGGCTGGGTGTCAGGCCTGAGCCTCTGAGGTGGGAGAGCTGAGTTCAGGACATTGATGCACCACAGACCTCCCAGTCCCACATAATATCAATCGGCAAGAGCTGTCCCAGAGATCTCCATCTCAACGCTAAGACCCAGCTCCAATCAACGACCAGCAAGCTACAGTGCTGGACACCTCAAGTCAACTAGCAAGACAGGAACACAACCCCACCCATTATCAGAGAGGCTGCCTAAAATCATACTAAGTTCACAGACACCCCAAAACACACCACCAGACGTGGTTCTGCCCACCACAAAGACAAGATCCAGCCTCATCCAGCAGAACACAGGCACCAGTCCCCTCCACCAGGAAGCCTACACAGCCCACTGAAGCAACCTTATCCACTGGGGGCAGACACCAAAAACAATGGGAACTACGAACAAGCAGCCTGTTAAAAGGAGACCCCAAACACAGTAAGTTAAGCAAAATGAGAAGACAGAGAAATATGCAGCAGAGGAAGGGGCAAGGTAAAAACTCACCAGACCAAACAAATGAAGAGGAAATGGGCAGTCTACCTGAAAAAGAATTCAGAGTAATGATAGTAAAGATGATCCAAAACCTTGGAAATTGGGGGCTTCCCTGGTGGCGCAGTGGTTGAGAGTCTGCCTGCCGATGCAGGGGACACGGGTTCCTGCCCTGGTCCGGGAGGATCCCACATGCCGCAGAGTGGCTGGGCCCATGAGCCATGGTCACTGAGCCTGCACGTCCAGAGCCTGTGCTCTGCAACGGTAGAGGCCACAACAGTGAGAGGCCTGCGTACCGCAAACACACACACACACACAAAAAAAAACCTTGGAAATCGAATGGAGAAAATACAAGAAACGTTTAACAAAGACCTAGAAGAACTAAAGAGCAAACAAACAATGATGAACAACACAATGAATGAAATTAAAAATTCTCTAGAAGGAATCAATAGCAGAATAATTGACACAGAAGAATGGATACGTGACCTGGAAGATAAAACAGTGGAAATAACTACTGCACAGCAGAATAAAGAAGAAAGAATGAAAAGAATTGAGGACACTCTCAGAGACCTCTGGAACAACATTAAACGCACCAACATTCGAATTATAGAAGTCTCAGAAGAAGAAGAGAAAAAGAAAGGGACTGAGAAAATATTTGAAGAGATTATAGTTGAAAACTTCCCTAATATGGGAAAGGAAATAGTCAATCAAGTCCAGGAAGCACAGAGAGTCCCATACAGGATAAATCCAAGGAGAAACATGCCAAGACACATATTAATCAAACTATCAAAAATTAAATACAAAGAAAAAATATTAAAAGCAGCAAGGGAAAAGTAACAAATAACATAGAAGGGAATCCCCATAAGAAGGGTGTGGCAGGACATATATAAAGTGATGAAAGGGAAAAATCTACAACCAAGATTACTCTACCCAGCAAGAATCTCATTCAGATTCAACTGAGAAATTACAGACAAGCAAAAGTTAAGAGAATTCAGCACTACCAAACCAGCTTTACAATAAATGCTAAAGGAATTTAGGCAGGAAACACAAGAGAAGGAAAAGATATACAATAACAAACCCAAAACAATTAAGAAAATGGTAATAGGAACAGACATATGGATAATTACCTTAAATGTAAATGGATTAAATGCTCCAACCAAAAGATACAGACTGGCTGAATGGATACAAAAACAAGACCCGTATATATGCTGTCTGCAAGAGACCCACTTCAGTCCTAGGGACACATGCAGACTGAAAGTGAGGGGATGGAAAAAGATATTCCATGCACATGTAAATCAAAAGAAAGCTGGAGTAGCATTCTCATATCAGACAAAATAGACTTTAGAATAAAGACTTTTACAAGAGACAAAGAAGGACACTACATAATGATCAAGGAATCAGTCTAAGAAGAAGGTATAACAGTGGTAAATATTTATGCACCCAACATAGGAGCACCTCAATACATAAGGCAAATGCTAACAGCCATAAAAGGGGAAACTGACAGTAACACAATCATAGTAGGGGACTTTAACACTCTACTTTCACCAATGGACAGATCATCCAAAATGAAAGTAAATAAGGAAATACAAGCTTTAAATGACACATTAAAGAAGATGGACTTAACTGATATTTATAGGACATTCCATCCAAAAACAACAGAATACACTTTCTTCTCAAGTGCTCATGGAACATTCTCCAGGATAGATCATATCTTGGGCCACAAATCAAGCCTTGGCAAATTTAAGAAAATTTTAGTTGTATCAAGTATCTTTTCCAACCACAACACTATGAGACTAGATATCAATTACAAGAAAAAATCTGTAAAAAATACAAACACATGGAGGCTAAACAATACACTACTAAATAACCAAGAGATCACTGAAGAAATCAAACAGGAAATCAAAAAATACCTAGAAACAAATGACAATGAAAACATGACGACCCAAAACCCATGGGATGCCGCAAAAGCAGTTCTAAGAGGGAAGTTTATAGCAATACAATCCTACCTCAAGAAACAAGAAACATCTCAAATGTACAATGTAACCTTACACCTAAAGCAATTAGAGAAAGAAGAACAAAAAAACCTCAAAGCTAGCAGAAGGTAAGAAATCATAAAGATCAGATCAGAAATAAATGAAAAAGAAATGAAGGAAATGATAGCAAAGATCAATAAAATTAAAAGCTGGTTCTTTGAGAAGATAAACAAAATTGATAAAACATTAGCCAGATTCATCAAGAAAAAAGGGAGAAGACTCAATTCAATAGAATTAGAAATGAAAAAGAAGAAGTAACAACTGACACTGAAGAAAAAACAAAGGATCATGAGAGACTACTACAAGCAACTATATGCCAAAAAAATGGACAACCTGGAAGAAATGGACAAATTCTTAGAAAAGCACAACCTTCTGAGACTGAACCAGGAAGAAATAGAAAATATAAACAGACCAATCACAAACAATGAAATTGAAACTGTGATTAAAAATCTTCCAACAAACAAAAGCCCAGGACCAGATGGCTTCACAGGTGAATTCTATCAAACATTTAGAGAAGAGCTAACACCTATCCTTCTCAAACTCTTCCAAAATAAAGCAGAGGGAGGAACACTCCCAAACTCATTCCTTGAGGCTACCATCACCCTGATACCAAAACCAGACAAAGATGTCACAAAAAAAGAAAACTACAGGCCAATATCTCTGATGAACATAGATGCAAAAATCCTCAATAAAATACTAGCAAACAGAATCCAACAGCACATTAAAAGGATCATACACCATGATCAAGTGGGGTTTATCCCAGGAACTCAAGGATTCTTCAATATATGCAAATCAATGTGATAAACCATATTAACAAATGGAAGGAGAAAAACCATATGATCATCTCAATAGATGGAGAAAAAGCTTTCGACAGAATTCAACACCCGTTTATGATAAAAACCCTACAGAAAGTAGGCATTAAGGGAACTTACCTCACCATAATAAAGGCCATATATGACAAACCCACAGCCAACATCATTCTCAATGGTGAAAAACTGAAACCATTTCCACTAAGGTCAGGAACAAGACAAGGTTTCCCACTCTCACCACTCTTATTCAACATAGTTTTGGAAGTTTTAGCCACAGCAATCAGAGAAGAAAAAGAAATTAAAGGAATGCAAATCAGAAAAGAAGTAGGAAAATGGTCACTGTTTGCAGATGACATGATACTATACAAAGAGAATCTTAAAGATGCTACCAGAAAACTACTAGACCTGATCAATGAATTCGGTAAAGTAGCAGGATACAAAATTAATGCACAGAAATCTCTTGCATTCCCATACACTAATGATGAAAAATCTTAAAAAGAAATTAAGGAAACACTCCCATTTACCATTGCAACAAAAAGAATAAACACCTAGGAATAAACCTACCTAAGGAGACAAAAGACCTGTATGCAGAAAACTATAAGACACTGATGAAAGAAATTAAAGGTGATACAAACAGATGGAGAGATATACCACGTTCTTGGATTGGAAGAATCAACATTGTGAAAATGACTATACTACCCAAAGCAATCTACAGATTCAGTGCAATCCATATCAAACTACCAATGGCATTTTTCACAGAACTAGAGCAAAATATTTCACAATTTGTGTAGAAACACAAAAGACCCTGAATAGCCAAAGCAATCTTGAGAACGAAAAACGGAGCTGGAGGAATCAGGCTCCCTGACTTCAGACTATACTACAAAGCTACAGTAATCAAGACAGTATGGTCCTGGCACAAGAAAAGAAATATAGACCAATGGAACAGGATAGAAATCCCAGAGAAAAACCCATGCATCTAGGGTCAACTAATCTATGACAAAGGAGGCAAGGATATACAATGTACAAAAGATAGCCTCTTCAATAAGTGGTGCTGGGAAAACTGGACAGCTACATGTAAAAGAATGAAATTAGAACACTTCCTAACACCATACACAAAAATAAACTCAAAATGGATTAGACACCTGAATGTAAGGCCAGACACTATAAAACTCTTAGAGGAAAACCTAGGCAGAGCACTCTATGACATAAATCACAGCAAGATCCTTTTAGACCCACCTCCTAGAGAAATGGAAATAAAAACAAAAATAAACAAATGGGACCTAATGAAGCTTAAAAGCTTTTGCAGAGCAAAGGAAACCATAAACAAGATGAAAAGACAACCCTCAGAATGGGAGAAAGTATTTGCAAACAAAGCAAATGAAAAAGGATTAATCTCCAAAATATACAAGCAGCTCATGCAGCTCAATATCGAAAAAACAAACAACCCAATCCAAAAATGGGCAGAAGACCTAAATCAACATTTCTCCAAAGAAGATATACAGATTGCCAACAAACACATGAAAGGATGCTCAACATCACTAACCATTGGAGAAATGCAAATCAAAACTACAATGAGGTGTCACCTCACACCAGTCAGAATGGTCATCATCAAAAAATCTACAAATAATAAATGCTGGAGAGGGTGTGGAGAAAAGGGAACCCTCTTGCACTGTTGGTGTGAATGTAAATTGATACAGCCCCTATGGAGAACAGTATGGAGGTTCCTTCAAAACCTAAAAATAGAACTACCATATGACCCAGCAATCCTACTACTGGGCATATACCCTGAGAAAGACATAATTCAAAAAGATTCATGTACCACAATGTTCATTGCAGCACTATTTACAATAGCCAGGACTTGGAAACAACCCAAGTGTCCATCAACAGATGAATGGATAAACAAGATGTGGCACATATATACAATGGAGTATTACTCAGCCATAAAAAGAAACAAAATTGAGTTATTTGTAGTGAGGTGTACGGACCTAGAGTTGGTCATACAGAGTGAAGTAGGTCAGAAAGAGAAAAACAAATACTGTATGCTAACACATATATATGGAATCTAAAAAAAAAATAAAAAAGGTTCTGAAGACCCTAATGGCAGGACAGGAATAAAGACTCAGATGTAGAGAATGGACTTCAGAACATGGGGAGGGGGAAGGGTAAGCTGGGACGAAGTGAGAGAGTGGTATTGACATATATACACTACCGAATGTAAAATAGATAGCTAGTGGGAAGCAGCTGCATAGCTCAGGGAGATCAGCTCGGTGCTTTGCGTGCTTTGTGTCCACCTAGAGGGGTGGGATAGGGAGGGTGGGAGTGAGACGCAAGAGGGAGAGGATATGGTGATACATGTATACGTATAGCTGATTCACTTTGTTATAGAGCAGAAATTACCATAACATTGTAAAGCAATTATACTCCAATAAAGATGTTAAAAAAAAGACTGAGCATGGCCGCTGTGGGCACAAGGGCCTGCCAGTTCTGTCCCTGGCAGGACACCTCCAACAGGTCGTCTTCCTCTGCAGCTCCCTGTTGTGTTGGCTGAGAGTTTGTCTGAAGCTCTCCCTGTTCAATCTTGCTTCCCTTCCCTTTATTTTTCACAGTGAACTTCTCAGTAAACTTCCACTTTGAACTTGATCTCATTTGCTTTTTGAAAACTCCAAACTGATAGAAAAGGCAATTTTCTTAGCCATATTCAGTACCAAATGATCATGTATACTAATTATTGTATTTAAATATATATGATTATTATATTAATATATATAATAATTATACTATATACAATTTAAAACAACAAATAAGAGATTCTTAAGGGGAGATTTGGAACTTAGAAGTGTGTGTGTGTGTGTGTGTGTGTGTGTGTGTGTGTGTGTGTGCGGTGGTGGGTGGTGGTGGTGGTTTTAGCTGTCACAGTGTCTGGGAGGTGCTAATGTTTTTAATTCTATTACTAAACCTCCCACAATGCATAAGACAGTCCCTAAAATGAAGAATTATCCTGCTAAAAATACTAACGTTGCTCTTTTAAAAAACAATCTTGGTGCTCTTCTTAGTCTAGGGAATTTGGCTTGACAAGTTCCTGTTTTATAAGTTACTATAATGTTTATTGTCCCTTTATATGTTTAGGCTTGAAAGCTCAGCCCCCTCCCAAGGCCTCTAGGAGCCTTCCCATAATTAGAATGCCACCCAAGGTTTTACCCTAATGACTGAAAGTCTAAGCAACTTGGTTTTTTAATAAATATAGTAAGTTGAAAGTGGTTTTCAATTGTGAATTTCCTAAAATAAGAAAAAAAACCCTTTATTTAGATAATTAAATATAAGCAGTAAGTATCCTAATAGATATTCCTAACATATTAAATAAGGGTACCATTTAATACCTGTGTCATTAATCATTACACTACCATTCACTGCGTAATTGAATACTCTTTGGTCTGAATTCTTCTTGTACTTCATCTTTCAAACTAGATGCATTTCCTTGGACCGGCAGCATCAGCATGACCTGGAGCTGTTAGAAATGCAAAGCAGCAGGCTCCACCCCAGACCTACTTAGTCAGAACCTGCATTTTAACAAGATGCCCAGGTGGTTCATATGCACATTAAAGTTTGAACAACCCTGTGTTTGAACAACCCTGAAAAACCCTATGAACAACCCGGAGCTTCAAGGTTTAAGCCCAGTTTCAAGTAGAAGCATTTGTTAGCATTTTCAAAATCACTTCTTTCTGTTTCAGCCTGAACTGTCTTCACAAGGGAGAAGTGAAGACAGCACCTTTTCTCTGGTTTCCTGTTTCTTGATTTTGGTGCACTCTCCCACGTGGTTCCTGAGAGAGATGAACTGGAGGCTGGCAAAGCTTGTTGTCTGAGTGAAAGCCCATGGGTATCACTGTGTTTTTAACCCCCAAATGAACGTTTCTTAGTTGCTTTGAGAATCCTCTTGAAGTTTCTCTCTCTTCTCTCAGATCATTTTCTTCTTTTGCAAATAATCCTTGCCTTAGGTTTGTTCTGGACAAAACTCTATGAGAAGGAAAGAACTCATTTCTAAAAGAGCTCTCTTCCAGAACAAAACAAAGCTTATTCTAATCTTAAAAAATTAAGTAAACCTTAAACAGTTCTAGAGTGGGAAGCATGGCTGTGATGTAAATGTGGTGTCTTATTTATTCTTGGCCAATGCTGTTAAAATTCCTGTACCAATTTTCCTCTTTCTTCTTATAGTTCTGGCTCCTCCTTCCCACATCTCAAGGAGGGAATTATGAAGCTGTTCACCATCCCTCTCCTTATAAGCTTGGCAATTGAAAGGGAAGAATAAAAGCCCACGTCTAAAGATAATACAGGGACTTCCCTGGTGGTCCATTGGCTAAGAGTCCATGCTCCCAATGCAGGAGGTCTGGGTTGGATCCCTGGTCAGGGAACTAGATCCCACATGCATGCTGCAACTAAGGATCCTCCATGCCCGCGTGCTGCAACAAAGATCCGGCTTGCCGCAACTAAGACTCGATGAAGCCAAATAAATAAATATTAAAAAAATAAATAAAGATAATACACAATGCAGATAATTGAGAATTGGCTATAGACCATTTATTCCCTTGAAATTGATTGTACATAGACAGACTTCTCATTTTTAATGTCCTTAGGAAAAATTTTAATAATTACTTAATTTTGATATGAGGAAAAGAAACCTCAGGTTTTCTGGTTTCTTTCTAATTGTCTACATAGGAAAAACTATAGCACACATGCTGTGAGTGAGTGGCAAATAGTTAATAAGCTCTCTTTGAATAATTAGTGAATTTTTGAACCAGATTCTCTCTAGGCATAGGTAACTTTTGAGAGTTGTTGGAATTTCCTTTTCTTTTTTTTTTAACATCTTTATTAGATTATAATTGCTTTACAATGTTGTGTTAGTTTCTGCTGTACAACAAAGTGAATCAGCTATATGTATACCTATATCCCCCTCCCTCTTGGGCCTCTCTCCCACCCTCCTCCATCCCACCCCTCTAGGTCGTCACAAGGAATTTTCAAGATATTTAGTCTTAAAATGTTTTCTTAAAAATAAAAATAGAAGAGCTTAACTTGGGCTGTATATGAACTTGTCTACCAAATCTTTAATTTTGGGAAGAAATGGTAACCAATCGTACAACTGGTAGACATGTCCACCATTGGCTCCACTTACCTGAACTCTGATATCAAATTGATGAGACCTTCAAACTCTTTCTCTGGTTTAGAAGTCCCCAGGGTCTGCTTAGGGCCTGAATATGAGTGTAGGGGGCATTTTAAAGACACTTCTCTTTCA
This sequence comes from Grampus griseus, assembly GCF_964374135.1. Lineage (NCBI taxonomy): Eukaryota > Metazoa > Chordata > Mammalia > Artiodactyla > Delphinidae > Grampus > Grampus griseus. The sequence continues at coordinate 108,957,376 of NC_139017.1, forward strand.
GGGCCAGTAAGAGTGGCAGCAACACAGGAATTAGAGATAAGGTGACATATCCAAAAATTACATATGAACTGACCTCAGATTCTTATTTAAAAGGTATTTTTGTAAATTCCTAGCATCATGGTAATGATATCCTCAACATCCACAACATCCTCACCTTTGTCATCCTGTAAAAATCAATGAAGCTAAGAAGGGGACTGAGGAGTGAAGAAAAAGACTTAAATAAGGGAAACCATGGTAAATAAATGTTAATTTTCCGTTAGGAAAACATCCTCACATGTTCAACTATATACACCTTCCAGGCTGACACTGTTTGGTGTGGCCCTAGCTTAGAAGGTCTAGCATGTTGCTTAGCAATAGAAGGGAAAGAAAGACTGAGAATCTATAGAATGTGTCACATGCTCATGCGTATCTGATAACTGTCTTCATACTTTCTATCTGTACACCAGGTACAGAGTTGTTTTTTCAGACCTCTTATTATAAGGAAACATATACATTTTATGTTTTTTAAATTTAATATACAATTTTTACCTTATAGACACATTGTTAAGAAACTCAGTCAAAGTCTTTGATTGTCCCAGTGCGTCTTTTTCTTCTTCCGAAAATTCTCTTGGATAATATTGCGTAGTAGCATTTTTGGGATATGTCCTAATATATTGAAAGAAATCGAACACTAAAAGTTAGATCAAAGACAAGCAAATATAGGTCATAACAGGGCAAAGATTTTTCTCTGTGACAATATTAGGATATTATTTTATACTTAAATTCTATATATTGAATTCTTTCTTTATCCTAGACAATTGATGTTGGCTGCCATTCTATTTGTGAATTTCTCTTTGACATAATCAACAAGCTCTTTATTGTAAAAAAAAATATTTAGGGCTTCCCTGGTGGTGCAGTGGTTGAGAGTCCGCCTGCCGATGCAGGGGACACAGGTTCGTGCCCCGGTCCGGGAAGATCCCACATGCCGCGGAGCGGCTGGGCCCGTGAGCCATGACCGCTGAGCCTGCGCGTCCGGAGCCTGTGCTCCGCGACGGGAGAGGCCACAGCGGTGAGAGGCCCGCGTACCGCAAAAAAAATAAATAAATAAAAACTATTCAGGCTGTATCTTCAAAGGAAGAGCAGCATTAAAAAAATATATATATTTAGCTATCATTTTAAACTTACAGAAAAGTTGTAAGAAGGGTATAAGAAATTCCCATACATTCTTTACCCAGATTCATTAATTATTAACATTTTGTCACATTTGTGTATCATTCTTTCTTCATTTCATTAAATCAGTGTTTCTCAACCAGTGCGATCCTGTTCCATCTTCTCAATCCATGAATACTTGGTAATGTCTGGAAACAATGTTGGCTGTCACAACTGGGAAGAGCTCCTGGCATCTAGAGGGTAGAGCCCAGGGATGCTAGAGTGCATAAGGCAGCTCTCCCACAACAGAGAATTATCCAGCCGGTAGTGTTGAGGTTGAGAAACTCTGCTCTAAATATACAAAACCTGGAACAAGTTACATTTTGGCAGTAATGGCAGCACCATCTCTGGGAGAAAACTTATTGCATCCAGTCCACTCTCAGTGTTCACCTCCACCCCTGAACACAACACATTGTATTGTACCTCTGGGCTTTGTGAGTCTCACCCACTAGACTGAGTGAGCTCCTTGATCTTAGGGTGTGGGGCTGTAGAAAGATCATATGGCAAGTCCTTAAGAGAGTGCACTCTGGTGACAGGCTGCCTGGCTTTGAAGCCTGGTTCTATCACTTACTACCTATGTGACCCTGAGCTAATTATTTAACCTCTCTGTGCCTGGCTTTTCATCCCTAAAAGAAATTCTGAAAGTCCCTAGCTCACAGTGTCATTGTAAGGATTGAATGTGTTAATAGATGCAAAGCTTTTAAAACAGTGCCTAGGACATTTTAAGTGCTCAAAAAAAATTAGGTTGTATTTAACCTGTGTTGTTGAACAAATGTCAGGAAAATGTCTCTGAGAGGCAAGTATATTAATGGAGAGTAATCAAACAGAGCAGTAAAGAGAGTTTTGTTTATATTTAATTGAACAATTCATTCTTTTTTTCCCTGCCTAGATCAGTATCCACGGCAGAAGACAGAGTGATGGAAAGAAAGAATGCTGGTGCTGGAACCAGAGACTTGGGTTCAGATCTTAGCGTCACCTTTAATTTTCTATCCCACACTAGTACCCTCCAGGTAGGATTAAGTAAGAAATTATATGGTGCCTGGTGGTTTCATCAAAGTAGCAATATGACTGAGTCACTCTTATTTTTTAAAATGTGATTTGTTTTGTTGTTTCTCAGCAGATCTATTCATTATTGTTTTAAATTTAAATTATGTTCTAAACATTGAGCTTTCATTTTTAACCTCTTTTTGCCTTAGTTTCCTTATTTGTAAAATGGAATGGTGCCTACCTCAGAGGGCAGTTGTGAGGATTAATTGAGTTGATATGTGCAAAGTATTGATTCTTAGAAGAATGCCTGGTATGTGGTAAGAACACTGTAAACATTTGCTTTCATTGTCATTACTCTTTGAACCTCATCTTTGATTTTGTTTTTTTACTTCTTCCATCACAATCATATATCCCATCTTTTCCACCTAATTTCTGATCTTAGTAAGTGGTACGAGCATTCTCCCAAGTCACCTGGATTTGAACCATTTGAATTCCCTTTGATTTACTCCCCCCCACCACCCCACTTTGTGGGTCAAGACCTGCCGCTAAATCCTCCATCTACATAGAAACAACTGTTCATCATTATCAGTCAACATTCATTGAGAGTCTAATAAATCTAGAGTCCTGTGGTTAGGGTCCCTGTTGTTAGAAGTTCACTCTCCCTTTCTGAGTCTACCTCGTGAGTCTACCTTGGCTGACTCATTCTTTTCACTTTTCTGCAACCTGGTAGAAAAATAGAAATCTCTAGTTGTCTTGACTAAGAAATTTTTCTCAAAATCTAAGTTTCTTTTGTACTAACGAATCACCTCTCTCTTTCCTGTCTTACCCTCACTTCTTGGTGTTTAATGATCTTTGATGTCCTAATTCTCTGCCAAGACTTGACTACCAATCCTTGTCTTTCTCGTCATCTCTTTTGGTTTGGCCTGTCTGTCTATCTGCCTCCCCGGTTTCTGACCCATGTCTTGTCCTGACCGCTGGTATCTAGGTACATGTGCTCTAACTTTAACATTACATTTTAATGGTTCCTGATCCTTTGGTTCACAGAGATCTGAAAATCATGTTTTGTACTGTGGTCCACACTGAGGACCCAAGATTCTCCTGGTCACAGCCTCTCTCACTGTATATTTCATGGCTCTTCTCTAAACATTGAACTCAAGTCAGTGACGCTGCACATTCTTCCTTAACTTGATCATTCTCCTCCTCCTTCCCTTCCTTGGTTCCTTTTCCCCCTCCGTTTAATAAATATGTGCCAGGAACTGTCCTAGGAGTTGGGGATATAGAAGTAAACAAAATAGACAAAGTTCCAGTCTCATGGAGCTTCAGTTCTAAGTGGTGGTGAGGCGAAGGTGAGAGAAGAGAGACAATGCTTGGTGAATTCAAGGAACAAGGAAGCCAGTGGGGCTGGAATGGATGAACCAGGGGAATTGTGGGAAATAAGGGTAGAGGGGCAGATGGAATTTAGATCACATGAAGCCTTGTAGGTTCCTTCAGGATGGGAAGCCATAGGAGGGTTTTTGTCAGTGACATGATATGACTTGCATTTTAACAGGATTAGTCTGGCTCTTCTATGAAGAACAGAATGTAGGAGGGAAAGGATGGATGGAGAAAGCCCAGTTAGGGTGCATTCCAGTAATCTAGGCAAGAGACGATCATGGCTTGAACCAAGGTGATAGCAGTGAATATGTTTTGAAGATAGACCCAAGAAAATTCAAGGTTTGGGGTCTGAGTAATTACAAGAAGATCAGTGCCATGTACTGAGATGAGGAAGATTCAGGGAGTTTCAGGTACGAAAATAGAAAATCAAAAGTTTGTTGTTGGGCGTGTTAACTTTGAAACACCTATTAGATACTTAAGGAAGCATATGAATATATGAGTGTAGAGTTCAGGGGAGAGACTGAGCTTGAAGGTATAGATTTGGGAGCCACCAGCAAACAGATAATAGGTAACACCACAGGAATGAATAAATTCACCCAGGGATTAAGCGTAGTTAGAGAAAACATCAAAAGGAGTTAGCTTTGGGGTCCTTTAATATTTAGAAATCGGAAGGAGAAGGATCAAGTAAAAGAGACTGAGAAGCAGCTGCCAGTGAGTTAGGAGGGGTACACTGAGTATTGCCCATAAGCCAAGAAGGAGAAATAGTCAACCATGTTAAATACTGATGAGAAGCGGAGAAAGAGGGTGTCTGAAAATGGGATTAGGCGATCAGACCACTGCAGGTCTTTGGTGACCTTGTTAAGACTAGAGTGGGCTCAAGGCAGAATGGAAGAGAAGGTGCAACTAGAGAATGTGAAAAACTGCTGTGAGGAGTTTTGTTGTTAAAAAGAAAAAGAAAAAAAAAGCAGAGAAAGTAGCTAATAGCCAGAAAGGTTGAAACAGTTTTTTGTTTGTTGGCTTTAATGATGGGAGTTACAGCATTTTGTATTTATACATGTCTCCTCTTCACCGTCTCTTCTTGGTTTGCTGACACCATCTTACTTTACCTGGTTTAGTTACAGTAGATTCCCATTTGGCCAATCTCCTCAACTCCCGGTTTTTTTTTTTTCCCTCTGCACTCCAATACATACTGCCTGGCTCATCTTACTTTAATAGCTTTAATCTTGCCTCTCCCTTGCTTCAGACCTTGCCAAAATTCCCTATTGTCTGCCACAGAGAATCTGCTTGTCTCTGCTGCTCCCTCCACGCTACTCAGGCTGGTCACCTTGTGGCCCCATGCAGACTCTGTTCATCCCACCCCCTAGATGTTCAGGTCATTTAAAAAAATCTGGGATGTTTTCCCTTTATGTCTCCAAATCATATTCAACATTTGTAGCTTATCTTTTATAGATCTAAAATTATTTCAAAATAACATTTTTAATCCTAAAAAATATGCATAGATTACCTAAATATGTCTTCAGATTTATACAACATTCAAAGCCGAGCTCAAGTCCCCAAAACATTCCCTCAGCAATCAATTTTACATCAATTCATTCACTGGATAAATTTTAATTAAATTACAAATTTAATTAATCATTTGTAGTCTCAAAGTGCTCAGGATCTAAGGCAGACAGGTGAGCAGATGAATAAAATATGGGTCATCAGTACTACAGTAAAGATACCTCTAAGCTCTAGTGGGAACCCAGAGGAGAGAGTGATCAGCTCTACCTGGAGTTTCTAGGAAATCATAGAGGAGGGGGTACTGAACTGGAACTTAAAGGGTGAAGAGGGGTGGGTAAGGTAGTGAAGGGCATTTTATGCAGAGGAATAGCAAGGGCAAAGGCAGGAAAACATGGGAGAGCAGGTATTCTGGGAGCTGGAAGTAGCTCATAGGCTAGAGCACAGAGGGCTTGCTTGGGAACAGGGCTGGACAGGCAGACAGTGCCTTGTCATGAAGGAAGGAGGACCTTATATGTCATCCTAACGGCTCTGGATGAGATGGAGAGACATGGAAGAGATTTGGGCAGTAGTGAAGTAAAACAACCTGATTTGGTACGTAAGAATGATCACTTAGGCAGTAGAATAGACAAGTTAGAAGGCAATGGTCATATTTCAGATGAGATGACCAGGTCCCCTTCTCTGAGAGAAGTACTACAGTTATTAACAGCATTGCTCATTTTCCCACTTCATAATCTTTACAGTCTTATATACTTGTATTTCATTTTCCTAGTAAGATTGTTAAAAGGCATTGTTGCCTATAATTAGATCTTGAGCTGAATTACTCTGTGGAGATCTAGCATCACTGTCAATGCATTTCTATTATACAGATCTCTCAAAGTAATCATGGATGTTGCTGGATTTTACCACAATTGCCTTTGAAAATACATATAAATTCATCACATACTTACCATCTTGTCTGAGTACTTGTGTCCTTGATTTTGGGGACTACTTGCATGCCAACATCTCTCTCAAGTTGCTTAAGGGTAAACTTTTTATCTGGGTAGGCTGTACATTCAATATAGGCATCTTTTACCCTGGAAGCATTCTGGTCACTGAACTTAACTGGGGCACCAAATTCACTTCGTTTTCGAGAAATCATATATGTAATCTGCAACACATGTAAGCAGTACAGGAAACAATCGAGTCTCTGGAGAAAAATGATGTGTGGTCGATAACACTGGTGCTCTGCCCACATCCTCTTGGACCCCTTTGTGTACTTTCTGTGCACCTTTCCAGGTCCTTTTGCTCTCTGTTCCCACAGCCACCAGCCACCTACCTCTCTTCTGTGGAGGATGCTCTAGAGCTACCGGGACCACTTTGCCTGAAGGTACAAAGAACAGGAAGTGACTGGAAGTTTATATCCAGGCCAGCAATGGACTGATGGGAGACATATGGAAGCCCATCTCTTTTGCTTCCGTTTGGGACAACTCTGAGGTATAATTTACACTCCAGAGCTCCCTAGAGGTGCAGGCTGAAGCCTTCACTCTGCCAGAGTTTTGTCTGAGAGTGCACCCTTGCAGGGCTTCTGTCTCGGTCCTGCTGCTTTCCTATTCTCTTATGGGGCCCTTTCATAATAAATCACTTGCACACGATTGCTCCTCTCAGGGGCTGATCTGGGAATGCCACTTGGTTAGTTTCCTAGGGCTGCTGTAACCACATACCACAGACTAGGTAGCTTAAAACAACAGGAATTTATTCTCTCTTGGTTGTGGAGGCTGGAAGTCTGAACTAAGGTGTTGGAGGGTTGGTTCCTTCTGAGGCAGAATCTGTTCCCTGCCTGCTCCCAGCTTCTGATGTGATGGCCAGCAATCCTAGGTGTTGCTTGGCTTGTGATACATCACTCCAATTTCTGCCTCCGTCTTCCATGGCATTCTCCCTGTGTCTCTATGTTTTCACAGGAGCGTCTTCTTATAATGACGCCTGCTGTATTGGATAAAACTCCCCTCATTTCCTTTCTGAGGTACTGGGGTTTAGGACTTCAACTTATCTTTTGGAGGGAGACACAGTCCAGCCCATAACACCCCCCTAAGACAGTGACCATTCTTCTATCAAAAAAAGCCATATCCCTGCAGCAAACACAGCAAACCACACTGATCCCTCGGGAATACGTGTTGCTCAGCTATAGGGAGGTGACGGCTAGACATCATATTCAAGCTGCTTACCTCTTTTGTGGATTCTTTAACCGATTCTTCCTCAATTTCTTTTTCACTGCCCAGAGAAACCCATGGTTTAGAGATAGGTGGCTTATAAATATATATGTCTTCAGGAATATGCTCTTTACATTCTTCTTGCTCTTCTGGAACTTCTGGAGGCTGCAATAAAATAAATAGGATTCTAAAATATATTACCAGGGCTTCCCTGGTGGCGCAGTGGTGAAGAATCCGCCTGCCAACGCAGGGGACACAGGTTCGAGCCCTGGGCTGGGGAGATCCCACGTGTCGCGGAGCAACTAAGCCCGTGCGCCACAACTACTGAGCCTGAGCTCTAGAGCCCGTGAGCCACAACTGAAGCCCGCACGCCTAGAGCCCACGCTCTGCAACAAGAGAAACCACCGCAATGAGAAGCCCGCGCACTGCAACGAAGTGTAGGCCCCACTCACCCCAACTAGAGAAAGCCCGCGCGCAGCAACAAAGACCCAACGCAGCCAAAAATAAATAAATAAAATAAATAATAATAAAAGTTTTAAAAATAATATATTAAAAAATAAAATAAAATATATTACCAGAAAAAAACCTATGGCTGCCAAAGGGAAAGGGGGGAGGAATAAATTAGGAGGTGGGATTAACATATACACACTACTGTATATAAGATAGATAACCAACAAGGACCTACTGTATAGCACAGGGAACTCTACTCAGTATTTTGTAATAACCTATAAGGGAAAAGAATCTGAAAAAGAATATATATATACATATATACACATATGTATATAAAACTGAATCACATTGCTGTACACCTGAAACTAACACAACATTGTAAATCAACTACACTTCAATTAATAAAAAAGAGATAAGTTCAGCAAATATATATACATATTACCAAATTTAGGTTATAATTACACATGTATATTTTGCAATAAACTTTGCTTTTATATAAATTCGTTAAGCTCTTATTATTTTTCTTCTTTGTTGGTTCATGCTTTTCAACTATGAGAGGGAAACTATGTAAAAAAAAAAAGGAAGAATGACAAAAAAGAAAGAGATCAAGGATATATATATATATATATATATATGTATATAAAGAAGATGAAAGAATCAAGAGGGGAGAGGAAAAAAAGGAAAAGATGTGTGGTAAGAAAAAAGCATTTACTGTATGCGTTTAAGAATATGGAATGCTAAAACTTGATAAAATATAAAACTAATTTTCTCTGATTTAATGAAATGTTTTTCTGATGAGAGGATTAAATGTATGAATAAATATGATATCCGTTAAATTATAAACAGCAAATGTTTTTTAAACCAAGATGTCCACAAGAAGATATACAGACAGATAAAGATATAGATACAGGTACATATATAGATATATAGATGTTCACTGCTACTTTATTCATGATAGTGAAAAAATGGGCAACCAAATGAATATCAATAGGGAAAAGGGTTGATACATTTTGGTATAGTCAGAAGATAAAAATCTCATAAAACAGTTGCAATGAACAAACTCAATCTACATGTATATGATTTTAAACATATCAACATGAATAGATCCTAGAATTTTACAATTTGGTGAAAAACAAAAGTTGCAAAACAAGTTGTATAATACAATTTTATATAAAATTTAAATGAAAGAAACAATAAAGTGGAGCATTTGTGGAGCATACATGCATGGTAACAGTATGAAACCATGGACAGAAGACTATATAACAACCTTAGAATAATAGTTCCTTATAGAGAGAAGTTAGAAAAATTGAATTAAGGAGGATATAAGAGGCAGTAAAACATTATCTCTTATATTTTCTTTCGTTTCAAAAGAATTTGAAGTAAATATGATAAAATATTAACATTTGTTAATTCTGAGTGGTGACTGCATAGATATTTGTTTCATCATCTGTGCTTTTCTATACACTTGAAATATTTCACCATAATAAAAAAATTAAAACACAGAGTAAAGCAATCATAAAAATAAAACTGAAAATGTTAAGGCTAACTGAGAAATTATTTCAAATGTAAAAAGTGTTCGATATTTTAAAATTCTATGGCTTTCCTTTATTTTTCTTGCTTATTGGACAACCACACAAACCCCTCTGTCTCCCTCAGTTTGACCAAACCTCCCCATGAGGATGCCAGACCGGAAGGCAAGTGTCAGAAACCTGTTGCCTTTCATGACCACTTGGAACGCAACATTCCGAAGGTGAACTGACTTCCTTTCCTTGGAAACTACCATTCTTTTATATTCTGCTTATCTTTGACACCCTGTTCCCCTCAATTGCCCACTGACCAAGTTGTCCTTTAAAAATTTTGCTTTTAAATAATCATAGCAAAAATTTATGGAGCACTTAGCTTTGTGCCAGGCACTATACAAAGGGCTTTACCTGCATCAACCCATTTAATCTTCACAACAGCCCTATTGGTGCCACCGTTTTGCAGATGAGAGGTTCAGTAGCTTACCCAAAGTCATGGTGATGGCAAGAGAAGAAGCAGGAATATGGGCCAAGGAATGGCCGAGAGCAGTGGTACTCCAGATTTGTTGTTTCCAGTCCCACTGGGTAAATGAAGGGCAAATAAGTAGAGTATCTGCTACCCTGAGTTGTCTGAGTTAGCTCACCCTTAGCCCACCTACTCTAGGCCCCAGGGAATCAGAGCTGAACGAGAATAATCATGACCATGTCTGGGGTTCCCCCAGAGGTACTGCTTCCTTCTGACAATCAACAGATTGCTTAGGGTGTGCTTACATTTAAATAGTTTTCCTTGCCCTCTTCAGTTCCAATAAGATAAAAGTTAAGCCCATATTTGAAGTCTTTGTCGTAAACAAGGAGAAGCTCATCTCCAGGATATTCCTACAAAAATATAATCAAAACAGAAGGTTAATGTTCAGTAGTCATTCAGTTTATTCAGATTTGACACAAAATTAATATTTCTTTGATCAATCAATCATAGAAGATAACCATAGTGCTAACCTATGGTTAATAACCTCAAATTGCAAAGTTATTTTATTAACTTACAAACGCTCTTAAAACACAATGCATCCAGGGAAACTTACCATGCAATTTTATTTCTAACAGGAAAAAAAGGAAGCATTCCTTTTATTTGGTATTGTGCTCTGTAGCATGTTTGCGGACAAATCAGGACTAAAATTATGAATTAAACAATTAAAGCAGTATGGGAAAATAAGGGTAGGTTCCCTTTCTAGCTAAAATTGGGCAAGGATGAGCTTTTCTGGGTGTGGAGTAAGACAAAATGTCACAGATAGGAGTTCGCTTTTCACAAAGGGTCATCAAGAAGGATTCCCAAGGAGGGATGGGCAAGCTAGCATTTGCCCAAAGTAATGGGAAATGCCAGATTTGAACTCAGAAATCTCTCCAACTTTTGTGATTATGTATCAGGAACCTCTTGAGGTAGGACTGAAAAATAAAGAGGGATACTGTACTTACCTGAATAATTTTTTTGACTGGGTAGAAATCAGATACTGCAGCTCTGTTTTCAAAGTCTGCAAAAATATCTTCTTTTCTGATAAGTTTATAAGGTTGTTCATCTGTGACATCTTCATCTATTCTGCAGTTAAATATCTCCTGGGTCTTGCTAGTTAACACTAAAGGATAAATTTCTGGATGACCTGGGAAAGGCAAAGTGGAATTTGGACATTAAATATAACCATTTAAAATATTAACACTAAGAAACATGCAATTGTTTGCTTTAAATAATTGCCTTGGTTAAAATTTTAAAAGACTTTAAAATCATTGTTCATATTTTTAAAGTAAGTTTATCCATTATAAAAAATGTCAACAAATGAACTTATTTACAAAACAGAAACAGACTCACAGACTTAGGAAACAAACGTATCGTTACAAAAGGGGAAATGTGACAGCAGGGAGGGATAAACTGGGAGTTTGGAATTGACATATACACACTACTATACTTAAAATAGATAACCAACAAGGACCTACTGTATAGCACAGGGAACTGTACTCAATATTCTATAATAACCTCAATGGGAAAAAAATCTGAAAAAGAATAGATATATGTATAACTGAATCACTTTGCTGTACACCTGAAACTAACACAGCATTGTAAATCAATTATACTCCAATATAAAATAAAAAATTTTTTTAATGTCAAAAAGATAAAAAGATGAAAATAACAATTCCCCATAATTCTATCTCTCAAGAGAGAACCTCTATTAATCGTTTGCTCTATTTCCTTCCAGTCACTCCATATATAGTATCTTAAATGAAATTCTAAATCCTGCCTTTCATACTTACTATTATGTCACTAGAATTTTACTATGACATTATATAATTTTTCTAATGCATCATTTTAAATTAATGTAATTCTATAGCATAATTTTTAACTGTTCTGTTGTTGGTAAGCATTACATTTTTTCTCATTTGTTTCTAGTGATTATAAATAACTCTACAAACAAATATATAGTTTATAAACTTTTATCACATTTCAAATTATTTTCTTAGGTTTTAAAAAAAAATTTTGTGTGTGGTTTAACATTATATTTTAAATCTGAAAGAAGACAAAGGTCAAATTCTCAAAACTAATACTTAAGATCTAATGAATAACAAAAGCGTAAGAACCAAGACAGTTATATATGATGAGAATGTACAGAAATGGCCTGAATGACCGTTGAAAATAGCAGTTCATATTTTTTTTTCAGTTATACATATACATGTATCTGTTCTTTTTCAAATTATTTTCCCAGGATAGGTTGTAAAAGTGAAATTATTGGTTCAAAGGTATTACCACCATCTTAGGCTCTATCAAACCTGTATTGCTCTCCTAAAACACCTCCTCCCTCACCCCTTCACCTGTTGCTCTCTCTCACCAGGTGACCCTGCTTCCTCTCACAGAGAAAATTCTGTGTCTGTACAGCAAAGAATCCTGTGATGTCCCGCAGCCCTGCCCACCAGCTCATCAGCACAGGCCCCGTCTTTCTGCCCTTCCCCCCAGTTCGAAGACCTGCCTGCCCCTCTCCACCCTTCTCAGCCCATCAACTCTTCCTCTCCCGTCAACCTTTCCTACCTCTGCGCTGTTTGCCCTCAGCATGCTGATTTGCTCAATGGTCTCCCGTTTTAAAGAAACTTCCCTTGACCCTAGATAGGTACCTCTGCTCCCTAGGGCTCTTTTTCAGTCAAACTTGTTATTCAGTTCTTCACACTTTTTTTTTTTTTTAAATTTATTTATTTTTGCCTGCGTTGGGTCTTTGTTGCTGTGCACGGGCTTTCTCTAGTTGTGGTGAGCAGGGGCTACTCTTCATTGCGGTGTGCGGGCTTCTCATTGCGGTGGCTTCTCTTGCTGAGGAGCACGGCCTCTAGGGAGAGCGGGCTTCGGTAGTTGTGGTGCCTGAGCTTAGTGGCTCCGCGGCATGTGGGATCATTCTGGACCAGGTCTCGAACCCGTGTCGCCTGCGTTGCCAGGCGGATTCTTAATCACTACGCCACCAGGGAAGCCCTAGTTCTTCACACTTTAAAGCTACTGACTTTCCAATTAGGTTGTATTAGTAAACCTGGAACTGGGGAGGAAGGTGAGGTAGGGAATCTTTCTTCCCTCCTCTGGTTCCCCAGTCCCAGAATTGCCCTCAAAAGAGGAGGGAGGGGAGGTTCAACAGGCTTCCATTCCTGTTCTTCCTGTCCCTTTGCCCCCCACCCCAGGTCAGTCCTGGGCAGCAGCAAGCCCTGGGACAGCAGATGGAAGAAGACAAGTTATCGTTTTGCGTCAATCTTCTCTCTCAACCCTACCTCTCATTTTCTTATCCTTTTTATCACCATCAGCTTCTACCACCCCAGGTTCAGTTCTGCATTTATCCCCAGAACTCCCTCCCCCAACTCTATGCTCCGGGGGCCCCAGAACCCACTCCCATCCTCTCCAGGCCCCCCACACCTGGATGTCCCAACATCCTCCCTCCCACTGCTCAACAGGTGCGTCCTCGAGGTGAAAAGTGCATGCAGCCTCTCAAGTAGGAATTTTGAGCTTATTTTCCCACAGAAACATTGACCCCTCGCCCTGGAAGCTCTATGATATGATTATTCAGGTGATTATTAGTGACCCTATGCATAACACTGATTATGTATGGAAATATATTCCAAATTGCAATCAGTTGGCATAATAAACAAACATTTGGAATACAAGCGGTTCATAAATTAGGGACAAATTGCCCATTTTTATCTCCCCTTAAAATACTAACCCTAACACCTGCATGTAGAGGATGCTCAAAGGCAACTGTTTTTTGTTGTTGTTGTTGTTTGTTTGTTTGCTTCAGATCATATTTATTGTGGGGTTCGGGGTGGGGATCTTGGGGTTAGAGTGCAGCAACTGTGGCTGGCGGGATAAGCCGCTCTCGATGTGCCTGCGGGAGCTGTCCAGGTGTCAGGGATGGGATGGTCCAGGGCCAGAGGGCACGCAGGATCCCGGGGGTGCTTATGACAGGAAGCAGTGTGCTGGCGCCTGGGATGAGGGGGTCTCCAGAGCTTCACACACAGCAGGGCCCCCAGCACGCCCTCGGGGGGGACCTCAGGGCCCAGATCCTGGCTGCTGGTGAGGCAGAGGTGACGTTGCAGGGCAGCCACAGCCTCGGCGTCTGCCCCAAAACAGCTGTTGACTCGATTCACATGCAAGTTATCCTTTAAAATCACACTGCCAGCCGTAATTTGTAGAGTGTCCGATGCATAACAGCCCTTGGAGTTTTGTCTTGGAAAACCACTAGGTGGAACTGTGAGACCCACACTGAGCTGAAGCCAAAAAGGAGGTGGCCGCCCTTCATAAACAGAGGTGCTCACAAAGACCAGAAAGCTTCCTACCCTTCACAAAACTGGAAGGACACTGACAAAGATGGTGTTCTATGTCACCTGCTCCCACTAAACATACTTCAAATCCTACTGGCTGGATATTTGTCATAAAAATAATCCTTTTACACTAATTGGGCTTTTTCAAGGCAACTTTAATAGAGGATCTAACATTCCTTTATCTAGAAGTTAGCAGTAGTAGTAGCCTGTTTCTGGCTGGGGTCGGGAATCGGTAATAACTGCAGGCAACTCGTAGCCAATAGACTACACAGAACTCCTAGAGTCTAGTACCTCCGTGCCCTACCTGAACAATGGCCAAACTAAACAGAGCAAGGCCTGACGCTACTGGCCACCCCAAGGGTCTCTGGCTAAACTCAGTGTAAGAATTGTTGTTATTTAGGCTTTGAGGCCTGCACTGAAGATAGCACTGTAGGTATGTAACAATGAGGCTCTGGTGATTAGCGATGAGATGGGCTCTGGGCTCAGTTGTGCCTCCAGCAGAGTGGTCCAGGAGGGTGAGAAAGATGTTGGCGCAGAGGAGAAGGGCTGCCTCCATTTTTTAGCTGAGAAAACTGAGGCCCACAGAGTCCAAGTAAGGTATCCAAGGTTGGGGGCTGGGAGTTAGAAATAGGGGAGCTAGGATCCAAACCAAGGTCCCTGCACTGTAACTAGCAGGCCATACCTTCTCTCAAAAGTGTGAACACAGGGTGAACACAGGGCTTCCCTGGTGGCGCAGTGGTTGAGAGTCTGCCTGCCGATGCAGAGGACACGGGTTCGTGCCCCGGTCCAGAAAGATCCCACATGCCGCGGAGCGGCTGGGCCCGTGAGCCATGGCCGCTGAGCCTGCGCGTCCGGAGCCTGTGCTCCGCAACGGGAGAAGTCACAACAGTGAGAGGCCCGTGTACCGCAAAAAAAAAAAAAAAAAAAAAAAAAGCGTGAACACAGCAGAGCACAGGAGATGGTCCTCCTCCACCTTCACAGATAGTCAGGGAGGTAAGAGAGATACACTGTATAGGATGCAGTGAATGACAGTTATTCACTTGGTAGAGCAGGAGCCAAAGACAGACTCAAGCTCCACACAACTAACTAGCTCGGAATCTTGCTGTGCGAGCAAGGAAGAGGCCGGTGCAATATAAATCATAGGTCACACATCAGTTGTCCTGTATATTG
This sequence comes from Grampus griseus, assembly GCF_964374135.1. Lineage (NCBI taxonomy): Eukaryota > Metazoa > Chordata > Mammalia > Artiodactyla > Delphinidae > Grampus > Grampus griseus. Next base: position 108,972,578 of record NC_139017.1, read on the forward strand.
AACCAGAGTATGTAAATAAGCCCCGTGCATTTCATCCATATCTTTTTTTTTTTAGCATTTTGGTTGTTGTTTACTTTAAAAAAAAGTTTTATTGAGATATAATTGATAAATAATAAACTGTATATATTTAAAGTGTACAATTTGATAAACATATGCATTTACCCATGAAACCATCATCACAATGGAGATAAAGAACAAATCTATAATCCCCAAAAGTTTCCTCCTGCCCCTTCTCCCAGCACCCCTCCTCACTCCCAGGTAACCATTGCTCTGCTTTCTATTGCTATAGATAAGTAGTTTGTTTTTTATGGAATAGTTATAAAACTCACCTCTCTGGGCATCTGCTTCCTCATCTGAGGAATGAGGTAGTGATACCTACCGCATGAGCTTGTTGCAGAAGTTAAATTAGGTAGTCCATGCACATTTCCTTAAAAATTGCACAACACTTTTTGTTTGTTTGTCTTCTTTTGCTCAGCACAATTATTTTGAGACTCACTCATGTTGCTGCACGTAGCAGTAGCTCATTCCTTTATATTTCTGACTAGTATTTCATAAAAGAAAAAATGAATTAGGCAAAGATTTCTTAAGAGTTACAGTTTGGGGTGTTGTATCTCAGAAATCTTTGCTAATCCAAGGTTACAAAGATTTTTCTCCTATGTTTTCTTCTAGAAGTTTTATAATATTTGGTTTTATGTTTAGGTCTATGATCCATTTTGAGATAATGTTCGTATATAATGTGCGATATGGATTGAGGTTCACTTTTTTGCATGTAAATATCCAACTGTTCCAGCATCATTTGTTGAAAAGACTATCTCTTCTCCACTGAACTGCCTTTGTACTTACTTTCGTTGAAAATCAATCGACCATATATATGTGAATATAGTTTTGGACTCCTTATTCTCATTCACTGATCTTTCTCTATCTTTTTTTTTGGCCGCGCCGTGCAGCTTGTGGGATCTTAGTACCCTGACCAGGGAATGAACCCGGGCCCTTGGCCGTGAAAGTGCGGAGTCCTAACCACTGGACCGCAGGGGAATTCCCTATTTCTCTATCTTTATAGTATTTTGTTTTTATACTAACAACAGTAAAATGCAAACCTTCTTTGAGACAGCGCTCTGTAAGGAAATGTGCATGGACTACCTAATTTAACTTCTGCAACAAGCTCATGAGGTAGGTATCACTACCTCATTCTTCAGATGAGGAAGCAGAGGCCCAGAGAGGTGAAGTTGTTTGTGGTCACACAGTCATTAAGTGGCAGAATTATGATTCAAACCACGTCTGTTTAATTCCAAAAACTGTGCTATTAATCACTTGTGGTAAACAGAATAATGTCCCCCCAAAGATATCCATGTCCTAATTTCTGAAACCTGTGAATATGTTGCCTTACATGCCAAAAGGGACTTGCAGGTGTGATTAAGTTCAGGATCTTGAGATGGGAAGATTACTGGGCTCCTGAGGTGGGTCCAATGTAATCACAAGGGTCCTTATAAGAGAAAGGCAGGAGGGTCAATGCCAAGGAAGGACATGTGACACGGAGGCAGAGGTCTACGCCAGAGAAAGATTAGAAGATGCTATGCTGCTGGCTTTGAAGACAGAGGAAGGGGCCAAGAGTCAATGGACACAGGGAGCCATTAGGTGAAAAAGGTAAAAAAACAGATTATCCCTTCCGAGCCTCCAGAAGGAACCAGCACTGCCAACACCTTGACTTTACCCCAGTGAAAGTAATTTCAGACTCCTGATTTCTAAAATTGTATGATAACAAATTTGTGGTAATTTGTTATAGCAGCAATAGACCATTAATACACCACAGATACTCTAACCTGTATTAAAGTGTGACTTATAATTTGGGTAAATTATTTAACTTTTGGGAGTCACAGCACCTCCATCTTGTAATGGCCACAGCAATGTTACTTCCTAGAGCTGAAGGGATGAGGGGTATGCCGGGCACAAAGCTGTTACTCTGTAAATGTTAACTACATGTAAAAATCATACCTCTTCTCTAGAAACCTCCAGACGTTGCCTTAATTAGGAGACAGTTTTTAGCTAGTCTATTGCTCCCTTGGTTCCTTGGTAGGAGAGGGAAACCTAGTCCCCTGCAGCATAACAGCCACAAGTCCTGAGTGACAGCTGACAATGTCAGACCCCACATCAAGGAAGTCAGAGGGTCCTGGTGTTGCCTGAGGGGAGTCTGGGGGTGGAGAGAGAGGCTGTAAAATAAGGGGATGCTAAGTCAAAACCTACCCTCAAGTCTCACTACAAAGTGCTAAGATTTCTTTTTCTTTTTTTTTTTCTCCTTAAAGAAACATACTCACATCTATTTTTCAGCCCATATACTTTCAGCTGACACCTCTCCACCAGCCCATTCTCAGGTCCATGGATTTGCTTACCAGTTAATTATTTAGTCAGGAAATATTTACTACGCAGCTACTATGTGAAAAGCATGGTGCTACTGCCAGGGTATACAATCTAGAGGGGGAGACAGACATTAAATAGATAAATATACTCAGAAATACATAAGGACAAATGGTGACAAGTGCTCTCTAGGAGAAAACAGGGTGAGAGATAGAACATAGAACTAAGGAGGGTGGTAGTGCTGGTGGTCTGTCTAAACAGGAAGAACAGGGAAAGCAATTCATTCATTTATTCAGTCAATCAATCAACAAATATGTATTGAGTGCTTATTCTGTATCAAGATAGGCATTGGGGTAGAGGGGTGAACAAGAGTTTCTGTTCCCCTGAAGCTTGTGTGTGTGAAAAAAAGAGAGAGAGAAAGAAAGAGAGAGAGAGCACACACAAGGGAGGGCCAGCATGGGTATGTATGTAAACAGCTACGTGTTATAAGTGCATAAACAAATAAATATGCTCCATCCTCATTCATAAATTTTATATTTGCAAATTCACTTGCTAAAATGTATTTGTAATCCCAAGATCGATAGTTGTGGCGCTTTCATGTTCATTAGTGGGCATGCTTAAAGTGACAAAAAATGTGAATTGCCTGATGTGCACATTGCCAGGTAAGGTCAGACAAGATGATGCTCTACCATCTTCCGTGTGCTCTCATACTGCAGTGTCTTTCCACTGTCTATATAGTACCACATTTTTCACATTTTTGTGCTTTGTATTGGTGATTTGCCTATTTAAAATGGTCCCCAAGCTTACTGCTAAAGCGCTGTCTAGTGTTCCTAAGTGCAAGAAGGCTGTGATATGTTTTACAAGAAAACATGTGTATTAGATAAGCATCAGTCAGGCATGAATTATAGTGCTGTTGGCTGTGAGTTCAATGTTAATGAATCAGCAATATATATTAAATAAGTCATCTTTAAAGAGAAACACACATAAAACAAGGTTATGTATTAATTGGTTAATGAAATGTTGTGACCAGAGGCTTGGAGGAACCTAATCCTGTATTTTCCCTAGGAGTAATGGTTCAGTATCTGCTAATTCAGCGTTTGCAGCAACTGTATAGAACTTCCATGAATAATGAGAATTGACTGTAATTTAACTTCAGAATTATAAGTGCTATGAAGGTAATAAAATAGGGTACTAGGTGAAAGAAATGCCTTCAAGGAAGGCCTCTTGCAGAGATTAGATTGGAGTCTGGATCTGAATGATGAGAAGGAGGTAGGTGCATGGAAGGCTTATCCAGGCATTGGGAAGAGCAATAGCAAAGGTCCTGAGGCAGGAACAAATTCAGTATGTTTTGTGCTAAGTAAGGCTGATGAGCTGTAGATGGAGGTGAAGGATAGAGAGACAAGGTCAGAGAGGAAGGTGGAGCCAGGACCACTATAAGAACAAAGAAAAGCCATGGGAGAGTTTAAGCAGGAAAGAGCCAAGTCAGAGGGTTTCTGTGTGCAGAATGCATTGAAGGAGGCTGAGTGGAAGCAGGGATACTGGTTAGGGATTAAGGATCTAATCTAAGTGAGGGATGTGGAGGCTAAGGTTGCAGCTGTGGAGATTATGTGAATTGAATGGGTTTGAGATATGTTTTAGGTGTTGAATTGACAGGACTTGGTATGGTTTAGATGCAAGTGAGGAGGTGTTGACGGGAAGAAAGGGGTCAAAGATAACTCCCAAGTTTCTGGGTGGTGCATTCATTAAACATTTGTTGGGCAGCACACCCAGTTCCAATGCTATTTATTGTTTGCTAACATCCTCCCACCACCTCCCTGCCTTCACACACCACACCTGCAACCCCTTTGCTCCCTTGGCCTGGCCACCATCATCTCTTTCCTAGATTGTTGCAATAGCTTCCTAACTAGTCTCTGCCTCTGTCTTTGCCCCTGCAATTCCCAAAAGAGTAGCCAGGGTGGCCCTTTAAAAACATAAGTCAGTTGTTTTTGGATGGAATGTCCTATAAATATCAATTAAGTCCACCTTGTTTAATATATCATTTAAAGCTTGTGGTTCCTTATTTATTTTCATTTTGGATGATCTGTCCATTGGTGAAAGTGGGGTGTTAAAGTCCCCTACTATGATTGTGTTACTGTCGATTTCCCATTTTATGGCTGTTAGTATTTGCCTTATGTATTGAGGTGCTCCTATGTTGGGTGCATAAATATTTACAATTGTTATATCTCTTTCTTGGATTGATCCCTTGATCATTATGTAGTGTCTTTCTTTGTTTCTTGTAATAGTCCTTGTTTTAAAATCTATTTTGTTTGATATGAGAATTGCTACTCCAGCTTTCTTTTGATTTCCATTTGCATGGAGTATCTTTTTCCATCCCCTCACTTTCAGTCTGTGTGTGTCCCTAGGTCTGAAGTGGGTCTCTTGTAGACAGCATATATACGGGTCTTGTTTTTGAATCCATTCAGCCAGTCTATGTCTTTTGGTTGGAGCATTTAATCCATTTACGTTTAAGGTAATTATTGATATGTATGTTTCTATTACCATTTTCTTAGCTGTTTTGGGTTTGTTATTGTAGGTCTTCTCCTTCTCTTGTGTTTCTTGCCTAGAGAAGTTCCTTTAGCATTTGTTGTAAAGCTGGTTTGGTGGTGCTGAATTCTCTTAGCTTTTGCTTGTCTGTAAAGGTTTTAATTTCTTTGTGAAATCTGAATGAGATCCTTGAAAGAAATTAAAGATGATACAAATAGATGGAGAGATATACCATGTTCTTGGATTGGAAGAATCAACATTGTGAAAATGCCTATACTACTCAAAGCAATCTACAGATTCAATGCAATCCCTATCAAACTACCACTGGCATTTTTCACAGAACTAGAACAAAAAAATTCACAGTTTGTATGGAAATACAAAGGACCCCGAATAGCCAAAGCAAACTTGAGAAAGAAAAACGGAGCTGGAGGAATCAGGCCCCCTGACTTCAGACTATACCACAAAGGTACAGTAATCAAGACAGTATGGTACTGGCACAAAAACAGAAACATAGATCAATGGAACAGGATAGAAAGCCCAGAGATAAACCCATGCATATATGGTCACCTTATCTTTGATAAAGGAGGCAAGAATATACAGTGGAGAAAAGACAGCCTGTTCAATAAGTGGTGCTGGGAAAACTGGACAGCTACATGTAAAAGAATGAAATTAGAACATTCCCTAACACCATACACAAAAATAAACTCAAAATGGATTAAAGACCTAAATGTAAGGTCAGACACTATAAAACTCTTAGAGGAAAACATAGGCAGAACACTCTATGACATAAATCACAGCAAGATCCTTTTTGACCCACCTCCTAGAGAAATGGAAATAAAAACAAAAATAAACAAATGGGACCTAATGAAGCTTAAAAGCTTTTGCACAGTAAAGGAAACCATAAATAAGATGAAAAGATAACCCTCAGAATGGGAGAAAATATTTGCAAATGAAGCAACTGACAAAGGATTAATCTCCAAAATTTACAGGCAGCTCATGCAGCTCAATATCAAACAAACAAACAACCCAATCCAAAAATGGGCAGAAGACCTAAATAGACATTTCCCCAAAGAAGATATAGAGATTGCCAACAAACACATGAAAGAATGCTCAACATCATTAATCATTAGAGAAATGCAAATCAAAACTACAATGAGATATCATCTCACACCGTTCAGAATGGCCATCATCAAAAAATCTAGAAACAATAAATGCTGGAGACGATGTGGAGAAAAGGGAACCCTCCTGCAGTGTTGGTGGGAATGTAAATTGATACAGCCCCTATGGAGAACAGTATGGAGGTTCCTTCAAAACCTAAAAATAGAACTACCATATGACCCAGCAATCCTACTACTGGGCATATACCCTGAGAAAGACATAATTCAAAAAGATTCATGTACCACAATGTTCATTGCAGCACTATTTACAATAGCCAGGACTTGGAAGCAACCCAAGTGTCCATCAACAGATGAATGGATAAACAAGATGTGGCACATATATGCAATGGAGTATTACTCAGCCATAAAAAGAAACAAAATTGAGTTATTTGTAGTGAGGTGTACGGACCTAGAGTTGGTCATACAGAGTGAAGTAGGTCAGAAAGAGAAAAACAAATACTGTATGCTAACACATATATATGGAATCTAAAAAAAGCGGTCATGAAGAACCTAGGGGCAAGACGGGAATAAAGACACAAACCTAGTAGAGAATGGACTTGAGGATATGGGGAGGGGGAAGGGTAAGCTGGGACAAAGTGAGAGCGTGGCATGGACATATATACACTACCAAACGTAAAATAGATAGCTAGTGGGAAGCAGCCACATAGCACAGGGAGATCAGCTGGGTGCTTTGTGACCACCTAGAGGGGTGGGATAGGGAGGGTGGGAGGGAGGGAGACGCAAGAGGGAAGAGATATGGGGACATATGTATATGTATAACTGATTCACTTTGTTATAAAGCAGAAACTAACACACCATTGTAAAGCAATTATACTCCAATAAAGATGTTAAATTAAAAAAAAAGTAAGTCAGATCATGTTACCTCTCTGCTTAAATACCAACAGCTCCCCATCCTAAAAGCCAAAATCTTTACAATGACCAGCAAGGCTTTTAGAGATTCTTCCTCCCCACCCTCACTGTCTCCCCTCTGTTTCTAAACATGAAGTGCATCATCTAAGGCAACTCTGAGAAAAAGTTTCAACAACAACAACAAAAATAAAAGTTGTTGGAATAAGATTATTTAACCTCTAAAAGTAGGAACCATATTAGTTCGGTTGTTTAAGTTCTAGTTTATTTGCTTAAAAATCAGCCTCTTTCCTTGAAATAGCGGAACCCCACCGTAGCATACAGATAAATATTGCCCATGATCAGAGTTTGAAAAATACTATTTTAATAAAAGTAATGACTTGCAGACAACACACTTTACAGTTATAAAAGGTCTCTCAATAATCATACAATGTTGGATTTTTAAGGGACTGCTTGGTCCAAGTCTATTTCTCAGTTTGAAATTCTCTCTTCCACTCTTACTTTTTATTTTTTCTTTAAAAATTTTATTTTATATTCCAAATGACATGATGTAACTTTAGTCCATGCACATTTTGATCAATCATTTCAATCTGTAATATTCTCCCTTGCTTATTGCATATTAAAATGTAGTAGAACTGGGGACGTAAATTCTAAATTGTATTTTCACTTACCCATGCTCTCCATATTCACAGGTTCTGCTTCTTCACTAACTAGAATATAATAAAATGACGTCAAATTTACATTTTTGAGTCGAATATGTATCTTAGTTTACTACAATCTTCTACCAAGGCTTAAAACATAAAACATAAGGCAAATACACAGTGAAGACTTAAGCTATTTTATGAATAATTAACTAGAAACTGAATAATTGTCTTTCTTACAGAATTATCTCATAGTGATATATTTGCTATGACATTTATGATATGACATTTAATTGATATTTTAATGAAATGAATAAAAATAATAATAAATCCCCGTGTTTTGAATTCCACTTGTGTTTGACTTTATGACAGCAAAAACATTTATTTGAGACATAAAACCATGATCGTTTTGGCTGCTAATATATATACGAATACTAAACCCATAAAAATCCCATTGATGAAAAAACAGTCCTACCAGGTAACGTTATTTTGGTTTTGCCACGTTTTGAGTGCTTTTGTTTTTGACGTTTTGGAGCCATGGCTCTAACTTAGGCTGCATAAAGAGAGAATATCATTAGTAAATTCTGGTTTACAGTTCCAAATAGTAAGCATTATCATTTAGTAAACATAAGAATATGTTTTCTAAGTTTTGCCCTCAGCTAAATCAACATGTATCTTCACAGAATGGGTGTTCTGTGACCACAGGTTTATTGCAACAACAATCTTCCTAATGAGATCTTGCCATTCCAGCAGAGCCATTCAACTGAAGCACAAGGAGGTGACCTGCCAACACTTCAAGGTTTCTGCCACAGGCCCTGCCATGGAACCACAAGAGAGGACACTGGATCCCCTGCCTCTTGCTCCTGTTTCCATTCCAGGGAGCTGTTTTGCACTGTCCTGTGCCTAGCTCCCTGTCAGGTGACCCAGCTAAAAACACAGGCTTAAAGTCCATGGGCAGACACAGACTCACCATGTGCACATACATACATAATTTTTAAATGACATAATTTAAATAGTACTTTTGTCCTAGCATAGGTACATGTAACCACTGTGTCCTAATTTGCACTGTCAGAGAATACCTCCAAAGGTTTGCTATGGAATTACTCATCAATTCTGACAGGACATAGTATGGCCAAGATCACTGCCGTGACACTAAATTCTTGTCGTCTCCTCAGTGATCACCTGTGTCCCATCTTGTTAAATGATTAGGAGTGTGATTTCAGGAGTCTGACCAGCAGGGTTTAAAAACAGACTCTACTTTTATTTAATATACATTTTTTTAATTGGGGTATGGTGGTTTTACAATGTTGTGTTAGTTTCTGCTGTACAATGAAGTGAATCAACTATATGTATACATATATCCCCATATCCCCTCCCTCCCACGCCCCACCCCCCAACCCACCCACCTAGATCACCAGAGCACCAAGCTGACCTCCCTGTGCTATACAGCAGGTTCCCACTAGCTATGTATTTTACACATGGTAGTGTATATATGTCAATCCTAATCTCTCCATTCATCCCCTCCCCCTCCCCCTCTGTGTCCACACATTCATTTTCTATGTCTGCATCTCCATTCCTGCTCTGCAAATTGGTTTATCTGTATCATTTTTCTAGATTCCACATATATGTTTTAATATATTTGTTTTCTCTTTCTGACTTACTTCACTATGTATAACAGGCTCTAGGTCCATCCACATCTCTACAAATGACCCAATTTCATTCCTTTTCATGGCTGAGTAATATTTCATTGTATACATGTACCGCATCTTCTTTATCCATTCATCTGTTGATACACATTTAGGTTGCTTCCATGTCCTGGCTATTGTAAATAGTGCTGCAATGAACACTGGGGTACATGACTCTTTTTGAATTATGGTTTTCTCAGTGTATATGCCCAGTAGTGGGATTGCTGGGTCATATGGTAGTTCTATTTGTAGTTTTTTAAGGAAACTCCGTACTGTTCTCCACAGTGGCTGTATCAATTTACATTCCCACCAACAGTGCAAGAGGGTTCCCTTTCTCCACATCCTCTCCAGCATTTATTGTGTGTAGATTTTTTGATGGCCATTCTGAGCCGTGTGAGGTGATACCTCATTGTAGTTTTGATTTGCATTTCTCTAATCATTAGTGATGCTGAGCATCTTTTCATGTGCCTCTTGGCCATCTGTATGTCTTCTTTGGAGAAGTGTTTATTTAGGTCCTCTGCCCATTTTCTGATCGGGTTGTTTTTTGGATATTGAGCTGCATGAGCTAAAAACAGACTCTACTTTTTACCAGCTTAGTGACCCTAGGCAAATTATTTACCTTCTAAGCCTCAGTGTATTCATCTGTCTAATGGGGATAATAATAAAACCTACCTCACAGAGTAGGGTGTTAGGAATTGAGAAAAATTTGCATCATCATCAACTCAGTCATCTGAGACTGGTTTGCCTCATTATAATAAGCCAACCCCAGGTGGAATATTATTTCATAGCCCACAGTCAAAATATCACACGTATTGCTTTATACCTAGTCCTTTGATTACTAAATCTTGACTAAAGTGTGGGTGCGTGTGTCTGTGTGTTTGTGTATATACGCTTTTCCCTTCAGATTTTTCACATGTATTTTTTCAAATGGCAATAATGATTTTAGTAATAATATTCTCATGTTTATTGAATACTGCTATGTGCCTGGCACAGCTCTAACTACTTTACCTGCATTCTTTATTTAATTTTAACCACTCTTGTAGATAGGCATTTTATTAATACTATGATATTCATGCTCATTTTATGATGTGAAAACAGAGGCCCCGAGAGGTCAGGTAACTTGCCTGAGGGTATGTGCAAACTGCGGATGGTGGAGTCAGGGTGTGATACCAAGCAGTCTGGTTCCAGTGTCCATGCTCTTAACCTTTGTATGAGACTATCCCTTGGATTTCAGTGATAAATAGTTACTGTGTTTCATTACAAATGAAGCTACTTAAAAGTATTGTCTTTACCTAGAAAGGTAGGATTTTATTATTTAATCAACATTTTACGATTCTGACAATTAAGGAATTTCTACTTTTTAAACGTTGTGCCATGGACGGCTCTGATCCAACATTTCAGCCTCTCAAGTGTCCTTCATCCCACTTCCCAGACTTAGTGTAATTTCAAACCTTGAAACTAATCTGTTTTCTCAGAAGGTTCTTTATCAATGTACCCATCTCCATATTCGATTTCAGCTGTATTTGACTTAAAATACACAAAAACACTGTGAAGCTCACCCAAACCCACCCTACATGTGTGCGCACACACACACAGTCACCCCCACCACCACTATTTATTCCACAAATATTTATTGAGTGACTATAATGTGCCAGATGATTTCCTAGGTGTTAGGAATACAGCTGTGAAAAAATAGGTAAAACCCCTGCCCTGATAGAGCTTATGTCCTAGTGGGGAGAGAGCAAAGAAAGAAGCAAAATAATTGGTACTTCAGATGGTGATAACTATTAAGGAGAAAAATCAAGTAGGAAGGGAGAGGGAGTGTAGGAGTGGGGAGGTCACAATCAGGGAAGACCTCATTTAAGTAACGTTGGAGCAAAGACCTAAGAGAAGGGAGAGAGCCAGAAATACAGATATCTAGGGAAAAAAAGGGTATTTCCAGGCAGAGGGAATGGTAAGTGTAAAGGTTCTGGGGCGAGTATGCTTGGCACTTTTAAAAAAACACAGGTTGGCTGGAGTGGAGTGATTGAGGGGAACAATAGGAGGTAAAGTTGATCAGAGAGGTAAAGGGGGTATATATTACAGTAAGTCCCCGACATACGAACGAGTTCTGTCCCAAGAGCGCATTCTTAAGTCCCATTTTGTTCATAAGTCCGACAGAGTTAGCCTAGGTACCCAACTAACACAATCGGTTATATAGTACTGTACTGTAATAGGTTTATAATACTTTTCACACAAATAATACATAAAAAACAAACACACACAAAAAATATTTTTAATCTTACAATACGGTACCTTGAAAAGTACAGTAGTACAGTACTACAGCTGGCATACAGGGGCATGTTCGCATCTTTGAAAGTTTGCAACCCGAAAGTTCATATGTAGGGGACTCACTGCAGTCAGCTTTGCTGTAGTAACAAATACCCTTTAACTCTCAGTAACATGCAACAGCAAACATTTATTTCTTCCCATGTTCTGCATTATGGCTGTGGGTGAGTTGCTGCTTCAAGTCTTATTCTGGGACACAGGCTGAAGGAGCAATGCCTATCTGACACACACTACTTTCACGGCAGAAGAAAAAGTGAGAACTAATAGAACCGCGTGATGCTTTCTGAATCTTCTCCTTGGCACTGGCACACTGTCCTTTTTTCTGCTCACATTCCATTGGCTCAAGCAACTCATACAGCCAATCCTGATAATGGGAGAAGAATGTATACTTGCATAGGAATGGGTCGGAATGTATGATCCTCTTAAAAGGAAGGTTAGGTAATAAGGGCAATTATGTAATATACCACAAGGGAGCTATGTCCTGGATAAGGACTTTGGGTTTTACTCTGAACGAGGTGGGGAGCTTTGGATGGTTTTGAGCTGCGGAGTTACTTTACTTGACCTGACTCACATTTTAAGGATCACTATGGCTGCTGTGTCTCGAAGACTGTAGCAAGGAAAGGGCTGAAGCAGAAAATCCAATTAAGAGACAAGTCAATAATCCAAGAGAGAGATGATGGCAGTTTAGATAAGGGAGGTGAGAGGGGGATGGAAAAAGTGATTGGATTCAGGGTATATTTTGTAAGTAGAGCCAACAGGATTTGCTGATGACATGGATGTAGGGTCTGAGAGAAAGAAAGAGATCAAGGATGACTTCAGTGAGTTTTGCTTAAGGAAATGAAAGTATGGGGTTGCTGTTTATTGAGATGGGGATCCCCTGGGAAGAACAGATTTGAAAGGGAAGATCAGGGGTTCAATTTGGGGCATGTTAAATTAGACCATAAACTGGACTATAAACTCGGAAGGATAGGGGTTGTGTTTTCTTTCCTATTATTATAATCTCTGTACCTGACAAATATATCAATACATACTGAGAAAAATTGTTAACAATGATTCCCTGGTCCTCCCTTCCCCCTTCCACTCTTAGTTTGTGAATTTCCAGTCTGAACAAAAGGCTTTTGCCTAATGGCCTGTGGAATAACCTGTATGCATGCTTTATTAGTTTTCTATTGCTGCTGTAACAAATTATCACAAACTTAGTGTCTTAAAACAACACAAATTTATTATCTTATAGTTCTGTAGTTCCAAAGTCTGGCATGGATCTCAGTGGGCTAAAATCAACATGTCAGGGCTTTCCTGATGGCGCAGTGGTTAAGAATCAGCCTGCCAATGAAGGGGACATGGGTTCGAGCCCTGGTCTGGGAAGATCCCACATGCCGCAGAGCAAGTAAGCCCGTGCGCCACAACTACTGAGCCTGCACTCTAGAGCCTGTGAGCCATAACTACTGAGCACATGTGCCACAACTACTGAGCCTGCGCTCTAGGGCCTGCGAGCCACAACTACTGAGCCCGTGCACCACAGCTACTGAGCCTGCGCTCTAGAGTCCTCCAGCCACAACTACTGAAGCCCGTGTGCCTAGAGCCCATGCTCCACACCAGAGAAGCCACCGCAATGAGAAGCCCGTGCACCAATGAAGAGTAGACCCCGCTCGCCACAACTAGAGAAAGCCTGCATGCAGCAATGAAGACACAACATAGCCAAAAATAAAGATAAATAAATTAAAAAATAAATCAAATCAAATCAACGTGTCAACAAGGCTGCATTCCATTCTTTTTAGAGGCTTTAAGGGAGAATCTTGCCTTGTCTCCTTGCCTTTTCCTACTTCTGGAGGCCCCCAGAATTTCTTGGCTTGTAGGTCCTCTTCCTACATCTTCAAAGCCAGCAATGGTGGGTTAAGTCCTTCTCACATAGGGTACTCAGATCTTCACTTCTTCCACCCTCCTCCACGTTTTTTTGTGTGTGTGTGGTACGCGGGCCTCTCACTGTTGTGGCTTCTCCCGTTGCGGAGCACAGGTTCCGGACGTGCAGGCTCAATGGCCATGGCTCACGGGCCCAGCCACTCCGCGGCCTGTGGGATCTTCCTGGACCGGGGCACGAACCCGTGTCCCCTGCATCGGCAGGCGGACTCTCAACCACTGCGCCACTAGGGAAGCCCCCCTCCTCCACTTTTAAGAACACTTGTGATTACCTTGGACTCACCTCGATAATAAAGGATAACCTCTCTATTTTAAGGTCGGCTAATTAGCAATTTTAATGTCATTTGCAACCTTAACTCTTCTTTGCCATGTGTAGTAAAATATTCACAGGTTCAGGGATTACCAGGTGCTGCTTGAATATATAGGTATCAGTTTAACACAATCATCCCAAGAAATAGTCAAAATAATCACATGTGCCCAGTTCTTTTCAAATGTTGCTATTAAATGATGTGGGTAATTTGGTTATTTCCAATTTTGGGGGAAAACAAAGTTAGTTTTCCAGCAGTATATCAGGTGACAAAATTGGAACAAACATTAAATGTGTGGTGCCTTACCAGAACAGTTCATTTACTACTTTCACAAATATTAACTCCCGTGTCTAAAATATTGACTAGTGACCAAGGAAAAGGGAAGATCAGGTTGTTCTACAGGTTCTTAGAGGTTCTAATCCTTCTTAATTAAAAAGTACAATATCTAAGTTGCTAGGTAGATGGAAAAATTCATTAGCTGAGGTCAGCCTGGGAAAAACAGTCTAAACTAAAAGAAAATGGCTAGCTTGGGAGTACCTACCTTATACTGTATTTGTGTTTCAGGCAAAATTTTATAGTTTACTTTAGTAACTGCACATAACAAAAGCCCTGCCAACATTGTGTCTAGAAAATAAATCACTTTTAATTACAAATATCAAAATCAACTGAATAGGGCTTCCCTGGTGGCGCAGTGGTTGAGAATCCACCTGCCAATGCAGGGGACACGGGTTCGAGCCCTGGTCCAGGAACATCCCACATGCCGCGGAGCAACTAAGCCCGTGCGTCACAACTACTGAGCCTGCACTCTAAAGCCATTGAGGCACAACTATTGAGGCCCGCGTGCCTAGAGCCCGTGCTCTGCAACAAGAGAAGCCACCGCAATGAGAAGCCCACGCACTGCAACGAAGAGTAGCCCCTGCTCACCACAACTAGAGAGAAGCCCACATGCAGCAAGGAAGACCCAACGCAGCCAAAAATAGAAATAAATCAATAAATAAATTTATTTTAAAAAATCAAATGAATAATGTAGTCCTGCATTAATTTCAATAAACACACTTAACTATTCAAGGTTTATTTTTTTGTGCAGATTTTCCTTTTAAAAACAAATCCCAAATAAAAGATTTGAAATTACAGCAGGTCTTACTAAATTTTTTTCATAAAACTAATGGCATACTTCATGCAGTGAATGTGCTATATTATATTTTCCAAAATTTTCCCATTAAACTGACTGCTAAAAGGTCATGAAAGATTTTCAGGGAATTCCCTGGTAGTCCAGTCTTTAGGACTCCGTGCTTTCACTGCAGAGGGCCCGGGTTCTATCCCTGGTTGGGGAACTAAGATTCCACAAGTTGTGTGGTACAGCCAAAAATAAATTGTTTTTAATACAGATATCACTTTACTAAGATTACTCTGAAATGCTCATTTTTCCTTTTCCAAACTGAAGTAAATTCATTATGATTAACAGTAGCAGAAGAGATACTTCATCTATTCTTAAAATAAAGGTTATGCCTACCACAGGGGATTGTACTACAATTGGTTTTCAAAGCCCCCATAGCTGATTGAATTTCAAAACAGAATTTATGAAAGATAATACTTACAAATATTTAAGCATTCCATTTAAATATTGTTGATATTAAAACTGTCTATTTTCTTTGCAAATTAACTCACCCATTCCAGAATACCATTTTTGCTAGCAGTGTACCAGAGGACACATTTTTTACCTTCCACACTAATAGCAAAAGACGTTAGGGGGGTAACAAAAGACATGAGTTCAGTGGGCCCTCCTCCACATCTGCGGATTCCACAATCTTGGATTCAACCCACCTTGGATCAAAAATATTGAGAAAAAAATTCCAGAAAGTTCCAAAATGCAAAACTTGAATTTGCCATGCACTGACAATTATTTACATATAATTTACATTGTATTAGGTATTATAAGTAATCTAGAGATGATTTAAAGTATGAAGGAGGGTGTGCGTAGGTTATGCAAATACTACACCATTTTATATAAGCATCCTCAGATTTTGGTATCTACGGGGGGCCTGAAAGCAATCCCATCCCCAGGGATAATAAGGGACACCTGTACTGGGTAAATGCTCCGTGTAACAGTTCAAAACCTGTAATGGCACTCCACTGACTATGAGGGACATTGCATTCAGAGCTGTCCATGACCTGGTTCCAAACTAACTTTCAAGACTTGCTTGTGACTGTGTTTTCTTACAAGGCTTCTATTATTCAGGAGGATAACTACTGCAGATGAAGGGATAAGTGATGCGAATTATAACTGACATAAAGCAGTGAATTAAACAGTTATTAGCTTCCTCTCTTCACTTTTCTGCTGTATTGCACACGCCTGTTTACATGTTCCCATTTGTTACCCGTATGCGTGTGTGGCTTACTCCTAGCCACGAGATCTTTAATTCTAAGACCTGTAGCACTGGTACCTTATCTTCACCTAACAACTTCCTAAGAAAGTATTACTTCCTTGAGTCTTCTTCAATTAGCTGACCTTGTCTAGGTGGCCATCATCTTCTTTATCCTCTTTTATCTTCCCAAAGTATTTGTAAGCTCATCATGTTTGCCTCCCATCTTTTTTTTTTTTTTTTAAACAAAGATTTAAAATAAGATCCAAGACTAACATCTTGGGATTCTTGTAAGAATGTCTCCAAGAACTGCTGCTTCTTGGTCAATCTCCACCAAGACCCTGATTAAGCTTCAAGGTTCTCCTGGGTTCTTCCGCCATCTTCTGAGAAGTACACGACACCCACCCTCCAGAGATAACTGTTCCTACAATATTTGTTAGTCTTCTCTTCTTGTTTCTCCCCTTATAACCTACTCCCATTCTTTTTTAAGATTAGATATTTACTCTTTTAAGTAGATGCTAAATCATCACTTTTCTCTTTGAAATATCTCCTAAATTCCAAGCTCCCTGGCATCCCATAGCATCCTCTGGCGTAGGCCTTCAACATGTTCTTCTATACCAGGAGTTCCTAACTATTTTGTGCCATGAACCCCTTTGGCAGCCTGGTGAGGCCCATGCATCAAATAAAAGCATGGGATTACAAGGGAGGCAGATGATACTGAAATACTGTTATCAAACTATTTTAAAAATTATGAAATAATAATCTATGTGCTTCTTTATTAGTAAATTAAATAAGATATAGCAGTGGTTCTAATTACTGCCTTAATTTTGAAGAAGTGATGAGCATAAATAATATATCTGTAACATCCAGGATATATGAAAAGAGTTATAATTTCTTTTGGTGACAAAGTCACAGGTTCCGCTAATACTACTGTGGTTTGTTACCAAATGCATACATTTCAATTAGCAGTTAGTAAAAATAAACATGTAAGTTTTTTCTAACCACAGATTTCTCTGCCCCTACCCTTTGACAAGATCATGAACATTTAGCTTACCTTCCTGCCTCTGTTCCAACCAGAACAGTCACCCACAGGGCATGCCTTCAGAGTTCTCTTCCTAAAATGCCGATCTTAACAAGTCACTTTCCTGTATACTAGGGAATACAGTGTGGGCCCCTATCATCCACAGAGGCATTCTCCTGCAGTAGTACAGAAATGGAATTCATTTGAAATGCAAATTTCCTGGACTTCCACTGCAATTGTGCAGATCTGGGTGAGCCTGGAACACTGCATTTTAAAAACCACTGTGAGGAAGTCTTGCACTAGTGGTCCACAGACCAGACTTTGCAAAACAGGATAGAGTCCAACCTTATAAGCATCACCTTTAACAGCCTTCACAGTCTGCCTCGCCACACCTACCCTTCCAGTTCTACTCCGGCCTCACAGAATTACTATGCATTCTCCAAACCGAGGGGGAGAATGCCCTTCCTTCCCCACCCCTCCTGCTTCACACGATGCACGCATTTCTCTGCTTGCTTAAACCTTGCTCGTTCTTAAAGGCTCAACTCCAATATGACTTTCTCTCTGAAGCCTCTGCAACTTTCTCACTCAGGCTGATACAATCTTGTTTTCCCTGACAATTTCTAATCAAGCTGCACTGTAGTAAATTATGCCAGCCTTCTGCAAAGGCAGAGGGACCCAAACTCAGAGCTGCCTGAAAGATAGTTGTGCATTCATTTAGCACTCAGCATACACTGTGGAGAAGGAGAGAGAAATTACTGAGCAGCAATAAAGTCCTGCAGGTTAATAGAGGAATAAGACAAGTCCTTACTTTCAAAGGGCTAATGTTCCCCTGTTTATCTTCTTCACTCTTCATATACTGCAGCCCTTTCTTAAGTCCTGAAGTCATCTAATTACTTCAGCTCACATTAATCATTTCTTCTTTGATGTCCTGTACCAGGATCATACTGTTTTCCTTTTCATCCAACCATCCATCCATCCATCCATCCATCCATCCATCCAGTATTTATTGAGTTTCTACTATGTGCCAGGCAATGTGATAGGCACTGGGAATGTAAAACCTGTGAACAGGTACCTGCCCTCAAAGTTCTTAGAGTGTCAACTGCTCTCTCGTTGATATTTTTGTCTCCTGGCTAGGCTGGAAGTTCTTTGAAGGCAGAGAAAGTTTTGTACATTTTTGTAGTCTTCACTGCATCTAGTACCTCGCTGGCACAGCGAGTGTTGCAAACGCCTTTGAAAGATTAAGTGAAATACTTGTTTTCCAAGCCTCCTTTCCCACTCAGAGCTCCCCTTACCTGATACTGCTAAACTGAAGGGAAAAGAAGCCTCTTTGCAATACCCTGGAGAAAAATTCCTTCGGGAGCTGGAGATGGGATTTTGATTCTCCTCTCACAGAAAAACAAGTCCCAAGAACACAAACTGCTGTTCCCCCGGCAGACTGTTGCCGTGACGCATCCGTTGCTAAGAGAAAAGAGGCTAGTCCTCTGCTGAGATTGACAAAGCAGTCTCACCAATAAAATGCCCGCTTCCTAACAGTCTCTTCCAGACCAGGCTTGTGATTGGTTGCTATGATGCTGACACGAACTGGAACGAAGTCCGCCGTTTCCCCTAGCAAGGGAGTTGTATCGAGGGCTGCAGCCTGGCCTGACTCCAGGGCCGTCAGGCTTGGTCCATGCTTCGCACCGAGAGCAACCGTAATCAAAGGAGAACCCTTCTAGGGTGTGGTCTCCAGCAGCAGAGAGTGAAGGGTGAGATAAAGATTTAGGGCTGCTGCTCTGTTTACCCCAGCTACTACCCGGGGCCGTCCCAGGAGCCTGCCCTAGATTCCCGTCTGAGAGAAAATCCGGCCTGATTGGGTGTCGTGATATCCTAGAACTTTTAATGTGTTATATTTTTTCTTGCTAATATAACTTTTGTATTGAGTTTGAGACAAACTGGCAGTATGAATCTCAGGTAAGAAGATTAAATCCCTCAGCAAAACAAAAATTAATTTTATCTATGATTATGGGTCCTATGGGATTCTTACAGTCAAGCTCATCTCCCTCCCCTCCTTTAAAAAAATAATTAAAACTGCCTAATTTGTAATCTGGAAGAATTTAATAAAGTAATTCAATTGACTGCTGTAATTGGTCTCAATTAATTTTTTACACCCAATTTAAACGAAAATATTTGGCAATAGGCTTATAGATTCATAACATATCTGAAATTTAATGACCCTAAATAAGATGATTTTACATGGTGTGTAGGAAGATCATGTACATTCTTTCAAATATCTGAAGAATTTGTGCTTGCAAAATACTAATAAATTTTACTAAAGAAATCATTAAAAAAATAAAACTGGGAGGAGGATTTATTATTGTGACATTGTGAAAACCTTTTCCCAGGCTCTTCCACTTTCTGACACTGAAAGGTTTTCCCCTGGCCTCAGCCCTGAAGTCTTCTTTTCTTACTCTTTGCACTCTCCTGGCGGCATCATAGCTATTCCCCTTAGCTTTAACCATCCCCCAAACAGATCGGAGACTTCCATTTCTATACTCTCAGCCTAGTACATCTCTTAAATTCCAGTCTTGAAATTCCACTGAATTTCTTGGATATATCCAAACATGGTGTTTAGTAGTTGCTAAGTAAAGATATTGAGTGAATAAGTGAATAAAGATATTGAATGAATAATTACTATACCAGAGGTATCACAGTTTCGCAGAAGCAAAAATCAACTTATTATCTTTCACATGTCTTTCAGGTATCTTTGGGAAACTTTTTCAACTTGTTTTCTACCTTAGGTAATAGTATCCACTGTCCATTATTTTGCAAAGCAAGAAATCTGAGTCATCCATGATTCCTACCACCCACAGTCAACATGTTACTAAATCCTGTCATTTTCCTTTTCTAAATTCTATCTCAAATAATTCATTTCTTCTTAGCCATCTTCACTGCCTCTGACTTATTTTAGTTGGTAATAATGGTCTCCTGACTTGTTCTGCCTCTTCCTCTCTAATTTATTTGCTACGGTGCCATGGAGTGTTTTGAAACAGATTCAATCCTGTTATCACCCTGTTTACATATTTCAGTCTGGCATATGAAACCCTGTACAAATAGGGTTCTGAAGGATACCTTAAAGACATCTGGAAGATAATGAGTTATGTTTCTAACCTCACTTCCTGCCTCTCGCCTCAATTCAACCCACGTTTTAGCGCGGTGTTTCTCAACTGAACCCCTTAAGAGCCGAGAGGCATGAAACCACAGGGGCTGGCGGTTCATGATAGGCTGATAGTAAGAGGGGTTACAGCTTGAAATAGACTTCTGCAACTGAGATATATTTGTTTCATACAAAGAATTCGTGAGGTTTTTGTATTCTGCTCCACAATGTGTTCACGTTTGTTTTCATTTTTTAATATGTCTAAAATCCTTATTCAATTATATCTCAATAAACTGGGGAAAAATGTCTAAAATTACTATTAACTAAAATTGACATAAAATTGAATAAACTCAAAGAAGCCCCAGGCAGCTGTGACATGCTCATCCTGTGACTTTCCACAGCTCCTGGCATTCTGCTGCACAGGCCCAGGAGTTTGAGTGTCCCAGGATGAGAGGTGGTAGAGCTCTGGTTATGCAGAGCCCTTGACTGCTCCTTAAAGATGCCTTGTCCTTTAATAGCTGTGCATCTACTTCTACGTCTACTTCAACCTCTAATGCCTTCCTTCATCTTCATTATTTGGTGAGCTCCTATTTATTTTTCAAGACCCAACTCAAATATCATCCTCTCTGAAAGCCATCCAGACACCCAACAGAATTAGTCATTTTTTTCTCTGTTTTTCCATTATAGCAAGTATTACATTGTGTTGCAATGGCTTGTTGATATGGAGGTCCCCCCCACTGGATTTTAGGGCAGGGATGGTGTCTCATTCCTTTCTAACTCCATTGTTTAGCACAGTATCTGACATGGGTATTTAATATATGTTGAATCATTTAATTGATTGACTGTTCTTGATAGCAAATCTAGAAAAAGCTCTCTAAAAAAATTTTCTTTGTATTCTTCCAAAGAATTTCCTTTTCTTAAAAAGATTCATAATCCATTGCAGTCAGATTTAAGGAAGTACTATTATGCCCTTGGGATTTGGATGACAAACCAAATCATCCTTATGGACACAACAAAGGGATGTCCATCTGGAGGAATGAGTCATAAATCCCGATACCAAGAAAGTTAGAAATCAAATGGAAAATGTTTAGGAATTTCTTCATTTTAAAAATTCAAATTATAAATGAATGACCCAACATCTGTTCTTTCATGGGAGTGGTCAGAAACAAAACATCCCCATGGTGGGTAGTGAACACTTCTACACTCTCCCAGGGGATGCTGAGTTAAATGTGCCTGAAATTTGAAGATATTGAAAAATTATTTTTAGTTTTATTAGTTGGGTGAACATGTAATGAGTCAAGAAGCTGTTACTGAAGATACTTCTCTGATGATTTAAGGACATCTTGATAAGTTTTAGATTGGGTTTACAGAAGGGTAATCTGACAAATTAAATATGAGACGGCTTTTTACTATTTATTACTTTAGTGCTTGACTCCCTCACGCCTTTTAAGAATTTTTTATAATAAGAGTTCAGAAACTAGGGCTTGAGGACCCTGAATAGGAGTCTTCATGCCTTTTGTTTGTCTGCAACAGTATGCCTGGGAGCGAGAGAGGGTGGGAGAGAAGGAAGTGTCTCTGTTTGAGCCCCAAGTTGCTGGAATTATGACATGTTTGCACAGTGCTTAGGGAAACTATCACAACCTACTACATGAGGAACTGAGGAGGATCCCAGAAGAGGACTCAGCTTCAGAAATGATAAAATAGACAAAAAAGTCTGACCTGGGAACAAAGCGTTAGCTATTGGAGGAGAGGACCAATTGTGGCAATTCTAGAAAAAAACATGAACTAAAACTTCAATAAGAAATGGGGGGGGGGGCTTCCCTGGTGGCGCCGTGGTTGAGAGTCTGCCTGCCGATGCAGGGCACACGGGTTCGTGCCCTGGTCCGAGAAGATCCCACATGCCGCGGAGCAGCTAGGCCCGTGAGCCATGGCCACTGAGCCTGCGTGTCTGGAGCCTGTGCTCCGCAACGGGAGAGGCCACAACAGTGAGAGGCCCGCGTACCGCAAAAAAAAAAATGGGGGGACTTCCCTGGTGGCGCAGTGGTTAAGAATTTGCCTGCCAATGCAGGGGACACAGGTTCGAGCCCTGGTCCGGGAAGATCTCACATGCTGTGGAGCAACTAAGCCCGTGAGCCACAACTACTGAGCCCACACACCACAACTACTGAAGCCCGTGTGCTTAGAGCCCGTGCTTCGCAACAAGAGAAGCCACCACAATGAGAAGACTGCACGCCACAACGAAGAGTAGCCTCCGAGGGCTCGCCTCAACTGCAGAAAGCCTGCACAGAGCAACAAAGATCCAATGCAGCCAAAAATAATTAATTAATTAAGTGACACATATTTAAAAAAAAAAGAGCCAGTGAAATATCAGTTCTACATGTATAATGATTATTACCATTAGGACACTTTAAATAATACTGTCCTTAAAGTTAGAAAATTATGTTGGAGCCTAAATTTGTCACTTTCTGGATAAGTAACATCAGACAAGCTGTTAAACTCTCTATACCTCTGTTTTACATCTGCAAAATCTGGGATAATAATGCTTCCCTCAGAGCCAAGTCAGATAAAGGGCAACCACACTGCTGCCGTAAATGGCATTCTTTAAAAGAGATGAAACTTCACCGTAGTGAATTGGAAATACGTGGTCAGTTAGTTCAGGTTTCCACAGGGGACTTTGTACATACCAGGAGAGAGATAAAATTGATGCTTCCCTCAACCAAGTAGCCAGTTTCAGATTTGAAATAAAATGTATGTTGAATATTTTTGCCATATGAGGGTACAAATTACAAGGTTTAAAACAAAAGGCAATGTTGCCACCCCTGAGTTCAGCCAGTTTTAATATTTAAATTTTGAACAGTTCAATATGTTCCCAATAACAATTTATTTAGAAATAACTAGTTTAGAAAATTGTGTTTAATACGTTATTCCAAATGTACAGAAAGAGTATACATGTTTGTTAGCGGAAATCAGTTTTTCCCTATTTCCACTAGATATATGGTAAAATAAAATTTTAAAGAATATTAGTATGAAGGGATGCCAGATTATTAGCCTATCCGGACTACCCACAGATCTTAATCTGTTCCTTCCCCACAGTACTGCCATTAAAAAGGCCAGCACAGTGCCTCAAACATGGTACATGCTCAATGAACAGTTGTTGAATTAACATTATCTGAAATTCTGCTCAAAGTGAATGATAGACATTGCCTCCGCCATTTGGTGACAGTTAAAGATAGGTTTGAATACTCAACTGTCTGCTAGACATTTCCACTCAGATGTCTAATACAGAGTTATTCAAAGTGTGCCCCTCAGATCAGAACCAGCCAGGAAATATTTGTTACTAGTTTACCCCTCCACGAAATGTTTGCTACTTGTGTACAACAAAAGAAGTACAGAAATTGAAAATGCTTAAAGACTTTCTAGAATTTTTAATAGAGTAACTGTTTTATGTTACATATGAACAAAACTGGTTTGTATTCTAAATGTCTTTATTGCATTTTCTAGCAATTTATTTGTACTGTATTTCACATAAGCATCAGTCTGTGAGAGAAATGGAAACAAAACCAAATCAAGTCACCTCCAATGGACAGTCTGCGAAGCACTTAATAGACATCTCAAACACATGTTCAAAACTGAACTCCTGATTCTCTCCACTCACCTGCTCATCCTGCTGTCTTCACCTGAATTGATGGCCACTCCATTTTTACGGTTACTCAGGCAAAAACCCAAGAGTCATCCTTTGACTCCTTTGCTTCCATCTTTCATCCTTTTGGGATATATTTTTGACACTGCAATCAGAAGGATTGCATAAACATAAACATAAGTCAAATCATGCCAATCATCTGTTCAAAACCCTCCAAAGGCTCCCATTTCACTCTGTGTAAAAGCCAAAGTCCAAAGTCCTCGCAATGGCCTACAAGATCCAGCTTAACCTGGCCTCTGTTACTAGGCTCATTTCCTACCACTCTTGCCTGTGGCTCACACCTTTGCAGGCACACTGGCCTCCTTGGGTTACTCGAATACACTAGGCAGGCTCCTGATCCGCACTGGCTGTTCCCTCTGCCTGGAACACTTAAACCAGATCTCCTTCATGTTTTTGCTAAAACGTTAACTTCTCAGTGAGGCCTACCGCCACCATATTTAAAATGGCAACTTCTCCTCATTCCCTTTTCTCTGGTTGATTTTTTTCTGATAGTATTTATCACCTTCTAAAACACTCTATAATTTACTCATTATAGTCATTGACTGTTTTTGCCCGCTAAACTCTAAACTCTACAAGGTTAGAAGTTTCTGTCTTTTTCATTGCTGCATCCCCAGTGCCTAAATCTATGTTTGCCATATAGAAGGTGCACCATGTACTGTTCATTAAATAATTTGGAACAAGCACTTTGGGGAGTAATTTAGCAGTAGCTATTAAAACTGAAAATGTATATATCCTATAATCCAGCAATTCTACTCCTGGATATTTACCCTAGAGGAACTCTTACACATGTGCGTGAGGAAATGGTTCACAGATGTTCACTACAGAATGTTTTTGTAATGGCAAAAGATGGAAACAACCTAAATGTCCATTAGTAGAGAAATGGATAGAATGCTATGGTGTAGTCAGTAATTGCCATAAAAGTGCTAAAATAAATAAACTTGAATGGATATAGCTCAGAACCAAAATGGTGAGGTAAATGTTGAAGACTGTGCAGAGCAGGGCCATCTTTGTGAACAAAAACATGCATAAACTATTTCTGTTTATTATGGGTACATGTATGTAAGAAAAATATTACAAATGAACTATTGAGATGATTCATACCAATTCATGACAGAAGGTTCCATTAGGGGAGGGATTGTTCATTTTACAATGTTTTATTTCTTATAAGATAAAAAGACTAGAAACAAAATAAAAGGTAAAATTTGTTGCATTTGAGGATATTGAGTGAGATTAATATTTTTTTTGTACTTTTCTGTATTTGAAATTTTCTCACTTAAAAAAAATTGTCTTCTAGACTTCAAGATCTTTAAGAGCCAGAAGTGTGTTTTATTCATATTCCTATCCATAGTACCTAATACTCTTACTAGAATTTAGGAGGTCCTCAAGAAATACTTGAATATATACATATTGAATAAATAAACATTTTAATTTTAAAAAAGAGGAGGAATAAAGGGGTAAAGAAGATGAGTGGCACAGATGTAAAAAGAAAGGTAAGAAATATTTTGGATTGACACAAGCATGACTTAATACTCATGCTACCTAAGACTCTCAGCTGCCCTATGTTACTTTGAAACAGACAGGATTTTTGAGATGGCAAGAAGATAAAGATGTGAAAAAAGCTCTCTTCCATCCATCAGTTACCAAGAATGCTGTAGGGATTCATTGGTTATTGTAGTAGTGCTTCCAAATTCCCAAAAGAAATCAATCTTTGAGATTCAGGAACAAAAAGAAAAAAAAAGGAATTCCTGAAATAATAACTTATTTTGCATTTTTCATAACTTTTTTACATGTTTTTAAAATATAATGAGTAAACATAATAAGCAATTTATTATTTATTATAGGGTTATACTAAAAGTTCCAGAAATTTCTTTCTGTTTTAAAAAATATAATAATAAAAGTGTCTTTTATTATTTTTATGAACCAATATATTGGACAAGATGGTATATTTCAGTTATATGCTACCTGTTATAGATATTTCATAATAAAAATCATTAAAACAGGGAAGCATTAATGCAAAATAAATTCTAAATAAAAATCATTTTTAAAGATAAAAAGTAAAAATATTTAATACTTTAAAAGTTATTCTTCAAATGACTATTTTTATTTTATTTGTTTTTTATTTAAATAAATTTATTTATTTTTGGCCGTGTTGGGTCTTCGTTGCTGCGTACGGGCTTTTCTCTAGTTGCGGCGAGCAGGGGCTTCTCTTCGTTGTGGTGTGCGGGCTTCTCACTGCGGTGGCCTCTCCCGTTGCGGAGCATGGGCTCTAGGCACGCAGGCTTCAGTAGTTGTGGCTCACGGGCTCTAGAGCGCAGGGCCAGTAGTTGTGGCGCACGGGCTTAGCTGCTCCGTGGCATGTGGGATCTTCCCGGACCAGGGCTCGAACCAGTGTCCCCTGCATTGGCAGGTGGATTCTCAACCACTGCGCCACTAGGGAAGCCCAAATGACAATTTAAAACACATAAAACATTAATAGTCTTATTCAATAGATTTGATCTTTGTTTTGTGACAAATGAGAGAAAATTCCTCTTATTCTGTATTTGATGTTGGTTCAGCTGTTAAAAGTGCTTCCAAAACTATTATCAGATTGGGCATTAGGGCATATGTTGCTTTTTATAAGCTCATTTACTGTCTTCACAATGAAAATATTTGGTCTGTTTTACAAAGAACTATATACTTCAGTGATCTGGAAAATGCAGCACACAGGATTAGATAATATTCAAACAATGTAATGCTTGGATCTCCTAGCAAGATCAATAGTGTTACATAGAAATATGTTGAAATCACCAATTTATGAAGCTATTTTGCTTGCAAAATGTCATTTCTTGAAATACTATCCACAGGATTAGCACAACGTATTCTATGTATATAATATTAATCATATACATATATACTAAAATTAATTATATAAGTATATATTAAACATATTACTATTTATGTTATTTGGAAAAGTACTCAATAACACAATTTATAACATGACAAAAATTACAAGCAAGATGGACTGCTTAGATATTGACTGTTTCTAATATGTTCCTGTCATGATTCCAGAAATGTTGACCTTAATTTTTGACTCTGCATGTCAAGGTTTCCTGTCTTCCTTTTGACTTGATGTCAGTATATTGCTTTGAGCCAATAATATCACTATGTTGATTGTCAAGGTTTAATTTTCCCCTTTATATTGTTTTGGCACCTTTGTCAAAAATCAATTGACTGTATATATGTAGGAATCTATTTCTGGACCCGCTAGTCTGTTCCATTCCATTTTATTTTTATATGTCTCTTTTCATAAACACCAAGCTGTCATGCTTAAAGAGCTTTATAATAAGTCTTGAAATCAGGTAGGGTAAGTCCTCCAATTTTGTCCTTATTTTTATATTTATTTATTTATTTAACTTATTTATTTGGTTGTGCCAGGTCTTAGTTGCAGCAGGTAGGTTCCTTAGTGGCGGCTCGCTGGCCCCTTAGTTGTGGCTCACTGGCTCCTTAGTTGGCGGCATGTATGTGCGATCTAGTTCCCTGACCAGGGATTGAACCCAGGCCCCCTGCATTGAGAGCATGGAGTCTTAAACACTGCGCCACCAAGGAAGTCTCCTGCCCTTATTTTTAAAAATTGCTTTGGTTATTCTAGGTTCTTTGCATTTCCATAGAAATTTAGAATTAGCTTGTCAATATGTATAAAGCAGCTTGCTGGAATTTTGATTGAGATTGGATTGAATCTATAAATGAACTTGGTGAGGACTGACATCTTAATAATACTGAGTCTTGCAATCCATGAACACGGTTGATTTTTTTCATTAATTTAGATTTTCCAAAAATATGCCAGGCATAGTAATGGGGACTTTACATGCATCCAATTAATTAAAATTCATCATTCCTTTTTTTAGGCAAATTGTACCCACGGGAAGGTGGAGAGGTTAAGTAATTCCCTGAGGTCAGGCAGTAGGTGTCATAGAAGGGAATGTGGGCCCCCACCTGTCTGATGCCTGGCTTTTTCTATTCACCAGTCTACTTAACTCAGCTCTAACTAGGGCCATCACTTATGCCTGCAAACCTTTCTGAAGTTCAGATTGTTCCTTAACAATCAAGCATTACAAACTCCCACCATCACTGTTATGGTAAGGAGATAGTATTAAATCATGTGGAGGCATATGGGCATAAGAGATTAAATTACATTTTCCAAATTGCACCTGAGGTTTGAATGTGCCAATTATACACTTTTGACTACCTTGTTCACAGCACTTGGAATTCAGGTTTATGAACAGCATAAAATTCTTGTACCCCATTGCAAGAAGAGATATTCCCATTTATAAAGTAGCCACACCGATTATCCTGGCTTAGGATTTGGAAAAGGTTTTGTAAAATATCTAAAAGCTCGTGATATAATTTGAGAAATTACCTGTTATGGAAATTCAGTGACCTTTACAAACTTGCCCATGGCCAAAAAAGAAAGAAAGAAGGAAATCAATGAAAACAAATCGAAATTAGTTGTCATTAAAAGTAATCAAAGTTCCTGATCTATTCCTGATGAGTTTAATTAAAAAAAAGAGAGAATTTATGAAAAAAAAGGTTATGGTTGGAGATCTACTCTTAAATAAATATTCAATGACACTTATTAAAGTGGCCATTCTGATAGTTATAAGGACCGCTGCCATGGGATTTTACAGTGGAGGAGAGAGATGGGGTTTAACCCCTAATATAGCATGGGCAAGTGAGAATTTGCAGGGTAGGGGTCAATGGATGGAAAATTACTCAAAGAAAACAATAGGGCTAAGGGGAGTTTTGGCTACATTGACCTTGCAGGATTCTTGCTGAAAAAGGGCCAGGATGATCAGACATCACCTGGGGAGTGGTGAAGGATGAGGAACCTGATCACATCTTGGAGGGGTGGGAGGGGCATGGAGTGGTTCTAGTTAGACTGACTTAGCAGGGTTCTTGCTAAAAGCGGATTTTACAAGAAAGTGCACATGTGAACCTAAGAGAAAGTTTCAGGAGCCTGACCGAAGTCTGGCCAAGCAAAGAAACTTTACTTCGAGTGTTTCCAGTCACATTTGTTTTAAGAGCTTTCCCAGGGCTTTTTCAGACCCGGAATCCAGTCTAGAAGAGTCTAGTCAACAGTCCACTAATTTCATAGCAATTCTCCCAAACTGGAAGGCCTAGAGAGGGTACAAGGCTCATGCTTGAAAAATCTTACCCTTCCTGATTTCTTTGTATACAAAACTTAGAATAGGGCTTCCCTGGTGGCACAGTGGATAAGAATCTGCCTGCCAATGCAGGGGACACGGGTTCGATGCCTGGTCTGGGAAGATCCCACATGCCGCGGAGCAATTAAGCCCATGCGCCACAGCTACTGAGACTGTGCTCTAGAGCCCGCGAGCCACAACTACTGAAGCCTGCGTGCCTAGAGCCCGTGCTCTGCAACAAGAGAAGCTACTACAATGAGAAGCCCGTGCACTGCAACAAAGGGTAGACCCCGCTCACCGCAACTAGAGAAAGCCCGCGTGCAGCAACGAAGACCCAACACAGCCCACCCCAAAATAATAATAAATAAATAAATAAAAATTAAAAACAAAAAACTTAGAAAGCTGAAGGAGAGGACTGCGCGCTCACCCGCTTCCAGGCACTTTACCTCCAGCCTGTCTCTTTTACCCCCGCGAGCAGAGAGTGGAAGCCGGGAACCCACGCACTCGCACCTCCCGGGTCCGCAGCTCCTGGCCAGCCCGAGAAACCCGAGGAGGGTGGAGCGGGTCACCTTACCGGTACAGGGAGGGAGCGAAGGGAGAGGCGCCCAGAGAACGGCGACACCGCCGGGCTCCTTCAGGTGGCCTCCTTCGCCGCAAGTCCTGAAAGACGGCTCCAGAAAGGGCGTGGAAGGGAGCGGAGCGCTGCGGCGGAGGGTCACGAGTTCAATCGGCCGGAGGAGGGAGGATGCCAAAGGCTGCGGCTCCTGACCACCGGGCTCACGTCGGGCCCCGGGATGAGCTGAGCCTCAGAAGCTTCTAGGGCTGCTCACCGGCCGCGGACAGAAGGCCGCCCCCACGCTCACTAGCCGGCGCCCCGCTTCCCCTCCGCGCGCCGCGGCCGCAGGTGAACCGAGCCCCGAAGCGCCCGGAGGCATCAGGTGTCGTGGGAACGGCGCCCGCGGCGCGAAGGGAGAGCCCGCGACGTCTCAAGCCGTCGGTGAGACACGGCGGGAGGGTCGGGCCCCGGACGGCGGCGCCATGGAGGGGACACAGGTGGGAGCGGGGTGCGAGCTGCAGCGGTTCGGCCCCGCGCCCCCTCGGCCGCCCGCCCAAGGTCAGTGGCGGCGCCCCCCCGCCCGGAGTAGCCCGTACTCAAGCTGCGGCGCCGGGAGACCCTGACGCGCCACCATCCCCCCAACCCCGGGAAGCCACCTGTGGGCGGGGCCTCGCTTGGGAGGTCTGAGAAAGGGGCGGCCGTCGGCCTGCGGCCGGGGGCCGCGGGAGGGGGGAAGCTCGGAGACACTCTGCAGCTTGCGCAGCCAGACTGTGCAAGCCAGACTTGACTCAGTGTCCCTTTATTAGAGGGTAGGGGGAGGATGGACTTGGGGCCCAAAGCCGGCGTCCCCGCGCTGGGCGAAAGCAGCTTCCAGCCGGGCTCGGGTCGTGTAAGGAGCTCGCGTCCCTGTCATCAACTGTGAGGCTTTTACTCTTTACACATATTCCTCGGTTTTCTTTAGTTTTCTGCAGTTCATTCCAGTTAAGCCCCTCCTCGCCGTGAATAAGGAACCTCGGTGTGTTTGTAGATTCTAAGACCAGACATAGTATCGCGGTCTTTCCTGACCCGCGTCTCCACCGACCCTGCATCCTGCGCTGCCCCCCGGGTGGGTGTACAAGAGTGTTGGGCGACACTCTGTCAGCGGCTAGGGGTCTGGACAGTCTCAGTTTTTAAAGTGCACCTTCAGAAGGCCTTCTCTGACGGTAAACTAAGGTTTGCAGAGAGTTTAGCGGTCAGTCCTTGTGAATGAAACATCTTACGGTTCGGGACAGCTTGGTGCGATGTGCTAAATAAATTAATTGTGGTTGGTTCTTTTTCTCTTTGTTCCTGTGGGTTACTGTTACACGGCGTGTGGCTAGTTTGTTTACAGTTTAATTTTACCTGTATCAAAATACAAAGGGCTGAATGTGACCTCAAATCTGTCATTCACCAACATGCTGTGTTATTAAGAGCTTCATTATTATGTTACTGTTCATATGCGAGTTTCCATGAACTCGCGTGAATCATCTTCCTTATAAATCCCATAGGTAAAGTCTCCTTAAATGCTGGTGAAAAATATACCTTTTTGAAGAAGGCAATAAAATGTTCTTGAGTGAAAATCCTAAGGGATTAACTTTTTTCTCTCCCTATGTCTTTATCTATGAGTTATTGTACTCGGACTTTGACAGGCATTTTAACACCCACGCCAGCCATACTTTAATGAGTTCTATCATAATTATTTCATTTTGAAGGTACTGCATATGCTACTGTAAATATGTTTCATGCTCTATTGACTCAGCAATATCCTTCTTTCTTTCTTTTCTTTTCTCTTTTTTCTTTTTTTTTGTCTGCGAGGCATGCGGGATCTTAGTTCCGCCACCTGGGATCAACCTGAGCCCACTGCAGTGGAAGCACGGAGTCTTAACCACTGGACTGCCAGGGAAGTCCCCTATACTTATTAACCTTTTCATTCATCAAGAATTTTAAAACCTTCCCCATGGATAGTTTTTATAGCCAATATCTATTTTTGGAGATGTTGGGTTTGCCAAGAATGTTTGATTTCAGAACCAGATGTCGGATTCTAGACTTGGAAAGCACCTAAACAGTGACTTGTTAGATATTGTGTTAGTACAGTTTGAATCCTCCCCCCACCCCATCCCAGTCTCTGAGTAGAAGTTATAGTAAAAGTATCAAACAGAGCCAGCCTTACTATTCTATAAAAAAGAACCCTCCTCTCCGTGGTGGTTTGGGGTATTTCATTTTGAAAAAGTTTCCATGATATCAATATTAGCCTGAGGGAAAATCCAAGACAGTTTCCAGTTTCTGGAGTAACTTCTTTATCACTTTGGATAAGCTGACTATGAAGACAATAAAACCAACCCTATCCTCTGCAAAGGGATTTAAAAAAAAAAAAAGTATGAAGTGCTTTGAAATGTAAAATGTGCTACATAACTCTAAGGCCTTCAATAAAAAGCTAATACAAGTGATGTTGCTGATCGGGACTTGGACTTAAATTGAGATTCTGAGTTCTCCTTTTCAGACCTCCTTTGTAAGTCCCCTGAAGCTCACACTGTCTCTTAAGAACCTTGTTGGCTGTTTAGGAAGCTGCTCTGTCTGCTGGGGCTGTAGGGAAAGTGAGGCTGCTTGTTTAGTGTTAGACCCTATGCAAGGGTTTTATTTGCATTTTCTCACTAGAAACACATGAGGGTAGATATTCTTATTCCCATTTTGCAGAAGAGAAAACTGAGGCTCAGACAGGCTGAGTGACTTGCCTAAGGTCACAGAAGTGTCACATTGTAGAACCAGGATTAGAAACCAAACAGGATCTGGTTCTCTACATCAGTGGTCCCCAACCTTTTTGGCACCAGGGACCAGTTTCGTGGAAGACAATTCTTCCATGGACTGGGGGGGAAGGGGAGATGGTTCAGGCTGTAACGTAAGCAATGGGGAGCAGCAGATGAAGCTTCCATTGCTTGCTCGCCGCTCACCTCCTGCTGTGTGGCCCGGGTTCCTAACAGGTCCCCGGAGCTTGGGGACCCCTGCTCTTCGCCACATCTTTTACCTTTAACTCAATGGTTTAAAAACTTTTTTTTGATAATCTGATGAAACGGTAAGTATCTCCCCAGGAAAAGTGGCCATATCCATATATCTACAAAATTTTGCATATAATTTCTGAGTCCAGCCTACTCTCTGACACCTTACCAGTGCTTTCAGGACACCCTGCTCTAACTATACCTGTTACTGAATGAGGCAGAAAGCATATAACATTCTCTATATAGGTACATATAGTCTTTTATTAATAGCAGCCCTTGAATTTGGTAGTTTTCAATTGGGTAAAAATTCACTCAGTAACTGAAACCAAAAGAAAAATCACGTTCTATGTTCTAACTGATTTTGTAAGCATCAAAAGTGCAGTTTATTTTTTTGTAATTGTAACCACATTCTTTTTATTTATTTATTTAAACCCCACATTTGTTTATTTATTTATTTTTGTCTATGTTGGGTCTTTGTTTCTGTGCAAGGGCTTTTTCTAGTTGTGGCAAGCGGGGGCCACTCTTCATCGTGGTGTGCGGGCCTCTCACTATCGTGGCCTCTCTTGTTGCGGAGCACAGGCTCCAGACGCGCAGGCTCAGTAGTTGTGGCTCACGGGCCTAGTTGCTCCGCGGCATGTGGGATCTTCCCAGACCAGGGCTCGAACCCATGTCCCCTGCATTAGCAGGCAGATTCTCAACCACTGCGCCACCAGGGAAGCCCCCTCTTTTTATTTTTTATTTAAAAAATTTTTGTTTTATATTGGAGTATAGTTGATTTACAACGTTGTGTTAGTTCCAGGTGCACAGCAAAGTGATTCAGTCATACATATACCTATATCTATTCTTTTTCAAATTCTTTTCCCCTATACGTTATTACAGAATATTGAGTAGAGTTCCCTGTGCTATCGATATCCTTGTCGATTATCTATTTTGTATATAGTAGTGTGTATATGTCAATCCCAACCTCCTAGTTTCTCTCTCTCTCCCACCTTTCCCCTTTGGTAACCCTAAGTTTGTTTTCTATGTCTGTGAGTCTGTTTCTGTTTTGCAAATAAGTTCATTTTATCATTTTTTTTAGACTCCACATATAACTGATACCACATGATATTTGTCTTTCTTTGTCTGACTTCATTTAGTATGATAATCTGTAGGTCCATCCATGTTGCTGCAAATGACATTATTTCATTCTTTTTTATGACCGAGTAATATTCCATTGTGTATATGTGCCACATCTTCTTAATCCATTCATCTGTCAATGGATGTTTAGGTTGCTTCCATGTCTTGGCTATTGTAAACAGCACTACAGTGAACATTGGAGTGCATGTATCCTTTCTAACCATGTTTTTCTCAGAATATATACCCAGGAGTGGGATTGCTGGATCATATGGTAGCTCTATTTTTAGTTTTTTAAGGAACCTCCATACTGTTCTCCATAGTGGTTGTACCAAATTACATTCCCATCAGCAGTGTAGGAGGGTTCTCTTTTCTCCACAAGCCGGCATTTATTGTTTGTAGATTTTTCAATGATGGCCATTCTGACTGATGTGAGGTGATATCTCATTATAGTTTTTATTTGCATTTCATTAATAATTAGCAATGTTGAGCATCTTTTCGTGTGCCTCTTGGCCATCTGTATGTCTTTGGAGAAATGTCTATTTAGGTCTTTTGTCCATTTTTTGATTCAGTTGTTTGTTTTTTTAATATTGAGCCACATGAGCTGTTTGTAAATTTTGGAGACTAATCCCTTGTCGGTCACATCGTTTGCAAATATTTTCTCCCATTCTGTGGGTTGTCTTTTCATCTTGTTTAGGGTTTCCTTTGCTGTGTAAAAGCTTTTGAGTTTAATTAGGTCCCATTTGTTTATTTTTGGTTTTATTTCCATTACTCTAGGAGACATTGAAAAAGATGTTGCTGTGATTTATGTCAAAGAGTGTTTTGCTTATGTTTTCCTCCAAGAATTCTATAGTTTCCAGCCTTACATTTCGGTCTTTAATCCATTTATTTGTGTGTGGTGTTAGAGAATGTTCTAATTTCATTCTTTTACATGTAGCTGTCTGGTTTTCGCAGCACCACTTATTGAAGAGACTGTCTTTCCTCCATTGTATATTCTTGCCTCCTTTGTCATAGACTAATTGACCATAGGTGTGTCAGGTTTATTTCTGGGCTTTCTATCCTGTGCCATTGATCTTCAAAGGTGCAGTTTAGAACAATGGTGCTTATTTGAAAGCTGATCTTTTGTCTGGACTTCATCAACTATCCTGCAATAGCAAAGAACATAGATGTTGCCTTCATTTACAGTTTTTTTTTTTTTTTCCTCCTAGAGATGGCAAATCCTGAGGCTGTTATAAGTAGCTGCAGCTCTCATGAAGAAGAAAATCGCTGCACTTTTAACCAGCATACATCTCCCTCTGAGGAGCTTCTATTAGAAGACCAGATGAGGCGAAAACTCAAATTTTTTTTCATGAATCCTTGTGAGAAGTTCTGGGCTCGAGGTAGAAAACCGTGGAAACTTGCCATACAAATTCTAAAAATGGCAATGGTAACCATCCAGGTAACGATCTCAGATCATGAGATTAGCGAAGTCTACTTTTACTAACAAAGAGAACTATGGACAGTTTTGTTTTATTTTTTATAACTTTTAACTGTATGCATAATAAAGAACAATAATTAAGGAGATATGCAATCTTAAACCCTCCCACTTCAATATTTGTGAAAGAAGACTTTGGTTTTTTTGTTTTCTCTAACTCTTTCCCTTCTCATCTTTCATGAAGTTATAATTTTACTCACAATGTAATTGGTTTGCAGGAAAAGAAAATTTTAATATTTGGCTTCCAATCAAGAAGCTTAGCTGAAGGTTTCTAAATCAACTGTGGAAACTAGCTATTGCCCAACCAGAGGATTCTTTTTTTTCCCCTAGTTAGTTTCCTGAGAATTTCTGTCTCTTCAGAAACTTCAGGATTTTTGTTAAGAGTATTTGGATTCTCACGTCCCTGTGATCATGGGAGCCCTGAGGTGGAAGAATGTGGAGTTGATTAAAAGGAGTAGCATAGGTAGTGAAATATGGGACTTCATTTCAGGAGATGTTGAATCTCATTTCCTTGCCTTCTCTTAACATTTTGGGGGGAAATTATATTTTGTGATTCTTTATATATACTTATGATTTACTCTTGCGAAGGTATGTTTTCCTGCTGGTGAGAGTAACTATCTCTTGTTAAAAGCAAAGGGGCAAAAATAAAAGATTTTAATAGGAAAAATAGATGTGATACGTTTATTTTTATTAATACTTTCTCGTAATTTGGTGAAAAATGCATAAGTACATAAACAACTGGTATTCAGGGAGAATTTTTTTAACTCCGAAATTGCTAATCTTAACTGATAATTGAGAACAAATGCTTAAGGTGTTAGAAGCTAAGGCTATTTCTACAGTCATATGAAGTTGGTGAAATTCTTGCCTACGTTTCTGATGCTAGGTGTTGTGTAAAGGAAACTGACATTTGAGTGATTATTTTGTTCCAGGACATTATTTCATTTAATTTCAACAATACTTTTATTGGATAAATACTGGAATCCTTTGGTTTACAGAATAAGGAACTGATATTTATAGAGCCACGTGATTAGTACTGACTAGTACTGCCACTGGCGGAATCAAGACTTTAGAGGCACGTGTTCTCTCCCTCTAACATATCAACATAAAAATGGATGTTCAGTTCTCAGTATATTTGGCAAGCTGGAATTGAAATTCTTAACTGCCAGCTGATAATGTGGTGTGTCACAATAGTGAAAATATTTATCTGTGTTATTTCTGATAAGTTGGAGGGAAAGCCTGTGTCAGTTGAACATGAATATTTTCTACTTAGAATGATAGGTACCACTTGTGTGTTTACTGTGTTTCGGCCTAAACATTTTATATCATCACATTCAATTCAAAACAAATCAGAGTTAGGTAGTAGCATCCCCATTACACAGATGAAAACACAGAGGCTTAGTGAAGTAAAATAACCTGTCATAGTCAGGAAACTAGAAGAATAGAACTGAGATTCAAACTCAGATTCTATTCCCTCTAAGACTTATGTTCTTTTTTTTTTTAATTTTTAAACATCTTCATTGGAGTATAATTGCTTTACAATGGAGTGTTAGTTTCTGCTTTATAACAAAGTGAAGCAGTTATACATATACATATGTCCCCATATCTCTTCCCTCTTGTGTCTCCCTCCCTCCCACCCTCCCTATCCCACCCCTCTAGGTGGTCACAAAGTACCGAGCTGATCTCCCTGTGCTATGCGGCTGCTTCCCACTAGCTATCTATTTTACGTTTGGTAGT
This sequence comes from Grampus griseus, assembly GCF_964374135.1. Lineage (NCBI taxonomy): Eukaryota > Metazoa > Chordata > Mammalia > Artiodactyla > Delphinidae > Grampus > Grampus griseus. Next base: position 109,009,641 of record NC_139017.1, read on the forward strand.
GTATATATGTCCATTCCACTCTCTCACTTTGTCCCAGCTTACCCTTCCACCTCCCCATATCCTCAAGTCCTAAAAGATTTAGGAAGCTCATCTAACTTTCCTGTGTTTCCTAGGGTGGTCAAGAGGAAAATTGACTAACAGTTTAAGATGTTAAGCCTGTTAGTAATAAGCATATAAAAGGCATTTAGGTAAGTTTTTTTAGTAACTGAGGGTTTTTCTTAACTGTGATGTTTCCTTAATCTACATTGGAACAATCAAACAAATATTACATAAAGACTCTGTAATTGAGCAAATGAGGGTGACTTGATGACAGATTTCCTCTTTTCAGGGAAAAGACAGTGGTATTTCTGTTAAGTTGGAGATTTTGTGTCTGCAGCAGCAAAAGAAAGATGGCTATGATGATAGGCACCCTACTAAAAGTTTCATTTTCACACTGCCTGGCTCAGTCTCTGAATTATAGTAGTTCTCTCTGCCAGTTGTACTCTTGTCTGCCCCTAGGCCCTTGAAGGCAGGAACTGTGTCTTCTAGCTCGGTGCTGGCTTGTGAAGGTATTCATATATTTGAATGAATCGGTAAAAATACCTTTGGGAATTCTCTGGAGGCGTTTTAATCATCAGCTTCGATAGATGTAAAATCCCTGGAATATCAAGCTATCATCTTACTGAGATTTAAATAGGACCCAGCTTAAAGAGGCTCTTTAGAAATGAGAGTCGAGTTAGGTAGAGAGTGATGACATGTGTGGGATACAGGGCATATGTCACAAGGGGAGGTGAGAGGTGAAAAGATTGGTCTACTGTCTCTATTTTTCCCTGATCAGACCCTGGATACTTTGTGTAGCATGAGCTTGGATAGGTTAGAGCTTGGATTTAGTCTGTTAGACTTGGGTTAGAATTTTGACTATATACTTGCTACTGATGTGACTTGTAAAAATTATTTAACTTCTCTGAGTCTTCATGTATGCATCTGTAAAATGGGTGTATTAGAAACTATGCTGTGGTATTAGTATGAAGAAATTTCCTGCAATAGTGTATGGAACATAGGTTTTCAGTGTTGTTCCCCTTTTCCATATAAAATATATGTTGCCCCCCTTACTCTGCTATCTAAGTCAAAATATATGTTCTAAACTTACAGCGTGCACACACGTGTGTGTGTGTGTGTGTGTGTGTGTGTGTGTGTGTGTGTGTGTGTGTGTATGGGAGAGAGAGAGCAAGAGGACAACTGAGTTTCATGTAAAACTCTGGGGTCAATCCTGCATGAATGTTAAGGATACGTTATGTTAATATATTTTAATTTAGAGATGAGTTGAAATAATATTTTTATTTTTGGCCTTATTGTCACAGTTTTGGTAATTAGACCTAGGAATATAGTTTGATTATAGGACTTAAACTTATGTAAGATATTTCTTAGGTTGTATTGTACACCTGCTTCAAGACCTTTTTGTTCTACAGAATTCATTTTGAACTCTTCTATTTGCCATTCAAGCCCCTGCACCATCTGACTCCAGTCTTTCTCTTCACATTTTTTCTCACTATTTCTCTCATTGAATTATGCTGGTGTCCTCAATGTCCCCCCAAAGTGCTAAGTTCAACTCGACCTTCTTGGCCTTTCCCCCGTGTTCCTCAAATGTCCCCTGACCAAGTTATGCACATATTTTAGGGTTTCTATTATTCTTTCTTCCTTAGAGAAACCTTCCAACTTCCTTAGTCAGTTACCTTGCTTCTCTGAGCTAAAGAACTCCTAAAGGGCTTCTCTGAACTCCTAAAGCTTTTGTTGGTAGGGAAAATGTCATAAGTGGGATCGTACATGAAAATAAATGTTGAAAGTATGCAAAATCACTTTCTTTTATTTTAAAACTAGAAACCCACCTTATCTTTAAGGACAAATTAATTCACAGCTGCCAAACTTTTAATTTCTATTGAATATATTCAGGATTAATTAGGCATTGAATCTTGAATAGATGAATTGATCATTTTGTAGAGAACTTTTATTTCATTACTTTTTGACCCTCTTACTTTTTCTTTTTTTCTTTTAAGCTGATCTTTTTTGGGCTAAGTAACCAGATGGTGGTAGCTTTCAAGGAAGAGAACACTATAGCATTCAAACACCTCTTCCTAAAAGGATATATAGACCGAATGGATGACACATATGCAGTGTATACACAAAGTGATGTATACGATCAGATCCTCTTCGCAGTGAACCAGGTAAACAAACACATGCATTCTTCACTTGGGAAAAAGATTAGACTGGAAAATTGTTAGCAATGTACATAATAGAAACTGGCATTCAGTTGTACAAGGGTGAACATTTTTTAATGAAATATGTAAATGACATGTATAAAACAGTTAAATTTTTTTTAACGTTGCCAACAACCTTTAACAGAACTAGAAGTTGAGAAAAGCTTTTCTTTAGTAACAGAAAGACAGAAACTTTAAAGACTTAATTGAAAGAGTCAGAGCTAGGGCTTGGCATGAGAACCTCAAAGGTTTAAAATGATTAACCATGACCTTGGCTGTAAGTAGTCATTAAGTCTTCAGAGCTTATACTTTCAGGGACCCTTAACAAATAATGAGAATATTAACTTTGCAGAGTGTGTATAGTAACCAAGACCTGAAATTTCATTTAAAAAATAAGTAAGGCCTTTATGTCATACATGACAATGATTTTATTGTAATATTGATTAACTGCCTCAAAAAGGAAGCTTGTTTTTCATACAGATGATTCAAGTTTCTATTCAGAGTTTCTGATCAATTTGTTTTTGCTACAAATAGTACTTTCTCAAGTCCAAAATCTCCTATATTGTGGGAATCGTTGGAAGCTTTCTTGAAGTCAGTATTTCTAACCTGAGTTAGTCTGTAGATAACATTTCAAAAACATTACAACTCTTCTTCAAAAAATTATTATAGTCCAATTATGGCTCTCCTTATCCTGGAGGCAAACTATGCACAGTGAGATAAAATACGTATTTGTGACGCTAAGGCTTTCTGATCGCATTCAGATTACAAAAATTGGCCAGAAATCTATAGTAATAGAAGTAAGCTAAATATGTTGTTAAATAGAAATACGCCCTACAATTTGTAAGGTAAAAAATAGTAAAATGCTGGAGATATTCAGCTTTGACATTCTTGTTTTAAGATTATTAAGTTCATCTAAAGCTACGCTGAACCAAATTGGTAGTTTGGTTTTGGGCGGGAGGGGCGGGTAGAGGCAAGATGTAAACAGTTCATTAAATTCCTCCTAAAACATTTTTACCTTTTTTATATAGTAAGCCTAAGAGCAGTCTTAAAAATATAATATTTGGCAGTCAGGCCATTCTGTTTATCAGATTTCCGTGTTCTTTACAGAATTGCATGTAGATTCCTTGTGCTAGTATATAGGTAGATAATATTAATTGGGGTGGGGTTTACTTAGGGCAAGTGACTCCCTACCATCTTCTGAGCGCTATCAGGCATTTTATTTTATTTTTTTTGAATTTTATTTTCTTTTATTTTATACAGCAGGTTCTTATTAGTTATCTATTTTATACATATTAGTGTATATATGTCGATCCCAATCTCCCAGTTCAGCCCACCACCACCACCCCCAGCCCCACTTTGCCCCCTTAGTGTCCATACATTTGTTCTCTACATCACTATCAGGCATTTTAAACTGAAGGTAAAAAGTGTCTTGAGGGCTTCCCTGGTGGCGCAGTGGTTGAGAGTCTGCCTGCTGATGCAGGGGACGCGGGTTCGTGCCCCGGTCCAGGAAGATCCCACATGCCGCAGAGCGGCTGGGCCCGTGAGCCATGGCCATTGAGCCTGCACGTCCGGAACCTGTGCTCCGCAACGGGAGAGGCCACAACAGTGAGAGGCCTGTGTACCGCAAAAAAAAAAAAAAAAAAAAAAAAGTATCTTGATCACAATATTCATAAATAAAGTTTTAGTTGTTAATGAGGTCAGTTATTCTACACGATTCCAGAGAACTGAATAGAGAAAATATAGACTGATATGAAAGAAAGATCTTTGTTTTCTGTAAGGAAATCTCTTGATAGTTGCGGTGATAGTCACCAAGGAGAATGAACAGATAAGACAGTAGCTTCTCAGTCCTTAGAGCTAGTTCCATGACTAATTAGTTTTCCTGAACAGTAGAGCCCTAAAATGCCATCTAACTGCATAACCTCTAGGGTTCATCCTGATCCAACACTGGTTATAACAGCATCACTTTGGTTTAGTATATATGTTTATATATTTGAATATCAAAGACCTAGTTATTTTTATACTATGTCCTGGCTCTTAGCAATCAGTCATGTTTGGGCCATCTTTACTGGGTTACTTCTTTCATCCGCCCCTTCAATTAAGGCAGTCCTCAAAGGTTTGTCCTTTTCCTACAGAATTTCCTCCTCTACACAGCCTCAGCCACTGCCAGGAGAGGTGACCCTGAACCATTTGCTCACACTGCTGCATGCAGACAGCTCACGAGCACCTCAGAACCACTCCGACCAGAACGGGTTCCTGTCCTCTTCCCACCTGCTCCCCAGACATGTTTCTCTTTCTGATCACTTGCTTAGATTTAAAGGTCTCAGGGTCTTGGAACCATTTATTCTTGCAGCTCAAACATAGTCTGTATATCCCTACTTCTGGTTGGCTTCCCTCCTTTCCCTCCCTACCATTTCTTGACTGTTTTCTAAAGGATTCATCTAAAATCACAGATTTGATTGCATAATACTCCTCATTTTATACATATAACAGTGTTAAGTGCCACATATTAATATATTTATTCCGGGAAGGTGGAGGTACATCCCAGGCACTCAGATGTTTGTGCATGAATGAAAGAGCTCAAAAGATTCATGTGTTGAGATCAAGTGATCACAGAGGGGCCACAAAAAATCCATCTATAATCAAGGAGCAATCGGTTTTAATCTGCTTTACTTTGGGTGCCACATTACTCAGGTAAGGATCTTTAACGTGTTTTTATATTGTCTTCCAAAGGGTGACCTGGGGCCCATGGATCTGCGTGAAAAACTACTTCCCTCAAGGCAGAGCTGCAGAGGCAAGTAGGGACAGATGTCCAGCCTGATTAATGCCCCACAGAGGCCATGGCCAGTTAGGTGCCCCATCAGTCAGTCCTACAGGTCACCTGCCTTTCAACAATAGTCCCACACCACATTCCGGTCCCAGAGTCCTCTGACTCAGGCTCCAGAGCTGCCCTTTAGCTGGACATGGTCCTGCCACTTGCCCCTGAACTGAAAAAAATGCATAACCTAAAAGCTGAGAACTATGTTTTATTCAAGGACATCGCTGCAGACTACAGCCCGGGAAGACGGCCTCTCAGATAGCTCTGAGGGACTGTTCCAAAGAGGGCTTTTGCTGAAACAAAACAAAACAAACAAACAAACAAAAACCCATGTAATGAAACATCAAAAGATTACTGCTAATCATAAAAAAACCCAGATATCTCAAATTAATGATTTTAGTGCCTTTCTATGTATGGGAAGATGCAAGAGCCTGGGCTCATGGCAGTTATTCCTTTGATATGCATCTTAACTATCCAGGACCAGTAATCTGTTTTTCTCCATCCTGAATTCCCCTCAGAGCACACCCGTGATGCCACTGCGGTGGCTGAAGGCTTGATGGCAGGCAACACTTATTGTTTATTGGAGTGGCAGGCAACACTCTTTGCCTACAACATCCATCTCCTGCAGGTGCTCAGACCTCCATGAGGAGCCTTATTAAGATAGCAAGGAAGTCTGGCCGTAGCATCACTTATAACGTTAGCATGTACCTGAAGCCCTGCACTTTGGATCTTTTGTGTCTCAAGGTCTTACAAGGTTTAAGACTCAAGTTTCTAAGGTAGGAGGTTCAGATCTTTAAGTAAGTCCTGTGGGGACTGCCTCACAAGGAGCGGGTGCTCAGAAGGGCTACAGGGCCCCATGTAGGTGCGACTGCTTCATGACCCCTGCTTGCCTTTCTGGCTTTACCTCTCAGTACACATCCCCTATTCCAGGCACCCTGGTACTTTACCGCATTCAATATCTTTTACGTCTTTTTTCATTTAATGTACTGTTTACCTCTTACTCCCCGACACCCCAGTGTAAAACTACCAGTTTGACTCAGAGTAGCTTTATAAAGATTTAAGACACTTATTTCCTTGTATGGAAAACAAACAGCTCAAAACTGAATATCTCCAACATTATACTATTTCCCCCTATATGTAGGACATAATGCTGTTTAATGAGTGATGCAGCTTAATTATATCACTGTAGATTTCTGGCTCATTTTCCCAATCCCAATGCTAGCAGAAAGGTTGGTGCCATAATCACAAATCGTATCCGAGCAACTTACCATCTTGGTGTGCATAGATTAGCTCTAGCGAACAAAGATCTACTATCACAGCGGTCCCTAACCTTTTCGGCACCAGGGACCGGTTTCTTGGAAGACAGTTTTTCTACGGACCGGTGGCGTTGGGGATGGTTCGGGCAGTAATGGGAGCAATGGGGAGCGGCAGATGAAGCTTTGCTCACTTGCTGCTTACCTCCTGCTGTGCAGCCTGATTCCTAACAGGTTGCGGACTGGGGGTTGGGGACCCCTGCACTATCACGTTATAGTGATTTTCACCTCACTGTTAATTTGACTGTGTCTCATACTGTTACCTGAAAACTGGGTTTGCCTCTTGGTGGATGTCACACCAAAAGACACAACCGAGCCAAAGGTCAGGAGAAGGAAGGATTTATTACTTGCAGCAAGTAAGGAGAACACCAGGGATCTTTCCCAAAGCAGTGTCTCCTCAAACAGCAAAATTGGGGAAGTTTTAAGCTAAGGGTACGTGTATAATCATGAAGGAGCTTGGGCGGTCAACAGAGTCCAAGTTTTAGTTGATTGAAGTCACGAGGGTCAGAAAAGGTTAACATCATCATCCCTTAGATTTCAGTTGACCTGGCAGTTAAGTGTTTTGGGCTAATCTTTACCATGGAAACAGAACTGGGAATCTTTACAATTGATGTATTATCTTTGCTGTTGTTACTTCTCTTGCCTGTTTCTGCATTCTATTGTTCCCTTAATATTATTAATTACTGAGACCTGTTCAAGGACCAACATTCGATCACAAAAAGGCTTAGGCCAAAAATGGCTTCTCTTATATCAAGAAAGCCATGCCTGTTCTCTTTCTCCAGGGACCTCCCCTACCCTATCTGCCTACAATACCGTTCTAAGTGCTGGGGTTAGAGCAGTGGACTTGATAAACTCCTTGCCCTGTGGAACTTACATTCTAATGGAGGAGATGGATTTTAAACAAGTTTAGCCAAAATCAGTTGATTTCCAACAGTGATGAGTGCTATGAAAAAAAAAATTAAGTGGCATAAAATATTAACAATGGACTCAGGATGGTCAGAAAAGACCTCTCTGGGGACTTGAAGTCTGGGGAAGAATATTTCAGGTTGAAGGAGTGACAACAGCAAAGGCCCTAGAGGCTAGAAAACATTTAGTATGTTTAAGGCAAGTGTGCAAAGGAGTAAGGGAAGGGCCAGGGATAGGGCTATAGGTCTCTCAGGGCTTAACAGGCCCTGGAAAAGAGCTGTGAAGTTTATTCTGAGAGAGAAGAAGCCATGGGAGGGCTTTCGGTAAGAGAAAATTGCTATAAAAGTGACCAAGCTGTGTTCTTACAAAGATAAAGATTTAAAAAATACATTATTTTTAGACAAAGTTTTGCTGGTTACCCTGGAACAATTTTATCCCATTTCCTATATTATGGTAAAGCAGAACTCTGACTTTATAGTAAATAGTTCAAAGATAAATAAAATTTATATTCACATTAAATGTAAAAGTCAGTTCCTAAACATAGTTCTTTAAAGGAGGAAAGAACCTGAGAATTTATTTAAGGTTAAATTAAGCCTTTAATTTTGCAGATAAGAAAGCAGCAGCTCATAAAGTCTATGACTTGCTCAAGGTCACAGAAATGAGACCTGAACCCAGAACTCTAATTAATTCAAGAGTGCTCTTTGACCTCTGCGGTCCTGGTGCACAGTAGCATGTTAATTACTCTGCATATTAGCGTGCAAGTCTCCACATGGACAGGAGGTGGGAACCTGCCGTTTCAAAGGCAGGGAGGGAGGGGAATCATGGCTTCACTTCCACCTGTCTGGATGTTCCACTTTTTCTGTTTCTCTTTTTGGTTGAAGTACTTGCAGCTACGCAACATCTCAGTTGGGAATCACGCTTATGAGAACAAGGGCACGGAGCAGTCAGCCATGGCCATCTGTCAGCACTTCTACAAGCAAGGAAACATCTGTCCTGGAAATGATACCTTTGACATTGATCCAGAAATTGAAACTGGTGATGTTCTTCTATAAGCTAGAACTTCCATTTTTAACTCCTTGATTTGTACTTATTTATAAATCAATTTATACTTATTTATACTAATTTCATCTCTGAAAACATTGATTTGGCCTGTGCTATTAGGTCATAGTAAGAACTTTATCAGAGTTGTGTCAGGTACTTCACTATAACTCATGATTCTTAAAACAAACAAACAAACAAAAACTCCCACAAAAACCAACGAGGCAAGTTTATTATTATCCTTGTTTTATAGAAGACTGAAGTGTGGCTCAGAAGGTTAAGTGATCTGCTCATGATGGAGCTAGTAAGAGGCAGTGCTGAAATTTGACCCAGGCCATGCCCTTAGCCACTTTATTCCACAGCCTCTCTGCTGGATAAGCCAGTTAAATAGACAGATATTGTCCTTATAAAACAGTTTGCTTGCAAATTCTTGATGTATATAAAACTCTCTCTGCTCAACAGCACTTCACTATTCAGTGTCTTTGGGGTAGGCTGGGCCTGGGGGGCCAGGCAGGGAATGAAAACCAGAACTTAGAATAGCACAGCTTATTCTTATTAGCAAAGTTCTATTTGCAGTTTGTATCTAAAACATTAACTTAGGTCATCGAGTCAAAAAGTAAGTACTTTTAACAATAGCCACTGGGACTTTTTCTTTGAGAAGAATAGTAAAGGGTATAGTACTGACTAGTGAAAATCTTCTAATATGCTATCTTCCTTTTTTAAAACAGTGTTTATTGAGGAAAAATTGTCAACATAATATTTTTTTAAAAAGATCCTTTAAACGTAGAAAATTTTATCTTAGACGCTACAGATGCTTCAAACATATGCTTAGGATACAAAAAGGAAGAAGGGCCTCAAAGTTTAAGCTTAAAAAGACAGAAAGGAAGATGACATTCTGTAGAAAACTAGTGAGATAGAGTTCAGATCTTTCTCTACCCCCATCCACTCCAGAAATGTTATAGTCACGTATTAAAAACAAATAAATCACTGTAACCACGTGGTATGGATGTTTAGCTTTAAAAATCTTAATTTACAAAAATACCAGAATCTGAATATCTAGTTTTAAACATATGATCCTTTCAAGATGCAGTTTTCTATATTTATTTTAGGCGCTATATTATGGTTTGTTCCTTTCTATGGCAGAATGTTTCTTTGTGGCACCAGATGAACCTTTTCACGTTGGAACACTAGAAGAAAAACTCAAGTTACTGCTGGACTTTCACAGGTGAGGGAACAGATGGGAGTGTAACTCATGTTTGTGTGTATACGTTTTCACTGCACTGAAGTCTCCTGTCTTCTAGACTCATAACAGTGGATCTGCAGTTTAAATTGAAGGCCATTAATCTGCAGACTATTCGTCATCACGAGCTCCCGGATTGTTATGACTTTACTCTGACTGTAAGTGTGGGCTGGGCTGAATTTGATTCCTATCTGGAGAAAAATAGTTTTATCTAGTTACAGGCTTATTTACTTGTATTAAGGGGTGATCAAATGTATAGGATGTTCCCATCCCACTTGGATGTGCACAGGGGAAGCATTGGTTCAGCTAGCTCTATTTGGTTATGAAGTAGTCCCTTCTTATCTGCGGTTTTGCTTTCTGAGGTAAGTTACCCTAGGTCAACCTCGGTCTGAAAATATTAAGTGGACAATGCCAGAAATAAATTTTAAATTGCATGTCATTCTGAGTAGCATAATGAAAAATTTCTGACCCTCCCCAGATATGAATCATCCTTCGGTCCAGTGTATCCTACCCGTGAGTCACTTAGTAGCTGTCTCAGTTATCAGATCAGTTGTCCCAGTATCACAGTGCTTGTGTTCAAGTAACCCTTATTTTACTCAATAATGGCCCCAAAGGGCAAGAGTAGTGATGCTGGCAATTCTGATATGCTAAAAGATTCCTTTAAGTGAAAAAGTGAAAGCTCTCAACTTAATAAAGAAAGAAAAAAAATGTATGCTAAGGTTGCTAAATCTACAGGAAGAAGAAATCTTCTATCCATGACGTTGTGAAGACGGAAGAAGAAATCCATGCTAGTTTTGCTGTTGCACCCCAAACTGCAAAAATTATGTCCAAAGTGTGTGATAAGTGAGTGGTTAAGATGGAAAAAGGCATTTAATTTGTACAAGATATTTTGAGAGAGAGAGACCACATTCACATAACTTGTATTATAGTATATGTTATAATTGTTCTATTTTATTATTAGTTATTGCTGTTACTCTCTTACTGTGCCTAGTTTATAAATTAAACTTTATCATAGGTATGTATGTCTAGGAAAAAAACATTGTATATAAGGTTTGGTATTATCTGCGGTTCCAGGCATCCACTAGGGGTCTTGGAATATATCTCCTATGGATAAGGGGTGGCTACTGTACTAACTTGTTTACTTGTTATTTATCTGTCTTCTGTACCTCAGTGTAAGTTCTCCGAGGGCAGGGACCTTGTCTTGTTCACCGCTGTGTCTTTAGTACCAAGGTCAGTGCCTGGCACAGAGTAGGTGTTCAAATACAAAAGGAACAGAGGTTTGTAGGCTCTGTATGGTCAGCTCTCAGCAGTCAGTGGCAGTCTGCTTAAGGTCATTGCCAAGGGTTCTTGCTACCCAGTTTCCTCACTGTGGATGTTTGTAGCCTTTGGGTTTTGCTCACAGTGCCTCCCTTGTGCTGCCTCTAATGCTCTGGTTAGCTTCCTCGCCTTCAGCCTACCCTATCACATCTATGTTCTCTGTCTTCCAGTTGCAGATGGAGCTTTTGATGCTCTCTAGGCAGCACAAGATGCCCCTCATGTGAGTTCATCACTTCACGAGGATCTGAGTCAGTAGTAACACAATGCTGTATCGGCATATGCAGGACAGCATTTGATAACAGCTTGCCTTCATGTGGTCCAAATTTCTATTACTTCAGCAGTAGTTTATATCAAAAGTTATGTCCACGATACTCAACTGATTGGCTGTAAGAAATCAAGTTTTCAGAAATGGAGGTTAAAAATATTTTCAGAATATAGGACAATGTAATAATTATGCATATTACTTAATAAGAAAAAGCACTAATTCTATAAGACTGTTTTTATTTGGGCTACAGATTTTGATCTTAATATTAACCAGCAAGTTATGAATTTTCAAAATTACTTGATTTTTAAAAAATTGAGCTATTATACACAATCTTCTCTCTTCTCTATCTGTATCTCTGTCTGTCTGTCTGCCTCTCTCTTTCTCTCTGTCTCTCATGGAAAATGATACTTTTCAGAAGTCTTATAATCCTTAAAGGCTTTGGTCAACTGACAGCTCCTTCATGGACCCTTTTGTGATTCCTCAGTTAGCAATACATTCTGTGTTCTGAACTCCCAGATTTTGTTTTCATTTTTATATTTTGTATGTCTTACCACCTTCTCCTTTGTTTTAGAATTTTGTAGGTCTTTATCATCAACTCTACTAGACTGAAAGCTCCCTGAAGGCAGGAACCATTTTATCTTTTCATCCCTCAGAGAACATAGTAGGTGACTCAAATATTTGTTGATTGAGTAAACAAAACACTAGATCCTTTGTCATGACTCACTACATCAGTAAAAGCAACTTGGCCTTTAGCCACAATCAAATGTAATATTTTTGCCATTCTTGTAGAATTATCCCAAGCTATATCTGTGCAGTGTGGATTTAGCAGTGCATCTCACAGAACTGTGGTGGAACTTATATCCTATCAGGTAGTTTGATAATAAAAGCCATTAGTGCAACTTCATTGCCGTAAGTAAACATGAACTGGGGCAGCATGCCTGATATAAAATGCAAGGTCTTTGGAGTCAGACAAGCCTAGATTTTAATGTCAGCTCACCAGTAAGTAGCTATGTAACTTTAGGCAAATTACTTAATTGGTTTGAGCCTCAGTTTTCTCATTTGTAAAACAGAATTAATGCCTACCTACCTGACAAAATTGTTGTTGAGATAGAAGATAACATATATGAAGGACCTACCAAAGTATATGGTATGTAGTAGATATTTGATTCATTCAACAGCTGTTTATTAAGCCTATCCTGTGTGTGCCCAGTTGGATTTATAATGTAAAAGTAGTGCATTAGCGTTCATTCATAGTAGTTTGATAAATTCTTTCATCCTGTATTTTGAAGCTCTTTATTAGGTGTATAAACATCTAGGATTCTGTGTCCACTTGAGCTGACTCTTTTATCATTATGAAGTGGCACTCATTAACCCTAGTCATATTCTTTGCTCAAAAATTTACTTTGTCTGATGTTAATATAGCCATTCCAGCTTTCTTTTGATTAGTGTTAGTATGGCATATCTTTTCCCACCCTTTTAAACTTATTTGTGTCATATTTAAAGTTGGTTTCTTGTTAGGCAGCATATAGTTGAGTCTTGCTTCTTTTGTCCAACCTAAAAATCTCTACCTTTTAATTAAGGTGCTTATTACATCATTTAAATTGCCTGTGATTGTTAATATGATTCCTCTCTTTTTCTGCCTTCTTTTGGATTGAGTATATTTTAGGATTCCATTCTATCGCATATGTTGTCTTATTAACTATAACTCTTTGTTTTATTATTTTAGGGTTTCTAGTACACATATATAACTTATTACAGCCTACCTTCAAGTGATGGTATACCACTACATGTATAGCATAAAAACCTGACAGTATATTTCCATTTCTCCCATCTTGGCCTTTGCGTTATTTTTGTCATACAATTTACTTCCAGATATAAACTGGAACAATACATTGTTATTATTTTCACTTTAAACAGTCAGTTATCTTTTAAAGCAACTTAAATAATTAAAAGTCTTTATATTTGCCCATGTAGTTATCATTTCAAGTGCTTCATTCCTTTGTGTAGCTCCAGGTTTCCATCTGGTATCATTTTCCTTCTGCATGAAGGGCTTCCTTTAACATTTCTTATAATGCAGATCTGCTGGTAATAAGTTCTTTCAGCTTCTATATGTCTGAAAAAAGTATTTCACCTTCATTTTTTAAGGATAGTCTCACTAGGTATAGAACTCTAGTTTGACTGTTTTTTTCCCCAGTACTTTAAAGATGTTGCTCTTTTACAAACTAAAAATACAAACAATACAAACTGCTGTCACTGCTAAGAAATCTGCTGTCTTCTTCATCTTTGTTCTTCTGTATGGGATGTATTTTCTCCCCTCTGGCTTCTTTAAAATTTTTCTCTTCATCTCTGATTTTAACAATTTGATTCTGATATGCCTTGATGTAGTTTTCGTGTTTCTTGTATTTGGGGTTCATTGAGTATCTTGGATCTATGGGTATACAGTTTTCATTATATTTGACATTTACTCAGTGTTATTTCTTCAAATATTTTTCTGTCTCTTTCCCCCCACTCTTCAGAGATTCCAATAATATGTATATTTGGGTACTTGAAGTTGTCCCACAGCTCTCTTTCTTTTTTTTTTTTTTTTCAGTCTTTTTTTTTCTCTTTCTTTCATTTTGAATAGTTTTATTGCTGTGTTTTCAAATTCACCAATCTTTTTTTTGTCTGTACTATCTAATCTGTTGTTAATTACACCCAGTATTTTTTCTTCTTCATTTAAAGAATTCAGCTTCTTCTAAACCTTACTTAGATGTGATTGACATTAAGCCAAAATTTATTTAATGAGCACCTACTATTTGTAAGACCCTGAGGCTTTTTTTGTGGGAAAAGCATGGTTTTTCCTTGGCAAGGATTTCTGACTCATTCAAATAATACTGAGCATCTTCCTTATGTGAGGCTGTGGGCTGGTTCCCTCAGCAGCTATGGAGATGGACAGACACTAGCAATGTCCTTGGTTGCTGGTCAAGGGAAGAAACTTACAGTCCAACATGAGGAGAAACAGAGTAACTAAACTTATTAAGTTTATTTGAAATCTTATATTTGAAGTGGTATCTGATTACCGCACACGAAGATTTTCAATAAAACTCATTTAAATGACAGACTTTAAAAGAACTTTTCTTTTTCTTTAGGACTTGAGAGAAGAGGCACCAAAAACAAAAACAAAACCCCCAAACCAGACTAATTTCCTTAGCTTGCCTTCTTGGTGTATGCAAGGGGAAAGTGGAAGGAGCTAGAAGGGGAAGACAATGGAAGAACTATGAAAGGTGTTCTGGCATGGCTTTGGTGCCTGGTGTCCCAAAATGGTTATCGTTGAAGCCAGACATGCTGTTGGTTCCCTGTGACCACACCTTTTGTAATACATATGGTTCTATAGTGATAAAGAAATCTGGTCCTAGAAGGAAAATCAAAAAAGCTCCATTTGAAATGTTTCAAGACAGAAATAATGAGCATCTGTGTTAGTAAGAATTACAACAACATTAAAAATCTATCCCTAGCTGAGGCTCTGCTGGAAGGCGGAGGAAAACATACTTGTACTCGCTCTTGCCCATTGTAAGAGGGCATCTAGAGGTGCTTAGAATGGGAAGGAGGGGGAAATTCTTTTGTTTTATAAGTGGTTCAGGGCTTGAATACTGTCCTGGAAGCAGGATTGTAGAGACTAAATGTTCTCTATGGAAGATCTAGTTCAACTTTCTCAGCTCACAGAGAAATAAAAAGAACTTCCCAAGGTTGAGCAGAGTTAGCGACAGGTCAAAGATGAGAGTCTGGGTCTCCTGTAACTTTGGAAGAATTGTTTCCTAATTAATGCATAGAGGCATCTTGGCTTTAAAAACTATAGGTATGGGCTTCCCTGGTGGCGCAGTGGTTGAGAGTCCGCCTGCCGATGCAGGGGACACAGGTTCGTGCCCTGGTCCGGGAAGATCCCACATGCCACAGAGCGGCTGGGCCCGTGAGCCATGGCCACTGAGCCTGCGCGTCCGGAGCCTGTGCTCCGCAACGGGAGAGGCCACAACAGTGAGAGGCCTGCATACCGCAAAAAAAAAAAAAAAAGAAAAAAGAAAAGCTATAGGCATGTTTTTTACCCTTTTCCTGTTCTTCACAGATAACATTTGACAACAAAGCCCACAGTGGAAGAATTAAGATAAGTTTAGATAATGACATTTCCATCAGAGAATGTAAAGACTGGCACGTATCTGGATCAAGTAAGTGATGAATTTTACTAGTTTTAAAGATGGTTATTAAATAATATTAAATGGTTATTAAATTACTTGTCCCAAGGATGTGTGGAACATTAAATGAAAGAATTGGACCATACTCAAGTCCCTAATTCTCTGCAAGTAGATCAATTCATTGTAGTTGTCTGATGTTCCAAGTAATTCCCAAGTTATTAGTAATCACAATGGCTTTTCCTGCCTTCTCCATGTGCCCTCACTGGCCTATTCCTTACCAAAAAGAAAAAAATGCTTATAATCCCCCCAGCAAAAAGAAAATCACATATACTCAAACCAATGTTTATCGAGTGCTTATTGCATAAGTATAATACTTCCACCTACATCTTCCTCACTTCAATATTTTAAAATATCTTTGAGCTAGGTGACATCCCTATTTTTACAGATGAAGAAACTAAGGCTCAGTGAATTTTGGTGTGTATGGGGTCATACAGCCAGGGAGAAGTCAGGTAGGATTTGACCCTGAAGTATCCCACACCTTATAATTATCTTCTATCTAGGTCAAAAAAGTAGACGAAATAAGGAAAGGGTGCATTCCTAGAAATATGGACACAAACTCAGGTATAAACTGAGTATCACTGAGAATTTTGGAGCTGAACTGGATAAAACTGACTGGGAAGAATTGATCTAATTTCCTAGTCCCTTATAGTGATATGTAGTGGTGTGTTGTGCTAGATTTTAATGATTAGGTCAGAGGGTCTCAGATTCTATTGAAAAGAAGCATCATTCTAAGTACCTGCTAAGATGCAGTTTCTCCAGCTTCATACAAGACAGTCTATAGATCTGGGGGTGAGACCCAGGAATGTGCAGGGAATCCTTATTCAGACCATACTTGTATAATAATTGCTTTAGGGTTTCCTACTAATGGATTCACGAAGTTCAGATGTAGTAATGAGATAGTATGAGTAAATAAAATAAAATAAAATGTCTTCATTCTTTTCACTAATAGGTAACTTCAAATATATGAAGATCTTGAATCACAAACTTTTATTTCAATCACAAAGTTGTTTATTTGAAACACAAGCCTGTTTTGTCATCTGTAAACATTGTAATACTTCTCCACAAACTTGAGAATAGGGAAAATGAGAGCATATGAAGGTGCCTGGAACATAGGCTTTCTCTCAAATGTTTGTTTCTTGAATTTTAAGTTTTTCTGAAGTAGATTTAGTCCTTCGTGTGACAATTAGATGCCTCTTGACAAAATTATGGAATGCTTCATTTCAGAATAGTCTTGAGTTCTTTCTATCAGCATAGAGCAGTACAACTTGTTAAGTAAAGACACGCTCTGTAAGAGAGCATGTGACGGCCAGCCCTCTGCCCACCTCTCTTCACCTGGCTCTGCTTATGCTGGGAGGACTGATTCCCAGAATCTCTGCATGGGTGGCTCTGCCTTGTCACTCAGGTCTCAGCTAAAACCCACTGCCTCTTTGGTGAGGCCTTCCTTCATTGTGCGGTATAAGTGAACCTTTCTTTTCCCCATTCCCCCACCCAAAGCTCCCTCAGCAATGGTGGTCAAAATTTAGTGTTACCTAGAGAGCTTAGGAAAACACAGTTTCTGATTCACTGGGTCTAGGGTAAGGCAGGAGAATGTGCATTCCTAACAAGTTCCCAAGGGATGCTAAGAGCCACTAACACAGAGTGATGGATGCTGGAGACAGACTGCAAAGGTTTGAATCCTGACTTTGCCACTTACTGGCCGTGGAACCTTGGGCAAGTTCTGTGACCTCTCTGTGCTTCAGTTCTCACCTGCAAAGTGGGATAATCACATCTACCTCGTGGGTGTTGCTGTGAGGTGCAAGTGAGTTAAAACCTATAAAATTCTTAGAACTATGCCCGGCAGGAAATGCACTCAATACATGTTAGCTATTTGGATTTACTTTATTCGTATCTCTTACTCCTGTCAGAAAATAATTCGTTCATTCACTTGTTCACTTTTTTCTCTTATATCGCTGGAGTAGAATAGAAGTTCCACAAGGTCAGGGGCTTCGTCTGTCTTGTTCACCCATTATACTCTCAACATGTAGAAACACACCTGATGCTTAATAAGTATTTTATACCTAGATAAGTATATTTAAATAGGATATGCAGGAACCCTAACGGTATTAAGAACAAAAGACTACAAGTTGATAAATAAAGATCTTTGATGGATGGTTGTGATGATTTTTAAAAGAAGGACTTTTAGTCTTTAAATACTCATGGAAGAATCTGTATCTGAGCCTTTTCTCTTTGTTGTCTTTGTGCAAAGAATGCTTGAATTATTTAAATTATTCTAAACATAGTGTGAAGGATCCGTATAAAACTTGAAAATGCTTCTGAAGGATGCAGAAAGAAGACTTGAATCAATTAAAAGGCACACTATGTTTTTGGACAAGGGATTCAACATGATGAATATGTCAAGTCTTCCTAAATTAATCTATAAATTCAACGTGACTCCCCCCCCAAAATTACCTGTAGGATTTTTATTGGAATTTGACAATCTGGCCCTGAAGAATATATGGAAATATAACAAGCAAGACTAGCCAGCAGAAATCTAGGAAAGAGTAATGAGAGGTATTTTTCTTAGGCGTTACAACACACGAAAACGTCAGAAGGGTAAGATATGGTACTTGAATACAAACGGCCATGTGATACATGGTAAAGACGGCATTTCAAATCATTTGCTCTTTTAACTGGCAAAAATTAAAGAATATGGAGCAGATGTGGAGGTATGTGTAGGTATGTAAACTTTCATGATCTTTTTGGAGAGCAATTTCTTAGATCTTCTTTTAGAAAGATGCATATGCCTTACCCCAACAGTTCCATCTTTGGATATTCATCCACCTAAAGGATCACTTGCACCTGTGCACAAAGAGGACCTGGAGAATGGTTTGTAGCAGGGAAAACCAGATTCCAATCCAAGTGTCTTTACAAATACAGTATTGTACATCTATACTGAAGTATGCAATGTGGCCATTAAAATAAATGAGGCTAAAAATGAAAAGAAAAATAAGAAGTATATGTCACCATATTAATGTTGCACTGCATAAGCAGGTAATCCACTTTCCTTCCAGTTCAGAAGAACACTCATTACATGATGATCTTTGATGCCTTCGTTATTCTGATATGCCTGGCTTCGTTAATCCTGTGTGTTCGATCTGTGGTGAAAGGACTTCAGCTTCAGCAGGTAGGGATCTCTGCTTTCTAGGAATGTGATGGACATTTTGATTGATAGAGAAATTCACCGTGCCTCTCTTCTTTTCCCGAAAGGAATTTGTCAATTTTTTCCTCCTCCATTATAAGAAGGAAGTTTCTGTTTCTGATCGAATGGAATTCGTCAATGGATGGTATATTATGATTATTATTAGTGACATATTAACCATTACTGGATCAATTCTGAAAATGGAAATCCAAGCTAAGGTAAAATTTTTTCCTATTTATGTCATTGTTAGTATCAGATTTGCATGAACGATCATTTATTTTTTCCAAAACGTTAAGAATTCACAGAGTAAATTATTTCTTTCAAACATTTTATTGAGTAAACCTGAAATAACAGTAACTTGTAAAAATCTAGTCCAGAAATCTTTTAGGCTGAGTTTTCCAAAGTGTGATTCACAGTCCTCTGCATCAGGATCATTTGGGTAGTTGGTAAATACCCCACGTTAGACCTACTGAATGTGAACTCTGGGGGTGGGGCCTGTGAATTCTTACACACACCAAAAGCCATACACACTCCAAGGTAACTAAAGTAAAAGGTGTTTTTTGTTGTTCTTACAAGAAATACCAGAATCTTCAACAAAAAGAGTCGGCTGGGGGTAGGTGGAGGGAAGTGAGGCCAAACTACTATTGTGTGAGTCCTTGCAGTTGTTCCCTTTGTCCATTTAAATGGAGAATATTCCCATTTTCCTACTTTTCCTATTTATGTACTACAAGATTTTCCATTTTAAGTTAGGACTAATCCAGCCTGGATATCAACCCTCCCCCAAAACAAAAATAAAAAACAAGACAAAACAAAACGAATACTGTTCAAACTAATCTTGTTCAAATTTATATTTTTCTAGCCTGACTACAACTAAATATGAGTATGATCCGTGGGGAGCCTCTTATGGTTCAGATTCCTGGGCAGAGAGCCCAAATGCAATGGCTCAGTTAAGACAGGAGTTTATTTCTCCCTCATGTAATAGTCAGGGTGGATTTTACGTGCTGGCAAGTTGCTCAGCTCCACACCATTCAGGAATCCAAGTTTGTCCCATCGTTTTCTCTGCCGACCATTAAGGGCTCACCCAGACTGCATGATTGATGCTGGGTTGCCTCACAAACAGATTGCAACCCATGGAAGGGAAAACCTGGTATGGTAGTAGGTCTCTCACAGTCTTATAACCTGGCTCAGAATGGCAGCCTTCATTTCTGTTCAGTCCTACTGGATAGAATTTAGTCACATCTAACGGCAAGGGAACTGGGGGAGATAGCCCAGGCATGTACCTCAGAAAGAGAGAATGGGTTTAGGAGGCCATGGAGCAGCTGTCACTATATGTCAATGTAGTATATATCATTAGAATAGATGTTTAACTGTAGGGACCAAAAAAGGAGGAGTAGGGGGAGATTTACAGCAAATCTTTATTTTTACCAACCTCACCTACCATTAACTTCAATGAGCCTTTAATGGTGTCCAACAATCTTTCTGCATTTTTCTAAGCTATTCATTTCCCCTGTCTTCTAGCTGATCATTTCATATTTCTTCTCTTTTGAAGCTTGTAATACTCCCTGCCCCATCCTCACTCTCAGCTGATGACCTCACTTCCTATTTCACAAAATAATGGAAACAAAATAGGAATTCCACAAATTCCCACTTCACTTATATACCTGCCAGCATCAGTGCCCATATGCTTTGCTTTTTCTCTGCTACTGTAGATATATTATTTAGGTTACTATCCAAGGCCAACTTCTCCACCTCCTGCCTTTCAGATGCCGTCCCTGCTTGCTTACTCCAGGGCATGGGTCCAGCTATTCTTCCTCCTTTTCTCATGCATCCTCAATTTCTCATTCTCTACCAGGACATTTCCATCAGCATGTTTTTTTTTTTTTTCTCCTTTCTAAAAAGGCAAAATCTCAAACTATTCTCCCTCCAGCTACTTCCCCATTTCTCTGCTTCCCTTTATACAGCAAAATACCTCAAAAGAGTATTTAATCCTGTTTCTGACTCTGCGCTTCCCATTCCCATTCAGGCTGCCCTGCCACTCCAGGGCAATGTTCCAATGACCTCTCATGTTGCTACATTCAATAATCAATTACTTATCCTCATTTTGACCAATCAGCAGCTTTTAGCACTGCAAGCACGCCCTCTTTGTTGATGAACTTTTTCACTGGCTGTCACTTACCTGGTTTTCCTCCTAAATCACTGGCTGGTCTTCTGACTTTCCATTGTTGGTTCCTTCTCATCTCACCAACCTATGAAAGTGACAGTATTTCAAGGCACGGTGCTTGGACACCTTCTTTTTCTGCCACCGTCTTGGTGATCTCATCCTGTCCCATTGTGTTAAATAATGTCTATTTTCCAGTGATTTTCAAATCTCTATCTCCAGCTTGGAATTATTCCCTGAACTCCAGTCTCAAATATCCAACTGTCTATTCCACATCTCCACCTGGATGTCTACCTGGCCTCACAAATTTAACATACCTGAAACAGAACTCCTGAAATCTCCACCTCCACAGTCCAAACCTGCTTCTCCATGGCCTTTCTAAGTTCGGTTAATGGCAACTCTTTTCCGTTGCTCAAGACAAAAGCCATAGATTCATCCTCAACTCCTCTCTTTCACTAACCCCTCTCCTCCATATCTCATCCAAGAGGAAATCCTATTTGTGTCCCTTAAAAAAATCACCTCATCACCTTCACTGTTGCCATCCTGGTCCAAGGCACCGTCAGCTCTCATCTGCATTATTGCAGTAACCGTCTCACTCTTCCAACAATCTGCTCCCAACATATCACTCCTGTTCAGAGCCTCAATCTCCCCAGTCTATTCAGAATAAAAGGTAAAGTTTTTAAATTACACTCATGGGGCCCTAAACTACCTGCCCCCTCACCTCTGTGACTGCACACTCTCCCCCATAGCTCACTCCAGCCAGACTCACTATCTTGCGAGGTGCCCTCCTGCTTTGGGGCCTCTGCCCTTACAGGTCCCTGTGCCTGGAAATCTTCCACAAGGTCTTTGCTTGGCTTGCTCCCTCACTCCCTTCATGTCTTTACTCAAAGGCCACCTGTTCAGTGATCAGTCCATGCTATTTGAAATGCAACATACAGCCTTCCCTTATCCCCTCCCCTGAATTGTCTCCTCAGCACTTACCATCAGCTAATGTACTGAGGGTTTTGCTAGTTTATTTCTATCATCTCTCTCTCCACACTAGAATATAAGCTTCACGAGGGCAGGGAATTTTGTTTGTTCACTGCTTTGTCCTTAGCATCTAGAACAGTGCCGACTCATTGCTACTCAACAAATAATTTTTGCCCCAAATGAATTTCTGCTACATAACTGATTATTTTTTCCACTCTGTTTTAGAGTCTGACAAGTTATGATGTCTGTAGCATACTTCTTGGTACCTCTACCATGCTCGTGTGGCTAGGAGTCATCCGATACCTTGGTTTCTTTCAGAAATACAATGTAAGGAATTCCACGGTCCTCCAAGCTGCTGGTATTTCTCTTTCAAAGTTATTGCACTGCTTTGTCTAAAGGACAAAGGGGTTCTAATGACGTCTCTTACTTTCCCAGCTCCTGATTCTCACCCTTCAGGCAGCGCTGCCCAACGTCATCAGGTTCTGCTGCTGTGCAGCTATGATTTATTTAGGCTATTGCTTCTGTGGATGGATTGTGCTGGGGCCTTACCATGATAAGGTACTGGTAAACAATTTTTTTTTCTTGTTGTTATTAAGCTCTCAGAGTAGTGCCAGTGGCTCGTTATCCTTTTAAAATAAGCTCCTTTTACTTTGTGGCTCAGCCTTAAAATGTTGTAGGTAATGTATCTATTGCCAAGTTTATAAATTGGTAAGGTAAGACCACCTTGAGAGGATAACTGATTCACTTGACTGCCTCAACTCCTTTTGTGGAATATGGCAGATAATTAAGTCTTTCTTACCGTCAGCGAAGTCAAACTTGCCAATCTGATTCATCGATATATACTAGAGTGGGCTATTTAGTTAAGTCTTATTGAAATTTGACTTTATTTTAAAAAGTAGTATAGGGAGAAACTTGAAGAAATATTGAATATTTTGTTCACCAGAGTTATAGTCTTGAGTGTAATGCCATCATCTTAAATGACATGAACTTTAAAATGAGAAGCGTGAGGATGCATGGTTGGGACCTGTGTTTCTCACAGAAGCATTTCAAGGATCTCTTTCTACCAAGGTAAATGGGAGGGTAAAGCTTGACTCAGAAAAGCACTGAAGGTGCAGACCAGCTCTCCTATCTTCAGTTCAGGCTGCTCCTATTAAGAGGAGCGTCTGAAGGAGCTGCTTGTTCCAAGAAAAACAGTAGGCATGTACATGTTACGTACATCACAAGACAAATGCCTGGAGGAATGACTCCATCTTCCTGGGTGTCTCCAATGTGTACATGTTATCAAACTTTGGTGTGATTTTCTCTTGTTAAAAAAAAATGCTTGTGGTTACCCCAGGTTATTTGTTTGAAGGGGTAACTTGAGATATCTAGTCCCACTATTTTTAATATGGTGTCATGGTCAGTGTCTCCAATGGGAAGGAACACCTAGTAAAGTGAACTTTTCTTTTTTGTTTTTCCAGTTCCGTTCTCTGAACATGGTCTCTGAGTGCCTTTTCTCGCTGATAAATGGAGATGATATGTTTGCCACATTTGCAAACATGCAGCAGAAGAGTTACTTGGTCTGGCTCTTTAGCAGGATTTACCTCTACTCATTCATCAGCCTCTTTATATACATGATTTTAAGTCTTTTTATTGCACTGATCACTGACACGTATGAAACAATTAAGGTAGGTTCGTCAAGAACGAGGAGGAGCAGCATTTTCCTAGAACTTGCAGAGTGGCAATAAAATACAGTACCTGGGGCTTCCCTGGTGGCGCAGCGGTTGAGAGTCTGCCTGCCGATGCAGGGGACACGGGTTCGTGCCCCGGTCCGGGAAGATCCCACATGCCACGGAGCGGCTGGGCCCGTGAGCCATGGCCTCTGAGCCTGCGTATCCGGAGCCTGTGCTCCGCGACGGGAGAGGCCACAACAGTGAGAGGCCCGCGTAACGCAAAAAAAAAAAAAAAAAATACAGTACCTGAGGGGGAGGGGATCAATGGAATGGTAGTTTCTTCAGGGTAGAGAAGAAGGATCTCAATTTTAGATACTAAAAACAGAAATGAAAGAGAAATAGAATTTCTAGAATGTTGAAAGTTTTGTCTCTGAGTAATTGTGCTCTTTCAGACAGGGTTTCAAATAGTTTATTAGAATTATAAGGATCAGTAGATACTGAGTGAGTGAAACAGACAGTCAAAATTTTGTGGGAGCTTTTAAAATCCACTTTTCATAAAAAAAAATTGACCTCTTCATTTGGAATGAACCCCTGCATGGGACTACCCCAGAGGCCTGGTCTCCAGAACAGTCAGGGGATTAATGTGTCAAGTATGAGCCATGTGTGTGTTACACGGTCAGAAACATGATTTGAAAAGCTGTTATTCATATTGTCACTCCACATTGAATATTTAAAAATCAGTTTTAGCCCTTTGAAATATGGAAAGGCAGAATAAATATCCATCTGTATTTAAATTTCTAATAACATTATACTGTTAGGTATACTATCGGCATAGACACTTCCACTTGGGGACTTTTCTTTCTGAGCATGAGAGGCATAATGAAACATGATGCCATGCGAATGTAAGGAGAAAGACCATCAGGAGTTGATGGATTATGAATTGATAATTACAAATACCTTGCTCACGAAGCCCGGGTTCTGACTTCATTCTTACCGAATCAGATGTCAGGAACCGACTGTCCTCAATACTTGCTTGGCAGACTTGCTTAGAGTCACCAAGGAGACTGGGAAAGAAGATAGTTGTACCTGTACAAATCCCTTTCCATGGTGCTCTAAAAATTCACTACCTTCAACTCTGCATGCAGAGAGCTATATATATATATTATTAGAGGGTGACATCTGAGGTCTCAAAGAATAACATGAGTTGACAGCTCTGGATGACACAAGCCTAAAACTCGCAGTTTAGATGTTAACCTGCTACCATGGTCTCAGAGCACTTGTCAGATGGGCGAGTCCTTTCTGATCCTTGCTGGTCAGGGCCCATTCTAGAGATCTTAGACTCCCAAACTGATATAAATATTAGGCCTTTAAATAAATCTGTCTGTCTGGAAGACAGACTCCATAAGGGTGTGCAGGCTGGATTTTACCTGGAAGGAGCTCTCAGATTCAACATGCCCATCTGGGGTTGAATCAGACCCACAAAAGAGAGCAGGGCACTGCAGGATCCTAGACCCACTTTTCCTTAGCCAAACCTAAGACTGGCTCTAGAGGCTACATCCCCACGAAAATACTTGGAAGCAAGTAAACTATCCCTTTAGAAAAATCCCCACCTGTGTAGCTAAATGATCCACTTTGAATTTGAAATAAAGCTGTTTTCAGGGGACTTATTAATGAAAACTTTTTTTTTTTTATTCTTCTGTATAGCATTACCAACAAGATGGCTTCCCTGAGACTGAACTTCGTGTATTTATATCAGAGTGCAAAGATCTGCCCAATTCTGGAAAGTACAGATTAGAAGAAGAGCCTGCAGTCTCTATATTCTGCTGTTGTAAAAAGTAGCTATTAGGCTAATCTATGCCCTGGAGGGAACTATAATGTGTAGCTGAGTTGGGAGACAAAATGGATATTTTAAGATCAGATGTAGTATGTTTGAAGACTATTATTTTGAGCAAATTGATGGCTGTAATTCATCAAGAACTGTGTTTATATTTTAAAGCAATATTTAATGTCTTTGCAGCTTTAGGCTGGGCTTATTTTTTTTTTAAACCTAACTTTGATGAGGGAAACTCTTGGATTCTTGTCCTGTTTATTTTTGCCATAGCTTTAGAATGTGTTTTCCATACCCTTCTCTACTCTTGCTTCCAGTTATTCTGACTGTGTCATCAGTGGAAACCATGCCTGAACTGACCTCAGACAACTCACCAACCCTGGCCTGGACCATTCTCAGGGGCTGTCCTTGAGAGAGAGGATGATTGCTGTATATCCAGTAATCATTGCATTTTAAAATCTCTTAAAGGAAAGAATAAGAAAGAAATAAATATCACCAGCTAACAGTCTTGTATTTGGCTATGAAGGACAACTGTTATTTGATACCGCTTTTAGTTCTGGAGCAGATCAGGTTTTTTAGTATAAGTTTTCTCTTTTCCTTTAGTGTTAAAGGACAAAGTTGAAGGAGTATTCTATACACCTATGAAAATTAAACTGCATACCAAATGCATATTCGATCCCACAAGGATTGTTTTATTGGTACTTGCACAGCCTTGTGAAAAGTGCATGATGTGCTGTGCCCCTCCTAGGCACATTCAGTCTCACAGAAAAGGGTAGCGTTTTTTTCCTCCACATAAACTTCACTGTGAATATTGTTCTTGTCTGCCTATCCCAGAAAATTGTTGCATTTTTACTATTAGCCTGTCTCATGTTTTCTAGACTCTTTAAAAAATCCCCTTTAACATCGTAAATCAGTGAAAGTTTTATATGAAGGCAACCTGCTAGAGAAATTCAAGAAAAAGGTGTGTAAGTTTAAACTTCCATGTTAGAGTACATTATTGAGCAAAAGATTCTTCTGTTATTTGGTTATTGGTCATTATAAATGTGAATCAGGGTACAGAACTCTTTGTACTGTCATATACAGAACAGAACATAGACATTTGAAAGGAACAAAGCACAGCACAAAACAATGACTATTACCACCCAGTGAGAAATGAGCCAGGATCTTTGCCATAAACAAATGATTTTTTGAAAGTGAAAAACATAATACCTATTGTGAATTAATTTACTAATTTAGAATTGTTAGATTTGGTGCCTAGAAACTATAATTCATATCTTAGTATGTGTGATATTCACAAATTTCAACGATCTGACTTCAACTATCCTTAAGTTTCATACTCCTCCCCTCTTCCCCATCCCCAGTTCCCTCAAACATGCAGGTGAAATCTTTCCTAGAGCCTTGCTATTTAAAGAGTGGTGAGTGGACCAGCAGTTCCAGCAACATCTTCTAGTTAGAAATGCAAGCCCTCAAGTCCCATTCCAGACCCACTGAATCAGAGTCCGTTTCAATACCATCCCCTGGCGTTTCATGTGCACATTCAAATCTGAGATACTTGGAGCTGCCTTTTACAACTATTTCTCCCTCTATAGTGTTTTATAAGAACTTACCTACGGTTTATTTTTTAAATGATACTTTTATGTCTATCAATAATATATGCATCACCAATTACAGTTATTTATGTACATGTATCTCTTCTCTACTTTGCGAAACTAGTTGTAGATTATTACAGATGTGAAACTGTTTACAGAAACTGGTCCAAATTAGGAGAGCTACTGAAGTGTAGCAGTGGTTAGTCATGTCTTAGCAGTGTAGTGGTGTGGTGAGAATAAAGGTTTAGGAGACTGAAAGACTGAATACAAATCTAGGACCTACTACATATTCTATGGGTGACCTCAGAGAAGTAACTTAAACCTCTCTGAACCCATGTCCTCATTTTGATAGGGAGATGACAGTACACAGAATGCTGAGCATTCAGTGAGATAACGTATAAATCAATCTTGGTACCTAGTGGGGCTCAGGGTTTCTTCTGGCCCCTTTGAAGCACAGGGCCCTTGTACATGGTAGATGTTCTTAATAAACGCAACGTTGACAATGGATTTTCCTTTTAACTACCCACTGGTAAGTTATTCAGTAGAATTGCCCTGCCTTTAAAAAACACATAACAAGAAGTTTGCTGATACAAAAAGATGTTATCCCAGTTTACAATCCCCTTCTAAAGGGACTGTGGTCCCTAGTGGAGTCCTAGTATTTTGAAGTTAAGGGTTGTCCCTTTATAGTGGCTTTTCTTTGAATTAAAAAGGCTTAAAAATTCTTTAGCATAAAAATTGTATATATAGATACTATATATAATATATATAGTATCTATATATGCTATATGTATAAATATAATATTTCTTATACTTCCTCCAACACTCTCCAATGAAGTCACAGTTTGCCTCTTTACACCAGAGTCCACATCCTTCCCACAAGAACAGTGCTGTAACATTTCCTCTCCTTTTCTTCTAAAAAGGAGTCATGCCACCGTGGCACCCACCTGCAGGGACTGTGACTACACAAACGGGAACTTCCAAGCCTGTCTGTACCCAGTGGGCATCTCTGATGAAACGGACTCTAAAATAAGGCATTTGCCTAATAGCCTACTGGAAGTGACTTTCAAAAGGGGGTGTAAAGAAAAAATATGTTGGGACTTCCCAGGTGGTCCAGTGGGTAAGGCCCCGCGCTTCCAATGCAGGGGGCCAGGGTTTGATTGTTCATCAGGGAACTAGATCCCGCATGCATGCAACTAAGAAGTCCACATGCCGCAACTAAAAAGATCGTGCATGTGGCAATGAAGACCCAGCACAGCCAAAATAAATAAATTAATTAAAAAAAAATCTTAAAGAAAGAAAAGAAAAAAATGTTGCCTGCCATTTCAGTTTTACTAGGATCAAGCCATTAGCCACTACAGTCGCCCATGGACAGTGCCCCCTGAGGGGAATTCAGGATGGAGAAAACTAGGGAGCATTCTGGGCTTTGTATACACCTAGATAGTTAAGATGCATATCTAAGGGAAAATTTCAGTGACCCCAGATTCTTTTCATACATAGAAAAGCAAAAAAATCATTAACTTGAGATGTCTGTTCTTTGTGATTAGCAGTAATCTTTGGATGTTCCAGGACATGTTTTTGTTTTGTTTTGTTTTTTCCCACAGCAAAAAAATTCAGGCATATCCTGGCTCCTCCCTTACCTCTCATCAGCTACTCGGAGCTATCAGATGGACTGTTTGCAGGGCTATAGTCCTCAGTAAGGTCCTTGAATAAAACTTAACTCACAACTTTTGAGTCGTGTGTTTGTCTTTCAGTGGACAGGGGTGTCAGTTATGTATGCTTTTATATACCTTACGTATTTCCAACTGCTTCAACCTGGCAGAATATTCTTTGCCTTGTTAAACCCAGAGACCTTTTAAACATTTGCTGATTGAAACAGCCTGGAGCTCGCGGACTTTGCTGCTGCTGCTGCCACCAATAGGAATAGGCCTCCCTGGAAAAGAGGCTATTGGCTCGTCGGAACTTCCAAGTCAACATCACCCACAGCTGAAAGTGGCATTTGGGTAAGTGACCGCGACCCTCATCTCTAAGATTCATGTCCCGTTTCCGACAGGCGTCTTCCTTTGAAGTTCCGGGAGGGAAGAGCAGCAGTGGCTGCAGGCCAGCACGTGGGCTTACCGAGTCCCAAGGCTCGGGTCTTGCAGGTCTGCGCCGTCCCTCTGTGCCCGCCCCGGCCACGTGGACACTCACTCCCCGCGCAGGAGGCCAGCTTCCCCGCGCGAGCTAACAGCGATTCATTTCTCTTTCCCTTGTGCGCCCGTAGCACTTTTAACATCTCCGAAGCATGACCCTTGTCACAGAGTTTTGTGATCGTGCACTTCAGAATAAAAACACGTCAAAATGAATGAACTTTTCATTTAACGTGAAGTCCTGGAGGGAAAGGATCTGGTCTTTCTTATCTCGGTGCCCACAGTACTCAGCCCTAGGCTTGGCATTCAGTGAATATGGCCTGTGTCTTGAACGCATCAAAATACAAATGACTTTTAAAATGGGCAAAGGAATGGATGTAGGAAACAAGAAAAGAATGCCGAAATCAAGGAAAGAATGTAGAGTCAGGAGCCCCGCAGGGCAGGGAGTGCACAGCCCGGCCGCCCGGGGGCGGTGTGGAGGGCGCACCGGCAGCCCAGTGTTCCACCGCGTGGGCCCCTTTTGAAGGCGCTTCTACCCGGCCCTACAGCCCGGCCGCCACCCAGGAGGCCTCCTTCCCCCGTCGCTCCGGGCAGCACCATGGCTCGTGGCGTGGAGGCGCTGGACCTGCAGGTGTGGAGCAGAGCCTCAGGTCCGTCCCGGGGGCCTCAGTGCAGGTCAGTACCCCAGGGGCGATCGCCGTGGGGCCCCCCTCCATCCCACGGCCGTTCCTCTGGCGCCCACCGCCACCCCCTTCCCGGGCTGCTTTCCCCCACGGGTCTCCTGACGCGCGCACCTCTGCTCTATCTCCCACCGCCCGCCGCCTTCCACCTGCCTCCCGGGGCTCACAGAGGCCAGCTCGCTGACTCGAGGAAAAAGTGCCCCAGGGCACCAAGTTGAGACGCTCTCCTCAGGCTGCTCAGCCCGGGCGGGAGGCGACTGGGGGGAGGTGGGGACTCGGGGCGGGGCGGGAACGCCCGGTCACGAGCCCCTTCCTCGCCGGCGCGCAACGACCCGCCCGGCAGCCCGCCGCCGCCGCCGCCGCCGCCGCCCGAGGGGGGCAGCCGCCCCCGCGACTCGCCGCGCCTGCCAGAGGGCCGGGGTCTGCGCGCCCCGGGCGGCTGGTAGGAAGGGTAAGAGAGAGGCGCTAAGAGGAGGGGGGCCCGCCTAGGAGGGATCCGACTTCAGGGGAGGCGTTCCCGGCAAGGCTGAAACGCGTGCAGTGAACGGTTTCTCCTGCTCCGAATCCCGAGAGCCGTGGAAAGTTTTGAAGGCGCAGGCCTGGCCCGGCAGCCCCGTCCTTTTCCCCAGGCCAGGAAGCAGAGGAAAGACCAGGTGATTTCAGGTTAACTGTCAGATGAGGCGCCTGAGCTGTGTCTTTCTGGGTATTGGACTCTGGAGAAACCCTCATCAAGTGGATGGCTTTCCTGTTCTAGACTAGAGCTTTCTTGCTGCCTTGCTTATAGTAACTGCTTGCAGTTAGTTAAATCAGGCTGGGCTTTGCCTTCCGGAACAAAGAGGCCTTTTCCTCAGGTGGGAGGGTGATAGCGTGTTTAACCCCAATTCCTCTGCCTTTATGAAAAGGCGTACAGTTCAGCCCGGTGGCGCTGCCCGTGGGCCCCAACTTCTTGGTCAAAACTCCAACCACCCAGCCGTGCAGCTGAGCCGGGGGCGGGTAGTGCGTACAAACAGGCCTTCGCTCCCCTCTTAAAGCTCGCAAAACAAATACAGTGGTGGGTGGTTAAACTTTCTTAAAATAGCGTGGAGACTTTCCTGCATAGCGCTCTCGGTATTAAATACAAATGAACTTAACGCTAGCAAGGAAAGCCAGAATTCAAGAGGAGGATTTATTTGATCTCTGATCACTGTCCAGATAAGTATTTAACGAATACTTATATGTTTTTTGTGGTATATGTTTTTTAGACTTTTGAAAGACCAATTTTGAATTAGAAGACAAAACTTTGGTGCAGCTTTTTTGGACAACTGGATACCTGTGAATGTCACCTCAAAATGACTGGGTATCGTGTAATTTATAAAGCATCTCTCTTAATGCTAAGTGTTTATTTTTAATAGAGCAGAGGGGTAGAAGTTATACACTGTTTCCATCTACCGTAGCCCTAAAATCACTGTCCTAAAAGGTAGGGAGCAAATTGACCCTGGGTTTATTTACTATCTTTTGCTTGGACTGATAAACAGGCTTGTGCTTATGGTAGGTATGGTGTGTATAAACTTTTTTTTTTTTTTAACTTGAATTTAGGTTTTTTCTTAGCACATTTCCTCAGGACTTAAATGGTTTTATCATGTCCAGTGAGTATCTTCAGAAGCTACCATTCTTAGAGTAGAGGAAACACACTTGGGTGTGCACATAAGTAGGTTTTGAACGGATTCTAATTTTAAATATACATATGTCTGGTTGTACAGTACCGGTGGGAGACAGGATTTTGTTTCGTCACACACTGCGAATGGAATAAGTCCATAAGAAAGAGGTAGGAGAGGTTGCCTATGGATGTTAGGATGCAAATTCTGATACGTAATGTTGAGGGAATCAACTATATGGTTCTCCCAGATGTGGGATGTGGACTTCACACTTCAGGACCCGCTCACCATCTCTGTGATGCACTAACCACACAGCACAAGTTTGGGGGAATCTGGTAGCTTCTTCCTGTTGAGTCAACATTCTCAAGATTTTAGCTCATCTTCCTCTAAATACTTTAAGGTGAGTTAAACTCCCATTACTGTGAACTCTCCCTTCTTTAGCAAACCTTCTGTAAAGCAGGTTCTGTGGCTTGGATCCTTTAAAAACAGGCACATTTCCCACACGTCTCCTGACCATTTCCATGCACAGGCCATCGTAATAGTGCCAATTGTATGTAGTCTCCTGCACATAAAAACAGGTAAATCCTGATGAAGTGTTTGAGGGGGCCATGTTCTTTTCTCCCAAGGAGAAAGGAGGAGCTCCAAGGAGGAGCATATAAATGTGTTGTTTTTAACAATAAACTAGTGCATATAACATGTCTTAATGAAGCAAGTAGGAAGAGTAGGGAGACAAATTTTATACAGAATGGCAGAGAATACAGAACTGAAAGTCAGGGATGATTGTATATGGCAGCTAATCACTTTGGCTAGGTCTCAGTGAAGTGAAACCCAGACTAAGACAATTTTTGAAACTTAATGAAAAAACAGGTGTCTTCCTGTGGCTACAGTTTTTAAAGTGGCCAAAATTGTGGCCAAAGAAAGCCTTTTTGGCTATGAAAATTAAATGTGGAGTCTTCTCTGAGGCTGAGCTGTTCTCTCTAGCTGAGGCCTGGAGTCCAAGCCCCACCTGTCAGTTCCCAAGAATGAGATCACCCTTCAGTGAGCTCTTACATCATGTGTTCTGGGCTTCATAGAGAAAAGTAATCTTATTTCCAGACCTCATTTTCTTTATCAAACTGCAATATTCTTTTCAGTATCAAA
This sequence comes from Grampus griseus, assembly GCF_964374135.1. NCBI lineage: Eukaryota > Metazoa > Chordata > Mammalia > Artiodactyla > Delphinidae > Grampus > Grampus griseus. The sequence goes on from NC_139017.1 coordinate 109,041,949, forward strand.
TGCGTAAAGCCATGTTTTGGTCTGTTTACATATTTGTTTGCTTTGGCAATCTTCTGGGGTTTTTCCTTCCCACTTTCCTCTGCCTAACCCTAGCTGAGCTTTCTACTCTGTTTTGAGCTTGGACCCCATTTTCTCTTCCCTGGTGTGAGGAGAGAGCTTTCGGGATATTTCTTTCCCCTCAGTTGGGGGGACCGCTTCCTTTTTTCTCCTTTGAAGGTTGTATTTTGTTATCTCCCCTTGAATACATCTAGTGGTTTCAGCTTAAAAAATCCTGTCAGGCAAGAATTGGTGACTAGTGAGGCTAAATATTCTGGAAAATTGTCCTTGGTACAATTCCAGAAGACCCACAATTTAAGGGGTGAGCTTTAAAAAAAATCCCGTCACCTATAGCAACTAGAGGGAATTGCTAGAGATAGTGTGCATCTAGGGGTTCCCCAACTGGCCATGAGGTGGGCTTGTCCAAAGATAAGTTAAACTCATCCAATGGTTTGAGGAAAAATGATTAATTATAACTTTAGTTATCATTTTATAACTTTTTTTATGTTCCAATAAACCTTGTTTACAAAAGCAGTCTACTGGCTACATTTGGCCCTTGGTCCACAGGCTTTATACCTTCTTCTAATTTTACTTTTCCTTAGGGAGAGTCATCAGTATTATTGAAAAATTGAGCACTTATTGAAATTGAGCACTTAACTGAAAGTGTTAGAGAAAGCAAAATGTAAGGAATGCCGTAATTCCAGTCATCTTCTCCAGATTTAACTGCATTTGGAATCCTGTATTGCTTAGAAATGGAGTTTTGCTTTACTTTCCTCTCTGATTCAGGGAGCTGATGCTTCAGGATATGTTTTCATAGGAGGTATGACTTGTTCAGAACGAGCACTTTTAAGAGGTCAAGTCCTAGTTCTGCTTTCCTGCTGGCCTGAGGCAGCAAAGTGCTGATGAGAGATGATTTTATAGGAACTTGGTGGCACAGTTGTCTTTAGGGAAATTCCTGAAAGTTGTAGCATGCTCATCTTTTAAGGGTGGCTCCACAGGAAAATGAAAATCCCCTACAGTCTTTTTTCTGGGTATTTCTCAGAGTTAGAATGACCATGTCATTTATGTTCTGAGAGCTGTGCTGAGAAGGTAACTAAGGTTTCTTTCTTTGACCTTTTTTTTTCTTCTCTTTAACTTCCTTTAACTGGGGCCCAACTACCCAGAGCCTGAGCTATCTGAACATTTTTCTCTCTCTCATGAGATTAGCAAACCATGAGAAAATCAGTTCATTGTAGGAACTGGAGTGAAAAGAAAAAACAAAGAAAAAACCCATGTGGGAGTTTGGGATTGGGCTAAAATCTTCCATCCGCCAGATTGCCCTGGGACATTCACCCTACATGAGCATTGCTGTAGAAACACCGAATTTTAGTCTCTGAATTTACTTCCCCTGACTCTCCACTTCCCATCCACCACACACAAACTAAGGACAAGGAAATATTTGATTACCTGATATGTATTATTAGACTCTGTGAAATAGCTTATTTTAACTCATAATGATAACTCAAGAATTCATGTTAATCATCCAAAATCAAGAAAATATGGAAAACTTGAAGAAGAAAATTAAGATTACCTATGATACTACTTCACAGAGATTACCAAAAATTTTTTTTCTGGATTATGTACTTCTAGACTTTTAAAATATCTACATATAGAAATCAATGTCCACATTTTTGGAAAAATGAGATCTCAAGGTGTTTATTTTGTAACTTTGAAAAAATTTAACAGTATATCATAGACATGTTTGAGTCAACACAGAGTTACAAATAGGTTTGCAAGGAACATTTTTGTAACCATCCTTTTGACTGGTTATTTAAACACTTGTAAGATAAATCCATAGACGTTTGATTCCTAGATCACAGATACTCTTCTGATCTCATTCTCTTCTACTGCCAAGTACCCTTCAAAAATTTACATTTCCCTTCAATAGAGGTGTTTTTTTGCGTTATTGACAAATAAAATTTAAGATAGGTAGATTTTCACCATTCTGACTGTTAGTAAATTTGTTGTTAAACGTTCATTGGCCTGTTTGGGTCCTTTATATATAACAGGATAAATATTCAGTTGACTTTCTCTTATTAATAGTTTGGAACTCTCTACAGGTAATGGATAGTAAACTTTTGCCTGCTTAACTATATTGTAGACATTTTTTCCCAGTCTGTCTTTTAACTTTTTGAAGTCTTAATTTTTGTTAAGATCTGTCAGTTATTTTCATTGGCTTCTGAATTTTCTCATGCTTAGAAAGGCATGTTAAATTATATTTTTAAAAATTCTAAATCCTATGCGTCTATCAATTTTATTTTTTAAATGTGTCTAAGTTTTAGTTTTGCATTTGTTTTCAAGGAGGGCTCTAACTTTCTCTCTCCCCAGTGGATTGCAAGTTTTCATAACAATTCATTGAATAATTCATTCTTTGGAAAGACTTCAGGAATATTAATTGAAACAAAATAGGGTTTTTATCAGCAAACCAAGCAACTAAATTACCTAAAACCCTCTAATGTATCTTGGCTAAGCAAGACTTTTCAGTACATTTTTAACATAATTTTTCATGTCAGTTATTTTAGATTTTCTATTGTTTTGTTGTTTTTATTATATTTGTTGTTTTATTATTATAATTTGATCTCAGTGGGTACCGGCTAAGGAAAAGTTCACATAGTTGGGGTTGTCATCTTTTTCACTGATTCATTTCTTTTTTCCAAAAAATTATTCACTGAACACCTATTATGTGTTAGATAGTCTGCTTTATGCTGGGGATATAGTCATAAGTGAGACCAGGCCTTCATGGAGTTCCCTTGTAGGGAAGACCGGCAAAGATTGCAGTCTCAGTTATGAAGGAAATTGATGAGAGAGGCTGTGGGAAAGGCCTCTTTTAATAGAGTGATCAAGGAGCCTGCTCTAAAGAGGTGCCACTTGAGCTGAGACGTGACGGTGGGAAGGATCCAGACATGCAGAGCTGGGTGAGTAGCAGTGGGGTAGATGAAACAGCAAGTGCACATGCTCAGGGCCAGGAAGGAGGTGTAGTGGGGTAGTGAGGAGGGGGAAGAGAAGGTATGGGAAGGAGTGGGCAGGAAACTTTCAGGCCATGGTAAGAGGATTGGATTTTAGTCTAAGAGCAGGGGGAAGCCATACGGGATAGGGAAGTGATGTCTGTCTTAACACTTAGAATTACCCCTCCGGCTACTATGTGGAGAATTGGGAAACTGTTGCAATTGTCTGGTGAGAGTTGATGCTGCTGCTGGGACCAAGAAGGCTGCAGATGTAGAGAGAAGGGGACCACTCCATGTTGTGTTTTGGAGGAAGACTTGATTGAGTGGATGTGAGGGTTGAGGAAAAGGGGAAATCAAAGCATGACTCTGGAGCAAAAGTTCCTGTACTTTGCTGCACATTAGAATCACCTGGAAAACTTATCAAAATCTCAATGCTCAGGGCTTCCCTGGTGGCGCAGCGGTTGGGAGTCCGCCTGCCGATGCAGGCGACATGGGTTCGTGCCCCGGTCCGGGAGGATCCCACATGCCGTGGAGCGGCTGGGCCGGTGAGCCATGGCCGCTGAGCCTGCGCGTCCGGAGCCTGTGCTCCGCAACGGAAAAAAAATCTCAATGCCCAGCTTATACCTAGGCATCAATTAAATCAGAATGTCTAGGGTTGGAAGCCAGACACTGAAACCTTTAAAAAATTCCCGGGTGACGACTATGCAGCCAATGTGGAGGACCATTGACAGAATGAGGGATTGCAGCTGAAACATGTAGATAAGAGTGTGTGATCAGGCGTTGAGCAGATGTGCAGAGAAGAGGGTGGAGGGTTGGTATGAGAAACCTATTAGTCATGTGGGTGGAGTTTCAAAGAAGAGGTCGGATAAGGGAGTCTGTTCAAGAGAGAGATTTGCCAGAGGTGCAAATGTGAAAGTCCACATCCTGTGGATAGTATTTAAAGCCACAGGACTCCATGAACTCTTCTAGAAGGGAGGATAGAGGATAGAAGTGCCCTGGACAGTCCTGAGGCACTCTGGCATCTGGAAGTCAGATGGAAGAGGAGCGAGTAAAGGAGAGCCAGAGAAGCCCAGTGAGGCAGGAAGCAAACTAGGTGAGTGGGATATCCTAGAAGTGGAGAGATGAGGTTGTTCCAGGGACGTGGTGGGTAGCTGGATCAAGTGCTACCAAGCCACCAAGCCGAGACCTGAGAAATGGCCGCTGGAATCTGCAGCCGGCGATGGTTCCCTCTGAGCGGGTTTAGAACGGAAACCCAGTGTTTGCTGTGGAGAATCTGAAGAACAAAAGTACCTCGAGGAAGTTAAATGCTGGATTCATTCCATCATGGCTTTACTTGCTTTTTCCTTTTCCTTTCAGTAACATTTAGAAGTCTCCTGAATTTACGGACTAGGATGCTGTGGTCTGCCAAAGTATCACACTGTTTTAAATAAGAGAAATTATGTTGGAAACATTTGTTTATTTGAATGTAACATTTTTTTCCTTCATTCGTGACCATCTTACAGGCCAATGCCCTTTAAGAAATATTAATTCAGGGATCAGAAGGAACACTGGACAAGGATTCTTATTGGATTCTTGGATCCAATTCTTATTCTAAATTGGATCCTTATGGTTGGGGGCAAGTCGCAACCTCAGGGCACCTTAGTTGCCGCGTTTGTAAAATGAGGAGATAGGAACAAGTAATGTCTAAGGTAAGGATTTCAAACTGGATGCATGTTAGAATCACCTGGGGAGCTTTTTAAATACCCCCATGCCCAGGCTGTGCCCATACCAATCAGGCCAGAATCTCTGAGGGGAGAAGCAGGGCATCAGTACTTTTTTGAGGCGCCCCCGGTGACTTGGTGTGCAATCAGGTGTGAAAACAATGATCTGAGTTCTTGTCTAGCTCTAATACTTTGAGTTATTCTGTCCTGGGTATAAATACGTTCCTGGGGCTTCCTTGGTGGCGCAGTGGTTGAGAGTCCTCCTGCCGATGCAGGGGACACAGGTTCGTGCCCCGGTCCGGGAAGATCCCACATGCCGCGGAGCGGCTAGGCCCGTGAGCCATGGCCACTGAGCCTGCGCGTCCGGAGCCAGTGCTCCGCAACGGGAGAGGCCACACCAGTGAGAGGCCCGCACACCGCAAAAAAAAAAAAAAAAGTACGTTCCTGCCTTAGACAAAATCAGAAAGAAGGGAGGAATGAATAAACACTGGGTGGCAGCTAGCAGTGTCTGTCATGGGAGGTCTCAAAATTTACCTTCCAGACTTCCTCTCACAGGAAGGGATTGAAGGATACTCTCCACAAAAATGAGGGAGTAAAGAAAGAGGTGGAAATGGGATCCAGGAAATGCTTCTACTTCTAGGACTGCTACATCAATACATGATACCTATATGGGCCTGATAGGAGAATGCAGAATCCAATTTAGGAAGGAGGTGAAGGGAATTCCCAAACTGATGGCTTTGAATAAGGATTAGAAAGCAACCCATGTAGTTGGAACAGGAGGCTGAGGGCTCCAGGAATGATGTCCCTGGGAGAAGGGAGTTGACAGGATGCCCAGCTTGGTTGACTGTACTGAAAGGAGCTGGCAGATTCAGCTGGAGTTTCGTGATAAAGTCCTGGTTGGTATATGGAAAACCAAGCAAATGGAGAAAAAGGCAATTAACTCCAGAAAAAAATTTTTATAAGAGAGAATATAAAATCATAGTGTACTGGGGGCTTCCCTGATGGCGCAGTGGTTAAGAATCCGCCTGCCAATGCAGGAGACACAGGTTTGAGCCCTGGTCCGGGAAGATCCCACATGCCGCAGAGCAACTAAGCCCGTGCGCCACAACTACTGAGCCTGTGCTCTAGAGACCGTGAGCCACAACTACTGAGCCCGCATGCCACGACTGCTGAAGCCTGTGTGCCTAGAGCCCATGCTCCGCAACAAGGGAGGCCATCGTAGTGAGAGGCCCGTGCACGGCAACAAAGACCCAATGCAGCCAAAAATAAATAAATGAAATAAATTTATTTAAAAATATATATATATAAATAAAAATAAAATCATAGTTGTACTAGCTCAACTCTGAAGAGTATTTGCATGTTCACTTCATAAGTTCTGAATGTTAATTTATCTGAATGTTTATTTATTATCAAATTTTTATTAAAACTTTGTTGGGACAATGAGTGGGGAGGTGAAATGTGTGTGTTGGCTGGGGAGGGCAGCCATAAGAGCTACATCCCTATTTTCCATAGGAGGATATAAATTGATAATATACTAAAGAGGAAAAAATAGTGAAATGGTATCATTTAGAAATGTTAAATAACAACATCAACAAAGCAGATAAAAGTGGTTGCCCCTAAGGGGCAGAAATCAGAAGAAGGGTTCATTATAGTCCATTTAAAATGAAGTACACACTTAAGTTTGGGGGGGAAATGACAGTGGGACCAGGTCATGCAGAGCTACACAGATGTCGGTTCCGAGAAGGCAGCCTGGTGGTACTGTTCACTGTGATGAGGATGCAGGAAGAAGAACAGATGTGGGAACTGGTTCACCCTGCTTCCCCTGCCCCATCCTCTGACTAGGAAGTGCTAGTTGTGGATTAGAAAAAACATTCTACTTCTAGTGCTACTACATCGGTACATGATACCTATACAGGCCTGATAGGAGAAGGGTTGCCTATCAAGATTATTTTCCATTTATTTGTTGGAGCTGGGGGAACAGACACCAATTTCTCTCTAGCTAAGGAGTTTATAATATCAGCTGGGATGACAAAAGAGAAACCACATCTCAGGTGTGGCTGCAGTTCTGAAACACTAGAATTAGTCCCAAATATTTTTGATAACTTATCCCCACCAGTTAAAAGAACATCTACTCTCTCTGAATGGGTATTTATTTGTATACTGTATGTAAAACCATATATACAATAGAACAGGTAAAATGAACATTTTAAGGGCTGAGATAGATGAGGATGTTAAGAAAAAATTGCTAAATGCAGTGACTTCGTAATATCATTATGACTTCACAGTATCATTACCTAACATCTTAGGTGCAATATATACACTTAGGGCAAGGTTCAACAGTAGTAGATTTAGTCAATACTATAAGTACTTTCTTGATAAATCTGGGTTTTTTTCTTTTCGGATCAGATTTGCTTTTCATCTCTTTTTAACTCATGGCCAACAAAGGTTGTATTAGGGTAGTGTTAGCTCTCCCATTTTCTTGATGTTAATTTAGGCTTATGTTAGTTCTACAAGGAGTCTAATGATTTGCAAGAATCTTTATGTCCATTTTGTGAGGGTTAGCTAAAGTGGATAATATACTCTAACAAATGCTTAAATGGGCCTATGTAAACCCTAAGTGATGGGAATCTGCTGGAAAGCAATGAGGGCACCATACTTCGGGAACGTGCACTCTTCCCCCAGATTGCCTTGTGCACCTAATCGAAATACAGGCATCTGGCTTTCTGACCACATGAGGGTATGTTAGGTGTATAATTCATACATTGTAGCTTGTAAATCTTAATTTACTTTTGCTTGGTTAATAGAATTAGAAGCCCTAGCCCTGTCTTCTCACATCCCATTGGATGGTCTTGCATACCCGACTTGTGTGCACGCACCCCACCTTGGAGGCCACTGCAGTAGAAAACAAACTTCCATCCCTCTTTTTGAGTAGGGTAAGGGTCATACAAGCTGAAAATCAGTAGCAGTCTGAGTTGGTTAGCTTATTTGCTAAGTAGATCGTGCTAATGGGAACAAGGTACCATCACTGAAACTGATGTGTGCATTTTTCTGAGGCAAAGGTCAAAAACCTTCACAAGTTCCTTGAGGTTAGGAATTTTCAGTAATTTGTTCAGTTTTGCTTTTTTCAAAACTTCAAGCTTCCATAGACTCTTTTGGTCATTGATTTGATAAAGCTGGAGTTGCCCTTTGGTCATATGATAGGCTTCAAATTAGCTGACATCACACAGTCCTGATTATCTAGGCAAAGAGTAGATTTTCTTAATAACTGATGGTAGCTCTGATGGGCTTCCTTCCTGACTTCTCCCCACAGTACCAGTGTCAGGCTTCCTTCCTAAGTCCAGCTTCTCTAGCTTTTATTTAGCCCACTGTGTGGATGACTTTCCATTCTATTCCAGATCTTGTTTTTACTCTTACAAATACTGTGTTTTTTTCCTTTGATATTTGGGTATTTGTGCCATATATTAAGCTGATACAAATCTATGTTTCCTATGGTTTCGTGAAACAAAAATAATCCATAAGAGTCGTGATTGCTCTTATTTATTTCCTGCAGTTTCAGTTGCGTGACTGCCCTGCAATTGATGGATCAGTGTAACTTAGATCTTCATGGATTTCTGTTCCTTAACTGTTTTTATGGTGTAGTCACTTCTCCTGGTTGTGTTCCCACCACTTAGTAACTCTCTGTCCTTTTCTAAACCTGTTGGTGATTTTCATCGTTTTTGATGGAAGTTGCAATATTCCTCCTGCTGATCTAATTCTTGCTTACCAAGTTGTGATTGCAGCTTTCAAGCCTCCTGTACCAAACATCCAGCCTGGTGCTCAGCCCTAGAGGATGTTGGATAAGTATGTGTCAAATGCAGGAATATTTTAATGTTTTAGTCTTATGATATTGTCCTGTCTCTCTTTTGTTTTTTAGTGTTCCCTCTTTTCACTTGGCACTTTTTTTTTTCGGCACTGTTGTATTTTTGATATAGTGATAAGATGTGTGGTTGTGTGTGCACCTGTGCATGCCCATGTTTAATACCCTTCATCTACTGGGGAACTAGGGAAAACCCACAAATTGAGAAGAGTGGGGCAGTAAAGTGCCTTCAGAAATGTAGAGTTTAGAAAGCTTACACATTTGCATTTTCCTTGAGATACCAGAATTTTTGAACCAAACTATCATTAATATTTTTTCTGTATTTTTATCGTTGTATCATCAGTTGATCACATTTGACTAGTACCATCCTATATTTCAGCTATTGGCTCCTGCACGCTTGAGGGGAAAGGTTTTCATGCTAGCTTTTTCATTTTTCTTTTTATTCTCCACAGTGGTATGAGTACTGCAGCTGTTCTCTAAACACCTAAGTGAAAAACTTTGGGAGGTTTTTAAATAATTAGTGTAAATAATTTAATACAGTGAGTGATCCCCATGTGCATTATCTGCTACTTTGCCTTTTTTTTTCTTGGTCGAGACTTACCTTCCTAATCAGGTTTCTTAGGGTACTATTAAGAGCAGTTATCGTTTCCTGATCATGGAGTGGCCATGTTAGTTGAGGAAACCAGCAGCTGGAAGAATTACTTGAAGCCTCTTGGAGCAATTGGGCTGCATCAATTCCCTTCTCTTTGTTCCAGGGCCCTCAAAGCATACTTCAATTATATCACTTGACACATTTTATTATACTTTTATCTCTTCACATCTCTCCCTTCCACTGGACTGAGCTCCTGGAAGGCAGGAAAATGTCTCTGTCAGAGCTTGGCTCACAAGGTGTTCACCAAGCACTTGACCTACTACCCTGTGTTTCACGCCACTGTTTTCCAGGAAACAACTTCCTCTTTTCTTCAGTACAGTGTTTCTCACACTAGAGGCCGAGGGTATGTTGGGAGGAGGAGTTTCCATGCCTTTATTCTCAGGGTTCTATCACAACTTTTCAGATGTCCTTTTTATCTTACTAAATGAAAAGACATTGTGAATCACCAGGATGAATACATTAGCAACCCAGATCCACTGAGGTAATGGTGGTTAACGCTGAATTTGGTATCACTCAAACATGCCCGCGAAGCTTCCACAGGCATGTTCTCAGGGGTCTGAAGGTTCCTATTGGAGGATGTGGCTCTTAGGCACAGATAAGATGCCACCTTCTTCTTGGAAATGCCTCCCTTGATCAATGCTCTTCATCAAGTGCTCCGTAGCACCTGCCACTCCGTGTATTAGGACATGTTACGGGATTCCCCCTCTGGCTCTGAACCTGTCTCCCCAGAGGCAGACCCCTGCTTGCATAATACTCTGTATACTTATGGTACAGCAGCCACTGAGCTGTTTGATAACCTGTGAATTTGCACTCCCAAGTCTGTCTCTCCTACGGGACGCTGAGCATCTATTCAGCTTTGTGGCCGGAGCACCCAGCAAAAACGCTCAGCACAGGAAGTGTTCAGTAAGTTGGTTAGATGAAATCAGGAGGTAACTATAGCCGCTGCAGGGCAAACACATTTAAAAAGTCTTCTTATTCTTTTGAAATGAGACCCCTTTGGGTCATTGATTTTTCATTTTTTTTTGTTTTTCCCAAGGTTTTCTTATAGGTATTTTTACCTATATGTCTTTAAATATGGTAAGCATGGTTGTTTTCTAATCTGCGTCTGATTCTGATATGCTTGACCCTGTTTCTGCTGTTTCTGAAATTAGTTGACTGCTTCATGCTACTTGGTTTCTTCGTGGGCCTGGTATGTATTAGTACCTGTTAGTCAACGTGTTTTACAAGTTATTTGTCAGAGCTCCCCAAGTCCTAGGATGAGCGTCTGGAGAGGTCTGCATGTGTTTGCTAGGAGACGAGGGCAATTCCAGTCTGGAGCCCCCTGAACCAAGCAAGCTCACAGTGTAACATTCCCTGGCTCACCCAGGCAAGAGGCTCAAAGCGCTGGGTTGTGACCATCATTTCTCAGTATGGGTCCTTCCCTTCCTTTCCCTCTCCCTCCCTCCCTCCCTCCCTCCCTCCTTCCTTCCCTCCCTTCTTCTTTCCAGCAAAATAACCTGGCCTACTAATTCTGGAAATAGGAGGTCTAAATATTAACTTAAAAATAGAAAATCATTAACAACTGAGTATAAGGCTTAAAAAGTCTTAAAATGAGCCTTAATATAGTCTCTCTATTTTTATTTTTTCTTTGAGCTTCTTTTAAATTTGTTAGTCAAGCTAAATGACATAGGTCCTAAGTCAATATAAAAATGTCATTAAGATATTTTAGGTGAAAACCCCCAATTATAAAAACTTTCTAAGAAATGAGTAACTTGAATGATCGGCTAAACTTAATAGAGTTTATTCATTAAACTTACCATCAAGATGCTTCCTGTTTCAAGAAACAGAAATCAAACTTAAACAGGCTTAAGGTCCAAAGAGTGTTTATTGGCTCAGCTTGAAAGTCTTGGAATCATGGCTTCAGGCACAGCTAGCTCCAGGAACTCAAACGTTGTCATTAGGCAATCTTAACTGCTCTTCTGTGTTAGCTCCACTCTTTGGCAAGCTCTCCTATGCTGGCTTCCAGGCGAGATGGTGAGATGACTTCCAGGAATTCTAGACTCAGCCTATGCTTTAAGTCTGTGATCCCCAAACTTTGCTGATTATGCATTCAACAGTAAAAGTTAAGCACATATCCCCAATGTGTATATATTATTTATAAATTATATGCTACTATAGACCACTGTTATTTTATATGGTATATTATTAGCAGAGCTCGTTTTTCTGTTTGTTTGTTTTTAAGATAAAGAATAAAATGGAAGTACTAGTATTTTCTATTCTCCTAGTGGATTGTTTTTCACGCCCCATTTTGGGGACTACTTGGTGGAAAGACCACATCTCTTCCATTGGTTATAATTACAGTCTTGTGACCACATTTCATTGGTTCTTTTTGGCCTAGCTTGAGTCATGTGCCCATTTCTGAGTCCAGAGTCCTTGAAATAGTAAAAGCAAAATTTTGCTAATATATAGGATGACACAATTATATGATTGGGCATAAATAGAGAGATGCTATTTTAACTTTAAAGATATTTATAATTTGGGATCTTATAATCACTGATCTATCATGCAAAAAAAAAGAGACATAATCCTTCTTTCAAGGATTATAGAACAGAGAGTTATAGAACAGAGATTCTCTATTTCCGTAACAATTTAATTCCATTAGTCTGTACTAAATTTCTGTGATTTCACACCTAGCATATCACAAAAGTATCTCACCTAGTTTTTGTTAATACTCCAGTGACAAGTGAATGCTATCTGTTAGGATGTAGGAATTGACAAGTCTTGCAAATAAAATCCTATTTTTATAATTTTGGTAATGGCCACTTGGAACAAGATGGGTAGCTATACGTAAAGGCAGGTGATAGAAGGTCCTGAATCATTTTCAGATTTCTAAAGTGAAAAGGACTTCACTGGCTGGAGAGAGTTTTGCTTGTAAGAATGGGTAAAGCATGTGAATGGAAAGTATTAATCAGGAGCTTTCTGATGGACAGGCTCTTTTGTGTATTTAAAAATTAATCTTCTTTGGCAGAGATGCAATGGCTCATCTTGATTCTGAGGTGACAGAAGAATGTCTGAGAGAAGACCTGAAGTTTTACTTCATGAACCCTTGTGAAAAATTCCGAGCCAGACAACAGATTCCGTGGAAAATGGGTTTGCAGATTTTGAAGATAGTCATGGTCACCACACAGGTAAATTATATTATCAGTTCATTTGTTCTTTTTCTTACCCCAGGATGAAACTGTTTTCCCATGTTCTGCCACTTGACTTTTGTCCTGAAAAGGCCACACTCATGTTCATAAACCTGTAAAATTATATTGATTCTGGAGGGCAGGTGGTAGGTCGAAGTTCAGTTTAGATGCCGACTTTGTTTTAATGAGGGACTCTGAGGTCATCTCTCACAGGTTCTGTAAATATAGATAGTACTAGATCTGAAGGGGGTGTGGGGTTTCTATATCTGAATGAGGCACAGGGCTCATGAAGGCTGCCCAGTCCAAAGTGATCTGTGTTCTTGAAATCTTTTATCTTTATTCAAATACATCTTATATAAATATACTTTGGAAATCTGCATTTTGGACTGTTTTGATTTTGGATTTATAGAATGCTAAGTTTTCTTTTCATCAGTAGCTAAGTGCTTAAGTAAATACTCCCCCACCTTACCTACGCCCCATCCCCTTTCCCAGGCACTATAAGGAGTGTCTAAAGACTACACTGGGACCTTTTGCTTAAATTCATACTGTTAAGCACTTTATTATCAGTTGTCATCTAGTTTTTGGGCCTGTGCTACAGAACCAGTTTTAGGGAGGCTTCTCTGTAGGTAACTATATTTGAAACATGCGGCCTTTTAAAAACAGTACTAATTTGGGATATTAGGCTCCATGGGAAAATAATTATTCTGTCATCAGTGTAACAACTGTTTGTAAAGATGTGATTTCTGGAACACAAAAATAAATACCTTTCTAAAAATCACTTCTTTACAGTTTTAGAAATGAGAGAGGCGGCTCCTGCCATAACTGAAGTTGCATCTTTATCCTGTGTTCATAAAGAGGTCTTGTCACTGCATGACATGCTGTACCAGCTCATCACGTTTTAGGGTAAACAAGTTACTTCCAAAGAGACAAAGATGAGAGGCAGGGCCAATGTTAAATGTATATGCTTAGCTATTTTCTTTTTTCTTTTCTTTTTTTTTTTTTTTTTGTGGTACGCGGGCTTCCGTGGCTCACGGGCCCAGCCGCTCTGCAGCACGTGGGATCTTCCTGGACCGGGGCACGAACCCGTGTCCCCTGCAGCGGCAGGCGGACTCTCAACCACTGCGCCACCAGGGAAGCCCTATTTTCTTTGAAAATTGTTTTCATTTTAATTCTTGGTTTTGAAGTTTTAATTCTGGCAACCTGCCTATAAAGTAGGTGCATTGCTAGTGTTGTTTGGAAGAAGGAGAAATAATGTCCCCTTTTGCTATTTGGTTAATTTTAATTTTTCCCCAATTACTTCTCTTGCCAAACCAGCTGTCATTTCAAGTTTCTGATCTATTAATGTTATTAAAATTGTAACTTACCTAGGCATAAAATACCATCACCCTCTTTGACTTACCTTTTTTGTCCTGCTAACTACTAAATCCCATGGAGTCTTCCTTCAAAACTGTATCTCTTTATGTTTTGCCATATTCACTATCTCCTCTCTAGCACAAGCTCTTACATTGTTAGTTAATTAAAAATGTGTCTGAAGCACCTCATATGCTCTGCATTGTCTTGGGAGTATAAGCTGTGAATGTTACCACTGCTGACAGCTCACATGTAGCCTAGCCATTCCATGTGCCAGGCACAGTAAGTGCTTCATGTGTGTTAGCTCATTCCATCCTCACTGGAATCCATGAGGTAGGTTCAGTTTTTACCCGCTCTGTATGGATGAGGAAACTGAACCAAAAAGAGCTGAGTAATTTGCCTATGGCCATTCAGCCAGGAAGTGGCAGAGCCGGGATCTGAGCTCTCTGGCAGTCTGGCTCCAGAGTCTGCACTCTTATTCAAATACTGTTTCTTTCTAGATGTTGATCTTCAGAGTTTGCACTCGAGGAATACACATAAGTTAACTAGACTGCTTCTGGAATTCATCTTAGGCTTACCTTTTTTATCTCCATATGCACCAGTCCATTCAATACACGTCAGATTAATTTTTTCTTAGAATGCTTTTATTGTGTCTCTCCTGCTCAGAAACTTCTGTAGAGCCCTATTTTCCACAGAACAAAATTTTGACTCTGTGGCCTGAAATTCACAGATTTCCACAGTCTCCTTCAACTTGCCTTTCCAGCAGCTTTTCATCTCCTGTTTCCTCCCCACATCCCAGACAGATGGACCCACCCAGTGATTCTCATCCCTGCCCTGTTGTCTCTCCAAGTCCAGAGGGATTCTTTTTCTCCCTCATCATGCAGGTGCTATTTGAAGTCCACCTCCCCTGCAAGTCTTGCCTGATCACTCAACGTGTAGTTTTTTCTGGGTTCACCAGTACCCCTTGCTGGCCACATCCTTGATTTCACTTTTAATAGAATATTTCTGGGAATCGATCATTTACTTTTTTGTGTAACTGTACCCGGCCTCCCCTAACAAAATTGTGGTGGATTAAACTTGTGTTCCCCTGTAGGGTCCTTCTAATAAGTTTTGCTACTTGGGTGATATGTAATTGGAACAGATTTCTCAAATATCTTTCTTTCCTTCGAATCCCACTTTTCCCTCCTCCTCTTTTTCTGTCGCTTTTAGCACTCCATCCTCAAGTCTAATGGGATGGGTTCTGTTTTATCACGGTTGATGGGAAGGAAACTTTTTTTTTTAGACATTCCTACCCTGCATTCTGCAGTGATTTATAATCTTGAGAGAGGTGTCTACATTCTTTTGCTAGATCTGCTCTTTCTCTCCCATATTCTTTGTATATTATTAGAGTGGTGTCTTGTTTTTACCTGGTACAGAATATTTTCTCCTCCATTGATTTCATAATCAGGTCTTAAATTCACAATCTTTGCCAGGCTGCACTTAATGAGTAATTATTTTTCTGTCTTATAACCTCAGCAAATCTTAACATCTAGTTAGTGGGGCTAGAATGCACTTTTTTGTCAACCCCCCCTTTTTTTTTTTTTTTTTGGACGCTATTCCTTAAGCTAGAATCCTCCCCCTGTGTCTACCAGGGAACCGTTTCTCTCCCTCCTTTCTTTTTTTTTTTCTTTTTTTTTTTTTTTTGCGGTACACGGGCCTCTCACTGTTGTGGCCTCTCCCGCTGCGGAGCACAGGCTCCGGACGCGCAGGCCCAGCGGCCGTGGCTCACGCGCCCAGCCGCTCCGCGGCATGCGGGATCTTCCCAGACCAGGGCATGAACCCACGTCCCCTGCATCGGCAGGCGGACTCTCAACCACTGCGCCACCAGGGAAGCCCCTGTCAGCCCCTTTTAAAAAATGAAATTATTTGACCAATCCTCCATCATCTCTTCACTCTTGCTCTGTAGGGGGTGTTTCGTTCTGCCATCGCAGGAAGGGGACCTCATGATCTCCCCCTCCAGGGTTTCTCTCCTCTGCTGAGAGTTGCTTGGCAAATCCTACCCCCGACCTTATTTGGGGCCATACATGTGGGTCTTTGCTTGTTCTGTGAACAACAGGATGGAGAACACTTCCTGTTCTTGATGCCAGATGGAGGTGGTTCCAAGCAGAGATTATACCTCCATGTTCTCTCATTCCCAAAATGGAGGTAATGAGCTTTGAGTCTACATAAGGTGGTAGCTTAAAATAGCAGCAAATTGAATGCTGCTGTCTTGGTCGAGTTATTCACTCCCCATTCACTTTTTGGGTTTCTTTAGCTTAGCTAGGAGCGTGGGAAGAGTGGCTCTAATATTCCTCACTTCTAGAGTTAAGTTGGCAGCATTTCAGTTTGAGAGGTTGTAGGCCATGTGGTCAAGAGAACAGGTGAGTCAAACAAACCTGGTTTGGATCCCCGCTCTCACACTTTTCTGTTTCAACCTGGATAAAGTATCTGACTTCAGGTTGCAGGTGTATAAAATGGGATGGACAGATTCGGTATTTGACTCTGACATTGTGATGGCCACTATTCCAGTTCCTGAGCCCAAAGTAGTGGAAAAAAGAAAAGAAAAATCCCTGTCCTTGTGGAGTCTAATATAATATCTCCCTCAGAGGGTATTGGGAAATTAAGTGAGACATAAAAGTTGTAAATTTTAGGCACAGTGCCTGGCACTCAGGACGTAAGAGCTGTTATTCAGCACTATGCAGTGTCAACCTTGTCCACTTTGTATCCCCGCTTGGCACAGAATAAGCACTCAGTAAACTTCGACTGAAGAACTTGATTCATGTGTGTGTACCAGTTTTTTTTTTCATTTGTATGTCAGTATTTAATAAAACCCCCGAACAATCATGTGTGTATTGTTTCCCTGGTTTACTTTTTTAGCTTTTGGAAAGCAACGTGACCTTTCCTTTTCTGGCAGTTCCTACAGGCACCATTGATAGACATCACATGCTTGAAAGAATCTTCAGCCTTTGGTTACTTAGCTTTGAGCACAGGTTGGATGTTGTGGGACTTCTTATCTGATATTTTCCTTAGAATAGCTGGGTTAAGCAATGGCTCAGTCCTTTGACTTGGTATTTGAGGAATGTGATCTGGTGAGGTTCAGATGCTAAAGAGTGTCATCTACGTACATTCTCAAACAATAGTTGCAGGTCTGGAAAGCTGGCACCTAAATTCTTTAACAGGAGTCCTGAAGTCAGATTTTTCAGCAGATGGAACTCCTGTCACATAATAAAAATGACTTTGGATTTAGGCCTGGCTTTCATTCTAGTTAGGTGTCTTGGGCAGTGTAATGAGACTGAATCTCAGTTTCCACATATGTAAAGTGGGGTTAACAGTATTAACATTTTCATAAGATTGTTGTGTTAGTAAGGGAGATGGTGCGTGTAAAGCAGTTAGTACAGTGCCTGGAGTGTGATAATTGCTGAAAAGTGGTAACTATTTTAAATTATTTAGCCTTTTTAAAAAGTCGGGCAAAATTTAAAAGATAAAAAAAATACAGGGACTTCCCTGGTGATGCAGTGGTTAAGAATCTGCCTGCCAATGCAGGGGACAAGGGTTTGATCCCTGGTCCGGGAAGATCCCACATGCTGCAGAGCAACTAAGCCCGTGTGCCACAACTACTGAGCCTGCGCTCTAGAGCCCGTGCTCCTCAACAAGAGAAGCCATTGCAATGAGAAGGCTGCACACCACAACGAAGAGTATCCCCCGCTCGCCGCAACTAGAGAAAGCCCGCATGCAGCAACGAAGACCCAACCCAGCCAAAAATAAAAATAAATGAAATAAATTTAAAAAAATACAAATCACTAAAAAAATTATGTAAGTTTGCAGGTGCAAATTAACATTTGTTTCATCTGAAAGGTCTGGTAGTTGAACCATGGAGTGACAGCAGGTAACACAAATGTCAAGGTCATCTTGTTGAACTTGCTGGTTTCACACATGATAGCAGAGTCCCAAATTGTTTTGGTGACTTAGCATGGTGAAGGTTTGGGTTAAGTTTTCTGGACTCTCATTGTCTTATAAAGCAGATGAGGAGATAAAGTGGGTAGATGGGGAAGGGTGTGTGGGACAGTGTTTATAAGGGTCTGACTTCTGCCATGGCATGTGTGTGTCTGTATTTGTGTTGATGTGAGAAGGAGAGAGAACGACAGCAGCAGAGCACATGTGAGGGTGTACGTGTGAGACAGGGTGTGTGAGAGTGAGTGTGAAAGAGTATGTGACAGAGTGTGAGTTTGAGTGTGAGTGGAGAGAGAGGCTGTTTGTGTATGGAATTTCCTGGGTTTGAGGGGTAGACATTTAGTGCCTGCTAATTTTCCCTACTTCTTGGATTCCAAGAAGAAAACTTAAGGGCAGAAAGAATACATTCACTTCTGGTGAAGAGAGCCCTTGGCATCTAACCCTGTACTGTGATACAGTATAAGGAGGAATAAGTAGGAGTTTTATCACAAGAAGGTGGGTGCGTGGTGACAGTGTTTGGGTAGACATCATGGAGGTGGAGTGACCCCTGTTATCCTTTGTGGTGCTTTGATGCTGTAAATCTTGGAGACAGGAACTCTTAGGTGTAAATCTCATACGAGTTCTTGCAGAGCTAGAGGAATTGAATTCCTTTGACGACAATTACCTCTTAGCTGGAGGAAGTACTATACAGGCCACTTTTCAAAAATGTTCTTCAAAAGCCACGTGCAAAACATTGTTATGATTTTTTAAAATACTTACAATTTCTAAATGTGAAATCATTTAGATTTAACTGTCCAATAGCAGTCAAGCACATGAATTAGTGGTTTACTAAGCACAGTTGAGCCTTGAACATAGCAGGTTGGAACCACACAGGTTCACTTATACGAGGATGTATTTCCGTAGTAAATACTACAATGCTACATGATCCACGATCCACGGTTGGTTGAATCCTCGAATTCGCAGGTCGGACTATAAATTATACTTGGATTAATCCCCGCATTGTTCAAGGCTCAAATGTCCATCAGTTTTGAAAACAATAAATTTGAAATGCAAGTATAAGAAAAATAGACCTACTGTATAGCACAGGGAACTGTATTCAATATCTTGTAATAACCCGTAATGGAAGAGAATATAAAAAAGAATATATATATATATATATATAATTGAATCACTTTGCCATACGTCTGAAGCTATCGCAACATTGTAAATCAACTATATTTCAAATAAATTTTTTTGAAAAGAAAAAATAGCAGAACTATAAAAAAAGAAAACGGAAAATGGATTCAGACATAACTGACTTGGATTCCTCCTTCCTCTTCTCCTTCCCCATCATTAAAGGCCAGTAAGGTTGTTAGTCGCTGGGAGTGCTCATTTCTTCTAATTTTATGCTATTTTGAATTGCTGATTTAGCTTGGTGAGGTTATTTCTGGGGGGAAAGAGTTCCTGTATTTTGACATTGATATGATTAGTAAAAACCAAAGCAGTGAGATTTTTCTGGCTGATGTTTTAGGTGAGGATTCACGATAATAAGAAGGCATTCGCCTCCCCTGGTAAATGGTAAAATTCATATACTTCTGTTTGATTTTCTTTCCTAGCTTGTTCGTTTTGGTTTAAGTAACCAGCTGGTGGTTGCCTTCAAAGAAGAAAACACTGTTGCTTTTAAGCACTTGTTTTTGAAAGGATATTCCGGTGTAGATGAAGATGAATACAGTTGCAGTGTATATACTCAAGAGGACACCTATGAGAGCATCTTTTTTGCTATTAGTCAGGCAAGTATTTTGTTGTGACTTACCTATACTTTGAGAATATGTTGATCCTTGACCTTGTTGTCTTAGCAAAGAAAAAAATTATACATATATTAACATATTCTGATTTAAGTTTTGCATAGTCTGCCAAAAGTTTATTGCTTTTTCTGTAGCTACATTTCCACACAATAGATTTTGCCTATTTTAAGTTTTTCTTTAAGGTTTATGTTTGTATTTATCCCTTCCCACCCGCTACTATTGGGAGATTACCGCAGATCAAATAGCCAAATAGCTAAAAGTAGGCTTGTAATCTCAGAAGGTTTGATGAATGAGAGACCAAATCTAAGATTCTAGCATCTCAATTTTGATGTCTTAGCATTAATAAGCCTAGCTGAACTTTAAGAATATGGAGTAGGATATGATAATATTTGTGTCTAGGTAGTATTGAGAAACCAGATTGGTAGGCCTGAAGAAAATATTTAAAGGAGAGAAATTCTTATTCTTTCTTATTCATTCATTCATTCATTTACTCATTCAGTAAATATTTGGGTACCGAGTATGTACCAGGTACTGTTCTAGACATTGGGGATATAGCATGAATAAAACAGACAAAACTCCTGTCCTTATAGAGCTTAATTCTAGAGGGGAGAGCCAGAGAAATGAAAAGAAGTGAAAAATATAGTACAGAATGCTGACTCCTTGAAAACACCACCAAAACAAACAAACAAACAAACAAACAAAAAAACGCATGTTGGGAAGCAAGACTGAGCTCACTGCTAACAGTGGTAGCAGAGATGGTCCCTTGACCATTCTCCATAGGTTGTAGAGTGCAAAGTCTGGCTATAGATTTTGAAGTCTGGTTTAAGGCATGTCTTTCAATGTGAGGGGAGCTGGATAAGAACTGAGTAAAGATCATCCTATAATAGTTTAGGACTGGTGGGCATAACAAGATGAGGGTTTTGGTGGGGGATGTTCAGAGAGTCTTGGGAGTTATTAGACTACATCTTCAAAATGATCATCTATTTAAATGAGGTTTGGGGCTGTTCCTGAAGTAAATAATACACTTACTTGCAATTTTTATGTTCCTGGGCAAAAGTTTCCTGGAATAATAAATTCATATTAATGAAGATAGGGGCCAGTAAAGCCCTGGTAGTACAGATAGGCAGATGGTAAAGCTGTGTTAACGTAAGCGGTGGGTGTGGATGGCTTGGGTCCTCAGAGGTATGTTGAAAATGATAACTGGAATAAAGCAGGGGAGGAGACTGGACTGCCTGGTGGTGCCTGTGCACTGGAGATGGATGTTTGCAGTTTTCTTTGGGTGGTAAGGAAAGGCCTCATGGAGGCGGTAATATTTGAGTCAAGGTCTGAAGACGTGAACCTTGCAGATAGGTACCTGGGCTTCTAGGCGGAGGGAACAGCAAAGGCCCCAGGCAGGAGTGTGCCTAGAGAGCTCCAGAACTGCCTGGAGGTCAGTGTGGCTTTGGAGGTGGTGGGGTGGAGCCAGTGGCCAGTAGTGGGCTGGGAGTTCAGAGAGATAGGCAGGACCTTGACTTTGGCTCTGAGTAGGTGGGAGCCTCTGGCTGCACTTTAGTTTCGAGTTCTGTGACGCCGTGTGTTTCTGCTCAACCCAAGAAGATTACCTTGTGGTGTTTTACATTGGGGAGTTCTACTGAGGGATATGAGACAAACAATAAAAAATAGCTAAAAGTATATTCCATGTGCTGTAAGTTCTGATGAAACTTGTTAAGCTCATAAATGTCTTTATTTAACTATTTTTAATAGTTTCATCGGCTAAGGAATTTATCTCTGGGGACCCTTGGTTATGGAGAAAATGAAGACAACAGAATTGGATTAAAAGTCTGTAAGCAGCATTACAAGAAAGGGGCCATGTTTCCTTCTAATGAGACGCTAAATATTGACAGCGACATTGAAATAGGTAATACAGTGATAATTTCATTATATTTCTTTATCATCTTCTGTGGTAAGAGCAAAAAACACCCTCGTGCGCCGGCAGCCCAAATGAAACAACTTTGCTTTTGTGACGGCTGACCTATCTGAGGCTTTAACGTTTGCCTGCAAAGAGCTTTGGCTCAGGAAACTATGGGTGTGCTGTGACAGGACCAGGAACATTTGTGCATCTCTTTGGTGCAACTCAAGATTTTTGGTTTTGGGGAGTAAATGCACAGGTGTTTCCTGTTTGTTTAATTTTTTCCCTCCGTGAGGGGGGGATTAGGCTTTTTGAAAAAAAATGAGACTGTATTTGTTAAATGAAATAATGTGAGTGAAAATGCTGGGTACTCTTGCTTTTATCATTTGTTAAATATGTTAATGCTCTTCAGAGATGAATTGTGATTAATAACTCATTTTCTCTGTTTGGAGATTGGCAAAAAGTTAACATCTAATCAAGTAGAATTGTTTTGTGACATTCTGTTAAGAATTTAAAAGCATTCCATATATAAATGCAAAGTATCTGACCTGAGGCTCGGGAGGTTTTGTCTTTCATTCAACAAATCTTTGGTGTACAGTTATCACGCCTAAAGCACTCCCTGTTTTATGAACTGGGGTTGCAGAGATTAACCAGTCATGGCTCCTCAAGGAGCTAACAGGTCAGAAATCTGGGTCCTAGTAGCAGTGTAAATTTGGAGTGGTTTTATTAAAAAGAGAGCTCCAGAGTTCATTTGACCATATTTCCTATAACCCGATTTTAAGGTGCCTTGGTAATACAATAGAAGAACATCCCTGTGAAGTAAAGGTTCTAATTCATTTCCCACAGGCTACCTGTTTAGAATCTTTTCAGGAGTAAATGTGTCCTACCCTCTTGACTCTAAAAGAAACAGCCCATAAGCCAGCACTTGTCAGGGTCCCCAGGTTGCTTCCAGAGACCCATCAGTAGCTTGGTTCTGTGGCCAGCAGCCTTGAAATGTCCCTTATCTTATTGCCCTGCAGGCTCTGCTATCCTGAGGTCTGTGTGGTAGTCAGTCTGCAGGGGCTGATCCAGTTTCACCCTGCATGTTTCTCCTGCGCTGTCAGCTGTGCTCCCCGCCGTGGGCAGTTCCTGTAACTGGGAGTACTGAGAGGTGGAGCTGAAAGCTTGTGCAGTGACCCTCTGCTCCAAATGAGCCATGACCACTTGTCCTCTTAAAAATGTGAGCCTTAATTGGATGAATCATACGACTATTTTCCAGTGATTCATATGTTGTTTCCTTCAACTGATTTTTCTTGGAAAATTGATTAAAGAAATGTGGCCAAAGTCAGTATCAGTGGCTAGGCGAGACAGAGCAGAAAGCAGGATTTATTCCCTGACCATTGGACATTGGTGTCCTCGGTCATTTCCTTTCCATCATATGGAATATTTTTAACCAAATGGAGAGAAGTTGACTATTAATTTGACTTGACTTTAAGAGAGACTGTTGAAGCAAGCTAATTATATTTTTTGACTTATTAAATTAAATATAACTTATCAAAGAGAACTTTTTGATGTATCTATTCAAAAGGTGTAAAAAATAATCTTAAAAATGCTTGATACTGGATTTTAGACTTTCTTGTCTTGGACACATTGGAGGAAGCCTGCAGACGGTATAAATAGGGATTGAGTTTGTCTTCATTGGTGTGGCATTATAGTTTAAATAGGTGAATTAGCAGAAACTGTTCTAGATTACCTATTTATGAATTTTGTGGTATCTTTATGATTAAGAGAAGCATCCTTCAGTGTGCTCAGCGCAGAGATCTGCCTGTGTGCTGCTTTCCTGGTGGGTTTATGTTTAGCTGCACGATTGATTGTACAGTTCAAGCTAAGGGTTTCCCCTAATTCATGCTGAGGGCCTATCCCTCTGTCCCTGCCTCTAGACCTATAGCTTTACAGTTCAGTTTCACTTGGGGTACTGTAATGAATCCTGTTAAAAAAAATTTTTTTTTACAACATTTAGATGGATATCATTCTACTACAGTGTTTCACTTTCTATAATGCAGATTTTGAATTTCTTATCTTCTTTCCACGTATTCTTAGCATGAAACATTATGACCATTTCATCATTTTACCTGCCATTTTAAGAACATATTGAATCCACCCTCCCTTTGTCTCTGAGAGGGTTGTTATTTCATTTGCTGGAGTGTTCTGCCTTGTAAATGAGATTCATTTGAGTGATGAGGCTGCTACTCCAATATCAGTTTGTTCTGTTTGAAGTTTGATGTTTTACTCGGGGCTTTTGCCATGCTTTAAAAAAAAATCTCAGTTCTTAGGTTTTGCTGCCACCAAGTGCTTGGTGGCCTCATTAGCAATGACTGTAGCATGAGATATGGCAGACTCCAGAGAGTTCTGAATGTGCATGTAGCTAAAGTGTAGTCCTCCTATTACAATTACAGAATCTGAATAATCAGATAGACTTTTATAAGGCAAATTTTACAGATAGTGTAACATTAACTAACATGTGCTGTCCTATTTCTCTGAATCCGTCATCAATTTTTAAAAAACGCACCTGTTTTATAAACATTTGAAAGTGAAAAAACTTAATGTCTTTTTTCATTTAAAAAAAATTTTTATTGGCGTATAGTTGCTTTACCATATTGTGTTCGTTTATACTGTACAGCGAAGTGAATTCATGTCTTAGAATGAATGAAATACAGGAGAAGAAGACCTAGGACAGTATCGGGCACACAGATTTTTAACAAATTCCTCCTTCTTTCAGAATACAGTCATTTGCCCAGATAAGTTTAATTTAAATATTATTTTTTCCTTTTCCTTTACTTTAGAATAAGAATGTTGAAGGTAGAAGGGCCTTAAATAGCCTCAGTTTGGCCTTCACTTTAAAGTTGAGGAAACTGATGTTCAGTCAAGCTTGGTGACTAGGCCAAGGTCATGCAGCGATTTAGTGACCGTGGGTCTTTGCTACTCTAAACTCGGTAACATGGGCATCACCCAGGAGCTTGTGAAACATGCAGAATCTCCAGGCCCCCCCTAGACCTGCAGAATCCAAATTTGCATCTTAACGAGATCCCTGAATGACATATACGCACATGAAGCTTGGGAAGCGCCGGTTCAGTACTCTGCAGCTGCGGTCTTTGACTTCGCACAGACCTCTCTCTCTTTTACCAGCTTCACACATTTTATACTGTCCATCACCATCGGCCTTCAGTGCCCCCTGTACCAGCTTGGACACCTCTGTCCATCAGTATCACTCCCTTACAGAAGCGGTTCGGGCACTTGCCTCTCCCTTCTTTCTCACCTGGATCCTGCCAGCCGTCACCAGGGTCCTCTGTGGCCGAGCCCTGGTGCCCCAGCTGCTGATACCTCCTGGAGAAACGGGCCAGAGCAGAACACGCTCACACTGCCACACATCTGCAAACCTCCGCACACAGCACCTCCAGCAGGCTTCCCCGTCAGCCCGGTGCTGCAGAGGCGAGGCTGCGGCCAAAGGCCTCCCACAGCACCAGGGCCCACCCCTTTCAGCTCTGCGAAGTCGCCTCCCTCTCTCTGCACCCAAATTCGCATCTCTGAGCTCCGTTCCTCCCTGAGTTCCAGACTCCTCCTCCATTCAGCCGGCTGCTTGACAAACCACTTGACAACCCCCTCTGTGACTCTAATAGGGATTTCAAACCTGCTGTGTCCAAAACAGAACATCTCAAGCCTCCTCCACCCCCTACCCCTGGCTCAACCTGTTTCTTTCTACTCTTGCCCATCTCGGAAAATGAAACCAACATTTTCACATCATGCCATCATACTCCCAGTTGCTCAAGCCCCAAACTTGAATGTGTTGGTTTCTCCATTTCCATTGCCACCTCTGTAGTCCAAGCCGCTGCCGCTCTTGCTTGGACTGGTCTCCACCCCCTGCCCTGCCCCTCAGCAACCAGAATGATATTTTTTAAAAAATTGGCTAAATTGGGACATCTCATTCCCTGGGCTAAAAACCACGAGTGGCTTCCCATCTTTTTAGAATAAAACCCACAAGTCTCTGTAGGACCGGCCACCCGCCTGTCTCTCCAAGCCCCCGCTTCCCTGGTTCTGCCTCCTTGCTGTTTGTTGAACAAGTCAGGCTCTTTCTTGCCTGGGACTTAGTGCTTACTTTTGTCCTGCCCGGAGCGCTCCCCCTGGATCTGTGCTCAGCTGGGTCTCCTTCCTCCCTCAGGTGTCGGATTAAACAGCCCCAGTGCCTCAGAGCCCTTCCCAACAGTTCTCCTCAGGTAGGGCCTCCCCACCCTCCATCACTTCACTGTGTCTTGGCAGTACTGTGCACACCGTGAAATTGTCCTGTGTATATTTTTTCACTCTTGGTTTATCTCCCCCACTACAGTGTGAGCTCCATACAGACCTCGTTCTGTCTCGTTCATCGCTCTACCTTCAGTGCCTGGCACAATGCCTGGCCCCTGAAAGCTTTCAGTAAATATTTACTGAATAAGTGAATGAGTCAGGTAGGGAGCCTGGGCCTTTTGAGTTTCCGAAATAGGTGCTCAGAGGTCAGCCTCATCAATGTACTGGTGAAGAGCTCAGGCTCTGGAACTGAGCACATGTGGATTTAAATTCTGGTTGGTTAGGGGCTTCATCCTGGTGGCACAGTGGTTGAGAGTCCGCCTGCTAATGCAGGGGACATGGGTTCGTGCCCCGGTCCGGGAAGATCCCACATGCTGCGGAGCAGCTAGGCCTGTGAGCCATGGTCGCTGAGCCTGCGTGTCCGGAGCCTGTGCTCCGCAACGGGAGAGGCCACAACAGTGAGAGGCCCGCGTACTGCAAAAAAAAAAAAAAAAAAAAATTTCTGGTTGGCCACCAGCTAGGTGTGTGACCTTGAGGAAGTTTCTTGGCCTCTCTGTGCCTCGGTTTGTCCATCTGTAAAATGGCAACAATAGTGTATGTCTCACAAGGTTGCTTCGGGGGGTTAAACAGGATGATGCATTAAATGAGAGAACCTATAAAGCCCCGAGCACAGTGCCTGGCAGAGAGTAAGTCCCTGTATGTTTTTGCTATCTGTATCATTCTATCTTTAGTTTCCTATAAAAAAAGCTTCTTTTGATCAACTGCCCTCACTGTATCAATCAAGGCCCAGTCAGGAAAACCAACATTGAATTGTTTCTTGATACTCATGGTCCATTTGCCAAACACAGGGAGGCACCCCCTCTGACACCTGCCTTTCTTAAACATTGTGGCTGTTGAGCTGTCCATTCAGCTCCGTGTCCTTGTTTTTGGCCCAGGATACCTGATTGTCATAAAATGTAAGTGTGTCCTCCATATTTTGAGTGTCCTATATACTAGGCAATGGGTGTTCAACGGCCACAGCAGTCGTGCCCTTGCTCTCAAGCACCTTATCTTCTAGTTGAGGAGATAGATAAGCAAATAAAGAGTCAAATTGTGAGAGAACATTCTCAGAGAACAAGCCATAGGGCCTACCCGGGTTCTCAAGCACCTACTGAGTGTCAGGCACTGCAGGAGGCCCTGACTTTTCCATTCTTGAGGCAGCACAAAGGGGGCAGCAGCAGCCCAGGTGAGAGTCAGCCAGGCTGGTTCACACCACTTCTGGCATCAGGGCTGAGTGACCTTGAAGGGCGTTGACCATGAAAGGTGTTCATTGTCTCCAGACCTCCTCGGTTTCCTGCCAAAGTGTTAGGCTACACAATAATGAGACTTATTTTTATGTGCGGCTCTTGGAATCATTCTTTTATAGTTTACAGCTCATAATTTATTTTTATTTGAGTACAATCTAAGTTCCTTTCTTTCTCTTATTTTTTTTTTTTTGGAAAAGTATCGGACTAAACAGAAAAGTTGCCAACTAGCACAAAGATGTCCTTGTATGGCTTTCGTCTAACTTTCCCAAATGCTAACATTTTACCACATTTGCTTTATCATTCTTCCTACATAAAAAAATTTCTCCTGAAATCTATGAGACGAAGGTGCAGACACAAGGCCCCTACCTCTAAGTACTTGTGTGCATCTCCCCAAACAAGAACGTGCTCCTCATAACCACCGAACAGTGCTCAAAAGCATGAGTTAACGTGGATGTGATACTATAATCTACAGACCCTATTCATATTTCATCAACTGCCCTAACATTATCTACAGCAAAAGCCATGCCTAACCTGCCTGGTCCAGGATCACATATTGCATTTAGTTGTCATGTATCTTTAGTCTCCTATAATCTGGAGAAAAATTGAGTTCTTGGCTTTTTTTTTTTTTAAATGACCTTGACATTTTTAAAGAGTAGAATGTCCCTCCCTTGAGTTTTCCTGTTTTTTGTTGTACGCGGGCCTCTCACTGATGAGGCCCCTCCCGTTTCGGAGCACCGGCTCCGGACGCGCAGGCCCCGGACGCGCAGGCTCAGCGACCATGGCGCACGCGCCCAGCCGCTCCGCGGCATGTGGGATCTTCCCGGACCGGGGCACGAACCTGCGTCCCCTGCATCGGCAGGCGGACTCCCAACCACCGCGCCACCAGGGAAGCCCTGTTGTGTTTTTTTTTTTTTTTTTTTTAATTAACTTACTTATTTTTGGCTGTGCTGGGTCTTCGTTGCTGCACGTGGGCTTTCTCTAGTTGGCGGCGAGCGGGGGCTACTCTTCGTTGCGGTGCGCGGGCTTCTCATTGCCGTGGCTTCTCTTTTCTGCAGAGTACGGGCTCTAGGCATGCGGGCTTCAGTAGTTGTGGCGCACGGGCTTAGTTGCTTCATGGCATGTGGGATCTTCCCAGACCAGGGGTCGAACCTGTGTCGCCTATATTGGCAGGCGGATTCTTAACCACTGCGCCACCAGGGAAGCCCCTAGTTTTCCTGTTTCTTTGTGCCTAGATTGAGGTTACGCATTTGGGGCAGAAATACCACACAAATGGTACGTTATTTCAGGAGGCACATGATGTCTCTTTATCTCAATCCTGGTGAAGTTAACTTTGATCACGTGGCTAGGGTGGGATCTGCCAGGTTCCCCACTGTAAAGTTACTGGTCTCCCTGTTGTGATTAATAAGTATTCTGTGGAGAGATGCTTTGGAACTTGTTGAGTCCTCTGCTCTCATCACACTTCAGCCCACTGGTTTTAGCATCTGATTTTGCCTGACAGTCACTGTGGTTTTTTCATGGCCCTAGACTGCATTCACCTAGACCTCCAGACCCTCTCCAAGAACCTTCAGGACTGGAAGAACTCATCATTCTTCAGACTGGCATTTTATCGGTAAATATGCTTTCGAGTCTCATTGCCCAGGAGATGCAGATGGGGAAAGGAGAGTAGGGGAGGAAGACTATGGCAATTTATACCTTGTAATATTTTCTATTCAGCCTCTTGCAAGTTGAAATCTCCTTTCATCTCAAAGGCATTGACCTGCAGACGATTCATTCCCGAGAGCTACCAGACTGTTACATCTTTCAGAATACGGCAAGTGTCTATTTTACTAAGCCATTTTATCATTTTTCTCTACTCCTTTTGTAGGTGCAGAGTGCAAAGCACCTCTGCCTATAGATGTGTTTGATGCAGTTGTGTTTAAAACAGTTTTAATGCCACTTTATAGCATCGTTGGTCCAGAGGCCGTGACTTCTAAAAATGATACAAGCCCATTCCAACTTTTTAAAACTAGATTTTGGGGTTGAGAAGAGTTTTCAAAGTGGACTTTGACTTCCTACTCTCCGAATACATTTTTAAAAATAGCTTATGACCTGTGTTTTAAGTGCCTATAACGTTTTTCCCACCTTCGAAGGAAGGTCTTTGCAAATGTTGTAGCAAATGTTTTCAAACCTCAAGGCAGAAAGTGCCCCCTTGGTCTGAAGGCTAATCTGCAAAGGATCAATTGCTGCAGCTTTTATTTTGGGAGGGGCAGGCATGTGCCATGGACTTCCTCCCTCCCTCCCTCCCTTCCTTCCTTCCTCCCTCCCTCCCTCTCTCCCTTCCTTCCTCCCTTCCTCCTTTCCTCCCTTCCTTCCTTCCTCCCTCCCTCCCTCCCTCCCTTCCTTCCTCCGTCCCTCCCTCCCTCCCTCCCTTACTCCCTTCTTCTCTCCCTCCCTTCCTTCTTTCATGTTTCTTGATGGGCAGAACTGAATGCTCAGTTGGACGTTATATGTAGCTGTTGTTTTAGCAATTCAGAAGCATGCTTCATTCAACAACAATCGCTGAATGCTCAGTGAGTCCCTACGAGGCAGCAGGCAAGTTGCCATGCTCTAGAGGTACCATGGCCCTCAGGAAGCTTACAGCCTAGTGGAAGAGATAGAAAAACAAGTCAACAAAAAAATTAATTATAAATTGTGACATGTAGTAAGGAAGAATGTCTCCCCCAGAGAGTAGCATGATTAATCTCCCTGGGGTGACCGACACATTACAAAACGCATTATTAAATCCAAGGCAAGGCAAAGCTTGGAGAGCTGAACGTGTATGTGATCTATGGTTAAACCCACAGGTGCCTGAACATCTTTGAGCACAAGCCACGTGCACATTACACATTCTCAGTGTAATCTAAGAATATCGTTATGACCAACCCAGAGATTCGAGAATTAAGCTATACAGACCTCATTTCTATACCTATGAGCTAGGACCAAACTTCACTAGCCCTGGCATTCAAGGCCTCATTTCCCCCCAGGAAAGCCCCTAAAATACGCTGCATATTTCACTTATAAACTTTAAATGCTTGAAACATAATGTGGAAGATTGAGGGCATTTGGAAATCTTAAATTCAACCCATAACCCTGGAGCAATCTTTGCCACTTCTGAAAGCCCATGTAGCACTTCTCAAAACATATATATAGCGTTTGAAGCAAATAGAAAAATAATTTCTAGCCTAGTGAACATCTAGAGTTTCATACCCAAAGGACTAAATTAAGGCAAATGCTTGTAAATTCCATTCAGTGTAATAAACGAGGTCTTTGTGTTCTCTTGTCAAAAATTGGTGGTGAATTCTCACTTTTGTTCTTTGGACTGGTTGGCTGTTTTGCTTTAGAATTTCTCTGAATCCGAATGTGCTTTGAGTAGAATTTCATGCATTCCCCCTTTGGACCACATTTTTTCATTAATAATAGGAAGTTGTGAAGGAATCATGGGATGAGGACATTTTCATCAGTCTAACTCTCTTTGGATCGGCACGCTATCTGGATGCCATTGATATTTTAAGCAGAACTGATCTAACCAGTCATACTTTCTGCTGGGCCGTAACCTCTTCGTCAATTTGTATCTCCAGATTATCTTTGACAATAAAGCTCACAGTGGCAAAATCAAAATCTACTTTGACAGTGACGCTAACATCGAGGAATGTAAAGACTTGAACATCTCCGGATCTAGTAAGTATGTTATATGCTTGCCCATGGTGGATTATGGAAGATTTTTGTCACTTCATTTTAGGATTTAGGGTCTATAAATGGTTTATTTGGAGGATGATAAGAATAAAGGGCTCCAAAAAACCACATTTTGAGCATTCGCTTCTGTTAAGCATACCCCGAAGCTTTGCATTTTTGTTCAGTTCAGCAAATGTTGATTACAGACCTTGTAGGAGAGGTCGTGTGGCCCAGCGGTTAAGAGCAGTTTCTGGAGCCAGACTACCTGGGTTCAAGTTTTGGTTCTGTTTCCTGTACCTGTGATCTTGGACACATGGCTTACCCTCTCTGTCTCAGGGTCCTTCTCCGCAAAATGAAGGTAATAATAGTACTTACCTTCCAGCATGTCGAGTATTAAATGAGTATGTAAAGCAGAGCGCTGAGAACAACAGTTGGCACACAGTATTTGTAGGCGCTCTGGAAAAGAAAGAAAACGCTTTCGTGAGGGGCACTGGCATGCTTATAAAATCTCTAGCGTGTCCTGACTAGGAGTAAGTGGTGGAGGCACAGAAGATATGAGCATCAAGAAAGCAAAGGTTGGGCTTCCCTGGTGGCGCAGTGGTTGAGAGTCCGCCTGCCGATGCAGGGGACCCGGGATCGTGCCCGGGTCTGGGAAGATCCTACGTGCCGCGGAGCGGCTGGGCCCGTGAGCCATGGCCGCTGAGCCTGCGCGTCCGGAGCCTGTGCTCCGCAACGGGAGGGGCCACAGCAGTGAGAGGCCCGCGTACCGCAAAAAAAAAAAAAAAAAAAAAAAGAAAGCAAAGGTTCGTTTTGACGGGGACAGAGTGAGACATAGAGTCCAGCAATGCTTCTTGGAGAAGGTATGATTTGATCTGAGCCTGTGACAGTGGAGTGGGATCAAGGCCTTCAGAGCCCAGAGAGCAGCCTGGACAAACCTGCGTCATTTACTCAGTCATTACTCAGGAAATACCTCCTGATCCACAGACTAAAGTGGGCTACTCAGACCCCATTCTCACTGCGGGGGTTGGGATGATGTTAATGATGGGTGATCAGTATTCTTTCATTTCCAAGTTTTGTTTAACTGAACCTGCCTTTGACCAGATTATCAGAACAAAATAAAATGTAAAATACCTGGGATTCCTAACTATTTTATATTAGTTTTAAATTAGACTCAATTTGTGGCCTGTTGCTTTTCGGTTGCCTAATATGTCCTGATGATTTTGAAGTTTTGGCTTCTTTTTGTTTTTTTTTTCTTGGTACGCGGGCCTCTCACTGTTGTGGCCTCTCCCACTGCGGAGCACAGGCTCCGGATGCGCAGGCTCAGCGGCCATGGCTCACGGGCCCAGCCGCTCCGTGGCATGTGGGATTTTTCCTGATCTGGGCACGAACCTGTGTCCCCTGCATCGGCAGGCGGACTCTCAACCACTGCACCACCAGGGAAGCCCCCTGAAGTTTTGTCTCTTTAGTCCCATTAGCTGACTCCAGCCTCTCATCAGAGTACACAGTTTTAGTTTCTGTTTAAAAGTGGGTATTCTTCCGCAGCAGACACACTCTCCCCAGCAGAAACGCGCAAGTCAGACACGTGTCTTCCAAGTCCGAGTGTAGGCTGCAGCCATTTTATGTGATAAAAGCTAACCCTTGTCAAATAGGAAATGTGGTTTGGTATAGTCATTTGACCAAATAAGTTAGTCAGTCAAACACGTTTGCCAGGACAAGGTTTCCTTCCTCTCCACGGGCGTCCTTATAATATTGGGGGAGCTGTCCTCGCCTTTGCTCAGAAGAGAGGCGCTCTGGCTCCCTCCTGTGGCCAGTGAGGAGAAACACAATCTCACAGCTAGAAGCACTGACATTTATATATGCTTCTCCCAGGGCTGCGCCATCACTAGGAGAGCACAAATTTAAGATGATGTGACAAGTCTTAAAAAGCTGAAGTTTGGAAACCAGCTTAGGAAATGGACTTTTTTTTTTCTTGTATAGGAAGCTGTCTGATGGATTGATTGCCCTGGTTCTGGGGAAGTAGAACAAAGGCAAGGGTGACGGCTGGGGGGATCCTTGTGCTATTTGCAAAACATTCTGAGGTGTATTCACATCCATGTGCTGACCTTGAAGCTTCTCTCTCCTTCTTGTCATTACCTATGTTATCTCAAGCGGAAATATAAGGGAGTGCGCATTTTTACATACAAACTTCAAGTTGCCTTTTCTGACTTCTAATACCCATGCCCAGTGTGCCACTAATCTTCACATTAACTTGATTTTATAAATGTAGCCATTTGGGCATGGGAGCTGGAGGAGGTATGTCCTGATGGACAGAACTCCCCGCTGATGGGTGATGTAAACGTATGTCCCAGGGAAATGGGGTTTAGTAAGTGTGGGAAGCCCTGGTTAGGGTCACACAGGCGGCAGTGGTGGTGTGTGTGGGACTTCTCAGGCCCCTGGAAGGACTGGGTGGGGTAGGATTTTCTTAACCACATTTCCAGAGGCATCTCTCTGGACTAGTGTTATACAAACCCAGGTTTAGGAACTGTTCCTGTGAGAATAACATAATTTCAGTAGAAGAAGAAAGCAATTATGATGTTTATAAGATAACTTTTTGTAGCCACATCAAACTAGTCTTCTCAATAAATCAAATTGAAACAATACAATACTGATTTCTCTGTTAGGAGGGACGGTTTATCTTCCTAGTTCTGGGCCTCAGTTTTCCCATCTGTAAATAAGGCCCAATTCAAGTAATCTTAGAAATTTTGTTCTAGTCATAGGTCAGAAAGGAAGGTACTCGAGGCTGTTCTTGCATTTTTTTAAGATTGCGGTCCCATCTTCCCAAGAACTGCCCCTCTTCCCTCTGCCTCATTCCATGGCTCCTCCCCCCAAAAATGGTCTTGGGTTTTGGTCAGGTTGTTTTCCTACCTACCCATTAGATGGTATTTCCAGATAACTTAAACTTGTGAAGGATAAAACGGCCAAAGGTGGAGGTAAGCGCTCCGTACGAGGCACTGACAAGCACTCAACAGGGATTGTTTGACCTGATTTCCTGACAGCGCGTGAAGCTGGTACAGCTATGCTCCCCTTTGGTACCCGAGGCATCTGAAGCTTAGCAAGGCTAAATAACTCGCTCAGTGAATTACATTTCCTTGCTGGTCATGCTCCTAACCCACTTAGGGTTAGGATGAGCTGCCCTCAGACACCCGGGCCGCTGTTATTGCTAAATCCGTGGACACACTCCCATCTTTCTCTTAAATGCCTTCTCTGCGGAGGTGTCGCTGTGGAACACCCTGACTTTAGACTCTCCTGAAGGTTGCCTGTCCCCAGCGCTGCTTCCTTCTCCCCTGGCCTTTCGCCATCTGGTTCCTGAGTGCATCTCCTCTCCTAATTCCCCCGCCTTCCCATCCTTCCTAGTGTGCATTCTGCTCTGTCATCTCTCTGACTGGCTGTGTCCACACCCATGTTTTCAACTGCCAGCAAGTTGTCCGCTCTTGTCATGAATGTCCAGACTGAGCTCAGTTGACCCCAGACGGAAAGGAGTCATTCTTGGTCAGTCCTTCCTTACTCCCTAAGTCCCATTAAAGACCAGGTCGAGTCTCTCTTCTTCATCTTTCGCCACTTTGTGCCTCATCTTTGTGTGCCTTCTCT
Organism: Grampus griseus; assembly: GCF_964374135.1. Lineage (NCBI taxonomy): Eukaryota > Metazoa > Chordata > Mammalia > Artiodactyla > Delphinidae > Grampus > Grampus griseus. The sequence continues at coordinate 109,076,255 of NC_139017.1, forward strand.
GCCTCTGACTTCGCTCAGACCTTCACGAGTTCTGACTGAGATTATTCAGTGGTCTTCCTGTGCTCTGCTGGGGTCTCTGCACTTACCTGTAAGCGTACTGAAGCATTATGGGGACACACATAAGCACAGGCACTGTCATGCTGAATAAAACACACCCGGTCCCTGCCTCCCAGAGCCAATCATGTCCGGGAGGAGATGGACATTGAATGATATGATAACCACTGAGTTTGCTGTTCTTGTGTGCATGGGGCTGCTCCAAGTGCTTTCATGTGTGAACTTATTTAAGCCTCACGACAGCCCTATAATATAGGTATTCTTTTCATTCTACCCATTTTTTGGATGAGGAAACTGAGGCAACTTCCCCAAGGCTCCACAGCTTCTGAGTGCAGGCTGGAGATTCAGACCCAGGTCTCAGGCTCCAGAGACTGTGTCCTTTTTCATTTCACACTGTCTCTGTGCTCCTTGCTGTGCTGTCTTTGAAAACACAACTATAAGCTCAGTGACCATCAAGCAGAGGGGAGTAAATGGAGATGTAGGTGTGTATACTTATGGGCAGGGCTACGATAGGGTATTGGGGGGAGGGCTGGTGGGGATGGGAATTTAGAGAATTGTCCTGTGCTGTTGTGGGGAGGAAGATACTCAGTCTGAAACCCAAGGCTGAATAATCCCCATGTGTGATGGGGAGGGGTGCTGTTCCAGGCAGAGGGATCAGCATGTGCGAAGTCCCTGAGGCAAGAAAGAGAGAGAGGAGAGAGGGAGGGAGAGAGCTCCAGCACCTGGTAGGAGCAGGGAAGGAGGAAGAGAGTGGCCTCAGGGTGGGGAAGCTGGGGGCCGGGAGAAGGCAGCAGGCGGCAGCTGATGAGACCACAGCGGGTGAGCAGGGGCCGGGCAGGGGAGAGCCGTGGTTGGGATTTGGGACAATACCATGAAGTCTGAGAGAAGCGAAGGTTAGTTTCATCTTCTTCCAGTGCCTTCCCTGTGTTACTGTGTTCCAAGGCAAAAATCTGATTACTACTCTCCTTACTTTCATTCTGAGAAGTGATTTTTTCCCACATGCAGAAAAAGCGTATTGAATTGGCACTCTTTGCTGGGAAAGTACAGAGTAAGGTTGAGAAGCAGAAATGGGGATTCTGAGTGGTGGGACTTTAAAACGTGTGTTCCCCCATTAATGGAGGACTTGATGTTTGTTTTTATGTGAAAGAACTCAGAGTATGTCAGTAGTTTTGCCTCTTTTGAATGGAGCCCAAATGGACCGCCTTCTACTGAATTCCACTCTAGAGTAAATATTTATGAATACACTTTAGTACATCTCTTAAGAATTTATATGTTTTTAAATGTATAACTCGACATCAGGGAATGATTACCTTGTTTGTGAACCTCTGAATGAGTGCAGCGTGATTTGTTTCTGATGCGTTTATCATTTGATCTTATTTTCCAGCTGCCATCTTGTTTGTAAATTATTCCCAAGTAAGGTGTGTTTGACATTTGAATTCTGTTTTCGTTTCTCAGTTCAGAAAAATACTCAGTATGTCCTGGTGTTCGATGCATTTGTCATTGTGATTTGCTTGGCATCTCTTATTCTGTGCACAAGATCCATTGTTCTGGGTCTAAGGTTACGAAAGGTAAGTGTGTGTCGGAATTTCCTCCCTCCCTTCCTGACCTCCCCCTGCAGTTTGTCCAAACAGTGGGGCCTTGACATTGGGTCATCCTGCCCTTTCTGGGGCCCTTGACTGAACTGGATTCCTTTGAGTGACTGTCCCGCTATGAGGCATTATCAACCTGGGGTGTAGAGAGTGCGTCAAAGCTCCCGGCATGTCAGGTGGAATCAGACGATCATAACTGCTTAAGCCTGAGCTAATAAGCACAGATGCACAGTGGTGAATGGTCAAGCTTTTGAATGCTTCTAGAATAAATGAGACCCTTTTAAATTCAGGAGTGATCTTAAGAACAGAGTAATAACATGGGTGGGTTTCATCTTTTGTCTTCAAATCAGAGTTCATTCTGACAGGGAGGCATGGTAAATGGGTTCTAATGAAGCATAAAAGACTTTATTCTATTATTTAAACTAGTTTAAAAATTCTTCCCTGAGTTTCATTTTACCTTTTTACCCTTTGGGGCTCTTGTGAATGTCTACTCTAGCTCACCACAAATCTTATTCTGGTGTGTGGCATGTACGTAAATACAGACTGGGGTCAGTGGACATAGGAAGTCATCAGAACACCATATGTAGAGGAAAGCCCTATTTTTCCAGGGCTTGGCCTGTGTCGACTTGTTTTGTAAATATCCACTTCTCTTAGCCACCCTCCCGCACCCCACAAGCCGCTTGACATTCTGAATCCAAAGCCGGGGTCTGGGTTCTGCCGATGCGAGGGTGGCACTTTGGGAGCACACGCTCGGGGGCCGGACTGCCTACACTCAAGTCCTGGCTTGGCCGCCCCATGTCTCAGTTGCCTCCTCTGGAAAGAAGTGTCCATGGTGCCTAGTTTGTAGGGTTGTCGCCTGGTTGAATGCGTTGAAAATATGTGAAGTGTTTGGAATGTTCTCTGTGTTAGCTATTTCAACAAGAGTCTGTTGGAGGGAGAGCACAGCATTGCGTGTTTGAGTCACTTAATTAACTGGCATGCTCACCTCTAGCCGGGGTGGATGGTGGAGGAAGGTGTGGGCTGTAATCTCCACCCTCCAAGTGAGGATCCATCGCATTGGAAAAGGCAATGCCGTGTCTTTGGACAGGCGAGAGCACTGTTTCGCGCTTTTCTCCTTCCAGAGGGCGGTGTGGTTTGTAAGAAATGCTTTTTAAAATGTTTGCCGCAGAGATTCTTAAGTTTCTTCCTGGAGAAGTACAAGCGATGCGTGTGTAACGCCGACCAATGGGAGTTCATCAACAGATGGTATATCCTGGTGATTGTCAGCGACCTAATGTCGATAATCGGATCCATATTAAAAATGGAAATTAAAGCCAAGGTAAGCGGCAGCCCATGGTAAACCTTCTTTCTGTTCTTCTGGATGGTCTCAAATACGGTAAGATATGCAGTGCCTCCTCCGACTTGGTTTCTCATGAAGGGAAAATGAAGAAGCGGCTGTTCTGTGGAAGGTGATACTCCTGTGAATAGCCTCTAGGAAAGTTGACAGCATCTTCAGAATAGGAACTGAAGTTGGAGAAGACTGGTGGTTTGGGCGGGCTTTGTTTTTGTTTAAGTTGCAAAAGCAGCAGCTGGCCCCTGAACCCATCGCGTCAAGAGCCGAGGTGCCCATCCATGAGTGATGGGGGCTCTGCTGGGTGGCGCAAGGGCAGGAATATTTGAGTGCCTCTAGGCGCCTGGCTCTTTGGGTAACTTAGTCGATGTAGTCTCCTGAGTCTTGACTTCTCTCCTCCGTGCTCTGCCGTCAGCTAGCAAATCTTACCAGCTTTCCCTCCTGACCTCGAGGTACCTCCGTCTTGTCCAGCCTGACTGCTTCGGCTTCCTTCAGGCCGTCTTCCTCTCTGACCTCGATCGCTGCAGCTGCCTCCTTGCCTTCCCTTCCCGCCCTCGCTCTCCCTGACCCTTCAGTGCCGCCCCTCTGGCCCGTCTTGCGAGCTCTCAGCACTGGGCCCTGTTCAGCCTCTCTCCGTTTGCTTGCAAGACTCCCCTAGCCTGTCCTCCAGGCCCAGCACTGCTCAGGGGTCACGCCCTCGGGAAGCCCTCCATGACAAGCCCGGCATTGTGTCACTGCACACAGCGTATTGTATTAGAATTACGCTTGTGTGTGCGTCTCCTCAGTTAGAGTCCTTGAGAGCAGGAACTGTTGGCAAATCACGCTGGAGCGTTCTTTCAAAGGTAGCTGAAAGGTATTGTTTGATATTTAACAGACACCATTAGTTTATGTGCTTTAGTGCCTAGGTCAGTGGTAAATGCAATTTCTATTTCAGGATACTATTTGACTAAGAATTCAGTTCAACCAATCTTAATACTAAAAGGAAATGAGGAACACATTTGGAATTTGTGCTCTGTATTATTTCCTTCTTCAGTGTGAAAACTCTCAGAATCACTGTAGAGAGGCAGGCGGTCCCTTCTTGTCAGTTTAGAGCGAGATTCATAAGCTGAGTGGAGTAGAATATTTTACTCATGCCTGTTTTTTTCATTCCCTAGAATCTCACAAATTACGATCTGTGCAGCATTTTGCTTGGAACATCTACGCTCTTTGTCTGGGTCGGCGTCATCAGATACTTGGGTTACTTCCAAGCATATAATGTAAGGATGTGGCTGTTGGGTAGCACCACTGGGGTTGAGGTCCATTTCTTTGGGCTCTAGTAGCTACTTTTTAATTCCCCCCCATTGTGCTGATTTTTTTCAGGTGCTCATTTTAACAATGCAAGCCTCACTGCCAAAAGTTCTTCGCTTCTGCGCATGTGCCGGTATGATCTATCTGGGTTACACCTTCTGCGGCTGGATTGTCTTAGGACCATATCATGACAAGGTGTGTAGCCTCATTCTTCCTTCTACACGTGAAGCACTTGAGACCCTTAAATGTGGGTTTCCAGCACTGACCTTCATCCCACTTTTCTCCAGCACATAACCTGGACGTCAGTAAGCATGTATCTTTGCATCGGTTTTCTTTTTCTTTCCCTTTTCCGGATATTGAAGTGGCTTCGAGATATTGAAACAAGAACTGCAGGGAACCAGAAAGCGCATTTCCTGGTTGTCTGGGTCTGGCTTAAGGGGTCACATATGAACCCAGCCTGTCACCAAGTAAGAAGTGTTTGGACGTGAGATCACTGTAATAAAAATGAACATTAAATGAGGAAAAGTATTACAAAATCTTTCTAATTCAAAGTATTAAGGTTTTCATCCAAGTTAACTGAGGAGACTGGAGGAGGATAAAGACTGGCCAGAATGACCATGTTAGGTTTATGATTAAAATGATAACACATCTTGCCTTTGCAGGTGGTTTTGATTTCAGTGTCCTCTTAGTGCCTTATTAAAGGTCAGTATCTGAATTCTAAACTATTGCTGGACTTCAGTCAGTATCATAAGCTCAAGGACATCAAAGTTATGTTCAGCTGTTCTTGTTTTAAAATGATAAATTTGATTCAAAGATACAGCAGGAAATGAAACGAGGTAGGCCTTGTTTTCAAACCAAAAAAAGTAAAAGCAATGACTGCATCTCACAGTTTTTCTTCCATGGGCCTCTGGCAGTCGGAACAACAGAAACAACAAAAATAAAACTAATAGCAGCTAACACTTGATGCTATACTAAGCATTTCTCTCTTCTCTCTCATTTAATCTCGTCGATAGCCCAGAGTACTGTTATCTTGGCTTAGGTGCTCTACCAGGAGAGAAGTAAAAATATAATGATGCTGGTATAACAGCTCAGCCTTAAGTTTTGACCTTGGTCGTTGCATTAAACAAAACACAGTCAAATCTAGTTTACAAACTCTTCACAAAAATCGAGCAGTCCACAAAACTCAAACGTTCGGTATTGTCCTACTAAAATAAATCTCAGTAACTTGGCATCCACCCAGGCTTGCTCCTCTTTAAGTGTTTCATTTAATATGGCCAAAGAGAATTACCGTTTTCCTATCTGAGAAACGGTATAATCAACAAAGTGCTAATCTCTGGGTTACTAGTAAATCTTGGTAATCTTATTGCTTTCCAGTTCCATTCCACTGCTTTAAAGGTGACTCATGAGTAAAAATTGTTCTTCGATGTTATCTCTCTGATCCGGAGAACTGTCTTAGTGCCCAGGAAAATGTACATTTTTCTTCCTCGCTTCTTTTATGGTCTGGCTGCTTTGCCACATTTTTGCCACTAGAGAGCAGTGTTGCGCCACGCGGCATAAATACTGAGCCTCCGAGGCCCGTGAATCAAGCGGTCCTATCTCCGCTGCCCTCCGCCTTCCCTACGCCATCATTATTTTGGAGGGTGCTCAGAAAATGTTGCTTGAATTTCACTAAACTAGCTACCATTCTGAAGTGCTGTGTGCTAGGTAGATATGGTGCCCATGTTCTTTACCTCCCTTGCTAGGTTAACCCTTCCGGTAGCCCTGTGGAGAAATATCCTTTGACAGAAAATAGCGATCTTAATATGTTAATTTTCCTGAGGTTGTATAGTTAGTGAATGGCAGAGATAGGACGCACACCCAGGTCTGCCTGACCCTAATACACATGCTTTGAGCAATACCCCGTAGGGCTTTTCTTCTTTTCTTGGTATTATCTAAAACAGACCATTACAAGAGAGCATTCAGTCTGACTCAAGAGTAGATCAGCCGTGAGAGGAAAGCCAAGTAATCAGTCTTATTTCTTTGCATCAAGGTTACCTTGTGAACAATGATGTTGTTTGCTTTGTGAGTCTGACTGCATTTTCATATGTTCAGTTCTGTTCGAGCCATGTCTATCCTTTTAAGTTTTCTAGTAGTCACATTAAAAAAAATTTTTAAAGAAACAAATGAAATTGATTTTCATTATGTATTTTATTTAACCCAATATGTTTAAAATATTACTTCAGCCTGTATGCAATATAAAACATTGAGATATTTTACATTCCTTGTTTTAGGTACTTAGTCTTTGAGATGTGGTGTGTATTTTATCCCGACAGCATATCTCACTTTGGACCGGCTGCGCATCAGATGCTCCGTAGGCACCTGTAGCTGGTGGCTGCCATATTGGACGTTTCACCTCTTGACTTGTGTCTCTTACTTAATGCCAGCCTTTCACCTCTCCCCCCGAGGAGTAGAGAGATAAGAACTGTATCTCTGGGGCTGTCTAGCAGGTCTGTTGATGGCTTCCGTCTCCCAGCTCTAGCCAGGCTGATATATTGCGGAAATGGAGTTGAGTTAATTCAGTGAATGCACTAGTCAGTAGCATGAGAAAACCTTCAGTCTGGATCTGGACTTATGTGCTTTTCTTCTCTGTGTTACTTCTTCTTTGAGTCTGAAGTTAGAAATGTTTACTGCCCCTGCACGTCCCTCTCCAAATTAACCCAACTTGTCGGAACTTTCAGGTTCTGCCAGTCAGTCAGTATCTGTTGAATCAGAAGACCTTCAGGATTGCCTGGAGCCTTGAAAAACAGCACCATGAGCATTTTCTAGAATTTCTAGAACCACAGCTAGCTTGGGTGTGGAAGCTAACTCTTTCTTTAAAAAAACAAACAAAAAACTCTAAAGAGGAGGTATCAGGAAAACTAGAATTTCACCCTGCTGTTTATATGGCAGCAGGAATCTCACATTTCAGCTTTGAATTTTCTGGTTAGACATCGGATTTCAATGGTTCAACTGAAAGAGTATAAAAATACAAGAAGTGTCCCACCAATGTTGACTCCAGCACTAATGGGTGTTGGCACAGCGCCCTTTCAAAATGTCTGGGCACGGCGGGCTGGAGACTGTTGATGTTTAATAATTCAAGATGAGGGAAGGAGGAACATTACTCTCATGTGGCTTTGACGTTTCCCCGAGGACTTTCCGAGGAATAAACCATTGTCTTGCGTTCATTGTCCCCATTTTACAGATGAGAAGGCAAAGCACTGAAAAATCGTTGGACTTGGCTGCTGCCCTCGGTAAAAGTTCAGCAGCACCCGTGTTACATTTGTGCTCTCAAGGCCTCTGCTTTTAGCCAAGCACCTCTCTTATTCGAAACAACTATTAGCTGGTTAAAACGTTTTATCTGAATGCTGCATGAGGTTCTTAGCACCAGCTCTTGAAGCAGATTTTTATGTCCTTCTCTGACATAAGCCATTGCAGGTTATGTTTTCATTCAAATGAAAGTTCTTTTTGGCTCAACTGCAAAATTATCATTTGTGGAACAAATGCTTGGGTTCTCACTATGTTCCTCTGGAACCTGGGAGGACCCTTTATGGAGATATTCATTTAATATTTATTAAATGTCTACTATGCACCAAACACTGTCGGGTTCTTCTAGCCCAGGTTCTTGGAGGGCAGGGACCATGGATTATTGCTCTTTGTATTGCCCGTGTTGAGTGTGGTGCATAGAGCATGGTAAGGACTCAGCAAGTTTGCTGAGTGAACCAGAAACAGAGACACAACAGTATCTGCTTTCCAAGGACTTACAAGCTTGTAAGAACCAAAAAACAATTTCCTATGAATGCAGTCCTTCTAGACCAGAAGCACATTAGGACCTTATTTCTCCTTACCTTGGGTATTTTTTTTAGTCTCTAATTTTTTTTTATTGAAGTATAGTTGATTACAGTGTTTCAGGTGTACAGCAAAGTGATTCAGTTACACACACACACACACGTATTCTTTTTCAGATTCTTTTCCATTATACATTATTATAAGATATTGAATATAGTTCTCTGTGCTATACAGTAGGTCCTTATTGTTTATCTGGTTTATATATAGTAGCATGTATCTGTTAATTCCAAATTTCTAATTTCTCCCCCCCGCCCAGCCTTTCCCCTTTGGTAACCATAAGTTTGTTTTCTGTGTCTGTGAATCTGTTTCTGTTTTGTAAATAAGTTCATTTGTATCATATTTTAGATTCCACATATAAGTGATATCATATAGTATTTGTCTTTCTCTGTCTGACTTACTTCACTTAGTATGATAATCTCTAGGTCTATTCATGTTGCTGCACATGGCATGATTTCATTCTTTTTGATGGCTGAGTAATATTCCATTGTATATATGTACATCTTCTTTATCCATTCATCTGTCAATGGACACTTAGGTTGCTTCCATGTCCTGGCTATTGTAAATAGAGCTGCTATGAACATTGGAGTGCACGTATCTTTTCGAATTAGAGTTTTCTCGGGATATATGCCCAGTAGTGGGATTGCTGGATCATATGGTAACTCTATTTTTAGTTTTTTAAGGAATCTCCATACTGTTCTCCACCTTGGGTATTTTAAAAGCTGATTTCTACTATGGATTTTGGCCACTGGAACTGGCTCACAGCCACTTCTTGTGGGACGAAATGATAGAGTATGTTCCAATGACTTACCTTATTGGGTCTCTGTTTAACTTTTTGGTGGGTTAAAATAAATCTCACATGCCCAGAGAAGAGGGAGCTGGATAACATTAATGCTGAGATGGATTTTGTGTCTAGACTGATTCTAAGTAACTACACAGGAAACTAAGGGATGAATTTGCTTTGTGCCCACCAACTTGCAATTCTGGAACCCGAAACACAGACTTGTAGGGGTTCTTGACACTACAGAAAGGAATTGGCCAGATTCCAAAAGAAACTCTGAGAAATATGAATGATTAATGGTGCTGTCAGAGTTGTAATTGACGTCCATAGAAACCAACTTGAATTTCATTGTCTTAAGGCTAGTGGTGGGGATGGAAACTATTTAGTCTGGGAGCTGGCTGTCTTACTGGTAAATTACCTGCATATTAATAAGTGATTTGCTCAGATGGATGTTCCCTCCAGATCTCTGTAGAGAGCGACTTTAGTACTGCTGTTCAGAGAGACCATGGGCACGATTCTTGTTTGGGGTACATTTATGTACCCTCCCTTGGTTACAGACTTTACCCCAAGCATCCAGCCATGGAGCAGGGAGGGTAGGACCTGGTGTTTGCTTGTTGGTTGGGGTACAGAGAAGCGTGTAGAGAACAATCAGAAGATCAACCAGTAGTTTCCTCTGTGGTTCTTCCTGACACAGAGAGCAGACTAGAGCTGCCAGGGCAGTCTGTCTTGATGCAGACTTTGAAATGGCCCTTCACCGTTGGCTTCATCGGACACAGACAACAACGAACATACCAGATGAAGAGGATAAATCCCATGATTTAAAGACGGAGAAGATGGCTGGGTGTTGTGAGAGAAGGGGGCACACACAGGATGTTAATACTGCCATGAAGGGATGGAATGAGGCCACACAAAGGAGGAACCTTACTCCAAACTTCTTGGTTTGGATTTCTGCTTTGCCTCCACACTTTGAATATTGTTAAGCAAGAGACATGACCTTGAAGGCTATATTCTCTGAAGTTTAGATTTTACTGCAGCTTGGACTGGAAGCTGAAGAGGCTGAAGTAAAGAAGGCTTCCTTGGAGGTTTCTGTAATAAGTATGTAAGTGTTGACATCAGAGTGGAGTAGAAAGAGTGGGTCAGAGAAACATCATAGGAACGGACAGACCTTATTAGATTGTAGAGCAGGGAAGATAAATGGATTCAACGTACAGTATTTTGTTTTATAAATTCATTTATTTATTTATTTTTGGCTGTGTTTGATCTTTATTGCTGCGTGCAGGCTTTCTATAGTTGCAGCGAGCGAGGGCTACTCTTTTTTTTAACATCTTTATTGGAGTATAATTGCTTTACAATGGTGTGTTAGTTTCTGCTTTATAACAAAGTGAATCAGCTATACATATGCATGTATCCCCATATCTGCTGCCTCTTGTGTCTCCTTTCCACTCCCTCCCTCCCACCCCTCTAGGTGGTCACAAAGCACCGAGCTGATCTCCCTGTGCTATGCAGCTGCTTCCCACTAGCTATCTGTTTTACATTTGGTAGTGTGTATAAGTCCATGCCAGCGGTGGCTACTCTTCATTGCAGTGCGCAGGCTTCTCATTGTGGTGGCTTCTCTTGTTGCAGAGCACGGGCTCTAGGCACACGGGCTTCAGTAGTTGTGGCTCATGGGCTCTAGAGCGCAGGCTCAGTAGTTGTGGCACACGGGCTTGGTTGTTCCACGGCATGTGGGATCTTCTCGGACCAAGGCTTGAACCCGTGTCCCCTGCATTAGCAGGCGGATTCTTAACCACTGTGCCACCAGGGAAGTCCCTTTTTTTTTTTTTTTTATGGAGTAGAACGAGTGGGTCAGAGAAGCATCATAGGAATAGACAGACCTTATTGGATTGTAGAGCAGCGAAGATAAATGGATTCAACACACAGTTTTGTGTTTTTTAAATTGAAATATAGTTGGTTTGCAATATTGTGTTAATCTCTGCTGTACAGCAAAGTGATTCAGTTATACATATATATATATATATATATATATACATTCTTTTTTCAATATTCTTTTCCACTATGGTTTATCACAGCATAATGAATATAGTTCTCTGTGCTATATAGTAGGACCTTGTTGTTTATCCATTCTCTATATAGTAGCTTACATCTGCTAACCCAAACCTCCTACTCCATCCCTCCCCCTTGGCACAACCACAAGTCTTTTCTCTATGTCCATGAGTCTGCTTCGTAGATAGGTTCCTTTGTGTCATAGTCTAGATTCCACATATAAGCGACACACAGTTTTAAGCACTTGATTATTTTGGAGTAATTTTTCTTTGGGAGGAGACTGGAATCACTGACAGAAATAGGGAAATTTGGAAGGACAGCACGTTTTCTGGGTTCAGGTGGTAGGAGGTTTTATTGTGTTGCATGTGAACTAGCATGTGCACGACTGCCAACTGGAAATGTCCCAGAGACATTCATGAGGGACTTGGCTGCCCCCAAAGCCACACTTACTGACTTGATGGATGTATAGGCCCCCACCACTGAGGACAGAATTGGTTCCCAACTCTACAGTAACTTGTTGCATCTGCATTTCTGAAAACTATATTGCCTTTTGCCTATTAAGTCATTATCATTCTTTACATAGAAGTTTTTCGCATTCATCTAATATTTAACCCTCTGACCCCAGAGATGTTCATTCATTAAGCACCTGCTGTTTGCTTTTAGTCGATGTGGCAGTCATTTGTCAACCACGTAAGCCAGAAGGGGGCTGAGGGATTCCGGGGACATTCCACACCGGCCCCTGCTCAGCTCTGCCCCTCAGGGCTGTCACGTGTTCAGTCAGCCTCCAGCTAACTACCTCATGTCACCGCTTCTACCTGGCCCCTCAAACTCGCCTCGTCTAGAACTGAGTCCAGCAGAGATCCCTCCCCCGCCCCCTTCTGGACTTACTTTCTCTCCAGTTTCCTCCTCAGTTTCCTGTGGATTCCTTGCAGTCCTGGGCCCCTGCACTCACTCTCACTGGCATCCAGGCCCTGGGCTGTTCTCATTCTAGGAGATCTTCACAAGCCGTGGTTACCATTTAGAAACCCAGATTAGATACTGTCCCTTGTCTTTTTGTTGTTGTTGTTCTGGAATTTATTTTTATTTTTTATTTTTTTAACATCTTTATTACAGTATAAGTGCTTTACAATGGTGTGTTAGTTGCTGCTTTATAACAAAGTGAATCAGTTATACATATACATATGTCCCCATATCTCTTCCCTCTTGCGTCTCCCTCCCTCCCACCCTCCCTAACCCACCCCTCTAGGTGGTCACAAAACACCCAGCTGATCTCCCTGTGCTATGCGGCTGCTTCCCACCAGCTATCTATTTTACGTTTGGTAGCGTATATATGTCCATGCCACTCTCTCACATTGTCCCATCTTACCCTTCCCCCTCCCCGTACCCTCAAGTCCATTCTCTAGTAGGTCTGTGTCTTTATTCCCATCTTGCCCCTCGATTTTTCATGACCTTTTTGTTTTTGTTTTTTTTAGATTCCATATATATGTGTTAGCATACGGTATTAGGTTTTCTCTTTCTGACTTACTTCATTCTGTATGACAGACTCTAGGTCCATCCACCTCACTACAAATAACTCAGTTTCGTTCCTTTTTATAGCTGAGTAATATTCCATTGTATATATGTGCCACATCTTCTTTATCCATTCATCTGTTGATGGACACTTAGGTTGCTTCCATGTCCTGGCTATTGTAAATAGAGCTGCAATGAACATTTTGGTACATGACTCTTTTTGAATTGTGGTTTTCTCAGGGTATATGCCCAGTAGTGGGGTTGCTGGGTCGTATGGTAGTTCTATTTGTCGTCTTTTAAGGAACCTCCGTACTGTTCTCCATAGTGGCTGTATCAATTTACATTCCCACCAACAGTGCAAGAGGGTTCCCTTTTCTCCACACCCTCTCCAGCATTTATTGTTTGTAGATTTTTTGATGATGGCCATTCTGAACGGTGTGAGGTGATTTCTCAGTGTAGTTTTGATTTGCATTTCTCTAATGATTCATGATGTTGAGAATTCTTTCATGTGTCTGTTGGCAATCTGTATATCTTATGAGAAATGTCTGTTTAGGTCTTCTGCCCATTTTTGGATTCGGTTGTTTGCTTTTTCAATGTTGAGCTGCATGTGCTGCTTGTAAATTTTGGAGGTTAATCCTTTGTCAGTTGCTTCATTGCAAATATTTTCTCACATTCTGTGGGCTGTCTTTTCATCTTATTTATGGTTTCCTTTGCTGTGCAAAAGCTTTTCAGTTTCATTAGGTCCCATTTGTTTATTTTTGTTTTTATTTCCATTTCTCTAGGAGGTGGGTCAAAGAGGATCTTGCTGTGATTTATGTCATAGAGTGTTCTGCCTATGTTTTCCTCTAACAGTTTGATAGTTTCTGGCCTTACATTTAGGTCTTTAATCCATTTTGAGCTTATTTTTGTGTATGGTGTTAGGGAGTGATCTAATCTCATACTTTTACATGTACCTGTCCAGTTTTCCCAGCACCACTTATTGAAGAGGCTGTCCTTTCTCCACTGTACATTCCTGCCTCCTTTATCAAAGATAAGGTGACCATATGTGTGTGGGTTTATCTCTGGGCTTTCTATGCTGTTCCATTGATCTATCTTTCTGTTTTTGTGCCAGTACCATACTGTCTTGATTACTGTAGCTTTGTAGTATAGTCTGAAGTCAGGGAGCCTGATTTCCTCCAGCTCCGTTTTTCATTCTCGAGATTGCTTTGGCTCTTCGGGATCTTTTGTGTTTCCATACAAATTGTGAAATTTTTTGTTCTAGTTCTGTGAAAAACGCCAGTGGTAGTTTGATAGGGATTGCACTGAATCTGTAGATTGCTTTGGGTAGTAGAGTCATTTTCACAATGTTGATTCTTCCAATCCAAGAACATGGTATATCTCTCCATCTATTTGTATCATCTTTAATTTCTTTCATCAGTGTCTTATAATTTTCTGCATACAGGTCTTTTGTCATCTTAGGTAGGTTTATTCCTAGATATTTTATTCTTTTTGTTGCAATGGTAAATGGGAGTGTTTTCTTGATTTCACTTTCAGATTTTTCATCCTTAGTGTATAGGAATGCCAGAGATTTCTGTGCATTAATTTTGTACCCTGCTACTTTACCAAATTCATTGATTAGCTCTAGTAGTTTTCTGGTAGCATCTTTAGGATTCTCTATGTATAGTATCATGTCATCTGCAAACAGTGACAGCTTTACTTCTTCTTTTCCGATTTGGATTCCTTTTATTTCCTTTTCTTCTCTGATTGCTGTGGCTAAAACTTCCAAAACTATGTTGAATAAGAGTGGTGAGAGTGGGCAACCTTGTATTGTTCCTGATCTTAGTGGAAATGCTTTCAGTTTTTCAGCATTGAGGATGATGTTGGCTGTGGGCTTGTCATATATGGCCTTTATTATGTTGAGGAAAGTTCCCTCTATGCCTATTTTCTGCAGGGTTTTTATCATAAATCGGTGTTGAATTTTGTCAAAAGCTTTCTCTGCATCTATTGAGATGATCATATGGTTTTTCTCCTTCAATTTGTTAATATGGTTTATCACATTGAGAGATTTGCGTATATTGAAGAATCCTTGCATTCCTGGAATAAACCCCACTTTATCATGGTATATGATCCTTTTAATATGCTGTTGGATTCTGTTTGCTAGTATTTTGTTGAGGATTTTTGCATCTATGTTCATCAGTGATATAGGCCTGTAGTTTTCTTTCTTTGTGACATCCTTGTCTGGTTTTGGTATCAAGGTGATGGTGGCCTCGTAGAAGGAATTTGGGAGTGTTCCTCCCTCTGCTATATTTTGGAAGAGTTTGAGAAGGATAGGTGTTAGCTCTTCTCTAAATGTTTGATAGAATTCGCCTGTGAAGCCCTCTGGTCCTGGGCTTTTGTTTGTTGGAAGATTTTGAATCACAGTTTCAATTTCAGTGCTTGTGTTTGGTCTGTTCATATTTTCTATTTCTTCCTGGTTCAGTCTTGGAAGGTTGTGCATTTCTAAAAATGTGTCCATTTCTTTCAGGTTGTCCATTTTGTTGGCACACAGTTGCTTGTAGTGATCTCTGATGATCCTTTGTATTTCTGCAGTGTCAGTTGTTACTTCTCCTTTTTCATTTCTAATTCTATTGATTTGAGTCTTCTCCCTTTTTTTCTTGATGAGTCTGGCTAATGGTTTAACAATTTTGTTTATCCTCTCAAAGAACCAGCTTTTAGTTTTATTGATCTTTGCTATCGTTTCCTTCATTTCTTTTTCATTTATTTCTGATCTGATCTTTATGATTTCTTTCCTTCCGCTAACTTTGGGGCTTTTTTGTTCTTCTTTCTCTAATTGCTTTAGGTGTAAGGTTAGGTTGTTTATTTGTGATGTTTCTTGTTTCTTAAGATGGGATTGTGTCGCTATAAGTTTCCCTCTTAAAACTACTTTTGCTGCATCCCATAGGTTTTGGGTCGTCATGTTTTCATTGTCATATGTTTCTAGGTATTTTTTGATTTCCTCTTTGATTTCTTCAGTGAACTCTTGGTTATTAAGTAGTGTGTTGTTTGGCCTCCATGTGTTTTTGTTTTTAACAGACTTTTTCCTGTAATTGATATCTAGTCTCATAGCGTTGTGGTCAGAAAAGATACTTGATACGATTTCAATTTTCTTAAATTTACCAAGGCTTGATGTGTGACCCAAGATATGATCTATCCTGGAGAATGTTCCATGAGCACTTGAGAAGAATCTGTATTCTGTTGTTTTTGGTGGAATGTCCTATAAATATCAATTAAGTCCATCCTGTTTAATGTATCATTTAAAGCTTGTGTTTCCTTATTTTCATCTTGGATGATCTGTCCGTTGGTGAAAGTGGGGTGTTAAAGTCCCCTACTATGATTGTGTTACTGTTGATTTCCCCTTTTATGACTGTTAGTATTTGCCTTATGTATTGAGTTGCTCCTATGTTGGGTGCCTAAATATTTACAATTGTTATATCTTCCTGTTGGATTGATCCCTTGATCACTATGTAGTGTCCTTCTTTGTCTCTTGTAATAGTCTTTGTTTTAAAGTCTATTTTGTCTGATATTAGAATTGCTACTCCAGCCTTCTTTTGATTTCCATTTGCATGGAATATCTTTTTCAATCCCCTCACTTTCAGTCTATATGTGTCCCTAGGTCTGAAGTGGGTCTCTGGTAGACAGCATATATATGGGTCTTGTTTTTGTATCCATTCAGCCAATCTATGTCTTTTGGTTGGAGCATTTAATCCATTTACATTTAAGGTAATTATCCATATGTCTGTTCCTATTACCATTTTCTTAATTGTTTGGGGTTTGTTATTGTAGGTCTTTTCCTTCTCTTGTGTTTCCTGCCTAGAGAAGTTCCTTTAGCATTTGTTGTAAAGCTGGTTTGATGGTGCTGAATTCTCTTAACTTTTGCTTGTCTGTAAAGGTTTCAATTTCTCCATCAGATATAAATGAGATCCTTGCTGGGTAGAGTAATCTTGGTTGTAGGTTTTTCTCCTTCATCACTTTAAATATGTCCTGTGACTCCCTTCTGGCTTGCAGAGTTTCTGCTGAAAGATCAGCTGTTAACTTTATGGGGATTCCCTTATGAGTAATTTGTTGTTTTTTTCTTGCTGCTTTTTTTTTTTTTTTTTTTTTTTTTTTGCGGTACGCGGGCCTCTCACTGTTGTGGCCTCTCCTGTTGCAGAGAACAGGCTGCGGACGCGCAGGCTCAGCGGCCATGGCCCACAGGCCCAGCCGCTCCGCGGCCTGCAGGATCTTCCCCGACCGGGGCATGAACCCGTGTCCCCTGCATCGGCAGGCGGACTCTCAACCACTGTGCCACCAGGGAAGCCCTCCCTTGCTGCTTTTAATATTTGTTCTTTGTATTTAATTTTTGATAGTTTGATTAATATGTCTCTTGGCGTGTTTCTCCTTGGATTTATCCTGTATGGGACTCTCTGTTCTTCCTGGACTTGATTAACTATTTCCTTTCCCATATTAGGGAAGTTTTCCACTTTAATCTCCTCAAATATTTTCTCAGTCCCTTTCTTTTTCTCTTCTTCTTCTGGGAACCCTATAATTCGAATGTTGGTGCATTTAATGTTGTCCCAGAGGTCTCTGAGACTGTCCTCAATTCTTTTCATTCTTTTTTCTGCTCTGCAGTAGTTATTTCCACGATTTTATTTTCCAGGTCACTTATCCGTTCTTCTGCCTCAGTTATTCTGCTATTGATCCCTTGTAGAGAATTTTTAATTTCATTTATTGTATTGTTCATCCCTGTTTGTTTGCTCTTTATTCTTCTAGGTCCTTGTTAAATGTTTCTTGTGTTTTCTCCATTCTATTTCCAAGATTTTGGATCATCTTTACTATCATTACTCTGAATTCTTTTTCAGGTAGACTGCCTATTTCCTCTTCATTTGTTAGGTCTGGTGGGTTTTTATCTTGCTCCTTCATCTGCTCTGTGTTTCTCTGTCTTCTCATTTTGCTTAACTTGCTGTGTTAGGCGTCTCCTTTTCGCAGGCTGCAGGTTCGTAGTTCCCATTGTTTTTGGTGTCTGTCCCCAGTGGCTAAGGTTGGTTCAGTGGGTTGTGTAGGCTTCCTGGTACAGGGGACTGGTGCCTGTGTTCTGGTGGATGAGGCTGGATCTTGTCTTTCTGTTGGGCAGGTCCACGTCTGGTGGTGTGTTTTGGGGTGTCTGTGGCCTTATTATGATTTTAGGCAGCCTCTCTGCTAATGGGTGGGGCTGTGTTCCTGTCTCGCTAGTTGTTTGGCATAGGGTGTCCAGCACTGTAGCTTGCTGATCGTTGAGTGGAGCTGGGTCTTGGCGTTGAGATGGAGATCTCTGGGAGATTTTTGCCATTTGATATTACGTGGAGCTGGGAGGTCTCTTGTGGACCAGTGTCCTGAACTTGGCTCTCCCACCTCAGTGGCACAGCCTTGATGCCTGGCTGGAGCACCAAGAGCCTGTCCTCCACATGGCTCAGAATAAAAAGGAGGAAAAAAAGAAAGAAAGAAAGAAGATAAAATAAAATAAAATAAAGTAATTAAAATAAAATATAAAACATAATTATTAAGAAAAAAATTTTAAGTAATAAAAGAAAGAAGAAAAACAAATGGACAGACAGAACCCTAGGACAAATGGTAAAACTAAAGCTATACAGACAAAATCACACACAGAAGCATACACATACACACTCACAAAAAGAGAAAATGGGAAATATATATATATATATATATATATCGTTGCCCCCAAAGTCCACCTCCTCAGTTTGGGATGATTCGTTGTCTATTCAGGTATTCCACAGATGCAGGGTACATCAAGTTGATTGTGGAGATTTAATCCGCTGCTCCTGAGGCTTCTGGGAGAAATTTCCATTTCTCTTCTATGTTCGCACAGCTCCCGGGGTTCAGCTTTGGATTTGACCCCGCCTCTGCATGTAGTTCACCTGAGGGCGTCTGTTCTTCGCTCAGACAGGACAGGGTTAAAGGAGCAGCTGATTCGGGAAAGCCTGCAACTAGAGAAAGCCTGCATGCATCAACGAAGACCCAACGCAGCCAAAAAAAAACGTTAATTGCTTAGACCCAGTAATAGGAAAAAAACATTATGCTAAGAAACGTGCATTGCATTGTTCTTTATAATAGCAAACATGATTGGCATGTCCAGTGAAAGGGAAATAGTTAAATTTGACATTTCCAAGGAGTGGTTCCATTATCTAACAAATGCTAAATATGAATAACATAAGACTATGTTAAATAGAAAAGAAAGAAGAATCTGGATCAAGAATTGTTAGATGATATGACCACAAATATATAAAAAGTGCAAAGGAAAAAAACTGAGGGAAGTGTCAAGAGATGATCTTTGTGAGTGTGGAGGAAAGTTTTGAGTAACGCTTTCCTACGCGTGGTATTCCAGATTCCCTAAAGTGAATGTTAATAACAATGGCAGCAACAACTTCAACAAAACCAGCTAACTAGATATTTCTCTGCTTCTTTGGCTAATATGTCTCAAAAGCTACTTTTGGTCTCCCCCGCAGTTTGAAAATCTGAACACAGTTGCTGAGTGTTTGTTTTCTCTGGTCAACGGTGATGACATGTATGCGACCTTTGCTCACATCCAGCAGAAGAGCCTCCTGGTGTGGCTGTTCAGTCGCCTGTATTTATATTCCTTCATCAGTCTTTTCATATATATGATTCTCAGCCTTTTCATTGCAATTATTACAGATTCTTATGACACCATTAAGGTAAGCAGTTATTATTTCCTGCCAAAAAACGATTGCAAATTCTGTATAGATTAGAACATGGGAAAATACTATAATATTTTGCTTACTTAAAATACTGTAGTTTTACTTAGATTTTGAGGTTTTGTAGAAAAGAAACTTTTTAGATGCTGGAGGTTAATTTAAATATGCATTTAGGACATTGTCCCTGGTGCCTAGTGGATTGGTTTGGAGGTGTGGTGGGAAAGAGAAAGGAAATGGGTAAAGATGGGCTGAGTTTGGTAAATCAAGTAGTTGGGCTGTCGGTCTTGGCACTGACAGGTGTACCTGCCTATCCCGGAACTTAGACTTTGAGTAGTAAGTCTCAGTGATAAGGGGTGACCGTCATCCTGACAAGTGTCCAGATATTGGCATACCTCATACACTGGATGCCGCTCGTGTGGTGCAGGTTTCCTTTACATTTTAAAAGCTAAGCCTTTTGTGGCTGTTTAGCCTCCTGCCTTCCTAAGCCACCTGGTGGGTTGTGTGTCCTTTCAGACTAGGTCCATTTAACTTATGTGTAGCATGAAGGAAGCTCTGCTGCCTCGGGGGCAGTGGTGTCTCCGCAGCAGATGGTCATGCTCAGAAAATCCTGTTTCGGGGCCAGCATCTGAGCAACCAGGGGTGCCATGTCCGTGTCTTGGGGTGTTGTCCTCTTCTTGAACCCTTCTCAGACTATCTCAGAAGAAGCCAGTCCATTGGAAATACTTCTGAGCACTTTGTGCGCAAGGAGATGCGTGTTCCTGTGGGAATGGGTGGTTGGCTCCACAGCGGGGCTGGCCGTGGGGGGATGAGCAGTGCCCTGCTCACAGTGGGAGCCTGTCCTTGACGCGGCCTTGTCCCCGTGAGTGCGCCAAGCCTCGGTGACCTGGTGGATGACCTCGCTAAGTGTGAGGGGAGGGGTCTCTCAGGGTCTTTATGTCTGCTTGGAGGGACCTACTGCCTTCTACCTCACTAAGTGACCAACTTCTACAAAAGTAGAAGAAATGGGGATTACTTCCCAGCCAGACTCTATGGGCAGTGTGGGGAAGAGGAGGTCTTACCTGGTCTTGCAATTAACGTGAAAGCTTTAGACTTCTATTTCCTTCACTCCTTTAATTAACACACCTCTCCCCTGCCCCACCATGGCTTGATTTCTGGAGTTTTCCTCTGGATGGCTCTTTGTTCCCATGGCTCTCTGTTCAAGCCATGGTGACCCTGGCTTGGCTTTCAAGGGACTGATAGATTGATTGATGATTGATCATTGTTAATGTCAGTTCTTGGATCTGTGCTAGCAACGTGGGAGAGTTTTATTTTAGCAGAGATGGATTTGGTTTGTTGACAAGAAGCAATTTCTCTCAGTATAACTAAGGTAACAACACTGTGTACTTTTTAAAGAAATACCAACAGAATGGGTTTCCTGCCACGGATCTTCAGGAATTCCTGAAGGAGTGTGGTAGCAAAGAGAAGTGTCAGAAAGAGTCATCAGCCTTCCTGTCCTGCATCTGCTGTCTGAGGAGGTCAGTACTGTGTTCAGTCGGGTCTCTGTGCTCCCGGGATGAGACGCCCTGCTGCCTTAACAAAGGGTCCTCCCAGGTCAAATGCTACACTCAGGAATCAGCTGACTGGGGGAAATAATGCATCCCTCTTTGCTTTCCTCCCACTGTAATTGACTTTAGAAATGAATTGTTTCTTATAGAACAAGGTAGAAAGGTACATGACATGGTTGAAATCTCTTGGGAATATTATGAGACTGTTTTGAGAAGGCATGAGCTATGTCCCTGAAGTCGAGAGGGTGAGCTGGCCAAAGGAAGAGGTCAAAGCTCTTCTTTTTAGAGATGGAGTTCTGGGAACGTCAAAGGTGTTTTCCCCTTTTCGCAATCTGTGGTACAAATAACCTTCCTTGAGCAGAGCAGGAAACCTGCTTGAGAGGAAGCCGTACGTGTCCTTGGCTGCAAACAAATCAGCTGATCACCTGCTGTGTGCTCGCCATTCATCAGTGCACGTGCAAAAATAGTCTGGACCTCAGTGGCAAAGCCTCCACATAGTGGCTTGGGGGACTAGAAAGGGCGTCAGATGAGGATAATTTTCTTTATTATGCCCATGTTTGTTTTCGTCTGAAGTCAGGAGTAGGGGTTGTTAACTGCAAGTACCCCCTACTCATGTGTTTCGAGAAGAATTCTCTAAACCAGATTCCTGAAGGAAGATGGGAGAACATAATTGCTACTTAAAATCCCAGGATGTATTTTCCGTTAATCAATTCATACTGCAACTTGGGATTTGAAATGGTATGTTGGAGCATTTCCAAAGAATGTCTGGTAAATATGAAATGAGGTCTTCTGAGAAGAGTTAAGTTTTTACAATCACAGTTTATCCTCTCAGAGCATTGAAGTGTTGCCATGGAAGCAAGGATAAAGGGAAATTACTTTTCTTTATAGGCAGCTGCCTCCTAGGAGGCACCTTGTATTATAAGGAAAGTCTCTCAAAGTTGCTTTTCTAATATGTAGTTGACTGTAAAGAAAAAAAAAAAAAGCATTTGAGAATGTGGTTGTGAATTCTAGAAAGTAATGGATAGGTTTTGGTGTTTGATTTTTGGGCCTCAGTTTATACCACAAAAAGCCCTGGGAGGTTGTTAAATGGTTTCTTTGCAGCCATATGGAATGAGTGAAAGATTTAAGGAGTGAACTTGGAAGATTGGACCTGAGTGGTGAGAAGAACAGAGCAACGTCAGCAGACAGTCTTCCCTAAGACATGCTAAGGGTTGTAGAGAGGGTGCCTGGTGCGGAGGCAGGTCTGCCCATTGTGAGGAATGAAAGGATTAAATGGAACAGAAGAGTCCACCAAAGGAAATCAGCTGAAGAACTAAGACGCTGAAAGTTTTGAAAAAAGAGGATATCAAAAATAAAAACAGAAGTGGCTGAAGGTGGTCATGGGTGAAGTCAGCTAGATCAGTTTTAGCTGAATAATCAGATCAAAGCCTGGAACCTAGGGCGGTCTGGATGGACCCTGCAGAGAGTCAATGAGGGTCATAGGGCCTGATGAAGGAAATGGGTTGTACTGGGGCCTTGGAACAAGTGATGGCTTTGGAATCACCAAAAATTAAATACACCTGGATGTGTTTAACAGCCGGAAACCTAAGAATGGAATAAAATTGAGGAAGGCTATGAATGGAGAGTACGTATTGGAGACAGACCTCACTGAGGGAACCTGGGGAAGAAGGGCCTCATAAGACTTGGTGTCTGGGCCCCTCTCCAGTGCCCATGACATGCAACCCAGCTATCACAGCTCCACCTACTCTGGAGCGTGGCCAGGTTGCTCTTTTTCAACCAAGCAGTCCAGCAACCACCACAGATTCCATCTCCCACAGACTGATTCTCCCTTGAATAGTTGACTGAGCCCCTAGCCTGATGGTCAGAACACCTGGGTTTTCATTTGGGACCCTGCCAATTACTGAATGTGTCCCCTGACCTTTCCTAAACCTCTTGGTTCCTCCAGTGTCATCAGAGTGGAACAGGTAGCCTCTGCAACCTCTTCTAGTTCTAACGTGATCTGGTTCTTGGGAGAGATGTGCTTGGTTGAGCAGATACAGAGTTAACCTTTCTTCTCTACCACAAGGAGGAAAATCTGCGGTTCTAGCCATTGAGAAGCTTTGTCAAAGGGAGATGGAGGGTAGGCAGCTCCTCAAAATGACCAAAAGCATCTAGTCAAACCTCCAATAATGTAAATTGTCCTTCTTAAGTTTTCTTCCTCTTAAATGTCACACTCAGCATGCCAATAACCTATGTA
The DNA here is from genome assembly GCF_964374135.1 of Grampus griseus. NCBI lineage: Eukaryota > Metazoa > Chordata > Mammalia > Artiodactyla > Delphinidae > Grampus > Grampus griseus. Next base: position 109,099,193 of record NC_139017.1, read on the forward strand.
TGCCTACATGATAGAGTATGTATTCCTGTTCCATCTCAAAGATTTTTAAGCCATTGTTCTCTTTTCTCTTTCCTTGCCTTCCTTTCTATTACAGGAATGGAAGCGATGACCACTTAATGCTTATTGACTAAAATCCTCCTGCTGAAGATAATCGGGTTTCAGGTCTCCATATCAAGTGACAATGAAGAGGGCCCCCAAATGGCTTGGACCAGCACTTCCAAAAATACTGATTGTGGAGTGGGAAAGAGGACTGGCTCTGAGCTGTCTGAATAGAACTGAAGTTTCAAAATTCCTTTTTATAAACTTGGATGATGAAGACTAGACCACAGTCAACTACTGGGCATTGGTGTAATAGAGCAGTGCTGGTGAAATTCTGTATTAGTCTTTTAATTTATGACATCACAATGTTGGGATGGAAAAAAATCACATTTCAGAGTGTGCAAAACAATGGTGTTTAAAGCAATGCATTTGAAGATATGAGTTTATCATCAAATACGGGTTTGTCTTAAAAGTGATTCTTGGGTTAGAAGACATTTGTTAATTCATGGTCTGCACAAAACTGAAATTGGTTGCAATAACAATTTAGGCACTCAAAGCTGGAGAACTGTTAAGCTTTGTGAAGATTACACTTAAATCAACAAAAAGACCTCTTGCAATGGACATTTCTTGGCTTATTTTCCTGTGGTCCTCTTCTCAGCATGATATGAAACTGTCGGCAAAGTCAGTGGGATAAACTGGAAACAGTCATTTGGACACCTTGTTACTACTTGTGCTAATTGTTGATTGTACACACATGACATGTGGACATTATACTACAGCAGTGGTCATTCATTTTAACAACCAAACTCCACCGTGGTGGGGATTTACCCTTGTCAAGCAAGGAAGATGGTATTTTTTCCCAAATAAATTAAATTAACTTTTATCATAACATATGGAACTCCTACTACTTCTTAAAAATGTATTGTCTCTTAACATCTACTTCGTGAAAAATTCGGATCACATCTCTATCAGCTATCTGGTCTCCAAAAGGGATTTCCCACTTTCTTAAAAGCAGTGAAGGAGATATAGGGGCTAGTTATTCAAGAAATATTTATGAGAATGACTTCAGATTAAGATCACTTCATGCATAGATTTAGTTCATACCTGAGCTATTTTAGGGGTCAACTATTTTAAATTTGCTGGTGAAGAGTAGGGTTTGAATTAAGTAGGACTCTCATCCCAGGGCTCTCCCTCTTTTTATCCTCCTCCCCACCAAGCCCCTGCCAGAGTCCCTCTGGTGCCCCACTCCTCTTTCCATGCCCCCATACTTTCTTCATGTGCCCACACCAAATCTAGGCCAGGAAAGTCTTCCAGTTAAGGCCATTAAAGTCTGTAGGTGGGTGACTCAGGTCTATACACAAAACACTTTGCTAAAATTATCATTTTAGTTATAAACTACTTACCAAAAATGTCAAGAGTTATATTCAATTTTTTTTTTTTTTTTTTTTTTTTTTTTTTTTGCGGTACACGGGCCTCTTCCGTTGCAGAGCACAGGCTCCGGACACGCAGGCTCAGCGGCCATGGCTCACGGGCCCAGCCCCTCCGCAGCATGTGGGATCTTCCCAGACCGGGGCACGAACCCACGTCCCCTGCATCGGCAGGCGGACTCTCAACCACTGTGCCACCAGGGAAGCCCTCAATTTTTAAATTAAGAACCATTAAACCCGTGGTTCTAGGGTCATTCCCATGACTCCAAAATCAGTGTGCAGTTAGATCACTTATTCACCTCTGAGTATACCCCCAGTACATCGTTTATCTCTGAATAGAATTGCTATTAATGCCTTTTATGTAATCTGCCGCTGTGATGCCGCTGTGACTACCATTTGAAGTGAAGATTAATGACGGTCTTCTATGCTTATATTTTTCTTTTATTGGCTTTCATGTTTCCTTTTATTTCTTTTCCCTCCAGCTGGACAAAACCCTTTCAGGAAGAAAAATCTTTTTTCAAGTTTACCCTGTATCTGTGGAAACATTGTTTTCTCTCTTTTTAATAATTTTAAACAATTGTCATCTTGCCAACTGTATTATCTATTTGGATTTTATTGAACAATGTTTTCTCATAGCTCCGCTAATAGACACATCTGGGACAATCCACTTTCTCTTCTTCCCTAGGCCTCCACTTGGAGAGTTCACTGTGAAAGTTAGGAGACACATTCTTTCTGCCTATTGGTTTCATTATGGGATCTCCTGTTCTTTTCGAACGTACCTCCTTGGCTTGCAGTGACTTGCTGAAAGCCAGATGCAGCATCCTTAAGCCTGTTGACTTGGGGTGGTAGAAAAGATCATGGGCGTGGAGGACATCTAGACAGACTTGAGTCAAAATCCCAGTTTATCCTGTAGCTTTGGGGCCCTGGGCAAATTACTTTCTGCTTCTAAGTGATGATGACAAACCTTAAACTGTGGGATTGGCATTTAAGTCAGGTAACTCATGCAAAGCCTGGCACTGAATTGAAACTTGAGCCATTCTTTTCTTTTGATTTTCTGCCATGTTTGTAAGTAGGTTCCATGGGATCGTGGAGGGGTGAAGATGTTAAGACATTTAGTCTGCCTGGGTACCTGTCCTCCTACTATTCAAGTCTCCTTGGACAGGTCATACCAGCCTCAGTTTCCTCATCTGTAAAGTGGGGCTTGCAAGGATTAAATGAGTCAAATTTAAAGTGAGTAGAGCAGGGCATGACTTATAAGTGCTCAGTGAATGTTAGATCTTCAAAAAGCTTTTCTTTCACGGTCTACAAATGTACAAATCTATCACCTGGGCCAGCCAGGAAGATCTTTGCTTTGAAGTGAGCTCATCACACACTTTTGGCGGACTTTGTTAGGACTCTGAGTGTGTAGACACCCATATCCAGCCCTGTCTTGGAGGCAGTGATCAATTCAGTGTCTAAAGTTCATGCAGTTGTACAGGAGCCTGTGGACATGAACAGCCTAAATGCCCTGCCTTCAGGGGCAAAGCTGTCAGTCCTGACGAGAGGGTAAAATTCCCCGAGGTGTACAAGTGTCACGAATCCCCAGTCCTTCACCTTGGGTGAGACCCTCTGTCCTCAGCTAGGAGCCCACCGTCTCAATCAAATTTGTCAGAATGTGTGACGTACAGGTCAGCTATTGCTGATCTGGGGTAGCAAATGTGAAAAGGTGAGAAAGGGTATTTAGGAAAAGGTCTTCAAGAGATTCCAGTCACCGTCTCCAACCCCTGCTGAAGGATCACATCGTAACAATCGTGGGAGGGTTGCCTGACCCACCCTCCTGCCCGAGGAGGCCTAGGCTTAGCATCTAAGGTTTATGAAAAGCACAGTGATCCAGCCTCTTGATTTAGAGGTTACTAGCTAGTCACCCTATAGTGCCCGAGGGCCTCCCTGTAAAAATAGCCCAGCACTATCATTGAGGTTCAGGGGCCCTAGAGTCGTTGGGAAAGTATGTTTCCCGACCTGCTACTATGGTCTTGGCCATGGATTGCTCCTGACGGTATAAAGAGCCGTGATGCTTAGAGATACGATCCCGGATATCTGTATCACTCATGTGTGTCGGCCAATTATTCCAATAACATTGAATAACTAGACCCCATTTTACTACTCACTGGTTCACCTTTATTTTCATGTAACTTGAGCAAACCTTGTTTTGCTACCCATGACTTGAAGTTTGAACATCTCGACCACGGTATTCCAATGACGTAGAGTCTTCCTCTAACAAAGATCTAGAATTTCACATAACTGTAGAACATGCACGAAGTCGCTCTTGTGTGACAGGATGATTGAGAACCTCACAGGCGAAACCCCGAGCGCAGCATCCGGATCTTGGGCGCTTTAGGAAGGACAGTGAATGATGGCCTGGGAACTGGTGCTGGAGCTCGTGCTGAACACCTCTGCCTCCCCTCCTTGTTTTTATCTAATTGAGAGGTTCCGAGCTCTCAGTACTGATAAAAGGCAGCTTCGTGGCTGTGTGACCTGTGCATCGGAAAAGGTTTAATGCTCTGCCCTCAGAGTCTTGAAATTCTCAATAATTTTTTAACAGAGGGCCTCACAAGTGATGTAGCAAATTCTGATGATGGGACTATAACTCAGCGACTAACAAAACGATTAAAGCATGGCCTTTTGGGAAAAGACTAGGATCCTAGCCTTGTACATTTTCTTTAAAACAATTGAAATGTAACAAAAGGAAAGAGTGAAGCTGAGTGGGAATGCTTTTTGTTGTTTTGTTTGTTTGTTTGTTTGTTTGTGGTACGCGGGCCTCTCACTGTAGTGGCCTCTCCCATTGCGGAGCAACAGGCTCCGGACGTGCAGGCTCAGCGGCCATGGCCCACGGGCCCAGCCGCTCCGCAGCATGTGGGATCTTCCTGGACCGGGGCACGAACCCATGTCCCCTGCATCAGCAGGCGGACTCTCAACCACTGCGCCACCAGGGAAGCCCAGGGAATACTTTTTAACAGACTTTTGGGTGCACCATTTTTCTCAGTTTCTATTCTCACAAGTAAGTGGCTGTGGGGCTTCTTCTCATCTCACATCTTTGTTTCACAGATTAAACTACTGTAGTTGGTGATATTGGCCAATATCATTTCCATGTCACGCTGGCAGGTTGGAGCTGGGCTGCTCACCTTTACCCCCTTCCCTGTGCACCGCCCTGCCCCCCTACCCCCCATCAATGAAGAGCCTCATTTTCCGAATTTCCACTTCATGTTTTTCCCTTAACAGAGAGTCAGCTTAGGGTGGTTCTTCTAAACTCGAGCATGTGTGCCTAGTTGCCATATGACCTTCCACCTTGCTCAGCAAAGTCCTTTGGGACCTGCTCCACCCACTGGATAGTCAAGCCCTCGCTCCAAGGTCTTTGCAGTCATTTGCTTTTAGGACGAAAGACCCATCTTTGAATGGGAAGCTGTAGAATTGTTCAGCATGCTGTGTATTGGAGAAAATAACATAGTAGCACTGGGAAGATTTCAAGATGAACCAAATCTCAAAACAGACACTCAAGCTGTTAGGGAAAACAATACAACTCACGGCAATTCCACCATAGGCTCATTTACAGCAAATGAGGCTGCAAACCAGAGGATGAAACTGATGGCCAATGTTTCTCTTGCCATCTGTCTCTGCCAGAGAACCAGGGAGTGAACGAGAAGATAAATGGGTACACATGAACATTTCCACACCACCTTTTGTAATAAGGACAGCAAAATTCTGACTTCTTAAAGATCTCTGGGAGCTATCAGCTGTGGTGGATGGAAAAGACAATTTGTTAGCGTGATATATGTTCCTTAGTTTCTAATGATACATAAATTATCCCATGAGCCATGATACATATGGTCTACAGAGAATTTTAAATGAAAGCAATATTTTTTTTCTAGCAACACTAATTGCCTAGCAGCAGTAAATTACTCATCCCCCGCTTCCTGTGGGCTACAGTCATTACTCTCTCCTGGCGGTTGAGCCCATGTCCCCCAAGAGAAATGTTTGCTTTGACAAAGTGAATTTACATCCTCACTTGTGAGCCTGCCATGCCGGGTCTACAGAAGGAGAGGGTATTAATAATGCCTGATTTCAGACCTAGCGCCGAGTGTTTGTGTTATCCTGCACGTGTTATCTATGAAAACAGGACAGTGTGTTGGGTCTTAGCTCTTGGCTGCCTTTGGAGAAAAATCAGGGAGCTGCTATCAATATTTAATCTTTTCCAGCTTGGGGGTTTAAAAGGTAGACTTAGATAAGAAACATGGACATTTCCAGGATGACAAGTTAAGCAAGGGAAGTGATAAGCACCATTAATTTTGGGAAATATTAGATAATGAGGTGTGTAGATGGAAAATGGTGATGCTATTAAGGACTGTAATTCAATACATATTTGTTGATTTCCAACATTGTGCTGGGAACTTAGGAAGTAAGGAATGAATGACACGATCCCTGCCCTCACGAAGTTTGGTGTCTAGTGGGAGGGACAACCATGTACCAAGCAAGGATAATACAAGGTCACCCACGGTACTAAATGAGAGCAGAATGGCAGTAGCTCCTGCCTGCCTGGAGTATAAATGAAGGCCTCTGAAGGAGAAGTAGACAACGCTAGAACTGAGACTTGAATAACACATTTTATTCGACTAGATGGCCGTGGTGTAGGGTGGGGGGGTAGGGCTTTCTGGCTAAAAGGAACGCTGTGGCAATGGCTTGGACATCTGAGAGAGAACCCAGCCAGTTAGGGAAACTATGTTTTGGGGTGGTCAGAATATAGGTCACATGTTGGGGAAAGTGATAGAAGACAAAACTCGAGAAATGGCAAAGGAGGGCTTTAGACCTGGGAGGTACATGACCAGAGAAGGCAGAACTGGGAAGGATGGATCAGGGTGGTAGGAGATAAGCAAGGAAATCAGTTACAAAGTGGCTGCAATCATCCAAATTAAAAAAAAAAAAAGAAAAGAAAGTGATGCTATTACCCTGTAATTAAACTCAAAAACAAACACAATGAGAAACTGTCTGAAAACTGTCTCTGAGGAATATACCAGCTCTCACATATATGTGTTATCTATCTGTATGTATATTTTTTCTTTCTTAAAAGGTTTCTCTGCTAAATACCCTGTCATTTCCCTGAGAGTCTGTGCTTTTAGACTATGCATTTAGAGGGAGGGTCTCTTTTCATAACTTCTATTATTGAGAAATGTATTTATTAGGATGAATGTGTTGAATGCATATTTCTATCACATGGTATTTCTCCTTCCCACATATTTAAAAAGAAGCTTAGGGCTTCCCTGGTGGTGCAGTGGTTGAGAGTCCGCCTGCCGATGCAGGGGACACGGGTTCGTGCCCCGGTCCGGGAAGATCCCACGTGCCGCGGAGCGGCTGGGCCCGTGAGCCATGGACGCTGAGCCTGCGCGCCCAGAGCCTGTGCTCCGCAACGGGAGAGGCCACAACAGTGAAAGGCCCGCGTACCGCAAAAAAAAAAAAAAAAAAAAAAGAAAGAAGAAGCTTATCTAAGACTGTCTCCACATCATCCCTCCCCGTCTATCCTACACACACACACACACACACACACACACACACACACACACACACACACACACACACACACACACCCACTCTGCAGCACCCTGAACTTGACCAGCCACAGTTTGTGTCTGTAAAGGTGGCGAGACTTGTAGGTGTGACCGCTTACAAAGCCAGCCTGACATCTATAGTCTGAAGCTTACGGGTGGCACACAGACTTTTGGAAGTTTCCATCTCCCTGCCCCCTACCCAGGACAACCATCAAGATCACAAAGGTCAGACTGAGTGTGGCCACCTGGGAAAGCGGTGTCACTGGGAAGTGCTTTGCCTTGATGCCTCCTTAGGCTAGGAAAGCGTGGCAGAGGGGTGTGGAGAGGTTGAGGGTTAGGGGATGGCGGGGTGAACTGATTAAAGGACTCTGAGAAGAGACTGTGTGATTTGGAGGTCTGTAGTGAATGTGGTCATGTTAGAGGAATATTCCTGGGCTCAAGTAGCCTGAGACTGGGAGGAGAGCCAGGGCGGAGCGGGTGGCATAGCTTCCATCTCACAAATGTAGAAAACCTGGCATGTACAAGTGCCCAGGTGCACTCTTTCCTTCCAGACCCCTGCAGAGAAGGTCAGCAGTTTGTGCTGAGACCAACCCCAGTCATTCCTCCTTTCAAGGTCTACCTGCTCCAGTGAACTCACCTCATGAGGACTAGAGGTGGGAGACTCTTAACACTTCCTTAATTCATGGAATGGGTGAGGGGCAGGGAGTGGGAACCCTATCAGGGGTTTCCTCACCTCTCAAAGTAGGAGGTCAGGGAAGCCAGGCTGGGCGTTGGTGGTGAGAGAGAACTCTCGAAGCTCTGCAGGCTGGGCATCCTGAGGGGCACAGTGGGCAGCCTGGCTCGGCCGCTGGAGGTTCACTCTCTCAGCATGCCCAGAGGGCCAAACCGTGATCTTCAGGCACTCTACACCAGCACTGTGACCCTGGGTGACCAGCAAGACACTATGCGGGCAAACTGTCTTGTCCACAGCTGTTCCTGGACAGTGAGGCTGCCCAGCCCGAGTCTGATCTCTGGGGAAAATGCATTGGAGTTTCCAGGCAGACTAACTCGGAGACTGTTTCCTGTATCTTTTCTCAAGAAAGTCAAGTTCCTGGAACAGTACTTAAGGAACCATAGTAATGGACTGAGGAAAGGATGGGTGGATCAGTGATGATTCTTCTACTAGACTTTTCTCTCCCTTGCATGAATGGCCCCAGAGTCCACCTGGGAAAGATGTGCACATGGGAAGAGATGACAGGCAGGTGAGGGAAGTTTGTGTGCAGGCATGGTTATGGCTAATGGGTGTTGACGGGGCTTGATCTCTCTCACACTTTTCTCTGGGCTTCAGGAGGCCCTAACCTTTAGCCCTTATGCAAAATATTCTGTCACAGTTTCCACATGCATATGATTGAGACAAAAGAGTTGACATTTGTTATTCTGCATTAAAAATGAAGCAACTAAATGGGATAAACCCCGTAGATGTATATTTCTACCCCGTGGGCCTTTTCCAAGAAGGGCAATTCACGTTCACAGCAGGCAGTTCAGACAGTAAGTTATTGAGATAGAAATGCATACAAGCCAAATGAGCTAGTCTCATCAACCAGCATCATCAGGAACGTGTCTTAAAAAAAGGTAACCTTGCAACCATGTAGCCAAATAAACTCTGGATGGATTAAAGATTTAAACATGAAAAGTTAAGCCTGTAAAAAACTAGAAAGAAATATAGATGAATATTGATCTGACCCAAGAAGTAGAGAAGGGCTTTCTGAGTTTAAAGCTGCCAATAAACCATAAGAGAAAAATCAGACAGATTTACTACACACAAAGGGAAAATTCCTGAGAATTAAGAATGTAAACAAAAATTGTAAAGTGCCCTGGGAAAAAAGAATTGCAGCATATACGACTGGCTTAGTATCCTTTCTCAGAGAAGAAACATTACAAATTTCTGGGTGAGCCCCAAAGGTAAGGACTAAATTTTTTGTTTCTGTATTTCATGTGTATAGCATTTTTGCTGACGAGTAACAAGCACACAAAAAACAGTACAGTTTTGAAAAGCTATACTCAGCTGGATGCCTACTATGTACACCTATTATTGCTACTCATCCCAACAAACTTACAGCTTATGTATCAGGATTTCCACTTTACTGAAGAGAAAACTTCGGATTAGGTGACAGAGCCTGGCTTCAAATCCAAAGCCTCTGACTCCAAAGCTCTCTCTCATCTCCCCTTTCTTCTGCCTGCTTTCTGAATAATGCTGGCTGAATAGAACTGAATGGCAGGAAAAAAATGTTTATCCTCCTTAATGAGAAATGTGACTTCTATTTTCAAACAACACCCTGTTAAGCAACATTCCTTGAACTCACACAATGCTGGTGCTAGTGGAAACTAACCCGTATCTTTGTAGGAGAGTTAAAAGCTCCATAGGAGTTCCCAGTTCTTACATTAAGTTGCCAAGTGATTTAAACAAGTTGTCAAGATGCTCGAAACCTGAGAATCCTTATCTTTAATACAGAGATAATAAAATTGAGACTACAGAGAGGTCAAGTAACTTGTGCAAGGTCACACAGCAGTAATCACCAGAGCTGGGACTCAGACCCAGGCAGTCCATCGTTAGAGCTGGCTAGCTCACAAAGTTGATGTAATGTCTAGGAGATAAGGGATGTCAGCAAGGTTTGAAAAGGATAAACTGGATACATTGGGTGAACGGAGATAAAAATTAAAGTTATAAACCTGTTTTTTGTGTGTGCAAGAATTGTGAAAATAAGAGCTTGATAGGGACATCTCAGATGTCTGGGTGTGTCCTTCTTGACCTAGTATCTATTTTAAAATTTCTACAGCATAAAATGTACACTGGCAGTCTGATCATCCCCTCCCTCCCATCCCCTTTATGTAAACCAGTATGGCAGTACTGATTAATGGATTAAAGACAACATGCCCACACTTAGAATCGTACTCAACTAGCTTTTTCAAAAGAAAAAAGAAAATGAAAATAAAACAGATAATTGCATCCACTGGGGTGGAGTTTCTGGCATGTGCAATGATGAATCACCATATAGTTGTGATTGAGAAAAGATAGCCACCCCATAAAACCTCGATTCAGCACCTCTTTCATCTCACTGGCGGGAAGCCAGGAGAGTCAGTGTTAAAACCTGTTTTAATATTGTTCATGTGCTTTTCATGCCTCCATGCAGTATTTGATCATTGACAAAGTCAGCAGTTGTATGTGCATCTCAATCAACGTACCTTTCGGAAAACGCCTTTCATATTCTGTCTCTCTAATTTATATGATTTATTTTTCTAAACCATTTGAGAGATAGTTGTATATATTATGTCCCTTTATGCCTTAAGACTTCAGTGTGTATTGCCTAAGATCAAGAATAGCCTCTTATATACAAGGATATATTGTACAACACAGGGAATATAGCCAATATTTTATAATAACTATAAATGAAGTATAACCTTTAAAAATTGTGAATCATTACGTTGTACACCTGAAATTTATATATATTGTACATCAACTATACCTCAATTAAAAAGCAAACAAAAAACAAAAAGAATAGCCTCTTATATAATCATAGTACAATAATTAAATTCAGGGAATTTAACATTGATACAATGCTTTTATCAAATCTACAATCCATATTCCAGTTTTATCAATTGTCCCAGTGATATTCTTCATAACATTCTTTCCCCTCCAGCACAGAATCCAATCCAGAGTCTCTACTGAATTTAGTTGTCATATCTCCTTAGCTCCCTTTCATCTAGAACACTTTCTCAGACTTTGTCTTTCATGACACTGAGATTTTTGAAGAATACTGGTCATTATTTTACATACAGCCCCTTAATTTGGATTTGTTGATGTTTCTTCATGATTACATATAGGTTATATATTTTTGGTAGGAATACCACGGAAGCATTGTGGTGTCCTCCTCACGGTATCATATCTAGAAGCACATGACACTGGTGTGCTCCTCATGGGTGATATCTATTTTGATCACCCTGTCAAGATGTTGTCCGGTTTCTCCATCATTATAGTGGCCATAAAAATGCACAACTCAGATCTCCCAGCGTGAGAAGCCTAACTGATGACTGTTCCGGCTGCTGTGCACAGAATCCATCTGTGTGGAGATCCCACTTTCCACTGACTGCTCTGGCCAGTGAGTGAACACAGCAACAATCATAAGGCAGGCCTTTTCCTGCCAGACGGGGACCCCTCTGATGGGCTCCCAGCAGCCTGGCTGAATTCCTCTTCGAACTGGGTTGCATCTAAGACTCTCCTACCCAGCACTTCATCTTCTCCCTCCCTCGTGAGGTCAGACTGGCATTGTCTGCCAGCCATCCCTGCCACCTGTGGCTCACTCGCCTTTTTCCCTCACAGCCTCTCCCTCTCCCTGCAAATTCCTTTGCATTTCCTGGCATCTGCCTCTTGGAGGGTCTGAATTAACAGAAATTGATACAGAAAGAGGTGGTTGAAAACAAGTGTTAAGATGGAGATTTGGGACTGGTTAACTCATCCCTGGTGGGTGAAGAGGATACCTTCCTGAGTGGAAGGTGGGGCACACATAGTCTCTGATATAAGGTGGTGGCCCAGTTGCCAAAGATTTCACTACCGGTGACCTGGGAATGCGTCCCTGTGGTCAGGAATGCCATTGCAGCTGCGATGATTCAGGATGACTCAGTCATTTTGAAGATATGGGGAGAAGAATGCTTACAAAGACAGTAGAGTTGGCTGATTACTTCTAAGTTGACTGGCCCTCTGCAGAGAGGTGAGAAACTAAGGCTGAGAAGTAGTTAAAGGCCTAGTGTGAGAGCCAGAGGTCTTGGTGGTAGCTTACAAAGAGCACTTGATCTCCTGAAGTGCAAAAGCAGACAGACTGAGCTGTGGATTGAAAACCCTGTTTAGTAGACTTTCTTATCCTTATTTTATATATGGGAAAATGGAGGCTCAGAGAGATGAAGTGACTTGCCTTTATTCACCCAGCTCCCAGCTTTTTGACAGGTCAGCGCACCTACTCTTTCTGCAGATATGTTTGTGTGAATCCACAGACTTCACAGAAAGAGAAGGCGGCCATTGCTTTTGGAGGGAACACTGCTATATCATATCCACTGCATATTCCATCTCACCCCCTCATCACTACTATTTTGACCACTTTTTTTTTTTTTTTTTTTTTGCCAGACTCATGTCTCCACCTCAAAAATTCAGGGTCACCTAAATACGAATGATGGGTTAGATGTTCTAACCAAACTTACAAGAGCTACAAAACCAACCACTAAGAAAAAACACTTCTTTACACTAAACACTGAAACAAGTTTTCTTTCTCTTTGGCATACATGTAACTCCAATGTATGCATTTCTAGTGAGAGAGAGATGAATGGTGAGAATTGTTTTACTGGGCCATGATTTGCTTATATGTGTGTAACTGTATGAAAGGGAATAGTTTTACTCTTGAACATTAGACAAAGCACAATAACAGATAATTGAGATTTTACAGGCATGTTCAAGAAATGGCGAGTAAAGCTAATACTAGGTCCATCCTAGGACCATAGATTCATAATAACATCTTACATTCAATAGTAAATACTAAAAGGTTCGCAAAGGGCTGTCACATGTATTATTTAGTTTTATTCTGACAATAACCTTGCACTAGGTAGAGCAAGTTTTATTATCCCTATTTTATATATGGAGAAATTATATTCTTTCACAAATAGAAAAACTAAATAAAGAAAGTTAATTGAAATGCCCATGCATTATAAGAAATGCATCTGAAACCTGGCAAAAGAGGAACTCAGTTTCTGAAACTACCTACTGTTCTGCCTGGAAACTTTCATTTCTTCTATAATTTTTAATATTTAATATAATTGCTGATACACTATAGTCAGTGTTCCCAACTTGCAGAGAACCCTCACTTAAACCTATAATTCCTTTTGCTGCTCTGTGTAATCAGGATTTAATGAATAAAATAATACGAGCACTCAACATGATTTCCTTTTCTTTTGACATTGCTGAAAATTGCAAGCAGCTTAAAACCTTTTAAATTGCCATGGGGTTAATTTAAAAAGAAAGATAAAAGAACTAAACTTAGCAATTTCTAGATCTAATTTATTTGGGAGGTGGGATGGAAAGGGGTTATTATTATTATTTTTTTTCCCAGTAGAAATACTTCTCTAAAGATTGCAAGGGAAGTTAGGAAAAAAACAGTTTTATAGCCAAAACTGTGCTTTTTTTTTTTTAACATCTTTATTGGAGTATAATTGCTTTACAATGGTGTGTTAGTTCCTGCTTTATAACAAAGTGAATCAAAACTGTGCTTTTTTATTTAGCAAAGTAGTTTCTTGGAGAATAATTTATGTATGTGAGGATTCTCTTTATCTCAAATACTTTTTGCCTTAAGATCTCATTTGTTGGATATTGATAGAGTTACAGAGGCTTCCTTTTTTTTTTTTTTTGCGATACGCGGGCCTCTCTCACTGTTGTGGCCTCTCCCGTTGCGGAGCACAGGCTCCGGAGGCGCAGGCTCAGCGGCCATGGCTCATGGGCCCAGCCGCTCCGCGGCATGTGGGATCTTCCCGGACCGGGGCACGAACCCGTGTCCCCTGCATCGGCAAGAGGACTCTCAACCACTGCGCCACCAGGGAAGCCCCAGAGGCTTTCTTTTGGTTAATCTTTGCTTAGTATATATTTCTTATCATTATGACTTAAATATATCTCATTCAAATAGCATGTAGCTGGATTCGTTAGCTCAATCAAACCATCTATATTTAAACTGGATAGTTTATTTTGTTTACGCTGCCGTGACAACAGACATATTTGGACGTATTTCTACAATCCTAATTTTTATTTTTCATAAATTATGCTTTTTTTTTTCTCGTTTCTTTCCCCCTCCTTTCCTTCTGTTGGATTAGTGGAGCTTTTCTTTATTCCTTTCTATTTCTTTTCTTTTAGTATTTACTCTTAACTTTTGAACCTTTTACCTGACTTAGAAAAGTCTCAAGTTAATAAAATAAATTTTTAAAAAAATATTCATTGGGCTGCACTGGATCTTAGTTTTATGTCACATGGGCTCTTAGTTGCATCACGCAGGCTCTAGTTCCCTGACCAGGGATCGAACCCTGGTCCCCTGCATTGGGAGCATGGAGTCTTAACCACTGGACCACCAGGGAAGTCCTTCAAGTTAAACAAAATTTTAATATTACTCTTTAATTGCATAAGAACTTTGGTCTTTTGCCTCAGGTCACCCTCATTTTCCATTTACTGTCTGTCTTACATGATTTTCTTGTCTAGTAATTTACTTCCTTTTTCTATCTCCTTTCCCTCATTAATTGTTATTTTTACTTATTGTCTGGTACAGGCAATGTTTATTCAGATTTACTCATAGTTTTACCACTTGCCTTAGTAAAAATGCTTTTTGCAAACCACTTCCTCTTTCTGGGTTTAGTTTCCTTTTTTCTTTAGTAGGTCTTTTATCGAGTCTGTCTTCATTTGAAAAACATCTTTATTTCACACTCGGTTGTCAATATGTAACTCTTTAGCTGGAAATTAAATTAAATGGTAATGGTATTCCACTGCCCTGGTCTCTTGCTGTTGAGCAATGTTATCAGTCTAAGTAAACTGTCTTTTCTCACTGGTTGCTTTTAAGATTTACTCATCTTTAATACTTCAGCATGTGTGTGTGTGTGTGTGTGTGTGTGTGTGTGTGTCTGTGTCTGTGTGTGTGTGTATTTTTAAAATTTACTTGTTTGAGGTAGTCGTGGTTCTTGAATCAGAAAATGTATGTCTTTCTTCAATTCTGAAGGATACTGAGTCAGTAGTTTAAAAAAATAGTATTTCTGGGCTTCCCTGGTGGTGCAGTGGTTGAGAGTTCACCTGCCGATGCAGGGCACACGGGTTCGTGCCCTGGTCTGGGAAGATCCCACATGCCGTGGAGCGGCTGGGCCCATGACCCATGGCCGCTGAGCCTGTGCGTCCGGAGCCTGTGCTCCGCAACGGGAGAGGCCACAACAGTGACAGAGGCCCGCGTATCTCAAAAAAAAAAAAAAAAAAAAAAGTATTTCTTTCTGCCCATTCTTTCTTATCTGGCTTCCTGAAACTCTGATTATAAACCTATTGAACCTTCTCTTTTTGGTATCTCCTAATCTTTCTTTCATATTTTAATCCCCCCTTTTTCTTTCTGCTACAGTGTAATGAATTTCTTTAGGTAATATCTTTCAGTTCATTAATTCTCTCTTCAGAGGTTTTAAAATTTTTGTTCAAGTGGTTCATTGAATTTTTCTGAAATTCAAATGACTCAATTTTTCATTTCTAGAAGTTCTTTTTGGTTCTTTTTTTTTACTGTCCTATTTTCTTTTAAAAGTGTCTTGCTATATTTTCAACTTCTTGTATGAGCAGGACTTATAAGATATAAACAGATTATAATTGTAATCTTTCCCCAAATTCCCATTTAAGCCTGCTGTATAACCAGGCCTTTTCCCTGCCTTTTAGGTGAAGTCATAGGCAAGTCTCATAAATGTCCTACCTTTTATTAGATAATTGGGCATCCTGTGATTACTTTTAGACACAAGAGTGATAATAAAAAGACAACCCAATTTTAAAGTGGGCAAAATACTTGAACAGACACTTCAAGAATATAAATGAATGCTAATAAGCACATGAAAAGATGATCAAAAGTCACCAGGGAAACACAAATTAAAACTGCCATGAGATACCACTTCACACACACTATAATGACTAAAATTAGAAAGACTAAGGATACCAAATGTTGGCAAAAAGTGAACCAACTGGGAGTCTCATATATTGCCAAGAAGAGTATAAAATGGTACAACCTTTTGAAAACCTATTTAGCCATTACTTACACATTTAAACATACACCTGCTCCATGACTCAGCAATTCCACTTACAGTTATTTACTTAAGAGAAATGAGAACATATGTCCACAAAAAGACTTGTTTAGCAGTATTCACAGCAGTCTTATTTGTAGTAGCTAAAAACTGGAAATAACACAAATGTCCATTAACAGATAAATGAATACATTTTTAAATATCCATACAATAGAATACTACTCAACAAAGACAACAATAAGTAATGAACTACTAATACAACAACAACCAGGGTAAATATCAAAAGCATTAAGTTGAGTGAAAGAAGCCAGATATAGTATATGATTCTATATATGAAGTTCTAGAACAAAGAAAGCTAAGATATAGTGATAGAAATCAGAGGGTCAGCGATTCACTGGAAGGGGCTCCAAGAGAACTTCTGCTCTTCTTTTTCTAGCTTTTTAAGGTAGAAGTTTAGGTCATTGATTTTTAAACTTTATTTCCTTCTATTATCAGTAATTAAAGCTATAAACATCCCTCTAAATACAGTCTTGGCAGCAGCCCATAAATTTTGATATGTAATGTTTTCACTATCATTCAGTTGAAAATATTTTCTAAATTCTCTTGTGATTGCTTCTTTGACCAACAGGTTATTCTTCTATATGTTGCTTAATTTACAGATATTTGAGGATTTTCTAGATATCTTTTTGCTATTGGCTTCTAATTTATTACCATTTTGGCCAGAGAATAATTTCAGTCCTCTTAGACTTATTGAAACTTGTTTTATGATTCAGAATATGGTCTGTGACTGTTACATGTGCACTTAAAAATATATGTATTTTGTAGTTGATGGGTCTAATGTTTAATAAATGCCAACTAGGTCAAGTTGCTCGATAGTGTTGTTCAAGTAATCCATAATGTAATTTTTTGCCTACCTATCCCATAAATTACTGAGAAACAGATGTTATAATCTCCAACTATGACTCCCTCTTGTGAAAGCACCGGAATCACAACTAACTGCTGAACAATCATCGACAGGAAGACACTGGAACTCAGCAAAAAAGATACCCCACATCCAAAGACAAAGGAGAAGCCACAATGAGATGGTAGGAGGGGTGCAATCACAGTAAAATCAATTCCCATAACTCCTGGGTTGGTGACGCACAAACTGGAGAAGACTTATACCACAGAAGTCCACTCACTAGAGTGAAGGTTCTGAGCCTCATGTCAGGCTTCCCAACCTGGAGGTCTGGCAATGGGAGGAGGAATTCCTAGAAAATCAGACTTTGAAAGCTAGCGGGATTTGACTGCAGGACTTCGACAGGACTGAGGGAAACAGAGATTCCACTCTTGGAGGGAAAACACAAAGTTGTGTGTGCATCGGGACCCAGGGGAAGGAGCGGTGACCCCATAGGAGACTGAAGCACACCTACCTGCTAGTGTTGGAGGGTCTCCTGCAGAGGTAGAGGGTGGCTGTGGCTCACTGTGAGGACAAGGACACTGGCAGCAGAAGTTCTGGGAAGTACTCCTTTCCGTGAGCCCTCCCAGAGTCTGCCATTAACCCCATCAAAGAGCCGGGTAGGCTCCAGTGTTGGGTCGCCTCAGGCCAAACAACCAACAGGGAGAAAACCCAGCCCCACCCATCAACAGACAAGTGGATTAAAGTTTTACTGAGCTCTTCCCACCAGAGCAACAGCCAGCTCTACCCACCACCAGTCCCTCCCATCAGGAAACTTGCACAAGCCTCTTAGATCACCTCATCCACCAGAGGGAAGACAGCAGAAGCAAGAACTACAATCCTGAAGCCTGTGGAACAAAACCCACATTCACAGAAAGAGAGACAAGATGAAAAGGCAGAGGGCTATGTACCAGATGAAGGAAACAGGTAAATCAAGTGGAGATAGGAAATATTCCAGAAAAAGAATTCAGAAAAATTATAGTGAAGATGATCCAGGACCTCGGAAAAAGAATGGAGGCAAAGATTGAGAAGATGCAAGAAATGTTTAACAAAGACCTAGAAGAATTAGAGAACAAACACCTAGAAGAATTAAAGAACAAACAAACAGAGATGAACAATACAATAACTGAAATGAAAAATACACTAGAAGGAATCAATCGCAGTATAACTGAGAGAGAAGTACAGATAAGTGACCTGGAAGACAGAATGGTGGGATTCACTGCCATGGAACAGAATATAGAAAAAAGAATGAAAAGAAAGGAAGACAGTCTAAGGGACCTCTGGGACAACACTGAACTCAACAACATTCACATTATAGGGGTCCCAGAGGACAAGAGAGAGAGAAAGGACCTGAGGAAATATTTGAAGAAATTATAGTCTAAAAGTTCCCTAACATGGGAAAGGAAATAGCCACTCAGGTCCAGGAAGCATAGAGAGTCCCAGGCAGGATAAAAGCAAGGAGAAATACGCCGAGACACATAGTAATCAAATTGACAAAAATTAAAGACAAAGAAAAAATATTGAAAGCAACAGGGAAAAATGACAAATAACAGACAAGTTAACTCCCATAAGTTTAACAGCTGATTTCTCAGCAGAAACTCTACAAGCCAGAAGGGAGTGACATGATATATTTAAAGTGATGAAAGGGAAGGACCTACAGCGAAGGTTACTCTACCCGGCAAGGATCTCATTCAGATTCAATGAAGAAGTCAAAAGTTTTACAGACAAGCAAAAGCTAAGAGAATTCAACACCACCAAACCAGCTCTAAAACAAATGCTAAGGAAACTTCTCTAAGTGGGAAACACAAGAGAAGAAAAGGACCTACAAAAACAAACCCATAACAATTAAGAAAATGGTAATAGGAGCATACATATTGATAATTACCTTTAACGTGAAAGAAATAAATGCTCCAACCAAAAGACACAGGCTTGCTGAATGGATACAAAACCAAGACCCATATATATGCTGTCTACAAGAGACCCACATCAGACCTAGGGACACACACAGACTGAAAGGGAGGGGATGGAAAAAGATATTCCATACAAATGGAAATTAAAAGAAAGCTAAAGTAGCAATACTCATATCAGATAAAATAGACTTTAAAATAAAGAATGTTACAAGAGACAAGGAAAGACATTACATAATGATCAAGGGATCAATCCAAGAAGAAGATAAAACAATTATAAATATATATGCACCCAACATAGGAGCACCTCAATACATACGGCAACTACTAAGAGCTATAAAAGAGGAAATCGACAGTAACACAATAATAGTGGGGGACTTTAACACTTCACTTACACCAATGGACAGATCATCCAAACAGAAAATGAAAAAGGAAACACAAGCTTTAAATGACACAATAGACCAGATAGATTTAATTGATATTTGTGGGACATTCTATGTAAAACGAGCAGATTACACTTTCTTCTCAAGTGTGCATGGAACATTCTCCAGGATAGATCACATCATGGGTCACAAATCAAGCCTCAGTAAATTTAAGAAAATTGAAATGATATCAAGCATCTTTTCTGACCACAATGCTATGAGAATAAAAATCAATTACAGGGAAAAAAATCGTAAAAAACACAAACACATGGAGGCTAAACAATACGTTTTAAAATAGCCAAGAGATCACTGAAGAAATCAAAGAGGAAATTAAAAAATACCTAGAGACAAATTACAACGAAAACATGACGATCCAAAACCTATGGGATGCAGCAAAAGAAGTTCTAAGAGGGAAGCTTATAACAATACAAGCCGACCTCAAGAAAGAAGAAAAATCTCAAATAAACAATCTAACCTTACACCTAAAGGAACTAGAGAAAGAAGAACCAACAAATCCCAAAGGTAGTACAAGGAAAGAAATCATAAAGATCAGAGCAGAAATAAATGAAATAGAAACAAAGAAAACAATAGCAAACATCAGTAAAATTAAAGCTGGTTCTTTGAGAATAATAAACAAAATTGATAAACCATTAGCCAGACTCATTAAGAAAAAGAGGGAGAGGACTCAAATCAATAAAAATAGAAATGAAAAAGGAGAAGTTACAACAGACACCGCAGAAATACAAAGCATCCTAAGAGACTACTATAAGCAACTCTATGCCAATAAAATGGACAACCTGGGAGAAATGGACAAATTCTTAGAAAGGTATAACCTTCCAAGACTGAACCAGGAAGAAATAGAAAATATGAACAGACCAATCACAAGTAATGAAATTGAAACTGTGATTAAAATTCTTCCAACAAACAAAAGTCCAGGACCAGATGCCTTCACAGGTGAATTCTATCAAACATTTAGAGAAGGGCTTCCCTGGTGGCGCAGTGGTTGAGAGTCCGCCTGCCGATGCAGGGGACACGGGTTCGTGCCCCGGTCCGGGAAGATCCCACATGCCGCGGAGCAGCTGGGCCCGTGAGCCATGGCCGCTGAGCCTGCGCGTCCAGAGCCTGTGCTCCGCAACGGGAGAGGCTCGCATACCGCAAAAAAAAAAAAAAAAAAAAACCCAAAAAAACATTTAGAGAGGAGCCAACACCCATCCTTCTCAAACTCTTCCAAAAAATTGCAGAGGAAGGAACACTCCCAAACACATTCTACGAGGCCACCATCACCCTGATACCAAAAACAGACAAAGGTACTACAAAAAAAGAAAATTACAGACCAATATCACTGATGAATATAGATGCAAAAATCTTCAACAAAATACTAGCAAACAGAATCCAACAACACATTAAAAGGCTTATACACCATGATCCAGTGGGATTTACACCAGGGATGCAAGGATTCTGCAATATACGCAAATCAATCAATGTGGTACACCATATTAACAAATTGAAGAAGAAAAAACATATGATCCTCTTAATAGATGCAGAAAAAGCTTTTGATAAAATTCAACACGCATTTATGATAAAAACACTCCAGAAAGTGGGCATAGAGGGAACCTACCTCAACATGATAAAGGCCACATATGACAAACGCACAGCAAACATCATCCTCAATGGTGAAAAACTGAGAGCATTTCCTCTAAGATCAGGAAAAAGACAAGGATGTCCACTCTGGCCACTATTATTCAACATAGTTTTGGATGTCCTACCATGGCAATCAGAGAAGAAAAAGAAATAAAAGGAATACAAACTGGAAGAGAAGAAGTAAAACTGTCACTGTTTGTAGATGACATGATACTATACATAGAGAATCCTAGAGGCCACCAGAAAACTACTGGAGCTAATCAATGAATCTGATAAAGTTGCAGGATACAAAATTAACGCACAGGAATCTCTTGCATTCCTATACACTAATGATGAAAAATCTGAAAGAGAAATTAAGGAAACACTCCCATTTACCATTGCAACAAAAAGAATAAAATACCTAGGAATAAACCTACTTAGGGAGACAAAGGACCTGTATGCAGAAAACTATAAGACACTGAGGAAAGAAATTAAAGATGATACAAACAGATGGAGAGATTTACCGTGTTCCTGGATTGGAAGAATCAATATTGTGAAAATGACTCTACTACCCAAAGCAATCTACAGATTCAGTGCAATCCCTATCAAATTACCACTGGCATTTTTTACAGAACTAGAACAAAAAAATCTTAGAATTTGTGTGGAGACACAAAAGACCCCGGATAGCCAAAGCAGTCTTGAGGGAAAAAAACGGAGCTGGAGGAATCAGGCTCCCTTACTTCAGACTATACTACCAAGCTACAGTAATCAAGACAATATGGTACTGGCACTATAACAGGAATGTAGATCAGTGGAACAAGATAGAATGCCCAGAGATAAACCCATGCACCTATGGTCAACTAATGTATGACAAAGGAGGCAAGGATATAAAGTGGGGAAAAGACAGTGTCTTCAATAAGTGGTGCTGGGAAAACTGGACAACTACATGTAAAAGAATGCAATTAGAACACTCCCTAACACCATACACAAAAATAAACTCAAAATGGATTAGAGACCTAAATGTAAGACCGGACACTGTAAACCTCTTAGAGGAAAACATAGGAAGAACACTCTTTGATATAAATCACAGAAAGATCTTTTTTGATCCACCTCTTAGAGTAATGGAAATAAAAACAAAAATAAATAAATGGGACCTAATGAAACTTAAAAGTCTTTGCAAAGAAAACTACAAACAAGATGAAAAGACAACCGTTAGAATGGGAGAAAATATTTGCAAATGGACAAAGGATTAGTCTCCAAAATATATAAACAGCTCATGCAGTGCAATATTAAAAAAACAAACAACCCAATCCAAAAATGGGCAGAAGACCTAAATAGACATTCCTCCAAAGAAGACATAATACAGATGGCCAAGAAGCACATGAAAAGCTGCTCCACATCACTAATCATTTGAGAAGTGCAAATCAAAACTATAGTGAGGTATCACCTCACACCAGTTAGAATGGGCATCCTCAGAAAATCTACAAACAATAAATGCTGGAGAGGGTGTGGAGAAAAGGGAACCCTCTTACACTGTTGGTGGGAATGTAAATTGATACTGCCACTATGGAGAACAGTATGGAGGTTCCTTAAAAAACTAAAAACAGAATTACCATATGACCCAGCAATCTCACTACTGGGCATATACCCAGAGAAAACCATAATTCAAAACGACACATGCACCCCAGTGTTCATTGCAGCATTATTTACTATAGCCAGGACATGGAAGCAACCTAAATGCCCATCGACAGATGAATGAATAAAGAAGATGTGGTACATGTATACAATGGAATATTACTCAGCCATAAAAAGGAACGAAATTGGGTCATTTGTAGAGACATGGATGGATCTAGAGACTGTCATACAGAGTGAAGTGAGTCAGAAAGAGAAAAACAAATATCATATATTAATGCATATATATGGAACCTAGAAAAATGGTACAGATGAATCAGTTTGCAGGGCAGAAATTGAGACGCAGACGTAGAGAACAAACGTATGGACACCAAGGGGGGGAAAGTGGCTGGGGAAGTGGTGGTGGTGTGATGAATTGGGAGATTGGGATTGTCATGTATACACTAATATGTATAAAATGGATAACTAATAAGAACCTGCTGTATAAAAAAATAAATAAAATTCTAAAATTCAAAAAGAAAAAAAAACAGCTCCCAAGACCTGAAACAGGATCAAATTGCTGGAAGTTACATATGGAGACAGATCTGGCCCTACATAAAGAAAACTTTTCTAACATTACATCTGTTCTTAAATTGGATGTCCTGACTTATCATGTCAGGAACTCTCCAAGTTCTGGTCACCTTCAACCAGATACTTGAGGCCTAGACTCATCCTTCAGAAAGAATTTCTGTCCTGGGTGGGAGGTTGGAATAAAAGTCACCACCTAACTCTTAAAAAAAAAAAAGAAATCTCCAACTATGGTATGGATTTGTCTATTTCTCCTTTTAGTTCTGTTAATTTTTATTTCATACATTTTGAAGGTCTGTTATTTGATGAATTGACCCTTTTAACATCATGAAATAACCCTGTTTTATTTTTCTAGTAATAATCTCATCTTTAAAAAAATTACTATAGTATAATATTTCTTGTTAATTTTCACTGCAGTTTGAGGTAGGTACATTATTACATTTATAGTTTTAAAGACTGAGTGAAACTGGCCAAGTTTGTATAACTAGTGAATATGGTAGAGTATACTAAAGTTTTTGAACTTGACAGCAAGTCTCAGAAGTTATACGTACTTTAATTCAAACAATCTTCTATGATAAAGTCCTATAACATGTCTTTAAAAATTTTTTTGGTTTTCACAATATTTATTTATTTAATATTTATTCCTACACACGAGTCAGTATTCTTCTTACTAATATTCATGTTTCTCTCATTGTTCTTTGCCTCCACTATGTTCATTCCCACCTTAACACAACATAATCAAAGTAAGCCATGACCCAGAAATTAAAAGGAGCTGAGAATTGAGCCTTCTAAAAAAATCTTCAATTATAGCAAAATAATGTATCATGACGTATTTTCTTGTTTGTAAGAAAGAAATATTCATTAATGATTGTAAAGCCAAGTATAAAATTATGTGATGTAGTTATTACAATGTGCTTCTTTCATAAAATCACAGAACCCGATTTTATTTTATATTTTTTGGTTTCAAAGTTTACTACATTAAAAAAAAAAGAATGAAAACTTCTCTTGATCTTCTATTTTGAATGAATCAATCCTCTGTTTTAAATTGAGTAAAGGTTAATAGCTCAGATTGTTTTTATAGTCTACTCATGTCTCAGTCTTCTGTATTATTATTCAAATTATACAAAAAACATTAAATATTAACCCAAAATCCAATTGAAACTATCAATCCCTGAGATGAGAACGTTAGGGTCATATTACAGCTTTCCTTTGCAAAGCAAGGAAAAAATGTTTAGTGCATGGAATGCAGAAAATCCTGACAAGATTTATTTACAACTATTTGCTTTTTCTTTTTCAGGTTACCAGAATAAATATTTGTGCAGCTGAAAGTGTTCCTAGTAGCAGGTTCTTGATGGCTTCTCAGACAGGGCAAATATCTAGTCATAGCTTGAGTGTCAGGTTTGGGAGCAAAAACTGGCCTATTATATAAAGTGTTCTCATTGTCCATGCATGGCTTTAGCTTTGCCGGCCTAGACTCTCAGCACCCCACAGTGGTTGAATATATGCAACCTCCATGATGTGTTCTTTTTTTTTTTTTTTTTTTTTTGCGGTACGCGGGCCTCTCACTGTTGTGGCCTCTCCCATGGCTCACGGGCTTAGCCGCTCCGCGGCATGTGGGATCTTCCCGGACCGGGGCACGAACCCGCGTCCTCTGCATCGGCAGGTGGACTCTCAACCACTGCGCCACCAGGGAAGCCCCATGATGTGTTCTTAAAGTCTCTTGGTGTAGTACGTACACATTTCTCAGGCTGCAAACTGAGGCAGGCAAACATATAACTATTTTTCTAAAAGTGGATTTAAATTCTATCTTGAACCTCCTATTTCTATCACTGACAGGCAAATTCAGCAGTCTTGGTCATTTGAAGTTTATACTTAGGCTTCTGCTCCTCGCATTTTCTCCCTGTTGTGACATCTGAGACCTGAACGGACTTATTAGTATTCAGGTGTTGGGGTTGAATGGGTGGGTAATGAACACATAGTATACATTCTTTTAAGAGGTGAGTCTTTGGATTCTGGGTCTATCCCTGGTGCACCCACTGCCAGTATATGTCCCTTTAGGTACTTTTCCATACAGAACTGACTTCAGTATTTTTCTGCCTCAGTCTGGGGCCCACAGAAAACTTAGACAGTGGTTTCAGTTCCTCCTACGTCTAACTATGCCGTGTCACCACTTCAATATTGCTGTTCCCTTATCACCATAGCATGGAGCACACACACAAGAAAGTTTCCTACCCAAGTCTCAGATGGACAGCAGGGCACAGTATATCTCTACTTGTATTAATGAGGATAAGTTAGATTATGATGTGGTGAGAAATGCTCCCCAAATCTCAGTGGCTTAAAAGGACAAAGTTTATTTCTCACTTGTATGTCATTCCTGGGTCAGGCATGGTACTGCTGGTCCATGCCCTCTTTACTCCTGGATCAGGTAACTGGATGATGGAACTGTCTCTGTCTGGGACATTGCTGATATCAGCATAGAGGAAGAGAGAAAAGGAGGAACTTTGTTCTGGCTAGTAGTCCAGCTCACACTTTATTGACCAAAGAAATCAAATGGATAAGCAGAGAAGTATAATTCTTCCCCAGGGAGGGGTAGCTTATGTTTTTAAATAATACACTCTACCACACTATTCCTGGGTTCATAACTTAAGGGAAGGATCTACGTTTCTCTGATAATTTAGCTTGAGGAATGGTGAGGAGTCAGCTACTTCATGCTCAAGGCTATCAGTGTTGCTTCTTCTCCAGCTCAGTTCTCCTCTCCAGTAAGGGAGAACCTTATCTAGTCTCCAGGGAGGGTGGTCTGGTTCTTCATCTGCTTTCTTTTAGTTGATTGGTTATGGGAAAAAATAGTTTATGTTCAGCTTCTTTCAGCATTTAGCCCTTTGGAGCTCAAGAGCAGCCATCTTTTGCAAATCACAAATCTGGGTCCCGGGACATCCTAGTTATGGTTTTATAATGTATTTTCATATCTGCTAAAGCAATATCCCCATCATGACTTTTATTTTCAAAATTGGTCACTCTTTTTGCAAACATAAAACTACGCAGAATTAAGTAGTGATGGGATGAATATTTAAGAAGTATTTTTGAATGATTCACACATGTCATATGAGATGGTTTGCTCAATTTAAATGAAGTCGAAGTTGATGTTGAATTTTGGTATTTGGGGACTATTACTGGGATTATCAATATGGCTTTCCACTTGAAGTTACATGCAGTTGAGAGATACTCTACATGGCCATCACCTTGCTTGTGCCATCTCTCTTTTCCTTTGGTTTCTTTAGAGTTAAGCTTTTGCTCAGGCTTTCCTCAGAACCTTCTAGAAAACTGTTATTTCGAGTACCACTCACATCTCACTTTACAGCTGCCATTCCACTTCCTCATACCATTCACCTGCTGTAAGCATCCTCATTGCTAATTAGTACAGATGAGCAACACTGAACAGTGATTCAGTTCATATACTTCTCAAAGATAAGAAGAACAAATCTGTGAGCTCCTGCTCTTACACTTGGAGGTCCCAGCTGAGTTGGTGGCAGAAGAACATGAACCTCTTTTCATAAATCCTGAGAGGGAGAAGTTGTGCCTCTGTCCCACATTGCTTCTCACTGTGGCAGGTGGCTGGCCTGTTTTTAGTTTTATTTGCTTATTTATTTATTTTGCAGCATTTATTCCCTGCCAAGGAAATGCTGGCTGACACAAGTTCTCCAAGGTCATAATTGTTCCTTCAGCCATCGCTATTCCTTTCTATCAAGCACTGTAGAATTCCAGCCCCCCTTCCCCTTATAGAAACAATGTTATAAATCTTCACATCTCCAGGAACACAAAATACAACACTTTGTGTACAGGAAGCTGATCAGCAAATGTTTGTTGAAAAAGTTTTGAATGATTTTCCAGCCAGTGCTCTTTAAGGCAAAGTATACCCTCAGGCTTTGTGTTCACCATTTTTGATGTTAATTTTAATTTGGTTTTACTGATTTAAAAAAAATATTTGGTAGAGAAGTGAGACACTGTAGACCCTATGAGGACTTAAAGAAAGTTCTGATGGATAATCCCTGAGTTTCTTCCTAAAAACCAGAATTGGGGGCCACATCTTTCTCTTTACTTTGCCTCTTGTCTTCTTTTTCCTGTTCCTGCCTGTAGGTCAATAAACTGGATGTTCTCTCTGCCCCCTCCCCTCTGCATCTCTTTCCTACATCACTTCCTTGTCTTCTGCTAAGATCTGAGCCACATTTGTTGAAAACCATCTAGTTAGAATGTCTTCCTCCTTTTGCAACACAGCTCACCATGTTTCCTTATCCTTTCTTCCTTTTTAAGGATTCATACATTAAAGGTAATCGCATCTGGCTCTACAGAATCCAGTTCAGGAAGTTCTCAAGTTACAACATAAAGTGTTGCCAAAGTGCCTTTGCTAATAAGTTGTTTGGAACTTGGAACAAATTTCCCAGCAAAAAGTAGGCTCTAAGTGGTACTTACAGTTCCCAGTCCAGCCTACAACAAGTTACTCACTCAATATACTATATATCTGTTGAGTCAAGCATTTGCTATGTGCTGGTGGTTGAGAATTTTTGTGTTCACTACATTGCCCTTCAGCACTGTGCTATTTGAGTTGAGCTGTTCACTCCCCTGGCCTCATTCTCATATATATCATCTGCAAGAATTTTGCTTGTGCGGGTAAACATGATCGTTCTTTAGCATTAACATTGTAAGTTGCATCTCTCTCTACACAGTTCATCTGTAAGACAACAGAGTCATTTTCTGCACACCCAGGTGAACCAACAATAATTTGGGCACATGTTGATCAAAATATAGCCTCCCTGTGAAGGTTTGAGGCACACCACGCTGTCATGGCCTATGGGATGAGATCCATTGCACAAGGAATAAAGCATTATAAAAACATTATTTTCAGAGAGAGTGGAATTTCTTTGATGGTAAAAGGCAGGTCCAGATTGTTTCCTGGGATATGGTTCCTAGTTGGCATACAGAAAGACCTAATATCAATACTGAATGATGAATGAACGAACGAATGAATGGCAAAGGGCTACAGGAAGACATCTCCCGCATATGCTCTCAGTTTTTCCCAAGGTTTTAAAGAATGAGGAGGAAGGACTCACAATATTTCCCTCCTGAGGTCACCGGGAGAACCCAACTCTCTGCACGCCTGTGCCCTCTTTTTGCTTTGCAGAGCTCAGAGAGAACAAAGTGTTCACGACAAACATTGTTTTACTTTGCGCCTTTCTTCTTTACCAAATGCGGGTCAGTGGAGGCTTTATGTTTCAGCTTTGAAAAACAAAGTATCCAAGAGTATTGACCCCAAGAGACCCAGATTTCTCTTACAAGAACTTAAAATATCTTTTGTTTCCTGTTTCAATAAAAAGGCGCCCAGGAAGGGTCCCAAGCCAAATGTCTGTGAACACCTGTGGCCTCTGGGGGCTGCCTGCTCCCTCAGATAGCTTTGGAGCTGGAGTTTTAGAGCAAGCGGTCAGCCTGGCGGTGAGCTTGCCTCACACGTGGGCTGTACTTCCCTGAAGCCACTTCAAACAAATCTCGCCCCGCAGTGTGAGGAGAGTGAGGAGAGGGACAGGAGGACAGTGATTAATACGGGGCTCCGAGGTACGGCCCTGTAGGGACTGTGGGTGCTAGCGGTCCTTGAGTGGGCTCCATCTCCCCCTGGAGGCCGGCCACACTCCTGGGGACCAGTCCCGGGCAGAAGGGCATCAGCAGAAGAGCCCCCGAGCGCCGATCCGTGCCTCGCCAGTGGGGGGCGCTCTCCCGTGGGAAAGGTCGGGCAGGGCGGGGAGGGGCAGGGCGGGACTCGGCCCCTCCGCCCCCTTGGCGCCACCCCTCGCTCTGCCAAACTTTCCTCGGGTTCCGGGCGGGTCTCAGCGTCCGCTGGAGAGGAGGCGCGCCGCCGCCTGCCCGCTTGCCGCGTCGCCCTCGGCTGCTCGCGCCCGGCCCCCGGTCTCCCTGTCGCGCTCGGCCCCGAGGGCATGCGGCAGCAGCAGGGGTCTACGCTCCCGGGCTCCGCGGCGCGGGCGAGCGTGAGCGGTGAGTGGGTTCCCGGAGGGGCGGCCGGCCGGGGCGCATGGGGAGGCTTTTCGGGGTTGCCTGGCGTCCAGCCCGGGCCCCAGACCCATTCCGAGTACCTGAGACAGCCTTCTTTGGGCGGTGTGTGGCATATCTTGCCCTTTCCACCTTCTTTTAATTTTTTTTTTTTATTTTAGGAGGGAGAAGCAGTCGGGATGCAGAATCCGCGTAGCGCCCGCCCCAGCTGTGGTCTGGTGGGCTGGGCGCAGGCTCCGCTCTGCTTTTGCACAGGTGCTTCTTTTCCAAACTCGGTTTTACAGCCGTCGATGGTGAACTGAGGTTTTCTAGTGGAGCCTAGAGATATAACATTTTCCAGCCTTCAGTTACTCCCTAGCCTGTGGTGTGTTAGGGAGCAGCTCGAACCAAGCAAGGCATCCAAAGATTCGGGAAATGGTTATTACGAACTAACTAGTGACACTGTTGGGGGTTGTGCTTTGAGAGTAAGTGATGGTCCCCGCGGTCCCCCTCTCACTACCGGCAGACAAAAGTGCTTTGTTCTGTAGCAGCGTTACTTTATTGCTTTCCTTCAACAAGTTGCGACTACCTGAAATGGCTTAGAAATTTCTCAAGCAAGTACTTGGAGGAGTGACTGTGAGTATTGGAAACAATTTAGTCTTATTAAGGTCAACATTTAAACTGCCCTCAAAAGCATTTTTAAACTGAGTATTTTCCACGAAGTGTGTTCCTGGTGCTTCGTTACTGTCATTGTCGTACCCTTCTCCCTCCTCACTTCTTTGCTGCCCTGAGTATTACCTGGCCTTGGAACGTTACTTTAGAAGTTAAGGGCCTCTTAGCTTCTTAAGGTTCCTACTTGCTTTTTGTAAGTCGGAGAATAAAGTAAATGCCAAACAGGTGATCTCTTTACAGGTCGCTTATTATTTCATGCACTGCACAGCATGTCATTAATGCATGAACTTTTGTGTTGCTAAGGAGAGTTGTTGGGTTTTCCAGTGAACTACCTATCAGTGGTTGCTAGCCCAGCTTACAGTGAGGAATTGCATCCAACTTTGTGTGGTCTGAGTCCTGGGAATAGAGTTTTCCTCTTTTTTGAACAGAAGTGATACAGTTAAAAACATATAGCCTTGGCTCTATTAACACCATGCTAGTCTAAACAAACTGGGCCATTCTAAAAAGACCAGCAAGCAAACCCTACCAGTGGGGTTTATGTACTTGAGATAAGCTTCTGGACTTGTTTCTTGTGCCATGAGACTGTATGACTGTATCATGTAGGGACTGGACATCCAATCATCTGGATGTAACTTATATTGATTGTTACTACCAGGTAACTAGGACAATGGATTATTTTGGCACATTTTCAGGTTTTCTTTTGTCTTTAGAGTTCAAAACTTTGTAGCTTCGATTAAACGAGAAATAACACATTTCTTTTCTAAACCTGACAAATGCATAAATAGTAGTTACCAGCCTCTTTATATTGTTAGATCAGATCTATTTTAGGTATCTGGCTGTTTTACAAGATGTTTGAAAGAACAGATCTGCATATGTTTTCTCTGAATGAAGACTGAAATGAAAACATTCCAATATGGGATTATTTTCATGTATGTCCATCAGAGCCTACTTGAAAATCTACATGCTGATTCTCTCTCATTTTTCCAAAATACACAGGCACAGAGGAACCACTGCACACACAGCATTGTAGCCAGGCAGCAGTCAACGTACACATTCTCAAAGTGGTGTACACATGCCCAAGGCTGGCTGCCTCTCCCCCAAGTTTTTCATCTTGGAGCAGAAATCCACCATAACCTAAGCCCCCAGCGTCTTATTTCTTTGGGCCGTGGCAGGGGGAATCACTGTAACTTGAATGGGAATTACTATAACTCGAATTACCCATTAACCATTCTCCTTGGACTGTACATTCGTTCAAAATGCTCTGTGGCCTGTGATTATAACCAGCAGAGTGGTTAAGTCTGATTGCAAGGTTCTAAATGGCAGAGCCCAGGCCTAAGGTATTATTAATGTGGTGTAAAGAGAAGAGCAGGGCTTTGCAGAGAGACCAGGCTTTGTTCCAGGCCAGGCTTCGTAACCTTGTATACTTTGCTTCACCTCTAAGCCTTAATTTCCTTGTCTGTAAAAATGAAGATTATATCCACCTCCCAAGATGAAAAGAGAAAGCACTTAGCAGGGTCTCTGATATACAGGAAGTATTCCTTATATGTTGGTTGCCCTCTTTTCCTCCTAGATAAAGTATTGACATTTCTATAAACATGGTGCAAATGTACATTGCAGTGGTGAGAGTGCAAAGGTAGATTCCCAAGTCCTTGGTGATTTAGAGATGTTCTGCTCGCTTTCCTTACTTGCTTTCCTCCTCCCTTGCCATGGTCCTTTTGCTCTTCCCTCCATCATTTCTCCTGCAGGTACTGAGCTGCCTCCTGTCTGGCCTTGCTGATCCTTTGTCCCTCATCTTGGATTCTGTGTTTATGTGGAGGAGACCCCTGGAACTTAGTTCTACCGTGGATGGGAGGGATGGAGGTGAGGGGTTTAGAGCTGTCTGCAGAAGCCCTGAGAGTTTGTGCTTTCACAGTGCTGGGTTAGAGAGGCAATTTGGAGTACAGGGGTCTGGGTTCTAATCCCAGCACCACTCCTGTGAGCTCTTGTGACCTTGAATAAATCACTTATCGTCTCTGAATCAGTTTTCTCATTCACACGATGGGGATAATAATTCCTTTTCTAGCTACCTGCATGGGTTGTGTTGGGTCCCATTAAGTCAGGCATGTGAAAGGGCTTTGTACCTGGTGAGGGCCACATAAATGTTGGATAAAGAGACAGGGCCTCCAGATGTGGGACACCCCAGGCAGGCTGTAGGGGGTGGGAGGATCTCCATGTGGGTGTTGGACATGCTAAGTGGTCATTGCTGCCATCTCTCCACACCCCTCTTCCCTG
Source organism: Grampus griseus (assembly GCF_964374135.1). NCBI lineage: Eukaryota > Metazoa > Chordata > Mammalia > Artiodactyla > Delphinidae > Grampus > Grampus griseus. The sequence goes on from NC_139017.1 coordinate 109,131,110, forward strand.
CCTTCTGATGGCAAATGAGATTTTAAGGAGGAAATCCTGCCAAAGGTTGAGAAACTGCTCTGTGGGAAATATGAAAGGAAGAGAAATTTCAGGGCTGAGATTACCTAACGTTGTGTGATCGAAGGCACAGGGCAAAAGGTCCAAAGAAGTTTTAATTCCCTCTTAGAATTACCTGTACTGTCTGCTCATCTCAGTTCTTAGTGGACAGAAACATAGGGTTAACTAATCAGCCAATGAGACAGAGGAGAGTGGTACTGGAGATCATCAGATGTTGAATTGGGGTACCCTGTGCCATCCTCACTCTCCTGTGCCTTCTTGCTAACTTACGTCTCTGAGGTTCACTCTGCAAAGCACTAAACTGACTCAAGGCATCCCCCCACCCCCCCACACAAACAATTAAGCTAATTATTTAATTCAGTCTGAGAGGTGTGTCTTGCTCTCTGCCTGACCTGCCTCGTGAGCCAGGAGAGTAGTGCCCAGTGAGAGGAAGGTCTGACTTCCTGGATTGTCCCCGCCCCCTCTTTCCCAGACTGATGTCAATCATCCTTATTCCTCTTCGTCTCCTGGCCTGGCCTCTGCGGCCCCTGACCCCTAGCCTCTGGTCCTGTCTGCCTACTTCCTTGAACTCCATTGCCTGTGCCCCTCCCTGCTCCCATGGACCTTGCTTCCCCTCCTCAGATGTGAATCATTCATATACCTTAGTCCAGGCCAGACTGGGTGTCGCTCTGGAAAACAGCCTGCCCAGTATAGCCTGCCTCACCCCTTCCAAACAATGTTAGTCAGCCCCGTAATTACTCATCAGCTAGTCCTATGTCTTTATTGTTACTTGGGACATTAGGCTGCAGGACCTACTAGCCCTGGTTTTGTTTTGTTTTGTATTTTACGCAGGCCTCTCACTGTTGTGGCCTCTCCCGTTGTGGAGCACAGGCTCCGGACGCGCAGGCTCAGCGGCCATGGCTCACGGGCCCAGCCGCTCCGCGGCATGTGGGATCCTCCCGGACCGGGGCACGAACCCACGTCGCCTGCATCGGCAGGCGGACTCTCAACCACTGCGCCACCAGGGAAGCCCTAGACCTGGTTTTGACGCAGCCGTGTGCAGATTCAGTGGTATCATCAAGGGTGGCTTGGCAGGTGCCGGGGGTGGGTCGGACGGCACTTTAGCCTCCCCCATAAGTGCCACTAGTTTGCCCAAAGGCTCTCCAAACAAACATGCAGTCTAAATAAAAGCAGTGTGCTTGCTTTGCAAATGCAGCTTTAAGGCAAGCCCCCTTTCAGTCAGTCTGCCCCCAAACCCCTCCTCTTCAGAAATTCTGAGCTGTCTCCAGATGGACTCAGACCATGTAAATCAGAGGTGGTCCGTGGAGTCAGTCAGAGGCATTCACTTCCCAAGGAGAGCTAGAAATTTAACGTTAAGGCTCAGAGCCCTTGAGAGTAACTAATTATTGAAGATCAAAGCAAGGCATCAGGTATAGAACATCACTGAATCATTTGCCTCCTGCCCTGGTTGATTTTTTTTTTTTAAAGGAAGAATTCTTTTTTTTTAAAATTAATTTATTTATTTTTGGCTGTGTTGGGTCTTCGTTTCTGTGCGAGGGCTTTGTCCAGTTGCGACCAGTGGGGGCCACTTTTCATCGCGGTGCGCGGGCCTCTCACTGTCGCGGCCTCTCGTTGCGGAGCACAAGCTCCAGATGCGCAGGCTCAGTAGTTGTGGCTCACGGGCCCAGGTGCTCCGCGGCATGTGGGATCTTCCCAGACCAGGGCTCGAACCGGTGGCCCCTGCACCGGCAGGCAGATTCTCAACCACTGCGCCACCAGGGAAGCCCCCCTGGTTGATTTTTAATAGGCCAGTCCTTTAAATGGGAGCCCTTTCCCTGAACTAAACTGTCACATGGGTCTGGCAGAGAGAAAATACATATAATTTTTTTCTATAAAAATGGCCTTAGGATTAGCGTTCTCCAAAGAGATGGAACCAATAGGACATATATAGCTGTTTATAAGAGGAGGTTTATTATAAGAATTGGCTCATGGGATCACGGAGGCCGAGAAGTCCTGCGGTCTTGCCATCTGCAAGCTGAAGAACCAGGAAAGCTGGTAGTGTAGTCCAGTCTGAGTCTGAAGGCCTGGGAACAGGAGCTCTGATGTCTGAGGGCAGGAGGAGATGTACAGCCCAGCTCAAGCAACCAGGCAAATTTGCTCTTCTTCTGCCTTTTTGCTCTATTCCGTCTCTCAGGAGATTGGATGATACCCAGCCACATCGGTGAGGCTCATCTTCTTTACTCAATCTACAGATCCAAATGCTAATCTCTTCTGGAAATACCCTCATGGACACACCCCGATAATGATTTACCAGCTCCCTGGGCATCCCTTAACCCAGTCAAGTTGGCCCATAAAATTAATTCTTCCACCACCAAACCAGGAAGTTGACACGGGTACAACACTACCGTCCACAGAGCCCATCCATATATCATCAGTACTTCCCCAAGTGTCTCTTTTTCCTGTCTGATCTAGGATCCATGTTAAATTTATTTGTCATGCCTTTTGTAAAATAGTTCCTCAGACTTTCCCTGTTCCTAAAGTCCTTGCAGTTGTACAGGTCTTAACATTTTGTAGATAACTCTCAACCTGGGTCTAGCAGGTGTTTCTTCAGAACCAGACTTAGGTCATACGTTCTTGGCAGGGTACTCTGCTCTTGTCAGCACATCGCATTAGAAGGTACATAATGTCAGCTTGTCCACCACTGGAATATTGGCCTTAATCACCTGGTTATGTTGGTGTTTGCCAGATCTCCCCACCTTAAATTCACCATTTTTCCCTTTGAAACGTATTGGTATTTGTGGGGAGGTGTTCTGAGGTTATGCTAATAGCCTGTCTCTCATTAAACATCCACCTACAGCCTTATCATTCACTGATGACCTCTGCCTGAATCAGCCACCTCTCTGAAGGTTGCCAAATGGTGATTCTTTATTTCCATCACTCCTTCCACATTTGTTAGTTGGCATTCTGCTATTAGGAAGAACTTTCTTTCTCCTTCATGCATTTATTCATTTATATTAGGAAGTATTCGTGGATTCCTTTTGTATACAGTATGTTGAGATCTCTTGCTATAATTACTTATTTTGATGCTCAAATTGTTCTCAGTTTGACCAGTGGGAGTCCCTTTGAACTGGCTCCTTTGTCCTTTTGACATCCTTATCATCCATTGAACATTTAAAAATTTTCTGTCACCACAAGGCATCCCAGGTTTATCTTGAACTTTCCCTCTCCTGGTTAGTCATCCTTTTTGGTAGAGAATGGTATTTAGAAACCAAGATACAGAAGGTTGATTGTGTCCATTTTTGCTGGGGTGTCTTAGAGCTCTCAAAGGACAGAGCTAGGAAATATATGTATATATGTATTTACACATACACATTTATATATTTTCTGCATTAGGCCATATATTGTAAAATCATGAGTTCATACTAATACCTCCAATTCCAGTCCAACACCCAAGGACCTTTCTAGTCTTATCGCTTTATATCTTTTTACATAACTTCTCTGGCAGTTAGAAACTTGACTCTCATTACCATCAATATTTTTACTTATTTGCTCAGAGTAGCCCGCCTCTCAGCCACAAAGGCCATCCTGCCTCCTCTCTGTCCATCTCTCTTCCCACTGCTGCTCATCTTTGGTGCCAGCCCTGCTAACCCGTGTGTCTATGCAACTTTATTATCAGCCTCCAGTCCCTCCAGCTCACTACTCTGTGTGGCTCCCCAGCCACAGCCCATGCTTCTGTGCAACTCCCCAAACTCTCTCCATCATACTGGGTTCTCAGCCACATGCTGACCCCTCAGTTCTGGGGAGGGAAGAAAAGAAAAGGCAGAGGAAGAGAGAAGAAGATGGGAATGAAAGAAAGCAAAGATAGAAACAGCATATACCTTTTTAAAGGTTTCCATGGATTGCTACTAGGTCATTACTAGCCTTTCTCAGTTAATTTCCAGCCTAATTTCTATAGTCAGATAATTGATGTCTGTGGCCTAGTTCAACTGGTAGTCTCTATTTTGCTGATGGAGAAAGTAAAATGCTTTAGGAGAAACTGTTTCTTACGTTGTATCGTTCAATATGTTAGAAGTAAACTGGGTTGCTTGCTCTTCTGAGCTTTCTCTGAAGCAGGCAAACTGACTAATCATCGCTATTTTCTATCGTGTATTTAGAGTTTTATTCAGTCCTTTTCATTTGATTATGGATTTTTCCCATAAACTCTTGTCAACAATTCTAAGTAGAGGTACATTTACAAATTTTTATTGACATTTACCACAACCACATTATATTACGTCTAGAATCACTAAATATTTGCAAAAGGCATTAATGTCATTATGGAGAACAAATCTGCATTTTTATTTCTCTTGGGGTTAGAGGATTAACTAACGAAAAAAGGCTCCAGTGGTCAGGGTGGTGAAAAGAGCCCTGGGCTAGAAGGATGAGAGCTGGTCAAAGTGAATCAGTGTCTCCCAGTTTTAATTTTCTTTGTAAGATGGAGAAAGCTACACTGCCCATCTCACCATGGGATCAAATGGGAAGAGAGACATGAACTCACTTTGAAAACTGTTCAGTGGTATATTAGTGAATATATTTTGAGGGATTACTCTATGATCCAGATAGAGTAGTCTAGAGGAAGCATGGTAATATGATTAGAAGGTTAAACATCAGGTTTCCAACCCCTCTGGCTAAACTCCTTTTATACTTATTCTCTGGGACCAAGTAGTTTCAACTGATAGTGAAAAACACCAGTTAGTGACCCTGGACAGGGTGGTAGAGGGGAGACGTTCTTGGGGTTGTAATGCCGGTGACCCACCCTGTCTGAGGGAGGGATTGCCTCCTTTGACCTCCCCTCCCTGGTAATCTCTCTTGGGATCCCCCTCCCCAACCTATTGGGAACAGACTTACCCTGTTGCTTTACTGGACTTGTCTCACTCCTCTGGACCTGGCAGTGGGTTGAGGACTTTACATTGGCTGTTTCATTCACTTTGCCCCAGTAACCCAGTAACCTGACAAGTTAGATCTTGTCTCCCTTTTGTAACAGAGGAAATTGAGGCTCAAAGAGGTTAAGTAACTATCCTCAGGCCCCACTGATAATAACAGTAATGAAATTAACACTCTGTGTCAGAGGCTATTCTAAGCACCTTATTTAAATCTCCCTATAGTCTTAGGAAGAAGGTGCTGTTATTATCCCCATTTTATAGATGACAGAATTAAGGCACAGAGAGGTTAACTAACTTGCTGGTACGTAAGGCTTCACACTCAGGCCAGTTATCTCCAGAGGCCATGCTCTTTTGCTCTTTTGAGATCCAGTTTCCCCAACACCATTTGTTGAAGAGACCGTCTTTTCCCCATTGTATATTCTTGGCACCTTTGCCAAAGATCAATTGATCATATATGCATGGGTTGATTCCTAGGCTCTCTATTCTGTTCCATTGATCTATATGTCAGTCTTTATGTCAGAACCATACTTTTTTGATTACTGTAACTTAGTATTACTATTGCTTTGTAGTATATTTTGAAACCAGGAGGTATGAGGCCTCTAGATTTGTTCTTTCTCAAGATGGTTATGGCTGTTTGGAATCCTTTGTGTTTTCATGTGAATTTTAGGATTTCTTTTCTATTTCTGTAAAAAAAAAAAGATGCTGCTGAGATTTTGATAGGAATTGTTCTGAATCTGTAAATTACCTTGAGTTGTATAGACATCTTAACAATATTAGATTCTAATCCATGAACACAGCATGTCTTTCCATTTATTTATGTCTTCTTTAATTTCTTCCATCATTGTGTTGTAGTTTTGAGTATACAAGTCTTTTGCCTCCTTGGTTATGTTTATTCTTAAGTATTTTATTCAGTATGATGCTATTGTAAATGGGATTGTTTTCTTAATTTCCAAAAAGCTTGTCGTTGTTAGCGTATAGAAATGCAGCTGATTTTTGTATGTTGATTTTGTATCCTACAACCTTACTGAATTCATCGATTAGTTCTAACAGTTATTTTTTGTGGGATCTTCAGGGTTTTCTACATATAAGATCATATCATCTGCAAACATGATTTTACTCCTTCCTTTCCGATATAGATACCTTTTATATCCTTGTCTTGTCTGGCTAGGACTTGAGATACTTTGTTGAATGGAAGTGGCCAGAGTGGGTCTCCTTGCCTTGTTTCTGGTCTTAAAGGAAAAGCTTTCAGTTTTTCACTGTTGAGTATGATGTTCATTCTGGGGGTCATGCTCTTTAACCACTCTGCTTACCTGCTTATCTGCTAATATTTGAACGCAGAACCTGAAGCCTGTGTTCTTCTGCCATACCACATTGTCTCTCCTCTGCTTCCTCACCCACTTCTACACTCCTGCCTCCCTGCTTTGTTTCAAGCAACAGAAGAGGGAAGTGGCAGTCTCTTAAGCCTAGTCACTGTGGCTCTAGGCCCATACTCTTAGGCAGGAGAAGAGTCTTTCCTGGACTGTGGTCATTTTAGTGTAAGTATAGGATGCCTTTGTTATTTGTCCTTGTTAAATTGAAGGGTTAGAGCATGAACAGTTAAAATTCCAGAATGCCAGTTGTCTATTCTATTGAATTTTGGGGAAATATTGAGTTAACTTTCTTGGGAGGTACTATCTACCATTTATTGAGTACACCCTATGTCCTAAGCATCTTGCTACGCACTTTATATACATTGCTTTAATTATCCTTTCAACAATCCTATATAGTTGTTGTAGTTATTATGTTGTAGTTATTTTTAGAGAGGAAGGAAAAGTCTCTGGCCAGATCGGCAGTATGCCAGGTTAGAGCCATCGCTGAAAGTGATGAGCCTACATCTGACCCGGGTTCAGCTGACGCCAAAGCTTCTGCTCCTTTTCCCCCCCGCTACCCGGCCCTCCTATGTGTCACAGCCTGCCATGCTCTTCTTGAAAGTGTTTAGGTGACCAGAGCTCCACTGGTCTGGCCTTCCATTCTCTAAACCCTGTTTTAAATACCCATGCTAAAATGTCCATTTCTTTATTTATTCTGACCAACGAACGTCCATTATGCACTGGAGGAATAGAAATAAGCAAACCACAGCAAAACAAAACAAAACTCCCGTTCAGAAGAAAGGGAGACATGCAGCAGACATGATGGAACCCCGCTGGGCAGCAATTAAGACTTCCCTGCCCTGGTCCCTTCCTATGTGAGAGGCTTCCTGGTGGTCCTGACTTTGACTCTGTTCCCTGGGAAGTTCTTCCTTGTCCATTACCCTCTGTGGCCATATCTGAAATGGGTGTTGGAAAGTGTGAGCTCCAGGCCACTCTGTGGCTTCCACAGCAGTATAATTCCTTAAAAAGTTTATAGGCTTCTGGTCTGTTTGCTTCTAGTCAGTTCCATATACCAGTTACCACATCCAAATTCTATTTTGGATCAAGGTCTTAGGCATTTCTTTTTTCCCAACTTCTATGCTGGGCCCATCTCTCTTTTCCTCTCCTTAGTGGTTTCTGCCCTGAAGTCCTCTAAAACATGGACTTGGGCAGGAGAATGCACGCTTACTCTTTACTGTCGGCCTGACTTCTTTGTTCCAATGCCATGTTTTATTGAGAGGCCTTTGAGAAAGGCTGTGAGCAGTGATACTATTTTCTGCTCTCTGGGGTCGCAGAAGCAGTTCACTTTTCTAATCTTCCAAGGCCTCCAGCTTCTGGCTGCTGACCATTCTTTTCCACCTTTGCTTACAAACGATCCTTGCCTGAGCTCATCTCTTTCTGGGAATGCCTTGCTAAAAGCTGCGAGAAGCAGCCAGTGCCTGCACCTAGAGCTGCCGGCTTCTTAGGCAGAGAGGCCTCCAAGTACAGTGATTTGAAGACAACAGTTTATTTTTCTCTCTTGTTAACGGTCCTGAGGTGAGTGGTTTGAGTCTGAAGGGCTTCTTTTATCTTGTTTTTCCACTATCCACCAGGGCAATGTTTCTCAAACTCCCTTTGTTTCAAGACTGGATTTTTTTTTTTTTTTTTTTAAGACTGGATTTTTTTTTTATTGCCAGTGTGCCGAAGACAGATACTTTTGGTTTATACTCCACAGATCACACACTTGTATTTCACAGCAGTGTCAAATTGTCGCAAACAGTTCTAGGTGTTTATTCACAGTTTCTGGACTTATCTCCTCATTAATGGAAACTTGTCCCTGGACTACTCGGAGTTGTGCTTCTAGGGCTTTGCCCTGGTCTGAAGGTTCAGTGCTGATCACAGGGCTGCTTGAGCTCCAGCTTGCAGGAAGGTGAAAGAGCTCGGAGGCACACACGCTATTTCAGGGCTAACCTGGAAGCAGCGTACTTCATTCGTGCCAGTCCGTTGGCAAGAAGTTAGTCACATGCCTCCCTGTAAGGAGGCTGGGAAATAGAGTTTTTTACTCTATAAGGAAAGGAAAACATGGTTCAACACTTTGTGCCATAGACCGTAAAGCTAAACAATGATAAAAGAAATATTTATGCGAGAACTCGCAGGGCAGCAGACAATCATGGGCAAATGAGTTAGAAGAACTGTTCTGAGTTCAGTGCCTTGTCACTCAGGACAGGGCCTCTCGGAAATAGAGTCTGGGGTCCTGCTGGCCTTTTCACGCAACCAGGGGGTCAGAGGCTGGTTGTGCAGTGAGGTTAACAAGAGGGAAGTTCATGCGAGAAGAGGCTGAGAACCATTCTCAGGAGGAAATCTAGAAATCAAATACCCAGGTTTGGAGCTGGAATCCACAAGGTGGTATTCAGAGCGCTGGGGCAGGGGCAGATCTGAAGGCTTAGGACACTGCAGCAGTCAGGATCAGTGGGCATCAGGAAAGGGGTTCCAATAGTCTACCCTGAGCCCAAGCAAAGCACCGGAGGAGGGAGGACAAAAGGTCTTGGCCAGTGTGAGCCGGACGAAGCCTCTTCAATCCCAAACCTCTCTGCCAGCTTGCAAATGCTATGCTACAAACAGCTAGTGAAGCCCGAGGCCACCATTGTTTTAGCCCCTGCATTAAAATCTGATGCTTAAACCTCAAACTCTATTCCTATCCCGACAGCTGAACTGAGGGAGGTTTCATGTCCCAGCCTGCATACATGCTACCCTTATGGTGACTTTCTTCTTGTTTATCTTGAAGGCAGTTTGGGAGCTTAGCCTGAGGGTGAGAGGACATGAGCGGTGTCAGGGCTTGAGCTAGTTCAGGAGTCATGCACATAGAGGAAAAAACTTGAGCAATCATAGATCTTGTGGAAGAAAGTTTAAAGGGAAAAGAAGAGGGGGCTGAGAGCCAAGTCTAGGAGTATGTACACTTCAAGGCTGAAGAACAGCCTTGAAGAACAGGAGACAGAAATACTGAGAACAGTGGGAAAAGAACCAGGAAAAAGTAGGGTCACAGAGGCTTAGGAGGGGAGTTACAAAAAGAGACTAACTCTCTCAGCGTCCACAGTGAAACCAAAGAAAAAGAGGACTGGAAACAAAGGAATTGTTATTGAATTATTCAATAAAATTGAACATATTTTTATTATGTGCTGATTACAGGCAAGGTTCTGTGTTTGTGCCTCAGAGAACAGGGAGACAGAAGGGTACTAGCTCTGCTTCCAACAGGTTTGGAAGTGAGGCTAAGACGAATCAATATTTAATATGATGTGTTGAATGCCACAGGAGAGCTACCAAGTATTTGCCAGCCAAATTTCTTGGAAGAATAGCCTATACTTTCTTTCCACTTCCATATCACCCAAGCATTATTCAATACAGTGTGATCAAGTTTCTGTCTCTTCTGCTTTCAACCAGTGAACTAAAACTAACCAACACGTGAACCAGACACACGTTGTCCATGCACCTATATTGGGCATCAGGTGCACAGATACGAGTAAGAAACTGTGATGGCCCTTCAGAAGCTCACAGTGTGGTAGTAAAGGCTGACACTGAGGCAGAGGCTGCTTCCACAGTGCAGTATCAGGGGAGTCCCCCTCCAGTGGCTAAAAGAGAGTCCGAATTTAGTAAATAAAAAGTCATCTTAGGAGAATGAATATACACATGTCTGAAAGTTCCAGGTATATAGATGTGTACAGGTTCCAGAGTCAAGGGCCACCTCCGGTCTCCCCCAAGTGCGTTTGTATTAATTTACGAAGAGTAGAGGTGAGGAACGCTAGAATAAGATGAGACTGCTGGTGGAATAGAAATGAGTTTATTCCTGACCTCCCTCCCCCCAGTGCCTTGAGCCCCCATGCTTCTTTGTCTACTCAGTGACTAAGTCTAGCTTGTGTCCCCAGGGTCTAAAGGTCATCTGCCATTATAGCATCTCCACCTAGGTTGCAGTCTGCAGAGCTGCTTGGAGAGTAGCACTTATCCAGCATCTCCCACGGCTGGCCCTGCCACTGGAAATGCCACTGTGGAGGATGGATCAGTAGTGCCACCAAAAGGCAGTCCTCGTAGTGATGGCTGCATGGCCTTGCATCGGGCTGCAGTGTCCCCTTTGGCTCAGGTTGTCATTACCCTGACCCCCTCTGCCCTGCTCTCCTCACAGCACCTTAAGGAAAACTCTACTGCTTCTTTCTCTGCAGTGTCTAGATTCAAACCTGGCTAACCTTAGGTCCCAATAAACACTTCAACCCATGTCATTTATTTCCATGGTATACAAGAGCACAGAGTTGGAAGTGAACCTTGATTACACTGGAGGACACATCTGTGAGGTAGACTTCAACATGCAGGGATCTGTTGGAATCCAGTGCAATCATCTTTATTGTATATAATGCCTCTAACTATGGGCAAATCACTCATTGACTGAATCACTTACTGTGTGTAGTGAAATTTACTAGGGTTCTGGTACTCTAAGGGGACATAGGGGGCATCCAAAGAATTGTGATACTGGCCCATGCCTTTGGGAATACGGTTTATTCCTCTTTCCTTCTCTGAGAGTTGTTACACTTAGAGCCAGGAAATATTATGTGTACTATATCTTACTGAAAGATTTAAGAAAAATCTATAACATAGTAACACCTTACAAATAACACTGTTGTATTACAATGTCCTTGAAGATATCTGTATTGCTCAGAGTTCCACAGGAAACATGATATCGTTAATTTGGTATCTGGAGCAGGGGATGGTAACTTGGTAACTGGGGGAGGGCAGAATTCATGGAAACCAAGAGATGGTACAATGACCCAGAGCTAGAAACAGCAAGGAGCTTTTAACACCCCTCAACCTGGAAGCCAAGGGGAGGGAGAAGGAGAGGCTGCCTGCCAGGTACTAACCCAGCCAACCCGTAGCGACCTGGCAGGGAGGGAGCAGGGGAATCAATGTCTCAGCCTTGCCCCACCCACTCCTCCTCACCTCTCGCTGTACCTCTCAGGGCAGGAGCTGGAGGGCAAGGAAGCCGGTTGATTCAGTCCTGCAGGGAAAAGAGCAAGTGGAGGAGGTTGGAGAGGGAGCTGGAGGGACCAATGGATGAGATCAGGCACAGCGTTCAAATGCCTTTTATATGCATTTCCGTGACCTGGTTACCTTCATACAGATGTGCTGTTTTACTACGAGACATGCATAGGGTGGGAGAGGGGGGCAGGATGGGGATGGCTACGAGTTCCTTGCTTTAGTGATGAAACAGCAGTACCCTCCTTTGGAGCCTCTGAAGCCTTCATTAAAACAACCATTTCCCACTATAGCCACATGCTTTGAAAATATGACTGTCCTTCCTGTATAGAGTTTCAGAATTCAGTCAGGCACTAACCTGAGCTGGTGTGCTTTCCAGAAGCAAGGAGGGGTCACTGCAGATCACTATTCACCTATTGCTGGGAACAGCGGGGGATTATTTAGAACAAGAGGCTGTTGAACATCCTTCTCAGGACTGGTGGCAGGAGACTGAGTCACGAAACGGAGAGTGAGCCAAGGAATGAATGCAGTTCATGGTTAAGTCAGGACAAACAGTTTGGACCCAAATTTTCTCTGTTGTGAATTTTATAATGTAAAGAAATCTAAATTTCTTCTTATGGGAAGTCATTGGCTGTAAGTAGGAACTTTGAAATTTCTGAAAATATATTTGCACAGAATGACGAAGTTCCTTGTACAAGAAGAATACCTCTTTCAGAGATGAATGTCCGCACTTTAAATTTTGGCATTCTCTCCTCCTTCAAACATGTGATTACATGATGATCTAAGGATCATTTGGTATATAATAGAACATATGGGGTTATATTATATATAAATATTATTCATTTTAAGCATTTTGATTAGTGTCTTTACTTTTAAGAGGGTCAAAGGACAAAATGTGTCTGTCATCTTTCCAGCCTAATGAATTAGATGAGATTAAAATCATATACAATTGGTAAAGTAAACACAGTTAAAGATTTACATTACATTTGGATAAGCTGAGTCAGGGAGTTTGCTGATCGTATAAAATCGCTGTCTCACCTCGTTTATTTGGTTTAGTTCTGTATGTTTTCAAGTTTGCCTTCCTGTTTAACCAAGAGGTTTAAGAGGTCTTCAGTCATCAGTGGCATCTGAGGAACAATACATTTGATTATAGTTGTTTATTAAACAAGTCCTAGGGTAGCAGCTGTTTGTATATACCATGGCCTCTTGTAAATCCACCCACTCAATGGAGAGAGAGAAAGCAGTGGTTGAAACAGCTGACATGCAACAGGCTGTCCTCCCTACCTACAGGACTCAGAAACGTGCCCTGGCACAATAACCTGTTTATCCTGCTGAGCTCTGACTGCATTTGCCCCTGTGTGTCATTGAGCTGAAGATGACTTGAGGCATGGAAGTTTCTCATTTCCCAAGCGCACTGGGTGTGTGCCTGCTTCTCCTCTGTGGCTGCTGTCTTGGGAACTTTACTACCAGTAGAAGCACTCGGTGTGCCGTGGGACCTTGTTGCTGTGTGGCGAGCAGGGGGTCACAATCAGAACAATTTTATGTGCGTGAGTTTACTATTCGTTCTTAAGAAACAGAGTGATGAAACTTTAACAAAGTTGAGTTCAGCTTTCTTAAGAGAAATGGTCTAGTGTATTAAGATAGGGTAGCAGACCTGTAAAAGCCCTACACTTAACAGGTACCCCTAAAGTAAACGTATTAGCTTTACCCAAGAATATCGAGGATCTCAATACCCTGTCATAGATAATATCTGTTTAAGTTGAATCTCCAATAGGTGGCTACTCCTTTGTGTTATTTTACCACAGCAAAGAGTAAAATAACTGCTTATGAAACCTGCAGGCTTTATTTATTTTGAAATTACTGTGGTATAGTAGAATTGATAACATCCTCTCCCCTCTCTCTTTTTAAAATCTATTTTTAATATTTATTTATTTATAAGACCGTTTTATATTTACAGAAAAATTGAGCAGATAGAATAGAGAGTTCCCATGTTATGCTCCCACTCCTACACATGGTTTCCCCTCCTATTATTAACATCTTGCAGTAATATGGTACATTTGTTACAGCTAATGAAGTGATATAGATTCATCACTATTAACTAAAGTCCCACTTTATTCAGATTTTCTTACTTTCTACATAATGTTCCTTCTCTGTTCCAGGATCTGAGATACACATTATATTCAGATGTTATGTCTCCTTAGGTTCCTCTTAGCTGTGACAGTTTCTCAGATTTTCTTTGTTTTCGATGACCTTGATGGTTTTTGAGAATGTCTCCCAACTGGGATGTGTCTGAGGTTTTTCTCAGATTAGGCTGGGGTTATGGGTTTTGGGAAGGAAGATTACAGAGTAAAGTGCCATTCTTAACATATTTTATCAAGGTTACAGACTAGCAACATGACTTATCACTGTTGATGTTGACCTTGATCACCTGGCCGAAGTCATGTTTGTCAAGTTTCTCCACTGAAAAGTGAGCCCCGCCCCCTTTCATACTCTCCTCTTTGGGAGGCAGTCACCATGCACAGTCCACACTTATGGAGTGGGAGATATGTTCCCCTCCTTTAGAGTGGAATATCTACATAATTTATTTGGAATTTTTCTGTATGGGAGATATGTCTCTTCTTTTTCATTTATTATTTTTTTCAGTCATTTACTTCCAACAATATGGACTAATAGATTTTTAAAAATACATTGGGTTATATAGTCCAATCCTACTTTATTTATTTTGTTGCTCAAATTGTTCTACCTTGACCATTGGGTCTCCCTTTCTTTGGAAGTTATGTTCAAAGAGAAGTCATAATTTCTGATGTCCATACAGACAGGGGGTTGGGGGTCTGTACGGTGGGGCCGCCCTTCAGACCACCCTGTCTTGTCTGCTCTGGTAAAGCCCCTGTTCAAGGGTGGCAAACACCACTCCTCACACTTCTCAGCCAGCAGGGCTTGGATCCAAGTCTACAGAAGAAAATGAAAGAGTTCTGAGACCCAAATTAGAGAGTATGCAGCAGTAGAAGAAAGTAAGAATGCTCAGTTTGGGTAGGGGGCACGTGTGCCCAAGGCTACTTAATTTAATTCTACATTTAACTAGTATTTACTGAGTGCCTACTGTGTGCTGGGCATTGTTCCATGTGCTGTGGATGTGCTACAACAGCACAAAGGCCCTGACTTCCTAAGCACACGGTGGGGACAGACCATAACCCCAAGCAGATGGTGTCAGGTAGTGAGAAATGCTGTAGAGAAGAATAAAGCAGAGGAAAGGGCGCTAGTGCCTGAGGGCAGGGGTTTGGGTGAGGTGCTTTTTTTACAAAGGGGCAGGGAAGAGAATCTCTGGTGAAGTGACCTTTGGGCTGGAATGAGGTGGCAAAGTGAGCCCTGAAGGTATCTGGGGGAAGAGGCTCCTGGCAGGAGGAGCAGTTTAAGGGCCTTGAAACTAATGGCTAGAATGAACCTCGAGGATCATATGTGGACTTACATCTCCCATGCGATCCTAATTTTTCCGTTAACGTGAATTATTAAAAGAATTCAGTGAGCAAACGTGATTGCTTAGAAGGAGTGGTCTCTTCTGGTCGTTAGCCTACCAACTAACCTAATCTCCAACTCCCATCTGGCTGGAGTTTCCAGAGAGGGGAGGATAGTTCTACATTTGTAGACCACAGGAAAAGAAAATGTGCACAGCACCAAATGATCTTGTTTCGATGCACCCTGTTTCGTCCTAAGGGGAAAAAGAAAGTGTTATTGAAAGTCAACTAAAAGGCCAGCAGTAACTTGTCTCGTAAGATGTAGCTCGAAATAAGCTGCTTGAGTGGTCTGCACATGTCTTAATTTTCATAATTGTTTCCACATTATGGGCTGGCTGGACAGTTTTTCAGAGAATCAAGTTTGGGAGAGTCTAAATGAAAGCTTTGCTCCTGAAGTTTTCATTTGGATTCCACATATAGACTTTCTAAACCATCATTTTATGAAGTCTTAAATTACTGAAGTTTGAAGTTGTGGTAATACCTCCAAAGTTTAACATCTTTTGTTTCTGGGTCAGAACTATTCAAACCCTCTAAACCTTAAGTATAAAAAAAGAAAAAGAAAAAAGAAAACAGCTTGCGATTTGGCAGAATTAAAGTTTAGCAACGTTAAGTCTTGAAATTGTATTGTGTGCCCTGCTTACAGTAAAATTTGAAAACATATTTTCAGAAAAAAATGCCTTTTCTGTACTTCTCAGGGCTTTTAAAACAAAATAAAAAAACCCGAAGTGTATTTAGAATGCCCAACTTTTTTTATAGTGCATGACAGTCTTTGTACGTGATTTGATGGGATCCGTCTATTTTGGTAATCCCATGGTTATTGTTAAGTATGACTATAGTTCTTGTTCTGTCTGGTGTTTCATTTGTCTGTAGAGAGAAAATGTAGTGTTGTAGAGAAGCACACAAGCCTGGGAGCAGAGCTGCCTGAAGAGAAGCCAGGATCTTCTACTTACTAGTTGTGCAACCTTAGGCAAGGTTGCTTCAGTTTCCTCACCTGCAAAATGGATATGCTAGTAGTATCTACATCACTGTGGGGAGGATTAAATGAGATGACGTACATAAAATGCTTAGTCCAACACCAGGCACAAAGTAATCACTCAAATATTAGCAATTAAAAATAGTAATAATGAAGTCAAGATATTAAGTAACTAACCCAAGAACACATAGTTAATTAGTGAAGTTCTCTAATTCGCATATTTAATGGGTGATGTGTACGTTATCAAAGACATTTAACTGAACCTCTTCATTTTAGTGGGGGAAGAGATAGTGTCGGGTGCAGATTCATTTTTTTCCTTCCACACATGCTGATGCTATAGACATGAGCATAAAAGGCAAGGTCCCTGCTCTCCTGGAGCGAAATGGTCTAGCAGTGGGGGGTGAATAATAAAGGCAAACACACACACAAAAAAATACGTCACAACTGGTAGAGAAAATGAAGCTCTCTGATAGCGAGACCTGGGGGTTACTTTCGATTGGTCAGAGAGGGGTATCTCTGTGGAGGGGATGTTTAGGCTTAGATAATAGAATCATACTTTAAGGTTTGAGAGAGGTCGAGGAACTATGTTGATAATTTGTTATAAGCTCACTAAAGTTTTTGGTAATTTCCAGCTAAGAGAATATGGTGATCTGTAGTTAATATGTACTGGGGACTGTCAACAAGCTTGATAGCATATGGCAGAGAGAAAAAATCAAAAGTACTAATTCAGAAACTTCTAGTTATTCATATTTGGGGCTCTGGAGCAATTGTGTTAGGAAATGTTTTATAAGAGAGTTGGGGAAAGTGACGTCTTGATTTGATCAGTTGTCAGCATATAAGGTTTTGTGGTTACATGAAGTTTTAAGTAGAAAACCATTTTATTTTCATTAACACTGGAAAATGCTAAAGTGCGCTGTGCTGGTAAGAGTAGTAATAACGAACATAAGTGAATCCTTGAGGCTTTTCCTTTGAGCATTAATTTTGATTTTTCATTGTTGTAGTTGTCAAAGAAAGGTAGATGAAGTAGAATGTGTGCTCCTAAGACAGAATTTGTAGACTAGCATTTAAAAGTCTATTTATTTATTTATTACAGAAAATGTGGAACATAGAAAAAACTGGAAAGAATTTTTAAAAAATGACCCACAATTCTACCATTCTTAATTAACTATTTACACTTTGAGTTTTTTTCCTTATTTTCTTTTTATATCTTTTAAAAATCGTTAAGACATACAAACACAAGCACATTTGTCTGTGTTTATATGTATGTTATATATGTATGTATACCTAAATATCTGTATATGTATACATACGTATATATTTATAATTAAAATAATGGAATATGCTTTTCCTCATATCACTACAACTTCATAGTAAACATGGTTTTCAATGGCTGTATAATATGCCATCCCGTGGAATCTTTTTCATCAATTCCCTATATGAACTTTTAATATTCTCATTGTCTGTTCCTCCCAAAAGTAGAATTTGAGGCTTGGAGGTAGGGAACTGTGTGGTGGGAGTTCTGGTTAATCATGGTTTTCCTGTGGTTTTCAACTTTGGAAGACAAAACTGCTTCTCATTCCCAGGACGAATTTTGCTAAAATGTGTCGAAGAACATGCCATTTTGGTTTTGATGGGGGAAAGTTGAACTTGAAGATTTTTTTTTTTTAACATCTTTATTGGGGTATAATTGCTTTACAATGGTGTGTTAGTTTCTGCTTTATAACAAAGTGAATCAGTCATACATAAACATATGTTCCCATATGTCTTCCCTCTTGCATCTCCCTCCCTCCCACCCTCCCTATCCCACCCCTCCAGGCTGTCACTAAGCACCGAGCCAATATCCCTGTGCCATGTGGCTGCTTCCCACTAGCTATCTACCTTACTACGTTTTGAACTTGAAGATCTTTGAAGTAGAATCATTGAGGTTTTAGGGCATCATCTGATTACAAATTCAACCAAATTTATGAACCAAAATAAATGTTAAGACCCCTTTAAAAGGAAATTAGGATCCATAAAGAAGACGAAAAGACAACCCTCAGAATGGGAGAAAATATTTGCAAATGAAGCAACTGACAAAGGATTAATCTCCAAAATTTACAAGCAGCTCATGCAGCTCAATATCAAACAAACAACCCAATACAAAAATGCGCAGAAGACCTAAGTTGACATTTCTTCAAAGAAGATATACAGACTGCCAACAAACACATGAAAGGATGCTCAACATCACTAATCATTAGAGAAATGCAAATCAAAACTACAATGAGATGTCATCTCACACCAGTCAGAATGGCCATCATCAAAAAATCTAGAAACAATAAATGCTGGAGAGGGTGTGGAGAAAAGGGAACACTCTTGCACTGCTGGTGGGAATGTAAATTGATACAGCCACTATGGAGAACAGTATGGAGGTTCCTTAGAAAACTAAAAATAGAACTACCATATGACCCAGCAATCCCACTACTGGGCATATACACTGAGAAAACCATAATTCAAAAAGAGTCATGTACCAAAATGTTCACTGCAGCTCTATTTACAATAGCCAGGACATGGAAGCAACCTAAGTGTCCATCAACAGATGAATGGATAAAGAAGATGTGGCACATATATACAATGGAATATTACTCAGTCATGAAAAGGAACAAAATTGAGTTATTTGTAGTGAGGTGGATGGACCTAGAGTCTGTCATACAGAGTGAAGTAAGTCAGAAAGAGAAAAACAAATACCGTATGCTAACACATATATATGGAATCTAAAAAAAGAAAAAGGTCATGAAGAACCTAGGGGCAGGACGGGAATAAAGATACAGACCTACTAGAGAATAGACTTGAGGACACGGGGAGGGGGAAGGGTAAGCTGGAACAAAGTGAGAGAGTGGCATCGGCATATATACACTACCAAATGTAAAACTGATAGCTAGTGAGAAGCAGCTGCATAGCACAGGAAGATCAGCTCGATGCTTTGTGACCACCTAGAGGGGTGGGATAGGGAGAGTGGCAGGGAGGGAGACACAAGAGGGAAGAGATATGGAGATTCACTTTGTTATAAAGCAGAAACTAACACACCATTTTAAAGCAATTATACTCCAATAAAGATGTCTAAAAAAAAAAGGAAGTTAGGAAAATTTAAAGTTTTTTGGTAGTATGTTAATTCCTACATCTGTCTGACAATTTAATCTTGATTAAACTGATGAGTTAATCAAGAATAATATAATTTTAAAATTAGAAATGTGCTTCTCTTAGCTGTCTAAAACATATAGCAAAATAAAAAGGATTTTTCATTTGTGATAGGACACATAATAATTGCATACATAGGGACTTCCCTGGTGGCGCAGTGGTTAAGAATCCACCTACCAGTGCAGGGGACATGGGTTCGAGCCCTGGTCCGGGAAGATCCCACATGCCGCAGAGCAACTAAGCCTGTGTGCCACAGCTACTGAGCCTGTGCTCTAGAGCCGATGAGCCACAATTACTGAGCCTACGTGCTGCAACTACTGAAACCTGCAAACCTAGAGCCCATGCTCCGCAACAAGAGAAGCCACTGCAGTGAGAAGACCACACACCGCAACAAAGAGTAGCCCCCACTCGCTGCAACCAGAGAAAGCCCGTGCGCAGCAACGAAGACCCAGTGCAGCCAAAAATAAATAAATTTATTAAAAAAAAAATTGCACACATGAGAAGACACATAATCATTAAAATTTCTTATGTGGTTTTCGGATTTTTTTGTCTTGAATTTCTGTGTACTTTCAATACTGTTGAAAGCTACATTTTCTCCTTGGATATTAAAATTGAATTTCACTAGATTAGTATCTGCTATTCAACTCTTATATGTGCTGGTGGGATTAGAAATATGATCTGTCTCAAGGGCAGTTCAACAACATGTATCAGAAATCTTTAAATAAATTTATATTCTTTACTTTAAAAAAAGTAAAGAATAATTAAAAAAAATTATATTCTTTACTTCATCAACTTAGGATTAATCCATGGATTAATCCTAAGGAAATAATTGGCCAAATGTGTAAAGATTAATGCATAAGAATGTAGCCTTGCTTGTAAAAGTGAAATATTGGAAACAAGCTAAATATGCAACAGTTAGGGATTAGTTAAGTAAAGTGTGGTATGTTCATACTGGAATATTATGAAGCTATTAAAATTATCATGTAGATCTATAGTTTTAATTTGGGAAAATTATCAAGATGTAGTGTAGATATATTGCCCTGCTGTATCTTTGTTTTGTCCTTATTAAAATTGAATCCCCCTTCCTTGTAATTGAAAGGCACTAGAACCATTTGTCTCTTGAGACCACTCCCATTTTGTTTATTTTAAGCATATAAAATGATATTTTGCCTTTCATTATTTACAGCAGGGATGCATATATCTAATTCATTAAAAATATCATAATACCACTAAAATATGAATATATAAAAAGAAGACTGTCTATGATAAATTTCTATTTTGTACTACTTCAAGCTGATATTTGATCCACTTATCCTGATTCTGGATGTGGTATTGGACTGTAGAATTTATAAGAGCCTTAAGAGCTGGGGATTTCTAGTAAGCGTTTACTGTTAGAGCCACTTCATTCCCACCAGTGGACTGCTCAGTGCCTGGGCCTTCTGGATCTCCAGCTTTCCAGCAAAAAAGTTGTAGCCTTGTTTCTTGAGAGAGAGCCCGTGGTCATTCTCTCCTGAAGCTAGATTTTCTGGCCTTCAACCCCAGTCTCCATTGATTGGACACTTCATGGCTATAGCCAGACTACTGTGAGGCAGAACACCTGGTCTCCCTAATAAGCATAGATGGATGGGCATTGTTTGAGTCCTTGCCCAGCCCCTCCTTGGCCAGAATCCCTCACTTTTGGGCTGCAAGAGATCTTGTCCTGAGATTAGTGTCTTGCCTGTCTGTTTGATACCCCATTTTGGGGTCTACTTTCAGACATATGTCTGGAGGACTTTCCCCTCCTTGGCAGGAGTGTTCTCACACCCTTGGACTCCAGATCCTAGTCTTACCCATGGAGGCCTGGCCTTCTACTACCATCAGTGTTGAAGAGAGCCCAGGGAAGGAAACTGACTTGAAGTGATTGAGGTGGAAAATCCAATATGCAAACTCACACTGGTACAATTTGGATTAGGAGAATAAGAAAGAAGTGAACAAAAAGGTAAGGAAGGAGGATTGAGGCCAAAGTCGCCAGCCCTGCACCACATGCTTAACAAGTGTTGTCATTGTAGTTTGAAACTAAAAGATGGCAAAAGGAGATCAGGATTGGAATCAGAAGTGGTAGAAAATTAATCTCTTGGGGAAGCCATTTGGTCATGTGAAGAGTAACTCAACACCTGTTATCTGGGCAAGAATGTGCCTGGCATTACCAACCTGCCCTTGATTAATGAACAGAACCTATAAGTAAGAAATGAGCTGGAAACCACCAGGAGAAGCCTTAACGTGCTATGCTATAATCGTTACCAGTGCGGGGGGGATTATTGCAAGGCTCAGAATATTTGACCTATTCCTGCCTCCATGACCATTCATTCATTCAGCCAACCAGCCAGCCAGCCATTCAGCAAATACCTGTCTTGAGGCAGCCAGGGCAGATGGGTCCTGGGGTTATCATGGTGAACAAAATAGACACAGACCCTCCCTCACTGCGTTTGCACCTAACCTGGGAAACAGACAACGATGACTGATATGAGATAAATGCTGTGATAGGTGGTCGGGGGCCAGGGTCCTGGAGCAAAGGACATTTACACTGAGATTTGAAGGATGAACAGGGGTTGACTAGAACAAGGGGCTTAGCAATGGCACTTGGTGATTTAGTGATTGACTTTTCCAAAGAGTGATATTTGTTTCTTCTTTAAATTTCTTTCTAGGATGTTCAGTTCTTCTCCACAATGAATGAGTGCTACTATGATAAGCAGATGGACTTTTTTTATAATAGGAGCAACACTGACACTGCCGATGAGTGGACAGGAACGAAGCTTGTAATTGTTTTGTGTGTTGGAACATTTTTCTGCCTGTTTATCTTTTTTTCTAATTCTCTGGTCATCGCAGCAGTAATCAAAAACAGGAAGTTTCATTTCCCCTTCTACTACCTGTTGGCTAACCTCGCCGCTGCAGATTTCTTTGCTGGAATTGCCTATGTATACCTGATGTTTAACACTGGCCCAGTTTCAAAAACTCTGACTGTCAACCGCTGGTTTCTCCGCCAGGGGCTTCTGGACACTAGCTTAACAGCCTCCCTGACCAATTTGTTGGTTATTGCCGTGGAGAGGCACATGTCAATCATGAGGATGCGAGTCCACAGCAACCTGACCAAAAAGAGAGTGACGCTGCTCATCTTGTTCGTCTGGGCCATTGCCATCTTTATGGGGGCTGTCCCCACACTGGGCTGGAATTGCCTCTGTGACATCTCTGCCTGCTCTTCCCTGGCCCCCATTTATAGCAGGAGTTACCTCATTTTCTGGAGTGTGTCCAACCTCATGGCCTTCTTCATTATGGTCGTGGTGTACCTGCGGATCTACATGTACGTAAAGAGGAAAACCAACGTCTTATCTCCGCACACAAGTGGGTCCATCAGCCACCGGAGGACACCCATGAAGCTAATGAAGACGGTGATGACTGTCTTAGGTAAGAGGAACCAAGTCAGCCATTATTCCCCTTCATTCAGCAAATATTTGTTGAGCACCTGCCGTATACAAGGAACTTACTAGGTAGTAGGAATGCAGCAGTGAACATGAACAGACCTAAACCCTCACCTGTCTGGAGCTTATACTCTAATAGGGGAAGACAATATAAGTATTCTAATGGGGACAAGCAAAATAATTTTATAGTATATTTTATTATAAAATTTGTAAAATAAGATGTTGAGTGGTCTAATGGGGAAAAATAAAGCAGGGAAGAGAGATAAAGCGTGCACTAAGCTGGTATAGTTTGCAATTTTAAAAAGTGTTGTGAGGGACAGCTTCATCTAGAAGGTGACGTTTTAGCCGAGATGGGAAAGTGATGAGGGAGTGAACCATGTGGGTGTGGGGGGAAGGGTGTTCCAGGCAGGAGATTCAGTGAGCGTAGGAGGCTGAACAGCAAGGGGGCCAGTGTGGCTGGAGTGGAGTGGAGGGAGGGTGGGAGGTGATGAGGTCAGAGAGTTGAGGTGGTATAGGTGGAGTGACTCAGATTCAGTCAGGCTGCACAGTTAATCACAAAGCCTTTGCTTTTCTGAGGGAGAGGAGGAGAAGCCATTGGAAGGTTTTGAACGAGGGAGTGACGTGATCTGACTTGAATTTTTTTTTTTTAACATCTTTACTGGAGTATAATTGCTTTACAATGGTGTGTTAGTTTCTGCTTTATAACAAAGTGAATTAGCTATACGTATACATATATCCCCATATCTCTTCCCTCTTGCGTCTCCCTCCCTCCCACCCTCCTTATCCCACCCCTCTAGGTGGTCACAAAGCACTGAGCTGACCTTGTGCTATGCGGCTGCTTCCCATGACTTGAATTTTAATGGCATCTCTCTGGCTGCTGTTTTGAGGAAGTACTGTAGTGGGGCAAAGGTAAAAACAGAGAACTGCTTAAGAGGGTATTTCAGTACTCAAGAGAGATGGAAATGACTAGGACCAGAGGGCAGTCTAGAGGTGATGCAACAAGGTTGCATTCTGAATTTTTTTTTGCGGTACGCGGGCCCCGTTGCGGAGCACAGGCTCCGGATGCGCAGGCTCAGCAACCATGGCTCACGGGCCCAGGTGCTCCGCGGCATGTGGGATCTTCCCGGACCGGGGCACCAATCCGCGTCCCCTGCATCGGCAGGCGGACTCTCAACCACTGCGCTACCAGGGAAGCCCCTGAAATTTTTTTACATGGTAGAGTCAATAGGATTTGCTGAGCAGTAAGGTATGAAGAAAGGCGGGAGGAGGAGGGGAGGGTGGAGCACGTCATTTGTGGAGATGCGGAAGACGGAAGAGGAGATTTGGAGGGAAGGTTGGGAGTCTGGCTTTGGACTAGCTAAGTTTAGGATTTTATTAGACAGTGAATTGAATTTCTCCTATTGAATTGATCCTATTGAATCAAGAGTTGAGGATTTAGGTCTGGGCTGGAGATCTCTATTTGAGAGTCGTTTGGGGAAAAAAAATGATATTTTAAACCACAAGACTGGACGAGCCCACCATGGAGGTGAGTGTGGATGGAAGAGAGAAGAGGACCGAGGAACAAGTCCTGGGGTACTCCAACGTAGGGAGGGTGGGAAGGCGGGAAGCAATGTCACGAGAGCCCAGGAAAAGGAGAAGCCTGAAAACCCAGGAGAATACGGTGGCCTGGAAGCTGTGAGAAGGAAAGGGTGTATCAGCAATGCTAATACTCCTGAGAGGTGGAGCCAGATGCAGCCTTAGCAGAGTGGTAGTTGTTTGGTGACCTTGAGAAGATCAAAACTAGTGTAGCCAAGAGCCTGATGAGAAGGAAATGAAGAAACGGAGGGAGGAGAGTCTTTAAGACAGAGTTTAAACAGCTCTGAGGGGTTTTGCTCTCCACTGTGAGCCCTGGACCAAGAAGACACTTTTGGGGCAAAGAATTTTCCCTTCATTTTGTTTTCTCTGTGGCAGGTAGCCAGTTGTGCCCCAATTCCAGTCCCGGGTTACAGGTAGAATTTGTGATATGTGGGCAAACAAGAACTTCTGTGGCTTCACAGACCTTGTGTTCTACATTAGAGAGGTCATTTTCTCACCATGTGTGGTGACTGCAGCCATGGGGACCATTACTGAGAGAGAGCCAGGAGTATATTCCTTTTAATTCCCAATGTGAAGGAACTATAAAATGAATTCTTGGGGAACAATTCATAACGGAGGATGCAGGGTATATATGGTGTGGTATGGGAGCCATCGTGATATCTGTAGGTCCTGAAACTGCTAATAAGATTTGGAGGTCAGCAGACACATAGTGTGATAGTTAAAATAATTTCAAACTGAGGATTTATTTTCATTAACAAATATTTATGTAGGGTTTAATATGTGTCAAACATTGTCCTAAGTGTTTTACAGATATTAACTTATTTAATTCCCATGGCAACCCTGTGAGATAGGTGCTACTGTCATCCCCCTACCAGATGAAGAAACTGAGTGGAGAGTTTAAGCAAGTATGCCCAAGGTCATTTGTTGTTAATGGTGGAAGTAAGACTGACCAGTTGGCCTTTGGAGTCCACATGTTTATTACCACACTCTGTAGCTAGTTTTGCTTTATTTGGACATTGTACTGGCCTCCTCTTTGTCCTGTCTTCTGCTTTGACCGCCTCTTTCTCGTTCTAGTGTCTTGACAAGAACATAGACAACAGTAAGAAAAAGAGTAATCACATGAATCCATTTTTCCACACTTGAGCTAGAGCTATTGATGTTTTTGGTATTTATTGGTAGTGTCAGCAGCTCTGCTGCTTTCCCTGCTTAACTTGCAAGCATAATCATTTGCTTAGCTATGTATCTTGAGAAACTACCTGCCTAATTAAAGAGAAAACCTTTTTTCCAGCATGTTCTGTATTATATACAGCACAAGATGGCAAAAAACCTTCTGTCATCCTAGGTAGGACTTTTTGTGAGATGGTCATCACGGTCACCAGCTTCAGGGTCATATGTAACTTTGTCTGGAATGTATGGAAGGGCTTAAAACAGCTGTGTGGTTTGGGCGGGTGTGGTGTTGGATAAAGGCAAAACCAGAAGAAACAGTGAAATTGCCGAGTGGGTTAAGAGAAGTCAGGGCATCAAGATGAAACAACATTGGGGAATTGGTTAACATCAGGAAGACAGTTTGGTGTGGAGGACCTGGGGAAGTTCCTCAGTGGTGAGACAGAGGGATCCGGTGGAAGACAAGAAGTTTGGGGACGGGGGAAATGAAACCGAAGAGCTAGGTGGTATGAGGTTTTTAGGCTTCCAGCTCCTGACTTCTTCAGATAACAGATTTGGGTTTTAGCCCCACCTCTGGGATTTTCTACAGGGGTGATCTGAAGCACATTAGCTCACCTTTTCTTGGTTAAATTTCCTCATCTGAGGTTGAATAGGTAAACTTTAAATTCTTTCAAAGTTATGAAATTCAGTAATCCTACCATGACGGTAAGTAGCCAAAGCCAACACAGAGTTCATGGATTGACTGTGTATCAAAGCACAGAGTCCCCTTCCATGAGAGCATCTTTCATGGTGCTCCTTAGGAAGGAAGCCCCTTAGTTGCTCTATCTGGTACATGTAAGAATTTGGTTGCCTAATACAGGTGTCTCTCATATGATAGTATATGCATTAGAAAAATCAACAGGACTGGCAGGACCTACCATCACTGTAGTCATTGGTTCTGAGTATATGGAAATTAATAGCTTAATACTTATTTCATTAATGATTACCTGATTTAAATATCTTCATGATAAAATGCTAAACCTTTCTATTTGCTCCTTGATATATATTTTGTAGGAAAGGTTAATTTAAGATTAAAGATTCTTATATATGTAACTTCTTTTAAGTCTTAGAAAGTTAATCAATAAATATACATCAACTGTCTGTTAAATAGCATCTAAGAGGCAAAGGGCTGCATGTATTCAGTGAGCTTAATCTGATTTCAGAGAATGAGAATGGATGGAAGAATGGATAATTAGGGGCTGTAGAGTTTGGGGAAGGCTTCTTAGGGAGCTTGGGGTGTGATCTGGAAGGATGGGTGGGATTTGTATTGGCAGGAGGGAAAGAATTCTATGTAGGAGAAACAGTATAATCAGAAGTGTGATGGCAGAGACATGTAAAGCTTGTGCAGTAACACAAGGAAGGCCCCGTGGACTCAGATGCATGTTGAGGTACAAGGGGAAATAACTCAGCTATGAGCCAGAAAAGTTTAGTTGGCCATGCTCTTTGGAAGGAGAGGGGTAGACCAGATGACCTTTGTGTTTCTTTCTGGCTTTAGGATTTTGGTTGAACACAAAAAGCATACAGAGCTGGATGGGTGGTAGTGATGATGGGGGGGTGGATTTTAAATCTGTGTGTGACTGGAAAGGCATCTAAGCATTGTGTTCCCATTTCAGCAGCCCTGAGGCAGAATGCTGCTCACTTCTGGGTTATAATATGTGATGGGCCTTTTACGTGAAAGAAGTTGCTTATTTTTTAATTTAATTAATTAATTTGTTTATTGGCTGCATTGGGTCTTTGTTGCTGCGTGCAGGCTTTCTCCAGTTGCAGCAAGCTGGGGCCACTTTTCGCTGCGGTGAGCAGGCCTCCCATTGCGGTGGCCTCTCTCGTTGCGGAGCACAGGCTCCAGGAGTGTGGCCTCAGCAGTTGCAGCACGCGGGCTTAGCAGCTGTGGTTCACGGACTCCAGAGCTCAAGCTCAGCAGCTGTGGCGCACAGGCCCAGCTGCTCCGAGGCATTTGGGATCTTCCCGGACCAGGGCTCGAACCCATGTCCCCTGCATTGGCAGGCAGACTCCCAACCACTGCACCACCAGTTGCTTGTTGAATGTTCTCATCGAAAAGACATTGGAGACATGTGATCCTACTTTCCACAGGGCACCAAGGCCCTGCCTAAGAGAGACTCCTGTATTTTGAAATCTTACCTGTCAGCCAGCCTAATCAGTCACAGCAACCCCAAACACACAAGATACCCCGTGTGGAAACCTCTTATTTATTGTCAAGCAACATACGATGTGAACTGTGCACACATGGATGTTTTATTTTCCAGGAAATGGGCTGGGCTTTCTTTTATTCTGCAGTATCTTGAAATGCAAAAGAAAAGAAAGATTCAAAGGATTTGTGAACCATACTTTTGAAATCTTTCATAAACCTTCCTGTCTCTTAGGATGGTGATTTTCAAATTGCAAGTTGTGACCTACTAGCAAGTAGTGAACTCAATTAGGAGATTGTTACTGACACTTTTAAAAAATGACATAAAGTAGAAAAGAAGGGAAAATATCAGAGTGCATTGCATATAGTAGGTATAAGTGTATTTCATAATGTTAGTGTGTGTGTGAGACTGGATTATGGTGTGTGTGTATATATATCTTACTATGGGTTATAGTGAAGAACATTTGAAAAGCCATGGTCTTAGGGTCCAGGTTACTTTTTTGGCCAATAAGGATAGAGCTTTTCAAAAATATGAGCAACATTACAGTTAAGGGACTTTGAAAAGGTTTGTGGTCATTGAAACAAAGAGCTGGAATTTTTTATTTCTCCCTTCTACTTTTCCACTCCGATCAATGCTGAATCCACCTTGCCTTCTCTCAGGGGAGAGGGGAGGGAGACAAAGTGGTGGTAAGAGAATAAACAGTACCAGGAGTTCTCATGCTAGGAAATGGGTGAAAATTTAGTGCCATATAAGCCTTGCTAGAGTACTACTAACAATCATACATGACATTTCTGCGACACTATGTCTTTTTCAGTGTTTTAATACATTATTCTCATTTGGTCTCATGGACATTCTGTATGGTAAGTGGGGAAGATAACATTATTCTATTTTCTTCCTACTCCCCTAAATGCACCCTCTACTCAGCTATAAGTAATTATTTACAGTTTTTCACTTTGCATTGCTAGGCCTTTGCTTCAGCTGGAATACCTTTCCTGTTTTGCCTGGGAAACTTGCATTCATCTTGTAAGATTCAACTCAAGGGCTTATCTTCTCTGAATCTTGCCTAGATGAATCTGATCCTACCTCCTTTGGGCCACTCTCTGTCTTGTCCATACCTCAATCAGTGTACTTCATTTGTTTACATGCCTTTATCTTGAACTAGGGTGTACATTCTTTGAAGTTGAGGGTGTACATTCTTTGAAGTTTACATGCCTTTATCTTGAACTAGGGTGTACATTCTTTGAAGTTGAGGTCTGTACCTTATTTATCTACCTTTGCCTATCTAACATGTAGCACGCTGTCTGGAACACACTTGTTGAGGTTGTAACAGAAGGAATAAGTGAGGAAATCAAGGTTTAGAGGAGTGGCTTTTCAAAAGCTGGAAATAAAAGTAGAACCCAGGTGTGCAGCCTGACCTTTGGCAGGCTCTGGCTGTGACATGCCTGTGAGGTAAACAATGGCATGAGAGGAGTGAGTGGGTATCCCATTTCATAGGGTAGGAAACAGAGGTATCTCTTGGGAAGAGGAAAACAAATGAACATTTGTTGAGTGCTTACTATGAGGAGGTCTGCATCTTACACTCTTTTAGGATTTTATTTCATTTAACCCTCATAACAACTCTCTGCAGATCTGTTTAATAGATGAGGAAACTCGGATGGACTTAAGCATCTTCCCCATAGACCCATACTGGAAAAAATAATAATAGTTAATATTCACTGTGTGCAATACATGGTTCCTGAGACACGTTTTATTGCATTTAATCTTCATGACAACCCTATGAGGGAGGTTCTGTTATTATTACCAGGAAACTGAGGCCCAGAGATGTTCAGTGTCTTGCCCAAGATTAGTAGCAGAGCTGAGATTCAAATCCAAGCAGATTGGCTCCAGGAACCAATTTTTCAAGGTTAATTAGTAGCCTCTTGAAAGTGATAGGGCTAGAACAACATCTACCCACGTAATGATGTTTATAACTTGTATCCCCCTTAATTTCTAGTTAAATTTATTTCAGTAAAGGTACTTGATCTCTCGATGTTTACCTTGCTCTTGTTTTAAAGATTCTGCAGCTTGGTGACAGTTATGACAACATCTCCCAGGGAATGACAGCTCCACATTCTTCAAACTTTATGTTCATTAAAGTATATGGCAAGAGTAGGGGCTTTGGAATAGGGAGGGAACCAGATTTAAATCCTGGCTTTGCAGCTTCCAAGTTGCATAACCCTGAGCAATTCACCTGACCTCCCTGTGACTTAGTTTTCCCATCTGTAAAATGGGGATAATATCAGTACCCCTGGCATGGCACGTTTTTACGGAAACAATGAGACAATGCACATAAAATACCTAGTGTAGTGCTTGACACATAGAAAGTACTAAACAATTTACATAGTAAGTACTAAGAAGAGTTAGGTAATCTGAAGAGCCTTGCCCTGTATTCAAGCAGAGTGCGCTTGTTCCCCAGTAATGTCGCAGGTACTGTGGAGAGGGGAACTAGGGACCTACTGTTGGCACCATCATAACGGCAGGTTTTGTATTGTGGACGAGTAGCCAGGAGGAAGCTAACTGGATGTGCTTTGCAAAGGCTATCCGACAGCAGACAAATGGCACAAGTTAAGTTCCTGGAGACCCAGGCCAATCTGAAAACACAGTCACCACAGATCTGAAAAGCTCTGTGCTTGCATTGCTAGTCCCTATAAACCATCTTCTACCACCACCCCCCGCCCCACGGCCCCCAGTGCCGGTGAAATTCTGTTAATGATTCCTATCTCTGCCAAATGATCTTTGCATTAATAATTCATTTTGCTTTTGCAACATTTATGAATAAACCATGATAAGTGAGACCCTGACTATCAAGTGTTAGCTTAATAAGACTCCTGTAATATAGCACCAACATCTTGTGTGTGGATCTATAAAACATTCCTCATGAGAAACTGTCCCCATCTTGCTAATGAATCCTACCAGGATTCCCAGTTAACCAAATACTATTACCACCTTTACTAGGATTGGGAAATTTGCCCTTTGTCTGAAAAGAATTGGGAACACACACACGCACGCACGCACACACACAGAAACCAGGAGTGAAGAGAAACTAACTGTGGTCCCCAGGAATTCTGAAACGTTTGTTTTTAGCTTCTGTGACCTTGTAGTGGCTTCTACATCACAGAAGCCTGCTTTCAATGTTTGCTGCCTTGCATGCCTTTGTAATCAAATATCTGTTAAAAAAAAAAAAAGTTAAAGCTTTGCTTTAAGAAACGCTGAGTGAAACGATCAGATTTTTGGCACTCAAGAGTTCGCTTGTTGCTGTGCAGTCATATCAGAATGACTAATTCTTTTCAGAGTCAAGCCACCCAGGCACCACTACTCAGTACGTTTTGTCCAGGGGTGTTTGTACTTTTGTCTTGAAAACAGCTAATCAAAGGAGCACCTTCATGGCACACGCTTTTCCTCTGGGCTTCATGTCCTTGCAGCAGGGGCCTTCGGGAGAGGGACCTTTGCTTCCAGGCAAGCTGGGAATGAATGAGGGCAAAAATGTAATCGCTCCCCAGGTGCTGCCCCCAACAACACAGTGTGACAGACCGCTCCATTCTGAGGGGGAACGTGGTGATTGAGAAAACCTCAACGTCTGATGTTAGAGGGAAGATAGCTTCAAATTTAAAAAAATCTATCACTGTATGCCTCTCCATCCCACCTTTTCAAATTGTCTGCACTTCTTGATATCTTTTCTTAACCCCACATTTTTAGGAGTCTGTTCCTCCCCTTCTGCCTCTGCTGTATGTAGCCCTTTGTTATCTCGAGTCTGGCTTTTGTTTCTTTTATTTTTTTCCTGCTTTACTCTTTCAGATGCCTTCCTTTGCAGTCAGTTCAAAAGTCATTTTACCAGATCTTTGTCGTTGTTTCCAGTGTAATCACTGCTCTGCCTTCTCTGCTTCTGTTTCCTCCATATACCCCTTCAGTTCTGTTCTTCTAAATCCATTCAGCTTCTTTTATTTCCCTATCACACTCCCTCCTTCAGAACTGTTTTTTTCTGGTTTTTCATCTTTTCAGCAACCTGAAACCTTCCTCTTCAGCCGGAACAATTATTGAATATTTCCTGAGTACAAGGTACAGGAACACTTCTCAAGTTCTACCTCTTTGTTTGTTTTCCCCCAACTTTATTGAGGAATAATTGTCAAATATAATTGTATATTTTTAAAGTACACAACATGATGATTTGATAGACATACACATTGAGGAATGATTACCAAGATCAAGATAATTAACACATTTCATCTGTCACATAGTTAACTCTGTTCCTTTTTTGTGGTGAGAATGCTTAAGAGACACTCTCAGAAACTTTCAAGTATACAGTACTTCAAGTACTGTATTATTAACTACAGTCATCATGCTATACATTAGATCCTCAGAACTTACACTTCTTCTAACTGAAAATTTGTACCTTTGACCTACATCTCTCATTCCTCCTCCCCCTGCCTCTGGTACCCACCATTCTGTTTCATTTCTGTGAACTCAGCCTTTTGTTTTTTTTTTTAAAGATTCCACATATATGTGGTGTGTACAGCATTTGTCTTTCTCTGTCTGACTTATTTCACTTAACAGAGAAGTTTCATTACCCAACTACATCCAACTCTCCTGCACCCAGCCTCCTGGAAGGGTTAGAGTTCCAGAACTCAGTCAGGCCCTCTCTCAGGGCCTTGACTTCTGCCAAAGGAGAATGTAGTTGTTACCTGTCACATCACTTGACTAACTTAACACCTGGAACAGCATGGTGTATGTTGATCCATGGTAGACTTTTTACCAAATCCGTGTTAACATTGTTTGTACTTTTAAAATTTCCACTGGAGACTGCATTCATTGTGTAGCTAAAGCAAACATTTTGGGGAGGAATTAGGAGTAAAGGGTGTTTGCTGGAATCAGAGCCTGTCACAGACCTAGGGGTCAACATGGAAGCTGGGATAAAGGGTGGGCAAACCAGGCAGTATTGGCAGGGGTACACCAGGTGGGCAGCCCTTCCCCCTGCTGTAGTCCAGGTACTTACTCTTTCTCCCTCCTCACCAGACTGGTATCATAGCTCTGCAGAGTGTGAGAAGGAAAGATCCCATTACCTAGAAAATCAATATCTGTTGAGAGATTTACCCAAGTTCATCTTGTAAATCATTGCTAGTGTTGGGGCCAGAGCTCCGGATTTCCTAGTTTCTGCTGCTTCTTGTGGGTCTCTCTTCTTGCTTTGGTGAAAGACACCTGTGCTTGGGTGCCTGAGTGGCAGTGATAAACAATAAGTTGTTTATTTCCATCAAGTCAGAGAGTTTACAGTGGGCCTATTTTATCCTTTACATTTTCTTAACAAGAAGAGATTTCTGCATTTATTGAGTACCTACTTGATTTTAGGCAGTATACTAACTATAAGACATGGCCTCTGTCCTGAAGGCTACGAATCTGTGCTGCTCTGAAGTTTTATGGTTGTCAGGAGATAGCCATGGTTTGAGTCAATGGTTGGGTTACGTATGAGATAAATTACACAACGGCAGATCTGCTCTGTGTGGCTTTTTGGGCAAATGACTTATAGTCATTTATAGACATATAAATGACTATTTATAGGCTTATCTGAGGAATGAAGAAGCTTACCAAAAAAAAAAGATAAAAAGAAATATAGAAAAAAAGAAATATAGATAAAAAGAAACAAAGAAATGTATACAAGAGCCAAGTGAAAGGTCCAGGCAAATAGTGCTGTGGGTTTGGATGGTCTTTGGAGGCCTGCTTGAAGAGAGGGGATATGAGTGGATCTCAGTGTGACAAGTGGAGAGGAGAGGGTAAGGCCTTACCGATAGGGGGAAAGATAGGGTAGGAGACAGGCATACATACATCTAGGGAGACCATGCCAGGGCCGGGACAGGGAGGAGGGGTGGGGACAGGGCGGAGGCAGGTTTCTGGAATAAGGGCTTTGCATGGTTTGAGAAGTGACTGGACCAGAGATTGGAAGGCCTTGAATCCTGAGATTGTGTGGACTTTATTGTCAAGTGTCTACAGAGACTGAGTAGAACACCTTGGTGTGTGGATTGGGCCTAGGGTAGGAATAAGGCACTAGGGAGGGGTGGCACCTGTGGCTAACGGGACAGTTCAACTTTTGTTAAAAGCCCTGCAGGCGAAGTTAAATAGGTCTGTGGCCAGTCATAAGCCCATAGCTAAGTTGCCTCATCTGGCAGCGGACAGCCCCTGTAGGATCTTGGGGTATTGGTGGGTTGAGAAGAAGGTGGGAGTTGCGAGGTGGGCTGGAGAGGGAGAGATCACTTAGGGAACTGCTGGGATTGGCCCAGGGCTCTGTGGGCGGTAGGTAGCTCAGATGCCCGAGAGAGACAGAGCTGACTCGTCATAGTAGGTGCTTCAGGAAAGCACATCTGTCACCAGCAGGCCCAGTCTACATGGGGAGGGAGGAGCAGCCAGGGAGGACCAACGGGGACTGCAGGGGAGCAGAAGGGGAGCAGTCCAGTGGAGCATGAGCTTGTGGAAATCTGGTAGGAGACAAAGGTGGAATAAGCAGGTGGCCAAGGTCAGAGAGATCTGGAAGCAGGAATCCATCATGGGAACTGAACTAGGATTCAGGGCCAGGGGACTGGCAAAAACAAGATTGGACCTAATCAAGCTTTTCCCACTTTCCTTAAGGCTTTTCAGCTTTGCCCTTCCCCCCCCTCCCAGCTGACCTCTCCTTCCTTGCTTCCTTCTAACCAAGAAGATAGAAGTTACCTGGCATGAATTCCCCTAATTTCCCTCCCTTCACCGGCTTAGCCAACCTACAAAGGCCCCCCCTGTAACCTTCTAGCTTTTCTGTGAGAATCATTTCCCACCTCCCCAGGGGCCTCATCCTTATTCTTGCTTTCCTATGCTCTATTTTTGGTCATTAAAAAGTATAACCCTTGATCTTACCTCCCTTTTCTAACTACTGCTCTGTGTCCTTCCATTTATTATCCTGTTTTCTTAATACCTTAAATCATGATAAGCTAGCTCTGACCCTGCCACTCTACTAAGACCGTGCTGATGAAGCCGTTCTGTTGCTTAACATTGAGTCTGTCTGGATTCCTTCGTCCCTGTTTTCCCTGCCCCAGGCCTTCCTCCATACCACCAGCTGAGGGATCTTCCTAAAAAGCACAATTAACTCTGATCTTTTCTCTCTCCTCCTACATATTACGTAAATCTCAAATGCCTTAGCTGGAATTGCAAGGCCCCTTTCACAGCTCTGTTCCCAGTCTTCTTTTCCAAATGCCTCTTCACCGCCCCCACCCCGCCACCACCCCCACCCTGCCCCAGCCCATGCTTCCGTTGTGTCAGACTTCTCACCACCACTCTGGAGGAATGCAGGGATGGCTTGATACTCCTTGTGGTTTTTCTTAGCAGGGCAAACTCCTGTCCATCTTTCAGGATCCTTCTCTGTGATATGGTCTGACTCTCTCAGGCAGAGTTAATTATGCAGTGCTTCTATAGCACACTATTTATATGCATAAAAGTATTTAGCTCACTTTATTACAATTTATTTACTAAATGCCCTTACCTCTTACTAGACTTGGGAGCTTGTCAAAATCAGGACTGTGTCTACCTTCATTCTGCAGTGCCTGGCACACAGTAGGTACTCAACAAATGTTTATGTAATATTTACTGGATGGGTCACTGGAAGGCAGCTGTCCCAGCCTCCATCCTTGTCCTTGTCATAACCACAGGGATGGTCCTACTGCCACTCAGGATCCTTCTTACTAACCCTAGGGTATCTTAACATGATTTCTTCCTGGAATGCAGGCCCCCTATGTCCTGCTTCTCACCAGTGGTCTTGTTTTGAGCTGGGGGGAATTTGAAGAGGGTAGCAAGTAAAGCTGGGATGGGAATTGACTTGTGTGAGGAGTGACCCTAGGCATCAAAGGAGATTTCTTTGGGAGGCATGGGACTAGAGGTTGAGGGAGCTCCAGAAAATACCTGGAGTTTATGTTACTTGGGAAGCAATTACGTCAGGGCTGCTGACAGGTCCAGCTACATAATTTGTGGACCTCTTGTAAAGAAGGCAGGAAAGGGGAGGATTGAGAGTGGATTGAGAGTTTAGGGTTAGCAGATGCAACCTATTATATATAGACTGGATAAACAGCAAGGTCCTACTGTATAGCACAGGGAACTATATTCAATATCCTGTGATAAGCCATCATGGAAAAGAATATAAAAAAGAATGTATATATATGTATAACTGAATCACTTTGCTGTACAGCAGAAATTAACACAACATTGTAAATCAACTATACTTCAAAAAAAATTTTTTTTAAAATATAACAAAAAGGCAGGGGAAAGAATTGCTACTTTCCTTCCTCCTGCACATCTCCTCTACTCACACTCATGCTCATTGTCCTGTAAAACTTTACTTACAAAAATATAAGTTCAAAGGTACACTTAGGATTTCAAGGCGGCCACAGCAGAGCTTTAAGCCAGGCTCAGGGCCCTTGTGAGTGACTTGTGACTGCACAGGCTTCATGCCCACGAGGCTGGCCCTGGCTGCTGAGTTTGACCCCTTGACCTTAACTAGCCCAGGACCCAGCACTTTGAACGACTTAGGTCTCGTTGAATTTGCTCCTTCAGTTTTATGAGGACCAGCCATGTGTGTCGTTTCGTGATGTCTCCTCGATTGCGAGAGAGGTGTTTTCTTAGAGGCTTCCTTGTCTTCACTAGGGCCTGTGCCTGTTTCCAGGGTCCTGTTTCAAGGGTGAGGCTCCTTATCACCAGGCTTGAGTACTGACGGGAGGTAGAGTGGGGCTGCGTGACTGACACAGGCCCAGCCAGGGCTCCCGCTTAGAGCTTATATGTTACTGGGCTTTCAGATCTGGACTCATCCATGAGTCAGGGAACGGTCTGTTCCTGCTCTGTATCTGCTCTGAGTCGCCTGTCTGGGTCCAGGGCAAGGCTTATGAGATAAGTGCTGTATTCAGAGCACTCCACCTCATGACTGGGTCACCTCAAGAACCCTGCAAATGGACCTTGTGCGAAAGGTCAGGACTTGTCACTCGAACAATTCCTCCTTTGAGAGGTCCGTGTTTTCCTCCCCAGGACACGTTCCAAGCTCCTCGATCCTGGGGCTCCTCATTGCTAGGTCTGATGTTCTGTGGAAGGCTCTGGGTTCCAACGGAGTTGTAGTGAGTTTATTCCTGAGGGTCCAGATGCTGGAAAGCATGTAGCCAAGTTCCTAGGATCTGCATGGCCGCTTAGGTATCTCGCTGTTTCTCCAGAGACACATGGCAAGCCTTTTTGTTTAGGCTTACAAACACATTTATTTTCTCACAGTTTGGAGGCTGGAAGTCTAAGATCAAGCAGGGCTGGGTTTTACTGAGACCTGTCTCCTTGGCTTATAGGTGGATGTCTCCTTGCTGTGTCCTCACACGGCCTTTTCTCTAACCATGACATGGCAGACGTTTGAAAGCCATCTCCGAGTGGAGTTCAGTGCTGTCACCGAGACTAGGGAACGTAAGGATGTTGAAGTGGTACAGCAGAGCTGAGTGGTTCTGGGCGCTCCATTGACTCTCTGTGCAGCTCGGAAGCTGAAAGTGTGTCTCTTCAGTAGCATGGAATGGACCCTCAGAAGGACATTGACGTGGTCCTACAAGAGGTTAATGCTAATTTATGGGGTAATAACTGGACTCTCCTCATTTGGAGGGGAAATCTTGTTCCTCTGCTTTAAGGCAACCTGCAGTTCAGAGACGGCAGCATTGGCATGAGCCTGGAGAATCTTTAGGATTCCTGATTCTTCTTTGTTGGCCTCTGTATAACAAGGGGCCATGTAGACCCTCCTGACTCAGGGAGTCTCGCTGAATGCAGTCGCCAGGGACAATGCCAAGAACCAACCCCTGAATTCTGGATTTCTGTCATTTGGGAGAAATATTGGCTAGCCTGGGGGCCCTGCAGGGACAGTCTGGAAGTTCTTAAGTTGAGGGCTTTCTTGGATTCCCTCAATCTCAGGAATGACGTAACATAGGAGACTTCGCTGTTAGGTGGGAGAATTAGGCCTAAACCTCCCCAGATGGAAAAGTGATGCTTGGGCTCAGCCTGGGGGTGGTCTCAGTGATTATAGAGTGGAGGAGCCGTGGCCTTCAGGGTCTGGCAAAGAAGGATGGGGATCTCTAAACCGAGGAGTTCCCTGGGATCTGGCTCTGCAGCTCCTCCGAAGCCCCCACGGTTAGGCTCCGGGAAGCTGGGATTTCAGAGCAGCCTCAAGAAGCTTCAGGGTCTCAGGAGAGAGTGGCCTCCTTGGATCGTTTAGAGGCGCTGGCCATTCAGAGAACACAGCCAAGCCAGAGCTCATCAGCCAGAGGCAGCCCTGGACAATGGAAAAGAGAGTAGGCTAGGGACCGAGGGGTCTGTAGGAGAGGCCTCATTCTCTTAAGGTCCCTTGAAGACTTTTTGGAGCACAATAATGCCTGTCCCACATTTGTAGGTCAAGGGCATAGGCTGAGACCACCCTTCCTATGCTGAGCAAGGAAGGCTGGGTGCAAAGCTCGCTGGATTCATGTCTCCATGGGAGATAAAGTTCTCTGGCAGCTGTGGGCTCCTCTGGAGTTTCCTAGGGAGCTCTCTGGGCATTCCCTTGGCATGGGAAGTGGATGCCTGGAGACCTGAGAGGGCAGATGGTCCCCTGCGGTCCGGTGGCCACCTAGGTGGAGCTTTTCCCACACTTCCAGACCAGGATAGGGTCACAGAGTGATGGCAGGAGCCCCGTGTAGGGTTGAGGAAGTAGTGCAGGTGGGGGCTGGCCACGTTCAGGTGGAGACCACTGTTCCCTTCAAGCTGCCACTGTCCGAGCTCTGTAGCAGGTGCAGTCTGGGGCGGCTGGCAGGCGGGGCTGGGCTGTAGGGGTCATAGTGGAGGGAGGGAGCTGACTCTGGGCCTGTGCCTGTTGTTAAAGGAGGTACTGAGGGAGTGCCACAGAGTAAAGTGTAAAGTGGCAGGTCCTTAATGGCAGCATGGGCCCGAGAATAGTGCCCAGGAGCCACCAAGGAAGGGTTTGGGATCCAGCCAGGAGAGCTGGCGACAACAGATGCCACTTCCTGCAGCAGCCAGGTACAGGCAGCCCTCTTGGGAGCAGCAGCTGGAAGTCAGGGTCAGGGAAACCTGGCTGTGGATAACGGGAACCTGATCATCGACCCAGACCCAGCTGGGATCACCATGGGTGGATGGATTCATGATGGGCGGGGGGCCGGAAGGTCCCTGACAGGAGGTGGGGAGAGGCCCAGCCTCAGCAGACCTTGAGTGTCAGGTCACCATGGAGACCTAATTAGTGG
Organism: Grampus griseus; assembly: GCF_964374135.1. NCBI lineage: Eukaryota > Metazoa > Chordata > Mammalia > Artiodactyla > Delphinidae > Grampus > Grampus griseus. The sequence continues at coordinate 109,169,778 of NC_139017.1, forward strand.
GGCAGGGATATAAGGCAGACACCACGGTTAAGGCTGAACTGAGGCTTGGGGCTCTTCACATTCCTCCTGATCAGAGATAGGCTCTAACTGGTTCCAAGTGCTTGGTTTGGAGGGTTGAGGAAAGAGGGCCCAGACAATTCGTTACAGAATGTGGTGGTACTTTGCATCAAGAGCTCCCGGGCAACATTTTCCACATACGCGGAGCTCTCTCTCCCCTCCTACACACACACACCAGTTTCTACTTCAGTGGTGTGCTGCCACAGCTCTGACATGCATGTTTTGAAAAAACTACCAGGGTGTTCTGAATGCCCTCATCCCATGCATAAACACTTCAGAGGCAAGAGTTCCTGTGATGGCAGTGAGAAAAGGAAAGGAAAGATGGAATTAAAAGGCATTAAAATGATAGATGCCTCAGAAGGTGGAGACATATCGACATGAGGGGAGCAGCAAAAGGATGATTTCAGCTTCAGAATTTTACATTTGGATGACTGAAAGAACAAAGAAAATGCTGGTTTAGAGATGGGAGAAGTTCAGTGAAATAGAGAGACCCAAACCCAAATCTCTGATAGAAAATATCATTTCTTTAAAAACCTTTAGAAAATACGTGCTCCCCCAAGCCCAATCTCTTGGAGAATGACCTGCAGGGTAGACCCTCACAACTTCCAGGTACCACATCAAAGCTGCATCATTTGCTCTGATAGGACCCATCTATTTAATACATTTCTTCCCTTCTGCCTCTATATCATGGAGACTTAACACATTTTTTGTCCTTGTCTTGTTCTTTTCTCTATAGGAATAAACTATTTTGTTAGGTTGAAATTAGCCAGCATGAATTTGTGTCAGATCTCATTTGCCCTGACACAAATAACCCCTTTGTGGGTAATGAAAACAATTTAATGGTGTGGTCTAAAGGAGAAGACAATATTACTCAAGCGATTAACACCAGGGGACTTCTCGCTGACCTCTCACGATGACCTGCAAACTGTGCTTCCAGTATTATTGCACTCTTGAGGAAGCATGGAGTGAAAGCTTGCCCCCAAATATTTTAGAGAGTGCTTTATGTGGAAAAAGTCATAAAATACAGACAGAGAAAGATAAGTAGCTATAAGTGAGAGGGGAGGAGGGACTTCGGGAATTAACCTGATGACAAGGTCAACTCGTTTGGAGCAGCACGTCTTCAACACCAGTATGTCTGAATTGGGCACAGGACCCCGTTACTATAACATCTTGAAGACGAAAACTGCACGGGGTTCTGCAGTATTGCGTTTTGCGATTCTCTAATAGGACTGCAACTTTCAAGGAAGTGCAGATTAGGCCTAGCATCTCTAGCCTTAATTATTTTTTTTTCTTTTAATATTTCTTTATTTTATTTCTTTATTTTCTTTATTTTTTTGGCTGCATCGGGTCTTAGTTGTGGCACATGGGATCTTTCATTGCGGCGCGGGTTTCACTGTTCTCCATTGTGGCATGTGGGCTTCTCTCTAGTTGTGGCGTGAGGGCTTAGTTGCTCCGCCGCATGTGGGATCTTAGTTCCACCACCAGGTATCGAACCCGCATCCTCTGCATTGGAAGGAGGATTCTTTACCACTGGACCACGAGGGAAGTCCCTAGCCTTAATTCTGAGTGTCGGGTGAACGCCTTTGAGGCAGGGAGTGGTGCCTCTGTTCATCTTTATATTGTACTGTGAACTACACACAGTTGGGCTCAAGAAATGTTTGTTGACTTGAATTATCCAAGCAAAGAAATCTTTAAGAAGACAGTCTTTTCCTGCCTTGAGACATGGATGATACTCCCAAGGAATAGAGGAATAATAATTATTATTTAAAACTAATGTCTAGGAGCAGTGTAATTGGTAGTTGTTTACTGTTTAGTTATATAGCTGAATCATCTTTAAAATGCCTGTTTTAACACTTAGGAAAATTTATCTGGGAAGTCTTTTTGACAGTCTTTTATGATCAATAAACATACTATCTCAAATTTGGTTTTTAGACCCATAGTAGTGGGAAATTGATAGAACTTTGTAACATTGATTAAAATTTGCTTGCTTAGGCAGAAATAGAGGTACAGATGTAGAGAACAAACGTATGGACGCCAAGGGGGAAAAGCGCGATGGGGGGTAGGATGAATTGGGAGACTGGGATTGACATATATACACTAATATGTATAAAATAGATAACGAATAAGAACCTACTGTATAAAAGAAAATTCAAAGAAAAAGCAGAAAATCAATATACCAATAACCATGTAATAAATTGAAACACTTGTAAAAGAGGTATTCTCTGAAAAGGTATGAAGCTCAGATGGTTTTAGCAAGAAGTTCTTCCAAATTCTGAGAAAGAATGACATTTTTGTCCTGTTTAAACTGTTATAAAGCATGGAAGACATGCAAAATGTCACAGTTCATGTTATCAAATTATGTTGCTGTTCTTTATAACTACTCTTCCCCACACCCCACTCAGCCCCAAGCTTTATGATTTGTCATTTGCTGCCTCAAGGATTTTTGAACAATTATCACTCCTCTTTTGCAAAAACTCCATTGAAGAGATCAGTTTAAGTATTTTCATGGTGGAGACCAGTTTTTCCTTAGAGGAAAGCCACGAAGAAGTTCCCTTGAACTGGTAAGAAAGAAAGATTTATAATTCCCTAAAACATCAGGGACCTGTACTGTGTTCTCTGGTATATTCTAGAAAGCAGTAAAACCTCTGGGGAAAATGGCAGCACAGGGATCTAGGACTGAATAATAGGTGGCTTGGGAGCAACTGAGGAGCAGAGGTGACTGATGACAAGGGTTTCCTCCAATGCCTTGGTACTTTGTAAGACCCCAGAAGCTTTATACTACCTCAGTAATAGGAAGGGGACTCAAGGATAACTAACTGAATTTCCTGCCAACCTAGGGGCATATGTGCTTGAAGTTGGAAGTAAATTGATTTAAAAGTAATAAAAACTGTGATATTTCTGTAACAATTGAGTTTGTACATTAAGATCATACCCACTACATACAGATTAAAATTTTTAAAAATATATTTCTGGTGAATTAAATCTGGGAGAATAATTTAAAAAATCACACTGGGATAATTCTACAAATATAAGAATGGTTAAATATTGAAAAAAAAATTTGCTTGCTTGAGGGAATTCCCTGGCAGTCCAGTGGTTAGGACTCCACACTTTCACTGCTGAGGGCCCGGGTTCAATCCCTGGTCAGGGAACTAAGATCCCACAAGCCGCACGGCACAGACAAACAAAAAAAAAAAAAAAAAAAAAAAATGCTTGCTTGAAGCTGAGGGAATTGGAGCCCACACACCTTATTTAGAAGTGAGCCCTCTTATCTATTGAAGCCTTGGCAAGAGTTATAACTTACGGGACGATGGCTGGGTGGGACAGGTAGGACATGTCCCGCCCACTTGTTTGTACACCGTTTGTATATAATGGTAGCAGTGCCACAACAAGCAAACCTTCAGAAACTTCCCAGTGACTGCAGTATCCCTTTCTGCAATTTGGTGGAATCAGTGTCCCTGCTTTTTTCTAAGTCTTATTTTTCCTCCAGGTAAATGCATGTTTGAATCAAGACCTACATTTTCTTCTTTTTTAAAATCCTGAATATTTATTCTGAAGAAGTTTTCCTAAACTGCTCTGGTTTTAGGTACAGAAAAGCATTTATTTGAGCATAATTCAAAAGGTTAATTGGCCTTGGTGAAGATGGAACAACACACTTTGCAGGAAAAGAAACATACGGGGTTTTTTTCGCTGCAGTTGTATTTTATTTTATAGTTCCAAAGGTGCTTATTACTGCTCCTGACTAGACCCAGTCCCTTTCACCTTGGAGGGAATCATAGTCTACAGAGTCTATTCACCTATGTTCTCTCTGAGTAATGCATGGGATGAAGCGGGGGTTTAACCTCAGAGCATTTGATTCTAGTTCTGCAATCTACGGGGGAAATTTAATTTCTCTCTGCCCAAATTTCTTCACCTGGAAAAGTCATAACACAGATCCTTCCTAGAGTGTATCCTTAGGAATAAATGATAGCATGCTAATAAGAAGCTTAAACAATATACATAATGGCTTCTTGGAATTTAAAATGTTTTTAAAACTCATGCCATCATTTTGATTTAGCTACCCAATAACCCTGAGCAGTAGCCTCATTTTATGGGTCAGGAATAAATAAAGCCTAGAGAGGTGATAGAATTTGTTAATCTGAATGTTGGCGACGAGAGCTCAGAATGTAAATAATTTTATAAATATTAAAGTGTTCCAGCTCCAGAATTTAAATGATGTTTAAAACGTTTATTATTTTTGTTATTAGGAATGTGGCATTTGCTTGTTGCTAAAATGTACACATTACAAATGTATTATATTTAGAAAGTGAAAGTCCCACTCAGCCCTCTCTTTAGAGCAGTCAGCACCACTGTTAACAGTTTGATGTGTCGTCTTGGAGACATTTTCCCTGCAAATAAAAGTGTGTGATACACACATATAGTGATGATTTTTGTACAGAAAGGTGTTGGGTTTTTTTGCGGTACGCGGACCTCTCACTGTTGTGGCCTCTCCCGTTGCGGAGCACAGGTTCCGGACGTGCAGGCTCAGCGGCCATGGCTCACGGGCCCAGCCGCTCTGCGGCATGTGGGATCTTCCCGGACTGGGGCACGAACCCATGTCCCCTGCATCGGCAGGCAGACTCTCAACCACTGCACCACCAGGGAAGCCCCCAGAAAGGTGTTCTTGACACTCATAATAGTTCTCTAACTTGCTTTGTTCCCTTGACCATAATATCTTGGATTTTTTTTTTGTTTTTTGGGGGTTTTTTTGGTCATGTCAGTATCAACATATGTATCTAATTCTCTTTGGTGACTATATAAGATTACATTGTATTCCATACTGAATTGTTGATAATTTACAGGCTACTTCTAATTTTTCACCCTTATCAATAATGCTGCAGTGAACACCTTGTATATACATCTCCGAAGATTTGTGGGACTATTTTGTGGACTATATTATTTGAGAATTAACAGGTCAAGAAAATACCTGTTTAAAATTTTGTTAGATATTTCTAAATTGTCCTCCAATGGATTATATCAAACCACACTCCCACAAACCGTGCGGTATTCTTTCTTCTCATGCTTTCCATCAGTACCAGGCTTATATAATTCACATACCTTTAAATGAAGTGTTCCTGCTTTAGCACAAGGCGTGTGAAAGGGTGAGAGCTATCCATCTCCCAACTCCTGTCAGCAAACCAAGGGCAGAAAGCACAGAGTAAATCAAAGCTGACAGGGAGCTAGAAATGGAGAGACTTGGCTTCCATTCCCATTCATTCATTCAAATAGCCTTTATTGAGGGCCGTTATGGGCCAGGCCCTACTTAGGCCTTGGGAATAGAGTGATAAAAGACAAAGTACCTACCTTTGTGAACTTACATTCTAGTGGACGTGAACCATAAGTAAATTAGAATATTATCTCAAATAGTGTGAAGCTCTCTGATGAAAAATAAAGCAGGGGAAGGGATAAAGAGTGACAGGGAAGGGATAAAGTGTGGCAGGGCAGAGGCGGGCGGAGGGGAGGGGGGTGGTCCTGGAAGTTTCTCTGCTGATGTGACACCTGAATAGAACCCCCGATGCAGTGAGGGCTGAGCCCAGCGCTTATCAGAGAGGGTCCACCCAGACAGAGCTGGCAGCAGCAAGAGAAAAAGCCCGAGAAAGGAGCAGTTTGGTGGGTTCCAGAAATAGCCCTAAAGCTTCACTGACTCTTGATCTTCCAGAAGAGGATAATTGAGCTACTTACTTTCTTTATAGAAGGCCATGTTTAGGTGAAGGAACTTGGAAATGCTTATGTCTCTTTAGTAAAGCAATGCTCTTAGTGTAGACTGGGATTCTAACCGCTAAAATCCACCAGCAAGTCTCTGCCAGGGTCCAGCAGATGTGGAGTTTTCACACAGTCTCTCTCCCTAGCAGTAAGACTACCTGTGTTGAAACATAAAAGTGTAAAACGGACCCACTGCCCCTCCAGCCTGGAGAAGGTTAGACCAACATACTTTTATGACTGACATAGCCTTCCTCCCGCTTTCTTGCTTCCTAAGAACCCAGTTCTTTGTTAAAGTGTTTTAACACCACCAGAGAGAAGAAATCATAATCAAAAAGCAAGTTTGTTTGGAAGATGGTTGCAGAAAGAAGCTTCCACTCTCCAGGCCTAGGAAGTTACTCCTGTGTCTAAGGATGGGTCACCCCTGCCCCCCCTCCTCTGACTCAGGCAAAGGTTGAGGGCAGCAGCCAGGAGATTGAGGGGTAGCTGTGTGGGGCATGAAAGAGGATGTGCTGAAAGCAAAAACGCAGCAGCACTTGGTCCCCTCCTTTTAGAGCTCATCTTTTAAGGAAAGGATGAAGCTGCCTGGCCATAAGGCTTATAGAGGCCAAAGCCTTGCTTATTGGATGGTTTATGTCGACTGCGTACCAGTTCCTCTATGTCTCAACATGTGGCGAATCTTTTTTTTTCTTTCTTTGCCCTTCTCCAAGAGTCTTACATAAGAAGCCTCAAACAAGAAAAACCTCCCTGTGAACAAAGCAGCACCGCTGGAAGATTTTGATATTCATGCCAAATGTGATACTGAACTTGAAATTCAAACATAGGACTGTTATTATTATCTTCTACTTCTAAAAGGAACTCCCAAGTCTACCCTCATTTACCTGCATGAAGAAAAAATGTGCTTACTCAGAAGTGCTTTAACAGATAATTTTTTTAAATGACAAGTTTGTAAGAGTGCTATGAATAAACAGACTGATGAGGTTTAAAATCTGCACGAATACTTTGCATTTTATAGAAATGAAAACTAATCTACTTAAGGTCATTTCTTTAATACATCTCTTCAAAGCTCTAACTTATGAAGCTAAAGGAAATGTAGGAAAATAGTTTCTGCAAGTTAATTTACATCATTAAAACCACTTGTGTGGCCATACATTATGTTCCCCCCATCCCAAACTCTTTGGGAACTTTTTGGCTTTTGACCAATGACTGAACTCCTTTTGTCTGCGACTCCAAAATTACAGCAAATGATTGATCTGATTGTGGTGGTTATGAAATATCTGGAAGAAACTATATATTTCAGTTTCTGGCCCTATGCTTAAATTTAGAATTCCATTCATTTGTTAACTATCCTCTTAATTGCAAAAACAGGGACCAACTCATGTCAGCTGAAGTGAAAAAGAGAGGAACAGCAGTGCCATAGAACCAAGGATGTGTAGGTCACCAGACCTAAGGAATGGCCTGGAACCAGGTCTTGGAAAGCCCTGTGTTCTCCAGGAAATTCTATTCCCTTTTCATCTGAGTTTCTCCTATGTGCTTATTTTATTCTTATCTCCCTCTGCAAACTGCTTTTTATTGTTCAGCTACTTCTATCTAGATTGTGCAAAATGTAGCAGCCAGTAGCTCCTATGTGTGTATATCAAGGTCCCTCTCTCCTATTGACATATTCTCTGGGATGGAACTCAACTGGCCCAGCCTGAAATCAGATGCTAAACCTTAGACCATTCACATCTGGCCAGAAGCTGGGGTCTGTGGATGGGATTTTGATTGGTCCAGTCTGAGTCAGGTGTTTCAAAGGAACCAATTTTGGTCAGAAGTAGAATCAGGTATGCCAGGAACCTCACCTGTGTAACCATGTGGATGGAGTGTGTGAAGGAGAGTGAGAAAGAGAGAATGACAGAGAGAGACAGAGGCAGAGAGGGATAAGGGATGTGATACTTAATTACTACAGATCTGAGGCACAGACAGAGAGATCGAGAGGGATATGCAGTCACCAGAGAAGAGGGAATCTTTGACTTGTAGGTGTCCATTTTAATCCCAAAACATGATGCCCTACACACTGCATAACTTGAAAGTGTAGAGGTGGGTACTTGGAGAATGACAGAAGAGCCACTGAGAATTTCCTAGAATCTTATGCGGGGAGGGGGGGGTCTTCCATTTTTCTTTACCACTAAAGGACAAACTCCACTTCAGTGAAATCTAAGGACTCTGCAGATTTTTAGTTGTAGTGGGGTTTTATTGTTACAAAAATTTTTTATTAAATTAATGAATAAAACAAACATTATCTGTCCTAAGGCACCATTGGTTGTTCTTCCAAACCTCTCAGGCAAATAAAGAATTTCATGATTATGCTACATTTTAAGTAGGATTTAATCTCCATCACAAAAATGGGAAATGGAGTTTCAGGAATTCATTTTTGACTTGGGATCTAGAAAGAAAAGATAGGAACCTCAGTGAATACTGTATTATTTTCATTGCCAAGCATTGGCAAAGAATGGATCATTGTTGAGAACTGAAGGATAACGTTTATAGTAAAAGTTCTGCTGTTTCTTCACAGGGAAATTCCAGTGAGTATTTAAATGGGTCACGGACGTGAGGACCAAGGCTTTGGATTGCTCAGCAGAGGGTCTACTCCGAATGAAACTTTTCTCTATTTATGTGTCTCTTTTGGTGAAAACCAGCCACTGTTTCAGCAAATGGGGTCTCCATTCCAGTATTCTCTAAGCAAAGACACTGTCCCTAACAAGGGATGCAATACTCAGTTACTCCACAAAATCCTGGCACAGTGTCTATTCCTTTGGTTATATCTTTTCTTAGATCAAATTATTGTTTTAATAAGACATCTGCTTTGTTTTTAAGAGCAAACAATTAAATCCCTGTTGAGATCTGAGGATTAAAGTTTTTTCACTGTCAGTGAGTAAATTGTTCAGGAAATTTTCCCCGTAAAATGGAATTTCTTTGGTCCTAACCATTCTCACAGATCTGAGCTTGTCCTATTAGTTAGTCTTAGGAAACATTTCCCAAAAGCTTTCTTATAAATTTGTTCCTCAGATGTAGGAGTTTTATCTTTTATGTAAGTAAGTGGTGTGCTCTGAAACTTCTAGATCATTTCCTCTTTAGAGTTGGTTAGAGCCGACTCATTCATCTGCTGTTTTTGTTAGTTAGTTAGTTGTTTTTGTTGTTTTTTAAAAAGTCTACTGATGAGATTATTTTGTAAGGAATCCATCCTTAAGCTGTTTCCTTGATGCTTTGTAACAAGTATTTGGGCAGTGATGTTTAATTCTAGGACGAGCATATTTTTGAGGTTTGTCACTTTATCTTAGTTACTCTTGCCTGTAAAGTTGAACTAATGATATTCATTCCATTTTACAAGCGCTTTTAGTTTCTTCCTTAACGTGAATGCTAATAATAGCAAACACTTGTATAGTCCTTCTGTGTTCCAGGAACTCATCTAAGCACTCTACAGCTATCAACTTATTTAACTCTTACCTGAACTGTGTATTATCATTATCCCCATTCTAGGCAGAGAAGTTAAGTGACTTGCTCAAGGTTACACAGTTAGTCATTGGAAGAGCTGAGATCTGAATGCAGATTGCTCCTGGCATGTGCTTCTAACCCTATACTATATCACCAAGCTCTGTCATCACTTATTAATTCAGCAGTCATTCACCGAGCTTCATCTAGGAGACCACCAAAAATCAGACATGTCTTTCCTTCTGGACCTGCAGTCTGTGGTGCAGAAGATTGGGAAAATAGATAATTGTAAGTTTTATGATAAACACAGGGGGCTCTGGGAGCACTTAGAAGAGGCACGTAACCCAGCTTTGAGGGATCTCATCTCTAAAAGGGAAACATGATAATCCCTATCTCAAAGGGTTGTTGAGAGGACTCAATGACTGGATGCATAAAATGCCTTGAACAGAACCACTCATATTAAGTGGAAGCTACTGTTTTTATTAAACTGAGCACTGGAAGCTGTGGAGTTGTGTGAGGAACTGGCCCATGGATCTTTAAAGTGTGTTGGAAGCAGAGGGAGCTGCAGGGACAGAGACCCAGAAACGAAAGACAACATGGCCTGTTCAGGGCACTGCCAGTAACACAGAAGGTAGGAACAAGGGGTGAGGGGAGCAAGGAGGCTGGTGGGTCAGTCAGGGAGAGGTCATCAGGGACCTGCTGGTCAGGCTGTAGACTTTGGACTTGTCCTGAAGATGTCCTAAACAAGGAGGCAGCTTTGTCAGACTTGACTCATATAGAGATCTCTGACCACACTTTGCAGAATGTAGAGGCAGGAAGGCCATTTGGAAAGCTATTAAATTAACGCAGGCTTGGGGTGATGGTGAGCCGATCTAAGGGAAGCATAGGATGGTTGGAAAGAAACGAATGCATTAGAGAGATATTAATGAGGTAGAATTGACAGTACTTGGTGATTGTTTGCATGTGAAGGTGGGAGAAGGGAAAAGTCCTTTGGGATGACACCCAAGTTCTGGCCTGGACAACTTAGTGGACAGTGGTCCTATTGCCTGGAACTCATGGCATGTAACCCATATATGAGTGCAGGTTCTGGCAGCACTGAGAAAGGGACCATGAGAGATGGTAGAGTACACAGTGAAAGAGGATGACCTATGAAAGAATCCACCATGGATCTGGCGTCAATACAGGGTGGCACAGATTTCTTAACATTTGTACAGAGAGGCTAATAACCAGACTGTTGGCACAGGGCTGTTGGCAACAGTGATCCTCACCCTCAGATACCTTTTGCTCTGAGGATCCCCACTGGCCCCCTAGCCTCCAGAGCCTGCCCTAGCAGGAGATGAATGCAACTTGTTTCTCAAGGAGTTGGCCTCATGCTCTTTATGCCCCAATACATGTTAGACCTGTGTTTTATAGAGTACTGGTGTTCTAGGGGGAATTTTAAAATCACATGCTATTATGCCAGGAGGGACCTCAAAGGCCATCTAGTTCAACCATCCCTGGAGGATATTTCACAAGCAGATGTGATAATACTGAATTACGTGTATTGTCAGGATACCGTTTCTGAGTCACACCATTTTTCTTCCAGCTCCAAATAAGATTGTTTTCACCCTAGTTTTTGTGCCAATAAGAACATAACTCTCCCCAGCCTCACTACCCTCCTGTTTCTGTATCTTGTTACCTCCATTAGATTTCAGCCTTTCTTTTCAGTGGCAACAAACTGATATATATATGTATGTATATATACCATATTTCCATGTTTTATGATGAGAAACTCCTGCCTAAGTTTGGCATTTCATATACCCTCTGTTAATTCTGTCAGAGTGGATGTCACTTGGGTTTTTTTCTAGAATAGGAAAGGACCCCAGATTCTCCTAACTGGCCCCAACCTGGCTCAGTACCTGCAGGAAGGCGTATCTGCTGACCATGTCAACCTGGGGGAAGTTTCTGTCTTTCTTTAAATAAAGTGCTATGTTCATATCAAGGGAGTTTTTAAATAAATAAGTGATAAAGTAAATGTTTTTCTTTCAGGGATAGAATTATTTTTTTTCTTAAGAATATAGGGCTTTTAATTTGTTAAATAGATCAGCCTTAATTGTATGATTCGCTAGTAAGATTTACTAACCCCTCTGTGTCTCAGTTTCCTCACCTATGAAGTGAAGCAATTAGAAAGCACAGAAATGACTTTATTTTGAGACCTGTGGTTTTAAGATTTTGTTCTAATTTTATAAATAAAGTCCCAAATGAGCAATTATGGCTGACTGTAAATGAAATGTTATTCTTCTTCCCTAGGATGCGGTGTATATGTGGAAAAAAACAACAGTTTTGAACTTTAAAATTTCATTTTCTGACCACCTTTACAAGATCTTTGAGTATTTTACAAAGATGAGCAGTTTTGTATGAAGTCAGAAGATAAGTCATGAATTCATATTGCATAACTAACTACTTTGATGAAGAGTCTTACATGCTCAGCAAAATTGTAGAATAGATTTTTAATTAAAAAACTGAGAAGTGGTGCTTGTAAAACACCACATAAATTAAATAACGGATTAGCTCAGTTTATAATTTGTGATAAGGTTGCTAGAAGAGTAGATAAGAGCATGCTATAGATAGTATGTATATGTGGATGTCAAGAAGTCCTTTGTTAATTGGATGTCGTATTCTGGTGATCAAGAGGAACTGTGGGCAGGATGATAGAATAGTCAGAAGATTCACCAGTACCTGAACAGGTACACCTGAGCCCTGGTGATTAGGGACAGGCTTGATGTCAACCTAGCAAGAATCTCAAGGATGCCAGAGAACTCTGCGCTTGGTCTGTATTTCCCCAGCAAAGTAGCAACGACTTAGAGAGGATGGAAGAAACATTACTTGCAGGTGTCAAAATATGTAGGTAGCAAAAAGAGAGGAGAATAGCTAATATGTCAGGTAGGAGGTTCCTTATTCAAACAGCTGTCAACAGAGTAGAATGATCTGCCAAAGCAAGCGAGAACAGCACTTTATAAGAATAGATATGGTCGTTAGGTTTAGACAAAGCACACACATACACACGTGCACGCGCGCGCGCGCGCACACACACACACACACTGCAGTTATACAACCAAAAAATAAGGAAGATCTTAAAAACAATATATGTATATACGTTTGGGGGAAAAAAAGAACTAAGGGTTTTTTTTTTTTTTTTTTCGGTACGCGGGCCTCTCACTGTTGTGGCCTCTCCCGTTGCAGAGCACAGGGTCCGGACGCGCAGGCCCAGCGGCCATGGCTCACGGGCCCAGCCGCTCCGCGGCATGTGGGATCTTCCCGGACCGGGGCACGAACCCGTGTCCCCTGCATCAGCAGGCGGACTCTCAACCACTGTGCCACCAGGGAAGCATGAACTAAGGGTTTTTACTGACCAGAAGTGCTGCCGTGTTGAGGACATCACACTGTATGACTGTCCCAAAGGGGAGTGTGGTCATAGCCATGCTCATGGAATGTGAAGGATCTGTGCTTAGGAAAGAAAGTGTGCTGCTTTCTCTGGATACAAGGACGTCCACAGTGGTACCGTAAGGCCAGATCTGGACATCACATTTTGAGAGGAATATTGTCAGTGTAGTCAGTACCTACTGGAGAGTGACTGGGGTTTGAAAGGATCCAGAACAGATGAAGGAATGGGAATTGTCACCAAAGAAGAGAAGAAATGAGGACATAACAGTTATTTTAAAACATTATATGTGTTCAAACAAAAGAATTATATTTTAGAAGTTTGGAAGTTAAAGCTAGGATCAAGGGGTAGAAATTAGAGAAAGAATATTTTAACTCATCATCAGAAGAATTTTGTAAAAATTAGAGCTGCTTTCCAATGGAGCTGGCTGCCTAGTGATACAGGTGGGCTTCCCTTTGCTGGAGGTGCTGGGTAACTGATAGATGACTCTCATGTGTAGTGCTGCTTAGGGATTCTTACACAACGTGGGAGGATAGATGGACAAACTGTAAGAACGCTTGTGAATCTCAGAGTCTATGACTCTATAAAAAATGTTTGTTAGATTTATTGACAACATTTTTGTGCAGGTATGGGAAGACGACTTGATCTTATTTGAACTGGGAGCAAGCATTAAATACTTTAGTTGGTTGGGTGTATATCATCTACATAAAGCAAAACAATCTTGCCAAAGCCTCATGCAGTACATTAGCTCTGACTGGGCTAATTAGAATTGCCGAGTAAATGAGAGGATTCATAATAAAACCTCCACACGGTGAAAACTAGGTTCTGTGAAATTGAGGTTCCAGGCTATAGACGTCACTCCTGTTCATTTATCTTCTCGTTTGCTGTTGGCTCCTACCTGGTGATGCAAGAGTCAGATTCTGCTCTGATAGGATGAAAAGATCTTCTTGTACTTGGACAAATATCTACATATATCTTTAGACCATTCTTCTTCAATTCACTCATTTGATCACTCACTCATTAATAAGTATTGGTTAAGTGTCTGCTTTATATCAGGCACTCTGCTAAGAACTGGGAATGCAAAAGTAAATTGGCTGTATCTAGTCATAATCCTTGAGGTACATATGGTCTAGCAGAGAAAACAGACATGAAAATGAAAAATATTTGCAGCATTGCTAGTGCTGTAAAGAGATGTGCTGAATGGATGGGACTCCGCAGGCTACTTCTGTCACTCAGGTCTTTTCACTTAGTTCTTCCTATACAGCTATGTTCTAAAAGACTTAATTTTAAAAAATAAAGATTAAATGTATTGAAAAAAATCATTATCCCTATGGGATTACTTAGGAAATAGCAGCTAGTTACTGCATCTCAAATAACTCTAGTTTCTTAGTATTTTTCTGCATCTTCCCACTCTGGAGTTTGATTCTGACCATCTTTAAACCTGGAAAGCAGGGTCAACAGCAAGAATGACTAACACATCATGTCTCACTCAGTGCTGAGCAATGATCTGGGTATTTTATGTATAATCAGTGATGTAGCCCTTACAGCAATCCCAGGAGGTGGGCGTCCTTATTATCTCCATGTTACAGATAAGGTAACTGAGGTACAGGTGGGTTAAATAGGTTAAATAAGAATCACCCAAGGGTACCCCAAAGCAAGTGTACCTCTGGGATTTGAGCCCAGTAGTTTGGTGCTAGGAGCCGAGCTGTTAACATGCTCCTCTGACCAATGCTGTTTTAGGTTTTCCAAATATCAGATCACAAAAGGAGTACACATAAGAGATGCTGATCACGACGATGTCTTTGTGCTAAATGCTGCACTGAAGGGCCTTGTATCTGTTCTCCCAACTGGGCCTCACCAACCTCACGAGGGGAATTTTAGTGTCTGTTTTACAGATGAGGAAACAAGGCTTAGCAAGTTCAAGCAAATGACCCGAGTTTACCTAACTAGTAAATCCTTCAGTGTATGTATATCATTAGGTTGAAAGACCAAATTACTCACTGTACCCAATAATAAATAAACACATTTGCTTCAGGAAAATAAAAAGGTATATGTTGAAAGAGGAAGTGTTTAATATTTTCCTGTGGGGGAGGGGCTAAAGGATAAGAAGATGAGCTTTCTGTTATTTGAGTATCACGATGTCTTTAGTTCCACAGTTTCAGTGAGACAGTATCTCAGACTTTATTTATTTGCCCTTTATTGAACTTAGGGTATTTGATGTGCCCAATATCCCAGACCAAGGTAAATAGATAGTCTCTAGTTCAAAGATAGACTCCTTTAAACTTTGAACAATCTTTCTCAGCGTCTATATTTATGTGATTTGGATGTTTCGTCTTCACTGATTAACAATTTATAAACTATTTATTGTCATTTACACATTTTGACTTATTAATCTCACTTGATTAATAGGATAGTAAAAGTAACCTTTTAAACAGAGAGTTCTTTCAAGCTATGATATAATATGGCTTAAATGTGTTTGATTAACCCAAATGTGGAAACACTTGGACTGTAAGAAGAACCTCAGACTCTTCTGTTCTAGATTATGATAAACCATCCCAAATCAGAAGAGGAGTCCTTGGTTTCCCAGGTACCTATGATAACATGGTTTATAGTTTCTCTGGGAGAAAAATGCACGGGGGGTTGTCTGAGCTTGCTGGTATTGCAGCACCAAGGTACAGTGCCTGATCTCAAAGGTATTGGTATATTTATATGTCGTGTGTGTGGTCAGTAGGTTAGGGACATTTCAGCTTTCCTTTCCTGCTTCCTTGAAAACTGAGCAACTACTAAGCATCCAGCCCCAATCAGGTGTCAGGAATCCAAGGTGAATATGGCAGCATCTCTGCCCTTCAGGTGCTCTCAACCCAGCTGGCCGGTTGGAGGGATAATCTACTAATGGTGTGTGATTTGACAGTAAGTATGTGGAGAGCCTATGGAAATGTGGGATGGGGACATATGACTCAGCCTGGGAGGAGTGTCTGAGGAAAGCTGCACATAGGAGGTAACAAGGGAGCTGCTTTCAAAGGAGGAAGAGGAGACCCTCAGGCCAGCAGGAGGCAGAGGGGAGAATGTGAATCAAGCATGGAACCACAACCTGTTTGCCTCCTTCCTTCCTCCCTTTGGCCTGTCCTGTCTCTGGATTGGGTGTGTGTGTGTGTGTGTGTGTGTGTGTGTGTGTGTGTGTGTGTGTGTGTGTGTGATTAACTAGAATGCCATCGTATTTATTTGGATGGAGGAAATAAAATTACCCAGAGGTTTAGGTACTCAATACCTGGCAAATCAAGTTACCATTAGATGTTTTTTGTACAGAATCGGAACAATAGAGACATCCCAGCCATGAGAAAGGCTGACCTTGACCAAGAACTCTTCTCCCTCTGAATTACATACAGTCGTTCTAGACATCCCTGGCTCTGAAGACATTCTTTCTTCTGAGATGTTAGTGCCTTCAGTCAGATTTCAGAAAAGGTGTTGCAGGTCTGGGAACTATAATGTCTCTTTAAGATGACTTTGGTATAGGGCTGAACTTAAAAAAACGACCTTTTTCCTCTCATTTCCAGGTTCTTACAGGATACTTTGTTGGCATCTCCTTGTACTTGGCACTCCTGGCAAGTGTACTCCTGGCACTCCTTGTTTGCAGTATCCATCGTCTCTTTCACTGTTATCTGTTATACATATTCTATTTATGTCCTCCAACCTTACTTTGCTTTCTTCTCCTTTCATCCTTACTGTATACTCAAGTCACCCATTCCCTCATATTCCTTCTATCAAGCTTTGAAAGTTTGTTCAATGCAAACTGAGAATATGCTTCCAAATAATGGTTTTTTTTCTTCTTCTGATTACATAGTTTGTTCACTAAGTTATTAAGCAGGTTGTGCTTTACCAATAATTTTCTTTTTCTTGAATATGATGGAGAATGGCTTTTCTTAAATTCCTGTAGGCCTACACCATTCACTGTCACCAAATTACATTTCACAGAGGAGTGCACAGAGTATATCCAAATTGAAGACTTTTCCTTTTCAGTGGAAGGATCCCCAAGTGGGATGTAAGCAGATATGGTCATCAAACTTTAAGACCTAGGTTTGTATAAAATCCAGCACTTCACACATTCATCCTGAGCATGAGACTCCCTTGGGGCATCTGTTAAACATTCAGATTCTTGGGCCCCACTCCAGGCTCCTGGAATCAGAACCTCCAGAAGGGAACTAGAAGGGCCGTATACAAGAAAGGTGTTTGTAGGTGAGTTAAATGGGCAAAGTCCTCATTTTCATGTTTTCTGTCCAACTGGGATGATGGGCAATTAGTAAATGAAGCAACCAACCAGTCAACAAATAAACAAGGTAAGTGCAGAGAGTGATATAAAGAAATCAAACAGAATAATATTTTAGGGAATGGCTGGGCTGGGCTACTTTATATGGCACAAAGGAAAAGCTCTCCAAAGGGTATACCTGGAGCTAAACTATGAGAAGGAACCAGTGAAATCAGGAACTGGGAAAGAGCTAGTATGTCTCACCTTATTTATCTGTGTCCTGGGTAATTAACACAATTATTGGCACCTCTTGGGGCTCAATGAATTTTCGTTGGTTGACGCATGCAGTCCTGGGATAGCAATGCTTATATCACAAATAGGATACAAGCAGAATTCCTGAAGAAAAAGAGAAAATGAAGAAAAGTAGATAAAGGAGAGCATCTGGGATGAATAGGACATGGCTGGGGGTTGGGGAGGGTGGCAGCAGGGCGGCTAAGGAGTTGAGGAATAAAGAAAATTAGAAAACAAGCCTATGTTTGCACCTCTAGCATCACTGTATTGCTAGTTAAAAGGTTCATCAGTAATTATTGCCATATTCTTGGGATTTGAGCACTGTGCTCTGACTAGCCTTGCTTTCTAAATTACAAAGTAAACTGAGAAAAGTCTTTAGAAAACAAAGACGGTGTCACATTACATTCCTTTAAAGCAAATTATGGTAAATATCAATTCCAACAAGCTTAGGGACAAGTTACATGTGATCAAAAGTAGCAAGTTAAAGGTATTCTGACAGATTCTGAATGGCGCTCTGATTCATACACCTGGCAAGTTGAAACTGTCGATGTTTGTCACTTGGATTCTTTTTTTTCCCCACTTGGTAGCGGAAAGCATAACAAACGCAAAATGAGTTATTGGAGAAGCTGGCTACTTCAGAACTAGTGGGGTGGATTTACAGCGGACTATCTACACATCTGCATGTGGAGAAGGAAGCTGTAGGTGAAACTCAGAATCAGCCAGTGTAGGAGCCAGAAGGAAACTTACAGGTCATTATGGTCCAGATCCCTTAATATACAGATGAAGAAACTGGAGGCAGAGACGTAGAATGACATTTTCAAATTACTCTAGTCAGGGTCTGGATTTGAATCAAGATCCCTTACTTCTTCATTTAATAAGCTTCTATTAAGTACCTATTATGTGTATGGCACATGGCCAAGCACTGTGTATCCCAAGCTGAAGAAGGTGCAAAAGGGATCTCCTCTGAGGATGTCAGTGTAGCAGGGTAGCCAAAATAGGATAGAGTGTAATTGTGTATGTGTGTGTGTGTGTGTGTGTGTGTGTGTGCGCGCGCACGCCTACACACAGGTGTGGGCCTACGACAGCGACCAAAGCTTTCACACTTCAGCAAGCTTTCACATGACAGCAACACACCAGATGTGTTCATAAATTGCCTGAGGAAGCACAGCAGGGGAAGTGTCCGACACCATCTGGGCAGTCACAATGAACATTTTCTGAGTGTCTTCTGTGTTAGGCACTCTCCACCCATTATCGCAGTATATCTCCCAAAAAATCCTGTCAGGTCAGTATCCTTCATGCTCATTCCATAAGTGGAGGGAGGCTCAGGAAGGTGAACTGATTTGCCAGTGGGCATAAACCAGGATTTCAACTCTGGGTCTGCTTGATCTTTAGCCTATGCTCTTTTTTTTTTTTTTTTTACCATAATAGGGATGGTAAGTGGATGTCATCCCAAGGGCAAATTCCAGCTGATTGCTAGAGGCTGAGCACTGTGCTGTGAAGGCTTCCAGGCCATATCTGGGCTCAGAAGCTCATGGTGACTTAATGATGGCGGCCATGGGAGTAGGACGGAAAGGGGTAGCCCTGAGTCAGGACTTTGTACTTCCTGAGCTATACCATACCATCACTCTTCCAGGCCCAACTCTCTCTGAGTCAAGTCTCCTACATCCTGTTCCCTTCCTCTGAGCTCAGGATGGTATTTTGTGCCATCTGGATGTCTAGAATGTTGTCTCCTTATCAGGTCAGCTCCCCTGTACATTGTCCCATGCTGCAACCCATTTCAAAATTTTCAACCCCATCAAAGATATCCCTTTTGCATTGCCTCACAACCCTGCTCCATGCTGATGACAGCTTACATGATATGTAGATTATTTCATGCCTACAGCTTAATATGTTCATGTCTAGGTAAGGTGCAGGCCTTCCTAATTCAAAGGAGTGACTCCAGCAGAAAGAAGTTCAGATCCGTGGGCAGGCTAGCTGGGACCTGTCAGTCTTTAAGATTACACCAGGCAAATAGCTGCTGACCTCACACCTTTTCTTAGATGCTGTAGAGCCCTTGATATAATAGTTAGTGAGGTACTGAGGTACTGTAGGTCCACGCATACGGTGCTTAAAGAGGAATCTGGAGGTGGAGATGGTGTTTTCTTACTATTGCATTTTATGATTTCCAGCTGTAGCCCTGAGTTAGACACTACAATTAGGTCTAGGCTGTGGTTCTAGCTAGTACGCCTCTGCTTTAAATTTTATCTCATAACTCCTTGGCAGCAAAGAATTTCAACTTTCCAAAGCTGGCCACAAATTTGAAACAAGTATCTAAAAGCAGTTGTTAGAGTCAAAAGATACAGCGGTAGTAACAACTGTGTTAAATGAATCATTTGTGGAATGCTTAACTGCTCATCATCTATTTGAAGTTTCTCAGTGTTTCTTGTTTTCTGCAGTAAAAATAAGTCAGGTTTACTCAAGGTATATATTTTCATTCCTTTCACATATGTGACAATCTATTTTCTGAATTATTGGACTTCTAAAACACTGTGGGTAAATGAGTATGAATTTGAATGCAAACCACATCTGGAGGTGTTATTTTTAAATTATTGAATAAATTCTTTAGTATCATAAGAGCATTTTCACTTGAGTATTCTATTAATATGTAACTTACACATTGTAATACTTCTAACCAAGAATAGCTATTAACTTAAAATTTTACTTTTAAAATTCTTTTCAAATAAGAAGAGAGCTTCCATAGGATGAGGTTCCTAGCCTGATTTTTATATAGAGTTGTAATTTTCTATTTTAGTAAAACAGACAGCCCTGTGGCTTAGTAGGTTAGCATTATTGCTGGTGCCCTGCTGTTTTTTCCTGGATTAAAAACAAAGAATAACAGAGTGAACATATTTAAAATATATCCTCTTGTTTGATGAAATGAGTAGCCCGTGTGCCAAAGTGAGACTATTCTGTGTGAGGGATTGCTTTTATCACTATGGATGTTTTATTTATGTGCCACTCACATGTCAAGTTTTCTTTTTAATTGTATGTGTGAATTTTTAAACAGAGGAAAATAAGGCTAACTAGATGGAATAGAAAAGTATGAGTCCTAAAGAACAGGAGTCATACAACTTGAGGTCTGAATCTTCTATACATCTTGTCTGTCACCTAAACCCCAAGAACTATCTTAAATATATTGCAGTGAGGGGCCCTTCTCCCATATGGACTGGTATTCTTTCCTATAATGTGTATATCTTCTTTCATATAATGTAGCCATGAGGTGTTAACCAGAGTATTGTTTGAAATATTTTGAAAACTTCCAGATAAGGGGGATGGTGGTTGTAGATTATTTCAGCCTAATATTGACTAGGGAATTTGAAAGATTTTTGATTTCACTTGTCACCAATATTTTCAGTTGTAATTGTCTCTTCTAAAGTGTTAGACATTCCTTAACTTGATGTTTCTGATTACCTTAAATTGCAGTCATTAAATATCATTTCAGTACTTAACTGAATATTCTAGTGTATGATTCACTAGACTTTAGAAACTTGTATTGAATTCATGATACTGGTTTTTGAGTACAGCACTGAAACTAGTTGAATTACTAGAGGAAAGCTCAGTGGTAATCTAATTGGACTATTAGTGAGTCTCTTAAACAGGTACTGAAAGAACATAGAATATCATTAAAATAAAAAAAACAATTGCTTCTTATCAACATAACTGACCTGTCACGTGGCACTAGAAGGATGTTATATTTGTTATTCAAATGTAATCATCTGGAAGACATTCACTCTTAGTGGCTGACACATGGCAGGTGGTTGCCTAGTAAGTATTTATTAATGAAAGAACATATGGCTTCAGTTCCACCTACTGCCGATGACTCCCAAGTTAACATTTCAATTTGGAGCTCTCAGAGTTCTGACCCACATTTCTGGCTGCCTTCTCCTCTTCTATGCCTGGAGGAGCCACAGATATTCTAAGTGCCCAATGCCTAAAACTGAATCACCATCTCTTCCTTCTAAGCCTGTCCCTCCTCTCTCTCCCGCTTGGTTATCAGAATCCCACTACCCAGTCACCCTGGATTCTTTCCTCTCCCTCACTTCCTAGATCCAGTTGTTTATACATCAAGTCTTACAGGTTTTCCTCCTTACCACCTTGCTGACCTGGCTACATCTCACCAACTCCATCAGATCCTTAGACTTTCCACCTGAATTTTAGCTGGTCTTCAGAGGAGTCTCTGTGCCTAGGTCAGTGGTCCTATACTTCACCCTACTAAAGCATTCCCCAGGGAGCTCATTAAAACCGGAGATGCCCAGATCATACCTTCATCAGTTTCTCATTTGGTAGGTCTGGGTGGGACCCAGAAATCTGAATTTCAAGCAGTCAGCCCAGGTGACTGTGATGCAGGGGGAGTGTCACATACCTCCATTCCATCCTGAGCACTCAGACACAGCTTTGCTTTAAAATATAAGACTTATCCATGCTCTTGACTAAAAATCTTCCAAGAACTACCATTCTACAGCAGTCATTTTCAAACCTAGGTCAGCGAGGTTCCCAGGGGTTCCTCAGAAGTGCCTCAGTGTATGTATGTGTAGTGGGGGCGGGGGGAGTACTGTAGTGTGAAGGTGGGAGTGAATTCTCCAGGAAGATCTTTAGTCAACTCCCCACACCTCATCTCCTTCTTTAGTCAGAGCAGCTCTGATATTGAAGTTTAACAAGAGATTTTCTTTGGGAAGTCATCCTCTACTTAAAAAGAATAATAATGATCTATAGAAGTAGGTTTCTTTTTTTTTTTTTTTTTGTACACGGGCCTCTCACTGTCGTGGCCTCTCCCCTTGTGGAGCACAGGCTCCGGACGCGCAGGCTCAGCGGCCATGGCTCACGGGCCCAGCCGCTCCGCGGCATGTGGGATCTTCCTGGACCAAGGCACGAACCCTTGTCCCCTGCATCGGCAGGCGGACTCTCAACCACTGTGCCACCAGGGAAGCCCTCAATTTTTATTTTTTAATCAGGACCCCACAGTGAGAAATAATGTACATTCTCTATCATGGCCCAATACATACATATATTTTTGTGTGTAATTGAAACAAGTTTCATGAAACATACCATTACTATACTTGATGTATCCTGATGTTTTCTGTTCTATTTTATTTTTTAGAAAAAAGCTGGTTGCAACCTACTAAACTGATTTCACAAGCCACTGATGAGTTGCAACTGAGCCTGAAAAACCTCAGCTCTTAACCTTTCTCATTAGGTTTCCTTTATGAACTGTGGAACCTAGAAATATTTTCTTAATCCTCCCATGATGGTGTATGACTCATACCATTCTAGGTGCTTGGGAGAGAGGTTAATTCATTACATACCATGGATACCTGAGGGCATTCACCTGATGAACTCCTGGTTGAAAAAGACTTATGGGGTGTGATCTATGCAATAAATCCAAACTCCTGAGCACTGCCCAAAGGGCCCTTCCGGGTCTGACCCATGTTCATCTTTCAGACTTCATCTTACTTCCCTAGTCACCTTCCTGGGTTAAAACCATCCTAAACTGTTTGGAATTCCCCAAGTACATCATTGCTATTTCTCACCTCTGCACAGTCATTCTTGACCTTCAATACTCAGCTCAACTGAGTGTCATTTCACCTGAAACCTTCCTGGACAGTAATCAGAATCATCACATCCTGGTCCCCTGCCTGTCAGTGCCCGAAGGGCAGGACAGCACACTGTTTGCATCAGCAAGTGCTGCAGCTAATGCGTTACCTGGCCCCATGTGGGCTCTTAATAAACTTCAGTTATGTTCAATGGACTCATCTTCTCTGCTACTGAGTATGGAGCTCTATACTTCATTCTGAGGACACAGACAGGTATGAGGCACAGCCTACATGCTTAGGAAGCTTGCAATGGGCCCAAGAGACAGGACATATATATTAAAAACTACCTCAGAACAGCACAACGCTCAAGAGTTTGCATGGGGGAATCAGGCCTGGGTTCAAATTCTGACTCTTCTATTTGTTGGCTTCTGACTAAACCTAGGACAAACTCTTGAGCTGTTCTGAAGTTCAAATTCATCATACGTGAGACGGAAAATAAGAGTGGCAACTTCACAGGGCCATGAGTTTTAAACAATGGGTGTATGTAAAGCTCTAAGCACACTGCCCAGCCCAGAGCTCTTGGGAAATGTTAGAGTGGAATTAAGCAGGTAATATGCCCAGTGCCATGTGGATGTTGTAAGTGGAAAATGCCACGGGAGTTGAGAGGAGGGAATGGTCACTGTGGGCTGGACATATGGGAAAGGTCCAGTGGAGGAGCTAAGCTTAGAATGAAAAGTAGACCTTAGATTAGGAGCCAGGAAGGCATTCCTGGCAGGGCGAACCAGAGCGCCAACCAAGGCCAGTGGAGGACAGTATATGCCTTGCCTGTAGACTAGTTTCCCTGCTAGTGTTTGTACATTTTCATTTATGCATAAGATGTACTCAAACATTCTTTCCAAATAGAAGCTGAAGATATTGATCTGAAGGTGATTTTCTTGTTCTAAAGAATTCTGCCCCCTTTCTGTTTCCATGACTTTTTGCCAAGTATGTATGGAATCTACAGTTTTGCTGACAGTATCAGCTTGATTAAACCATTTTGGTCAGCATAGAAAAATGGTTTGTAAAACTGACCATGTATCATAATCACCCAGGGAACTTTTTAGTCCTACAGATTTCCATGTACCACCCCAGACAGTCTGACCATTGGCTCTGATCTAGGACCAGGGGATCTGCATTATTAAAAAGCTCCCCTGGGAATTTGATGGCCTGCCAGCTTTGGGAACTGGTAGCTCAGAGAATTCATCTTAATCAGTTTTTAGCCATACTGTCTGATACTGGTGTCTGGGAAACAATATGTCGAATTTGTTTGAATTTTATGGGGAGTTGAAACTCATAGTTTGTAGAATTTAGCAGTTTTCTACTTGGAAAAGAGTTCGGAAGCCACTTAACCCTCTCTCTCTCATTTAGGAAAAATCTCTTCCCTTTGTACATCTCAGGATGATCTGGGCAAAATAAATACCCTGGCCGAGGGAGGCTCTCTGTCTGCCGAACAACAAATTCCTCTCCTAATAGCTTCATTTTCTTAAAAAGAAGTCTTACCTTCAAATTCTGCCTTTTGGTACTTTTCCGCTTGTCTCAGGGTGACCTTCAAGGTAAGTCATGCTTCTCTCTATGTGATGGCCCTTCAGGTCTTTGGGGATAGTTAACATAATGTGGTTTTCCTTTGCCTTTTCTTTTCCGAGAGAAACATGCTTGATTTCTTCTATCAGTTCCCAGATAGATACCTTTAGATCTGCTCTTACTTGTTAATGCCTGATTTAGGGGGGAGGGGGGAAGATCCAGGCTTGGCATGTGTCTCTTTGAAAGCCTTGTTTGGTCCCAGCTGTCTTGGTCTGAGCATTGAGTTTAAATACTCAAAAAACATTCATCTTAGTTTTTTCCTCTAGAATTTTTTGGAAATTGATAAGGGACTGACTGGTATATATTTCTCAGGATGTACCCTCTTTTAAGAACTGGGACAGACAGAAACATTTGTATGTTTCTGACATCTTCCACATTCTCCAAGTATTCTCCAAAAAGACGGATTCCCAAGGCCAAAACCATTCCTGACATTTTCTTCTCTTTTAAATGTTTTTGGGGACCTCATATCTGCTGCTGCTGACATACAGTAAAAATCCCCAATGAATGAGATGTTTAGATAAGCTGTGCCCCCGCTCTGAGATGTGTTTGGAGGTAGAGCTTGGCCGCTGGTGGAGGAGTTGGGGAGCTGCAGTTTCCCAGGGTTCCTGCTTGGAGTGCAATCATCACTTCAGACGGCACCGCTGAAGTACCCATCAGCAGCGCAGTGTGTGGCGGCTGTTCTGTCAGAGACTTGCCTTTTGTTGTTCTTGGAAACGGTGTAAAGAAAAGGTCAGCAGATTTTTTTTTTTAATAAATTTTATTTATTTTTGGCTGCGTTGGGTCTTCGTTGCTGCGCGCGGGCTTTCTCTAGTTGCGGCGAGGGGGGGCTGCTCTTCGTTGCGGTGCGGAGGCTTCTCATTGCGGTGGCTTCTCTTGTTGCGGAGCGCGGGCTCTAGGCACGCGAGCTTCCGTAGTTGTGGCACGTGGGCTCAGAAGTTGTGGCCCACGGGCTCTAGAGCGCAGGCTCAGTAGTTGTGGTGCACTGGCTTAGTTGCTCCACGGCACGTGGGATCTTCCCGGACCAGGGCTCGAATCCTTGTCCCCTGCTTTGGCAGGCAGATTCTTAACCACTGCGCCACCAGGGAAACCCCAGGTCAGCAGATTTTTGTTGCTCTTCTTACCTGTATTTTTGTTGAAATTCTTTCTCCTTTCTTTCCTCCCCTTCCCTTCCTTCCTTCTTTCCTTCTTCATCGTTTTCGCTTCCTCCCTCCCTCCCTCCCTTCCTTCCTTCCTTTGCCAGAAATTCTTTCTGTTAGCAAAGCAAAGAATGACTTGGTTGTGATATACTGTATGCAGTTTCACAGTCAGGTATGATATTCTATGAACGGGACTTTAAAGGTCAGAAGTACCCTCCCCCCTTCCCCATCACTTACTTTAGAAATAATATCCTTTGCAGCTCACTGCTGAGCAGCCTAGCATGTGAACAGGAGCACAAGCCCTGGGGCCAGGCTGCCTGTTCAAATCCTGGCCCTTCCACTTATCATGGCTTTGAGCAGGTTACCAATTTCTCTGTGGTTCACTTTCCTCAGGTTTAAAATGAGGGTTATATATATATATATATATATATATATATATATATATATATATTTGTATATTTATATATTTATATATTTATATATATTTATATATACCTATTTCCAAGGGTTGCTATGAGGATTAAATGGTTAATTCATATAAAATGCTTACAACAGTGCCTGGTGTATAACCATTGCTCAGTGAAAAGTGTGTCAGTGTTGACTGAATGAATTATTTTATGAAATTCAATGCAAAAGGAAAGTGTATGTGAAGTACCACATTATGACAAACAGGGCATCAATTTGAAGATTTATTTAGAGTGTTTAGGTCCCCTGATTAATCCAAACTAGAGTTTTATGCTAGGGAAAAAAGCTTTAATGATTTTTAAAAATCCAATTTTAAAAACAGTCTTTAGGAAAACATATTGGCAATTTACTTTTATCCTTTTCTCTGTTGTGTGTGTGTGAAATATATCGTTCAAACAAAATTATATAAGATATATGTAAAGTTTAAAGAATAACACTTAAAAGAATATTAAAAATTTAAAACACCTGTGCACTTGCCACCCAGTTTAATAGAACATTTTCAGTGTCTTTAGAACCTCCTTTGTGCCCTATCCTGGTGGCCCCCTCTCTCTTGTAGAAATAACCATATTATAAATTTCATGTTAATCATCTTGCTTTTCTTCATGGTTTTATCACATATGGTTATAATGTTAGACATCAAATTATTTAGATTCACTTTTTTAACTGTACAATTAACATTGATTTTGTTTATTAGTATACCGTTGACCCTTGAACAACAGGGGTTTTAACTGAGCGGGTCCATTTATGTGCAGATTTTTTTCAGTAAATACATGCTACAGTGCTACATAATCTGATCTGAGGTTGGTTGTATCTACAGATGTGGAATCATAGATACGAGGGCCAAATGTAAAGTTATATACGGATTTTCGACTGTGCAGGGGTCAGCGCCCCTAACCCCTGTGTTGTTCAAGGATCAACTTATCTGGATTCATTTCCAGCATCTTAATTTTTTCTTTATCCCATTTTTCTATGTTTCCCTCCTTTCTTACGCATTGAGACTTTTTTTTTTTCCTTTTCTTTACTTGCATCCTTCCCCCTCCATTGGTTTGGAAGTTATATACACTATTAAATTTTGACATGCGTATTTAACTAAGTATAAAGTTTATCAATATTTCTCCCTCCTACCCATTAAAACAAAAACCTTGGAACACTCCCACTAGGATTTCTTTGGAATTCTGCAGTCTCACACAGAAAGGACTCTTCACGTCAAAGTTGGTAACTACAGCTTTTGATGTCTGCTTTGTTTAGTTCTTCCCTCCTGACAACATAGTAACCCTGTCTCAGAAATGGCAGAGAGAACAAAAGTGTTACTTCTACGGGAAATACAGACCGCTGGAGCTGGATGCAGCCTTAAAGGTTATCTAAATTAGTGTTTTCAAACTTTTTGACTAATCCCAGCAGTCAAAAATAATATTTTATTTTATAACCAATGCACACATAAATATAGTATATAAAACTGAAACAAAAGTTTCAAGAAACAATACTTCTCTTGGTCTGTGTAATATACTCTGAGCTATTCCATTCCATTTGCATTTCCATTCTTTCATTAAAAAAATAAAAAGAAACTTTTCCAAATTCATTAAATTGATTGCATACTCACTAAGGTGCCTTGGCCCACAGTTTGAAAAACCCAGAACTTGCCTAACATCCTCAATTTACAGTTTAGGAAGATGAAGCCCAGACCGATGACATGGATCTCCCAGAGTTGTACAGTAAGTGAAGAATTAGGACCCAAATCCCTGCTATTTTATCTCTAAGTTCACTTCTTTCTTCACATATGTCAGCCAAACCAAAAATAATACAGAATGGAGAAAAAAGGGGGCCATTGGAGAGCTGTAGTTATGAAATGGGAAGTGAAACCCCCTGAGAACTCCTGCACGTCTACTTTTGGCAGATGTCTTTGACAGAGCATCTCATGATAACCACTGCTGAGTGAACCCAACACGGTATTAGACACCACTTTTCATTACCTCTGACTCTTAACAACCACTTCGTAAGTCGGGATCATTATCCTTATTAAACAAGGGAATGAAGGCTCAGAAGAGTAATTTGCCTCACTAGCAGTATGTAAGGTGAGGGGCTGGGCGTAGCTGTCTGACCCCATAGCTCACGGAGTTTCATGGCCTCATACTGCCTCTTTATAATTCTTGACTTGCTTATTATTATATCTCTCAGAAGGAAGCTAAAGCACCAAGAGGAATACTGTCCAGGTCTGACTCTAACCAGGAAGAGTAACTAGTTGGTGATACGGTTCACAGACTCGCTTGTTCATTCTATCTCTCCCATTAGCCCTTTTGTTCCCGCACCGCATGGTCTTCGCCTCATTCACTGTCTAGTACAGTTCTTGGCACATTGAAACCTCACAATGACTATTCAGTGGATAAGTAAGGGCATTCAGAAATCAGAAGGACTTTGGGAGAAAGAAACCACGTCCCAGTATGGAGGCAGGTCCCATAGTGGCCCAGTGTACAGCCTGTGGAGGAAGACTACCTAGGTTCAAACTTCGATGTCCCTGACAAGCTATTGGCCTGTAAGCAAGTTACTGAACTTCTCTTGTGCCTCAGTTTCCTGAGGATGATAATGATGTCTATTTCAGAGTGTGGTTCTATGAGTTAATAAAGGGAAGCGTTGATGTGTTAGCTGTCATTGTTATCTGTTGTTACGATGACTAAGTAGGGAAATTGAACACGTGTCTCATATTTTAGGAAAAACATACCAGAAAGTTTGAGGTAAGCTAAGTATGATCATGTGGGTAGAGACTCAGAACAGACCCCCCTTCATGTGCCATTGGTGCTAAAATTATGCTAAATAAATAAATGTGCTAATAAAAAGCACATTGATATCTCATCGTGAAAGAGAAAGATTTGTTTCTGACAAAAATATCTCGGCCTAGAACAGATTATTAAGCAGATGGCCTATGACTATGTCAAAAAGAATTTAGTGCTTACTCGGCAGCAACATGGATTTGTAAAGAATACAGTTTTTGAGCAGGTGACTTGATTGAAAGACTAAGAGACTCCCATAGATGCAATGCATCTTATTTTCAGGAGAGCATTTGGAACGTCTGATTTGGAGAACAGCAGAGTGCAGGGTTAAGTGTGTGAGGCTTCCCCACATAGACCCTGGGATCTGGCCTCAGTTTTCTCACCTGCAGAGTGTGGATAATGACTGCACAGCCTCCTAGTGTGATTCGGAGAACAAACAGAAATAAGGTCCGTGTTGTGCTCAAGAAGTAAGAGATAAGTGTAAGCCTCTAATTACGGTACCTGGGTAAGCAGATAAGAAGGTGAAGTGGAACGTGGTTAAGAGTCTGTTTGCTTCTAAGAAGCCCAGTCTCAAATGCTCAGAGGAAGGCTGGAAGTTTGCTTTGCAGTTGTCAGAACAAATCCTCAAGGTCCCTTGACACCACTGACCGAAGACCGGGCGAGAAGAAACCCAAATAATTAGCCTGAGGTCTGAGTGCCTGTTGCTTCCTCTCTCTCCCTCCAGGGGCCTTTGTCGTGTGCTGGACACCAGGTCTGGTGGTTCTGCTGCTCGACGGCCTGAA
Source organism: Grampus griseus (assembly GCF_964374135.1). Taxonomy (NCBI): domain Eukaryota; kingdom Metazoa; phylum Chordata; class Mammalia; order Artiodactyla; family Delphinidae; genus Grampus; species Grampus griseus. The sequence continues at coordinate 109,199,335 of NC_139017.1, forward strand.
CTGCACGTGGTGCAACGTGCAGCATGTGAAAAGGTGGTTCCTGCTGCTGGCGCTGCTTAACTCCGTCATGAACCCCATCATCTACTCCTACAAGGATGAGGACATGTACAGCACCATGAAGAAGATGCTCTGCTGCTTCTCGCAGGAGAAGAACCCAGAGAGGCGGTCCTCCCACATCCCCTCCGTGGTCCTCAGCCAGAGCGACACGGGGGGCAGCCAGTATATGGAGGATAATAGCAACCGAGGCCAGGTCTGCAACAAGAGCAGCTCCTAGGCTTCAATGTCCCTCTGCCTGGCCCAGCCTTCGTCTGGGAGAACTGTTCAGAATGGTTACCTGTCTCCAACTAAGCCCACGTACAGTGTTATTTGAGCCCTGAATGAATCATTGGGAAATTTTTTTTTAAATTGTTTTTCATCATTTAAAAGCATGGGCAGGAAAGAGAGGATACGATGCATTTAGAGAAAACGCACAGAAAGAGGGAAGGCAGCACGGTGGATTCCTGCCTGACATCCTGTGAACCCCTAGGAGCATCGCCCACCAGGCCATGCATCCCGGGCTCTGCCACCGTCTTGTAGCCATTCTCTTTGTGTTTCCAAAGGATGCTGTTAAAGGGCTTAGGCCAAAATAAATAAAAATGTTACTTGAGCCACCGTATGTAGCTGCTTGGAAAGCCTGTGTAGTTCTTTCTGCATGCATTTGAAATTTTAAAAAATGCTTCAGCAGTGATGTTTTTCTCCTCAAACAAATCATGGCCAGTAGCTAGGTGTTCAATAGGAATCTCAGAATAACAAACCAGTCAGGGCTCCAGATTAATTTACTTGATTTTTAACTGAAAGAACATTCTGAGGAAAAAGATTTACTTTGAAGTAATAACAAAAAAGGTAAACGTTAAAAACTCTTCTTGCGGGAAAAAGAAAAAGAGGCTTTGATGTGGTCCTCTCAGTGTGCGTGCGTGTGTATACACACCTGTATATTTACACACTTCGAATTTGTATTTAAAGACATCACAGACAGTGATGGTGAAATAAATTCACTGACCACCCAGACTTTCCAGTCTAGGACTACAGTTGTAGAAATGACCTGTTGTGCTCTAAAATAGAAAGAGGTGATTTGTTTGAAAACAGACATTCAACAGGGTAAAAAAGTATATTAGCATGCGGACTGAGTTCCTTGCATATAGGATCAAATTTGAGCTTAAATGAGTCTTTCCAGTTCCTTCCATGCCACTGGTGACTTGTCAGATTTAGTATTTAGAATAATTTTCACACCTCATATTTTATCCACAATTATTGACATGTTTCCACTACTTGTTTTACTTGTGGATTGAAGTTTGATCTGGGTTCTATTTAAAAGTTTTCTCCTTCAAAGACCTAGGTAGGCAACATGAAAGGCAAGTCAGTAAGAAAAAAAAAAAAAAAATATATACATAGGCTACTGACCAGAGTTTTCTATGTAAAGCATATAGAGTATCTTCTGATTCTAAAATGAGAATAACTTCAAGGCAGATATTATAGTATTTATGTAGTTTGCAAAAGAAGTTTACATTTTTTTTTTTTTGCTATTGTGGTGTAACATTTATGTGCAAGAACTACTTGTAATAAAAGGATTTGAGAAGTCATGCTTTTAGATATAATGGCCTAAAATAGAGAGTAGTATGATTTGAAGGTATAGATTTCACAAACTGTGTAATAAGTGGGTCTATCTGAAGCTTATACCAAAGCACCTATAAAATAAAATAAAAAAAGAGGATCTGTTTTCTATCGTTGGAGGTGCATTATTACCTTGTGTATTTTCTAAGTAAAAATATAGTTTGCGGTAACTATAGCACATGCGTCTATTGCATAAGAAAAATCAGATTTGCCAGGAAGTACATACTCTCAGTGTTTCATGTAAGCATTTTGAATCTACAGCCGGGCAAAGGGTGGAGAATTGAGATTGAATCCCATCCCTGAATAGCTACTAAGGGATCTTTAAAGGTTTTATTTTGAGCAAAGCACCATTTTTAGTACCCTGCAGCAGAGTGTCATGTTCAGAATGGTGTCTGGAGGGGATCCAACTATGGAGACTCGGGGTGGAAATATATAGCTTTTGTTTTTATGCACACACATATCTTAGCACTGGTGCAAGAGTAGAGGAGTCATGTATATTTGCAGATGACAAGTGCCAGCCATCACAGGGCTCACCAAGAACACAGCAAACCCATCTCTTAGTTGGGGAAAAAAAACAAGGAAAGAATGTTCCTATTCAAATCCTAGGACCCCGAGTTTATCTGCAAGTCATTGTGATGATGGTTCTAAAAATTTGATCTAGACCTTTCCAGACCAGCCCTTGACTCAAAGCATGGGCTACTCCCGAGCCAAGCATGATTTCATTCTCTCCTTAGATTTGTAGCACTGTCCAAGGTGTTCTGTTAAATCTATATGGGTGAGAGCGTTTAGTCCTTCGTGAAGACTGCCTGCTTGGAAAGAAAGAATTTTTTGGAAGTAAACTGAAGTTTCTTGGTGACATTTTTTTTTTAAGTGACTGGTAGACTTGAGGCCATAATGTAACTTTTAGAAGAAGCCCTAAGCACTGAAATGATTATGCCTCCATTTGTGTAATTCCAAATAAAAACAATACTTAACCATAGAACAAATGTAAGCCTTGAAAAAAACTCTAATTTCCTTCACAGTTAGCACTTTGATGCTTTATATAAATGTTGATAATCAAAATTTAGCAATTTTGATGCCCCTGCTGCCTTGGCACCCTGAGTTTGGATGGCCCAGGATCCGGGCCTGGGAGAGCCCAGCAGCAGCATCATCAGGCAGTGGGGGGACCAGGGAGGCATGGGGGGTGCAGCTCTTTTCATCTGGTGCTGCCCCACATGGACTACAAGGCATGCCATGCCCCGTGCTTGTAGACTAACTGTAGGAGGTTGAGAGTGTTTTGTTCTTATTAGCTCATCAATTCCCTAATCATTCAGGGAGTGGGGGCAATAAGAATGCTTGGCCCTCTTTTAATTGATTGACTAGGCATAATGAAGGCAAGCCCCATGAAGACATTCATGAAGGTGACTTAACGACAAACACAAGCCCTGTTAGAACTTGGAGTGAAAATAACCAGAGCGTTGTTCTACACGATGATGCATCTCACGGCATACTAAAAAGAATTTAGACACACACAAAAACAGATCTGTTTTCTGGAATGTTTACCAGAGAATTCTATCCCCTTGGTGGACCACTAAATGTGAGCTTAAATTGGAAACTCCTAGAGCTCCTTCCAACTTTACACACTGTCTTTCAGGCATAGGAGTTGGGGTTAGAATCACTTAAAGACATGAAGGAGCTTTAAGAGAAGATGCATTTTGTGAGGGATGCTCTCCTGAACACGTCACATAATTTACAATACTCATAATATAAGACTGGTTTTCACAAAGGAGTAAACATTAGGATGGGAGATGCTGTTGCTGTAGGTTTTTTTTTTTTTTCTTTTCTTTTTGGCCCTAATCCTCTATCTATTTTTACATCATTCTCTCTAGTGCCTTTTAGAGTGTGCTCTCTCCTAAATTAATAGATGGTAAAGTTTTAATGGCAGTGATTATGGGTTCAGAGTATTTTATTATATATAACTTCTGAGCTAAAGGTTTATGGTGCAGACAATAGGACAATGGTCACTAAAATCACATGGGGAGATTCCGGTACACGTGAATAAGAGGGTGGGTCATGTTGTATATATAATGCAGTACCTCTGCCTGTCAATCCATGAACATGGTTTGCAATTTACTGGGTCAGCCAATTTTGGAATTTGCAGTTCTTGCCAGCTTTTTAGAGAGTTGCAACTTTATAAAAAATTTTCTGTATTAGCAACTTCAAGTTTACATAATTCAAATTTCCAAAAACCTCATCTGTATTGTATTTGTTACTGAGATTAGCACTTAGACATTCTTTGTTAGTCGTAAGGTCGTATTGAAGAAAAGGGGGTGGCACCTGTCAGAAGTCCATGTTACATCTTTGTGCATATTAGAAAACACTGTCCCTTCCTCAAGACACTTTACCTGCATCTATTGGAAAGCATCTAATACATTTTGTATTAGAACTTTTGTTAGAACTTTACTACTACTTGTCAGACAACTTCCTAACACATATGCACATTCACAGTATGATTGGCACACATAGAGTCGTTCAGTTCACCACTCACCCAAATGTTATGACAACCATCTTAAAGAAAGCACAAGATTGAAATTCAGAATACCTAGGTTCTGAGTTCTGTTCTGTTCTGTCCTAAACTATCTATGAAATTCTAGAATTCATAGATTTCTGACCTCCTAAATGATAAGCTTCAATGATCTGTAAGGATCTTTTCAGCTCCAAAATTCTGTCATTCTATACATCACCTCCCAGATGTGAATCATGGAAAGCACCCCAAGTCTTTGGATTCGTTGGGTTTTACTCCTTGCATAGGGATTTCAAATAAAACGAGCTCTGTTTCTATCTATTGCAGTGGTTCTCAAGCTTTAGTGTACGTAAGGATCACCTAGGGGAGACCAAATAAAATCTATGAGATTGAGGCAGGTATGAAATGTGTAACTGTAAACCCATCATCAACAAGAGAAGGAATTTCTGGAATAAAATGGAACTGCTAATCAAAATGGAGAACCTAAGAGACTTGAAGATGTGCTTATGTGCGCTAAAGTGAACTTAAATTCAAAGTGTGTGAGTCGATGTTTACTCCATCAAGGCAAATGGGAGCCCACAAATTTACTTTTACATGTAATTTAACCAAAATCTTTGAATAGTCCCTAGGTGCTAGGGAACAAACAAGCAAAAAGTCCCTGCCGTTAAAAGAATGAACAAAACCATAAATTAAACATACACACAAGTAATTGAAGGGAAATAAAATGAAAAGGAGCTGAAAATATTAAGGATGGACATATGTGGAGGTAGCCATCCTTCAGATATCACTTGGAACATTGTTTGATATTGGTGTTGTATTGTTTAGATCCGGCCTCTGTAATATAATTCTTAATATAGAATTCTCCAAGACCTAGGGGAAGAAAAAGAAATCACATAAAGGGGCTACTCTGGGAGTTAAAATCAGTTTACAATTTATGAGTTGGGGATCTGGTACTGATCATCTAAACTAGACTTGTCTTTTTCTTAAGTGGACACCTGACTACAGGTTTATATAAATTAGGAGATGGGATATTTCAGTCTTCAGTTCGAAAAACAGAAACCACTCTGGGTACTTGAAGCAGGAAGTATTTAAAATAGGCAGTTAGGTGCTTATAAAATAGTTGGAAAGGCTAGAGGAGCAAAGGTGAGGGAAGCCCATTGTTAGCTGTCAGGTTTGCAGCTAACCTGTAGGGAATTATTGCCACACAGGTCAGGAACTTGTGGAAGCTGCTTCCTGAGGGATACTCAGAGGCCACTGCAAAATCTAACATCTGCTGCTAGGGGAAGAATATGGCTCCTGCTTCCCTTCTGTCCTCCTCATCTCTTGTCTTTGGCACTGGCAGAATCTAAACTGGGATATTTGCTGGCTTTGTACTCTGAGAAATAGAATTCCCAGGCCTCCAACCTTTCAGATTCAGGGGAGAGCAGAGAAAGGACCAGCAATCCAGCTGACTGCTGACAGACAATACAGCAGATGGAAAAAGAAAAAAGGAAGGGAGTGGGTCATCTTGGCTTCTGAGACGTTTGCCTTGCGGAGATATGGGTCCTATTAGTTTATCTTGACTGTGGGTAGAGGATAATATAACTAGTTCTAGAGTAAGGGATGAAAATTCTCTAAAAAGTAAAGTGTTGGTATGTGTAACTTATGGGTTCCCCCTTACAGTATATGGGTCTTCTGAAGGCTGAATGGGTAAATAAGACAAAAAAGAGCATAAGAGCATGGTTTACTTATTGGCTATTCATTATCCAAACCTGTGATATCAAAACTGAGATCAGAGCATGAGAAATAAAGTGTGTGGTCACAGTTGATATACAGCCGTGGCAAATTTAGTACTACTTAATCTTTCCTTTAGGTTTCCAGATGATGAGAAGAGGACCTTGAAACAATAATGAGTGAGCCAAGGTAGATGAAAATGCAGATGTGCAAAGTTATTTGAAAGTCAGAACTGTGTGTTCCATGGCCTTAAAAGAGGCCATGGATCAAGCCTTTTCTAGAGTTGAATGGTAATAGATCTAAGTTTCAGAGTTTGTGGTTTTTTGGGGGAAAGTAACACTAAAGTTTCTTCTTTTGATGGAAATAAGGGCCTGATTTATGCATCGTTGTGAGGAAGTTGTAATGTAGGGATTATCTTGATTTTACAAATGAGGAAACTGAAGACCACGAGATTGAATGAGTACTTAAGTGACTGAGGTTTTTCTCTATTAAGAAAAAGTTTCCTACCACTGTATATAACTTCAGATTTCAAAGAGCCCAATGTTTACTAATAATAGGTTAGCCATTTCAGGGACTGAGAACGTTTACGCTCATTGAGCAATTCAACTTCTAAGAATGTATGCTAAAGAAATGACTCTAAATTAAGAAAAGGTTTATTACACAAAGGTGATCAAAACAACATGATTTATAACACTGGAAACTTCTAAACAATGTAAATATTCAAGCATGTGACAAACGTAAGGCATTGTAGTCAAGCACATGGACTCTGGAATCAAATTGCATGCATTCATGTCTCAGCCATTTCACTTACTAGCTCTGTGACTTTGGGCAATTCCTCTGTGCATTAAGTATCTCACCTATAAAGTGGGGATCAAGAGTCTACCTCCCTCACAGAGTTGTAGATTCAGTAAATTATATGTCAAGCACTTAGAACAATGCTGGGCACTGTGTACTTATTGTTATTGATGGAATGCTATTTGGCGATTTTAAGTTATGGGTATGGATAATCTAATAACATTGAAAAATGTGTATGATGTAGGACATGCCAATGGAGTGGATATGGCAACAAGAGATTTGTCTTAAGACAACTTCAAGTATTTTGATCCAAACCACTACAAAAATGGGATTTCTTTTTACGATGGAGAAGGTGGTAGGAGCAGCAGATTCGGGGATGGGTAGGAATCAGGAATTCAGCTTCAGTGTGATACTAGATGTTGCAGAGGTACATGCAGGTGGAGATGTCGAGAAGGCATCTGGAGAAACAAGTCTGCTGCTCAGGGGAGAGGTCCAGGCTGGAGATATTAATCTTGGAGCCACCAGTGTATGAATAGTATTTATAACCACGAGGCTGGACTAAATCACACGGAGAGTAGGTGTAGATGGATTAACAGATTTGAGAACTGACCTGTGGGCATTTGCGATGTTGGAGGTCAGGGAAATGAGGAGTCAGTTGAGGAGACGGGAAGAGCAGCCAGCGGTGTAGGGAGAGAACCAAGAGTCAGTGAGACCCGGGAGTGATCAACTGTATCAAATACTGCGGCTTGAGGCTTGAGAAGTGACTGCTGATTTGGCCTTGGAGGTGTTTGGTGACCTGACAAAGCTGTTTCAGTACTGTGGTGGTGAAAGCCCAATTGGAGGGGGTTCAAGAGAGATTGGGAGGAAAGGATAGGAGACCAGTGAGGACTGTTTTTTTTTCTGGCCACGCCACGCAGTATGCAGGGTCTTAGTTCCCTGACCAGGGATCAAACCCGTGCCCACTGCAGTGGAAGCACGGAGTCTTAACCACTGGACCGCCAGGGAAGTCCCAGGACTAGTTATTTTTAAATTACTGTTTTTATTTTCCTAAAAAGGCACCAGAGAAATGGGGCAGTAGCCAGAGAGGTATGTGAGGTTGGGGGGGTCAGGGGTGGGATTTATTTTCAGATGGGAATTATTACAGCTTATTAGCTGCTGGTGAGAATGCTCCAGGAAAGAGGGAGTAAGTGATGATTCGGGAGAGTCATGGTGATAATTGCTGAAAGGAATGGGCTCTAGGATATAAGTGGAAGTTTTGGCCTTTGACAGCAGTGGGGACATTCCATTCATAGTCAGAGGGGGGAAGGCAAGGTATGCACACAGGGAGCTGGAAGATATGTCGATGGGGGTGTGTTCACTTTTTTTTCCTATCTTATCAATGAGTGAAGGCTTCACATCCTTAGCAGAGAATAAAGATAAGGCAAGAGGAGTTGGAGGTTTGAGTAGAGAAGAGGAGGTGAGAAATCACTGTCCAAGGGAGTAGGCCGGTGAGTGGACCGGGGGATTTAGTAGGGCTGCTGGACCAAGGCCCACCCAGTGAGATTTAAGACCATTCAGAAAGTTCATGTGTTTCCCTTCAGGCTGACTAGTTGCCTGGTTGCAGTCGTGGTGCAGACAGAGAGTCGAATTGTTTGTCAAGTCATGTCTGGGCTCCATCCTAACCAATTAGATCAGAATCTCTGGGACTTGGCCCAAGCTGTGGGTACATCCAAAGGGATTGCCATGTGTAGCCAGAGTTCAGATCCATGGATTAAAGCAAGAAGGTGAAGGGACGGTTCACAGAAGAGCCTGAGATCCAGTACATCCTGCTGTGAAAAAATTCAGTGTCTGTTTAATAACCTAATTGTGGGCTGAAATTTTAACTGAGAAAAGGAGGCAAGATAGGGGAAATTAACACTGATGGAGTACCCATTATGAGTTAGGAATTGTGTTGTGCCCTATATACTTAGTACCTGGAATCAGATAAGAATTAGATAAGAATCTTGGAGATAAGAATTTTAACCTCTATAGTAAATAAGCTGAGATTTAGACAGGTGATGTGAGTTGCCCTCAGCTCCACTGCTAATAAGTCGTCAGGCCAGGATTTAGATCCAGAACCAATTTACTCTAAAGTTTTGTGTAAGATTTTGTGGAAGATGTGAGGCTTGAGCTGTGTGCTAAAGGAGGAGTATGGTTTTGATTTTGGAGAGGCAAGAAGGCTTCCCAGCTAGAGGGATACTGTGAGAAAAAGGGCATGGAGTCAAGAAAGAACATGATGATTACACGGAAAATGCAGGAAGAAAGGCGCCTCCCATGGCCAGGTGGGTTGAAGTAAATGAAGGAACAAATGATTCAACCAACCAACCAAGTGAGGGAGTGTCTGCTCTAAGTGGCCAGACAGCTGGGCAGCCTGCCAACATACTTAGGGCCTCAGGAAGTTGCATTGCAGAACTGCTAAGCAAACGTTCCCTGCATTGTTTGTACAATTCATTATTTTTAAGAAACGTTAGCTGTTGGGCTCCATTGAGATAAAAGATGGCCTCTGAGTATAATCTCATTATCATCTGTCACCCTGGCTGGGGAGATTTATGCGTCTGCAGGATCTTAGAATCTATACTTCTCTAGCTTTAATCTCAGGGTCGATATCCCAACACAGCACTGCTCATAATAAATAGCTAGTAGTAAATGATGAAGTAGGCTACTGTGTTTTATTTTATTTGGTATTCAAGCCAATCAATTTTATAGCTGTCCGTTTGAGTGCTGAAAAAGAATTCTGGAGACAGCAAAGAATCATATGAAAAACTAGAACACACTGACAAAAAGAATCTTTATCTCCCCTGTCTCCCCCATGGAAAGAGGCCCTAGATAGACTGTTGATCATTCATCTAATAAGGCAGCTGCGCATGGAAATGGTCCTTTTGATTGGTTTGCAGAGTAACTATTTTATGCCCCTTTGGCCAGTAATACAGCTTCTCATAGGCACCTGTGTGGTGTACTCAGTGATGACATTGGTTTGCTTGCCTTCTCATAGAGATTTTTTACTTTGAGGATATGGAAAATCATAATTCCTGAAGTGGTAGCAAGAGAGATATGAAAAATAAAATAGCATCTACCCTCAATAGTAGTGCCGATTAGAAAGCTGAATTTCTCCTCTCTCTGCCTAGTTATTGCTTTTGGAAATACATGTGGTTCAGATAAGGTGGAAAGTAGTTTGCCTGCCCTGAGGTAGAAACAAAAGTATAAATGATCCCATCAAAAAGTATGCAATAAATTCCACATAAAAGGCCACATTTAAGCATACTTGTTATGCTCGTCTGACTTTCAGTTTCTGATCAAACTTTTTTTATTTCAAGTCATTCATTAATGCAACATGCTCTCAGTGTTCATTCATTCACTGAGCATGCTTTCAGAGAATCTACCTTAAAGCAGACAGTGTGCTGGGTACTGAGAAAGATACCGAGGAAAATGAGATTGACTCTAAGCTCAAAAAGAGCTTACATTAGTGACTAAGCCTCTTCCAGTAGATATTCATGGGGCAAGAAAGGGGCTAAAATCGGTGGTTGCCCACACTGTCCAAAATGTATCGCCAGAGTTATACCCAGAAGTGCTGTATGGATTGCCATTGCACAACTTACAGGCTATGGCATAAAATTCACTGTTGTTATGGAACTAACTGGAATTTTCCTAAGAACCAGTGACTGCAAGGGCATTTGCACTGTGATGTGCACATTTTATATAGATTATGTGAACAAGTTATAGGCATACTTTAAAAAAATTATTATTGCTATCCCAAGGTGTATCTCTTGATTTTCATTTCCTTTATTATTTTTAAATTATTAAAACCCATTTGATTTCCCCTACAGAAGTCTATGCAGAAAGTCAAAAGATGTCTAGCTAGAGAGGAAGAGTTAGGGGAAACTGGGAGGGCTATGACAGATGTCACATGGACTGTTAAGGGGCTCACTGTCATCGAGTGGAGGGCATTTCAAGTTAAATACAGACTAGCACCGTTGAGGATCAGCCCCTTGCTTCCACGACACCAAGTCTCTTGGTTGCCCCTTCTCAGTCTCTTTTGCTGGTTTCACTCTTCTCCCTGGCTCCGCAATGCTGATGGGCTCTGCCACCGGTCCAGTTCTCTTTTCTATCCACCTCCACTGTGTTGGTCATCTCATCTAGTCACGTGGCTCTAAATACCATACATATGCCGACAGCTCCGAAATTTTTATCTGTAGCCAAGACCTCTCTGTCTCTCTCTCAAACTCTAAACTCATAAAGAAGATTCTCCCTTGAGGGAGAGATAAATTAAGAGTTTGGGAAACATATACACACTACTATGTATAAAATAGGTAAACAACAACAACCTGCTGTATAACACAGGGAATTATACTGTACTCAACATCTTATAATAACCTCTAATAGAAAAGAATCTGAAGAAAGATATATATATGTACAACTGAATCACTTTGCTGTGCACTTGAAACTAACACAACATTGTAAATCAACTATGCTTCAATTTTTAAAAATTGGGAAAAAGAAAGAAAATTCCCGGGACTTCCCTGGTGGCGCAGTGGTTGAGAATCTGCCTGCCAATGCAGGGGACACAGGTTCGAGCCCTGGTCCAGGAAGATCCCACGTGCCGCGGAGCAACTAAGCCCATGCGCCACAACTACTGAGCCTGCGCTCTAGAGCCTGCAAGCCACAACTACTGAGCCTGCGTGCCACAACTACTGAAGTCCGCACACCTAGTGCCCCTGCTCCACAACAAGAGAAGCCACCACAATGAGAAGCCCGCACACCGCAACTAAGAGTAGTCCCTGCTGGCCGCAACTGGAGAAAGCCCCCAGGCATCAACGAAGACCCAACGCAGCCAAAAATAAATTAATTAATTTAAAAAAAGAAAATTCCCCTTTGAATGTCTAGTATACATTCACTCCCACCCCACACCTGATCTACTCACAGCCCACCCTGTCTCAGTTGATGGTAACACAATTCTTCAGGTTGCTCAGGTCAGCAATCTTATTGCCTTCCTTCACTTCTTTTTCCTTCACATCCCACATCCAATATGTCAACAAATTGCCTAAGCTCTTTTTATCATAAAAGCAGAATCTGCCCACTTTTCACCACCTCCAGTGCTACCTCCTGGTCTGAGCTACCTTTGTCTCTTGCCTAGATTCCTACATAGACTCTGATTGGTCTCCCTGCTTCTACCCTTCCCTTCCTCCCATCTATTCTCCACACTGTAGCCACAGTGATCCTTTTAAAATTCAGGTTAAATCATGTCATCCCTCTGCTCTTAACCTTGCAATGGCCTCCCATCTTATTAAACAGATGCTAATGACCTTCAAGATCTAGCCCTGTCACCTCTCTACCTCTTTCCCGTGTACTCCCCCCCTCTCTTACACCACTCCAGTTACATCATCTCTTGCTTGTCCTTGAACGTGTCAGGAATGCTCCCACCTCAGGACCTTTGCACTGTTGGTTTCTCTGCCTGAAATGGTGTCTCCCCATATATCTGAATATCCCTCACCTCCTTCAAGTCCTTACTCAAATGTCTCCTTCTTCATGAGGTCTGCCCTGACCAGCATATCTAACGTGCAGCCCACCCCACCCCTGGCACTGCTCTCCCCGCTTCCCCCACTCCATTTTTTTGGTGGTACTTATCGCCTTCAGTAAGGCTCCTTCCACTAGAACTTAAGCTCCGTGAGGCAGGGATTGGTGCCTGTTTTGTTCAGTGATCCATCCCAAGCACTTAGAACAGTGCCTGGCAGACAGTAGATGCTCAATAAATATTTGAATATAAATAAAGATGAATGAATGTATTATATGCAGGAGGAAACCTCCTTTTAGGGACTATCTCTATCTACGACAATTTGTGTTCATATAGTCCTAAGGGAACATAGGAACACTCTTCTGAACATCTGCTAGACACACAAATTCTAGTATTCTAAACACTAACATTTTTTTGCGTGTTTGTTATAAACTGGGCACCGTGGGAAGTACTCTACATGCACTTCTCTTTTAATCCTCACAACCCAATGAAGAAACTTGGAATGATGTTACCTCCACTTTATAGAGAGGGGTACACCAGCTTAGAAAGACTAAGTAATTTTCTCAAGCCACACAGCTTATACATATAGAATAGTTTCTTAACCACTCTACAAATCCACCTCCTTTAAGTAAAGACCTACTGTCAGAATTCGCTCTTTGAGATTCATTTTTCAATGATTTGTTTAAAGTCCTAAGAGAACTCCTATCCAGGTGTTGGAAATTGGCAGTGGAAAGACCTTAGAAGTGGGACCAATGAGTCAGGCAAAACCGTAACAAGAATGCCAGAATTCAACTGGGTACCGTTTTAATCACTAACCCTAAGAGTTGATGAGCCTAACAGATTGAAAGGATAAGAAAAGAATCCAGGATTCTGAAGTTCAAATGTCTTTAGAGATAACCAGAAAATATATTTTTATATGTTGAGTTAATAAATGCAAAACCTCATCAAGTGAAGTGTGTAGTCCATGTGGGAGGAGGGTTGGTGCAGACTTCTATGAGAAGTTAAACAAATTCAGTAAAACAGAATGTAAACTCAGGGCTTGATTATGAGACAGCCTCATCCGAAGGGCATTGATAGCAATGCTATAAATAGAACGACTATGTCCCAGCAGTGTTGCGATCAGAAAGGCGCCCTTTGACCACCTCTGGGCATTACCGCGTGATTCACTGGAATGACAGCTGCTTTGTGCAGATAGTGGGTTGAACAGTGGTCCCCAGAGAGGCATGTCCATGTCCAAATCCCTGGAATGTGTGCATGTTACCTTATGTGGGAAAAGTCTCTTTGCAGATGTAATAAAATTAAGGATCTTGAAATGAGATCATCCTGGCTGGACTACCTGAGTGGGCCCTAAATCCAGTTGCCAGAGTCCTTATAAGAGACAGAAGAGGAGACACACAGAGAAGGTGATGTGAAGATGGAGGCAAAGATTGGAGTGATGTGGCCGCAAGCCAAAATGCCTGGAGTCACCAAAGTTGCAAGAGGTGAGGAAGGATGCTCCTCTCCAGCCTCCAGAGAGAGCAGGGCCCCGCTGACACCTTGACTTCAGACTCTGAGCTTCCAGAACTGGGAGAGAATAAATGTCTGTTGTCTTAAGCCACCCAGTTTGTGATCATTTGTTACAGCAGCCCTAAGAAAGCAATACAGACCTTAAGCATCACTCAACCACAAGCTGGTTGAGATTTAAGTATGGATCTGTTTAAGGAGATCAGCCTGTGGTATATTAATATTTTGTGTGAAGGAAAAGCATATATTTGGTATTTCATGTGCCTGCAGTGTTTAACACAATTTGGCCTAATTTTAAAATTACCATATATTAAAATTCCAATTTATAATGTGTGAATAGGGGCTTCCCTTGTGGCGCAGTGGTTGGGAATCTGCCTGCTAATGCAGGGGACACGGGTTCGAGCCCTGGTCTGGGAGGATCCCACATGCTGCGGAGCGACTAGGCCTGTGAGCCACAACTACTGAGCCTGCGCGTCTGGAGCTTGTGCTCCGCAACAAGAGAGGCCGCGACAGTGAGAGGCCCGCGCACCGCGATGAAGAGTGGCCCCCGCTTGCCACAACTAGAGAAAGCCCTCGCACAGAAACGAAGACCCAACACAGCAAAAATAAATTAATTAATTATAATGTGTGAATAATTGCTTTCAATTTTGTTATAATTTTACTAAGTTTATACACAATATTGAAATATTAAAAGAAGCTAAGGTCACCCTTATTTATAAGTTTGAATTATGATGATTCCTTGTTATTTGAATATTCAGGAAGGTTGTGTTAGTTCAATCAAAACATGGAAATAATAATTTAAAAAAGAAATAGAATACATTGATTTATAAATGCAATTTAAAATGCTTGAAGGTGTTAGTTTAGCTAAGCTTAGAAACAGGATCATATATTATTCAAAGGCCTTTGACATAGTTTTAAAAAATATGACAGGCTGTATATAGTATACAATGAACAATAATATTTGATGCAGAACTTAAAAGCTTCAGAAAAAATAGTTTTTTTAATCTGTAACTTCAATAAATTGCACGTTAATTTTTAAAAGCAACATTAACCTGAGTAGTTTTTACTGCCTCAAAACCACTCGAGGGCACCTAAAAGCTCACATTTAATAGAAGCGGCGTAAAAGAAACTTTCCAACTATGGCATCGTTCAGTAGCAGGGCCCGAGGAGGTAGTTAGCGGAGTCAGTCAGTGTCTGGACAGTGTGAAGGTGATCTTTGCTGTGGGGGGAGCAGCAGAAGGCCGTGAACTTCGCCTTTGTTCTGGTGGGCGCCTTTGTTCTGAGTGAAAGCGTTCCTCGGAACACAGAGGAACAGCAGGTCCAAAGGCCTCTAGTGACTGAACAGATAACGTGAGCTCCATCAAAGCTCAGCTCCACTCATCCCGGCCTCTCCTCCCCAAGAGAGCACGGTGGATGTGGCATGCAGGCAAGTGTTTGATTTCTGTTTCTTTATTAGCTTAATTTGAGGAACCAACTCTGTCTCCACAAAGAAAACCACAGAACGATCATTTTGAAGTGGTGGCCATTTCTGGCTTTAGTCTTTTAATTCCCACCACTGCTGCATGTATCATTGGTTTCCTCATGTGTGACTGCTGGTCCTAAAATTTCCAAGTTGGCCCCTTGGTCAGGTCTGGGTGAGAGAGCCCTGGGCACATGCTGCCATGACCTGGGATATCGAGCGTTGGTCTTAACTTTACCATTATCAGTCCTTAAAAGAACCACAGTAAATGACTTAAGGCCTGTAACATGGAAACCATAAAGAAACTCTAAAGAAGCAGAAATGATTTTATATGAAGAAAAACCTGAAAGGAGAGTTGCTAATGATCTTAAAACGTGTAACCAGTTTTAAGACTGTCCTTAGTTCTGTCCACCTCTCTATTTACTTTACTTTAATGTTCTCAGCATGCTCCAGGGGCTGGGGGTAGAGCAGTGTGAGAAGCAAGGTGGTGGAGAGGAGCTTGAGGCCGGCACGCCGAGATGGCATCGCTCAGCAAGGCCTGCAGAGAGGTGCATCCCAGAGCTGCATGCTGTCCAGACTTGGACTGCAGGAAGCTCAGTGCCCTTTCTCTGCTCTGGGCCCTACTTGCCAGGTCCAGAAAAATAGGCAACATCCCACTTGCTACTTCCCACTACCTCCTTAAGAGAACAAAGACTCTGGTTTTTACTGGGTTGAATGAACAGGGTGTTTTTGTGTTTATCTCCATGGAGATTGTTTGGTAGGAAACTAAAGCACAGTATACCAAAATTTTTATTATTATATCTCCTTAGAAATTGTTCCTGAGGGACTTCCCTGGTGGTGCAGTGGTTGACACTCCACGCTCCAGTGCCGGGGGCCCAGGTTCAATGCCTGGCGAGGGAACTAGATCCCACATGCATGCTGCAACTAAGAGTTCGCATGCCACAACTAAGGATCCTGCGTGCCACAACTAAGGAGCTGGCAAGCCGTAACTAATGAGCCCCTGAGCCTCAACTAAGGAGCCTGCCTGCCGCAACTAAGACCTGGCACAACCAAATAAATAAATAAATTTTAAAAAGAAGAAATTGTTCCTGAAATCTCTTTAAGGAAGTTGAGTGTCCATCTGTAGCTGAGAAATAAGGAGGAGCATCCAGGTGCCTTCTCTGAGAAGTCTTCCCCAGGCTACCCCATGTGAGCCAGCTGTGCTCCCTTCTTCTTCCCATTTATTTGACAAACACTTGTTTGGCACTTGCTATACTGGGGATCTAGCAGTCTCTGACTTCAAGGAGCTTTCAGTAAAGAGAGAGAAAAGTAAACAGATACTCACAATGCAGTGTTAGAAACACTATGATGGAAGTGGCAGGCCTGCTGTGTGTAGTTATGTAGGTTGTGTGCTACACAACTCCAGGAGGGGGCAGGGTGCCTTTCACATTGCAGCCAGGGGAATGCACAGCCACATGTGGCAGCCTTGGTAGCTCTGGAGGCAGAGAGGAGGGACAGTTAATCTGGTCAGATGAAGAAGAGCACAGGGTGGTAAATTCTAAAGTGGTTTCTGTGCTTCCAATCTCCCATATTCACATCCTTCTGTCACCCCTTCCCCCTAGAGTGTGGCCAGACCTGTGACTTTATTTTAACTAATATAATATGGAAAAGGTGATAGGTTGTTCCTTCTGGATTTTGTTATATAAGAATGTAACATCTCTCTTGCTAGGAGACCCTCTCCTTTGCTGGCTTTGAAGAAGCAGACTGCCATGTTATGAGCTTCCCTATGGAGAGGGCAACATGGCAAGGAACTGAGAGCAGCTGACAGCCAGCAAGAAACTGAGGCCCTCAAACCCACAAGGAACTGAACGCTGTCAACAACTATAAAAGCTTAGAAGTGTATCCTTCCCCAGTCAGACCTTCAGATGAGTACCCAGCCCTGGCTGATACCTTGACTGCAGCCATTTGGGAGAGGATCTAGCCTTGAAGCAGAGGATCTAGCTATCATGCCTGGATTTCTGATATTGTAAGAAAACAAATGTGTGTTGTTTTAAGTTGCTAATTGTGTTGTAATATTGTTTTGCAGCAATACCTAACTAATACAGGTGTTTCGGGAAGCATCTCAGGTCACATATACACTATGTTCCCATGGCACTTTGGAAAATCCTCAGAACAGCATATTGCAAATGCCCATCTCCTCTCTTGAAGCCGTTGACCATGTCTTATTCACCTCTGAGTTTCCTCATCCGTAAAATAGGTTGATAATAGTATCTACTGCTTAGAGCTGCAAATTAGATAATTTAAGCAATCTGCTTTACACTGTGCCTGACTTAGTAAGTGCTCATTAAATACTACCTCTAAATCTCCAGGGTATGACACAGTACCTGGCATATGTGTTATAAATGTTTGTTGAATAAATGGTTAAATGCAAGAATTGATGAAGAAGTCCAGTGTATCCCAACCTTATGGCAAAATGAAAAGTGTCAGAATTTTGGCCATGATCCCTCAAGGTCTGCCAGAAGAAACCAAGGATGTATTCAACAGTGATGCTAGGATGACTAAGCAAACACCGGCAGAAGCAGGCCCAATTACGATGGCATCTATTAGAAGCTGCTTCTTTGGTTCTGCCCACTCTGGACACCAGGTTCTTGACTGAAATTGATATGTGGTTTCACCCAGGGGTTCTTTTAATTCAGGCTTTATGAACCCACATTTTGTATTGAGAAAAATAGACAGTTTACATACCGATACACAATGCAGTATATAAGAGATTCAGCAGATTGTGATGTGACTTTTTAATTCCTCCTTTCTAAGAATCTGATATAGCCTTTAATCCTCCCTTTGCTACTTCTTTCATTCATTATGCGTTTATGCGTTCCACGCACAAATATTTACTGAGGATAACTCTATGCTGGTCAGTGGGTTAAGCACTGGGACTACACAGTGAGCAGAACAGAGCTGCTTGCAGTCCTGGGGCTTAATAGTTGCACATCTGGTTGGAATCTCTTCTGTATATCCTGTCAGCCCCCATACTACTCCCTTGCTGTTTGTGCTATGCTGGAAGGTCCTACTCTTGTTTTAGTGGTCTCAGTATTCTTTGTAGTCTTTACCCATTGCTTATGCACTTGCTTCAAGAAGAGTCTTTAGATATTGAGTCTTCATCAATTAAATTTTATGGAAGGCTTTCTTCCCTCCAGTAAGCTCCTTCCCATGGGACTAGACAAGTGATTTTGCAACTAATAGCCTCTTTAATCTGAATGTTCTTTGTGATCTCTCTTCTGTGTTTTCTCTGAGGAGCAGGGGAGATTGGAGGGCCCTTTGATGGTTAGAAAATCTTATGGCTTGGAACATGAGCTTAAAGTGGATCCCGCCTTGAGTAACACCCAGACACTATGAAAGCAAGATGGTGGGATGCCCTATCTAACCTACTCTAATAGCTGCTATTTAGCTGTGTGATGCGGTGCAGTAATCACCAACAGAAGCACAGCGAGAGCATCAAGGAGAAAGCCCAGCCACAAGCAATTTGGTGCATCCCAAGGAGTCCAGGAAGGATTAGCACCTGATGCCCCAGCCCAGCCTACAGCTGCTGCTGATTTTTTAGCCAAAGCTTTGGGTCCACAAGGTAGAATTATAAATCATGACAGACTTGCTTTAAAGTTTGTTTTTTTTTAAAAAAATAAAACAATAAAATGAGCAGTCATGAACCTATCACCCAGCTTAAGAAATAGAATGTTATAAATATCATTGAAACTCCCTGTGAGTAGGGTTGCCAGATTTAGCTAAAAACAAACAACAGTGAAAAAGGACACCTAATTAATGTTCTTTTTTTCTCTAATTAACTTTAAATTTCAGATAAGCAATAGATAATTTTTAGTGTAAGTACACCCCATGCAATATCTGGGATATACTTATACTAAAAACATTATTCATTGTCTAAATTCAAAGTTATTTGGGCCCCTATGTTTTAATCCGGTAACACTACCTGTGTTTAGTTGACCCCATTGTATCACAGATTTGCCAACACTTAAAATTGTCAGACTTTAAATTTGTACCACTCTAGTAGGTGTAAAAATATCTCTCATGGTTTTATCTTGCTTTTCCTTGATTAGTAATAGAATTAAACTACATCTTGTGTATTGGTTGGCCCTTCATGTTTCCTCTTCTGTGAGAAGCCTTTTCATCCCTGTTCCTCATTTTCTATTGGGTTGTTTTTAATTTTTCTTACTGATTTTTAGGAGTTCTTCATGGATTCTGTTAATTATATGCATGGCAAATATGCCCTCTCAATTTTGGCTTGTCTTTTCACTCTCTTTATGTTGTCTTTCATTAAAAAGAAATTCATAATTTGAGTTTTTTAATTTCTCAATCTTTTCCTTTATGATTTGTATTTTCTGCATCTCGTTTAGAAAATACTTCCTTACCCAAGGTCATAAAACATTCTTCTATGTTGATATATAAAATTTTTTAAAGTTTTTCTTTTACATTGAAAGTTTTCTTTGTTTTACCTGGACTTTATTTTATATATGATGTGAGGGAGGAATCCAGAATCATTTTTTTTCCAATATGGATAAACACTTGTTCCCACACTATTTATTAAACAGTCATTTCCACCACCCCCACCCCCAATACACACTGCTCAGCAGTGCCAGTGAATCAGTCTTTATACATTTATGGATCCAGTTCTAGGCTCACTATTCTTTCCTTTGGTCTATTTGTCTCTCCATGTTCCAGTACCACACTGCCTGATGTACACAGATGTATGAATCTTGCTATTGACATTTGCCAGGGTAACCCTCATCCCCATTCCATCACACACACACCCTTGTTCTTATTCCTCAAAAGTATCTTGACTGTTTGTGAGCCTTAGCTCTTCTGTGTAAAATTTAGAATCAGATTAATAATGTCTGTAATAAACTATTGAGCTATTGGTTGGAATTGCATTAAATTTGGAGACAGTTGACATATTTATGATATTGAGTTTTCCTACCTATGGACATGGTATATCTCTTTATCAGTTTAGGTCTTCTTTAATGTTTTTCAATAAAATTTTTCTTCATAAAGGTCTTGTCTATATAGTTTTATTTCTATTGTAATGGTATCTTTCTTTTTTACTTTGGCTGCCCTGGGTCTTTGTTGCTGTGCACAGACATTCTCTAGTTGCAGTGAGTGGGGGCTACTCTTCATTGCGGTACACGGGCTTCTCATTGCAGTGGCTACTCTTGTTGTGGAGCATGAGCTCTAGGCCACACGGGCTTCAGTAGATATGGTGCGTGGGCTCAGTAGTTGTGGCTCGCAAGCTCTAGAGTGCAGCCTCGGTAGTTGTAGCGCACAGGCTTAGTTGCTCCGGCATGTGGGAGCTTCCGGACCAGGGATAGAACCCAGGTCCCCTGCATTGGCAGGCGGATTCTTAACCACTGTGCCACCAAGGAAGTCCCTGTAATGTTATCTTTTAAAAGTTATATCACTATAATTTTTATGGCTGCTGTATGGAAAGGCAATTGGTTTTTGTTTACTCAGCCACTTTGCTAAATTCCCTTCTTAATCCTAATAACTAGACAATAGATTCTTTTGGATATTCTCTATAGGCAGTAATAGCAACTGCTTAATGATGGTACAGTCTTATAATGATTATTTTATTTCTTCTTTGCAATTTGAATACCTTTTATTTATTTTCCCTTTTAAATTTTACTAATGAATCATGAGAATAATGTTGAATAGAATGATAGCATCTTCAGCTTCTTCCTGATTTTAAAGGGAATGCTTATAAATTTTACCATGAAGAATGATATTTTCCATGTCTTTTGTTTTAGCTTTTAATTAAGAAGTAACCTTCTTGGGCTTCCCTGGTGGCGCAGTGGTTGAGAGTCCGCCTGCCGATGCAGGGGACACGGGTTCGTGCCCCGTTCCGCGAAGATCCCACATGCCACGGAGCGGCTGGGCTCGTGAGCCATGGCCGCTGAGCCTGCGCGTCCGGAGCCTGTGCTCCGCAATGGGGGAGGCCACAACAGTGAGAGGCCCGCGTACCGCAAAAAAAAAAAAAAAAAAAAAAAAGAAGTAACCTTCTTACTTATAATTTTCAGGGTTTCTCTCACAAATTAGGTTGCTTCTTCTCAAATGCTTTTTCTGCATCTTTTGAGATGATCAAATGGTTTTCCTTCTCTAATGTGTTAATATAATGAATTACGTTATTTTTATGATGTTAACCCAACTTTGCATTTCTGGTATAAACCCAGCTTAGTATGATGGAGTGTCTTTCATATTCTTCTGGATTTGGTTGATAATAGTTAGAATAGTTTGCTTTTGCAACTTTGGTTAGGAGTAAGAGTGACCTATAAAGTTTTCTTTCCAGTCATATTTTATTTGATTTTAGGATCAATGTTATAGCAATCTCACAGGATGGATTGGAAGAATTTAAGATTGGTGCAAGAGGATGCTCAACTAAGTTTCAATTGAAGCATCAAGATTCGAAAGATATAAACTTCCAAAGTGAGATGATAGGCCAGGAGAGCCTTTTCAAAAGAAATAGCCGGGAATTAGTTCCTTGACATCAACCCCTCATCCTCTGAAGCATGTAAATGACTTGAGAGAGTGGAGTTTGATGGAGATGTCTCTATAAGAGTTTTCAATTTTTTCCTTTGGAAAGTGTTACTGGTATGAATTGAGCCAATTGAGAAGGGATTCAATAGTTCCCCTTGGAGAACTCCATATGAGTCCTCTGCAGCTAGGCAGGTCCAGTGGACTTGGGTCTGGCTCCTACCTAGAACACGGAAGGCAAGATCAGAGCTGGCTAGAGTGAAAGAAAGGTGCTGCTGGGCTTGAATCAGCTTGCATTCCCCAAATTTGCCTGGGCAAAGAATGCATGAGTCTTTCCTTGGCTCATATACAGCCAGGTATGCACAAAAGAGCTGGCACGGGGTCCTCCCAGATTGTTTCAAATAGAGCCAGGTCAGCTGGAAGGTGAACAGTTTTCATTACAGGGGAAGCTGGAGGTGGATGCTGGGGTAGGGAGGTTTGGGGCATTAAATGGGTGTTAATAAGAAACTTCTAGAATGCAATGCATTCGTTCAGATCAAACGAAATCAGCAGTGGTGTGGTAAGAAAATAGGTTCTCCACAGTTCACAGGAAAGCGCTCCATGAGAGAAAGAACCGGCTTCGAATACCCAGCAGGTCCAGAGGGAGCAGAACACTCTAATAACAGTACCAGTTCAGTAAAGACTTTCTCTTCCCCTTCCTTCTCCATCTTCCAAAACTGGACAGGATCAGAAACAATGCTGAGTGAATGGGCGGTGCAGTGGGGGGCGGCGGGGGGAGGGTGTCAGTTCTTAAGTTATTCTCCTTCAGCTCCAAGCCCACCCTTTCATCCTCTGCTCTGTGATGCTGGGGCTGCAGCTCTGCAAACCACATCTGTGCTTTACCAGTTTGTTCCCTGTTGGATTCTGCCAATCGGGGTGCTAGAGGGAGACTGGAAGGCTGGAGGAACAGAAGAGATGTGCCCTCCCTGCTTCTCTCCTGTGGACTTCTGTCGGCTTGTGGTCCTTGTGAGTGTCGCTCCAGCACCACTTCTTCACCCCTGCAGTGGCAGTTCCTTCCATAGCGCCAGCCAATCCCGTCTGCACTTTCTACAAAACTTGCAGGACCAGACTCGTCGTATCCACTCCTTCACTCTGAAACATGACTGCGTCTTGGCCACCTTCTCTTCGGAGTCTGGGTTCTGACCTCATGGGCCCCTTCCTCTGAGCTCAGAGACACCAGCACCAGCCAAGCATCACTTCCTCCTCAGGAGCCAGAGTTTCAGCTCTGCAGGGTCCCTTGTCTAGGCTTTGAAGCCTTAAGAATATTAACCTCATCCTTTTATTCCTTCAGCCCTGGAGATGGTAGCTGCTTCTTGAAATTGCTGCATTTACGATACCTTAGAATTCTCTTCTTGTCTCTTTAGTTGCCTGGTTAGTAACTTTACATTTAGTTAATAACTCTTTATATTAACTTCTTTCTCAAATAACTGGTATGTTTTTTGTCTCCTTGATTGGACCCTGACTGATGAGGGAGGGATGATTGAGAAGGTGGAAGAGAGAAAGAGAAGACTCTGACTCCATCTCCTGCCCCCCAGATAGGTGGTCAGCCAGCCACAGCCCCTAGCTCGGGGAATAGAATGGAGTGAAGCCTTAACTTTTTAATTGAAATTGTACTGGGCATTTTAAGTTACTAATTTGATTCAGGGTTTATGTCTAAAAGTAAATATAAGCATTTCTACTATTCAATAATAACCACAAAAGTCTGAGTTTTCATCCAATGGCAGGGCGAGAAGATTTAAAGGGACAGTAGGAGGCAACAATATGATCACTTTCTCAATTACATCCCGTGCATCCTGCATATTTAACATACTGGTCGTATTCTGAGACTGTATTTAAAATGTCTCCTAGAACTCACAAATAGAACTCTGGAAACCTAAGATTTCTTTTGTGGGAAGATTTTTTACTAGTGATTATGCTTTCTAGTTCTTATTTCGTCAACTTTGGTAAGTTATATTTTTCTAGGATTTTTTCCATTTGAAATGCACATTTTCCAGCTTACTGGCATAAGGTTTTCTATCTTATATTTCTATTATCCTTTTGATCTTTGTGTGTTCTCCTTTTTCATTCCTAATATTAGTTGTACCTCCTCTCTCTATATTTTTAAAATTTCCTTGGTCAGTCTTTCCAGGGGTTAATCTCTTCAAAGAGCCAGTCTTTGGCTTTGTTGATCATCTTAATTCTATCTATTATCTGTTTCTTTCGTTTAAGATTGTTTCCTTCTTTTTACTTTCTTTGGGAATATTCTGTTGTTTTGTTTCTCCCTTCTCATGGTTGATGCTTCGCTTATTAATTTTAAGCCATTCTTCTTTTACCAAATAAACACTTAAAGCTGTTTTCTTTCATGTGTACTTTGGAGAACTCATCATCATCCTCTGTCATGGCCGCTTTTCAGTGATCTGAGTGAATTCACTGCATACCGTAAATTTTGAGTGCAGTGTCATGCGATTCTTGCTCTTTACACTTTTTGATTTCATGTTGACCCCCAAGTTAGTAAGTAATGTGTTTTTGCTTTTTTAAAACTCTTTCTTGAAGCATAATATAGAAGGTGTAAACATGTATTCATATAGCACAGAAAAGCGCACACATAATAGCTTGAAAAAGTTTCAGAAACGGTACACACCCATGTTTCCACAGATTAGGATTTAAACAGAGATAACGAGCACTTCTTTACTGAGGTGGGAATTCACATAACACGTTAGCCATATTGAAGTGTACAATTCGGTACATTCACAATGTTGTGCAACCACTAGCTCTATCGAGTTCCAACACATTTTCATTACCCCAAAGAAAACCCTATCCCCATTAAGCAGCCACTCCCCATTCCTCTCTCCTCTCAGGCCCGGCAACCACAATCTGCTTTCTGTCTCTGGATCTTTAAGTGATGTGCTTTTAAGTGTCTAAATGTATGGGGGTTTTAAGTTGTAATTTTTTTCTGCTTTCTAACTTAATGATGGTACAGTCTTTTTTTTTTTTTTTTTTTTTGTGGTACGCAGGCCTCTCACTGTTGTGGCCTCTCCCGTTGCGGAGCACAGGCTCCAGACGCGCAGGCTCAGTGGCCACGGCTCACGGGCCTAGCCGCTCCGCGGCATGTGGGATCTTCCCGGACCGGAGCACGAACCCGTGTCCCCCGTATGGGCAGGCGGACTCTCAACCACTGCGCCACCAGGGAAGCCCCGGTACAGTCTTATAATACTGATTCTTTAAGCTTTTTTGAGATTTGCTTTTGCTTTAAGCCTTAATTCAACATCAGTTTTCGTAAATGTAATGTGTGATTTGGAAAGAATATATACTTACCAGTGGTTGAGTGCAGTGCTTTGTATAAGTTCTTTACATCAAACTTGTTAATCATGTTGTTCAAAATCTTTTTAACTTGACTGAATGTTTTTGGCTGTTTGATCTATCAATTACTAAGGAAAAAGTGTTAAATCTCCCACTCTGATCATGGATTTGTCAATTACTCCTTGAAATACTGTCAGTTTTTGCTTTAGTGATAGACTGTTCAGATAACACAGAGAGGCACGAATCAAAGCAGAAACTTCAAATGTGCTACATTTGCAAAAAGATTATCAGCTGGCTCAGTCTTTTCTGCCATATTAACCCAATTTAGTCAGTCTTTCCAGAATAAGGTGGCCCTTGCTCTGTCTCCTGCCCCCTCTCTTTTCTTTCCTCCCATTCCAACAATACGTACACTTAAAATCCAAAGAATGGTCTAAGGAGATGTGGAATAAAAATACTCTAGACCAAGTATCTCAAGATGAGATATCCAGCTATCCAATAAGGGAATTCCTTATTTCATTTAGCAATATAGCTGAAAATATCTTTAAAATTATTGTTTCACTAACTACCATACAACCTTATAGTTTTTCATTTTCTGCAAGGGTCACTGGGTACCAAGGACAGTATTGGACTGCGGGTAGACCAAGCACTATTGGCATCTCATGTCTGTGTGGTCTCCAGTGTTGTGCTGCTTCTTCATCAGGCAGTGAAGGATGAATGGTGATTCGCTCCACTAGCAGGGAAAGCCTCTATCATCCCACCGCTGAATTCACTCTGTGTTTATTTGCTACCTTAGCCAGAACAGGAAAGAGAAGCATAGGTAGTGAATGGTTGGGCTGGGTCCAGCATCTTTTTTCCTTGTTACCTTCTACATCTAATACAATTGCTAACTGAAATAATTACTGTCTTTACCTGGTGGTGACATTCTATTTTGCTTATAAGACAGGCTGACAGATGTGCTTTGAAAAAAGCAGCAGACGTCTTGCACTGAGCTTGGATTCATTTCCCTTAGCAGATGATTTCAGTAACTTCATATCATTTTTCATCTGGCAGGTCAAGGAAAGCCAAGTTTTGAGAGAAATAAAGCTTGTTCCTTGGAGTGGAACAATGCCATGGAAGGTGAAACAACTTCATTTTTCCATGCAGATGTGGGTGCCCTTCTAGTTTTTGCAGGGAGAGGTGCCTGGATTTGCTCCGATCAACTTGTGGTGCTCATACTAATTGGTTGTTTGAAATGGGCTGCCCAGCTGGCAGCTGTATGAGCCGCCAGAATGGCCCTGGGGTGGCTGAGTCATTTCTGTCCCGAAGACTGAATGGTCTATTATTTGAAAGGGAAGATGGAGCCAACCCAGTTTGTCCCAACTTGCTGTGGGTGACCTAGGGAGGGGGCCGCCTCTCCTGGCTCTTGAACTCTGAAGAAACCATTTGCATCTTAGCACAAGAAACAGCCTGGGGAGCTGGTGCTACCTCTGGTTCCCTGGAGCCTGGAGGGCAGAGAAGGTCATCAATTCTGCTGGGCCAGTGTACAGTGTGAGAAAGAGACCCAGAGATGAGTCATGGTGTGCAAACCAGGCAGCTGGCATGGTTTATAATATTTGGGGTTCTTTACTCTACCCCAGGACCCTTGTCTTGATCATCTTTTCTGAGCTGAGAAGTAATGGCAAAGAAAAGGACTGTGGAGCAGATAATGACTTGTGGTGATGAACACTCTAATATTCACTTATAGAGCCCTGTATGTAGCCAGTCCATGTACATGTATTTATTGAACATCTATTATGTGCCAGGAATGGTACTGAGTGCTGTGAGGGATATAAAAACAGAAGCCCAACAAGATCTCTGCCCTCAAACTCCTTATAGTCTAATCAGGGGCCCAAGACATAAATACAAAACATTAAAGAACAATGCAATAGTTAAATGAGGCCAGAGTCATCAACATTAAAAAAAAAAGCCAAACTCATTTCTCACAGTTGATAAATTTCTCTCAACCCCCAGAGGTGGACAAATGACTTGAATCTTCAGCAGAACTGCCTGTGTGAATACTAATGAACAGAGGCAACATTCTTGAGGGCTTACTATAGATAGAACATTTCTAAGCCCCTTACCATTATTTTATTTAATCTTCAGAAAAATCACTAAAATGTAACAAAAATCTTAAAGAGTGAGGCACGATTCAGGTTTAAAACTAGATACTGCAGTAAACACCACTCCTTTGAATTTCAGCCTTGGCACGATTTGTGTCAAAGCCTGGAACAAAAATTCTTTATGCTGTCACATGTTACATCTGAGAAGCTGATCCAGGTCCAGGCTGCAATATTGTGATATAGACCCATAAGTGTACAAATAGGCCCGTGACACTGCGTCGTAGGAGTTAAGGGCAGGAGGCAGGAACAAACCTTGGTTAATAGGACAGCTTTGTGGAGGAGAAAGCCTTTCAATACAATTCAAATGTTCTATTTACAGATTAGGAACTAAGGTAGAGATTGAAAGTTTCAACCTATGAACTTTCAACCAAGCATCTCAAGATTAGATATCCAGCTATCAAATTGTTTAACAAAGGAGCAACTTAGTTCTCACATGGCTGGGGAACAGCTCCTTATGATACCAGAGTATAAAACTGTGATCTTTTTTTTTTTTTTTTTTTTTTTTGCGGTACGCGGGCCTCTCACTGTTGTGGCCTCTCCCGTTGTGGAGCACAGGCTCCAGACGCGCTGGCTCAGCGGCCATGGCTCACGGGCCCAGCCGCTCCGCGGCATGTGGTATCTTCCCGGACCGGGGCACGAACCTGTGTCCCCTGCATCAGCAGGCGGACTCTCAACCACTGCGCCACCAGGGAAGCCCTAAAATTGTGATCTTTTACAGCTTCACTCTTCAGCGTTCTCAGGGGACTTCCTCTGGGGTAGCGGACTACTGCGTGAATAAGATGTAATACCAACCACGTCACCCCTTTGCTTCAAACTCTTGTAGGATAAGGTCCAGATAAGGACCTGGCACTCAAGGCCCTGCTCAGATTCAGGGCTTTAGCCTCTCTTCAGCGCCATCTTCCAGTGCAGCACAGAGTTCACGCTCCGGCAGCATCCATTGGCTTTTGCCACCTTGCCATCAGCCAGCTCAGTGGGCAGGCAGAGCACCTACTGTGGGTCACGGACTGTGCTCACCTTGTTGGCAGATGCCATGATGTCCCCTGCCCGTGTCTGGAATGCCCACCCACTGCCCATTGCCTGGGCCCTGCTATGTGTCCTTGATGACCAAGCCTACGTTGCATCCCCTCCAGGGAGCCTAGGTTGGGTGACATAGTCTCCTCTGTGCTCTCATTTATTGGTGTTGTGTTTCTGGGTGTAGCTTAATCCCTAGACTGTACGTGCCTTAAGGGTAGAGACTCATCCATGTTGTATCCCTAGCACTTGTCATCGAGCTTGGCGCATAGTAGGTGCTCAATAGATGTTTGACCTTAAAAGGAAAGGCTAGTGGGGACGTATGTGAGAGTCTTATATTCAAAGTCATCGGGAGGGTAGGGGAAAATGGGGCAGTACATGTGTTAAGTGACTGAATGATTGTTTTCCCTGGGGAGGAAAAATGTGCGCAGATTCCTTGGCATTCCTTTTCTGTGCGGGGGAATCTCTGCTTCCTGTGGGCTGCTCATCATCTCCACTGGAGGCATGTCCTACTCTAGAGGGGAGGGTGTAGACCTCAGCCCAGCCCCTGCCCCTTGCAGTGGGGGAGGGTAAAAAGGAGAGTAGGTGTTACTGACCTAACAGGATCAAAGATGAGGATGGGTACTAGGAAGGACGGAAGTTTGAGTCACAGTCCAAGATGCTATGACTGGTTATGTGATGACTTGCGTGGCAATTATGGTCAGGAAGCCCAGTGTGGAAAACTGGAGGGACAGAGGCCCCAAATCCTGTGGCCACTCTCTGCCAGTGGCCACCGATAGCACAACAAGAAGAATAAACACTTGTAGAGGGCTTTACTGTCAGCGAGGCATTGTTCTAAGCCCTTTCTATAGTCATGTGACAGGACTAGCTGGGGAAGAAGGGGTCCAGGTCTACAAAAGGGTCCTCTGAAATGTACTGACTTCATAGAGAAGAGGGAATTGGTGCGGTTTCAAGCACCTCCTCAGAGGAGGTCAAGATCAGCGCGAGGAAGAGTACATGTAATCCTGAGGTTGGCCTTGAAGAATTAGAGAAATCACCAGCCTGTGTCCCCAGCCTGGCCCAGCAGCCAGGCCTCCGGTAGGGGGAGCCTTTGGGGGCCCGGCTTCCTCTCGAAGCCTTTTCGGCTGCCCATTCCCATGAGCTCAGAGCGGTCCCTTTGGAGTGGCCCAGCCAAGCCCTGGATGCCCCCAGACCGCCCCTCGCCACCCCGAACCTGCCTGTCAGGATCGGGCTTCCTGCTGGGAGGAATATAAATATGGATGGAGCATGGCATCTTCAAACATCGCCCAAGAGCAGAGGGACAGCCAGTTCCAAATGATAATATTTGAAAAGCCACAGGGAGCCTCTGTTGCTGTCGAGTTAGAATTGCTTGTCTTTCATGTGATTAAAGAAGCCCTCGTGTGGTTTTTTTCTTTTCCTTAGAGACATACCAGGGTGTCTCCTCTCCTACTACAGCCCTGAATGGTTTTTAAGGTTTCTAAGTAGACGGCATTTACATTTGCTACTCATTCTCTAAATGAAAGGCAGGCTGAAACACATTAATGAGCATCCTGATTACCGCAGCCCTTGAGAAATTAATTAACGACAAGGCAGTGTGCACATCACATTCCCCCTGCTCCCCAAGATGAGTCGGAGAGCCCAGGAGCTGCATCCAGCCCCAACCGAGAGCTGCCACACACGTCTTCAGCCAAGGGTCCGCTTTTCCTGGACACATTTTGAGTTGCTTTTCCTAGAGAATGCTATTCCCTGGATAATTAAGCAATAGTGTCTTTCTCATGGCCTGGAGTTTTCCCTCTAAACCAGGTGGTCTTACCTGGAAGAGCCTTTAGTTTGTCTCGTTTCTTTTCCTTCTTGTTTTTTGTTTATTTTTGTTTGTTTGTTTGTTTTTAGAAACCAGTATTAAGGACCAGCACTTACTGGTCTTTCCCTTATAAAATAACCCGCACTTAAATGGTGCTTATTTTGTCAGGGACTCTGCGTGTACACATTTATTTATTCAATCTCACAATAACTCTGGGGCAGGTGCTGTTATTATCCGTGTCTTATAAAGAGTGAAATAAAGGAAGAGAGCTGTCAATTAAGTCACTTAAGGTCACACAGCTAGTAAGTGGCAGAGTCAGAATCTGAACTCAAGGGATTGGCTCAGAATCCATGCCTTGACGACTAATCACATCTACACCTACCCACACATTTGTATTGTGGGTCAAGTTTTTAAAATCCAAAATGTGTTTATTGAGGTGGTTTCTTATTTATCTTGATTCGGGGTGCTTTCTGTGCTGCTTCTGCCTGAAGGAACATCCTTCAATGACCTTGTTTTGCCTCCCAAACTACTGTTTGAGAGGGGTAATTTTTTTTTTTTTTTTTTGCGGTACGCAGGCCTCTCACTGTTGTGGCCTCTCCCGTTGCGGAGCACAGGCTCCGGACGCGCAGGCCCAGCGGCCATGGCTCAGCCGCTCCATGACATGTGGGATCTTCCCAGACCGGGGCACGAACCCGTGTTCCCTGCATCGGCAGGCGGACTCTCAACCACTGCGCCACCAGGGAAGCCCAATACCGGGTAATTTCATAGCATCCAAGCATTTCACATCCAGAGACAGGAGTTGGGCTCTGCACCAGGAGTTTTGTTTGTGTTTTTTTCTTCTCTTCTGGGGAGGGATGAAGGAGATCCTTCATAAGAAGCATATTCTCAGGCTGAAGAGCGTGGAAGGAAGTTGACATTTTTTAGATGAGGATCCAGAGGCTCAGAGAGGTCTATTATCTGCTCAGGGTCATGCAGATTGGTTTTTGTTGTTGTTGTTCTCTGTGTGTGTGTGTGTGTGTGTGTGTGTGTGTGTGTGTTTTCTTGGTCTGACTCTGCAAAACTACAAACTGGCTGATTCCAAATTGCTGTTCTTTCCACCACACTGCACTGTGTCCATGCAGTTCTACTGGATGAAGCATTTGCTGAGATGGCTACGCTTTACACTTATTTCTGATTTCAGGGCTAATGTAAGAATGAAGCAAACTTACAAGTGGGAATCCCATATGTCAGGTTCTTAAAAGAGTTGTGCAACTTTTTGGCACCCCGGGGAAGCCCTGAAATAAAGCTGAGGACCAGAGTAGCATTCAGGGTCATCCTGGTAGCAGTCACATTTACCCCATAAAAACAGAGAGGCAGCAAAGACTCAGCAAGACACCTCCAGAAGGAGCTTTAGTTGGCCAGTGTTTCCAGGTAAGAGGAAGAAAACAATCCTAAAAGAAAGCGATTTGCACCAAGAGCAGCACGTCTTCCAGGCAACACGCAGCCTCAGAAACCTTCTTTCCGCCGCACAAAGCCCTGTGGGCCTGGGAGCACCCTCCATGCGGCAGCGCAGAGCAATGTGGCTTACAGGCTGGGAAGAGGGGTGTGTGAACTCAGCCTAGACACAGGCTCAAGCCTCAGCGCTGCCATGTCCTAACTATGAGATCTGAGGCAAACTAGGTCATCCTTCAGCCTCTGTTTCAACATCTATAAGATGGGAGAGTAATTGTACCAGTGTCATAGGACTTTTGTGACCAGACGATATATGTAAGGAGCACACAAGGTGTAACATACACAATAAGCACTTAATAGTAGTAGCTATTCTTAGCGTCCATAGTGCTCGTGGCCAGATTCTCCCTTCTTCTAAGCACCCACTGGTCCCTCTGAAATGCTCTCCACTCAGGATTCTGCTCAAAGGGCAGCTCATCAGCAGACCTTCCCTGACCACCCCACCCAGGGGAGCTCGTATCCTCCCACCTTGCTTTACGCTTTTCCTGGTGTGGATCACTATCAGATGCCAGGTTATACAGCCATGTGTTTGTTTGTTGATTGGCTGTCGCCTTCCCAAGAACACTAGCGCCATGATGACAGCAATTGTGTCGGCTTCACTACTGGGTTCTTGGTGGCTAGACCAGTGTCTGCCATTTGGGGGGTACCAAGTCAGTGCTTCCTGAAAGCACCTGAGTACAAGGCATCTCTTCTGAGTAAATTCTGATTCTATACAATGGCACAGCCTAAAAGCGGACGTCGGGCACAGGAGCTGTTGTGTACCTGGGACAAGCCTTGGGTTTCAGGGTGACAGCAGAGTGCCCGAGAGGCCTGACCCTCTGAGGCACCAAGCTGTACTCCAGGGAGCCGTACACCCCGAAGTGCCCAGCAAACACTGCCCTGGGCTGAAGGGATCCGAACCCACGCGTCGCTTTCTTTGCTGGAAAGTTATAGCCTGAAGTCACTCTCGGGCGCCCCCCTCCCCTCTCTCTCAGGATTCATTATGGCTGGTGCAACTTCCTCAAGGACCAAAAAGCACGTCTTCAAAGTAATCCATGGCAATGGATAGTTTACTGCTTTTACACTCAGGAATGATTTTTTTTTAAAAGGCAGCAGAGGGCTTCCCTGGTGGCGCAGTGGTTGAGAGTCCGCCTGCCGATGCAGGGGACACGGGTTCGTGCTCCGGTCCGGGAAGATCCCGCATGCCGCGGAGCGGCTGGGCCCGTGAGCCATGGCCGCTGAGCCTGCACGTCCGGAGCCTGTGCTCCGCAACGGGAGAAGCCACGACAGTGAGAGGCCCGCGTACCGCAAAAAAAAAAAAAAAAAAAAAAAAACCTTAAAAAAAAAAGATAGTAAAGGCGGCACATAGCTCGGATCACGATTTTCAATAAGTAAAAGCAAAAGTGAGTTTTGCTCCTGGCTGCTACTGAGATGCAGCAACCTGTGTTGGTCACACCTCCTCGGCCCCCCGGGGCTGGCACCTGGTGGGTGGGTATGAAGAGCTGCCTCCTTCCTGCTGCTGCCTGGGGAGAAGCCAGAGGAAACAAGGCTCAGCGAGCATTCTGCACCCTGGCCCCAGCGCGCCCAGCCTCCTTGGCTCACACACCCCATCAAGATCCAGAGAGAGGGTGAACTGGGTACAATAACGCACCTCAGAGTCACCAGAGCCACCAGTGGGGGTTGATTTAGAGGAGCCTCTAAAGGGCATGTGGTTTCTCCAAAGTGCACAGTGCTTGTAAATTCTCAGCACTTTCAGAGGTTGTCATAAGCAGATGTGTGGCTTCCCTAAGCCTGCATGGAGCAGAGAAATCGAGCAAGAGGAAAAACTAATTAAATAATATAACAAATAGCAAAACAGAGAGCATGCTCCATAAACTCTAGCATGACCTAGCAATTCATGCTAGAATTTAGTTAATGTAGATAATTCATGTTCGAGTTTAGTTTCCTGCTGGGTAGTGAGATTGGCAAGGTAAAGAAGAAGCTGTCTCTGGTCATTAGCTGTCAATTACTGTCTATGCTGTAGGCGGTATTTCCATGTTAACACACATGGGATATAGCATCACTATGACAGTAACTCTACTGCATAAGGCCTGTGGACAGATGCAATCATGAAGGGATATAATACCTCGACTCATGCATTTGGGTGCAGGGAGAACCTGAACTGTTCCGATGATGCAGCAGGGTGGGTCCGGAAGTACGCAGGGAACATGTTTTTCCTTAGCCATTCCACGGAAAATCGCAAGTCTGTGGCTCTCTGGAAAAACCTAGCTGGATTTCCTGGGCAACGTTCAGGTCTCTGGCTGTGGATGGGTTGTTTCTTTTAATTATTTTCTCCCTGGCTTGGAGTGTTTCTTTGATACACATGGCTCTTATTGAAGAGAACATTTATTTGGGATTTCCTGGGCAAGGTTGTGCCAGAGAAGGAGTGGCCTCCGCTAGGCAGGGATGCTCTCTCATCGACGTACACAGTTCCCACTGTGGAAAATTAGGATACCGACAATCTGGTGTCCTAACAATCTCCTGGGAGGCTGGAGAACTCGATCCACACACCAGATGCTGGTCCCCACCAGACAGGGCCAGCAGATAGCCTGTGACCGTCAGGACCGCAGCCTGGCAAACAGATCTGAGAGCCTATGAAAGAGCTCCACGTTGTAAGTTTCATCCTCAAAACAATCCAGGTGGTGGGAAGCTTTCCTGCTCTCTCCCCTCCAACTCCTGTACCTACTTTGTGCCCCCATGAAACCTGATACTTCGTTCTAACACGGCACCTGTAACATTTTGCACTGATTTTTTTCCCCATATCTGAAAGCCTCATGAAGACCCATGGGGGAGCCTGAGCCTGGCACAGTGCCTGGAACATAGCAGATAATACACGCTTGTTTGCTTATCTGTCAGAGGACCTTCCTGCTGAGCCTTGGCAGGGAGTGTATTTATGCACGGGAGCAGCCTCTGCCTTATAATCAAATGCATGATGGATCTGAACACAAAATGGGGCCAGGTGTGTAAAGAAATCCAACAAGATAGCTTGGGTCAGGAATGCTTACAGAAATTTCCTGGCCCAATCCCAAGGGCAAGGATGGCTCGAGTACCTGGGGTTCAGCTTAGCCTGGTCAGTGGAATGTTCCCTCCTCTCCTGCAGGGTCCTTTGTGGAATCTTGGGAGACAGAAACTTAGCCCCAGGTCTCGGCTGATTGAAAACAAGGTCACCTTTGACAGTGACTTATGGTCTCTCAGGACCCAAATCATATTCAGTTTCTCACCCCGTGGTGATAATCATGTTGTGGAAATCTATAATACACCCTTGTGTAGCAGACATCTGGCCTCCTGGGGTTTCTGTGATGGAGGAATGTGCACTGATGGTGGCAGAGAAAGGACTAGCCTACTTGGTTAGATCGGAGTCCTGTGGGAGCTGGGTGGGCCCTGCATGTGAACAGAGAGAAGAGGATGGAAAGGCCTTGCCCTAAGGAGTGGACTGGAAGGCTCACTGCTCCAGAAAAGATGGGCCTTTCCCCAACCTAAAGTGGGATCCAGAGCCCCTTCTCTGCAGCTCTGAGACTTGGTTTGGTCCTTCCTCACTGTGGAGTTGCCCGCCTGTGAAGGGAGGGCGTGTGTCGAGGGAACCCCATGCACACTGAGAGCCAGGCCCAGGCTTCCCTGGAGAGGCTTCGTGGCCCACAGAGCTTGAGGAATTCCTTCCTAGCAGCTTGTCAACTTCACCCACTTTACCCGAGATTTTGGCAACGCGGATGCTTTTTTAAAGGGTAGATTTATTTCATTGCAAACAAAAGGGCATTCAGGCCCCAGGGCCCTGGATGGGTCCCAGAGTCTCCCATGCCCACCAGGGCCCAGGCTGCCTTCTCCACCCAGACAGCATCCTCCCTCCTGGGCCAGGCCAGAGGCTCCTGCATGGGCTCAGGGGGGCTGCACTGTCTCCCAGATGAAGGTGAGAAAGATGGATGGACCGCTGCAGGCAACTTGCTCTGTGGCAACACAGAGCCCAGGCATCTGCTCAGGGCAGAAGCTCCAGGTGCCCTGTGAGAAAGCTGTCGGGGCCCTGGATGTGCAGTCAGGGGAGGCTGATGGGCCAGGTGCTGGCTGCCAGCCAGGGAACACAGAATGTTCCTTCACAGAACAGCGAGTCCATCTGGGTGGGCAGCCGCTCCACAGCCAGGCTCGCCTTGGCTGTGCCTTTGCCATTTGGAAGGCCACGAGCTATCATTGTTCTCTCAGATGCCCCTCTGCAAGGCCAAGAAGGCCGGTCCCATTGTCCCCTTGCCCTCCCCTCCGCCCTCCCACCTGCAGCCCAGATGCTCTCCCCCTGCTGCCACCTGTCTTTGTAAAAGGCACGTCTTTTATTTTATTTAGTTATTGAATTTTTGAATTTATTTTATTTATTTTTTATATAGCAGGTTCTTATTAGTTATCTATTTTATACGTATTAGTGTATTTATGTCAATCCCAATCTCCCATGTCTTTTAGAAGTCTTTCGGGACAGGTCAGGAGGAGAAAGGCACGTTTTAATGGGG
Organism: Grampus griseus; assembly: GCF_964374135.1. Classification (NCBI taxonomy): domain Eukaryota; kingdom Metazoa; phylum Chordata; class Mammalia; order Artiodactyla; family Delphinidae; genus Grampus; species Grampus griseus. Next base: position 109,235,259 of record NC_139017.1, read on the forward strand.
ACATGAGCCATTTATTAAGCCATTTATTATTAAAGTCACCCGGTCAATTTTCTGTCAAGTGTTAAGCTCTTCTGCCCCGCAGAAAGGAAGAAACACATCTGTGGGCTGTACACAAAACTGCTCAGAGAGGCTAGCCAGGGAGGCTGCTGCCACAACACCATCAATTTCATCATCATCGTCATCAAAAAGCATCTGATTGCCCAGACATCCAATTGAGAGGGAGATTTGGGCGGGAGGCCGCTGAACTTGAAAGGAGGAGGCCTGGATTTCAATCTCTGTCCTAGCTCTGTGCCTCTGAGCATGGCATGGGAAACCAAATTGTCCACTGCTGTTGTAGACACAGCCCTCGACCTCCGTATATCCGCAGCCCATGCCCATGGCAGACATGGCTAACCAATCCCTCTCCCCAAGAGCCTTAGAACATGGACTCTTTCTTTTTTTTTGGCTGTGCTGGGTCTTCATTGCTGCGTGCTGACTTTCTCTAGTTGCGGCGAGCAGGGGCTACTCTTTGTTGCGGTGCGTGGGCTTCTCATTGCGGTGGCTTCTCTTGCTGCCGAACACAGGCTCTAGGCGCGCGAGCCTCGGTAGTTGTGCGCGGGCTCAGTAGCTGTGGCTCGCGGGCTCAGTAGTTGTGGCTCGCGGGATCTAGAGAATAGGCTCAGTAGTTGTGGCACACGGGCTTAGTTACTCCACAGCATGTGGGATCTTCCCAGACCAGGGATCGAACCCGGGTCCCCTGTATTGGCAGGTGGATTCTTAACCACTGTGCCACCAGGGAAGTCCCGAGCATGAACTCTTAACACAGAGCTCCCGACAGCCAATGCCCACTGATTTGAAGGGCACTCAAGATGAAACCTAGTTGCCATCACTACCCTAGGAATTTATAACCTGTAAATGAAATTTTGTACCAAGGACAGACCAGGACATTAAAGAGAGAGAGAGAGAGAGAGAGAGAGAGAGAGAAAGATAGAAAAGGAAAGAAAAAAGCTTAAAAATCAATAAAGAAATAAATCCACCTGAACAATCTGGACTGTCCAGATGAATGATACTTAATTTTTAGGCAAGATATCTGCACTGAATCATTTTATTTGGATAGACCCAGAGTTAGAGAGATATTGAAACATACCTTAAATCAGACGTGCTCTTTCTTCATACATGTGGAGTTCTAGAAGGGAAGGAACCTTAGTCCAGCCTTTTCATTTCAGAGATGAGGAAATAAAAGCCTCAGGGGTTGTGATTCCCCAGCCCACCCAGCTTGGCGGAGGCCACGACAGAAAAGAACCCAGGTTTTCTGGTTCCCATCCCAGTGCCCTCTCCTCCACTGACTACACTGTCTTGCTTGGCATGAAAAAAAAAAAAAAAACAAAAAAACACAGCTATTTAAGGCACAGGCAATGAATGGTTTTCAATGGTGTTTGTGGTGAAAATTAACGAACCAATGGCCCCCTCACTGAGACCATAAAATAAAAAGTACCAAACATTGCTTAATTGAACAGGGGGTCAGAACGCCTTCATTCTGGTGTCACTCCACCACTCCCTATTTGGATACCTGGGGAGAGTCACCTAACCCATTTTTGACCTGGGTTTTCTTACCTATACAGTGAACACCAATACTGCTGCCTGTACTTGCCCCACCAGGATATAGAAACAGAAAGCAAAAGATGTGGAACTTCTGGCTCCAGGTAAACAGTAGTCACCATGAGAGGGGTGATGAGCCATCAGGTCGTGTCTGTCATTCCAGGATTAGTGGCAACATTGGGCAGATGTGTGGGATACATGCACCGCAGCTCAAGGATGACTCAGGTGCTTCAAAGGAGGGCCAGGCAGGCTTCAGAAATGGTCTTTATTTAGATGGGAATGTCAGGAAAAGGAAAAACTCAGAGGGAGCTTCCAAATGATGAAGAATTGGTCCATGTTGGCAGGTGACCCAAGGGGTCCTTCCCTTCTCTTTCTGCGTCAGATGTCTCGCGGAGGGTTCTGACAGCAGGGTAAGGCCTAGGATGGAAGCACTGCATGCATGCTTAATGAGTGTTAACTGCGGAACAGCTGATAGCATTAAGGACCAGCGTGTAACAAATTGGCACACAGGGGGTAACCCAAACACATTTCCCCATTGCATGTGTCAGGGCACCTCCCTGGGTGTTCCTGACATTCAGGAGCCCGGCTTTGGAACCACATGCCCACCACACCAGAAATCACATCTATCTGGCACATCTGTACTTTTTCTGCCAAGTATTAATTCACATTTATAATAAATAAGGCATTTACACAAGTGGAGAGGTTCAGAGTTCAGGATCTGTTCTGGTTTGAACTATTCTACCATTTCTGCCCTGTGTAACATTGGGCTATCATGTAACCTCGCTAATCCCTATACTTCTCTATGGCAAGGTCTTTGCCATAGAAAGTGGCAGTGTGTTCACACAAAATATCTTTCTAGGACGTGAATTAAACACCTGTTTCTCCCAGGTCTGGCAGTTTGCCATACTCCTGCAAAGGAAGGGCTGAACTGGCTTTATTCTCTTACTTCAATGGAGGAAAGACCCCTGAGCAGAAGGCGTTTTAGGGAGAAAAAGGCTCCAAATAAGCCACTAGGTGGCGCAAGAGTTCTACCAATGAGACCACAGCTGGCCCATGGCCCTTTTAGAGAAATTCTAGAAAGGAATTTGAAGCATCCTAGAATTTCAAAGCAGGATTGGGCCTTAGAGATCATCTAGTTCAACCCTATCATTTTGAGGCCAGGTAAGTGGAGCTCAGAGAGATGAAAGATCTTTCCTGGTATAAACAACCAGTTAGTGCAAAACTGGACTGAGAAACCAGGTCTCCTCCCTCTGGATTAAGCTTGTTCAGTCAGGCCACCATGTTTTCTTTCTCTCCTTAATGTGTGTCTTGGATTCTTGGCCACGACTGAAGCGAGAAGTGGCTTTGGTGTTGAGAATTAAACATAGGAAGGACGGGAAGGGAGTGGAGTTGCTAGGTCTCTTTCCCAGCAGCGTGGATGCACCTCTCAGCTGACCCAAGGGCCTGGGCTACAAGGTACAGAGAATTCAACTGTAGTCCTGCCCATCCAGGCTCAGTCTCTGCAGCTGCTGTTGTCCTGCCCCGGGCTGTAATTGATCAGATCATGATGCTCAAAGCTAGATAGGACCCAGCCTGGAGGAGGCAATGCTAGGTCCACTCTGCTCCGCGCTTGCCAAACACAAGTCACTGTCCTAAGACTTGGTTTTTGGCTTTAGTAAAGCGACATGGCAAAGGGAGGGTGAACTCTGCCATCAAATTTCCATCCAAAGACCACAGGGACCCAGAAAGTGAACCTGCCATGGTTTTTATTTTTCTATGTTCTTTAGTCTTTTGCATATGCCCTATCTTGTTCCAGAAAGGAATGAAAGTACAGCTGAACAGTAGGAATATTTCACAGAGACCAAGAAATATTTGATGAAAATGATGATTCATTCAACAGAATCTATCCAAAAATGTTTATTGGATGCCAAATTTGTTTTTATATATGGTCTGGTTGATGTTGACACTCCATCAACCAGAAATCACATCTATCTGGACATCTGTGCTTTTCCTGCCAAGTATTAATTCACGTTTATAACAAATAAGGCATTTACACTAGTGGAGAGGTTCAGAGTGCAGGATCTGTTCTGGTTTGAACTTTTCTGCCACTTCTGCCCTGTGTAACACTGGTCAATCATGTAACCTTGCTAATCCCTATACTTCTCATCTCTAAAACTGGAGTCATGTTTTGATTCTAAATTATCTTACAATGACAGGTAATGCCACCTAGTATCCAGATGTTTCCTAAATACTGTTCTCCCTTGAAATGAACCAGAGCTCCTTTGGAAAAGTGATTGATTATCGGACTGAGGCAGGGAAAACACAGGATAAATCTGGAACATTTTGGTAGTGCCAAAAAGCAAGAAAGTACCCCCAAAAGGACAACAGCAGCATGTCAAAAGGGCACAGGACATGTCAAAAAGACAACAGCATGTCAAAAGGGCACAGAAGCTAATCTGAAAGAACTCCCAATGGCCAGAGCTAGAACAATTTGAGCAGCAAAATAAATAATAATAGAATCAGATTATAATTCGTAGCCTGAAATACTCCTGAGTCAATACTGATGTAAATAAATTGTCAAATTAATAAATAAATAAAAGGGGAGAGAAGGGACAACTTTACAGAAGAATTAAAATTAATAAATGAGGGAATGAGGCACATATAAAAATCACATTTAGAACACCACAGGCAAGATCCACAGATGCATGCTAAAGTTAGTGGGCAGAAGTTTGAAGGGAAACAGATTATCTGAAGAGTCTGAAAGTATCTCCCTCAAGACACTTGTTAATTACAATGGGAATATAATAACTTGACAGTGGGAAAACCCAGCAGACACCACCTTAACCAAACGTTCACGGTCAATATCACCAGTTATAAGACACACTGGCATCACCAGCCCCTGGATATGATGGACTGAGACAGGCACATCACTTCTATGTACTCTTTTTTTTTTTTTTTTTTTTTGCGGTACGCGGGCCTCTCACTGTTGTGGTCTCTCCCGTTGCAGAGCACAGGCTCCGGACGCGCAGGCTCAGCAGCCATGGCTCACAGGCCCAGCCGCTCCGCGGCATGTGGGATCTTCCCGGACCGGGGCAAGAACCCGTGTCCCCTGCATCGGCAGGCGGACTCTCAACCACTGCGCCACCAGGGAAGCCCCTTCTATGTACTCTTGATAAAGACACATACCTTTGATCTAATCATAAGAAAACATCAAACAAACCCAATTTGAGAGATAGTCTATAAAAATAACTGATGAGAATGCTTCAAAAGCATCAAGGTGATGAAAGACTAGGAAAGACAGAGGAGCTGTCACAGATTCGAGAAGACTAAAGAGAAATGACAACTAGATGGAATGTGGGGTCCTGGATTGCAGCCTGGAGCAGAATAAGGACATTAGTGTTCCTGACAGAGGGGACGGCAAGAGACGTGGACCCCTCATCCTCTGGCAGGAGGGGGCCTGAATCAGCCTCTGTTACCCCCTTGCTGTTTATCATTTTTTACATGTGCCACGATGGGAAAGAAGTTAGACAGCACTGAGGTTGGGGACCAGACCAATGGTGAACATTTCCACTACCCCTCCTGCTTCCGTCTTGCAGATTGGCAAAGGGCCAAGAGCTACCTCTGAAATCAGTGACCCTGACCAGGCTGGGGCTGGTGTGTTCTGTGCAGAAACTCACATCGGTGGGCTCCAGTTTGGACCTGGTTTTATTTTTAGGAGACAGACCAGAATTTACTAAAACATATAGTATACTAGGAAAAGCTCTGGGATAAAACACATCTGGGTTTAAATCCCACTCACAGTTGTGCAATTTAGGGTAACACTTAACCTCTCTGATCCTTGATTTCCTCATCTATCAAATGAGGATTAATAATGGTACTTCCCATTAAGTGTTGGTCAGAGGATTTAATGAGACATAGCAAAGACTCAGTAATGGGTTGTTTGCCTCTTTCTACACCTGCGTCTTTGGTGGTGTTGGCAAATTAAAGGCAGGTTACCCTGGAGGCATTAGGCTTCTGTTTAAAGTGAGAGGCAGCCTAGCTGGGTGAAGTCGCTCAGTCTGTTTTGGTTGAAGTGCATCACTAACAACACCACAAATCCCCCTGCATACAGAGACTAGATAATAAACATTAAAAGTTAAACGCTGATTTGATGAAGAACCAAAACCCAAACAGATCCGAGGTGAGAACTTAGATGGACTGTTGGGGGTGAAAGAGGGAAAGGCAGAGTAAAGATGGGGCAAACTGACTGCTTCTATTCAACATCCATCCTCCCAGACTTTCTTAGTAATGAACTTGAGTTGTATGCATGGTGACCACACACCAACCAAAATACTATGTTTCCCAGCTTCCCTTGCAGACAGTTGTGTCCATATGACTAATTTCCTGCCAATGAAATATAAATGGATACTGTTCAGTGGAACTTCCAGGAAGGCTCCTTAAAGAGGAAAATGGTTGAGAAGTGTTCTTTTTCTCTTCCTTCTGCTTCCTAGCTGGAAGGCAGGCTTAATGGCTGGAGTGATTGTGACCATACTTGAAGCATGAGGCAGCCTTGAGATGGAAACCACATACTAAAAGAGTGAGAGAAAACCCTGAGTTCCTGATGAGATGCAGAACCACCAACCAGGCCTGGGCTACCTGCATCCAAACTTCATAATAATGTGTTATTACACATTATATCCAGCCTGTTAATAGTAGCCAATAGAAATTCCTAGCTGAGGGACTTCGCTGCCAGTCCAGTGGTTAAGATTCTGCGCTTCCAATGCAAGGGGTGCAGGTTAGATCCCTGGTCAGAGAACTAAGATCCTACATGCCGCGTTGTGTGGCCAAAAAAAAAAAAAAATTCCTAGCTGATACAGGAGTATAGGAAGACATTAGATAAAATAAAATTTGATGATTGATGCTGACCATCACAGTGAGAAGGATAAATCCCTTTGGTGGCCTTGACCTATTCATAGCCCAGGTAGACACAACCCTGGGTAGATTGTAAAACATCATTAGTTAGGATTTAAATGAGAAGTACCAGATCCTATGAAAGTGTGATTTTGATTTTCATTTTCTGGTGTTATACAGAACAAAAGGCTACCAGGCCTGATGCCATGTGAGAAGGGATTCTGCATAGGCTCTGGGGTTAGTTCACTTGTCCATCCATTTATCCCATCTATTTACCTATCCAACCATCAACCCACCTACGTATCCATATTTATCCATCCAACCATGTGCCCACCCACTCACCAATCCATATCCACCCATACCCATTTATCCATCTATCCCATCCAACTATCTACCCAACCGTTCATATCCAATCACATCCAACCATTTATCCATCGATATCCATTCATCCACCCACGCAAGAACATCTAATCGTGGCACTCTGTGCCAGGCAGGGAGCCTACTGAGGGATGAGACACAGCGCCTTACCTTGAAGAACTCCTGTTCCAGGAGCCCAAACAGGGTTATAAACTACTCAGCAAATGTAGTTGAGCCTACAAGACTTCACCTGATTTTCCAGCATAAACATAAATTGGTGAGCTAGCAATGTTGAAAAGAAGGAAGTTAAAAAGCAAATAATAGTAGATCCTTATTTTCCCCAGGTATTAGTAATAATTGTTATAGTTTATCATTTATAGAATGATAGCTTTGTGCCAGGCACTTGACATGCACTATCTCAGTTCATCTTTACAATGATTCCCCAAGATGGAAATTTGTATCGGTTGGAATGCTCTAAGTTGCAAGAATCCGAATACTCAGTGGACAGTGGCCTAAACCGAAGAGTCATTTAATCATCTCACTTGACAGAAGGATGGATGAGCAGTTCTAGGGAAGTTCAGCCGCTCAGTGATATCAGGGCACAGGCCGAACATCTCTACCTTCTTTTGGCCTCCCTTTCATGGTTGACATGGTTATGGCAGCCGCAAACGTCACGTTCTCACGTGACAGCATCCACAACAGAAAGAGAGGCATGTAAAAGAAAGAATCATTTACTCCCATGCCTTTTGTTATAGAGGAAGCTATTTCCCCCAATTCTCCAGCAACCTACTGGCCAGGACTGGGTCACCTCTAGCAGCAGAGAAGAATGGGAAAGCACGTGTCTGGTATTCTCCACTTCTAGTGTGAAGCAGGTGGGGAAGACAGGATTGGTCGTGTACTATTGTCATCTATTTTTATAGACAAGAAAGCTGAGATACGGGAGGTTACACATCTACTTGCCCAAGTCACACAGTCAGAAATGGCAGAATTCAGATTAAAATTCAGGAAGGCCTGATCTTGGGCTTGGACTCAATCACTGTATACGTGCCTCATCTGCTGTAGAAGACCGCAACAAATTTAACAACTTTCCCATTCATTGTATTTCTCTGCTCTTCCTATTAAGCCTCCCAGTTTGTGGTAGTTTGTTACAGCAGCAATCAGAAAAAAATACAGGGGCAAAGGTGGAAGCAGGCACCCACTAGAATGCCTGCAGACAAGGACGAGAGGATGGTCAAGGTGAGGCAGAGGTGGGCAGGGAAGGGGGAGGGGCCTGTGTGAGGACTCAGCCTCAGCTGCCCTGTGCTTCCCCCTCCACTGTGGTCTACCTTTGTAAACTATCCTCACCACCGCAGACCCCTTCCCAAAGCAGGTGGGAGACTCCTGTTGAGAGCTAACCACCTACCTCTGGTCTCTGTGCTGGAAATACAGCACCTACCTTCTTTCAGGGCTGAAGAGCTGATGATTAGCCCTCGACTTCAGGGGTTCTTGCCCATTTCCTGGGCCACACTGAAGGGCTCCACTGTGTTTCTCCTCCAAAGTGTTTTCCTTGTTCTAGCTTTAAATGATCTGGCTGACGGGACTGCTCTCTCCGGCTTCCCTGGGAGTCTTGGTTCATTACATCCATTAGCACTTCCCGGGATCTTCCCAGCAGGAGCTTTTCAAAAGCACCTGTTCAAACAGGCAGCCACCTCCCTTCCATGAACTTTGGCATCCTGGCTCCATTCTGGTTTCCTCCCCCGTCCCACGGCAGTGACGACATCCCGGGCGGCCTCTCTGCAGTGTGAGACGTGTTTCTGGTTAGAGAAACTGTGCCCTTGGGTTTTACACGGATTGCATTCCTTTGCAGTAGATGTTCCCTGATTGGGAAGATAATCACTTTCAGTCTACAGAGAAAGCGAAAAAATACCCAAGTGAATAAAACCTGATTTCAACCTTAACCCAGGAGGTATCCTTGTTTTACCTGCATTGACTGTGATCACAGGGCACTGCGTCGACCCCTGACTTGGGTTAGAAACCTCATTAGGGGGTGTCTGTACAAAGACTGGGAACCTGTCTCGAGCTTCAGACGCACATTTCCTTGCTGTGGGGTCCCAGTCAAATAAGGCTGGGAAGAGGTATATTTGGTCTTTTGCAAGAGCATTTTGCTCTCCAAATTGCTGGATGGAGATCAGATTGTACTTCACTGTTAAGCCTCCAGATCACATTATTCATTGGATGTCGAAGACGGTATTGTGTGGGATCAGCCATGCAGACAAGCAGCAGTATTTGAGGCTCAGACATTGAAAACTAAGAATCCACATAATAATAATGCCTCAATGCTGTAAAACATCAGCAGAAGGTATTTAATCCAGCTGCATTTTGTTTTAAACATCTTTTTCTCATTATTTAGCCAGAGGTATGGATGACACACATGGAAGCCTCCAGGAATCTATGGGCTAAACGTGGGTATAGTCAACCTGAAGGGCAACAGACAGCTGAAAAACCGGCTCATAATGACTGAGACCATGTTATTCTGACAAAATAACAACAACAAGGACTATAATATATTAACAACAACAGAAGGTATGAGCACTGTGGAAGCTTCTAGTGAAATAATGGGAAAATGGCATGCATGCTGCCACCCTCTTCCTGTGACAGTGGCAGATTTCATTAATCAACCACCATACCTCTCCTGCTAGACCAGAATGTTGCATTAAAATCCTTCTCTGCGTCATCAGAGGACAGAGTTAGCGTGCAAGATTAAACTCTAGTCTGCAAACTAGAGTCACTATTAGCAATTTCATTCAAACCCCTTCAGTTTCTGAGGATTGAGCTCACAAGAATGCCCATGTGTCTAGAGCAATGTGTTAGGCGCTGGGAGAAAAGCGATACAATGGATATCTTGTTGGGCTAAATGGAATGAATTTGTAAGATGGGGGACATTTTCCCAGGAAAGATAATATTTGAGTAGATGGTCTCTACTCCCTCTTCTCCTCAGAGGAGCGTGAATAGCTACGAGGATACAAGTACACTCCTGGGGCATCCCAGGACACAGAAGGATGAGTCTGGGGGAGAGGTTAGGAAAACAGTCATTCTGTGAAGGGCCTTGAATGTCACACTAGGAGTTTTCTGCAGCAAATGGAGAGGCGATGACAACTTGTGAAGGGTGACCCAAGGCTCTCCATGGTTTAGAAAGACCCCCTTTCAGCAGCATGCAGGAGGTTTGCACAAGGGTGAGCCCTGAGAATGGAATCAATTATCTTAAAGGAAAGGATGTAATCCCTTCCTCTCGCTTCCTCTCTGCCACATCACAAGCCTTGTGCTCAGCTCCTTTCTGGATTGAAGGTCTTTACGTTGATCTAGATGACTCTTTCTGAATGTGGGAGTCTCTCTACTGCTGCCATTCTCCCAAAAGTCTGGAGGCCTCAGTGACCTGTCCTACTCTAGGCTTGATCGCTAGATTGGAAACTCCCTGAGGGCAGGGACCAGGCAGAAGCCCTCTTGATGTCCCAGTACCAGCTTATTCCTGACCCACAGCAGGTGCCCACAAATATTTGTTGAACTAACTCATTGTAGGATATTACTTTTTTTTATTAAATATACCGCTACTGCATGTTCTGTGCCAGCTGAGCTGATCTTGATATTTTCCAAGCAGGAAAGCTTTTTCCCGGACTCCGTTCTCTAATCTCCTTCCACTTCAAGAGAAAGCCTTCTCTCCTCCCTTCTCACAAAACCCAGTTCAAACTCATCCCTTTAGAGAAGTCTATTGTGAATAACAGGCAGACCTGCCCATCGTTTCGGAACTTGGGCTTTACAAGTCTATGGGACATGTGCTCATCATATGCCCCTGCCTCTGGGGAAAGCTTTGCTGCCCCTTTTGTTTGCTCAGACTCATGAAATGTTATAGCTGGAAGCAACCGTACACAGCCAACCTTGTCGTGTTATGGTAAGGAACTGAAGCCCTCCTTTACCAGGCTTGTGAGTGGCAGAGTCAGGATTAACTCGGTCTCCTCACCTTTCCATCATCCACAAAACCTCACAGCTGCCTCTCCTATTCACTGGGTGTGTGATCCATGAATTCTCTTCAAATAGTTTTTAATGGTGATGACAGCCATGTAGAGATTGCTGACTTTGAAAGGGACGACTTGTTTTTCAAACAAAATCCATTTTACACTACAATGGCATGGAACATGATTTTTAGGGGATGGTGTCAAGTGCTCTAGAAGACTGGACGGTCTTGTCTCACGGTGTTTGCATAAATCCCAGTGGATGTCACCGTATTGGCGAATGAGGTCCATACAGATTACCACTGGGGGTCAGAGTTAGTAAATAGACTGAGTGAATGAGGGAACAGTTACAAAACACCTTCCACAGGGCTGGCCCTTACTTGGGTCTCAAACTGCTTATTTTGTTGTTGTTAATGTTTCCAGATGTTACAGCTCAGGCCTGGAATGTTACCA